>NC_143588.1:23555196-25017136 GCF_048544385.1 Mastigoproctus giganteus | reverse complement strand
CACGTGTTTAACGTTCGTAAATAACCGCCATTGCTACGCGATACAAAATATCTCGATATAGATAGCATAAGCATAATATAGTATAGTATAGTACATAATATTGTCAATTAATCTTCTTGAACTTCATTGTCAATTAAATTGTACTTTTAACTGTACATATAACGACTTGGGTTACGTAACATAAATAATTAGTAAAAAATAAATAATTAATACTTAACTTGATACGGAAGTTATATAAAGGGATTTCGTAGATAACACTCGATACTGAAACATAAATATAGCGTTATAACTGTGTTGAGATATAAGTTTAGGGTTTTAATTTTGTACTGAAATTGAAATTTTATTGAAATTAAATCGAAATCATGACTCTGACCAGAGCAGCAAAGCAAAAGGCTCAAGCTAATGGGAGTGCTGTGGCTCAGGGGAGAACTGAGGGGGGCAGTTGCCCTCTGAATCACAGCCTATTAAAATGCATTAACTGCTTGATGTTTGTGGAGCAGTCAGGTACGGGACATGACACTGCCATGGGGGATGTCTTTGAGTGTGCGCGATGCAAGGAGTGTAAGGAAATCAGGCGACAACTCAGCATTGTTATGGGCCTATATGAGAGCTTGAAGGACAGTGTGGATGCCCTCGAAGCATTAAAAGTGAGGGGCCCATCAAGCTCTCAGCTGCCCACACCAATGCCAGAGCTTGCACTTGGTCATTGCACAACACAGCGGCAGCCCCCCAAGGCAGAATGTGCTGGTCCCAAAGGAACTAGTAGTTGTTGGTGACTCTATTGTCAGGGAAACGGGAAACATGCTTTGTAAAAAGGATAGGTGGAACAGAACCAGGGTATGTCTGCCAGGGGCAAAGGTTAGGTTAGGTTACGTTGATGACGTAGAGCAGATATCATCTTTTAAGGGCACAAAAGGTGATATAGTTGTACACATTGGCACTAATGATATTAAGAGTAGGAGACCGGCGGAATTACTTAACAAGTACAGGTCACTGTTGAAAAAAAGCCATGAATTAGGGTTGAATTTGAAAATGTCCGCAATTCTGCCCAGACACGATAGGAGGGAGTATATGATGAGAGCCCTGTCGATCAATTCGGCCCTGGAAGAATTGTGAAAGGCTCAAGGGGTAGAATTTTTTTCAGCCTGGTCTGTACTTGTTAACAGGAGAGACAGCTTCTACAGGGATGGGATACACTTAAATAGAAAGGGTGCAAGAATGTTTGCTGATGCTATCGAGGCAGTGTTAGGTGGGTCGGAAAACTGCTAGATTGGGGGGGAAAAAGGACCAATAGATTAACAGTAGCCACTGGCAGAGGTGAAAGTGATTCTTGCACTGCTTCTATTGGAATGAGCCGCAGCCTGGAAAATAAGATGCAGGATAGTTCAGAGACTGCTGGGAATCATTGGGGTACAAATAAACACATAGGTTCTGTTAGGGTAGCTAAGAAAAAGAACAGGTGCATGTATACTTGCGTGTACACCAATGCTAGGAGTTTAGTAAATAAATTTGAGGTATTGCTCAAAACATCAAAGGCAGATATTGTTGGGATTTTAGAGACGTGTTGTCACACAGATATAAGGAATGCAGAACTGGAATTTGGGGAGTACAATGTCTACAGAAAGGATAGACAGGATAGGAAGGGAGGAGGGGTTATGCTATTAGTTAAGAAATACATAAAATCCAAGGAAGTGAACAGTCGACATTGCTTGACAGTGCAGTGTCGAGTCAGTTTGGTGTGACACAAGCATTGGGAGATCAAAATTGAGAGTAGGAGTGTGCTATACGCCTAATGACTCTGATGAGTATAATAAGAAACTGTACGGGGAAATAGAATGGGCCAGTAAATCAGAAAGTCTTATAATGAGGGATTTTAATTTCCCAGATATTGACTGGAATTTGGGGGCTGGTCACTCACACACTAGCAAGGCTTTTGTGGATTTATTCGACGATTGTTTTCTACATCAGGATGTTCGGGAGGCAACTAGAGGGAGTAATGCTCTTGATTTGATTATCAGTAGTGATTCTGCATGCATTAAGAATCTGCAGGTAAATGAACCACTAGGTGGCAGTGATCACAGTGTGCTGAAGTGGGATTTACTCAAAGATTTAACTACCATTAGGGGTAAAGGGAAGGGTTATTGCTTTCGTAAAGGCGACTACGATGGACTGAGACAGTATTTAAATTCTATACAGTGGGACCAACTGATGATGTTACCAACAGCAAATTCAAAATGGGAAGCATTCAAAGAACTTATCTTGGAAGCTATACCAACAATTCAAAGAACTTATCTTGGCTTTACATACCAACTAAGAAATATTGTTCAAGGTTTAGGCCTAAGTGGATGTCAGATGAACTAATGAGACATATGGCAGAGAAGAAAAATGCATGGGATACATACAAATTAACACGTGACACAGAAGCCTATGATAGATACAAGTTGATATGCAACCAAGTTACAAAGGAGGTTAGGCAGGCGAAGGCAGTTTACGAGAAATCTTTGGCAAGGGATGCAAAGAAAAACAGCAAAGAGTTCTTTACTTATGTAAACTCTAGAAGGAAGGGGATGAATCAGATTGGTCCACTTGATATTGATGGGTCAACTGTTGATGATCCTGCTCAAGTAGCTAACAAACTGAATGAATATTTTGCATCGACATTCACGCATGAGGAGTTATTCAGTGAGGGGAATGCCAGAGGTGTATTCAACTCTGGCAGTAAGCTAGAGAATCTTGTAATAACTGAGAGTAAAGTGGAGGAGAAATTGTTGAAGATAAATACAAGAAAGGCACCTGGGGTGGATGAGATCTATCCAGTTATATTAAAGGAAGCAGCAAAGGAAGTAATTATGAGAGCTTCCTTGGACTCATCTCCATGGACTGGAGATGTGCAAATGTAACCCCAATTCACAAAGGAGGATGAAAGGGGGACACAAATAATTATAGACCTGTTAGTATAACTTCTGTTCCTGGAAAATTAATGGAGGCACTGGTTAAAGCACTGCAGGATCATCTAGACAAGACTTCAGTCATAGCTCAGACACAGCATGGTTTTGTTAAGGGGAAGTCTTGCCTGACCAATTTGATTGGATACTATGATGCAGTCACAAAAGAACTGGATGCAGGGAATAACTTTGATATTATATACTTGGATCTTAGAAAGGCTTTTGATACTGTTGCACATGGAAGACTGCTGCACAAATTGGTGCAGTGTGGCATTGGAGGCAAATTGCTGATGTGGATAAAGGGGTGGTTGAGGGGGAGAAGACAGAGAGTGGTAATCAATGGACACTGCTCATCGTGGACTAATGTTATTAGTGGAGTCCCTCAGGGTTCAGTATTGGGTTCATTATTGTTTTCTGTATTTATAAATGATATTGATGATGGTATATCAAGCTTAATGTCCAAGGTTGCCGACGATACGAAGGTTGGCAGGGTTGTCAAGGACACTACTGACACTATGCTACTACAACAGGATCTGGAAAGGTTGAGCAGATGGGCTGAGAGGTGGCAAATGAAGTTTAACATTGACAAATGTAAAGTACTACATATGGGAAACAGCAACCCCAGAGCAACGTATCAACACTGTGGTACCAAACTGACAGTGGTAGAGAATGAAAGGGACCGGGGGGTGGTTATGCAGGCAGATATGAAATTTTCTGAGCAGTACAGATGGGCTGCAAGAGTAGCTCATGGTGTATTGTCGATGATATATAGGAATTTTTCTAGCAGGGATAAGGAGGTGATTATTCCCTTGTATAAGGCAACGGTCAGACCACACCTAGAGTACTGTATACAGGTCTGGAGGCCTCTTTCAAGAAGGATGTAGAGATGCTGGAACGAATACAGAGAAGGGCAACAAGATTAGTGAATGGAACAAAGGGGTGCTCTTACGAAGAAAGGCTTAAGTTTTGCAAATTACAGTGTCTAGAGACTAGGCACCGGCGAGGTGATCTGATAGAGGTGTATAAAGCCTTGAATGGTTTGGGCATGCCCAATGCTGATGGGATTCTTCCTCTTGCTCAGAATAATCACCTGAGAGGGCATAAATTCAAATTGAGAAAAGACAGATGTAGGATAGACGTGAGGAAATTTGCCTTCAGCCAGCGGGTGGTTGGTTGGTGGAATAAACTTCCATCCCTTGTCGTGGAAGTTGATAGCCGAAATAAGTATAAGGCTCAGCTGGACAGGTATTTCAAACGAACAGAGGGGTGAAGTGGAAGTGGTTATTTTTATTTATTTATTTATTTTATTTTTTTTTTTTTTTTTGGCTGATGCTGCATAAGCTTGCTTTCTTGCATCAAATGCCTCTACTAATGCTAAGAACTTTGATATATATTTGGATCTTAGAAAGCTTTTGATACTGTTGCACATAGAAGACTGCTGAACAAATTGGAGCAGTGTGGCACTGGTGGCAAATTGCTGCTATGGATAAAGGGATGGTTGAGTGGGAGAAGACAGAGTGATAATCAATGTACACTGCTCTTTGTGGACTAATGTTATTAGTGGAGTCCCTCAGGGTTCAGTGTTGGGTCCATTGTTGTTTTCTGTATATATAAATGATACTGATGATGGTATATCAGGCTTAATGTCCAAGTCTGTAAACGATACGTAGGTTGGCAGAGTTGTTAATGACACTAATGATAGTACACTGCTGCAACAGGATCTAGAAAAGTTGAGCAGATGGGCTGAAAAGTGGCAAATGAAGTTTGCCACCTCTCAGCCAATGTAGTACTTTACATTGACAAATGTAAAGTACTACATATGGGAAGCAGTAATCCCAGAGTAATGTATCAACTCTGTGGTACCACACTGACAGTGGTAAAGAATGAAAAGGACCTGGGGGTACTTGTGCAGGCAGATATGAAGTTTTCTGAGCAGTGCAGACGGGCTGCAAGAGTAGCTCATGGTGTCTTGTGAATGATATACAGTAATTTTTCTAGCAGGGATAAGGAGGCGATTATCCCATTGTATAAGGTAATGGTGAGACCACACCTTGAGTACACCTAATTCTGTTTTTGCATGAACTTTTTTTATTTGATTTAACACAAACTGAAAATAAATATTTCATTCTCTTTTTACGTAAGTCATTTTGCTTTAACACGATTTCTATGAATGTTTTTTGCCTAAATTCTAAGAAAATTTTTTTTTATTTGTGGCATATTAGTATCATTTCTATATTACACACACCAATAGATTGGATAACAGCTAGTATGCGCGTTTTGAAACGCGTGCTTTTGTTTACCAATGTGTACGTAATTCGTGCATTGTATCTTCAGAAGACATTTAGTAGTAAGGTCTATTTCAAAGTGAAAGAATCTTTAGTGAAATTTGTGCACATATAAATTTATTAATTTTGCTGATAGTCAATAAATTGTAAGTTTACAAATTTTTCATACCTTTTTTATTAATTATAATTGATATATTTTTCGGTAGCCTTTATATAATGTCAAATAATTCGCCTATTACCAAAATGAAAAGGAAAGCGATTTCTTTGGAACTTAAAATTCAAATTTTAGATAGTCTTGCAACCAGACAAGGGGCTACGTCTGTAGGAAAGCATTTTGGTGTACATGAAGCTACCATAAGAACTATTAAGAAAAATGAAGCTGCAATTAGGAAGTCGGTATGTTCTGGAACAAAAGTAAGTGTTAATTCATCATCATATACAAGAGATATTGTCAAGGAAAAAATGGAAAAGGCTCTGGTAATATGGATAGAAGATCATCACAAAAAAGAGTACCAATGGATGGAAATGCCATCAAGCAAACAGCACTAAGAATTTACAGACAGATTAAAGAAAAGGAGCCAAGCACATCATCTCAGTTAAAACAGAAAGTATGAATTTTCTGTGAGTACAGGTTGGATGACAGGGTTTCTTAAAAGGAATGCTCTTCATAATATAAAAATTAAAGGTGAAACTGCATCTGCAGATGAATCGGCTGCTAAGGTATTCCTGCAGGAACTTGCAAAAATTATTGAAGATGGATGATACACTCCTGATCAAGTGTGGAATGCAGATGAAACTGGTTTCTTCTGGAAACGAATGCCTAACAGAATGTGTGTAGCCAAATTGCAGAAAACTGCTGGTGGTTTTAAGGTAGCTAAGGATCGTGTGACATTATTTTCCTCCAATGCTTCAGGAGATCGTATGTTGAAATCACTACTGGTAAATCGAGCCCTAAACCAACGTTAAATGAAAGGTGTAGATATCAATAAACTGCCTATTCACTGGATGGCAAACAAGAAGGCCTGGGTGACCACTGCTATCTTTACAGAATGGTTCAACAAATGTTTCGTCCCAGAATTCAGACGTTATATGAATTTGAAAGGTCTCGAATTTAAAAGTTCTGATTCTTGACAATGCACCCGGCCATCCTGTCTTGGAACACCCAAACGTACAAATTTTATTTCTGCCACCTAATACTACATCTTTGATACAACCACTACACCAAGGTATAATTGCAACAATTAAAACATACTACGTAAAATGAACATTCCAACACGCTTTGGACAAACTGAATGACGAAACACTAACAGTCACTGATGTGTGGAAGAAATTCTCAATTATGGATTGTATCAATCAAGTTGGATTAGCGTTAACTGAATTAAAACCAGCAACTTTAAATGCATGTTGGAAAGCAGTTTGGCCACAATGTGTAAAAAGCAAAGATCCCATCATCCCTAATACGACCGAATTTCCCAACTTCATTACAATGGCACACAAAATTGGTGGAGAAGGATTTTATGATCTATCGTTTGAAGATATTGATGAATTGTTAACCGACAAAGCCCTAAACGAAGATGAAATAATAGAGGTTGTCCTTGGGACTCCTTATCCCACAGAAGGTAGTGATAATGAAGAAAATGATCCTGTTCTAAATGCAGATTTAATAAAAGAAGGTCGGGAACTGGCCAGAAAATGAGGTAATCATTTTGTCAAACATGACCCTAATGAGGAATGCACTGGGAAGTTTCAACGTGAACTGAAGTTGTTGAGAGTCTCTTACAGAGAATTATATAACGGCCTAACCAAAACACGAACACAACAAATAATAACTCAATTCGTTCATAAAACCAGTGAAACATCAGCACCAGAGAAAACATCAGAGGAGGCTCGTGCTGATTTTGCTCAAGAGATCACAGAAAGAATTACATTAATAGAGGAAGAAGATGATGTCCACAACATTTCTAGTGATAGTAGTGATATTCTAGTCGTATGCAAAAGTATGCGCCATTTATTATCAGAAAGTGAAAATGAATAAAATCTTGTTATGTGTAAAACATTTTTTTTTTGTTCATGAAGAATTTTTTTCATTTCATATGCATACAAATTTACTTTAATACATTTTCATTACATATTATTACATGTGTATTTTGTTGAAATAAAATAATAAGCTTAAAACAAATATTTTTCTGTGTTTTTTTAAATTATTTTTACTGATTTCTTAGATCTGGAACCAATCTTCTTTTCTTCCATAAATACAATGTCTTTTTTTTTTACACTTATTTTTCAGGAACGTATCTATCGTGTAAAAACAGAATTAGTTGTACTGTATACAAGTCTGTAGGCCTCATTTTAAGAAGGATGTAGAGCTGTTGCAATGGGTACAGAGAAGGGCAACAAGATTAGTGAATGGAATGAAGGGTTGCTGTTATGAAGAAAGGCTTAAGTTTTGCAGATTACAGTGTCTGGAGACTAGGCACCTGCGATGTGATCTGATTGAGGTGTATAAAGCCTTGAATGGTTTGAGCATGCTCAATGCTGATGGGATTCTTCCTCTTGCTCAGAATAATTGCCTGAGAGAGCATAAATTCAAATTGAGGAAAGACAGTTGTAGGATAGATAGGCGGAAGTTTGCCTTTAGCCAGCAGGTGATCAATTGCTGGAACAAACTTCAATCTGTCATAGAAGTTGATAGCTTAAATAGATTCAAGGCAGAACTTGACAAACATTTGGAGCAAGTGGATGGGTGAAATAAGGGTGTTTTTTTTTTTTTTTTTTTGTTGGCTGATTCTATATAAGCTTGCTTTCTTGCATCATGTGCATTTGCTAATGCTAATGATTTGGTAGGTAGGAGTGACCAGAAACCACAAATACTATGTCAATTGTACTGACAGCCATAGAAGGGTTGTTGCACAATTTAAGTAAATTAAGTGTAATCTTTCTATTGCCCCCCCCCCTACAAGCATCAAAATAGAGAGCAATTTCGGTGCATTGGCTGGGGTTATCTTTTAAATGCTTTGTAATAACAGTCGAGATTTCTTGAGACCCTCTTCCACCTCCTGTCTAATTCCACACATACATTACTGAGCATCCAGATTTAATTGGGTGGACACAATTGTAATGTTCAAATTAATCTTGTAAAAAGCAATGGATGTGGTTTTAGCTTTGGAAATGCAAGAGCTTTTTGCAAATCAAAAGTGCCAGCATAATTGTCAGAAACCTTGTAAGCCTCGTCCAGTAACTAAAATTAATTAGACTTTATTTTGACAGCAATTCACTTCAAAAGATTCAAACGTCATGGAGAGGTAACTGCAAGGTATAACCAAGGGGATTGAATCACTTTTCTGCGGAATCTCATGCAAGATGGAATTGGCCCACTATAACAACAAACACTATCAGATATTCTTCAGTGTTATAAGGCACCACTGCTCTCTATCAGCAAGCTAATGAACTAAGACTTTGTCCACATTTTCACTGAATAATTATTGACTTGAGGTGACTTAGTACACCTGTAGCTCGTCTTAAAGAAAAATTGGACTTGGTTCACTATACTTCTGACCCACTCATATTATCAAAAAGAAAAAAATAGATCTTTAAGTAATGAGATTATATTTATAGAAGGAACCATTCCAAATGTGACAATGAAGGTGACTTCAATAAAGAAGAGGTGAGAATAACACAAGGGCCTGCAAGAAAGTAACAGAAAAGAAATTGAAAAAAGAAAAGTAATAAAACAACTCATTAGCATTAACATTAGTACAGGCATATGATGCAAGAAAGCAAGCTTATGTAGCATCAGCCTAAAAAAATAAAATAAAAAACCGCTCCCATTTCACCCCTCCGTTCGTTCCAAATCCCTGTCGAGATCAACCTTAAATTTATTTGGCTATCAACTTCCACAACAAAGATGGCAGAATTTATGGCCTCTCAGGTGATTATTCTGAGAAACAGGAAGAATCAAATCAGCATTGAGCATGCTCAAACCATTCAAGGCTTTATACACTTCAATCAGATCACCTCGCAGGTTCCTAGTCTCCAGACACTGTAATCTGCAAAATTTAAGCCTTTCTTCGTAAGAGCAACCCGTTATTCCATTCACTAATCTTGTTGCCCTTCTCTGTATTCTTTCCAACAGCTCTACATCCTTCTTAAAATGAGGCCTCCAGACCTGTATACAGTACTACTCAACGTGTGCCTTACCATTGCCTTATACAAGGGGATAATCACCTCCTTATCCCTGCTAGAAAAATTCCTGTATATTAATTGACAAGGTACCATCAGCTACTCTTGCAGACTGTCTGCACTGCTCAGAAAACTTCATATCTGCCTGCACAATTACCCCCAAGTCCAGGTCCTTTTTGTTCTCTACCACTGTCAATGTAGTAGCACAGAGTTGATACGTCAACCCGGGGTTACTGCTTCCCCTAAGTAGTACTTTACATTTGTCAATGTTAAACTTCATTTGCCACCGCTCAGCCCATCTGCTCAACTTTTCTAGATTCTGTTGCAGCAGCGTACTGTCATTAACTACTCTGCCAACCTTCGTATTGTCTGCAAACTTGGACATTAAGCTTGACATACCATCGTCAATATCATTTATAAATACAGAAAATAACAATGGACCAACACTAAACCCTGAGCGTCCCCACTAATAACATTAGTCCACAATGAGTAGTGTCCATTGATTACCACTTCTCCCACTCAACCATCCCTTTATCCATAGCAGCAATTTGCCTCCAATGCCACACTACTCCAATTTGTTCAGCAGTCTTCCATGTTCAACAGTACCAAAAGCCCTCTAAGATCCAAATATATGATATCAAAGTTATTCCCTGCATCCAGTTCCTTTGTGACCACATCATAGTATCCAAATAAATTGGTCAGGCAAGACTTTCCCTTAACAAAACCGGGTGTGTCCGAGCAATAACTGAAGTCTCGTCTAGATGATCCTGCAGTGCTTCTTTAACCAGTGCCTGCATTAATTTTCTTGGAACAGAAGTTAAACTAACAGGTCTATAATTACTTGTGTCATCCTTTGATCCTCCTTTGTGAACTGGGGTCACATTTGCACATCTCCAGTATATGGGTTCATTCCCTGAGTCCAAAGAAGCTCTCATTTCGGCTAAGGGTTTGCTAAGGAAGTAATTCCTTTGCTGCCTCTTTTATTATAACTGGTTAGATCCCATCCACCATGGTGACTTTTTTATGTTTATCTTCAACAATTTCTCCTCCACTTTCCTCTCAGTTATTTATTACAAAATCATCTAGCTCACTGCCAGAGTTTAACTCACCTCTGGCTTTCCCTCCCTAAATTACTCGTCATGTGTTAATGTAGATGCAAAATACTCATTTAGTTTGTTAGCCACCCGGGCAGGATCATCAACAGTTGAACCATCAATATCCAGTGGACCAATCTGATTCATCCCTTTCCTTCTAGAGGTAATATAGGTAAAGAACTCTGTTGTTTTTCTTTGCATCCTTTGCCAAAGATTTCTCATAATCTGCCTTTGGTTGCCTAACCTTCTTTGTGACTTCATTACAGACCAGCTTATATCTATCATAGGCTTCCATGTCACCCATTAAGTTATATGTATCCCATGCATTTTTCTTCTCTGCAATATGTCTCATTAGTTCATCTGACATCCATTTAGGCCTAAACCTTGAACAATATTTCTTAGTTGGTACGTAAAGCCTAGTAGCTTCCAAGATAAATTCTTTGAATGCTTCCCATTTTGAATTTGCTGTTGGTAACATCATCAGTTGGTCGCATCGTATAGAATTTAAATTCTGTCTCAGTCCACTGTAGTCGCCTTTACAAAAGCAAAAACCCTTCCCTTTACTCCAGATGGTAGTTATCTCTTTGAGTAAATCCCACTTCAGCACACTGTGATCACTGCCACCTAGTGGTTCCTTTATCTGCAGATTCTTAATGCATGAAGAATCACTATTGATAATCAGATCAAGAGTATTACTCCCTCTAGTTGTCTCCCGAACATGTTGATGTAGAAACCAATCATCCAATAAATCCACAAAAGCCCTGCTAGTTTGAGTGACCAACACACAAATTCCAGTCAATATCTGGGAAATTAAAATCCCCCATTATAAGACTCTCTGATTTACTGGCCCACTCTATTTCCCTGTACAGTTTCTTATTATCAGAGTCATTAGGCCTATAACACAATACTACTCTCAATTTTGATCTCACAATGCTTATGTCACACCAAGTCTAGCAATGTCGACTGGCTTCACTTCCTTGGATATTATGTGTTTCTTAACTAATATCATAACCCCTCCTCCCTTCCTGTACACATTGTACTCCCCAAATTACAGTTCTGCATTCCTTATATCTGTGTGACACCACGTCTCTGATATCCCAACAATATCTGCCTTGAATGTTTTGAGAAATACCTCAAATTCATCAAATTTATTTACAAACTCCCAGCATTGGTGCGTCATCCATTGTCGTCCTTCAATTCCAATATAAGATATTCTTAATATGCAATTCTCCTTACTAAGAAATATAATTTCATGTAAGCTACATCTGGCTCTACTCTTGGTATAATTTATAAACTTGAAATTGTTATATCTGAAGTTAATCTGTTGCTCAGATCTTTATGTTGCTAAAGTGTATTACTAATTTCCCACTCTTCCATGTGGGTTACCAGTTGAAGACTTGAGATGTAGCAACCTATCTGCGATTTTAATAATGGGGCCCCTTCTCCTATTAAAGTTAAAAAATAGGAGAAGAGCCCATTATTAAAATCGTAAATACATGATAGTCTTAAAAAAATCTGTTTCACTTTTGTATGACTCATAGTTGTTACACAGAATCCTGCTTTGCTTTACTTCTCTTTAGTGAAATTTAACAAATGTAAATTAACCTGAAAATCAATAACACGGTGCATATGCGATTCGCTACATGCAATAGTTGTCATATTCCTAGCAAATCACAAGATGAAATTTAACTAATCTGCTTAACTCACTAGATTCATCAAAAAATATTCAACATTTGCCTTAAATTTACACATAAGTAACTAAACGCTAAAAGACACTAACAAATAAACAACACTTACGTCATAAAATCATAAATTTCATTCACGGGTAGACTACCAGTTTTGCTATTTTTCAATGCCATAGCAATAAGACAGCTGTAGGAGTAAGCAGGTTTCGGATAAGTAGTATCGGGCTGGATTTTACTGAGAGGTTTATTTGTGAGAGTTACTTTACTCTTTTGTTTGGACTTGGGACTAACGTTGCCAGAGTTTCTTTGTGTCTGCTGTTGGAGGCCAGCTTGAAGTTGCTGAATATGGGATGCGGTAGCCAAGGTAACATGCTGTGGACTGGGTGAAGGCGTGGGAACTGCCACTGTAAGGTTCACTTGAGGTTGTCCATGTTCAACCTGTGGCACTAAAGTCGCCGTAGTGGTAATGACCTGCACTGTAGTCGAGTGAGGTAGCGACCTTCCGTCCGTATTCACTGTATCGCTGGTTTGTGACATCAAGGTTTCAGAAGACGATAATGAAACCTCCGCGGAAGATGACACAGTAGTAAACACTGGGGTATGCACTGGAGGCTGAAGCAACGTGACAGGGAGTGCAGTTTGTGGGTTTACCAGAAGTCCGCCCGTTCCTTCAAAGTCCGTATTAAAACCATACAAATGCGAGCTGTTTAACCATCCGGTACCTGCACCTTCGGACAATTCGGAATCGAGGGTTGATTCGACGAGATCCATGGGAACTACAGGTGTTAAGGCCGTTAAAATAGGTGCTTCGGGGGATGCAGGTAAGTCGGAAGCTGAAAAGTATTCTCCTATATCTGTCCTGATATCGGAATCAATCATGTCTTGCAGCTTAAACGAATCACCGTACAAATCCATGATTGGGAGTAAAGGGGAAAAGGATGAATGATGGCCGAAATCAAACAAAGCACCGTGTCGGAGAAGCGCTTGAAACATACGAATGCACAATCAAATAAAACGAAATGTGTCTAACTTGACACCTGCAAACGTAATTTCAGCAGCCAGTTTTGTCGTTCTACTATTATATACAAATTCAGATGTTACACAGTGCAAAACGCTCGCATTCGGAACACCACCATAAGCACACCATTTGTAGCGGTGACAAGGCAAGGCCGACAATGCCATACATGTAGCAGTCTTGATCACACACTTACCTGGCCTATTGCATTACCAATTCGGACTGCTAGTTATAGTACATTGCTAAAACAACAAAGCCATATTCATTTTCTATGCAGCAAAATATTAAATTTTCTGTAAAAGATTGTTAATAAACGATTTCGAGTAGTAAAAGTACGTTGTAACCCCAGGACAAAGAGAAGAGAACATTTGAACAAACCGCTACATCATTGGCGGGATGTAATCACATGATCTGGAACTTATATTTCGTTGGTCCGTTTGTGCAGAAAGGTCTAGGCGGGCTGTAAAGATGTTATGTGACGGGCATATGACAGCTGTTGTCATTGATATTACTGAAATCCGCCATACTTAACTGATTGCAGATACCGACTTATATTGTGTACCTTTATTAACAGTTTTATGCTATAAGCTCACAGATTTAACCGCTATATTAGCTTTCAGTTGTAAAACTAGCATTGCAGCTTAAGAGTAGTACTGCTAGTCAATATTATAATTGCGTTAATAAATTCGCATATGAACAAATGGCACATCCAGCTCTGCATACTGATATGTACAGTATTTATGATACAGCCACTGATATGAAACGATGAAATGCGCCCAAACAAACTTTAATTTATTTTATCACTATTTATTTCACCATTTATTATCCATTATATATTTATTAAATAAGTTCAAGGATCAATAAACTTTTAAACGAAAAAAAAAAAAAAAACCACAAAAGTTAAAATAGATATCATAGTTTTCTTTTAGGGGGAGCCTACCTTTCGTTATAACCTATGCTATAAAATTTTAACAAAAGTTTACGGTTCCTCCCCATTACCGAACAAATGCACTTTGCATCCACTGCACACTTCCTCCCGCCAATACCTAAACTCTGAATTGGGGGTCCGCCTGTGAAATTAACAAACGCCTCCCCCATCCAGCAATGCCATTTAAAAACTGCACTAAAAAACAGTCCAAGCGCCAGCGGACCTCGCGGTATGTACATTTCTGAACTTTTCCCTTCGTTTCGATCTTGTCTCAAGAAAGTGCTAGTCCTCCATCCGACTAGAAAGTGTTGACTACAGACACGTGAGAAAAAATTGTCACTTATGATATTTAAGGCATACAAAATATTGAAAAAGTGAATCTTCTATGCTTGTTTATTTACAGCACTCAAATTAGAGTACTGTATAAAGTTAACCCATTTTTTCTGCTTACAGGTATACTAGCTGTGACTGAAGAAGCAACGGTTTCCACAATGAAACATGGAATACAGAAAAAGATGGAAAGTCTAAAGGACCTCCTATTAAAGAAATGCTGGATTTGCTGGTGTTCCATGTCACAAGAAATAACAATAACAAGAGCTTTTAAGAAATGGGGCAAGCCAAAATCAGCGACAGAACTGTGGTCGAAAGGCTGTGCTAAATGTTCGTGATTCGGCGATGAACAAAAAGCTTTTCTAAACGAAAAACGATTGCAAATAACACAAGAAATATAGTCAGTTAATCAGAGGCCTCATCACCAGATTTCTGCCCTAGTGGTTAGAACCGCCTTCCTCCCCACACAGGGTGGAAAAGATCTGAGTTCCAGTTTCATCAATTACGTGAAGAATTTTTATGAGCCTTTTTCACAAAGTGGCTGAGTTCATCGGTCTCAGACGGAGGTACCATGGTTTTTCTCAAGGAAACTCGGGTTTTTAGTCCAGCAAACATAAAATCCACCACAGGACACATGCAATTTACAGTATATAAGGAGCAATACGGCCTTAGTCACTGATACTCTAAAACCAAAAAATTTGTTTACCAGATTTCTGAGAGAATATTTCAAAGAAAATTGTATAGCATGGAATTCTGGAGTAGATTCCCGAAAAAGATACGTTAATACTCCCCATCCTCACTAAGCAGATCTTGCCCAGTAATCCAGTCAAAATTCACTACTCCCTTCCAAACAGATCAACGATCACCAATCTGCTAGCCACCACGAATACTATCTTGTCAGCATTGGAGAATAGGCAGGAACTAGCTGTGACTTACTTAGACATTGAGGCTGCATTTGATGCCGTCCAAGTAAACCAACTTCTCACACTCCTGGAATGCCACTTCCAGATCACAGGGAACATATTATGCTTTCTCTCCTCTCTTCTGAATAACAGAGTTATAAAGCTTCATACAGGAGATCGCACCCTTACTAGATCCGTCACCGCAGGAGTCCCACAAGGAGGGATCCTTTCGGGCCTTCTGTTTTCATCCATTATCTTCCCACTGGTTGCACATTCTTGATGTCTACTGAGCTATGCGGACGATATCAAGATACTCACTCCCATCATCCCCGGTCAAGATCTAGATCTGGTAAAAGTGGAAATTAACAACACTCTCACCACAGTCACATCTTACCTCTGCCAGTTTGGGCTCAAGATCAATCCTGCTAAGTCCGAATTCATGGTGTATTCATTGAAGCAAACTCCTTCTTCTCTCCAGCCTTCGGTCGGCAACACCCTCATCCCAATTGTGTCCAGCCATCGTGATCTGGGCGTTGTATTCGACCCAAAACTTCGATTCAACGCCCACATGGATATGCTCCTCACACGTGCTTCAAGACTCCGGTGGATAGCAAAACAACATCTCCTTCATATCACAGATAAAAAGATAACCGTGAGGTGAGTGTGTTGAAGTGGGATTTACTCAAGGAGGTAACTACCATCAGAGGTAAAGGGAAGGGTTTTTGTTTTCGGAAAGGCGACTATGATGGTCTCAGACAGTATTTAAATTCTATACAGTGGGACCAACTGATGGTGTTACCAACAGCAAACTCAAAATAGGAAGCATTCAAGGAACTAATCTTGGAGGCTACCAGGCTTTACATACCAACTAAGAAATATTGTTCAAGGTTTAGGCCTAAATGGTTGTCAGATGAACTAATGAGACATGTGGCAGAGAAGAAAAATGCATGGGATACTTACAAATTAACACATGACACAGAAGCCTATGATAGATACAAGTTGATATGCAACCAAGTCACAAAGAAGATTTAGGCAGGCAAAGGCAGACTACGAAAAATCCTTGGCAAAGGATGCAAACAAAAACAGAAAAGAGTTCTTTACCTATTTAAACTCAAGAAGGAAAGGGATGAATCAGATTGGTCCACTGGATATTGATGGTTCAACGGTTGAGGATCCTGCTCAGGTGGTTAACAATCTAAACGAGTATTTTGCATCTACATTCACGCATGAGGAGTTATTCAGGAAGGAGAATGATGTAGGTAATGTACACATTGGCAGTGAGCTGGATGATTTGGTAATAACTGAGAGGAGGAGAGATGGAAAGTGGAGGAGAGATTGTTGAGGATAAACATAAAAAAGGCACCTGGGGTGGATGGGATCTATCCAGTTATATTAAAGGAGGCAGCAAAGGAAGTAAGCAAACCCCTAGCCATAATTATGAGAGCTTCTTTGGACTCAGGGGAGGTACCCATGGACTGGAGATGTGCAAATGTAACCCCAATTCACAAAGGAGGATCAAAGGCTGACACAAGTAATTATAGACCTGTTAGATTAACTTCTGTTCCAGGTAAATTAATGGAGGCACTGGTTAAAGAAGCACTGCAGAATCATCTAGACAAGAATTCAGTTATAGCTCAGACGCAGCATGGTTTTGTTAAGGGCAGGTCTTGCCTGACCAATTTGATTGGATACTATGATGTAGTCACAAAAGAACTGGATGCAGGGAATAACTTTGATATTATATATTTGGATCTTAGAAAGGCTTTTGATACTGTTGCACATGGAAGACTGCTGCACAAATTGGAGCAGTGTGGCATTGGAGGCAAATTGCTGCTATGGATAAGGGGATGGTTGAGCGGCAGAAGACAGAGAGTGGTAATCAATGGACACTGCTCAACGTGGACTAATGTTATTAGTGGAGTTCCTCAGGGTTCAGTGTTGGGTCCGTTGTTGTTTTCGGTGTTTATGAATGATATTGATGATGGGATATCAAGTTTAATGTCCAAGTTTGCAGATGATACAAAGGTTGGCAGGGTTGTTAAGGGCACCAGTGACGCTATGCTGCTGCAACAGGATCTGGAAAGGTTGAAAAGATGGGCTGAGAGGTGGCAAATGAAGTTCAACATTGACAAATGTAAAGTACTACATATGGGAAACAGCAACCCCAGAGCAACGTATCAACTCTGCGGTACTACACTGACAGTGGTGGAGAATGAAAAGGACCTGGGGGTAATTGTGCAGGCAGATATGAAATTCTCTGAGCAGTGCAGACGAGCTGCAAGAGTAGCTCATGGTGTCTTGTCAATGATATACAGGAATTTTTCTAGCAGGGATAAGGAGGTGATTATTCCCTTGTATAAGGCAATGGTTAGGCCACATCTTGAGTACTGTATACAGGTCTGGAGGCCTCATTTCAAGAAGGATGTAGAGCTGCCGGAACGGGTACAGAGAAGGGCAACAAGATTAGTGAATGGAACAAAGGGTTGCTCTTACCAAGAAAGGCTTAAGTTTTGCAAATTACAGAGTCTGGAGACTAGGCACCGGCGAGGTGATCCGATAGAGGTGTATAAGGCTTTGAATGGTTTGAGCATGCTCAATGCCAATGGGATTCTTCATCTTCCTCAGAATAATCAGCTCAGAGGGCATAAATTCAGAGGAAGGACGGATGTCGGATAGATGTGCGGAAATTTGCCTTTGGCCAGCGGGTGGTTGGTTGGTGGAACCGACTTCCATCACTTGTTTTTGGAGTTGATAGCCTAAACAAATTTAAGGCTCAACTGGACAGGTATTTCGAGCGAACGGAGGGGTGAAATGGGAGCTGTGTGTGTTTTTTTTTTTTTTTTTTTGGCTGATGCTGAATAAGCTTGCTTTCTTGCATCATATGCCTCTACTAATGCTAATGCTAATGCTAAGAACAGTTATCTTTCCACCTTTACTCTATGCTGCTGAAATTTGGGCGTCAGCGGCACCGTCAATAAAGAAACCACTCTTTGCCACAGAATTTTGGCTCCTAAAGTGGGCGAACAGGAAGCACAATCTTCCAGCTCTGAGTCGTACCACACAGCTTGCCAACTCTCTCAGAATTCAACGGCTTCCCACCTTAGTCGACGACCAACGCCTCCTAGCAACAGTCAAGATGATAACAGGCATAATGGCAACACCATTCTTGGATACCTGTGGCTGGAGGATCCCCCCTGCTGTCCTTAGGGCCAATCCCGAGCTCTTCTCGCATTCAGCACGACTCCATCTTTGGGACAGGTTCCTTCCTCAGCAGATGCTCAAGCAAACCCAGGCACTGGACGCCGACCTGAACAAATTCGCTGCTGACCGGACTCACCGGAAAAAAATTATGACAAGTAGGACTAATCAGCAATGACTAATGTATACCTTGAATCTGTTCCTGTCTGATTGAGCTGGTGCTCTTATCTCGATATTAGTATTAGCATTAGCATTTAGCATTAGTAGAGGCATTTGATGCAAGAAAGCAAGCTTATGCAGCATCAGCCAAAAAAAATTAAAGTAAAACAAATAAATAAAAAATAACCACTTCCACTTCACCCCTCTATTCGTTCGAAATACCTGTCCAGCAGAGCCTTAAACTTATTTAGGCTATCAACTTCCACGACAAGGGTGGGAAGTCTGTTCCACCTATCAACCACCCGCTGGCTAAAGGCAAATTTCCGCACATCTATCCTACATCTGTCTTTCCTCAATTTGAATTTATGCCCTCTCAGGTGATTATTCTGAGCAAGAGGAAGAATCCCATCAGCATTGAGCATGCTCAAACCATTCAAGGCTTTGTACACCTCTATCAGATCAACTCGCTGCTGCCTAGTCTCCAGACACTGTAATTCACAAAACTTAAGCCTTTCTTCGTAAGAGCACCCCTTTGTTCCATTCACTAATCTTGTTGCCCTTCTCTGTACTCGTTCCAGCAGCTCCATATCTTTCTTGAAATGAGGTCTCCAGGCCTGTATACAGTACTCTAGGTGTGGCCTGACCATTGCCTTATACAAGGGAATAATCACCTCCTTATCCCTGCTAGAAAAATTCCTATATGTCATTGACAATACACCATGAGCTACTCTTGCAGCCCGTCTGCACTGCTCAGAGAACTTCATATCTGCCTGTACAACCAACCCCAAGTCCCTTTCATTCTCTACTACTGTCAGTGTAGTACCACAGAGTTGATACCTTGCTCTGGGGTTGCTGTTTCCCATATGTAGTACTTTACATTTGTCAATGTTAAACTTCATTTGCCACCTCTCAGCCCATCTGCTCAACCTTTCCAGATCCTGTTGCAGCAGCATAGTGTCAGTAGTGTCCTTGACAACCCTGCCAACCTTCGTATCGTCTGCAAACTTGGACGTTAAGCTTGATATACCATCATCAATATCATTCATAAATACAGAAAACAATAAAGGACCCAAAACTGAACCCTGAGGGACTCCACTAATAACATTAGTCCACGAGGAGCAGTGTCCATTGATTACCACTCTCTATCTTTTCCCCCTCAACCACCCCTTTATCCATAGCAGCAATTTGCCTCCAATACCACACTGCTCCAATTTGTGCAGCAGTCTTCCATGTGCAACAGTATCAAGAGCCTTTCTAAGATCCAAGTATATAATATCAAAGTTATTCCCTGCATCCAGTTCTTTTCTGACTGCATCATAGTATCCAATCAAATTGGTCAGGCAAGACTTCCCCTTAACAAAACCATGCTGTGTCTGAGCTGTAACTGAAGTCTTGTCTAGATGATCCTGCAGTGCTTCTTTAACCAGTGCCTCCAATAATTTTCCGGAAACAGAAGTTAAACTCACAGGTCTATAATTACTTGTGTCAGCCTTTGATCCTCCCTTGTGAATTGGGGACACATTTGCACATCTCCAGTCCATGAGTCCTCCCCCGAGTCCAAGGAAGCTCTCATAATTATGGCTAAGGGTTTGCTTACTTCCATTGTTGCCTCCTTTAATATAACTGGATAGATTCCATCCACCCGAGGTGCCTTTCTTGTGTTTATCTTCAACAATTTCTACTCCACTTTACTCTCAGTTATTACAAGATTCTCTAGCTTACTGCAAGAGTTGAATACACCTCTGGCATTCCCCTCGCTGAATAACTCCTCATGTGTGAATGTCGATGCAAAATATTCATTTAGTTTGTTAGCTACCTAAGCAGGATCATCAACAGTTGACCCATCGATATCAAGTGGACCAATCTGATTCATCCCCTTCCTTCTAGAGTTTACATAAGTAAAGAACTTTTTGCTGTTTTTCTTCGCATCCTTTGCCAAGGATTTCTCGTAATCTGCCTTCGCCTGCCTAACCTCCTTTGTAACTTGGTTACAGATCAACTTGTATCTATCATAGGCTTCTGTGTCACGTGTTAATTTGTATGTATTCCACGCATTTTTATTCTCTGCCATATGCCTCATTAGTTCATCTGACATCCATTTAGGCCTAAACCTTGAACAATATTTCTTAGTTGGTATGTAAAGCCTAGTAGCTTCCAAGATAAGTTCTTTGAATGCTTCCCATTTTGAATTTGCTGTTGGTAACATCATCAGTTGGTCCCACTGTATAGAATTTAAATACTGTCTCAGTCCACCGTAGTCGCCTTTACGAAAGCAATATCCCTTCCCTTTACCTCTAATGGTAGTTACCTCTTTGAGTAAATCCCACTTCAGAACACTGTGATCACTGCCACCTAGTGGTTTATTTATCTGCAGATTCTTAATGCATGTAGAATCACTACTGATAATCAAATCAAGGGTATTACTCCCTCTAGTTGCCTCCCGAACATGCTGATGTAGAAAACAATCATCCAATAAATCCACAAAAGCCTTGCTAGTGTGTGAGTGACCAGCCCCCAAATTCCAGTCAATATTTGGGAAATTAAAATCCCCCATAATAAGACTCTCTGATTTACTGGCCCACTCTATTTCTCTTTACAGTTTCTTATTATGTTAATCCAGCTCAATCAGATTTAACTCTCGTAAGGAGTTCTCTCCTTTGTATTATAATGTTTTCTTTGTAAAATTACTTTTTTGTCAATAATTGTTCAATTTTCCCCGAAGTTTGGGAAACTGTAAGCCCCTGGCTTTATGGCCGTGAAGGGTAATAAAGATTATCTCTCTCTCTCTCTCTTAATACATGCCCATAAAAAAAAAAAAAAAAAAAAAAGACCAGTTAAAATGGGGTTAAAAGGCAGAAAACTGAATCGGTTATGATTGAAAAGCTGTCAAGTGGTGTAAGACATCCAAATCTTCCAATGCTCGAATAATGCCAGGTACCCCGTTTACAGGAAAAGCAATTAGGCTTTTCATCCAAACTGTACAAGATGATACATAAGCTGGTAGTGGGTCACCGATTATTTCTAGATATTTTGACAATTAATATAGGTTTTTCCCCGTACTGGAAATACAAACTAGGATTAAATACGCTCGAATCTGAGTTCGAGTTCGGTCGTTTAGAGTCTTTTCCACCCGGTGTGGGGTGGACGGCGATTCTACCAACTATGCTACCCACGAGAATCCATGAAGTGATTCATGAAAAAAAAAAAAAAAAAAAAGGAAATTTATATATTATTAATTTAAAAATTATGCAGGTAACTAACTTTTTGTTCAGTGTCTGTGCCCTCATATGGAGCACAGTTGGTAGAATCTTCGCCCTCCCAACAATGGGTGCAAAAGACCTGAGTTCGAATACAGTCGATAACGTCAGAATTTTTATGGGTTGTAGCTGACTTAGTCGATCTGAGGCTAGGGTAAACTTCCGTTTTTCGTCAAGCAGTGGTGCTCCGACAACAATCGGTGTTGTCGATAATAATCGGTGCCTGTATATCGAGAAAGAGCGGCCCATGGTGATTTCGACGTGTAGTGCCATTATAGTGCCATTGCAGTGCCGCCGGTGTGCAAAATTTAAGAAGTCAGATTTTCACCGGTAGCTTCTCAGAGGAGTGTCCTGGATATGGGAAAATCATGCCAAAGGAACCACGTGAGGTACAGAAATTATGAAGGAAACAACACCGACACAAAAACGGAAACAAAGCGGTACATAGGGACTTTATACGAAATTTTTAGAAATCTTAAAGTACCGTGTTAATAGACTAGAAAAGAATAGCGAAAGCTTAAAAAGCGGTACTCACCTTGAAATTAATCTGCGATGGTTTACTTAGGTAGCGTGGTTAGTGTTTAAGTTGAATTGTTAAATTGCTACCGGTGTTCAATTTAACAATTCAACGTAAACACTAACCACGCTACCTAAGTAAACCATCGCAGATTAATTTCAAGGTGAGTACCGCTTTTTAATCTTTCGCTATAGGGACTTTATTAAACAATGGCAACATAGCACTTTCTGCCCTGATACAGATGCACCACTGCCAAAGAAGGAACAAAGAGAAGAGGTGGTATTCACTAGGATATATGGCCACCCCTAATGTGATGCAGGCTTTCCACCGCCTCTCCATATTTAGAACAATGTTGTTGACAAGTTCTTGTGGTAACGTCGTCCATTCCTCTGTCAGCGCCATCTTCAGCTGGTGGGTGTGGAAGTGCCATTAGGTATCGCTCCAGAGCGTCCCATATAGTGTATAGTGTGTTTAGAGTCTAACGGCACCAGGGGTTTTCCCCATCGCGGCGTAGTATACATTGTAGTGCGACACAGAACACTGTAGAGGCCAGAGGTTTAAAAGTGTATGGATATTGTGATTTGTAATGTTTTGTGCCGTTGTTCATCTGGTCTTTTAGCTGTTGGGTCTCAAATGAGACCCACCGTTGCCCACACTATACCTCGTGGAAGCAGACCAGGTACACCAGTATTTTACAGATTTACTATTTACTCTGGCAGGTCCTGCCACCTAATTTCCTGAGATTTCAGTGGCAGGACCTAAAAAAAAAAAATAATAATAATAATAAATGATAATAAAAATAATAATAATAAATCAAAATAAAAAAACAAACAAAAAAAAGTGGGGGGAGAAACACCAGAAATTGGGTCAGTGTCCCATATGTGCTCGATGGGATTTAGATTAAAAACGGGCAGGCCAATTCACACGAACAACGTCCTCACTTTCCAAAAGCTTTTACCCATCACAATGCAATAGCTGCTGTGCGATGGGGTGTGGCGTTATCATCCATAAAAACGACCTCGGGGCCAATGGCACCGCGAAACAGACGAACATGGGGAAGGATTGCCACAGTACAGTAGCGTGCACCGGTTAGAGTACCACCTTCCAGTATCTGGAGTTGTATACGTCCATCCAAGATAACGCCTCCAAAGACGAGAACACCTCGACCGCCATATCGATCCTTTTCAGTGATGTTTGCAGGGTGATACCATGTGCCAACCTCTCACCAGATTAGCTGACGTCCAGAATCGCTGCTGAGACTGAATCTACTCTCACCAATAAAAAGTACCTTAAGTAAAGATTTTGTGGTTGTAACCTTTAGAAATAGTGTTCGTCCTTTAGTGTTGTACACCAATGTATATATAAATATTTTTTAAAAAAATGATATTTTATTTTCGATAAAACATAGCTTTCCAAATTGTTCAAATCAGGTCGAAGGCTACCTCAGCATTCAATTTTAACTTTATCATTGTGTGACACAATGATATACATGATAGGAAGGGAAAGGGGGTTATGCAGTTAATTAAGAAAAACATAAAATCTAAGGAAGTGCATCCAGTTGCCATATATGGTCAGTGCAATGTTCAGTTAGTTTGGTGTGACATAAGCACTGGGAGAAAAAAAAAATGAGAGTAGGAGTGTGTTATAGGTGTAATGACTCTAATGAGTGCAGCGAACAATTGTACAGAGAAATAGAACGGGCCAGAAAATCAAATTGTGTTATAACTCAGAATTTTAACTTCCTAGATATTTACTTAAACTTGTCGGTTGCTCACTCGCACACTAGCAAAAATTTAATGACTTCATTGGGTGATTCTTTTCTACAACAGCATGTTCGAGAGGCAACTAGAGAGTGTAAAACAGTACTCCTGCTCCGGTTATCAACAGTAATTATTCTTGTATAAAGAATTTGCAGATAAAGGAACCACTAGGTGCCAGTGATCACAGTATACTTATGTGGGATTTAAAAGATATTAGCATTAGTTGAGGTATGTCATGCAAGAAAGGAAGCTTAGACAATACCAGCCAAAAAAAAAAAAAAAAATCTTCCCATTTCACCCATCTAGTAACTCAAAATGTTTGTCTAGTGCAGCCTGGAATTGATTTTAGCTATCAACTTTCGCAACAGATGGAAGTCTGTTCCAGCAATCAATAACCTGCTGACTAAAGGCAAACTTCCGCACATCTATTATACAACTGTCTTTCCTCAATTAAAATCTATGCCCCCTCTGGTTCTTAATCTCAGCAAGTGGAAGTAGCCCATCAGCATTGAGTTTGCTGAAACCATTCAAGGTCTTCTCCACCTCAAACAGATCACTTCGCAGGTGCCTAAACTCCAGATGCTGCGACTGACAGAATTTAAGCCTCTCCTGAAAAAAAAACGCCTTTGTTCCTCTCACCAATCTTGTTGCCCTCCTCTGTACTCGTTCTAGCAACTCTGAATCCTTTCTAAAATGAGGCCTCCAGACCTGTACGCAGCGCTCAAGGTGTGTCCTGACCATTACCTTATACAAAAGTATAATCAGTTTCTTGTCTCTAGCAAAATTCCTAAATATCATTGGCAAAACTCCATTAAGTGCTCTGGCAGCCCGTCTGCACTGCTCAGAGAACTTCATATCCGACTGCATAATTACCCCCAGTCTTTTTCATTCTCCATTTACCTGGGTATAGTACCACACAGTAGGTACGTTTCTCTTGGTTTACCATATACAGTACTTTGTATTTGTCAATATTAAACTTCAGTTGCCACTTATCAACCCATCTACTTAACATTTCTAAATCCTGTTGTAGTAGCATACTGTCTTTACTATCATTAACAACTCAGCCAACGTTTGTATTATCTGCAAACTTGGACATTAAGCCTGATATACCTTCATCGATATCATAATAAATACAGAAATCTACAAAGGGCACAGCACAGAACCCTGGAAGACTCAAATAATAACATTAGTCCCCTCACAGCAGTGTCCATTTATTACCACTCTCTGCCGTCTTCCACTCAACCAACATTCTATCCACTTCCACAGCTTGCCCTTAATGCCATACCACTCCAATTTGTATAGCAGAGTTCCATGTTCAACAGAGTCAAAAGCTTTCCTGAAATCCAAGAATATCAATGATTTCGATGAAGTTATATCGAAGTTTGCAGATGATACAAAGGTTGGCAGTGTTCTTAATGACAATAATACCAGTGTTCTACAGCAACAGGATCTAGAAAATTTGAGCAGATGGGCTGAGAAGTGGAAAATGAAGTTTAACATTGACAAATGCAAAGTACTGTATATCGCTAGAAGTAACTCCAGAGGAACGTACCAACTGTGTGGTACTACACTTAGTGTGGTACAAAATAAAAAAGACCTGGGAGTAATTGTACAGTCAGATATGAAGTTTTCTGTTCAATGCAGACAGGGTGAAAGAGCAGATCATGCGGTTTTGTCAATGATATTGGAATTTTGCAAGGAGGGAAAAAGGGATGATTATCTCTTTGTATAAGGCAATGGTCAGGCCACGCATTGATTACTGCATACAGGTCTGAGGCCTCATTTTAGGAAGGATGTAGATTTGCTTGAGCATGTGCAGAGAAGGGCAACAAGATGGGTGAGGGGAATGAAGGGATCCTCTTACGAAGAAAGGCTTAGTTTCTTCGAATTGCAGGGACTGGAGGCTGGACACCTGCGAGGTAATCTGATTGAGATGTATAATGCCTTGAATGGGTTGAGCACGCTGAATTCAGATGGGATTCTTCCGCTTGCTCAGATTACAACCCTGAGGGGGCATAAATTCAAATTGAGGAAAGACAGTTGTAGAATAGATGTGCCGAAATTTGCCTTTAGCCAGTGCTTTGCTGGCTAAAGGCAAATTTCTGGAACAAAGTTCCATCTGTCAGTGTGGAAGTTGAGGGATTAAGTAAATTCAAGGAGGAACTGGACAAAAGTTTAGAGGGAATGGATGTGTGAAATGATTTTTTTAGTTGATGCTACTTAATTTCATAAACCTTCTTTCTTGCATCACATGCTTCCAATTACTACTACTTCTACTACAACCAAAAGCGTTTTTGTTTTTTTTATCATTTAAATAAACTATTTTACTGATCAAGGAAAACAAAATTCTAGTGGAAATATTAGGACTACACGAGAACTAATTCATCTGCTCACATGTTAATCTTTTGTGGCGTCGAATTGCCGCACGCATAACTAGACTTTCCGGGTGGAAAAACCTAGTTATTCACAAGAGACAGACTAACCACGTTGTGAAACCCCCAAAAAAGTTCCAAGCGTTATTGACAAAATTTCGAAGCCGGAACTTATCCTCCCCGCTTTGGAACGATTGTGATATAACCACTGGATTACCCACGCAAATATTCATTCAGGAATGCCATCAAGGGCAGCACAGTGCATATAAGTGCCAGCTAACCCAGACCGGACATATACGGTCCAGGTTCGAATGACCTCAATGACTACAGGAATTTTTATGAGTCTTTTTTTTTTTTTTCCTTTTCTTTTCTTTTCAAAATGCCTGACTCGGTTGGTCTTCGTCGAGGCTTGTGCATGATTTTTCTCCTGGGAACTCTTGTTAGCATTATTGCTGATACTATCGAGCAGTGTTAGGTGGGTCGGAAAACTGCTAGCCTGGGAGATACACGGACTAATAGATTAACAGTAGCCGCTGTTAATCTATTAGAGGTGAAAGTTATTCTTGGACTGCTTCTATTGGAATGAGCAGCAGCCTGGAAAACGAGATGCAGGATATTTCAGAGACTGCTGGGAGTCATTGCGGTACAAGTAAACACATGGGTTGTGTTAGAGTAGCTAAGAATAGGAACAGGTGCATGTATACTTGCGTGTACTCCAATGCTAGGAGTTTGGTAAATAAATTTGATGAATTTGAGGTGTTAGTCAAAACATCAAAGAGAGATATTGTTGGGATATCAGAGACATGGTGTCACACAGATATGAGGAATGCAGAACTGGAATTTGGGGAGTACAATGTCCTAATAAAGGATAGACGGGATAGGAAGGGAGGAGGGGTTATGCAATTAGTTAAGAAACACACAAAATCTAAGGGAGTGAAGCCAATCGACATTGCTGGACAGTGCAGTGTCGAATCAATGTGGTGTGACATAAGCACTGGGAAATCAAAATTGAGAGTAGTAGAGTGTTATAGGCCTAAAAACTCTGATAAGTATAATAAACAACTGTTCAGGGAAATATAGTGAGCCAGTAACATAGAGAGTCTTATAATGGGGGGATTTTAATTTCTCAGATATTGACTGGAATTTGTGGTTGGTCATTCACACACTAGAAAGGCTTTTGTAGATTTATTGGATGATTGTTTTCTACATCAGCATGTTTCGTAGGCAACTAGAGGGAATAATACTCTTGATCTGATTATCAATAGTGATTCTTCATGCATTAAGAATCTGCATATAAAGGAACCACTAGGTGGCAGTGATCATAGTGTGCTGAAGTGGGATTTACGCAAAGAGGTAACTACCATCAAGGGTAACGGGAAGGGTTTTTGCTTTCGTAAAGGCAACTACGGAGGTCTGAGACAGTATTTGAATTCTATACGGTGGGACCAACTGATGATGTTACCAACAGCAAAATTCAAAATGGGAAGCATTCAAATAATTAATCTTAGAAGCTACCAGGCTTTACATACCAACTAAGAAATATTGTTCCAGGTTTAGGCCTAAAATGATGTGAGATGAACTAATGAGACATGTGACTGAGAAATAAAATGCACGCGATACATATAAATTGACGGGTGACATGGAAGCCTACGATAGACATAAGCTGAGCTGTAACCAAGTCACAAAGGCGGTTAGGCAATCAAAGGCAGATTATGAAAATTCTTTGGCAAAGGATACAAAGAAAAACAGCAAAGAATTCTTTAGTCATGTAAACTCTAGAAGGAAGGGGATGAATTAGATTGATCCACTGCATATCGATGGTTCAACTGTTGATGATAATGCTCAGGTGGCTAGCAAACTAAATTAGTATTTTGCATCTACATTAACACATGAGGAGTAATTCAGGGAGGGGAATGTCAGAGGTGAACTAAACTCTGACAGTAAGCAAGATAATCTTGTAATAACTGAGAGTAAAGTGGAGAAGAAATTGTTGAAGTTAAACATAAGAAAGGCACCTGGGATAGATGATATCTATCCAGTTATATTAAAGAAGGCAGCAAAGGAACTAAGCAATCCCTGAGCCATAATTATGAGAGGTTCCTTGGAATCTGGAGAGGTACCCATGGAATGGAGTTGTGCAAATGTGACCCCAATTCACAAAGGAGGATCAAACGGCGACACAAATAATTATAGACCTGTTAGTTTAACGTCTGTTCCAGGGAAATTAATGGAGTGACTGGTTATAGAAGCACTGCAGGATCATTAAGACACGACTTCAGTTTTTGCTCGACACAGCATGGGTTTGTTAAGAGGAAGTATTCTAGGACCAATTTGATTGGATACGATGATGTGGTCACAGAGCAACTGGATGCAGGGAATAACTTTGGTATCATATATTTGGATCTTAGAAAGGTTTGATACTGTTGCACAAATTGGAGCAGAACGGCACTGGAGGGAAATTGCTGCTATGGATAAAGGGATGGTTGAGTGGGAGAAGACAGAGAGTGGTAATCAATGGACACTGCTCTTCGTGGGCTAATGTTATTAGTGTAGTCCCTCACGGTTCAGTGTTGGGTCCACTGTTGTTTTCTGTATTTATAAATGATATTGATGATGGTATATCAGGCATAATTTGCAAGTTTGCAGACGTTACGAAGGTTGGCAGAGTTCTATCATCAAAGTTTCTTGCGACGACCAACTTACTGGTTAAAATAAATTTATTAAAATAAAAATATAATATATACATAAGATAAAACAGAAATAAAATAAAAGCGTTGAAATAAAATAAAATAAAAGTTAAAATATATATAATAAAAGCATTGAAATATATAGTAGCTTTCGAAGCGAAGTGATTCTCTCATCAGCTAGTAAAGAGATACAAGCTTAATCAGTACAAGATTGTGCTGCTCAACCCAATAATGTTATTAGGTTGAGCAGCACAATCTTGATCCACAACGGGACATTGAAATTGTCGACTATACACGTGATTACCGCCAGTGCTCATGGCTTGAAGCACTGCACATAGTCACCAATATTAGTACTATGAATCGGACGAGGGGACTACATTTACACCCTATTATAGAATGTACTGTATTGCAGTGCGATTAGCTCTGGCGATCATCACGTGTACGTAATTCTGATTTACCGACACGAGCCTCGTGATTCATGATCATGTCCAGCTGACTTGTGCTATTGTAACCAGTCACAGACTAGCTGATGAAGAGGCACTTCGCTTCGAAAGCTACTATATATTTTAGCGCTTTTATTATATATATTTTAATCTTTTTATCTTATTGTATTTTAACGCTTTTATTTTATTTCTGTTTTATCTTATTATATTTTTATTTTAATAAATTTATTTTCACCAGTTAGTCGGTCGTCGCAAGAAACTTCGATGATATAATGCAACCCGACGCACAAGGCCTGTTTTCGAAAGTTCGCAGAGTTTTTAATGACACTAATGACAGTATGCTGCTGCAATGGAATCTAGAAAATTTAAGCAGATGTGCTGAGAGGTGGCAAATGAAGTTTAGCGTTGATAAATATAAAGTACTACATATGGGAAGCAGTAACCCCAGAGTAACGTATCAACTGCATGGTACTACACTGACAGTGGAAATGAAAAGGACCTGGGGGTAATTGTGCAGGCAGATATGAAGTTTTCTGAGCAGTGCAGACGGTCTGCAAGAGTAACTCATGGTGTCTTGTCAATGATATACAGGAATTTTTCTAGCGGGGATAAAGAGATGATTATCCCCTTGTATAAAGCGTTGGTCAGGGCACACCTTGAGTACTGTATACAGGTCTGGAGGCCTCATTTTAAGAGGGATGTAGAACTGTTGGAACAAGTACAGAGAAGGGCAACAAGATTATTGAATGGAACAAAGGGGTGCTCTTACGAAGAAAGGCTTAAGTTTTGCAGATTTCAGTGTTTGGAGAATAGACACCTGTGATGTAATCTGATTGAGATGTATAAAGCCTTGAATGGTTTGAGCATGCTCAATGCGCATGGGATTCTTCCTCTTGCTTAGAATAATCACCTGAGAGGGCATAAATTCAAACTGAAGAAAGCCAGTTGTAGGATAGATGTGCGGAAGCTTGCCTTTAGCCAGTGGGTAGCTGATTGGTGGAACAGACTTCCATCTTTTATTGTGGAGTTGATAGCCTAAATAAATTTAAGGCTGAGCTTGACAGGTATTTGGAACGAATGGAGGGGTGAAATCGGAGCTTTTTTTTTTCTTTTTTTTTTTTTTTTTCTCGGCTGTTGCTGCATAAGCTTGCGTTCTTGCATCGTGTGCCACTATTAATGCTTTCTTGATTCGTATGCAATACAATGGCCACATATTGCAAGGACGCCTATGGCTTATGCTCGTCATACAAAACAGAAAATGACCACTGAGTGATCACTGAATTACGACCACCTACCTAATACTTCGTAGGTCCTCCTTTTGCCCTCAGCACCGCAGCTATCCGATGTAGCACATATTCAACAAAATGTCGGAAGTGGCGTTCGAGAGGTAGGACCAAGCTGTGTGTAATGCCGCCAGAAATGCAGGTATGGAGGTGCTTTGTGTATCCTGACGCCTGATATGCGTTTCCATAGCGTCCCACAAGTGCTCTATGGGATTGATATCGGTGGGAGTTCGGAGGCCAATCGATATGCTGGAAGTCAGAACTGTGTTCCTCAAACCACTCCTGCGCAAAAAGTGCCCGATGGCTTTGCGCATTGTCATCTTGGAAGACGCCATCGCCATTCGAAAAAAAGTGTAACCAAGCGGGGTGTACACAGTCAGCAAGCAGTTGACGATAGTGGAGACCAGTGATACGTTGTTCCACATGCACCAAGGTTCCAAGTTCCAGCCAGTGAAACATGCCCCACACCATACAACCGCCTCCACCTGCTTGCACTTTTGGTACCATGCATGATGGATCAAGAGCCTCGTGTTGTTGACGCCAAATCTGTACACGACCATCCATGGTGTGGAGTAAATAACGTGACTCATCCGACCAGCATAACTTCTTCCAGTCTTCTAACGTCCAACTTTCACGCTCTTTGCACCAGGCGAGTCTTTTACGCCGATGAACCTTGGTTAGGAGATGATGCGTGGGGGATGGGGGTGAGTCTGCTGCTATAGCCCAAACGTTCAGGCGTGCCACGCATGGTCATGGCAGATGTTGTTCCGGGTTGGCCCATGTTGTATTGGGTAGTCAACTCTTGAACAGTGCTGCGCCTGTTCGTCTGTACGAGTCGTCGGACCCGGCCCTCACCTAACTTCGACCTTTCGCTTACCTTTGCTGTTTTGCCGTCGGGTCGTTGTGTGACCATTTTGACGCCAGTCCTAGTATACTTTAACTACGGCGGTTCTCGAACACCCCACCAGTTCAGCCGTTTGGGAAATCGAGGCACCAGCTCGATGAGCTTCTAAAATCTGTCCTTTATAAATATCCGATAAATCCTTCCTTTTACCCATCACGCTCGGAATTTTACTACCTACTGAACCACTGACAGCTTATCTATGCTACATAGGTTGACTAACTGCACACTCTCGTCCCTTACGTGGTCAATGGGTCGCATTCACTTTTCATAAGGGTGGTAATAATTCAATGATCACTCAGTGTATATGAGACATAATAAACTAAGTTGATGACGCGCCTCGTGAGTAGCACAGTTGTTGGGATCACCGTCCTCCTCTCACCGGGTGGAAAAGATCCTTTATGGGCTTTTTTCACAACGTGTCGGAGTTAATCGTTCTCAATAGACGGCGGAATGGTTTTTCATCCAGAAAACTGGAGTTTTTCATCCAGAAAAATGGAGCTAAGAACATGACGTTAGTAGAGGCATATGATGCTAAAAACAGATTCAGCCAAAAAAACAAAAACCTCTTCCCATTTCACTCATCTATTTACTCTAATTTTATTTTAGTTCCACCTTGAATTTATTTAAGTTGTCATCTTCCACAACGACGGATGGAAGCTTGTTCTAGCAATCAACTACCTGCTGGCTAAAGGCAAATTTCAACAACTAACAGATTATTTTAAAGTATGAAACAATCCTCTTGTTAGGTCTTGATAGGTAAGTAGCCTACGTAGTGAAATTTAAAATCACAAATTTCTTGTCTTGTATGATACTGTTAAGAAGAAAGAAAAATCTTTATTGCAACGCTTAGAATGATAATTTACATAATACTAATTGCACCAGCCCGTCACAGCACAGTGGCCAGGGATTAACAATGTGTACAGGGACATTATTGCCTCAATAAGCCAAAAATTCATAAATAAATGAAGTGAAACAGAGTACAGGAAAATGGAGAAATCACTTGAGTATACTATATATGTAGAATACTAAGTGAGCGTACAACCATTTGTTTCAAAATACATACTATAGGATGTACATTTAAGTGCATAAATATGTGCATAGTTGGTTGGATTAAGAATGTACATTGCTCGAGATTCAGATTATAATAATAGTAGTAATGAGTATTCTTTTCCTATATTGTCGATCTCGACAGAACTCGTTGAAGTCGGCATCTAAATTTTATACAGTGGGACCAACTGATGATGTTACCAACAGCAAATTCAAAATGGGAAGCATTCAAAGAACTTATCTTGGAAGCTACTAGGCTTTACATACCAACTAAGAAATATTGTTCAAGGTTTAGGCCAAAATGGATGTCAGATGAACTAATGAGGCATATGGCAGAGAAGAAAAATGCATGGGATACTTACAAATTAACACATGACACAGAAGCCTATGATAGATACAAGTTGATATGCAACCAAGTTACAAAGGAGGTTAGGCAGGCGAAGGCAGATTACGAGAAATCCTTGGCAAGGGATGCAAAGAAAAACAGCAAAGAGTTCTTTACTTATGTAAACTCTAGAAGGAAGGGGATGAATCAGATTGGTCCACTTGATATTGATGGGTCAAGTGTTGATGATCCTGCTCAGGTAGCTAACAAACTAAATGAATATTTTGCATCGACATTCACACATGAGGAGTTATTCAGCGAGGGGAATGCCAGAGGTGTATTCAACTCTAGCAGTAAGCTACAGAATCTTGAAATAACTGGGAGTAAAGTGGAGGAGAAACTGTTGAAGATAAACACAAGAAAGGCACCCGGGGTGGATGGGATCTATCCAGTTATATTAAAGGAGGTAGCAAAGGAAGTAAGCAAACCCTTAGCCATGATTATGAGAGCTTCCTTGGACTCAGGGGAGGTACCCATAGACTGGAAATGTGCAAATGTGACCCCAATTCACAAAGGAGGATCAAAGGCTGACACAAGTAATTATAGACCTGTGAGCTTAACTTCTGTTCCAGGAAAATTAATGGAGGCACTGGTTAAAGAAGCACTGCAGGATCATTTAGACAAGACTTCAGTTATAGCTCAGACACAGCATGGTTTTGTTAAGGGGAAGTCTTGCCTGACCAACTTGATTGGATACTATGATGCAGTCACAAAAGCACTGGATGCAGGGAATAACTTTGATATTATATACTTGGATCTTAGAAAGGCTTTTGATACTGTTGCACATGGAAGACTGCTACACAAATTGGAGCAGTGTGACATTGGAGGCAAATTGCTGCTATGGATAAAGGGGTGGTTGAGGGGGAGAAGACAGAGAGTGGTAATCAATGGACACTGCTCATCGTGGACTGATGTTATTAGTGGAGTCCCTCAGGGCTCAGTTTTGGGTCCATTATTGTTTCCTGTATTTATAAATGATATTGATGATGGTATATCGGGCTTAATGTCCAAGTTTGCAGACGATACAAAGGTTGGCAGGGTTGTCAAAGACACTACTGACACTATGCTGCTGCAACAGGATCTGGAAAGGTTGAGCAGATGGGCTGAGAGGTGGCAAATGAAGTTTAACATTGACAAATGTAAAGTACTACACATGGGAAACAGCAACCCCAGAGCAACGTATCAACTCTATGGTACTACACTGACAGTGGTAGAGAATGAACGGGACTTGGGGGTGGTTGTGCAGGCAGATATGAAGTTCTCTGAGCAGTGCAGACGGGCGCCAAGAGTAGCTCATGGAGTATTGTCAATGATATACAGGAATTTTTCCAGCAGGGATAAGGAGGTGATTATTCCATTGTATAAGGCGATGGTCCGGCCACACCTAGAGTACTGTATACAGGTCTGGAGGCCTCATTTCAAGAAGGATGTAGAGCTGCTGGAACGAGTACAGAGAAGGGCAACAAGATTAGTGAATGGAACAAACGGGTGCTCTTACGAAGAAAGGCTTAAGTTTTGCAAATTACAGTGTCTGGAGACTAGGCACCAGCGGGGTGATCTGATAGAGGTGTATAAAGCCTTGAATGGTTTAAGCATGCTCAATGCTGATGGGATTCTTCCTCTAGCTCAGAAATATCACCTGAGAGGGCATAAATTCAAATTGAGGAAAGACAGATGTAGGATAGACGTGCGGAAATTTGCCTTTAGCCAGCGGGTGGTTGGTTGGTGGAACAGACTTCCATCCCTTGTGGTGGAGGTTGACAGCCTAAATAAGTTTAAGGCTCAGCTGGACAGGTATTTTGAACGAACAGAGGGGTGAAGCGGAAGTGGTTTTTTTTGGCTGATGCTGCATAAGCTTGCTTTCTTGCATCAAATGCCTCTACTAATGCTAATGCTAATGCTAAGTCCTGGAATCGAGATAGCATCTGTTGAGGAAGAAACCGGTCCTACAGATTAAAGCATCTTTGCAGAGGGCATAGCTGGCCAGTTGATGTGCCACTGGGATCCTCCATGCACAGTTGTCCCGGAAGGAGGGGGAGGAGGAGATGAGACCGATCATGAGTTTGACTGTTGTGACGAGCTTCCTTTCATTAATGAGCGACTTAAGCCTTGGAATGTTAAGTGCGTTGGCCAAAGCGGTGGTCCACGGCTGGGAAGGCAGGCTAAGTTTGTGGCATGCCCACTTGAGAAGCCAATACTCGGATGAGAAAACTGGTTTGTTTGTAGAGGGAGAAGCAGAAGCCCAAATCTCTACACAGTCTACAGCATAGAGAAGTGGCGGATACACTATGATTGAAATGTATCTCACCATTGTGGATTCGTCTGTTACATGGTGCAGATTTTGCTTCCATTTCAGTCTTGTGGCTTTTGTGAGGAGTATGTCTACATGCTGGCCGAAAAGAAGCTTTGTGTCAGATCGGATTCCGAGGTCGATGCGATGTTGGACAAGCGGGATGGATGCTCCATTGAGAGCTGGAACGATTTTTGTTGGCTGTTGCTTAACGAGAATACCATTATTTCTGACTTCTCAGGATTGATACGCAGACCAAATTGTTGGAGGTAGATACATATTGAGGAGAGAGAGTGGATGTTAGCTCTTCTGAGGTTTGGTGAGGGTATTGGTTTGCCTTAATTGGCGTGAGTAGTTTTAGATCGTCAGCATATACCAGAATATTTAACTTTTGGATTACCAATGGAGCAATAAGGCCGGTGAAGAGGAGGCCAGATAGTACTGCCCCTTGTGGAACTCCAACCGAGATTACTTTGCAGTATTGGGAGTTATCTACAGATAATTTGACTATGCAGTTATTCAGAAGAGATGTGGGGAAATCTAAGATGTCACCTCCTATCTGGTAGTGGTTCGCTAGTAGCTTTAGGAGAGATGGAATGTGCACGGCATCAAATGCAGATTCAATGTCTACATAGGTGGCTGCCAGCTCTTCTCTGTTCTCAAAGGCTGTTAGGATTCTGTTAGTTGTTGCTAGAAGGTTGGTAACAGTTGATCTGTGTGGGAGTGCATAGTGGATTTGTGGTGGCAGGATTTGATTAGTGAGGATCGGCAGCAGTATTTTTTTATAACAGTTTCAGTAGGCAGGAGGACTTTAAGATCGGCCTGTAGTGTTTCACAAGTGATGGAACTCGAATTTTTGGCCATAGTTTCACTAGGTGAGATACATTGCAATCGTAGTGTATCCGCCACTTCTCTATGCTGCAGAGATTTGGGCCTCTGCATCTAACCTCTACAACCAGAGCATTGAGTAAAAGATATGTAATAGAGGTTGTAGGATGTAAGGACTCAGGCTCTTAAGCATAAATTTCGGAATACCGCAGGTCCAGTAGTTGAAGCTGCTGGCAGTGAGTTGATGGGAATAATTAACTGTTGTCTCGATATTATTATGGTTGTCAATGGGTTAAAACTGGTATCAGATATTGATTTACCGCCACTACATCATCAGATTTACCGCCACTGTCAGCCCAGTGGGTTGACAGTGGCGGTAAATCTGATGATGTAGTCAAGCCAGCTTTGGGGATAAAGTTGAGGGGGGACCTGAAGGGTTCCCCCCTTATATGGAACTTTCCCTGTGCGTGTGGTCCTGTCAAGTTACGATTTAATCACTTTGGATTTCATGCGGTTAAACTCTAGAGTAGGTAATTCTGTCCGTAACGTTGTGAGACTGGTTTCACAATTTATGTAGGAGTTGTTAAAGGTCGAATTCCTCTTTAAGGACGTGGGACTACCATGCTTTAGAGTGAGGGAAGATTGTGATCTTTCTTGTTGCCGCCTAGCTTGTCACAGAGATAGTCCAATTATAAGGAGGGTGACATCTAACAGGACATCACATGACTCGAGGATAGACCAAGGGATAAACAATGCTGCCTCGATGCATCTCGGTATGTTTAGGAACGTAGGGTATGGAGGCTAGTATTAGATTTAGTTGATTAGGCCCACGCGTTGGCAGCTCGCTGACAAGATCTGCGGTATGAAGGTGAGAGAGGAGCCGCTGCTTTAGGTTGTCAAGTTGATGGGGTAGATTGAAGTCACCAATACGATGTTGACAGTGGCTGGCTGCAGCTAGTGCAGGATCCAGTTTGCTATTTCAAGAATAAGCACTTGAGATGGTGATGGGTGCACATAGACTACAGTCATTGGTACTTGAGTTTAACACAGCTGGCTTCAAAATCTTGCGATTTACTTTAAATGGTAGAGATCAGTGTGAAGAGGGTTTGTCTATAAAAGATGGCGGTACCTCTTCCTCTCCTGTTATCTCTCGATGTAAAGGCGGACCCGTATCCAGCAGGGTGAGTGATCGCAATACATTCTTGACAGGGTTCTAACCACGTTTCTGTGATGCAGAGAAAATCTAAGTGCGCAGCTAGGAGTAACTGCTCTAAGGCGACGATTTTATTTCTGATGCTTCGCACGTTTTGGTAGAGTAGATGAAGCGTAGCAGTCAGAGAGATTTTTACCAAGGTTGCTGGCCTATAATATTTATTTTTCGGTGGCTTAGGGTAAGAGCGATTTGTGACCTGGTTGGGATAGCCATGTCCATTTGGTTGGAGGTAGCATGCATGCAGGAGATGAAAAAGATTGGTGTTTACTAGGGGGGTTCTGGATATGTACCACCGAAAGCACAGTGGTCCAATTCTCGGCCTGGCAATTTAATAACAGGGTCATGTAGGAGTCAGCTGGTTGGCATACAGTGGTTCTTTGATATGGCTGAGGGAGGGTATCTCGGTGAGAGGCCTCATAAAATGGTCGGATTATCGTTCCAAACGGCCACATAGATGGGTGGGAGATTTTATTGAAATCTTTTGGGTTGCATTCCAATTTAAAAGCTGCATAGTTATTACTTCTGACTGGCAGCTGTTTTACAGAAACATGTATTCCGATTTCTTCTTCTTCAACTACGGCTGCGATTTGGGTGAAAGTCATACGAGGATCTAGTTTGAGACGAAGATGCTTGTTCTTACTTTCGTAGGCTGTTCAATTGCACGCAGCTTTGATGTAACTGAAGTGCCCATGACAACTAGGCGCTTTTGTATTGGTGGAATTCGTTGAGTGGGTTCCGGGCAGGTAGCTGCAGGGGTCTTTTTTCGCGCGATGTGAGATCCACTTGCGAATTTAGCCCAGGTTGAGGAATTATCAAAATCGGTATGTTTTTTCCATAGCTGGTTGGTATGGGAAGTAGTAGCGGAAGAGCTGCGGACCTCTTTACCGAACATATGAAAACATGGAGTTGCCCGGGAAAGGTAAATATGGAGTTGAACCATCCTGTGATCATGGCCTTCGTTTTGCTTGCTTAGCTGTACGTTGTGTAGATTTATATGGTCATTGAGTGCTGGCTGGTTGCTTCCTTTGAGGATCGAGCATGTCTGGCTTGTTTGCAATGTGCTTCCATAGGATTCCATATTGTCGCCGTCTTCTGTTTGTGTGGGAGGTATCTGGGGCCCACAATACGTTTGCCCTAAGGTTCATAATGCTGTCTGTCTCTTTCGCCAAAAAAATTCTTGACATTGAGGGTTTGGTGTCGGGTTAAATTGCAATATAGGTGGGCCGGTCTGATGCTTGGTCGAGTGGTTGGAGCTTGAAGTACGAGGATTGGGTTTAGCTGAATTGTTATCTCCTTTTTTTCCTTTTCATCGCGTCTAGCAGCGCTTGTTGTGATTTTATGCTTTGTAACTGATGATGCAATAGCAAGCCTTGATTAGTGAGTATGAGTTCTAGTTTTTCTGCAAAGATGACAGCCTTTTTTTGAAGATCCATCGTGTTGTCTCTCATCTGAGCAGGATCATCAACAGTCGAACCATCGATGTCAAGTGGACCAATCATATTCAGCCCCTTCCTTTTAGAGTTTATATAAGTAAAGAAATCCTTGCTGTTTTTCTTAGCATCTTTTGCCAAAGATTTCTCGTAATCCGCCTTCGCCTGCCGAACCTCCTTTGTGACCTGATTACAGACTAGCTTATATCTGCCACAGGCTTCTGCGTCACCTGATAATTTATATGCATCCCATGCATTTTTCTTCTCTGTCACGAGTCTCATTAGTTCAATGGGTGCTGCTCTTCGTGGACTAATGTTATTAGTGGAGTCCCACAGGGTTCGGTGTTGGGTCCTCTGTTGTTTTGTGTATTTATCAATGATATTGATGAAGGTATACCAGGCTTAATGTCGAAGTTTGCAGATGACACAAAGGTTGGCAGGGTTGTTAATGACAGTAATGGCAGTGTGCTACTGCAACAGGATCTAGATAATTTGGGCAGATGGGCTAAGAAGTGGCAACTGAAGTTCAACCTTGACAAATGCAAAGTACTGCATATGGGTAGAAGTAATCCCAGAGAAACGTACCAACTGTGTGGTACTACACTTAAGGTGGTAGAAAATGAAAAAGACCTGGGAGTAATTGTGCAGTCAGATATGAAGTTTCCTGAGCAGTGCAACAGGCTGCTAGGGCGGGTCATGGGGTTTTGTCAATGATATATAGGAATTTTGCTAGCAGGGAAAAGGAGGTGATTGTCCCTCTGTATAAGGCAATGGTCAGGCCACGCCTTGAGTACTGCGTACAGGTCTGGAGGCCTCATTTTAGGAAGGATGTAGATTTGCTTGAGCGTGTACAGAGAAGAGCAACACGATTGGTGAGGGGAATGAAGGGATTCTCTTACCAAGAGAGGCTTAAGTTCTGCAAATTGCAGTGGCTGGAGACTAGGCACCTGCGCGGTGATCTGATTGAGGTCTATAAGGCCTTGAATGGGTTGAGCACGCTGAATTCTGATGGGATCCTTCCACTTGTTCAGATTACCAACCTACGGGGACATAAGTTCAAATTAAGAAAGGACAGATGTAGAATAGATGTGCGGAAATTTGCCTTTAGCCAGCGGGTGGTTAATTGCTGGAACAAACTTCCATCTGTCGTTGTGGAAGTTGATAGGTTAAATAAATTTAAGGAGGAACTGGACAGGCATTTGGAGGGAATGGTGTGATTTTTTTTTTTTTTTGGCTTATGCTGCATAAGCTCCTACACTTGCTTTCTTGCATCATGTGCCACTACTACTACTACTACTACTACTACTACTACTATCTCATTTTTAATTGTAATCTGTTCCTCATAAACTGAGTTTATTTTTTGGAAAATAGCCTCGTGGGGGTTATCATTATCCGTTTGATATACTATTTGTGGGTCCGATGTGCTTTTGTCGGATTTATAGGTTGCACACACGGACGTGGAGGTTTCGGCGACGGTGTTTGCTACTATGCAACCCGCCTAGGTTCTTATAACTCCTGTTCGTGTTGGCAAGGTCTGATGTGAGGCAAGGAGCGCACTGCCATGCATTTTGTGTCGTCTTCTTGAACGTTTTATGTGAAATTCCAGCACATCTTAAGCAATAACATGCGTTGCAGGTAATACATTTGATATTATTTTTAATCACTCTGGGGCACTTGCTGCAGGACTCTGAATTCTTTATTTTTTTATTTTTTTTATGAAAACCCCAAACACGAAAGGTATCAAAGCCTATAGTACTTAGTACCGTGCATGGGTTGAAAGAGAAGTATAGAGAGAGGGGGATGCCGGAAACTTTGCTCTATAGACTAAACATGTGTTTCACCACTTCAAGCCTCCAATAAGCAAAGTGGTGGTATTTCACCGGTTGATGAAAGTCATCTACCACCTGAAAATTTTGGCAGAGACTGACATAAGATTTTAGTAAGTTATAGTAAAATATAAATAGGATTACAGGCAGTTCTCGCTTTACGAGTTTTCGCTTTATGAGTTCTCTGGTATAGGAGTTTTTTTTTCCAAGTATCAAGTATCAACAAAATCGGAAATATGAACATTAATCGCAAAAAAAATTAATGTTAAACTTTCATAAATACCGCATTTCGAACCACGTGCATAGCTATACAATACAGTGTACCCATCTTTACGATATTAATCCGTTCCAAAGACACCATCGTATCATTAAAATATCGTAATGTTAACCCAATAACACATTGTTTTTTGGTGATTCGTTTCAAGATCTCGGAAGTTGAAATTTTTCGCTGTATACCTAAGCTATTTATCTCTCTAAAATATCATTTTTAAGGTCACGAGCGTGTCCTTAAGGCCATATAAAAGGTCGTGAGCATGGTTTGTAAATTGTATTAGTTATCAATTCAAATCATTAAAATGCACTACACTTTCATCGTTATCACATGTTCTGTTACAAGAATCAATTTTAAACGCCTTTGTGATAGTTTTCTAAAGCACATTTCTGAAGGTCACGACCATAAAACAATAAAAACAATTTGCACTTTCCGGTTTATTGTGCTTTTTTGTTAGTGCAAGCAATTATAAACGGGTAGGAAACTCAATCTTCTTGCATTTGCGAAAATACCGATAGCTGAAATTGTGTGGTTTTTTACGTTATTCTGGTGAAATGTGTTTCCCCTTTAATGAAACCTTCAATCGTATAAAAAACATAAATAAATTTTCAGAATCTTCTCTTCATTCCTTTTTTTTTTTTTTAAGCTTCGTAAACTTGTTACTCCACGCGAATCGTGTTAGTTGCAATTTGTGTGTGCGCCTTTAAAAACTGCTTATGCATGCAATCGTGAAATTTATAATTAAATGAGATTATCTAGGAAACAAGTGCCTCTTGAAACATTTCTGAAGAAGACGACTCCTTGTGCAACAAACCCAACGAGTGCCGAGCCAATAATTAGTGATCAACGAGTGTGCATATAGTCGATGATGATGAAGAATAAACATTCTTTAACATTTGTAAGTCGTAAATAATTTCTCTATTATTATAATTTGCTTGATTTTACAGGCTACGTTTTTATTTCTTTGGATAAATCAATCATTGTTTAAACATAAACTAATTAGCTAACTAATTTCATTGTTGAGAACATAACCCCTATTTTAAACCTTATGCCTATGTGAAATAAATTCCCGCTTTACGAGTGCGCACTAGGAACGAATTAACTCGTAATGTCAAGAACTACCTGTATACTATATTAATAGGATTACATTAAATGTTCAAGCTTTTACTTGTTTTGTTGCTGATTTTATGAACGATCAATATAACGGCTGTTTTTCTCATTTCGCTGGGGGATTCGTTATACAAAGCTTCGAATGTATATGGTATATGAAAAAGTCGTATGTTTCGCTCTTTTAAACTAATTTGCTGATCAAAAATAATAATTTCTGAATAGAAATTCGGTAGTTATTAATTTTTTTTTCTTTTCTTTCTTTTCTTTCTTTTTTTTTTCTTTTTTTAAATATTTTAAAATACACGTCACAAAGCTACAGATACACCGTGAATTGCAGCTGAAGCACTGGATACTGTGCACTGTGATGCCACTTTATTAGGTACACCTACCTAGTAGCGTGTTGAACCTCCTTTAGCCTTCAAAACAGCCTGAATTCGTCTAGCAATGGATTGAACAAGATGCTGAAAACGTTGTGCAGGAATGGAGTACCATGCAGACGTAAGTGTGTCATGCAGTTCCTGAGAGCAGATGATAGAAGAATTAAGAGTCAAGATAGGTCAGTTGACCCAGTACCAACAGGGTAATAGAAGTAAGAAATTGATTGGACAGTTGAAGATCATCCTCAAGAGTGACAGCGTCCACAGCAAACATGAGACCAGAAATCAGAGAATAGGAGAATACTTGGACACACTGAAGCAGAACCTCCTCGCACTCGGTAAGAGACTACACCGATACAAAGAGAGCTCTCAGAGGAAAATAAACAACCGAATTTTCGATGAGGACCAAAGAGCCTTCTACAGGAAACTGGATGAAGATGAGAAAGCAGGAAATGGACCACCCGAGAAAAAGACGATCAAAGAATTCTGGGGAAATATCTGGAGCAGTGAAGTAAGACATAACAGCAGAGCACCCTGGATAGAAGTAGAACGGAAGAAAACGAAAGACATACAAGAGAATGAGAGAGTGAGAGATTCCAGAAGTAAAACAATCGATCAAGAACACGCAAAACTGGCGAACCCCGGGAATTGATAACATCCGCAACTACTGGTACAAGAAGCTCACCTGCACACACAAGCACCTAGCAGAGCAGTTCACTAGAATGATAAGGCACCCGGAGAAAATCCTGAAGTTTCTCATTGAAGGAGTCACATATCTGAAGCATAAAGAAGAAGACATAAGAAACCGGCGAAATACAGACCAATCACGTGCCTTCCAACGATGTACAAGATCCTGACCAACTGCATAACTCAGAAGATATCAGACTACTTAGAGAGTCAGAACATACTGCCGAACAGCAGAAAGGATGCAAGCGGAGGAGTAAAGGTTGCAACGAGCAATTAACCATAAATGCCGCAGTTATGGAGCAAACCTACAAGAAGCACCGCAACCTATACACGGCCTACATTGATTACCGCAAGGCCTTTGACTCCGTACCACATAGCTGGCTAATAGAGACATTGAAGATCTACAAGGTCAATCCGATAGCGACAAACTTCCTAGGAGCAACAATGGCGAAATGGAGTACCACCATTAAGGTCGAGAACATCACAACCAGGCCAATTCCCATTACAAGAGGGATCTTTCAGGGAGATGTCTGAGCCCATTGTTGTTCTGTCTAGCACTCAAACCGCTGTCCACCATGCTTAACGGCAGCAAGTATGGATATAACATCAAAGAAGGAAGAAAGAACCTGTACACCCTCCCCCACCTGATGTACATGGATGACATCAAGCTCTACGTGGCAACCGAGAAGCAACTCCAGCAACTACTCCGGATCACCGAAGAGTTCAGCAAGGACATCAGGATGGAATTTGGTCTAGACATATGCAAGACCCACACACTGCACCAGGGAAAATTAGTTGGTCGGAACTACCAGTTGCTGACTGGTAAAGAGATCGACGCTATGAAAGAAGGAGAAACATACAAATACCTAGGGATGATGCAGGCTTAGCAGTTAAAACACAAGGAAATCAAGAAGTACCTAACCAAAAAATATCATCAGAGACTCAGAAGCCTCCTGAAAGCAAAATTGAACAGAGGGAACACAATCAAAGCCCTAAACACCTATGCAGCTCCAGTACTAACATACACCTTCGGGGTCATAGATTGGACTAACACCGAGTTAGAAGATATCATGCGAAAGACAAGGACAATCATGACCAAGAGTCGTCAACATCATCCGAAGTCAGCAGTGGGGAGAATAACAATGTCTCGGAAAGAAGGAAGGGACTTGATAGAACAACAGAAAACAGCAATAGTTAACCTGAAGGATTACTTCACGAACAACACAGCACCACTGCACCAGGCCATAAGGAAGATAGATAAGTGGTACACCCCACTCAACTTAAGCTAGGAACCCCTTCCCGCCCAGACGGTACAAGAAACGAAGTTAGAAAGATGGGCAAAGAAGACACTCCATGGCAGACACTACAATGACCTCCATCAAGATCACATCGATAACATTGCTTCCAATGCATGGCTCACAAGTGGGACGCTCTTCCCCGAGACTGAGGATTCATGCTGGCCATCCAAGACCAGGTAATCAATATCAGAAACTATAGAAAATGCATCACAAAGGAGCCCGGAATGTCAGATAACACATGTCAACGATGCCATCTGACCTCAAAAACGATCCAACACATCACCGCGGGGTGCAAGGTGATCACCTAGACTGAGTATACTCAGTCTAGGTAGCCAGGACAGTACATCAGCAGCTAGCGAGGAAATACCAGTTAACCAAAGAAAGTATACATATTACAAGTAAGAACCCCAGGCAGTACTAGAGACCTGAACGCACTAGCTGTACTGGGACCGCGCCATAATAACAGATAAGACCATCCTGCACAACAAACCGGACATAACCCTTGTGGACAAGATGGAAAAGGCTAACTACCTGATTGACATAGCTGTGCCGAACACTAGCAATGTCCAAAAAACCCATGAGGAAAAAAATAGGAAGTACACGAACCTGAGACATGAGGTCAAGGTGATGTGGGATATGCAAGAAGAATCGACCATCCTGATTATTGTGCCAACCACCGGTATGGTGTCAAAGATTCTACATAGCAGTCTAGCAGCAATAGGTCTTCCAGAGAACACCTACAAAGAACTCCAGAAAATCGCAATCCTGAACACCTGTCAGAGATTTCCTCGATCAACAGCAACACAGACATTACAACCACCCTGTGTACTTCGTAGCAGTACCCGTCACTGAGTGGAATCCCCCAATCTGGGAGATATAATATAAGATCAACAATAAGATATAATATCAACAATAAGAATAAGAATAATAAAGCAACAGAAACGAAATACTTTCTCAATTTGCAGTTAGCGTATAAAATTCGTCTCTTTTTGTGGTTTATTTATTTTTTAATCAGTTTATTCAATACATAAATCATGAATTATTACTATTTGCTTATTGCATTTAGTGTCAGCAGAAACGTGAAATACGTGTTATATTTCAAGTGTTATTAAAATCTAACAAGAAATAAGTAAACTACGCTATGTGGACATGTGGACATGTGTTTTTGTAAAGGCCGGCTCCTAGAACTCACGTTCATCTCCGCCTCGTATCTCTGTGAAGAACAGTATCACTACAAACGGGCCAGATGTGTGCGACGTAGGTTTGTGTGTATTATGTGTGTGTTCTGTTGTTCTTTTCTGGTCTCTTGGCTACCCAGAAGTCTTGGCTACCCAGTCACCTGGACAGATGATTCTGGGTACTCGTCCACACCACGGGATGGTGGGCCAGTCCCAATGGAGCACGTACTGTCTCGATACGAGACTCTGAACAACCTGATGTTGCCAAAATGGGGCCAGATTTCTCTGGGGGTCCCACTCCAGAGAGAAAAAATAATAATAATAATTACAGAATAAATAAATCATTTTAATCCCACAGTGAAGAGGAAGATGTAAGTCGGGGTACCAGCAGAGAGAGAGAGAGTAAGAAAAAAAAATGGGAGAGTGGTTATCTATCCTGCACAGAGTGAGAAAGAAGAAAAGGTGAGCCAAGGCTGCTCCTAGTTCTAGGGTAGGCCCGGAAACTGCAGAACGGAGGTTAGAAATAAAAAAATAAAAAAATAATAAAAAGAATAGTCAGTAGGAGTGACTTTCAGTTGGCAGTGGAATTGTTAATGATCGGCATTTCCACTTCGGTGATTGGCGATCAGTGTCCTCCTCCAGGCAAATACCTCAGCTGCAAAGGTCTGGAAGGCTTCGAGGTTGTTCTGGGTACATATCAGTTGATGCAGATCTGTTGGTGAGAAGTCCTGGATCTTATTCTGGAGACGGTTTCTGATGTCGTTGTAATGTACACACTCCAGAAGCAAGTGTTTCCAACTTTCTCTTTGTCCGCAAAAGCAGTAGGGAGTGTCAATGAGTCCCAGTGTATGCAGTTTCTCATTTAGAGAACCGTGTCCGGTAATGAGAAAGGAAGATTCGAGGCTGAGGGAGAACCATCGAGCGTTATTTTTAGTGGTTGCAAAGGTTACCTCCGGAAGAAAACTCCGAGTTACAACCCCTACAGTAGAAGAATCCCATCTGGACTGCCATACATTGAAGAGTTTATTGAGACATCGAGATTTCTCCTGCTTTATATCCGTAGTTAGTGAGAGTTCTATATCCAGGATCGTTGCTGGAATACCTTTTTTAATTCGATAGCAGAGCCCCTTGTAGATTGTGTAAAGGTCGAGAGGGAGGGTGCCTGCTATAACTTGGAGAGCTGCTGTAGAGACTGTACGGCAGATTCGATGGGTCGCCAGTAACATAGCTCTTTGTATAGAGTTTAGCTTTTCTTTCATCTTAATGATGGGAACTCTGTGAAACCAGACCCGAGCAGCATAGGTTACTATTGGGAGAAAGACAGCTTTATAATAAAGAAGAAGGGCTCGTTTTGATAGTCCCCACTCACTTCTTGAGATCCGTAATGAAAGCTTTGACAATGTATTAAGATTTATTAAATCATAGAACTTGAAATGCACTTTGCCTCGTGGGGAGCACAGTTGGTAGCATCGCCGTCCTCCTAACACCGGGTGGGAAAAAGTTGAATTCGAGTCCCATCGATGACCTCATGTCTCAAGTTCGTGTACTTCCTAATTTTTTCCTCATGGGGAATTATTATGGGTCTTTTTCGAACGTGGCTGAGTTACTCGGTATCAGGCACGGGTAGCAGGTTTTTTTTTTTTTTCTCCCGGAAACTCAAGATTTTTGTCCAGCAAATAAAAAATCGACCACAGAAAACACGCAATTTTCATGCAATTTAGTCGTTGATGCTCCTAAACCCCTACTAAAAAATCAACAATACATACAGTAATACCCCGACTTACGCTACCCCGACTTACGCGAACTCGGAGTTACGCGGTTCTTGATTTTTTCGTTTGGCAACGCTGCCGCCCACTATCTTCAAGGTCGTTTTTCATATGTTATCGATATCCGGTGCGACGGCGGAGATTGAGAGCGAAAGATGAACAAAATTAAACTTTGCTGCTTTTATGTTTTTTATATCAGTGAAGGGGAAACACATTTCACCATAATAACGTAAAAACCCACACATTTCCAGCTATCGGTATAATCGCAAATGCAATTAGATCGAGTTTACTACCAGTTTATAACAGATTTCACTAGCAGAAACGCAACTGGATTTTTATTGTTTTATGGTAGTAACCCCTAGAAATGTGAGGTGTTAATAGTGTATCTCTGCCTTTATGGTGTTGTTTATTCAGTTGCTACATGCGCGCAGCTTTGTTTATGCGTATCAAGCGTGCCTCCTCGTTTTGTAATTGTGCTTTATTCCCTAAAAATGAGTAAAATACTTAATTAAAAGGTGTGAAAAGGAAGCGTCCTGGTGAAGACACTGCAGATTCAGAGAGAAAAAGAAAAGCAATTATCGATAAACAGAGGCGGACTGGATCAAAAATTCTTACCCGGGAAAATTTATAGTGGCCTCGCACTATGGTTTATGGCCAAAATCACACTGGCCCACCGGGGTTTCCCCGGTAAGGCTTATGGCCAGGTGTGCTTTGAGCGAAATGAAAGACCATGTGATATTGCACGTGCTACAGGCCTAAATGAAGCAACGGCGAAAAGCACATGACAATTGCAAACTTGACAGGTTGAAAATTGAAAAGATCTCAATTGTAAAGGGCTTAAAAATTTTAGAAAACATAGACTCCAACGAAGAACGCGTTATAGCTACAAAGCAAGGAATAAAAAAATTATTAGCTTGCTACGAAGAAATTCTGCGTGAAAAAAAGGAACGCGCTGTGTCGTCAGACGAATTTGTTAGATTTTATGAAGCCATCGACATCGAAATAACTTTTTAACGTAAGTCATTTGTTTTTTTAATACATATTTTGTATTAATATGTATAAAGAACTGCAATTTTATTAATATTTTTCTTCTAAACTAGTGTTTTTGTTAGTCCTTGGTCCCAATTAAGCAAAATTTATATGTATTTATATGCAAAGTTGTACCCCGACTTACGCGAATTCGACTTACGCGATTTTCGTCGGACCCACCTATCGCGTAACTTCGGGGTATTACTGTATTGCATTTTCAAGCGGTTTAGGGCATCAACAACTTAGGCCATATTGCACCGTATATAATATAACAGTAAACTGGGTGAGGTCTGTGGTCGCTTTGCTGGGCTGCTTCAAGAAACTGCAGCCCAGCATTTGCTTGACGCAACCCTGACAAAAATCCGAGTTTCCGAGAGAGAAAACTATACTACCCTCGTCTGAGACCGACTAATTGGCCAGGCTAAGGATCTGTCTTCGGTACCTCCGATCCTTCACAAACCTACAGAGGTCGCCGTCAATTGAATGGATTGTGAAGAGCATGTCCCTGCAGAGAAAGCGGTCACTGAGCGCTAGTCTGTTATAGTGAGCTGTGAGCGTGGGAGCTGACTTCAGTCCCGGTAGAAGGATCCTCCAGCCCACAGTTCCCAGATGCTTGGCTCTGAGACCATTCCGGTTGTTACCTTGACAGTGCGAACAAGACGTTTTTCAAATACAAGATCTGGAATTCGGGTAAAATGAAGAGACATCGCCATCGCAGTTGTCCTTTGCTAGGATGGACGAGGATGTTTTTGCGTGATCCAACGAAGGAGCCAGTATTCGGCGGAGTACACGCGCTTGACGTTGGTAGGGGCCGCGGACCCCCAAATTTCCAAGGCATATAATACGACGGAGTATACTAAGGTGTGTACCTTCAGGGAAAAGACAATTTGGTCTAATTTGGCAGGGTTAATGAGGAAGCCAAATTGATGGAGATAGGATCCTAAGTTGCGTAACTTTTCACTGATCTTTTTATTGATGTTTGAGAGATGTTCGCTGGCGTTAATCTGAGTATATATCTTAATATCATCAGCATAGAAGAGTATGTCTTCTCTCTGTTGCACAAAGAAGAATAACTGCAGTGAATAATGCTCCAGAGAGGACTCCGCCTTGGGGAACTCCCGCATTGATCTTGCTCCAAATTGTGTGTTGATCCGCTTTAAGAAGAATGGTTCTGTCAGAGAGCACGGCTGCGATGAACCACAACATGTCACCTTTTATGTAGTAGTTTTCTAGGAAGTGAACAAGTGAGGGGATACTGATGGAGTCGAAGGCAGCTTCCAGGTCGATGTAGGTGACGGCAAGCTCTGCTTTAGCTTCTAGTGCACTGAGAATAGTGTTGGTTATGGATGTTAAATTGGTGACTGTGGATCTTCCTGGAATGGCATAGTGAATCTGTGGGGGTTTGTGAGGCATGATTTGATTGGTGATGGTGGTACCGTCTTCTCCATAAGCTTCAATAGGCTGGAAGAATGAGAGATTCGCCTGAACTGTTTAATGAGGGTTGCAGATTGGTATTTAGGGTGTGGCCTCACAGCATATCTGTTCCAGAGAGGGGGAAAATAGTGCTGCGTCAAGACACGGTTAAAAATTGATAGTAGAGGATCGATGATAAACGAGCTAAGACTATTTGATCATGAATTGTGGCACAAGATCGGAGCCTGCAGTTGCAGGGGGCGGCAATCCAATTATAGCAGTTATAAGCTGCTTCCTGGTGATGTGAACGGTGGCGAGTATATCAGGAGGGACGTTGTTGATGGGTAAATTTCCTAGGTGCATCGGAGCCACAGTGTTTGAGAACCGTGCAATGTGGTCCATCCACAGTTCAAGGTCCAGTGTTTTAAGAATTCCTGTGTGCTGAGAGTCATAAAACGATTTGCCTTTTCTTAGGATTGCATTTAAATGCTTTTGAATTGCAAATGATTTCTGGTGGTTGAAAACTGCCCAGGCTCTAGAGAAAGCAATACGATCTTGTACAGCACCTGATTTTTTCCATCTCTTATGCAGATTTTGTTTTTCTTGAAAGCTGTTGTTCAATGCTGGTGTCCACCAAGCATTGAACAAATGTTCCATTTTCTTGGTTCTTGGTGCTCTCGATCGGGGAGTGATGCAGATAGTCTTTGTAGCACCATAACTTGCAATGGTTCGAATCCATCTGGTCATGAGGTCCACAGCTAACTCGAGATCACAATTATTGAGAGCCTCCTAAGGTATCGAGGATGCAGCTTCGAGATATCGTGGTGGATCAATGAATTTAGGTGGCGTGATGTCTTTTTTCTTTTTTGGGCCTTGGATATCAAAGTTAGGTGCGGCTAAGTGCAGGAGTATGGCAATGGGTTCATTCTCAGATTGAAATAGGTTGTGAGGACCGTCTTCGAGGTCGCATGGTGCTGAAGAGAATATCAGATCCAAGAAATTAGTTGTTGTTGTTGTCATTTGGTTTTTAGGAGCATTAGCAACTAAGGCCATATTGCTACGGGGATATGCAGTGGTCATTCCCTGACCTTTCCGCATCCTCCGTATTTGGTGGCTCACGGGCTCTAACCCCGGTCTAATCAAGAAGCATGTGCTACGCACTGCTGCTCCTGCCCACCTGGCTACGGAGGCGCTTCCAAGAGATTAGATCATCTTGTAGGGTGGCAGTTAAGTAGTCTGATACCCAATGAATCCATACTGCTAATGAGTTTCCTACTAAGATGTGTGAGAGTAGGTGAAAGATTGAAATCTCCACAAATAATGTGCTTAGCACAAGCGTGGAGGTGATTTACCAGCAAGTGGATCACATCTTCAATGATGTCACTGTTTGGGCCTGGTGGAATGTATACTGTTGCTATGTCTATCAGGATGGCATTGAGCTTGAGGGACACTATAGCAGCTTCAAATGCAAGGGATTGGGTTACCACAGTGCCAATGAGAAGATAGTGGTATTATAGAATATTGCGACTCTCCCCACCTCTACGATCCTCTCTAGAGGAACGGAGCATCTGGTACCCAGCTTGAGGAGCACACGCAAGGGAGTCCCGCCCATTACTAAGCCACGTTTCGGCAATGCAGAGAATATCAAAGGTTTTAGAGAGGAAAAGCTGTTCGATAGTGTCTAGCTTGTTACAAATACTCCTTGCATTTTGATAGACAATTCGAATGGTAGTAGTAGCCATAGTAACTGGAGTTCGTACAGGTGGCAAGTCTCTTTTTAAGGTTCGCACTGGTCAAAGTGTGCAGTTTACAAAGCTATGCATTACCTCCCCCCCCAGGGTGATGCATATAGCTTTGTAATCTGCGATATGAACTAAGTGTGAACGGTTGGGCGTTTGCGTACATTGAGACTCCATTCGAAAGTGAATATATTACGTGGAGGGGGGGGGTATGGAAGTGAAGGAAAACAATTACTTTTAAATATTTTTAGTTAATAAATTAGTAATTAATTGAAAACAAGATAATTGATATTTACTTTTCGCTTCTATTAATCATAGAAAAAAAAATACAAAAAATCAATTAATTTAAGAAATAAAAATCTGGGACGAAATTTAGCACACATCGTACCTTAACTGAATTTGTGTGTGTCAGCATCGCTAAAAAAACAAGGCGTTATGCATGTATCATCACACAACAACTGAATTTTGGTGCGACGTGAACTTCTGGCAAGTAAGCCAGAAGTTCAGAAATCTTCGGTATTTTTCTTTTCAGACGTTGACATATCTAACAACAAAGGGCATGTAAAACGATTGCAATGGAGTGTGTGGAAGCAGACAAACGACTGCTGGTAGGTATGTCAACGTCTGGAAAGACAAATACGGACAATTTAGCGAGTAAGCCAGGAGGGAGAGGTGAGTCATGTCACACCGAAATTCACTTGTTCTGTGTGTTGGGAGAAATATGATATATGCATAACGCCTTTTTTTTTTTTTTTTGTTTTCTTCACGTCAAGTGTTGCTTAAAATCGCTATCATAATTGTCGTTGTCAAGTAATTTGTCAAAAGAACGTAAATGTGAAAACATTTACGTGCAACTTTTATCATTCAAATATATTATATTATTTGAATGATGAAAGTTGCACGTTTGATAATAAATATTCTGTTTATACTCCGGCACGACAACCCAGTCAATACAAATATTTATCGTATTTAGTAGCCACGGGCTCGAACCCCGGTCCACTCAAGGAACGCGTGCTATGCATTCTCGCTCGGGACCACTCGGCTATGTCAGGCCTTATGTTATTCGATTATATCATTCAAATGATATAATCGAATAATTCAAGTGATTGAATACAATCTAGTGATTTGACACAATCTAATTACATAATCCAATTCGAATGATGTGAGTGTAAGCGTAATAATCGAATGATTTGCTATAACAAATAATCAATTATGTCACTCACTATAATCAGTAGTGTCGAGAGGGTAGAGGCTGGCGAGTTAGCTGCCCTGGACCCGGATAACTGATATAATTTTAATGAAAATATGAAGTGCAGAGTGCAGGAGGCTTGATTAGGCCGCTTTCCTCTAGGGGGGGGGGGAGAACAGGCAAGTTTAGTCTCGACATTCCTGACTTAATAAATGATAAAAAGGGGGGGGGGGGGAATAACTGACCTTAGCTAATATGCAAAGGGTAGCTTATTTCTATGCGATTTACTCTTTGGCATATTTCTAAAGAATTCAACACGTAAAAAATGTTCAATGTTTTTTTCTGTTGCTATAAGCTGAATACGATTTTAATGAGTGAAGCTTTTCTTAAGCCATAATTTTCTATCCATTCAAGTAGCTAAGCTACAGCAACATATATCGTTTCCTTTTCTATCTATCTCGTAAAGTTAATAAGCTGAATACGCTTATCTGTCTGAGTTATAGAATAAAAACTAATTTTCATTAATAAAACATTCTTGAAATACTCAAAAATCATTATTATCATTAGCAAGGACACATGATGCAAGAAAGCAAGCTTATATAGAATCAGCCAAAACACACACACACACACCCCTTCTCATTTCACCCATCCACTGGCTCCAAATGTTTGTCTAGTTCTACCTTGACGCTGTTTAAGCTATCAACTTCTACAACCACAGATGGAAGAGTGTTCCAGCAATCAACTACAACTGCGGAAGTTTGCCTTTAGCCTGCGGAATTCTACAACTGCCTTTCCTCAATTTGAATCTATGCCCCCTAAGGTTCTTAATCTGAACAAGCGGAAATATCCCATCATCATTGAGCCTACTCAAATTCAAGGCCTTGTACACCTCAATCAGATCACCTTGCAGGTGCCTAGTCTCTAGACCAGGGGTGGGCAACAGCCGGCCCGCGACGATGTTGAATCCGACCCCCTCGGTAAATGCATAAATATAGAAAATCCATACCTGACTACACTCGCCGTAAACGTTTGGCTTAATTCGGTTCAATCGGGAATCGCGGCCAGTACAACAGTAACCAAGTGATTCTACGCAGCGTCAAAGAGTTATTTCCTAATTATTATTGTAGCATCGATCGAACGAAGTTCCTTTCGGTTTGACTTCTTATTGAAAAAAATAATATTGGTGCGAGATATTTTATGTTTTATGCCTTTTCTAATTATTACAATTTTTAATTTAATCTATTTTATAGCCCATAAAATGAGCCAATTAAAAAAAAAAAAAGAAAAATTGATGCCGAATGCCGCATTTTCAATGATAATTGGACATTCAAATATTTTTTTAAAAAATACATTAATAATTTGGTAATTCAAGTAATATAACATTTTTTAGGTTCTGATTTTTTTTATTAAATCGTTCAATGTATTCCGGCCCGCATGACGATGCGAAAATTTCATTCGGCCCGCTGACGAAAAAAGTTGCCCACCTCTGCTCTAGACACTAATTTGCAAAACTTAAGCCTTTCTTCGTAAGAGCAACCCTTTGTTTCATTCACTAATCTTGTTGCCCTTCTCTGTACTCGTTCCAGCAGCTCTACATCCTTCTTGAAATGAGGCCTCCAGACCTGTATACATACTCAAGGTGTGTTCTGACCATTGCCTTATACAATGGGATAATCACCTCCTAATCCCTGCTAGAAAAATTACTGTATATCATTGACAAGACACCATGAGCTACTCTTGCAGAACGTCTGCACTGCTCAGAAAACTTCATATCTGCCTGCACAATTACCCCCAAGTCCCTTTCATTCTCTACCACTGTCAGTGTAGTACCACACAGTTGATACCGTTACTCTGGCGTTACTGCTTCCCATATGCAGTACTTTACATTTGTCAATGGTAAACTTCAGTTGCCAGCACTCAGCCCATCTGCTCAACTGTTCTATATCCTGTTGCAACAGCGCACCTTCATTTGTGTCATTAACAACCCTGCCGACCTTCGTATCATCTGCAAACTTGGACATTAAGCCTGATATACCATCATCAATATCATTAATGAATACAGAAAACAACAATGGACCCAACACTGAACCCTGGGGGACTCCACCAAATAACATTAGTCCATAAAGAGCAGTGTCAATTGATTACCACTCTCTGTCTTCTCCCACTCAACCATCCCTTTATCCATAGTAGCAATTTGCCTCCAAGTTGCCTCCAATAATTATTTCCATTGTCATCCTGATTTACCGCAGGCTGTGGTAGAGTTGTCGGACGGAAGGGTTCAATGGTATACGAATTTCAGTTCACCTAGGTCTGACCACTTGACTGCTAAATACGATGCTGTTCTTGTATTCTCTGTATTTTGAAAACTCCTTTAACCCTTCGTTGTTCCGAAGTATATACAGAAAGTGTACTTTTATTTATTTAAGACTCTTACAGTACTAGACGACATGATGACAATGATTATAATAGTAAGACAGTGGCGCCATCTGTTATTTGAAGGTGCAATTAGTGTTGTAAGATTAAAGATACGATCACCAACCGTATTATTTTTTTTTTAAATTAATTTATAGATTGTTTCGTCGTGTGTGTGTGTGTGTGTGTTTATTATTTATTATTATTATTTTCGTCAGTGGGCAAAGATTGTTGGATATTCCACGAAAAACTGAAAGGAAACGACAAAGCAGTAATCATCCGACTGACGAACAACAAGCGTTTTTGAGTAGTCCGAAAATCGGAAGCAATTTTCCGATGAAGTTAATCAGTAGTGTTAGCTGAGTTTTTGGCACCTGTGACCAAATGCCAGAAATGCACCTTTACTTTTAATTAATATAATTAGTCATACTGATTAAATTACGCTGACCAACAAATTTAAATATTTTCATTATTTTCTCATAATAAACATGTTATCCATTTGTATTTTATTGTATTGAGCTGCAGGGGAATCGACAGAACCTGTTGTTCCAATTTTAGATTCAGAAATTTTTCTGCGAAAAAGAGTAATGAAATGCTTGTTTTTTTCCTTTTCTTTTTCTTTTTTTTTTTTTTTTTTGCTTGCTACGTCTTTTTCTTCTTTTTTTATTTTAAAAACTTATTTAATTTATTTTGTTTAGTTATTTATTTATTTTTTTGGCCTGCCAAGATTTTTTATTTATTTTTTTTTTCAAAATGCCTGATGTAGCCGAGTGGGCAAATGCTCAGTACGGTTAACCCTCGTACTCATTGTCCAAAATAATCAATCGTAATCTCCTCTGACCTAGTGATCGTCTTGCTGACTCATTAACAAGAACAATTAACAACATATTGGGTCCAGACTGATTTTTGTTCTTTAGAAGGTAGTATTGTGTCGCCTGCGTTGAGAACACCTGGAGATTTAAGCTTATGCTTTGGGAAAGACGTTGCATCTTCGAATAGGGAGTTTGATACCGCTCCTGCTACCTCCGCAAACTTGCAGGTTAATAGCCCCTTTGATTGTTCGTCAATTAAAAGCGCTCTAAGGGACAACACCTCCATACTCAATGCCCTCCCTGAAAGATTTAAGATCACTTTCGGGGAGATTTTGTCCCCAATAATCGACTCTCTTGCCTGCCTCAATAACGAAAACAGAAAACTCAGAGCCCAAAATACGGAAATTCTCGACCAAGTGCTCACAATGAATGAACAACTCAGGGATCTCAAAATCTTTATAAGTGATTACTGTCTTCCCTCTAGTCAGACGTCAGTGATGGACCATTTGGAACCTCAGGAGCATTCACAGGAAGCAGATGATGCACTACCAAGACCTCCAACTCAAACTCAGCGCGTCCAGCGAGGAAATCGAGATCTCAAAAATCTGCACAGTTCACCTCGTTTTGCAGACAAAACAACTGAACAGATCGTAGCCCCGGCCGTGATGTTGAACCCTTTGTGTACTCATCCCCCTCACACCGCTCTCCATCAGCGCGATCCGACCTTCGAGGCTGACAGCCCTTGTATACAGGACAAGTGTATTATTCCTGGTGAATCTAATCTACACCAACCTTGCAAAAGACGTCACGAGAAGCCTGGTGGCCAGGTTCTGAACCAGGCCCAGCGCGGTTACAAGAGGATGGAGATGAGAGAAACCCCACGCCAAAACAGGGAGGAGCGGATCTATGCTCAAGCGGATGCCTTCTGTCTCTCTGACCAAATTAACCATCTTGCACAATTTCCCAGGCATAAGCCACAAATGGCTTGCGCTCAAAGTGTTTTGACTGTGAAAACACAAGGTAACAAAACTCCATGCGAGGAGCCTAATATGTCGGTTCCTACTGAACCTGCCTCGGTCCCTCTGTCGCGGAGACTTGAGGAGATATATAATATTTCAGCTGTCCAGACCCGAGAGAGAATTTTTGTTTCCAGACTAGGACCAGCAACAAAAGTGGAAAGTATCAGGGCACTCTTTGCCCAAGAACATGGGATCAACTTAGACGCAAAAGCGATCAAAACCAGACACCCGACCTATTCTTCCTTTATCATCTCCTGCCCTGCGAATGCAAAGCATATCGTCTTGGATTCTAGCTGCTGGCCGGTAGGCACCCTTATAAAGCCGTTCCAAGAGAGGAGCAGATCGATCGCTTATAGCGGATCCAGGCGAGATAAACAGCCATAGCTACAAAAGGATGACTTGCTACCAGGTTCACACGAAGGAGAGATTCTTTGGTTTATGCAGAATGTTCGCAGCCTAAAAAACAAGCTTCATTGTCTCCAGACTCTCCTATTGCTTAATGAGTTTGATATCATCTGCCTTACAGAAACATGGTTAGCGGCAGATAGACAGCTTGATCTTACCCATTTTAACACCCCTTACAAACACATTGGAAATCACAGAATTAACGGGAGAGGCGGAGGTGTTGAAATCCTGTTCAACGATCGCTTCCGGCCAATAACGACACGAGTGAGCCAGTCTAACAACTTTGAGGCAGTCTCCCTGACCCTGAGGAGTCCTCTTCTTCAAATCCAATGCTGCCTGGTTTACCTTCCTCCGGACCACAATGATGACTCTAGAGCGGAGCTGCTCACGTGGTTAGCAACCAACTTAATGCCTAAAATTCCAACTGTTGTAGCAGGTGACTTTAACTTGCCACTGCCCAGGCATGGGAATGCTCTTAAGGGCCTTCAGGCCACTCTCCGGGCCTTTAACCTTACACGGTTAGTGACGCAACCAACTAGAGCGTGTCAAGCACTGGACCTAATCTTCCATAACTTAAAAGATATCAAACTCCTACCTGGCAACTTTCGATTCCAATCTGATCACTCGCCAATTACATGTAAACTATCCTTACAGAACAATTCCCTTGGATTACCTGACGAGTACTCTGCTGAATTACCTAGGATAGCCTTCTCTACCAAATATCTGAAGCCAGAGATCATTCTCCAATGCTTGATTGGGTTTGACTGGGGGCGTCTCTATTCTGAGCCGTTGGAGGATGCCATTATGCTCTTGTCGGAACAACTGAAGTTAATTGCACTACATGGTGCAGCCAGAATCACCAGGAGTGGTAACAGGTCGAATCGGGGTTTCAATAAGGAAACTAAGATGGCTTTCATCAAGAAGCAGAAGGCCTACCGGAAATGGCAGAAAACTCAACTTCCCTCAGACCATTCCATCTTTAAGAAAGAAAGAGCTTGCTTCTTGAAAAAAAAAAGGCTGGTCCTTAACCAAGCTGTTCTCAATAGGTTGAAGAGTGGTAGAAGGATCCTTTCGAATCATCATCATCACCTAGCCATTGACAAAAAGCTTGTCCAGGAATGGGCACAGTTCAGCTTACAGCAGGCAGATTTTCCTGACTCTGATTCCTTTCTCTCGCAGGAGAACTGGTTACCTAGGGCACACTTGTCTGAAATAGAAATAACTAGAGAGACCCTAATTGATGTCATCAATAAACTACCCAACAAAGCCACTGTAGGTCCGGATGGTTTCCCACTCTTTATTATCAAAATTTGCAGCCCATATATAGTCGACCTTCTCGTTCACCTTTTCAGACAAATCCTGCAATCTGGAATAGTTCCTTCAATTTGGAAAACTTACCATGTTAAGCCCATTCCAAAGATCAAGAAACCCAAATCTCCTAAAGACCTGAGACCAATATCCATCAGCTGTTCTTTACTCAAAATTTTCGAAAAAGTAATTCAGCCAACAATTGCCCAGCATTGCTTTGCACACAGGCCCGAGTACCTCCATACCGTCCTACAAAGGAGATCGACAATTACCAATCTTCTTGATACCCTCTTCAGAATTCAGCACACCCTTAACAACAAATCACAGATTGATATCATATTCCTCGACATAAAATCGGCTTATGACAGAATACACCTCCCAGCTCTTTTTACCATTCTGAAACACTACTTCGGCCTGGCGGAAACCTTACTTCAAATTTTGAAGTCTATTTTACTTCCTAGACATCTGTCTGTGACCCACAATGACTTTCAAGAAACTATTGACGTCTCAAGAGGCATCCCACAAGGAAGTGTACTGTCAGCTATACTGTTTGCAGCAGTTTTGGAGCCTTTCCTTGCTCAGAATCCGAACTTTGTTTCCTATGCCGACGATCTGAAGTTCTACGTGAGCTCAGATCATAATCATCAGATTCATGATATCAACCAGCAAGCTTCTAGGCAGATATTGAGCTTGGAAAGTTATCTTGCCACAATAGGGCTGCATCTGAGCCCTTCCAAATCAGCACAACTGACAATAACCAAGAAGAGAGCCAAAAATGATATCCAAATCTTTGTGAGTGGGGAACCGGTGCAAAAGGTGACCTCTCATACTGATCTTGGCCTCACCTGGGACGTTGGGCTCACATTTCAGCCTCACTTTGCCAGGATGAGGCAGAAGACGTACGCTGCTCTTTGGGCAGTGCGTCAAGAGCTCGTTGGTGTGCATCAGCCAGCGCTGCTTGTTCGGCACATCCTGAGGTGTATTACGCCGATTCCTCTCTATGCTTCAGAAATTTGGTCATCTGCCCCTGCCTCATACCTTCAGAAGTATCTTAGTTTAGAGTACTGGTTGCTTAGATGGATGAACAGGGTGGTAGGCCACCCCCTAACTATCTCCAGATCTATCCTACAAGCAAATCTAGGCACCACTCCTTGGAGACATATCATCATGACAAAAAATGTTCTCACGCTTGCACGGCTTATAACGAGGCGAATTGATGCTCCATCAGTATCCGCATTAATCTCTGGCCCGAGGAGGGCAAGAGGGAAGCACCCCGACTCCTGTCTCCCTCTACGTCTTACTCTGTCAAACATTGATTCCCTGAGGAACATGTTTCCAGCCAATTGTCTTCGGATCTTCAATAAATTTAGGATCCACCCTGATAGGTTCTGTGAAGACAAGCCCTACAGGAAGGAAATCCTCAAGAACTGTTACCAGATTATGAACTTATAATACTCCCCTTCTCCTGGACAGACTTTTTTTTTTTTTTTAACTTGCCTATTTGTATATGGCAAAGACTTTCTGTTTTCATGTAATCATGTATATTACTGTATATTTTGTACATTATTGTTTATTTAACCCTGTAAAAGTCTCGGGTCGAGCACGAATGTACCCTTGTTTATTGTACATTGTGTTCCTCGCACCTTAGTCTGTATTCACACCCTTCTGGCACAGAGCCGTCCCGGGGTGACCCAAGGTTTCTTGGGAAATAAACTGATTTTAACAATTAATTAAAAGATGTCTCACATCAAGTCTCTTCCATGCAGGTCTATTAAATGGCAACAATAAATTCAGTACTTGTACCTGGTCGTGCTCTCCACTTAATACTCTTCCACAAATCGCTGATCGCTTTCATCCCTGTTCCAATGACTTCATTTGGAATGCCAATGATAAGCGTGTTGCTCGAATGTAAAAAATTTATCTAGTCAATAAATGACTTATAGTATGTCAAGAGATTTTTGGACAAGGTTCACAGACATAGAGATATAGAGGCGTGACTAAGATATGGCGAATATGGCCCTGGTCATCGTCGCCGATTTCACCACTGGCGCCAAATGGAGTTAAAGAAATCATTTTCTTAGAATTCATTTTTAAAACATTACTATAATTGCTATAAATGTAATCGCATCTAGCTAGATAGCTCACTGTAACGGTTTGAAGCTACTGAGTAATGTGTGATTTATTGTTTCCATCATGGAACGTTTGAACAATGCGCAAATCTTTAAGACGAGGGTGAGTTATATAACGAGGAGGGTTATATAACAAATAATGGAATTTAAGATGATATAAAATATACGAGAAATTAAGAAATTTCGAATTTATATAATGCATAGCACACATTAATCATCGTTGACGTGACAGAGAACTATGATCAATGCATTATAACCTGAAAATTGAATTTTCCATAGTGCATATTGATTATTACAGCCACATAGAACACCTTATCGTTGTTTTTCCCTTTGATTTTGGTGGTTAACCCCGGCAGGGCCGTGCAAATGGGAGGCGAGGGGGGGGGGTGCTTTGGATGCGCTGCACCAAGGCTCCCCGATCTAGGCGGTCCTAATCGAGGGAGCCATCAAAGTCGCATAAATAAACGAAACCTCTTAATCCCTTTTACATACCTTTGCACGGCCCTGAACCCCAGAAAAACCAAAAGTATATATACATGTATACTCCGTGTGTACGTTGTAATTGTGAATGATTTTCCTTATGAACTGCTCCAAGTGTATCTACATGATCCTAAGGATACCAGGTACATAGAGTTGGACTGGGTCAAAAATTCTTACCGGGAAAAACTTGTAGCAGCTTCATACTGGTGTTTATGGCCAAAATATGGCCGGTGATAAACTGGTGTTTATGGCCAAAATATGGCCGGTGATAAACTGGTGTTTATCACCGGCCATAACTCCGGCCCACCGGGGTTTCCCAGGTAAGTCTTATGGCCAGTCCGCCTCTGCAGGTAGACGAGGTACACAGAGATAATCTTATTTGACCCATGCCTTAATCAGGTAATTATTTATTAATATTTTTATATTAATAGTAATTGAACTCTGAAAATGGCCATAAAATTGAAAAGTTATCGTCGAACCTCCATGAAAAGTGATAATTGACTGATTTGTCCGCAGCTGTCGCAAACGGTGGCCACCCCATGTCTATGACACTAATCTCTTAATCCGTTAATTTCCCGTAAAGGAACTGATAATTCTATTACAGAACAAGTAATATAAAAAAAAAAAAAAAATTTAAGTCAATTCCTACTTAGGTCAACAAAGAAAAATTTTATTTTAGTTACTTTTTATTAAATAATTACAATTAATATAAATATGTATATACATATGACAGAATCACAATATTAAGTGGCAAAATAGAAAGCGAATTTCCTTGCAATTTTCCATTTTCCTTTCTATATATGGTGTTGGACTATTATTTTTATTCACATGTTTCATTTTCCATTTTGTTACCTCCTTGACTCAGACTAGAACCCAGAATGAAAAAAGAAATTTTTTTCCAGCGAACTACACGCTTTGCCACTGACGGTATTTATTCCTAAATTTATATCCTGCTAAATATCTTATATAAGAGAAATTTTTTTCTCCCATATAAAACTAAAATTAATTAATTAAATTTAATTAATGAATTAATATTTGAAAAAACTGTATTAACATCAAGTGTCATCCACTACAAGTTTAAAAAAATTTATTTGAATTTGAGTGGATGAATAAAAAGTATTTTATTAACGATTAAAAATTTGAACAAGATATATAAATATATATAGGGAAAGTGTGAACTAATAGTAGGTTTAAAAAAAAAAAACGCGGAGCTGCTTGCCAGATATACTGCTCACGTCTGAGTAGCGAACGACAATAATGACTCAGACTAAGAACACATAGTTCTGCAGATGAAACCTTAATCTGTAGCAAATCCAAACAGAATATGCGGGTTGTGCTCGAGGTATTCAACTTCTCTCGCTTGTCACTAAGCAAAAGGAAATGGTTCCTGGGGAAATGTTTGTCTAAGAGTAAACAAATAGGAACCAAGAAAACTGCCAATAATAAAGATGATATCCCCCTCCGCGGAAAGAGGATTGTCGTGCATATCAGTGCAGCTGCACAGGTATGCAATCTTTCAGCTCTGATCATGAACCTCTTGTTTCGCAAATTTTACTGTCCCCATGCAAAGAGATCCTTAAGTCATGTGAATTTCTTTATAAGCCGAGTAAAACTTCTACAATCATCAGCCCAAATTTTCTAAATACTGAAAAATGTCTTATGGCTGCTGCACTCATTCCTTGGCATGGCCCTCGAAGGGTGTGAAGTCACGCTTGCAACAACCATTTTTACAAACTGGATTAATATTGTTGCAACGTTTTCTGCCTCCAAGAGGATTAAAATCATCCCTTCCTTACTGGAAAGCGTGGTGGATCAAAAAAAAAAAAAAATAAAATAAACTTCTGAGTCTGGTGGATCAAGGACCTCAATGCAGCTTTCCAACTGAAAGAACAACTTCACAAAATCTGGAAAAGGACAAATGATGGTGACGGAATATTGTACTTCAACAAAAATCATCAGCGATTGTTAATTTCTTCAACGCTCAGCTTCATATGGGAAAAATTCCTTATTGTCATAGGTGCCTTAGCAATTAAATTCTTGTTGAACCTGACAAATGGATGGTCCACATCACGAGATTTCAACCGTCAAGTGTGCTGCCCCAAAACTCGACCTGCCAGATCACATATCTTATCTGGATATCATTGACAGTTATAATTTTACTACACCTCAACTGATTACAGCTATTGATTCATTGGCTCGCACTGCTGTTGCAGGAACTGATAATCTTCCCCAATTCATCATTAAGTGCCCGAGCCCCTTTATTATTCAACCACTGCTGTCTATCTACAATGACATCTTGAAGACCCATTCCTTTCCAAAAATTGAGTGGAACAGCTATAGCATCGGACCTATACCCAAGATCCGCAAGCCATCGCTAATTAAGCATTACCTCCCAGTCTAAAGCCTCAACATTTCTGAAGGCATTGGAAAAAATGCTGCTAGCAGTCCTCACCAAACAAATACTTGCAGATAAGCCTCCCCAGATTCACTACGCTCTCTTACAAACTTCCTCGCAACCACGAATACCATATTGGCTGCGTTCGAGAGTAATCACGAACTTGCCATAACGTACTTGTTATTGCAAGTACGTTATAGAGGCTGCTTTTGATGATGTGAATGTCTCTTCTCTTCTGTGGCGTTTACAATCATACTATCACATCAAGGTGGACATGCTGTGCTTTCTATCTACTTTCCTTGGCAAGAGGTTGTTACGACTTGACACTGGACGAAGATGCTATTGGAGGACTGTTACCACTGGAGTCCCAAAGGTAGTATCCTCTCTGGATCGTTGTCCACAGCAAGTATTGCCCCACTGGTGCGAAATAACCAAAAAATCATCTCCTACGCGGACGACCTTAAGATTCTTTCTCCAACTGGGCCTAGTCACAACCTCATCCTGACCACTAACGACATTAATAATAGTCTTATGAAAATTGCATCCTTTCTTCAGCAATTTGGGCTAACGATCAATCCCGGGAAGACCAAGATGATTAGGTTTTCTCTGAAGAGCAACCCTTCCGTGATTGCCCCCACTTTTGGTAACACCAAATATATAATTTCACTACACCTCAACTGATTAAAGCTATCAATTCATTGGCTCCCACTGCTGTTGCAGGAGCTGATAATATTCCCCAATTCATCGTTAAATGTCTCAGCTCTTTTTTATTCAACCACTGCTGTCTATCTACAATGATATCTTGAAGACTCGTTCCTTTCCAATTGACTGGAATAACTACAGCGTCAGGCCTATACCCAAGATCCGTAATCCATCGCTAATTAAACATTACCCCGTTTCCCCGACTTTGAAAGGGAATATACTGTATAAACGGGAAAATATATTGTGCAAAAAGGATAGGTAGGTGGAACAGGACCAGGACATGTCTTCCAGGGGCAAAGGTTGATGACGTTGTATGATCTTCTCAACGTGTACAACGTTGAGAAGGTAGGGTAGGAATTTGTTATAGGCCTAATGACTACGATGAGTACAACGAACAATTGTGCAGAGAAATAGAGTGGGCCAGTAAATCAGAAAGTCTTGTAATGGGGAATTTTAACTTCCCAGATAGAGACTGGAACTTGTGGATTGGTCACTCGCACACTAGCAAGGCTTTTGTGAATTTTTTGGATGATTGTTTTCTACAGCAGCATGTTAGAAAAGCACAAAGAGGGAGTAACACTCTTGATTTGTTTATCAGCAGTGATTGTTCATGCATTAAGAATCTGCTGATAATGGAACTACTAGTTGGCAGTGATCACAGTGTACTGATGTGGGATTCACTTAAAGATGTAACTACCACCAGTGGTAAAGGGAAGGGTGTTTGATTTCATAAAGGTAACTACAATGGCTTTAGAGATTTTTTTTAAATTCTATATTTTTCGGTCAGGCAGGCCTTAATTTCTTTTTGTGCTGTAACTGCTGAGCCTGCATCATCCCGAAATATTTGTAGGCCTCTCCCTCTGCCATAGCTTCGATCATTTTACCACTCTGCAGCTGGTAGACTAATTTTCCATGACGCAATCCGTGGGTTTTGCATTTGTCTAGACCAAATTCCATCCTAATATCCTTGCTGAATTCTTCGGTGATCTGGAGTAGTTGCTGAAGGTGCTTCTCGGTTCCCACGTAGAGCTTGATGTCATCCATATACATCAGGTGGGTGAAGGTGTACAGGTTCTTCCTTCCTTCTTTGAGGTTATATCCGTACTTGCTACTGTTGAGCATGGTAGATAGCGGGTTAAGTGCTAGGCAGAACCACAATGGGCTTAGGGCATCTCCCGAAAGATTCCTCTCCTGATGGGGATTGGCCTGGTTGTGATGTTTTCGACCTTAATGGTGGTACTCCATTTCGCCATCGTTTCTTCTAGGAAGTTTGTCACTATCGGATTGACTTTGTATATTTTCAGTGCCTCTATTAGCCAGCTATGAGGCATGGAGTTGAAGGCCTTGCGGTAATCGATGTAGGCTGTGAACATGTTGCGGCGCTTCTTGTATGCTTGCTCCATAACCGCAGTATCTATGGTTAATTGTTCCTTGCATCCTTTGCTCAGCCGCTTGCATCCTTTCTGCTGTTCGGCCATTATGCTCTGGCTCTCCAAGTGGTCTGTTATCTTTCTGGTTATGCAGCTGGTCAGGATCTTGTACATTTGGGAGGTAGGTGATTGGGCTATATTTCGCTGGGTTTCTTGTATCTTCATTTTTAGGCTTCAGATATGTGATTATTATTATTATTAGCTATATGGTGCAAGGAAGCCTGAGGCTTATACTGCACCAGCCAAAAAAAAAAAAAAAAAAAAAAAAATTCCCCAGTTAGAGAGAGAGGATCCAGCTCAGGACCCTGCGTGTGCCAAGCCCATACTCACCAGATGTGAGCTCTTGAGGTTAAATAAATAAATATACATATATTATAATTAATTTATAATTTTAATTATTACTTTTATATTTTAATAATGTTTATTTATTTATTTATCATATTTAATTTTTATTTACTTATTTATTTGTTTCATTAATTAATTATTTAATCTTTTTTTATCAATATCTTTATTATATTTATCTATTTACACTTATAAATTTATTTTTTATACATTTTAAACTATTTTAATTGATTTTAATCCATTTTTATGTTTTGTGTTTTTTTTTATCGTTGTTCAATGAACATGTTCCTTCAATTTAAGGGCTTGGCTGTTTTGGAGGAAATAAATTTATTTTAAAAAAATCTTGTTTTCATTGACTCACTATCTGACGTTATAATAGCGAACAGCGATATTCAGTTCACTTTTAGTAATACACAAAATGGCTTTGAATATAGCCTGACAGTTTATGATAAAACTGTAAATCGTATGCTAAAATGAAAAAAATAAAATAATAAATAAATAAATACACGTTGTGTTTTTTATTAAAAAAAACTTTGCTGTGAATATAATATGAAAATTTATCGGCAAAAATATAACATTCAACCCTTCTGCTGCTGCGGTAAAAACGCGCTGCTACATATCACAGTCTTATTTAGCAAATGCACAAAATAAACTATAAATAAATGGGAATATGAGTTGTAACTAAACTGATGGCTTCTAGGTTACATTTGTTCAATGTAATTCGCATTTTAAAGTCATCGTTACATGAAACACACGTGATTAAATCCTTACTCAATCTGTTGCTATTGTAATAAAGCATGCGCAATGTAGAAAAAAGGGAGAGGTAGCTAATATCTGATAGTGTTTCTTGTAGCATTTGGTCATTAATGTCCGATTTAAAAAATAGAGCGGTTTACGGGCAGTGCAGTTTCCAAGTCGATTAGAACTATCTACATCCTAAGCTTTGCGAAAACCGAATTTAAATGAATATATTCATTGCATTCACCGTACATAGTTAATTAAGAGTTATAGTTGTAGCTGCATTTCAATCTACCGCCTTTATAACCGTAATATGGCGGCTGTCCTTTGAAGCCTGTTTGGATCGCAACTAATGCTGCACTTTCCGTTCTACTCAAAGAGTAATAGACTTCGATGGTAAAGGGTGAAAAACGCTGTACCCTCTCGGATATAAAGTCTGATATAGCTCTTCACCCGGATATTCAAGTAAGCTTATTAATTAATACTGATTACTTATAGAAAATTGCTTAGTTAACGCATGCAGACAGTGTAGAAAAATTGCAATGCTACGGCAGTATAGCATGCCCTTTGCGTTATTATCGAAGTACCTTAAGGAAATTAAAATCTAGTGAAGTATGCGTTTGTTGCACTTGTTAAGATAGAGGATTTTTTATTTTTCTAAAGAATGCACGTACCTCAAGACTGAGTAAAATGAATTAATTAAATGCAAAAGCCGTTAGCGGCTTTTTCAAAGCTTTTTCTGTTGTCTTAATGCATTGCTGCATTTTAGTTCTGCTGCAATAAAAACACTTAAAAAAAATAAGGGTATATGAACGTAATCAGAATAAACCACTTTTGTTTTCTTACATATCTCCTCCTACAAGTAAAATACAAAAACTTCAAAATAAAACGTACTTCTGGTACTTTTTATTTTTCCCCCATTACTAAATTTGAAATACAGTAGTGTCTGTCTGAAGACTTTTTATTTATTTATATTATTATTTACTATTATACCTTATTATTATTACATTAAATTATTATTGATTTTTTATTGTAGAATTATTGTTATTAATTGAATGTCATCCTAGTGGGCATAACATTGTCTTGCTTGATATGTTTACCCACCTTCCTTCGTGATAGTGGTTTCGCCACTTGCCATTCGTTTGGACAAGTCTGTGTTCGAGGTTCATCGATAAAAAGCTCAATTTCTAAAGCCTTTTAACCGAAGTTGTAATTATAGGATATAAGGGGGAAGGAGAAGGGGGTTTTTTTTTTTTTTTTTTTTGGCAAGTTACTCCGGATTTTTCAGCCCGAAAAACATGCAAATCGTCCCTTGAACACACACTTCTACAAACATACGTTAAGCGACCACTTTCTCAGGTACATTTATCTATCTGAGGCGAATGCCGCTTATAGGTCACTCGCGTGATATTGTATTTAGTACTTCGCTTATATAAAAGTATCAGTTATGTAAGTGAATAACAGTTCCTGATTTTCATACAAGGGCCAAACGGGGATGTAATTCCTCCCATACCTCGCTGCTACAATGAATATTTTATGGAGAGGAGTAATACTTCCGCCATCATTTTAAGAAGGATGTAGAGCTGTGGAACGAGTACAGAGAAGGGCAACAAGATTAGTGAATGGAACAAAGGGTTGCTCTTACAAAGAAAGGTTTAATTTTTTTCACATTACAGTGTCTGGAGACTAGGCACCTGCGAGGTGATCTGATTGAGGTGTATAAAGCCTTGAATAGTTTGAGCATGCTCAGTGCTGATAGGATTCTTCCTCTTGCTCAGAATAATCGTCTGAGAGAGCATAAATTCAAATTGAGGAAAGACAGTTGTAGGATAGATGTGTGGAAGTTTGCCTTTAGCCAGCGGTTGGGTGATTGCTGGAACAAACTTCCATCTATTGTTGTAGAAGTTGATAGTTTAAATAGATTCAAGGTAGAACTAGACATACATTCGAAGCTAGTGGTTAGGTGTTTTTTTTTTTTTTTTCTTGTTGGCTGATGCTGTATAAGCTTGCTTTCTTGCATCATGTGCCTTTACTAATGCTGATATGCCGTTGTATCAAAGTCGGGAACTAAGATTCACTTAATTGATACAGTTATGTAAGTGAATTATTAAATGTAACAAGCTAGTTCCCGATGCTCGATATTTGCTCTACCTAATTGTGAGTAGTTTTCCTCCCTTCCCCTTAGCCCACAGAACAGCCTAGATTCCTCGTGGCATAGAATCAACAAGCATGTTACACGGATGACAGACCTCTATTCCAAAAAGCTCGATGCGCCTGATCCCACAAGTCCTCAGTTGGATTGAGATCTGATGAATGAAGAGGCCACCGCAGAAGGCTAAATTCACTCATGTTTTTAGAACCACTTCTGTACATTCTGGACTGACATATGGCCCATTAATCTGGTGGAAGAACCCAATTGCAAATGGATGTACTGCAGCTATGAAGTGATGTGCCTAGGCACAAATTTTCACGTAATCTGTGGCACCCAATTGTTTCGGCGCTGGTTTTTAAGAGGTTCAAGTGCACCATGAAATAGTCCCTCCCACACACACACACAGTCACACCGTCAGCCTGCACTGTTGACATTTGGCAACATGAGTTCATGAACTCATTCTGTTTTCGTGTTATTGTAGTTCTCCCATCAGCGTGACACAGCAAGAACCGGGGTTTCTTAAAATCAGCAGTGTTTTTTTTTTTTTTTTTTTTTTTTTCAAAACTTTAGTGTTAGTTTTTTTTTCCACTGTAATCATACCTTGTTCTTTTGCTGATGGGAGTTGAATCCAGTTCGGTCTTCGACTGCGATACCTCATGTGTCACAAGGTACGACGGGTTGGGGGGGGATTTCTGAAATGTCTGTTCGGGTACTAATGTTGTACTGAGTTGTTATTTGACTGGCCATAGCCCTTCTGTTACCCTTCACAAGTCTTTCTGACCTGTTGGATCGCTGTTGACTAGGTGTTGTTTAGCTAGTGGACCAATATCGATACATCCGTGACACAGTCGTATGAGAAACCACATCAGGGTTGCAGTTTCCGCGATACTCTTATCGGCTCGTCTGGTGCTGACTACTATGCCACTTTCAATCATTTAAATCAGTTATCTTACCCATTCTCGCCCTGAATTATACACATACAGCGTCCCATGGAACACTCCAAATTCTTGCTGGTACCCTTCCCCCTTGATCTTCTCTTGGTATGCAGAGTGCTTTCTTAATACATCCGACAAGGTCAGTCATATGAATTTGATGACATTTTAATTGACCCGGAAGCATCTCCTAAAGAAGAAAAATCTCGCTGTTTCCAAATTTTAATTTTTCGTTGGCAAGAAGATTGGTCTTCCTCATTCATAGGTTTTTTCAACTGTTTCAGTTGAGTTCACTCACTTGTTATATATCCTTTCCGTCCATGGCTCAATTAATAACAAGCAATTTTATTTCAACCTTTCCACAACAGTTTTATTTTTGTGGTGCTCTACTGTCATTCTACTGCCCAGCTTACAAATCCTCTAGATTGTAGACAAAGGTCGTTTGTAAGCACTAGGCCTTTCTTACCTGGTCAAGAAAATATATTTATCTTCTAAAAATAACTTCCAAGTACTGAAAGACTTTGCTCTTGAGATCTTCTCATTACGGAAGACACTTCTACCAACAAATAACCTACAATCTTCAAAAAATGAAAGTGGAATTGCAGGTTTGACTGAAAGTACTTATGAGTATTTCGGAGACGGTTATTGTGGCTGTTTACACACTTCTAAACAGTGCTGTAGTCGTAAAATTAGCAGAAGGTATACTCTATGAATGTTATTTTTTAACAATATTTGTATTTTCAAGTCTTTAAAAAAACCAGAAAGTATACGCTATTCACCTAAAAATATCCAGAGGTTATACGCCGTATAACCTCCACTACAGTCCTGCTTCTCAACCATTAAACTTTGGAGATTTGTCTGTTATTTCTGTTATCGCTTACTGATTTGATACCTCCTAATCACATGATTTGACTACTCTGCGGGTGCAGCATATTGGCGCACGAGCGTTAGAGCGGAGTTTTACTTTCTATTGAAAGCGCGTAGCGCGTGAGCCACCTGCAGAGCGATGTTGCTGATTCTCGAGCGAGAAACGTTTGCGCGATGAACTTCCCCTCCCTGCCCTGTCCTACAGAAACGGCCCCAGGTCTATCAGCGCCCTGTGCGAAATTTTTTTGGTGCACCCTCCGACTTGAAATTTACAGCAAATCAGTGAATTTTCGGGGTATTTTGCCCCCTCCCCCTAAATTTTGGCGCCCCGTCGTGGGGAACTGCTCGATCGTGCTTAGGGCGCCCCTGCTTGTGCAAGCTTTGCTCTTGTGAACAGGTTGATCTTGTGAAAGATGGCAAATTTAGACAAAGAAAGTTTAATAAGTGAGTGTTTTAGGCACTTCTAAATCGGCTACATGTGTTTTTCTTGTCCGTCCGTCCGCATGCAACAACTCGACTCCTAGTAGTATTTTGTTTATAATAGTAATATTAGTATTTTTTTCTATTTCTTATCTATTTATTTTTGTTTATAGTACGTGTAGTAGTATTTTATTTATCATAGTAGTATTATTTATCTATTTATTTTTATTTATAGTAGTAGTATTTAATAGTAAAATATATCCTTTATTATTATTATTAATACAATATGAATTTCATGTTTCACCTTAACAAATGAGTGTCTAGAATAGTCAGGGATTAATGATTTAAAGATTAATGTATTGAAAAACATGTAGAACGGACATAACCCCTAATGGGTTTAGGATCCTTCTCGCTAAACGTTTTTTCTGTCAGCTCAGAATTCATAAATTTATTTCTTAGAATAAGTTTGCATATTTATTTTAATGAAATTTGGGTAGGCTAGAGTTTTTTTTTTTTTTTTTTTTTTTTTTCCCTTAAGCCACGTTTAAAATTAGAAGTCGGTTGTTGCATGTGAAAAGCAGAGAACAAAATAAATAAAAATAGATTGTCTTTTTGCGAATACGCTTAAAAACCTTATTTAATTGATGAATTTATTGTTCCAAATTGTAATCCCGAAATTTTTCAGAATTTCGTTGGCAATTTGTAGGCACTCTGACATGGACCTTATATCCCAGTTCTCGAGCTGCAAGTTGTGTAAACCTAATGACTAATTCCTACTTGACTGATTTAGACTTAATTCATATTTCATCATATCACTGATATATACAGTCACAGTGTACAGTATTGTAATTATATTAGCATCATCATATTAATATCCGTAAGGATTATATTATATTGGAGTTCGGTATTTGCCTTCTATTGGTAGGGTCTGGCATCTTTACAGCTCGGCCACCCAAACTTTATTTGTTTGGCATTAGCAGGGGCTTTTGATCAAGAAAGCAAGCTTATACAGCATCAGCAAAAAAAAAAAAAAAAAAACACCCCTACCCGTTTCACTTGTCCATTCGCTCCAAAGGTTTGTCCAGTTCTTCCTTCAGTCTAATAAGCTATCAACTTCCACAACGACAGATGGAGGTTTGTTCCAGCAACCAACCATTCGCTGGCTAAAGGCAAATTTCTGCATAAGATATTCTGCAATTGTCTTTCTTCAATTTGAATTGATGCCCCCTCAAGTGCATAACTCAGCAAGAGAAAGAATCCCATCAGTATTAAGCTTGCTCAAACCATTCAAAGCTTTATACGTCTCAAATCAGATCACCTCGCAGGTGCTTAGTCCCCAGACGTTGCAGTTTTGCAGAACTTAAAATTTTTTCTTGGTAGGAGCACCCATCCCTTTGTTCCCCTCACCAATCTCGTTGCCCTCCTCAGTACTCGTTCCAGCAGCTCTACATTCTTCCTAAAATGAGACCTTCAGACTTGGAGGTCTCATTTTAGTACTCAGTAGTACTGCAGTACTCAGTGTAGCCTCACCATTGCCTTTTACAAAGGAATAATCATCTCCTTATTCCTGCTAGCAAAGTTTGTGCATATCATTGACCACCATGAGCTGCTCTAGCAGCCTGTCTGCACCGCTCAGAAAACTTCATATCTAACTGCACAATTACCTCCAGGTCTTTTTCAATCACTTCACTTCACTGAGTGTAGTACCGCACAGTTGGTATGTTACTCTGGAGTTACTGGTACCCATATGCAGTAGTTTACATTTGTCAATGTGAAACTTCAGTTCCGACCTCTCAGCCCGTCTGCCCAACTTTTCTAGATCCTGTTGCAGCAGCAGCAGCGTACCGTCATTACTGTCATTATCAACCCTGCCAAACTCTGTATCATCTGCATTAAGCCTAATATACCTTCATCAGTATCATTGATGAATATAGAAGATAACAATGGTCACAACAACAAACCCTGAGCCTAATAACATTAGTTCACGAAGAGCAGTGTCCACTGATTACCACTTTCTTTTTTTCAACCACTCGACTTTATCCATAACAGCAAATTGTCCTAAATGTCATAATGCTCCAATTTGTACAGCAGTCTTTTTTTTTTACGTGAAAAAGTATCAAAAGTTTTCCTGAAATCCAAGTATCGTATATGATATCAAAATTATTTTTTGCATCCAGTACCTTTGTGATCACATCGTAGTATTCAATCATATTCGTCAGGCGAGATTTCTCCATGCTGTGTCCGAACTATAACGCAGCCTTTCCAGGTGATCACCTTACTTGTGGCTAAGACGTGGCCAGAAACACAGCACTTTAACTGCGTCAACACGACATTACACACCTTTCTGGCCCTTTTCAGGGTTCTGTATCATCACAGTGTGACAGAACGGAGTTGAACTAAAGTTCTGTACCACCCTGCATAGGATACTATCTATAAAAAAAATAAAAAAAAAAATCGCATGGAACAGATGATGCGAGTTATTGAAGGAGCGACATATTTAATAATAATAAAATTCTTTATTCATAGAAATGTAGGACACGATTCCCGCTACAGGCAACCAGCGGAATCTTACAATTAACTGGACACATTACATTCAGTACTAAAAACTACATGGGTACACAGCAAATACATACAGTGCAATATACACAGCTAATATTGCAATAAATGTATTTTATAGTTATTATAATAGATTGATTATACAGAGCTTATATTCCATTATAGTACATAGATTTTATAGTTATTATATACAAGCTGCAACACATTGAGGCATTCTGGAGACTTTCACTGGGAGTTATTCCGCTGACAATTGCAGGAATGCTGACTGCACTTCACTATGGATTTGCGCTTTTCTTCTCTGTAGACAGAATCTCTGAACCACACATCCAAATCAATGTTTGCGGAGTTCAGCGCGCCGATGATGCTGTTTGGAAAGTGCCGCTTGAAGGTCGAGAGCTTCTGCAGGTTAGAACAGAGCACTGGACGGTTTCTGAGGGCTCTACCAGGAATTATCCAGCCTACGATTTCCCAGATATTAACGAAGTCGAGAGCAGCGGAGCACAGATTAAGCGCCATTGTGAGCTTAATAATGAAAAGGGGAATTTATCTGGGCCTGTAGTGCACTTGTTTAGTAGGCTTCTGATGACCACTGCAATTTCTTGGCTAGCGATGGATAGCTTCTCCCGGGGGGGGGGGGTTCCTATTGGTTGTTGGATCTATAGATTGTCTTGTGCTAGGTGGAAAGTTACCACAATCTCCAAAGGTGCGATCCGCGCTTTCTTTGAAAGCCTCCCAAGTCATGTGGAAACATTTTTTTCGAGTTATTGGTAAATGTTTTGAGACCATTCGTCGTTTGACGGACCGAATTGTAAAAAATGCCATCTATGGCCGTGCGATACATACTGTGTGTTTCGTCAGGTCTTGGCTGTCAAAGTACCTGGAAGAGTTCACGGTGTCTTAATAATTCTTAAAATTTTCAATATATTATGAGAAAAATAAGTCTTACTGTTCATGTATAAGGAATGATAGAAAGGTTTTATTATATAAAGGTAATACGTATCATAGTTGTAGATTCAGTATTTTCGTGTATTTTTTTTTTTATTAATTTTTCGAATGAAAAAATATACATGTAATTCATATCGATTAAATTAATTAAAGAACCTTCCCAAAAAACAAAAATCGAACTTATCAAAAGGAATATTTATCATTAGATTTACACCAGGTTTACTTTTCTAGCTTTGGACAAAGCGAACTGATTAATAACTTCATCGAATGTTAAAATACATATGACATGTTGCCAGCAATGAGTGTTCAACTTTCCCTCGACATTTATTTCATTTTTGTACCCCTAGCAGAATGCGCTGGAGGCGAGAGCCACTATCACGACCCTGTGTCGTACCGCTTGTTTGCATTTATTCCATCTATTTCTCAAGCTGATTTGATTTCGTGATGTTACATAAACAGTAATTATGTTTATTTATGAAGAAAGACAACATAATTGCAGTGTGAGATTATATTCCAGTTCTCCAGGGCGTTACTTGGAACGTCCATACGATACAATGGCTAGTAAGAGCCGTAAGCTCAGTTTCAGAGCACAGACGGTAAGTGAAATGTTTTGTTTGATTGGCATCTCAGATAAATATAAACCAAAAAAGTAGTAGTAATATGTAGACAAAGGTTTTTACCAAGACTTTGACTGCAATACCACTTATTACTTGGAAACAAATTTCAGTGTAAAAGTTTACACGAATACAACAATACTGTGAGCATTTATTTGGGAGTATAAAGATTTTTATAAATTGTAAGAATTTCGATTTGTTATGCGAGTTGTTTTTTCTTATAAATTCAAAATATGCTTTTTTATATTTGCATTACTGCATTTCTCAGAACTGCCGAATAGTTCCCCCCTTCTAGAATGTAATTCAGGAAATGTAAAAAGGAGTGTTCAGTAGAGCAGTCCAATTATCTATTAGATAGTTTCACTTCAGGGTAAAACATATTGCCCAGGTTACCTACTTGAAATATCCGTAGGATACAATGAATAATGTAAGTGTCTGCCGTCTCGCAGATCTCGACAAATAAACTGTGTGAACCGAGAAGCGAGGCTCAAGGGATGTTGAACAGCGAAGCCTTCCACGGCAGTTAAAATAGTAATTACACTGTACCTGTTTGCACCGGGACTGTTGTCACCTTAGTTGGCTCAGTCAACACGGTGTCGTAGGTTGGTTTTTAAAATAGACTTTGCAAGATCTATTGCAAATGGGGCAACCAAGCTTTGCAAGCTTGGTTGCCCCATTTATTATACAGTACTGTTATGTTTTCTGCATCGGATATATTCACAGCCCTGTTTATTATGTTTGCTTTTGAACACGTGAATGTTATTGTTGTTGTTATTAAAATAAAGAGTATTAAATCGCTATAAGTTTAGAGCTTGTTAGTTGTACGGAATTAAAACTGTTTAATTTAGTACCTGCCATTGCTTCGAGCTATGGAAGGTATATTTAACTATCCCACAAGTAGTGCAAATGCATCGATATGTATGTAGCTATAATAAAAAATAATAATAATAACGAAAAAAAAAAAAGAAGTTTGTTTATTATATCTAAAAGTTTGTTGATCCTCAACATCTGGTCATACTAAACAATAAGAATATTTTTGTTAACGTATAATTAGCAAATTATTTTCGCTCAGACTCCGAAAAACCCCAATAGTATTTTGTGCGCTTCTGCTTTGCACACGATCAGAGCCCGCACTAGGCAACTGCACACAGTCCTCACGAAATGAAATATCTTACTTTATAAGAATCACATTTTCATATAGTAGGCAAGCAAAGTTTCATATTAACACACAAATTAATACAAAATACATTGAGTTGCCTTTGCATTAGAAACAGCGTCTTGTGTAGGAATGGACTGATCTGTGATGCTGGTGAAGGCTCAAAATCAGGAATATAAGATTGGCTGATATAAGATTGTTGTTCGTACAGTGGCGAACAGTATTTGAGTATCTGCGAACAAGTATAGGTCAGCGTCTAGGTCTTTTGCAACTTCGAACGTGTAATGATTGTGAGCGCAAGACGCACAGCTGCCAGTACAGTATCTCAAAGCCAGCCAAAATGGTTAAGTACCATCGTTCTGTGTAGGTCATGAGTCTACTGTGACCACCTGAACACCGGTCGAACAACCAGGCAAAGGCCACCTGCAAGGCAGCCACGTGTGATCGACGCCCGTAGATCATACGTGGTGCTAGCCATCTAGTACAACGTAGGGTAGCAAGACAATTCATCCATATGAACTAGTATGTAGTGTTTAGGATCAAGCGGCGCGGGTGGTTTCCCACAACTCCATAATGAACTATGCGCTAGACGTTAGCTTGTATAGGCTATTCCCTGACCTTTCCGCATCTTCCGTATTTGGTGGTGACGGGCTCGAACCCCGATCTAATCAAGAAGCGTGTGCCACGCACTGCTACTCCTTCCCACCTGGCTACGGAGGCGCCTCATCATGATGACATGAAGGTGTGTATTTGGTCAGATGTATCCAGACGACTCTGGCGTCTATCAACAAGAACGCGCCATGCCACGATGCCTGGTTGTTAACTGGTTTCAGAAACATGAATGAATCCTCCAGTTTTCCATTACTGCTTAACTTACTCGATCTGAATACAATTGAGCATGTTTATGACCTGCTGGAAACGATCATTCGATGCTGCGGCCATTACTGGACACATTGTGCAATGCTTGCTCATTTCATTTTCCATTGCTCTTTTAACAAGAATTGTTAAAAGAGCAATGAAACCAAGCAAGGATGCAACACCTTGTATGTGGTGTATTTCGGAAAAAATGTGGTCCCACGACGTATTAGGTAGGTGCTGATAATATAAAGCGAATTCAGTGTATTGGAGTAATATTTATGGTCTTATTTAGGAATTTTTTCCCCATAAAACTCCCTTTTGTAATTTTACTTATAATAGTATGTTAGTGTTTAAATTAGTGCTACTTTCCGCTATTTTATCAGTCCACCTGTCCACTGTGTAAAATTATGCTGTGGTTCAGATTTTGCTGTGATTGGACCATAGGTGATGCGGAGATGTGGTTTAGTCTACATTGCAAAAATGAAAACGATTTTGAGATCACCGTTTGTGGATCCACGTGCGCTTATGTGTGTGATTCGATTTTTTGAACTACCCCCTTAGAACTCTTTGTCTATAGTCCGAGCTAAATTAAATTTAGGGTTGGGGTACCAGCAGAGGCGCACTTACAGGAAAGGGGATAAAGCCTCCTCAAGAACATTTTATATTATACAATTGTACTATCACGTGATTACGTTGGTGAAAGCTACCAATGTGGTACACATAAGCAGCATGCGTACCACATGCTGCTTATGCCACTTTTTCGGGACAGCTAACCATGTCTTCTGTTCGGCAGGAATTTTAAACAAATTTTCTTATCTGACTTTTCACTCCTTCCAAACTGTACCTAAATTTCTTTTGTAACACCGCTCTAGCAATCAAATTCACTGGCTAAATTGTAATACTGGTCAACCCTACCATTATGATATGCACGAATATGCATATCATAATGGTAGGGCATTTGAGGTTATAGTTGAGGGCATTTGCTACTTATTGTTTCAGTAACTATTATAATGATTACTGTGTAAAATTATGCTGTGGTTCAGGTGTTGCTGTGATTGGAGCATAGGTGATGCGGAGATGTGGTTTAGAACACCATTTCCATATTGGTATTTGGTTTCATAAATAATATACATATCTTCCCTCAGGCAGCAAAGTGTCTAGGCTCGTTTCTGGGTGTTACCATAATGAAGATTTTCAAAAGTAATAACCAATATCTAACTTCAGTCTAACATTTATAGCTATTAATTGCTGTATATTAAAAAAAAAATATTTTTTTAATAATGGCTTTAAAAGAGCCCTCTCCTTCGGGAATTATTTCTATTAAGATATAACCACCAATGCAGTGTTAGTCCACGATTATTACTTTTGGTTAGTAGCATCACATTCCGGAACTTCTGCCAGTCCCTTGGCCACATGCATTATCTTTTGAATTGCTTATTGCTAAAGAGCTTTGGGTATATCAAGTAATCAAGGCGATATATTAAGTTGTGGAATTCATATTATAGACATACTCGCTGTGCGGCAGCAGAGAGATATGATTTCGCCTATACTCAGAAGTACGTGGTGAGATCTTTTATTTATTTTTAATCTGCAGTTGACTCTAAAGAAAGATACGTCTGTGATATTGCGTCTCATAGCCAGAATTTTAAATAACTTAAACTTTTAAAAAAGTTGCCTAAGAAATCAATTATCCCAAATGTTTGTGCAAGGTGGTAACAGGTGTGGAAATAATCCAACACTGTTTAAAGTTGTGTACTCGAATTTTCAGGAATATGTAAATAAAATAAGTTTAGATAAATTAAAAAACAAAAATTTGTGCATGTGACTAAGGGGCTGACAGAAGTTTCAGAGGGTGATGCCGTTAATTGTGGTGTAACAGTGTATTAATTGGTAGCTATCTCATTCTTCCCTAACTACAGTAATGGTGCATTCAATATGCATCATTATTTTATTGCGTGTTATATTGATTCCTGAATAACATGAACAATGCAGTCACTCGTTTTCTTTTGGCCTTTCAGAAAAACAAGGGTGCCAAAAAATAAAGTAAAATAAAAATAATAAATTAACCAGTGTGTTATATGCGAATTGTGTTATTCTGATCTGTTTTGATGAATTTTTGGAACACGATGACTGAATTTTCCCGCTGTGCGAGAATGCCATATTTCAACTTTCGTTCTAGAATTTTTAGCATTAGTAGAGGCATGCGATGCAAGAAAGCAGGCTTATTCAGCATTAGCCAAAAAAACCCCCTCCCATTCGTTCCAAATGCCTGTCCAGCTCAGTCTTAAACTTATTTAGACTATCAACTTCCACAACAAAATATGAAATTCTGTTCCACCAATCAACTACCCGCTGGCTAAAGGCAAATTTCCGCACATCTATTCTACAACTGTCTTTCTTCAATTTGAATCTATGCCCCCCCCCCCGCAGGTTCTTAATCTGAGCAAGAGAAAGAATCCCATCAGCATTCAGCTTGCTCATCCCATTCAAGGCCTTATACACCTCAATCAGATCAACTCGCAGGTGCCTACCTCTCCAGGCGCTGCAGTTTGCAGAACTTAAGCCTTTCTTGGTAAGAGCACCACTTTGTTCCCCTCACCAATCTTGTTGCCCTTCTTTGTTCTTGGTCTAGCAACTCTACATCCTTCCTAAAATGAGGCCTCCAGACCTGTGCACAGTACTCTAGGTGCGGCCTGACCATTGCCTTGTATAACGGGATAATCACCTCCATATCCCTGCTAGCAAAATTCCCATTGACAAGACTCCGTGACTTGCCCGTATGCACTGCTCAGCGAACTTCATATTTGACTGCAAAATTACCCCCAGGTCTTTTACACTTCCCTGAGTGTAGTAGCACCGCTTCTCGGCCCTTTGCCCAGCTTATCTAGATCCAGTTGGAGTAGCATACTGTCTTTACTCCCGTTAACAACCCTGCCAACCTTTGTATCATCTGCAAACTTGGACATTAAGCCTGATATATCTTCATCAATATCATTGATAAATATACAAAACAACAATGGACCCAACACCAAACCCTGGGGAACTCCAATAACATTTGTCCACGAAGAGCAGTGTCCATTGATTACCACTCTCTGTCATTACCATCCCTTTATCCATTGTAGCATCTTACCCTTAATGCCATACATCTCCAATTTGTACAGCAGTCTTCCATGTGCAACAGTATCAAAAGCCTTCCTGAAATCCAATATGATATCAAAATTATTTTTGACATTCAGTTCCCTTGTGACCACATCATAGTATCCAATCAAATTGGTCAGACAAAATCCCCCTTTAACAAACCCATGCTGTGTTTTAACTATCACTGCAGCCTTGTCTAGATGATTCTCTCAACGCTTCTTTAACTAGTGATTCCATTATTTTCCAGGGAACACAAGTTAAACTAACAGGTCTATAGTTACTTGTGTCACCTTTTGAATCCCCTTTGTGAATTGGTGATACGTTTGTACACCTCCAGACCATGGGGACCTCCCCTGAGTCCAAGAAAGCTCTCGTAATTATGGCTAAGGGTTTGCTTACTTCCGCCTCCTTTAATATAATTGGATAGATCCCGTCCACCCCAGGTTCCTTTTTTCATGTTTAACTTCAACAGTTTCTCGTCCACTTTGCTCTCAGTTATTACACAATCACTTAGCTCCTTGTTAGATTTTGATAAACATCTGGTACTCCCCTAATTGAATAACTCCTCATATGTGAATGTAGATGCAAAATACTCATTCAGTTTTTCAGCTACATGAGCATGATCATCAATAGTGAAATCTTCCAAAAGTTATACAGAAAAATACTGAATTAACAAACAAACCTTTGGAACAAACGTGACGTACTGAAGGCATGTATTTTGTCTTGCTGGCATTGAGCATTATACAAAAGGAAGACATGTAAGTAGTGGCATAGCAAGGAAAGGGGCGGTTCGCTATGGGTGCCAGCAAGAAAGGAGTCCCATCACATGAAAATACGGGAAGGAAAGTAATTAACTTTAACATAATAATTTTAACTTTTTTTTAAAATTTATCTTTCTCCGCTTAAATTTTCAGTTGTTAGTTGAAATTTTTATTTGACTCAAATTAATTAACGACAAGATACTTTGATTTTTGACTACGACTCATATTGCACTTAAATTTTTGATATGTTATTAAAGCACATAAAACTGTGAATGAAAACAGTATTCAGCCTTTACAAACGCGTTTTGTTAACCAATTTTTATACAAAGTTCGTCTTAGAAGTTAAGCCCCGGATTTATAAGAAGTATACAGGCGAGCCTTTGTATTTCCTGAAAACTTATTTTTCATTTTGATTTCTACTTATTTTTCATTTTGATTTCTACTTATTTTGCATTTTGCAGATATTTTCCGTTTTTTAATGAACTTCTTTATATAAGTCCCTACATATAAGTACAAAATTCAGCGAAATCGACCAGGCGGATTTCAAAAGAGGAAAACAATAGAAGAAGTTATTCAAGCAATGTCTGGATTATTGTTGAATTATGTTACACCTTCAACATCTAGTGCAGTAGATATTCAGCATTACGATATTTTAACGATACCTCCATTTATTCCTACGGGATGCAAAATACGTTTCCACGATTTTTTAAGTTTGCACCGGCCGTAAAGTCTAATTTCCGTAAGTCTTTGAGTTCCTGTACCTGGATTGCGAAGTTTATATTATCAGCTTAAGAACAGAACCGAGGATAAATAAGGCCAAATTTTCTGAAGTATAGTGGAGCCCTTGCTCCATTCCTTCCCTCTCTTTCTCCACTAGGTAGAAAGAGGGGGGGGGGTACTCTACGTCGTCAATGCTTTGTTCCCGGGATTAAACTCTAAAAACAAGATTCCGGCCTCAATACCTTATTCTTTAGTGCTTCTAAAAATGCCAGAGTTCTAGACTTCCTAAATAGTAATAGTAATAGAGGCATGCAATGCAAGAAAGCAAGCGTGTATGAGCTTATGCAGCATCAGCCAAAAAAAAAAAAAAAAAACTCGCAACCATTCCCTCTAAAGTCTGTCCAGTTCCTGCTTGAATTTATTTAAGCTATCAACTTCCACAACGACAGATGGGAGTTTGTTCCAGCAATTAACAACCCGCTGGCTAAAGGCAAATTTCCGCACATCTATTCTACAATTTGAATTTATGCTCCCTTAGGTTCGTAATCTGAGCAAGCGGAAGAATCCCATCAGAATTAGCGTGCTCAACCGTTGCCACCGTATAATAAATGGCGACGATTCAACCCATTGGATATTAGATAAGAAGCTGCAACGTCAGATATCCTTCTAGTAGCAAGTATTTCTTTTGATAGCCGTTACATTTTTGTAGTGTGTCCAGGGGCATAGCTACTGTATAGCAAAAGTAGGCAAAGCCTAGGGGCACTACTTCACTAGGGCCCATAAACAGATGCAAGTAGGGGTCGCCCCTACGACGCTGGGGTCTCTATAGACAGACGCAACATGTAATGAAAATATTTTTCTCACTGAGCTCCTCAACAATGTTACATATCTAGAATAAGGAAGGAATTCTTATATCTTATCGCCAAAACATAACAAATCCAGGCGGCGGCAGTCTTTATTTTGTTTTTACAAATGAAACTTTGTATAGTGATCAGACACCCGTTCGGCTACTGTATGTGTATGCATCATATCGTATGGTGTTCGGGATTCCCCAACTTGACAGGGAAGGATAGGCCCACCGTATACGAACATTTAGCCATAATACGGTGGTCAAAAGTTGTTAGTTGATTAATTTCAATTCAGGTTTGTTCAATTTCAAGTCATTATCAAAACAGCAACTGACATACAAAAATGTATTTGTTTATTATTGCTATTTGTATTTAAAATATAAAATTTAAAATTAAATTAATAAAATTTTTGATTAAAAAATTGATGAAAAGAAAAAGGGAAAGAGTGGAGCCCAAAAAAGGAACAAAGAAGACAGCAAAAGATGTCTTCTTTTACTGCCTGTGTAAATATATCTGTGGATCATTTAAATCAAGCAGGGCCATCAAACGAAAACAATTCTACGATTATAGATATGTCTTTGTTGGAAATTAGTGTTGAACCCACTGCACCGTTTATTCCCTCAAGCGATCTTGGAGAATACATGGCATCAATGTTTGAAACAAAAGAAACATTGAGTTTGTCACCTCCGAGACCTAAAGGTCCATTTCCAAGGGATCCTGAACAACAAAATAGAAGTTTTAGTGACATGTACTACTGTTCTACTGCAACGTATGGTCCAGTTCCTCGTTTCTGGTTGTGCTACTCCGGACTACGAGATTGGAAAAATCTATCTTTTCGGATAAAAACTCAGTGTTTCTCAACATCATATCGAGGTATGTGCTATACATGAAATGTGGCAAAGAACGCAACGATTGATAAAGATCTTGAGGAACAAGTAAGATCAGTGGCGTAGCTACCATGTAGGTAGGCAAGGCAATTGCCTCCGTGCCCTTTAGGGTTCCGGCGTCTTTGGCTGTCTCCTGTTTTTTGCAATTTTCATTAATTAAGTAGGGGCCCGAAAAAGGGTACAGATCCTCATTTTGGAAAACGGTACTAGAACGTTTATTTCGGATAACGCTTATATTGGCTAAAAATTCTTTAGCATTTCGTGGTCATCGGGAAGGATTTTCGAAAGATTACAACGGCAATTTTTTTATCGCAAGTCCGTTTACATTCCTACTATGATGACGTAAAGAAACAAATTATTAATAAGCCATATGGTTCAGTAACTTATTTAAGTCCCACTATCCAAAATGAGTTAATAGAATGTTTAGGTACCAAATTAACAAAAGAAAAGTGTTACACTCAAAATTAATTCAGCACCATTCTATTCAATAATTTTGGAGTAACTCAAGATCTCACAAAAAATTATCAATTAAGTGCTATTGTACTGTACGAATGTTCACATAATTCTCGACGAAAATGAAAAATCCAAAAATTTTGAAATTTGTGAGACGTTTTTAGGATTCTATGACATGAATTCATCAGAAATGATGACGGATAATTTAATGAAAATATTACACAAACTAAATATTCCCATTGAAAAATGTTATGGTCAGGGATATGATGGGACTAATGCCGCGAGTGGGGTTTATAATGGTTTGCAGTCACGCATTTAAAGGATCCAATCAAATGCAGAGTACATTCATTGTGAAAGTCACAATTTAAATTTAGTTATTAATGATAGCGTAAGTTGTTGTAATAACCTTTCATCATTTTTCGAAATTCTTCAAATTTTGGATAATTTTTTGGAAATAGTACAAAAAGATGAGATCTTCTTTCTAAATTTACTAGGGATTCTGAAGTTATATTTAAAAAAAAACTCAACCCTACTCGCCGGTCTGGTAGATTCCACTCTATAACAGCCGTGAAAATTCATTTTGCGGATATTATAAAAGCTTTGACAGAAATTAATCCTAAATCAACTAAAAAATCGAAACGAAGCGCTTAGAATAATGAAGCAAATGATGACATTTGATTTTATCTTCATTTGTGTATTTATGAATAATGTAATGTGTGAAATTAATTATGCTTCAAAAACTCTACAGAAGCATGATATAGACCTCGATGAATGTACTTCTGTATTGGATCGAGTCAGTAAAAATTTACGAAACATTCGAACTTCATACGAACAAATTAAAGGTTCAAGCCCGTGACTGCTAAATACGGTGCTGTTTCTTGTATTCATCTTGTGAACTCCTCTGACCGTTTGGTCGTCCCAGAGTATAAACAGAAAATTTATTATTATTATTAAATACGAATCTGAGCAAATTGCCAAGAAGTTCGGGGTAGATCCCAAATATGAAGACAAACGACAACGCAGAACTAAAAGACAGTACGATGAATGAGCTTCAGATTTTTTTGTTTGATAATAGAGATCAGTTTGTTTGTTTTTTTTGAAATCAGTGTTTTTTACTGTTTTAGACAAAATAATAATACAAATTAAAAATCGTTTTGAAAGTAGGAAGTTAGTAAAAAATTATTTTGCAATACTATAACCGAAAAAAATAATATGTCAAATGCTGATATATGAGCATGAAAATCTCATAAAAAAGTATTCATCTGTACAATTCATCAATATTGTAATTTAATCACACTTATTAAACAAGATTTATCAGCAGACATGTCTATCAGACGTTTTTTCTTATTTGACTTTTTATAAATTTTTACTCTATTTATGTTACTTTTTTATCCTGCCAGCTGCCTCTGCCGAAAGATCATTTAGTAAATTACGAATAATAAAAGATTATAAATGAAATGCTGTTGGTCAAAGTAGACTGTGCAATCTTGGCTATTGAGCTTAAATATTCCAGTAAAATGGATTTTATTAATGATTTCGCAAATGGAAAAGCGCTAAAAGTAATATTTTAACTTTTTTTTCGTAAATTTTTTAGCTATAGTATTATTTTTTTTGTCAAATTGTATTTAATAAGTAGTATCATATTGTAATATTAATTTTCATGTTTTTGATGTTTGTAAAATTATAAAGATATCGTAAATAAAATACATATTTATGTTATTAAAATGATTCAACATTTTTTATATTATACCTAATTAAAATTTATTTTAATAAAAATAAGGGCCCCAAAATGATTTCTTGCCTAAGGGCCCCAAAAAATTTAGCTGCGCCACTGAGTGTGTCCCGAAGCGGTGTTAAATCTTAGGATAGGGTTTAAGCAGTAGTGTGCTGTGCCTCAAAACTGAACCTTATTATTATAGTAGCGCGGAAATAAAAGTTTTCAAATGAGCAGTCGTAATATCGTAAAAAACCCACTCCGTTTTCACCTTCGGTATTGATGTTAACAGTTTAGCGCAACATTGTACATAATTCGCCATTCAGATTTTTGAAATAAAATGGAAGACATAAATGAAAATGAGATACTTAAAACAATTAATTCCAACACCGTTAATTGAATTATATTATCAAAAATTACAAAAAAAAAAAAAAAAAAATCGTCCAACTGTGTTCAAGGCAGAAACTATTCGCTCGTTTCTCTAAATGAAAAATTAACACTTAACATCTGTCAAAATCTCTCACTGAAAAATTAATATTTATTTTCTTAAGCCCTAAATTTGTACTCAAAACGAAACCTTAAACAGTTCTTACGCCGGTACTTTTCCAAAAAATAAAATAAATCACAATAATAAATAAATAAATATAAGTAATTAATGAATAAAACAATTTTTGAGGTTGTTTGAGGTCGCGGTCCTTGAGGTTGTCACAGACATTCTCTCAGATATGCCAGACAAGCTGTACTTGCTACCTGGGAGTCTAAAACGCTGATGGAACTGATATTCGGGTGACACTCAAGTCAAGTGGACCCAATTTCGGCGAAGTCCGGACGGTCTGTGACAGCCAAATCCTCTGCTTGCACCTTCACGATGGTGGGACTTTAGTAATCCTGGGTATAACCCCCATGCACAAGTACATGGTGGGTGACCACCCAGGTGTGAACCAACGTAAGCAGGGGTCGAGGTGTGGCGCCCACACCACATGGAGGAACGCCGCCCCTCTATGTTACCAGGCAGTACTAGGTGGAAGATGACTCTCATCAACCGGTGAAATACCACCACTTTGCTTATTGGAGGCTTGAAGTGGTGGAACCCATGTTTAGTCTCTAGAGCTAAGTTCCAGTCAACCCTTCTCTATCTCTTCCATCATGCAGTATGATTGATGACTTTTGAGGTTATGATGAACGTCGTGGCGAGATCCAATATTCCTTACATTTCGAGGGTACAGCTCTAAAACGGTTTTCGCAGGCCCGCCGCTAGTTAGTACACCAGACCGGACCTATTGGTAACTCTCTAGGAGGCTTCCGGATCAGCTAGTGTATAATCTTGCTACCTCTACTCTGCCAGATAGTGACTGGAGGGAGTCTGAGTAGTGTGTATGCGGGGAGCATTGTCGAAGCCACGTTATGTCAAGGATCTGGGTATATTCTTACCACATGTACGCCATATCCAAAAATTTCATTACTTCATACAGCATGTCCCACCCACTTTTTCTTACTATTGAATACACCATGAATTGTCAAACTAATAGATCAAGCTTATCTGCGAAAAGATCTAAACCTCCCAAGGACTTCCTAATTCATTTCACAAATATACGTGGTCTCAATTCTAATCTCAACGATGTCCATTTCCACTTGCAGTCTGCCAAACCTCATGTACTTTTTCTGACAGAATCTCAGTTATCGGTTGATTCAACTACTGCTCATCTCAGATGCCCAAATTATTCGCTGTATGATTCCTTTCGCCTCAAAGGTGGTACTTGTGCATATGTCCGTTCTGATATTCCCTGTCAGAGACTTGGCAATTTGGAATCTCCTCTCTTTGATCTTCTCTGGCTTAAAATCTCTCTACCTCATTGTGTCAAATTCATCTGTTGTCTCTACCGTTCTCCCAACTCGATTAATCACTTGGAGCTCTTTGACTTCCTCTCGTTGCAACTTGACTTTCTCCATTCCAATTCTCCTAACAGTGAGGTAATTTTCCTTGGTGATTTTAATGTTCGCAACCCCAGCTGGCTTCCGTTTTCTAGTCACACCGACCCAGCAGCTCGAGATGCTGAGGCTTTCGCAATTACTAATGACCTAGCACAGATTGTTCATTTACCTACAAGAATACCGGACAATCCTAATCATACAGCCAATACGCTTGATCTTTTTCTCACAAACAACCCTTCTAAGTACACGGTCGAAGTGAGAGCTTCTTTAGGCACTTCAGATCACAACTTGGTGATTGTCTCTTCTCCAATGGAACCTTTATCTCATGGCTATTCCCAACCTCGTGTTGTTTGGCATTACAAGAATGCAAAATGGGATGACCTGCGAGACTTCTTTTCTTCTTTTCCTTGGTCGGATTACTGTTTCAAAAGTTCTGATGTCAACGTTTGCTCAGATCGTGTCAGTGAAATTATTCTTGCAGGAATGGAATCCTTTATCCCACACTCCACTTTAAAATCTCGTCCTTTATCTAAACCTTGGTTTTCCAATAAATGTGCTAAGGCTGTCCAAGAGAAGAATGTTGCATATCGTAATTGGCTTATTTCTAATTCTTCAGTTTCATTTTCTGCCTACACCAAAGCTCGCAACAATTGTAAAGCAGTTATTAATCAGTCCAAACTAGAGTTTGAACAGGCTAAGAGTAGAAAACTTGCTTCTTACCCTAATGGTAGCCGAACATTCTGGTCTCTTGCCAAAGCTATTGGCCGCAACTTTTGCCCATCTCTGCTCCCACCTCTGTCCAAACCAGATGGTTCTGTTGCCACTTCAGCCAAGGATAAAGCTGACCTGCTAGCATCCCATTTTTCTTCCAGCTCATGTATTAATGATCTTGATAGTATGAATCAGAGCTGTAATACTCAATATGTTCTACGTTGATAATAATATTAGTAAATTAATAAGAGGAGTTTACCTCAATATAGTACGTGGAACACTTCCGTATGATACCCTCCAGAAATTAAAACGGAAAAAACGAAAAAATCGGCAACTTACCGGTCCATTAAAGTAAAATATAAATAAAGTAAAATATAAATAATTAAATAATCAATTTAACACAATTCAAAATCAATTCAAAACAATTAAAATTCAAATTAACGCAATTAAAAGAATAACGAAAATATTCAAAACGATCTTCCTTCCTTAGGAAGGAAGATCGAAAATATTCAAAACGATCTTCCTTCCTTAGGAAGGAAGGAAGATCGTTTTGAATATTTTCGTTATTCTTTTAATTGCGTTAATTTGAATTTTAATTGTTTTGAATTGATTTTGAATTGTGTTAAATTGATTATTTAATTATTTATATTTTACTTTATTTATATTTTACTTTAATGGACCGGTAAGTTGCCGATTTTTTCGTTTTTTCCGTTTTAATTTCTGGAGGGTATCATACGGAAGTGTTCCACGTACTATATTGAGGTAAACTCCTCTTATTAATTTACTAATATTAATGATCTTGGTAAAACACCTCCCACCATTCCCAACACACTCCATCCAATGCCTCCTGTGGTCTTCCGTCAAAAGGATATCAGAAGGATTTTGATGAATCTCGATGCTAAGAAAGCTCCAGGTCCTGATGGTATTTCTCCACTTGTTCTGAAAACCTGTGCTCCTGAATTTACTCCTATTCTTTGCCGCCTCTTTTCACTTTCTTATTCTAAAGGTGTTTTTCCTTCTGCTTGGAAATTTGCTCATATCCAGCCAGTTCCTAAAAAGGGTGATAAATCCCTCCCATCCAATTATCGTCCCATTGCAATTACTTCTAGTGTTTCTAAAATAATGGAGAAATCAATTAACCGCTAACTCTTAAACTACCTAGAAACCTTCCGTCTGATCAACGATCACCAGTATGGATTCCGTCAGCGTCGATCCACTGGTGATATTCTGGCTTATGTTACCCAGTTATGGACTAATTCAGTGGAAAGGTTCGGTGAAACACAAGTAGTTGCTCTTGACATCTCAAAGGCTTTTGATCGTGTTTGGCAAAAAGGTCTTCTTTGGCATAAAGGTCTTCTAAACAAGCTTCCATCTTATGGTTTGCGAACTGTTTTTAGTATTGGTTATCCAGTTTTCTCTCTGATCGCTCACTGAGGGTGATGGTTGATGGCTCTCTGTCTTCTAACTTCTCCACTAATGCCGGTGCCCACCAAGGTTCATTTCTTTCCCCCACTCTTTTCCTCTTGTATATCAATGACCTTCTTCCATTGACTGGAAATCCTATCCATAGTTTTGCCGATGATAGCACATTGGATTCAACTTTCCATTTTGAGAAACCTTGTCCTGCTCAATCAGCTTCAACTTCTCGAAAATCTGCTACCAATTCCTTATATGCCGATCTTCAGGTAATTCTCCAGTGGGGCAAAGACAACTTAATTGATTTCAACCCTTCTAAAACTCAGTCTTGTCTTATATCTCGCAAAAAGGATTCTTCTGCTCCTATACTTATCTTTAGTGACACTCCAATTTCTAGGCAAAAGGATATATCTCTTTTGGGGATTACCCTGACTTCTAATCTCTCTTGGCACAAGCACATTACAAATATTGCTTCCTCTGCATCTAAAAAACTTGATTTTCTCTTTCGCTCTCGGCGTTACTTTTCTTCCAAACAGCTGCTCACTCTGTATAAATCGCAAATCCGCTCTGCCATGGAATATTGTTCCCACATCTGGGGTGGTGCCCCCAAAACCTCTCTCAGGCTTCTTGATTCCATTCAGAAGAGGACAGTTAGGTTAATTAATGATTCATCTCTAACAGAGTCTCTCCACTCGCTGTCTCATAGACGCACTGTTTCTGCTGCATGCCTCTTCTACAGATACTTCCATGGGCACTCTTCTTCTGAATTAGCTTCTATAATTCCCGCTCTCTCTTTCAAAACAGTCCGAACACGTGCTGCCACCAGCCAACATCCATTTACTGTCCAACTTCAAACCCACAGAACCAACTTTTCATCTTCCTCATTTATTCATTCAACTGCCGTTTTCTGGAACAACCTTCCTTCATACGTATTTCCTGAAAATTACAATCTACAGAAGTTCAAGTCCAATGTCAACAAATATCTTCTTTCGTCTTCTCAATCTCCAACCCAAGCACGGTACTAAGTACTATAGGTTCTAATACCTCTCGTGTTTGGGGTTCACATAAAAAAAAAAAAAAAAAAAAAAAAAAATTACAAATGGAACTTTGCTTTTATCCTACTTTTAGGAATATTGAAATTTTCACCTGATTGGTTTATGCTGTACGCCCTGCTCGCCGTAGGGCATACGGCATCAATCAAGTTCAAAGGATAAATAAATAATAAATCACAACTATAGTCGTGGTACCGTTCAAAAGTACGGTACCAGAGCCGTACTTTTGAAAGGGTATATGAGGCACTAGCCTCGGGCCTCACCATAGAGGAGAGTCTCGCATTGGCTGTAAACTCAAAGTTTTAAAGCGAGTTTTTTTTTTTTTTTCCTTAATGATCCAGACTAGTGCTAACTTGTACCACCATGTAAACAGAGACAGGTGAAATTTATTGAAAGTGGGGATGACTCATTTCTGGGAAAAACAGATTAATTTCCAGAATAAAGGAAAATCACTCTCCCAGTTCTCTAATAGGGTGTAACAGTAGAACACAGGTTGACCGCGGCGTATTATAAAGTCATATTTAATACTTCTCGGTACAGTATGTGGGAATCGGTTATAGATGCGTTACGGAGACGGTAAATTGTGGAATGTTCCTTTTAATTCTTAATTCGTGCACTCTACAGCAACAGCTCTATTGCCTTAAGACCAGAGGTGCGAACAATGCGTGACACAGTTTAGTTCAGTACTGTTCTTTATATTTTATAATTTTGCAGTATTACGATGTTTGTATTTAAAGAGATCGGGGCCCCGCAAGAGCTTACCGCATCGGGCCGGGAGGAGTGTAAGTACGGTCCTGCTGTTCACCTAAATTTATGCAAACACAATATTTAATATTATTGTTGTTGAAAAATATTAGTAATTCGGCAACAGAATATTTTCCATTTCGAGCACTGTTCGAAAACAAATCGTCGAAAAGTTAAAAATAGAAGATCTTAAACGACTTAAGATCTTTGTGCTAAAATTGCGTACAGTAGTAGGTATTCTTTAACCAGTTTTTATCTAAAGTTTGAATTTTACAAAAAATTGTTTCCTGGTAAGTTGTATTTAATTTATTTTATGGGCAATAGATGGCAGCGCTGTCTAAGGTGCAGTCGAAGGCATTTTCAACATCATAAATGAACGAAACAGTGCATTTTACCATCGAAGTACTTATTATCAGTGTTTTTTTTTGTGTAAAAAAATAGGTGCCGGTACTCATTCTTTGCTATCGGGAAAAATTGAAAATTAAAAGGATACGAAAAGTACTCTAATCTCTCCCCCCCCCCATATTGTTACTTTAGTAGTGGCGCCTCCGTAGCCAGGAGCAACAGTGCGTAGCACACGCTTTTTGATTAGATCAGGGTTCGAGCCCGTGACCACCAAATACGATGCGGAAAGGTCAGGAAATGACCACCGCATATCCCCGAAGTAATATGGCCTTAGTTGCTAATGCTCCTAAAAACCAAATAACAAACAAACAAACTTTAGTGGTAATTTTTTTTTTTTTAGAATAAGAACAAGAAATTGAGTTTATTAACACAGTTTATTACGCATAAATTTATTATTCAAGTATATAAAAAAATAAGTAAAATGTGAGTAAAATAAGTAAAAATAATTTCATAATAATGTTTTTGTAGAATATTCCAAATTTTTATTAAGTTTTCATCCGACACCCTATGCTGACTTCTTTTCCTGCTCTTTGTATCGGTTGCTGAATGACGTTTCCGAAGCAGCCACGAATCGACATATTTTGCTGGCACACAATTTGCGACACAATTTTAAGAAACAGTAGTGAAGAAACTATTTGTGTTATCTACGAAGCGCTGGTTGGCGATCAGATTTATTTCTGAAAATCCTCGTTCTCATTCACTCGGTGAAATTGTTATCGTACTCAGACTGTTCATCAAATGCTTCAATTCTTCGGAAACCTTATCAATTAGGTATCCACGAATTGCATTTGACTCTAATTGACAATTTTCTAACTTCATTTTCAATTCATGTTTAGAAGGTTTTGATACCTTCGTTGTCCTCGTTTTCCTTCTCTCGTCATCGGTATTTGTCACTAGTTCTTAAATTTAAAAAAAAAATTCTTTTCTTTTTTTGAAACTGTCCAAAATATCGGTATCATTCAGGTAAAGTAAAGTGTAAACAGAGATAGGGAAAATTTTCGGGAAAATGTGGATAACGCACTTCCGCGAAATAACAGATGATTATTTATGGGGTAAAAGAAAATCATTTTTCTGATTCTCGAACGGGGCGCTTACAGTTGATTCACAGAGGTGTGCAACCTACGACCCGCGAGGGAAGTGAACTAAAACAGCATTTTAAATTTTATTATCATTAAATGTAATTGTGTACTGTACTTAATTAAATGTTTGAATATTTTCAATTTTACTTTTACATGCAACAAGATATCGAAAATGTAACACACTAAAAAAACTTTGAATTTTTTTGAATATGGCCCCGATACTGGAAACCACTGCAGTAGAAGGTTGGCCAGAGCCCATTGGGAATACCCCTTGATCTGCTCACTCTTGACCAGCGCGACTTCTCCGTACGTGGGACAGGTGGTCGGATAGGTTTTACCAGGTACTGCTAGGTTATACAATACTAATCACTTTAGCTCTCTTAATTCGCGCAGCAGCACTAATTGCCTGAAGGCCAGAAATGCGAACAGTTCGCTATGTGAAAATTTTCTTCCCTCAACCGAAACTATTTTAAATGCAACTTCCAAGGGGAATTCAAAATACTATAATTAAACAGAGGTCCGACTGAGTAATTTAGAATTATAAAAATGGTTATACAGTTTTATATATAATATCGGTGTAAATACACCATAGTTAACCCATAGATATGAGCTACGATTGTAGCGTAGAAGGCATCGTTTTAATGTGGTTGCCTTCACAACAAGATAGCTGCTATTGAATTACTTCAAATAAATAACGCTTCTCTAGTAGAGAAGACTACTGTTATTTATTTTCAGCGGTACCACCACCCAGACGATCGTTTCGAAGCTGTGCGGCATCAGTGGGCGGGCAGGTACCCAGGTAATACAACAAGCCATCTCAGTTGCGAAGTTATATCCGCATGGGTACCTGCCCGCCCACTGATGATGAAGCCGCACAGCTTCGAAACGATCGTCTGGGTGGTGGTACCGCTGAAAATAAATAACAGTAGTCTTCTCTACTAGAGAAGCGTTATTTATTTGAAGTAATTCAATAGCAGCTATCTTGTTGTGAAGGCAACCACATTATGAGATACAATTAAAACGATGCCTTCTACGCTACAGTCGTAGCTCATATCATGGTGTATTTACACCGATATTATATAGTTAATTATCAAAACCCATAAGGATTATGCCTAGTGCATTTATTTTTCCAAAAACAGTTTTTTATATAGAAAAATCTTAACAGTAGACAGTAAAAAATGCAAATTTAGTTAAATCATTTTAAGCTTATTTGAATAGGTAAACATGTGAAAAAAAAAATTTACGGAATATTATTATAAATTTCGAAGTGAATTGCATCCAAATGTTACACGTCACTGTTAATGTACGCCGTACCGTCACAAAAAAAAAACACTGCTTTATATATTACAGGTGGTCAAAGCTATTTTTCTAAAGTAGCATTGAGCAAACTAAGTTCGCTACTTAATGCACTGATGTCATAATATTGAAGCACCTTTCCCCTGAATTGCCTAAGGGGTGTATTATACCCTTGTGGGACCCATGCAAAATGGAATTTGGGGGCCCCCCCATATAAAGAAGAAACTAATAAAGAACATTTTCAATTTCATTTTATTGTGACAACAAAACAAATTATATGACATAAGAAAAATATCTAATCCAGAAGAATAATTCAGAAATAATACATACATTTAAACTAATAAGTATTTTTATACTACTTTATATGGACTTTTTTGGGCTGAGAAATTGTATATCAGTCCATTATAATCAATCCTGTTTGTGATATCATTCTCAATACAAATTATTGCCAAATTACTTAATTTTTCTTGTTCAAGTGAATTTCTAATATAATTCTTAACTCTTTTAAGCACAGAGAACGATTGTTCTGATGATGCATTCGAAGCAGGAATCGACAAAAATATTTTTAAAATTATTTCCACGTTAGGAAAAGTTGATATTAGTCCTCCTTGAACTGCTTTGTACATTAAAGAAGGTGAATATAAATACAAACGGACAGGAGCAGATTAAGGTCGGTTGAGGGAAAAAAAGAGAGACAGGGAAAATAAAAATACATGTTAACTAATTTTTTAAATAAATAAAAAATATTATGTACTATTAATGTTTTATTTCCAATAAAATTTGAATATAATATATGTATAATATAATTAATAATAGTATAATAATAATAGCATAATCACAAAGTTTTGAACTAATATGTTCAACTAATTTATTGGGGTTTTCCGTGGGCCCTCCAGAAGTCGGGGCCAGGGTGTGTGCCCGGTGCTCCCACCGTTAAATCCGCCTCTGCAAACGGAGGCTATGAGTTTATCGCTGTATATTGGATATCCACTGTATTTGTTAATATAAAACAAAATAAAAATTAATGTTCTAAAACAAAATAAAATACCTACGATATTTAAGTTAAAATCTTAAGTGATTAGGGCATAGGCCTCAGGCTATCGGAGAGTCTAGACTATGTATAAATATGGTGCAAGCGCATCAGAAATACATAGCTATATCTGAATAAATCAGAATATAGTAAAACGGCATTGTTTTAAGTTATATCTCATATTGTGAATACCTTCACAATGGGTTGCCATAATATTGTACTACATTGAATAAGTAATGCTTCACCTAATACTTCATAACTGTTTTGCCATCATTGCATCACTCGGGTATCTACCCACCCACCGAAGAAGGGCCAAATAGCCCTGAAACAATGCCGTCTGGGTGGTGGTATCCATCTGAGAATAAGTAACATTAGTCTTCTCCTTAGGTGAAGCATTACTTATTCGAAATAGTACAATATTATGGCAACTCGTTGTGAAGGTATTCACAATATGAGATAACTTAAAACGATGCTGTTTTACTAATATTCTGATTTATTCAGATATAGCTATGTATTTCTGATGCGCTTGCACTATATTTATACATAGTTAAAATCTTATCGAAAAAGTTCAGCTCTCAGTGTTCTTCTGTCACTCAATATTTAATGTTCTTGCACTCGTTTTTTAAGTTAATTACACATTAAAATCAAAAGCTGCTGAATCATTCACTGCACTCTCAGTTCTGCTAGATAAGATCATGGCTACCTTCTCCCTGCTATTTAGGGTGTTCACACGAAGAACACAAGTGACCACTTACCTGGAACTAGCAGCGACATGCAGCTAAAGCTTCTTACAGGCTACGAACACATAGAAACAGGTGACCAGTGTAACTTCTCGGTATGAACATGTAGAAAACAGATGACCACTGCGACTTCTTGGTATGTGATTGGGTAGGTTTATGGGTGCCTGAATTGCAGAACGTTAATCCCTTTAGCTCTCGGGTAAACTAAAATTGATCACTAAATTGTTAATTAATCCCACCTGCAATTCAGCAGATGTCCAGTAAAATATTTTTGCAGGTGAATGATTTTAAATTTATTAAGATTATTACTATATTTAATACCACTCATATATCACGTGAAATTAATAATATAGTTTATAAAACAATCTCATAAACCACTATACATTAACGTGACGTTTCAGGCATCTTGCTGATACCCATCATCCGACCATTCGACAAGATGCCTGAAATGTCACCTTTAGGCTTAATAAAGTATATTATTAATTTCACATTGTATATGAGTGGTATTAAATATAGTAATAATATTAATAAATTTAAATTTGTTTGCAAAAATATTTTTCTCTTCCACTTTCAATTATTATCATAGAATGTAAGAAGTTTTAGCTGCATTTCACTGCTAGTTCCAGATAAGCAGTCACCTGCGTTCTACATGGGAACACCCTTAAGCATAAGGCTATCAGGGGTGTTGGTTCCATGCAAGGCAGTCTTTACTTTTTCAATTAACTCAACTATTTAAGGAAGAACTAAATATAAAATTTCATCAAAATCGGTAAAACCATTTTTGAAGAAAACGTAATTTTCAAATTAATCTTCAAATTCATTGACCTTCAGGTAGAAAGTTAGTTTCCAATAAAAATCACTTAAAAATATTAGTAAAAAACAGCAATGAATTTTTCAAACAGTGATTTTGGGCCCCCCTCTCTGATTGGGGGCCCTAGGCGGATGTCTTTTTTGCCTATTGGATAACATGCCCCTGAATTGCCCAGGTATTGCACTATTATAAATTAAATGCAGTGCTCCAGTGTGAGAAATATATTACTACATGTATTTTAATTAGTGTTGCTACTGCCCATGAGTTTCGACTTTAGTTGAAGAGCAGGTGGACAGGTATTTCTGTTTAAACAAAGCCACAGTATACAGGGTGTCTGCCTAAAAATTAAACAACTTTGAAGGCTTATTACTTTTTATCAATGAATGCAAAAAGAGGAATTCATACAGATCATAGCCAGTATGCTTGAGTTTTATATGATATGTGTGACTGTTAGATGTTAATTTAACTATGTTAAATAAATAAATAATCTTTATTACAGAATTTCCTAACACATCAGGCTATGCCAGCAGCATTACATAAAGGATGTACAATTAGAAAAAGTAACATAAAAAAGAATAAAAAGCCAGATATATAAATAAAATAATATACAAATAATGATCACACTAATTCACATGAGGGACAGGACAGGATCAGATACAACTTCATATGATGTAATCATGTTTCCGTTCAAGAGACAATCATATTTTCAGTTCCCAATGTCTCTGGCCTATGAGGAGGGAAATAAAAGTCGAGATGGCTCAAGCAGAGAAATACCTGTAGTTGTCAGTGTCCTAATCAACTGAGACGAAGCACATGTGGGTTAGCATTTAAGAAGGAAGAAAGGATTCCATTTGAAAAGTGAATGATGATGCTCTGGACTTTTTGCAGAAAATTTGTATAAGTAAATCCTCGGGTTCTGATGTAGGAGCATCTGTCCATGAAGATCGAGGCAGTGTTAGGTGGGTCGGAAAACTGCTAGCTTGGGGGGAGACAAAGACCAATAGATTGACAGTAGCCACTGGCAGAGGTGAAAGAGATTCTTGCACTGCTTCTATTAGAATGAGCAGAAGCCTGAAAAACAAGATGCATGGTATTTCAGAGACTGCTGGGAGCCATTGCGGTACAAGTAAACACATGGGTTGTGTTAGGGTAGCTAAGAATAGAAACAGGTGCAGGTATACTTGCGTATACACCAATGCTAGGAGTTTAGTAAATAAATTTGATGAATTTGAGGTATTGCTCAAAACATCGAAGGCAGATATTGTTGGGATATCAGAGACGTGGTGTCACACAGATATAAGGGATGCGGAACTGCAATTTGGGGAGTACAACGTCTACAGAAAGGATAGACAGGATAGGAAGGGGGGAGGTGTTATGCTATTAGTTAAGAAACACATAAAAACCAAGGAAGTGAAGCCAGTCGACATCGCTGGACAGTGCAGTGTGGAGTCAGTTTGGTGTGACATAAACATTGGGAGATCAAAATTGAGAGTAGGAGTGTGCTATAGGCCTAATGGCTCTGATGAGTATAATAAGGAACTATACAGGGAAATAGAGTGGGCCAGTAAATCAGAGTGTCTTATAATGGGAGATTTTAATTTCCCAGATATTGACTGGAATTTGGGGGCTGGATACTCACACACTAGCAGGGCTTTTGTGGATTTATTGGATGATTGTTTTCTACATCAGCATGTTCGGGAGGCAACTAGAGGGAGTAATACTCTTGATTTGATTATCAGCAGTGATTCTTCATGCATTAAGAATCTGCAGATAAATGAACCACTAGGTGGCAGTGATCACAGTGTGCTGAAGTGGGATTTACTCAAAGAGGTAACTACCATTAGGGGTAAAGGGAAGGGTTATTGCTTCCGTAAAGGCGACTACGATGGACTGAGACAGTATTTAAATTCTATACAGTGGGACCAACTGATGATGTTACCAACAGCAAATTCAAAATGGGAAGCATTCAAAGAACTTATCTTGGAAACTACTAGGCTTTACATACCAACTAAGAAATATTGTTCAAGGTTTAGGCCAAAATGGATGTCAGATGAACTAATGAGGCATATGGCAGAGAAGAAAAATGCATGGGATACATACAAATTAACATGACACAGAAGCTATGATAGATACAAGTTGATATGCAACCAAGTTACAAAGGAGGTTAGGCAGGCGAAGGCAGATTACGAGAAATCCTTGGCAAGGGATGCAAAGAAAAACAGCAAAGAGTTCTTTACTTATGTAAACTCTAGAAGGAAAGGGATGAATCAGATTGGTCCACTTGATATTGATGGGTCAAGTGTTGATGATCCTGCTCAGGTAGCTAACAAACTAAATGAATATTTTGCATCGACATTCACACATGAGGAGTTATTCAGCGAGGGGAATGCCAGAGGTGTATTCAACTCTTGCAGTAAGCTACAGAATCTTGAAATAACTGGGAGTAAAGTGGAGGAGAAACTGTTGAAGATAAACACAAGAAAGGCACCCGGGGTGGATGGGATCAATCCAGTTATATTAAAGGAGGCAGCAAAGGAAGTAAGCAAACCCTTAGCCATAATTATGAGAGCTTCCTTGGACTCAGGGGAGGTACCCATAGACTGGAAATGTGCAAATGTGACCCCAATTCACAAAGGAGGATCAAAGGCTGACACAAGTAATTATAGACCTGTGAGCTTAACTTCTGTTCCAGGAAAATTAATGGAGGCACTGGTTAAAGAAGCACTGCAGGATCATTTAGACAAGACTTCAGTTATAGCTCAGACACAGCATGGTTTTGTTAAGGGGAAGTCTTGCCTGACCAACTTGATTGGATACTATGATGCAGTCACAAAAGAACTGGATGCAGGGAATAACTTTGATATTATATACTTGGATCTTAGAAAGGCTTTTGATACTGTTGCACATGGAAGACTGCTACACAAATTGGAGCAGTGTGACATTGGAGGCAAATTGCTGATATGGATAAAGGGGTGGTTGAGGGGGAGAAGACAGAGAGTGGTAATCAGTGGACACTGCTCATCGTGGACTGATGTTATTAGTGGAGTCCCTCAGGGCTCAGTGTTGGGTCCATTATTGTTTTCTGTATTTATAAATGATATTGATGATGGTATATTGGGATTAATGTCCAAGTTTGCAGACGATACAAAGGTTGGCAGGGTTGTCAAGGACACTACTGACACTATGCTGCTGCAACAGGATCTGGAAAGGTTGAGCAGATGGGCTGAGAGGTGGCAAATGAAGTTTAACATTGACAAATGTAAAGTACTACACATGGGAAACAGCAACCCCAGAGCAACGTATCAACTCTGTGGTACAACACTGACAGTGGTAGAGAATGAAAGGGACTTGGGGGTGGTTGTGCAGGCAGATATGAAGTTCTCTGAGCAGTGCAGACGGGCTGCAAGAGTAGCTCATGGAGTATTGTCAATGATATACAGGAATTTTTCCAGCAGGGATAAGGAGGTGATTATTCCATTGTATAAGGCGATGGTCAGGCCACACCTAGAGTACTGTATACAGGTCTGGAGGCCTCATTTCAAGAAGGATGTAGAGCTGCTGGAACGAGTACAGAGAAGGGCAACAAGATTAGTGAATGGAACAAAGGGGTGCTCTTACGAAGAAAGGCTTAAGTTTTGCAAATTACAGTGTCTGGAGACTAGGCACCAGCGAGGTGATCTGATAGAGGTGTATAAAGCCTTGAATGGTTTAAGCATGCTCAATGCTGATGGGATTCTTCCTCTAGCTCAGAATAATCACCTGAGAGGGCATAAATTCAAATTGAGGAAAGACAGATGTAGGATAGACGTGCGGAAATTTGCCTTTAGCCAGCGGGTGGTTGGTTGGTGGAACAGACTTCCATCCCTTGTGGTGGAGGTTGATAGCCTAAATAAGTTTAAGGCTCAGCTGGACAGGTATTTTGAACGAACAGAGGGGTGAAGTGGAAGTGGTTTTTTTTTTTTTTTTTTGGCTGATGCTGCATAAGCTTGCTTTCTTGCATCAAATGCCTCTACTAATGCTAATGCTAATGTCCATCAAGTGGAGCTTTGGTTCTGTCCTGAGAGTATGAAGTGGTGTGTTCCATTTGAATATGTCCCAGAAACCTGCAGAAATGATTTGTCGTGAGAACATCTTGATAGTAGTTATAATCCTTCTAATGTTGATTAAATCAGGTTTGCAATTCTGGAGGGAATTGGTGTTTGTAGGTTGAGGTAGCAGGACTATTGGGGACAGTTTAGCAGCCAAAACTTGCAAACCCAAATTTGTTTTTGCAGTGTAGGGATGGCAGAGGCCCACAGTTGAGCAGCATATAGGATGATGGGTAGATTGATTTTATGTATTTGGCTGTAATCTTTGGGTCTTGAATATGAAGGAGTTGTCTATCATTCCAATGTAGACCACTGAAGTACTTGAAAAGGTTCTCTATGTGTATCTAATTTTTGGTCAAAGATAATTCCATGGTCTTTGTAGGCTGTGACATGTGGTATCATTTATTCTTGTGAGGATAGGATGACCAATGGAGACGAGTTCAGTGAGAAGTCCATGGATGCAGATTAGGTGGGTTCAAGTTTAGCTTGAAGAATTGTAGGTATTTGCATGAAGCTTTTCATTTATGGTACTAGTGATGATATCTAAGGGTATAGATGAATTAATAAGGGTTAGAAGCTTAATGTCATCTGAATAGACAATGATGTCCTCTCTAGAATAGATGAAAAGTGAGGATAGCAGTGAATAATAGCTGAGAGCATTCCACGTTGGGGCATGCCTACATAAATCTAGGATGAATGCCAAACATCTTTGAGAAGCAGATGGATGTTGTTTTGGTTGTGCAGTAGAGACTTTATAAATCATAACATGTTGCCATCAATTTTGAAGAAGGATTTCCGAAGCATGAGGAGCGATGCTCTCAGACAGTCAAATGTAGCTTCAGTGTTGGCATAAGTGACTGAGAGTTCGACATTGTCTTCGGTGTTGAGCATAGTGTTGGGGGCGATAAGGCACCATGTTGGCAATTTTAACTATTAATTATTGTTTAATTGCTGGGGTGCTGAATTGCCCTCTTTTGGTTAGTTCTGCGTATTTCGAATACTTTCTGTGTGAAGGATGTAAAGGCTTTATATTTTTCCTCCTCTATGGTGAATAGAAGAGGAAAAATATAAAGTTCTTCTACCCTAGGAAGGAGTCCAATCTGTGCTATTAGCTGTGTTCTGGGGATGTCATAAATTATACATTCATATAGAATGTGTGCCCAGTCTTTGCTCTCCCAACAGGTGCAGTTTGGGTCATCAATCAGCCAAAATGAGGTTAGTTTTGCCATTAGGGAGCCGTAACCTGTCAATATAAATGTTGTAAAAAGCCCAGGAGTATCCCACTTAGGTGGCTTTGGGCTACCATTGCCACCCATGGCAGAAACTTTTGGTAACCAGACCTCTGGTTTTCTGCTCCCAATTTGTTTGTCATAGCTCATGGAGCTTTGTGGCTATTCTTTTTCTTTCAGCCTTTTATTATTATTATTAGCCATATAGTGCAAGGAAACCTGAGGCTTATGCTGCATCAGCCAAAAAAAAAAACATTTTCAAGTTACCGAGAGAGAGAGAGAGAGAGAGAGAGAGAGAGGAATCACCAAGAAAGAGAAGAATGATGATATCCAGCTCATCATCAGATGTAAGCCCCTGATGGTGTTGGCTGTGTCAAGGGCTATCCCCAGAAAAACTCTGGGTATGCCCTTTTTAAGTCTATAAGATACAACTTTACTTGGAAGTAGCCAAAAGAGGCTACTTCCAGGTAAAGTGGGAGAGCTCTGGCCAGCACAAAAATGTAGCACAGGTGTGTTAACTGTGTGACATGCTTTTGTAATAGGGAGAAGTATTGTCCTTTATATTGATTCTAATTTATTCTTGTTTCTTATTATGGCCCCAGCGGGTGAACAACGCATTGGCTCCCTAGGTGATAACACGTAGGAACATTGCATGGTATGTGATTGCCAGAGTCTTTCTTTTGCACCCCCCACTCTGCTTGACTGATTGTGGCAATTATAACCTGCATAATTTCTCATTTTCTTCGCCAAGTAGGTCAAATGGGAGTAAAAATTAATTTTGAATCAGAGACTACTCCAAGATACTTTAGTTCTATTACAATTTTTATAGTAGCTGTGTTAATTTTGATTTGTGGATGTCTTCTTATGTACAAATTGCCTTTTAGAAGTACAGTATTTGTTTGGTTTTGTCAGGCGATATTTTGAGAATGTGCATTTGTGCCCACTCCTGCAGCTGCAAGAGGGCAGCATTTGATCTTTGCTCTACAACCACTCATGCATTACCCTTTACAAGGAAAATCATGTCATCTGCCATGGCCAGGCTTTCCATGGGGCCCCAGATTCAAGGCCAGAAATTCATCCAGAACAATGTCCCAGAAGAAAGGGCCAAGGAATGAACCCAGCGGGCAGCCTTTATTTACAGCATGTGTCAATGCCTGGAACCTTGTGTTTACTGAGACACTTCTATCTGTAAGGTAGCTGTTTATTACTTTATAGAGGTTTTGTGGAGCATTTGCCTGGCAGAGACTCCTAAGGATACTAGACCACCAGAGTAAGTAAAATGCCATAGCAAAGTCAATAGAGATTGCCAGCATATATTTCTCCTCAGAGTTTTTAACTGTTGTCAGTAGTAGGTGCATGGCATCTTCCGTAGAGTTTCCCTGCTCAGAACCATACTGATTGTTGGAATGTAAACCTGCTTCTGTGTAGTATTGAGCTAATCTGTTATACAGGCAGTTCTCGCTTTATGAGTTCCCCGGTTTACGAATTCTTATTTTAAAGTATCAAGGTATCAACAAAATCGAAAATATGAACATTAATTGCAATAAATAAATGCTAAACATTCATAAATACGGCATTTCAAACCATGCGTGTAGCTATACAATACAGTACTACTGTGCATGCATTTTTTTGTTCATGCAGACAAGTTGTCTCACTGACCCACATAAGCATAAAGCAATTTTTTTTTATTTTATTTTTTTATTTAAATCAGTCAATACCGTATAGTATGCCAAAATGAAGTAGTACTATGGAGAGTGATGTTAATAAAAATAAACAGCGAAGAGGAATAACAATGGAAACAAAATATAAGATCATAAGCAAACATACTACTGGAATGACTGTTAATTAAAGATATTTGTGCTAAATATTACCTAAGCACTTCAACTGTGTGTACAATTTTGAAGGATAAAGAAAAATATTTGAAGGAAGTTAACAATTAACATAAATAATTTTGTTATGATTCGCTTGATTTTAAAGGCTGTTTTCATTTCTTTGGATGCATAAATCATTGTTTAAGCATAAACTATTGTTTTATTGACCTTTATTTAACATTACTATGGTCAGAATTTCATTGTTGAGAACTTAACCCCTGTTTTTAACATTACAACTATGGGAAATAAATTCTTGCTTTACGAGTTTTTCACTTCACACTTCACAATTCACAAACGTGCACTAGGAATGAATTAACTCGTAAAGTTGGGAGCTACCTGTATATTATTAGCCTTTTGTATATTTTCCTCTAGTATAGGGAGTAGGGCTATTGGTCTATATGATTTGGGATCACTAAGGGGTTTATTATTATAATTATTATTATTATTAGCCATATGGTGCAAGGAAGTCTGAGGCTTTTGCTGCACCAGCCAAAAAAAAATGCCTGAGTTACCCTGTGAGAGAGAGAGTCAGAAGTAGAAAGGAATTGCCAAGAAAGAGAAGAATAATGATATTCGGATCGGGATCCTTTTAGAATTAATCTTAACACAGCTTTTTTCCATATTTTTGGAAATACAGGCAGTTCCCGCTTTGAGTTCTTTTTTTTTCAAGTATCAACAAAATCGAAAATATGAACAATAATTGCAATAAATAAATGCCAAACATTCATAAATACGGCATTTCAAACCACGTGTGTTGCTATACAATACAGTACTACTGTGTGTGCATTTGTTTTCTTCAGGCAGAGATAAGGAGGGAGGTCCAACTCTTCAAAGAATTTTGGAAAGAATTCCACATTTTAGATGCAATCAAAATAACAAAACGAGCATGGGACAAAATTGCAGAGAAGAATATGAAGTGTGTTTAGAATAAACTCTATCATCAGTTTATTGATAATGTTTAAGGATTTCAAGAACCAGAAGAGTCCATACAAAATGAAACAGAAGCAGTCATAAATGTTGCTAACCAATTGCAGCTTGAGATTTGTACAACTGACGTCACTGATCTGCTTCAAACACACAATGGGAAGCTCACAAATGAAGACCGCATTTAAATGAAAAAAATGTGAAGAAGCTGAGGAAGGAAGGTTTAACAGCTGAAACTCCTGTTCATTCCTTCACTCTCAAAGGGCTTGATAAAACTTTTCAGCACAGGAAAAGCAATTGAGATTTTCGAGTCACAAGATTCAAATTTCAAGCACACACTAGAAAAGTTGCCACAGATTTGTCTTGGAAACAAACGACTCTTGAAGCATTTCTGAAGCAGACAACTCCTTGTGCTTCCAACAAACCAATGATGAGTGATGAACCTCCAATAAGTGATGAACCATTAAAAGTATGCATTTAGTCGACGATGATGAAGAATTAACATTCTTTAACATTTGTATGACATAAATAATTTTTTATTATTATAATTTGCTTGATTTTAAAGGCTACATTTCATTTATTTGGATAACTTTATTTAACATTACTATGGTCATATTTCATTGTTGAGAATGTAACAGCTGTTTTTACCAATACATCAATGGGATATAAATTCCTGTTTTACGAGCGTGAGCTAGGAAAAAATTAACTCGTAAAGTTGGAAACTACCTGTATACCTTCTGTCATACAGTTATTATATAGTGCTATTAATTTGTCTGGCTATTTATGCTAATTTTTTGATAATCTCAACCTCTAAGAGGTCAAAACTGGGCATTTATTGTTTTTGGTTTTAGATAGTGCTATTTCTAAGTCTTGTATAGTAAACAGAGGTTTAATATTGGCATTGTCATATTCAGTGTTTTCTTTTATAATGTCTAGCTGGTTGGGGGAATGATCCCCAGTTTGTCTGAATAATACTGTCTAGGATGTTATGTACAGAATCTGCCCAACACAAGGTTGGGATTCCATCTGGTTTGACAGTAGTTTAGTTTCTAAGACGTCTCTTCTTGGCAGCTTGTTGGTCACTATTCTATAGACAACTCCCCAAGGGTTCCAGTAGTTCCCACCAAGTGTCTCCAGCATTTCGTTTTCATGTCTCTTATGAGGGCTGTATACTGATTCCTGAGAGATTCTATAAGAATCTCTCAGGAATCAGTATACAGCCTGGACACACCAGTCTATAATTTTATAAGCTATTGAATTGGTGGCAAGAGTAACATCAATGTCACTCTCTCACATGGTACTGCTAAAAGTTGGGAGGTTATTTGGTTGGTTTAGCACTTGAAAGGGTGAGGTAGCTATATAATCTGGAAGTATCTTAGTGATGTGTGTGCCTGCTCTGACCAGCAGTTGACAATAGCACAGACTATGATACTTGCAGTAGGTAACAAGTCTATGACTGCTTGTAGGTATTCAATCGTTGGATTTATATATTCACCTGAATATAGTGAAATAATGTAAAACTGTCCTACAGCACTGGTAATATGTGGGCACACACACTTTCACGGGGGAGCAGAGGTGACCGACCTTTGTGACTGTAAGGTCAGTATTTTTTAACTACTGTTGTTGTAGAAGGGACACCTGAGGTGTATTCTATTATTTTATAGTCTCTTGGGTATCATTGAACCCTACCCATATGTGCATAGGGCTCCCGGTACCAAGATATCTGTATTATTTTTTTATAATTTGAGTTTGAGCTGATCTACAACAGCTCTTTGAGCATTCAATTGGATGAGATTTGGAGCCCTAGTCACATTTATGTTTTCAATCTGGCCCATAGTTGGTCTTAGATTGTATAAATTTTGTTATTTTTTTTTTATAACAGGTCATTTATCATCCCTGACACTGTGCATGGGCAGTCAGCTTTGTTGCCTTGCAGGTAGCACATTTTGGGTACTGAGACTTATTTTTGTAATTGTGGCCAGCTACTGCACAGTGGCCACAGAGTTTTTTTTTCTGACTGCACTCTTTGTCAGTGTGACCATATTTATGGCAGTACAAACATCTTTGGATAGGGAAATGTTCCTTAAATCTATGACTGGTCCAGCTAGCATAGATTCTCTGTTGTCCCTGCAATACCTTCCAGATTTTCAGTGTAATTTCTGCAATTATATTGAGCTGTCCATTCCTTTTATTTTTTGTTGCTCTTTTCAGCAGGAACTCAGCAGAAAATTCATCTATTGTCATTTCATTGTTAAAGTTTTTGAAGTAGATGTCCATCATGACTTTTTTTTCTATTACTGACACAGGTACATCAAAGATTTATAATATTTTGGTTTTCCCCTTTTGGGTTTTCAGGGAGCAAGCCCAGTTTTTCCACCTCTATATGGTTTTCTCTTTTTCTTAGATCTTCTTTGCTTGTTACCTAGATCAGGACTCCATTCCTGATTTTTTGCATGTTGTTTACCTTTATTCCTCTTAGATGAGGCCTCAAGTTTGTTTCCACTGTGTCCTTAGCTGCCTCACTGGTTTTATGGAAAGAGTCATTTTTTTTGCTTTTAGAATAATATTGTTGCTTTCCTTGTTTATATTAGGTTGCTTAGTAGCTATTTGTTTAGCTCTAGTTTGTTTTGTTTGCCATTAACTTTTGCAACTTGGGTATAGGTTAATGTGTTCGTTGTTTTGTAGTTGTTCTTCTTCCCAGTTGTAATCTCTAATTTTGTTTTTAACATTTGGTTCTCTGGGTTCCGTACAGGCCTCCGCAGCCGAGTGGTCAGGAGTGGGAGTGCAGTATCACACGCTCCTTGAGTAGACCAGGGTTCAAGCCCCTGACTGTTAAATAAGGTTGATTTGCCAACCCGCACTGGACCAGCATGGCGGATTATGGTCCATTTCCCTCAGCATGAATTGCTGAGGAGGCTTCCATTCTGCAGTGGGTTGATAATAGTTGCAGTTTACCTTTTCTTTTTTTTTTTTCCCCTCTGGGTTTTAATTCAATCAGGTGCTGCTGAACCAGTGACCAACGTTTCACTATCTGCAGCCTAATTGTAGAAGTAATCCTATTGGTTTGCTTGTGCATATGATAGTATGTAGATACACCCTCGTTTCTTTTGCCTGTTTGATAGGGTCAGTTAAATTTCATTCTTCTCTTTCTTGGTGATTCCTTTCTAATTTTGATTCTCTCTCTCTCTCTCTCTCTCTCTCTCTCTCTCTCTCTCTCTCTCTCTCTCTCTCTCTCTCTCTCTCTCAGAGTGACTCGGGAATTTTTTTTTTTTGGCTGGTGCAGCATAAGCCTCGGGCTTCCTTGCACCATATGGCTATTAATAATAATAATAATAAATTTCTTAAGTAGTCTAGTTTCAGTTCTTCTGTCTTTTGTTCCAACTCTGGAGTTTCTTTAGTTTCTTGGTTTTTTTTTTTTTTTTTTTTTTTCCCCTTACCTAGCCTTCTTAATACTGAGGAGGCCAGTTATCTAGTTGATTATTAGGGGCTTTCTGCCTAAGCACTCTAACTTCATTTTCAGGAGACTTGTAAGTCATTGTTCAGAATTTTGTCATTATTTTATTTTTCAGCCATTTCTGAAATACACTTTCGTAGCAAGAAGTAGATTGCAGACATTTTAAGTAGTGATTTGGGTAAAACTTTAGACCAGGGTCCCCCTTCCAAAATAGTAGCGAGAAGAAGAGGAAGAAGGCAGTGATTGACATGCCTAACTCGCTATCGTTAGTGTTAGTTAGGGTGTTTATGTCCCCCCCCTTGCTGCTGTTTTAAAATCAGAAACTCACTTTCCTATTTTAAAACAGTGGGAAGGGGGAAATAAACACCCTAAGACTGAGGCAGTCTGGAAGGGGACCCTATTCTAAAGATCAGCTGTGTTGTTCTTCTGGCTACTTAGCTGCAGGGCCTCTAGAGTACACAACATATCCTCTATCTCCTGGACTAAACTGTTCCATGTTGCCTGCCATCACAGGGAGTTGAGCCAGGGTTGCCTGAGTTTCCTGGCAGTGACTAAAAAAAAAAAAGTGAGAGTAAGGGAGATAGTTTAAGAGGAGTAAGAAAAAGTGAGAATTAATTAGGATGGACAGAGAGGTAAGGCATCTTCTTAATGAGAGAGGGAGCAAAGGGTTAGATCTCCCTGGGCTGGGAGGTCCTCTCATACCTAAGGAAAGTAGAAGGCTTGCCATTCTGACACTTGAGAGGTAAGTGTCAGCAGCACCTGACCCAACAAACAGTATATATGTGCATGTTTTTAAGTCAACTGGAGATCAATGAATCCTGCCCTGAAGTTCAGGTTTTGCAGCCATACAACACTGTGGAGCATCCAGGGTTTGCAGTTTCTTCTAGGAGCTTAGTCCATTTGAGCAATTTCTGCCATAGTCTAGGAGGTAGTGGATATGATGTGTACTCTTAACTATGGGAATTTTCAGCTCAGCATTTGCCCAGTTCTATTGATATAAAATTAAGGGAGGTCGTCACAGAATTGAGCTCCAAGTTAAGGCATATGATGCAAGAAAACAAGCTTATATAGCATCAGCCAAAAAAAAAAAACACCCTTCCCATTTCACCCATCCATTCACTCCACACATTTGTCTAGTTCTGCCTTTAACTTATTCAAGTCGCTGACCTCCACTATGACAGATGGAAGTTTGTTCCTACTATCAACCACCTGCTGGCTAAAGGCCAATTTCTGCACAACTATTCTACAATTGGCTTTCCTCAATTCAAATTTATGCCCCCTCAGGTGAGTAATCTGAACAAGAGGAACAATCCCATTAGCTTGTTCAATCCATTCAAGGCCTTATACAACTCAATTAGATCACCTCGCAGGTGCCTATTTTCCAGAAACTGCAATTTGCAGAACTTGAGCCTTTCTTGGTAACACCAATCTTTTGTTCTACTCATCAATCTCGTTGCCATTCTCTGTACTCATTCAAGCAGCTCTACATCCTTCCTAAAATGAGGCCTCCAGACCTGTACCACAGTACTCAAGGTGTGGCCTGACTATTGCCTTATATATAAGGAGACAATCACCCCTTTATCCCTGATAGCATAATTCCTATATATCATTGACAAAACACCATGAGCCACTCTTGCAGCCTTTTTGCACTGTTCAGAAAACTTCATATCTGACTGAAAAATTACCCCCAAGATTCTTTTCATTCTCCACTACCCTGAGTGTAGTACCACCCAGTTGATACTGTACTCTGAGGTTACTGCTACCCATATGCAGTACTTTACATTTTTCAATGTTAAAACTTCAGTTGCCACCTCTCAGCCCATCTGCTCAACTTTTCCAGATCCTGTTGTAGCAGCATACTGTTATTAACAACCCTGCCAACCTTTGTATTATCTGCAAGCTTGGGCATTAACCCTGCTGCACCTTCATCAATATCATTGATAAATACCAAAAACAACAATGGACTCAACACTGAACACTGGGGGACTCCTCTGATAACATTAATCCATGAAAAGGAGTGTCCATTGATAACCACTCTGTGCCTTCTCCCACTCAACCATCCTTTTATCCATTGTAGCAACTTGCCCTTAATGCCATGCTGCTCCAATTTGTACAGTAGTCTTCCATGTGCCACGGTATCAAAATCTTTCCTAAAATCCAAGTATATGATGTAAAAATTTATTTTTTGCATCCAATTCCTTTGTCACCACATCATAGTATCCAATCAGATTTGTCAGACAAGACTTCCCCTTAACAAATCCATGTTATGTCTGAACTATAACTGCAGACTTGTCTAGATGATCCTGCATTGCTTCCTTAGCCAGTGACTCCATTATTTTCCCTGGAACAGAAGTCAAACTAAGAGGTCTGTAATTACTCGTATCACTCTTTGATCCCCCTTTGTGAATTGGGAACACATTTGCACATCTCCGATCCATGGGGACTTCCCCAGAGTTCAAGGAAGCTTTCATAATTATGGCTAAGGGTTTGCTTACTTCCTTTGCTGCCTCCTTTAATATAACTGGATAGATCCCATCCACCCCAGGTGCCTACCTTGTTTAATTTCAACAATTTCTCCTCCACATTTCTCCTTCCAATTTCTCTCAATTATTACAAAGTCATGTAGCTCCCTGTTAGTTTGCACCTATGTTGGATGTATGTTGGAATACTGATTGTGCAAATTCAGTAAGCAGAATATAGAAATGTTCTTCTTCCATCCCAAGGAACTCATTCAACCACGAAAAAGGCCAAAGGAGCTTGGTGACCTGCTGGTATCTAGCTGTAATCATGACTTTTTTTTTTTTTTTTGGTTGAAACAAGACTTGACACATCCATACAGATTGCCGTAGCAGAGTGGTCAGGAGCGATAATTCATAGCATGCATTCCTTGAGTGGACCGGGGTTCAAGCCCGTGACTAGAAATACGATAAATATTTGTATTGATGATTTATTGTAAACTCTACTAACTTGGTTGTCGTGCTGGAGTATAAACAGAAAATTTTTAAGGCATGACGTAGCCCAGTGGTCAGGAGCGAGAGTGCATAGCACGTGTTCCTTGAGTGGACTGGGGCTCAAGCCCGTGACTACTAAATATTATAACTATTTGTATTGACGATTTACTGTAAACTCTACTGACTTGCTTGTCATGCCAGAGCATAAACATAAAAAAAATTATTTTATTTATAGGGTTACTTGAGTGTCGGAGTTGTCTTAGGGTACTAGGCCACCAGAACTGGTCAAAAGCTCCAGTGAAGTCCACAGTAATAGCTAATGAATATTTGGTGGTCACTTTAGTAGCTGTGGTGATCAGATATTGTGCTGTTCTCTGTACTAGTTCCTTGTTTATACAACTGAAAACTTGTTTAAACCCAAACTGCAGTGGATAGGATAAGCCTGAGTCTGCATAGTGCTTTTCCAGTCTGTAGACTAGCACTCCTTCCAGCAGCTTAGCGGGAATTGGAAGAAGGGCAATGGGGCAGTATGACTTGGTATGTTCAGTTGGCTTGTCGGGGCTCTTCGGTGTTAGCTTAAGGTTTGCAGCCACCCAGATGTTCGGGAACTGCTCTGTTTCAAGATATTTGTTGAATGTAGCCAGAAGGTGCAGTGGGAATTTTTAGTAAACTCCTTGACTACATCTGCTTCAAGATCTCTTCCAGGTGTCTTATTCTACTTGGTTCATTGTAGTGCAGCTTGCAGCTCTTCCAGGGCGAATGAAGCTTTCAACTTTTCAGTGGTATATTCTTCACTTCTAGACACAGTTGATTGCTACTTTAGGCTCAATAGGCCATCATCTGCAGGAAAGAGAAGGTTGAGCATATTTGTGGTGCACTCATCCCACGTCAGCTTCAGAGTATCATTAGGCTTGATTGTGAGGCATGACTTCTCCCCTGGGAAGTTTGCTGGTCACTATATGGTAAACAGCTCTCCAGGGATCGTTATTTCCATTTGTAGACACAAGCTGCTGCCATGAAGCTCCTACACTTCCTTATGTTGTTTGTTAGCATTAGTAGAGGTATATGATGCAAGAAAGCAAGCTTATGCAGCATCAGCCAAAAAAAAAAAAAAAACGCTCCCATTACACCCCTCCGTTCGTTCTAAATACCTGTCCAGCTCAGCCTTAAATTTATTTAGGCTGTCAACTTCCACAACAAAGGATGGAAGTCTGTCCACCGGAACCTCTGTAGCCAGGAGGGCAGAAGCAGCAGTGCGCGTAGCACACGCTTCTTGATTACACCAGAGATCGAGCCCTGACCACCAAATACGGAGGATGCAGAAAGGTCAGGGAATGGCCATGGCATATCCCTGGAGCAATATGGCCTTAGCTGTTAATGCTCCTAAAAACCAAAATAACAAACATAACATCTGTTCCACCAACCAACTACTCACTGGCTAAAGGCAAACTTCTGCACATCTATCCAACAACTGTCTTTCCTCAATTTGAATTTATGCCCTCTCAGGTTATTAATCTGAGCAAGAGGAGGAATCCCATCAGCATTGAGCATCCTCAAACCATTCAGGCTTTATACACCTCAATCAGATAACCTCGCAGGTGCTTAGTCTCAAGACACTGTAATTTGCAAAACTTAAGCCTTTCTTTGTAAGAGAAACCCTTTGTTCCATTCACTAATCTTGTTGCTATTCTCTGTACTTGTTCCACCAACCAACTACTCACTGGCTAAAGGCAAACTTCTGCACATCTATCCAACAACTGTCTTTCCTCAATTTGAATTTATGCCCTCTCAGGTTATTAATCTGAGCAAGAGGAGGAATCCCATCAGCATTGAGCATCCTCAAACCATTCAGGCTTTATACACCTCAATCAGATAACCTCGCAGGTGCTTAGTCTCAAGACACTGTAATTTGCAAAACTTAAGCCTTTCTTTGTAAGAGAAACCCTTTGTTCCATTCACTAATCTTGTTGCTATTCTCTGTACTTGTTCCAACAGCTCTACATCCTTCATAAAATGAGGCCTCCAGACCTGTATTACAGTACTCAAGGTGTGGCCTGACCATTGCTTATACAAGGGGATAATCACCTACTTGGAGTCTTTCAGGGTTCAGTTTTGGTCGCATTGTTGGGTCACATGAGGAGTTATTCAGGGAGGGGAATGCCAGAGTTGTATTCAACTCTGGCAGTAAGCTAGATAATCTTGTAAAAACTGAGAGTAAAGTGGAGGAGAAATTGTTGAAGATAAACACAAGAAAGGCACGGGTGGATGAAATCTATCCAGTTATATTAAAGGAGGCAGCAAAGGAAGTAAGCAAACCCTTAGCCATAATTATAAGAGCTTCCCTTGACTCAGGGGAAGTACCCATGGACTGGAGATGTGCAAATGTGACCCCAATCCACAAAGGAGGATCAAAGGGAGACAGGTAATTACAGACCTGTTAGTTGAACTTCTGTTCCGGGAAATTAATGGAGGCACTGGTTAAAGAAGCATTGCAGGATCATCTAGACAAGACTTCAGTAATAGCTTGGACAAAGCATGGGTTTGTTAAGGGGAAGTCTTGTCTGACTAATTTGATTGGATAATATGATGTAGTCACAAAGGAACTGGATGCAAAGAATAACTTTGATATTAGCATTAGTAGAGGCATTTGATGCAAGAAAGCAAGCTTATGCAGCATCAGCCAAAAAAAAAAAAAAACCCACTTCCACTTCACCCCTCTGTTCGTTCAAAATACCTGTCCAGCTGAGCCTTAAACTTATTTAGGCTATCAACCTCCACCAACCAACCACCCGCTGGCTAAAGGCAAATTTCCGCACGTCTATCCTACATCTGTCTTTCCTCAATTTGAATTTATGCCCTCTCAGGTGATTTTTCTGAGCTAGAGGAAGAATCCCATCAGCATTGAGCATGCTTAAACCATTCAAGGCTTTATACACCTCTATCAGATCACCTCGCTGGTGCCTAGTCTCCAGACACTGTAATTTGCAAAACTTAAGCCTTTCTTCATAAGAGCACCCCTTTGTTCCATTCACTAATCTTGTTGCCCTTCTCTGTACTCATTCCAGCAGCTCTACATTTTTCTTGAAATGAGGCCTCCAGACCTGTATACAGTACTCTAGGTGTGGCCTGACCATTGCCTTATACAATGGAATAATCACCTCCTTATCCCTGCTGGAAAAATTCCTGTATATCATTGACAATACTCCATGAGCTACTCTTGCAGCCCGTCTGCACTGCTCAGAGAACTTCATATCTGCCTGCACAACCACCCCCAAGTCCCTTTCATTCTCTACCACTGTCAGTGTAGTACCACAGAGTTGATACGTTGCTCTGGGGTTGCTGTTTCCCATGTGTAGTACTTTACATTTGTCAATGTTAAACTTCATTTGCCACCTCTCAGCCCATCTGCTCAACCTTTTCAGATCCTGTTGCAGCAGCATAGTGTCAGTAGTGTCCTTGACAACCCTGCCAACCTTTGTATCGTCTGCAAACTTGGACATTAAGCTTGATCTACCATCATCAATATCATTTATAAATACAGAAAACAATAATGGACCCAATACTGAGCCCTGAGGGACTCCACTAATAACATTAGTCCACGATGAGCAGTGTCCATTGATTACCACTCTCTGTCTTCTCCCCCTCAACCACCCCTTTATCCATAGCAGCAATTTGCCTCCAATGTCACACTGCTCCAATTTGTGTAGCAGTCTTCCATGTGCAACAGTATCAAAAGCCTTTCTAAGATCCAAGTATATAATATCAAAGTTATTCCCTGCATCCAGTTCTTTTGTGACTGCATCATAGTATTCAATCAAGTTGGTCAGGCAAGACTTCCCCTTAACAAAACCATGCTGTGTCTGAGCTATAACTGAAGTCTTGTCTAAATGATCCTGCAGTGCTTCTTTAACCAGTGCCTCCATTAATTTTCCTGGAACAGAAGTTAAGCTCACAGGTCTATAATTACTTGTGTCAGCCTTTGATTCTCCTTTGTGAATTGGGGTCACATTTGCACATTTCCAGTCTATGGGTACCTCCCCTGAGTCCAAGGAAGCTCTCATAATTATGGCTAAGGGTTTGCTTACTTCCTTTGCTGCCTCCTTTAATATAACTGGATAGATCCCATCCACCCCGGGTGCCTTTCTTGTGTTTATCTTCAACAGTTTCTCCTCCACTTTACTCCCAGTTATTTCAAGATTCTGTAGCTTACTGCTAGAGTTGAATACACCTCTGGCATTCCCCTTCCTGAATAACTCCTCATGTGTGAATGTCGATGCAAAATATTCATTTAGTTTGTTAGCTATCTGAGCAGGATCATCAACATTGACCCATCAATATCAAGTGGACCAATCTGATTCATCCCCTTCCTTCTAGAGGATCCAAATATATCATATATTTGGATCTTAGAAAAGCCTTTGATACTGTTGCACATGGAAGACTGCTGCACAAATTGGAGCAGTGTGGCATTGGAGACAAATTGCTGCTATGGATAAAGGGATGGTTGAGTGGGAGAAGACAGAGTGGTAATCAATGGATACTGCTCTTCATGGACTAGTGTTATTAGTAGAGTCCCTCAGGGTTCAGTGTTGAATCCATTGTTGGTTTCTCTATTTATAAATGATATCGATGATGGTATATCAGATGTAATATCCAAGTTTGCACGATACGAAGGTTGGCAGGGTTGTTAATGAAAGTACACTGCTGCAACAGGATCTAGAAAAGTTGAGCAGATGGGCTGAGAGGTGGTAAATGAAGTTTAACATTGACAAATGTCAAGTACTACATATGAGAAGCAGTAATCCCAGTGTAACGTATCAACTCTGTGGTACCACACTGACAGTGGTAGAGAGTGAAAAGTACCTGGGGGTAATTGTGCAGACAGATATATCAAATTTTCTGAGAAGTGCAGAAGATCTACAAGAGTAGCTCATGGTGTCTTGTAAATGATATACAGGAATTTTTCTAGCATCGATAAGGAGGTTATTATCCCCTTGTATAAGGCAATGGTCAGGCCAAACCTTGAGTTCAGTGTTCGGGTCTGGAGGTCTCATTTTAAGAAAGATGTAGAGCTGTTGGCACGAGTACGGAGAAGGGTACGAGTACAGAGATTAGTGAATGAAACAAAGGGTTGCTCTTATGAAGAAAGGCTTAAGTTTTGCAAATTACCATGTCTGGAGACTAGGCATCTGTGAGGTGATCTGATTGAGGTGTATAAAGCCTTGAATGGTTTGAGTGGGCTCAATGCTGATGGGATTTTCCTTCTTGCTCAGAATAATTGCCTGAGAGGGCATAAATTCAAATCGAGCAAAGACCGTTGTAGGATAAATGTGATGTACGGAAGTTTGCCTTTAGCCAGCGGGTGGTTGATTACTGGAACAAACTTCCATCTCTCATTGTAGAAATTGATAGCGTAAATAGATTCAAGGCAGAACTTGACAAATATTTGGAGCGAGTGGATGGGTGAAATAAGGTGGTTTTTTTTTTTTTTTTTTTGCTGATGCTATATAAGCTTGCTTTCTTGCATCATGTGCCAATGCTAATGCTACTTATCCCTGGTACCAAAATTCCTGTATATCATTGACAAGACACCACTCTTGCAAATGTCTGCACTGCTCAGGAAACTTCATATCTGCCTGCACAATTACCCCAGGTCCTTTTCATTCTCTGCCACTCTCAGTGTAGTACCACAGGGTTGATATGTTACTTTGGGGTTACTGCTTCCCATATGTAGTACATTTATGATACTGGACAATAATGATATATTTATGATATAGGACAATAATGATACTATTGCAGCTGCATAGTATCATTATTGTCCTTAACAACCCTGCGAACCTTCGTATTGTCTGCAAACTTGGACATTAGGCATGATATACCACCATCAATATCATTTATAAATACAGAAAACAACAATGGACCCAACACTGAACCCTGAGGGGCTCCACTAATAACATTAGTCCATGAAGAGCAGTGTCCATTGTTTACCACTCTGTCTTCTCCCACTCAACCATTCCTTTATCCATAGCAGCAATTTGCCTCCAATGCCACACTGCTCAAATTTGTTCAGCAGTCTTCCATGTGCAACAGTATCAAGAGCCTTTCTAAGATCCAAATATATGATACCAAAGTTATTCCTTGCATACAGTTTATTTGTGACCACATCATAGTATCCAATCAAATTGATCAGGCGTGACTTTCCCATAAAAAAAACCATGCTGTGTCCAAGCTATAACTGAAGTCTTGTCTAGATGATCCTGCAGTGCTTCTTTAACCAGTGCCTCCATTAATTTTCCGGGAACAGAAGTTAAACTCACAGGTCTATAATTACTTGTGTCAGCCTTTGATCCTCCTTTGTGAATTGGGGTCACATTTGCACATCTCCAGTCCATGGGTACCTCCCCTGAGCCCAAGGAAGCTCTCATAATTATGGCTAAAAGTTTGCCTATTTCCTTTGCTGTCTCTAATATAATTGGATAGATCGCATCCACTCCGGGTGCCTTTTTTATGTTCATCTTCAACAATTTCTCCTCCACTTTCCTCTCAGTTATTACAAAATCATCTAGCCCACTGTCAGAGTTTAATTCAACTCTGGCATTCCCCTGCCTGAACAACTCCTCATGTGTGAATGTAAATGCAAATACTCATTTAGTTTGTTAGCCACCTGAGCAGTATCATCAACAGTTAAACCATCAATATCCAGTGGACCATTGAGTATCTGTTCTGCAAGGTCCTATAGCAGCATTAGTATTAGTAGAGGCATTTGATGCAAGAAAGCAAGCTTATGCAGCATCAGCCAAAAAAAAAAAAAAAAACCTACTTCCATTTCACCCCTCTGTTCATTCAAAATACCTGTCCAGCTGAGCCTTAAACTTATTCAGGCTATCAACCTCCACGAAAAGGGATGGAAGTCTGTTCCACCAACCAACCACCTGCTGGCTAAGGGCAAATTTCCTCACGTCTATCCTACATCTGTCTTTCCTCAATTTGAATTTATGCCCTCTCAGGTGATTATTCTGAGCAAGAGGAAGAATCCCATCAGCATTGAGCATGCACAAACCATTCAAGGCTTCATACAACTCTATCAGATCACCTCGCTGGTGCCTAGTCTCCAGACACTGTAATTTGCAAAACCTAGGCCTTTCTTCGTAAGAGCAACCCTTCGTTCCGTTCACTATAAATGATATTGTTAACCTTGTTGCCCTTCTCTGTACTGGTTCCAGCAGCTCTACATCCTTCTTGAAATGAGGATTCCAGACCTGTATACAGTACTCAAGGTTTGGCCTGACCATTGCCTTATATAAGGGAATAATTACCTCCCTATCCCTGCTAGAAAAATTCCTGTATATCATTTATAACAGACCATGAGCTACTCATGCAGACTGTCTGCACTGCTCAGAGAACTTCATATTTGCCTGCACAATTACCCCCAGATACTTTTCATTCTCTACCACTGTCAGTGTAGCACCACAGAGTTGATACATTGCACTGGGGTTGCTGTTTCCCATATGTAGTACTTTACATTTGTCAATATTAAACTTCATTTGCACCTCTCAGCCCATCTGCTCAACCTTTCCAGATCCTGTTGCAGCAGCATAATGTCAGTAGCGTCCTTAACAACCCTGCCAACCTTTGTATCGTCTGCAGACTTGGACATTAAGCTTGATATACCATCACCAATATCATTTATAAATACAGAAAACAACAATGGACCCAGCACTGAACTCTGAGGGACTCCACTAATAACATTAGTCCATGATGAGCAGTGTCCATTAATTACCACTCTCTGTCTTCTGCCACTCAACCATCCCTTTATCCATAGCAACAATTTGCCACCAATGCCACACTGCACCAATTTGTGCAGCAGTCTTCCATGTGCAACAGTATCAAAAGCCTTTCTAAGATCCAAATATATAATATCAAAGTTATTCCCTGCATCTAATTCTTTTGTGACTACATCATAGTATCCAATCAAATTGTTCAGGCAGGACCTTCCCGTAACAAAACCATGCTGTCTGAGCTAACAAAAACATCTGAGCTATAACTGAATTCTTGTAAAGATGATCCTGCAGTGCTTATTTAACCAGTGCTTCCATTAATTTTCCTGGGACAGAAGTTAAACACACAGGTCTATAATTACTTGTGTCAGCCTTTGATCCTCCTTTGTGAATTGGGGTTACATTTGGACATCTCCAGTCTGTGGGTACCTCCCGTAAGTCCAAGGAAGCTCTCATAATTATGGCTAACGGATTGCTTACTTCCTTTGCTGCCTCCTTTAATATAACTGGATAGATCCCATCCACCCCAGGTGCCTTTCTTGTATTTATCTTCAACAATTTCTCCTGCACTTTACTCTCAGTTATTACAAGATTCTCTAGCTAAACTGACAGTGTTTACTTCATGTATGGCATTCCCCTTCCTGAATAACTCCTCATTGTGAATGTAGATGCAAAATATTGTTTTAGTTTGTTAGCTACTTGAGGAGGATCATCAACAGTTGACCCATCGATTTCAAGTGGACTAATCTGATTCATCCCCTTCCTTCTAGAGTTTACATAAGTAAAGACCTCTTTCCTGTTTTTCTTTGCATCCCTTGCCAAAGATTTCTCGTAGTCTGCCTTCGCCTGCCTAACCTCCTTTCATAACTTGGTTACAGATCAACTTGTATCTATCATAGGCTTCTGTGTCACGTGTTAATTTGTATCTATCCCATGCATTTTTCTTCTCTGCCATGTATTTCATTAGTTCATCTGACTTCCATTTAGGCCTGAACTTTGAACAATATTTCTTAGTTGGTATGTAAAGCCTAGTAGCTTCCAAGAGAAGTTCTTTGAATGCAGTTTGCTGTGAGATAATCACTGCGAAAGGAAAAATAAGAGTAGGAGTGTGTTATAGGCCTAATGACTTGAATGAGTACAATGAACAATTGTACAGAGAAATAGAGTGGGCCAGTAAATCAGAATGTCTTATAATGGGGGATTTTAACTTCCCAGATATTGACTGGAACTTGTGGGTTGGTCACTCACACACTAGTCAGACTTTTGTGGATTTATTGGATGATTGTTTTCTGCAGCAGCATGTTCGAGAGGCAACCAGAGAAAGTAACACTCTTGATCTGGTTATCAGCAGTTATCATTCGTGTATTAAGAATTTGCAGATGAAGGAACCAGTAGGTGTTAGTGATCACAGTGTGCTGAAGTGGGATCTACTCAAAGAGGTAACTACCGTCAGGGGTAAAGGAAAGGGTTTTTGCTTCCGTAAAGGGGAGTACAGTGATCTCAGACAATTTTTAAATTCTGTACAGTGGGATCAACTGACGATGTTACAAACAGTAAATTCTAAGTGGGAAGCATTCAAAGAATTAATCGTGGAAGCTACTGGACTTTATATACCGATTAAGAAATATCGTTCAGTTTAGGCCTAAATGGTTATCAAATGAACTAATGAGACTCGTGACAGAGAAGAAAAATGCATGGTATGCATATAAATTATCAGGTGACGCAGAAGCCTGTGGCAGATATAAGCTAGTCTGTAATCAGGTCACAAAGGAGGTTCGGCAGGCGAAGGCGGATTACGAGAAATCTTTGGCAAAAGATGCTAAGAAAAACAGCAAGGATTTCTTTACTTATATAAACTCTAAAAGGAAGGGGATGAATATGATTGGTCCACTTGACATCGATGGTTCGACTGTTGATGATCCTGCTCAGATAGCAAACAAACAATGAGTATTTTGCATCTACATTCACACGTGAGGAATTATTACAATTTGAAAATGGAAGAAGGTAATCAAATTGTAGCAGTGTGCCTAATGATTTTGTAATAACTGAGAGCAAAGTGGAGGAGAAATTGTTGAAGTTAAACATAAGAAAGGCACCTGGGGTGGATGGGATCTATCCAGTTATTTTAAAGGAGGCGGCAAAGCAACTAAGCAAACCCTTAGCCATAATTATGAGAGCATCCTTGGACTCAGGGGAGGTTCCCACGGACTGGAGATGTGCAAATGTGTCCCCAATTCACAAAGGTGGATCGAAGGGTGACACGAGTAATTACAGACCAGTTAGTTTAACTTCTGTTCCGGGTAAAATAATGGAGTCGCTGGTTAAAGATGCATTGCAGGATCATCTAGAGAAGACTGCAGCAATAATTCAAACACAGCATGGGTTTGTTAAGGGAAAGTCTTGTCTGACAAATTTGATTGGTTATTATGATGTGGTCACAAAGGAACTGGATGCAAAAAATAATTTTGATATCATATACTTGGATTTCAGGAAAGCTTTTGACACTGTTGCGCATGGAAGACTACTGTACAAATTGGAGCAGAATGGTATTAAGGGTAAGTTGCTACAATGGATAAAAGGATGGTTAAGTGGGAGAAGACAGAGGGTGGTAATCAATGGGTGCTGCTGTTCGTGGACTAATGTTATTAGTGGAGTCCCACAGGGTTTGGTGTTGGGTCCACTGTTGTTTTGTGTATTTATCAATGATATTTATGAAGGTATATCAGGCTTAATGTCGAAGTTTGCAGATGACACAAAGGTTGGCAGGGTTGTTAATGACAGTAATGGCAGTGTGCTACTGCAACAGGATCTAGATAATTTGGGCAGATGGGCTAAGAAGTGGCAACTGAAGTTCAACCTTGACAAATGCAAAGTACTGCATATGGGTAGAAGTAACCCCAGAGAAACGTACCAACTGTGTGGTACTACACTTAAGGTGGTAGAAAATGAAAAAGACCTGGGAGTAATTGTGCAGTCAGATATGAAGTTTTCTGAGCAGTGCAGACAGGCTGCTAGGGCGGGTCATGGTGTTTTGTCAATGATATATAGGAATTCTGCTAGCAGGGAAAAGGAGGTGATTGTCCCTTTGAATAAGGCAATGGTCAGGCCACGCCTTGAGTACTGCGTACAGGTCTGGAGGCCTCATTTTAGGAAGGATGTAGATTTGCTTGAGCGTGTACAGAGAAGAGCAACACGATTGGTGAGGGGAATGAAGGGATTCTCTTACCAAGAGAGGGTTAAGTTCTGCAAATTGCAGTGGCTGGAGACTAGGCACCTGCGCGGTGATCTGATTGAGGTCTATAAGGCCTTGAATGGGTTGAGCATGCTGAATTCTGATGGGATCCTTCCACTTGTTCAGATTACCAACCTACGGGGACATAAGTTCAAATTAAGAAAGGACAGATGTAGAATAGATGTGCGGAAATTTGCCTTTAGCCAGCGGGTGGTTAATTGCTGGAACAAACTTCCATCTGTCGTTGTGGAAGTTGATAGGTTAAATAAATTTAAGGAGGAACTGGACAGGGATTTCGAGGGAATGGTGTGTTTTTTTTGGCTGATGCTGCATCAGCTTCTACACTTGCTTTCTTGCATCATGTGCTACTACTACTACTACTACTTCCCATTTTGAGTTTGCTGTTGGTAACATCATCAGTTGGTCTCATCAGTTGGTCCCATTGTATAGAATTTAAATACTGTCTCAGACCATCGTAGTCGCCTTTACGAAAGCAATAACCCTTCCCTTTACCAATGATGGTAGTTACCTCCTTGAGTAAATCCCACTTCAGCACACTGTGATCACTGGCACCTAGTGGTTCCTGTATCTGCACATTTTTAATGCATGAAGAATCACTACTGATAATCAAATCAAGAGTATTGCTCCCTCTAATTGCCTCCCGAACATGCTAATTTAGAAAACAATCATCCAATAAATCTACAAAAGCCTTGCTAGTGTGTGAGTGACCAACCCACAAATTCCAGTTAATATCTGGGAAATTAAAATCCCCCATTATAAGACTCCCCCAATATTCGCCTTTGATGCTTTGAGCAATACCTCAAATTCATCAAATTTATTTACCAAACTCCTAGCATTGGTGAAGACACAAGTATACATGCACGTCTTCTTTTTCTTAGCTACCCTAACACAACCCTTGTTTACTTGTACCCCAATGACTCCCAGCACTCTCTGAAATATCCTGCATCTCATTTTCCAAGCTGCTGCTGATTCCAATAGAAGCAGTGCAAGAATCACTTTCACCTCTGCCGGTGGCTACTGTTAATCTATTAGTCCTTGTTTCCCCCCCAATCTAGCAGTTTTCTGACCCACCTAACACTGCCTCGATAGCATCAGCAAACATTCTTGCACCCTTTCTATTTAAGTGTATCCCATCCCTGTAAAAGCAGTCTCTCCTGTTAACAAGTACAGACCAGGCTGAAAAAAATTTCCTCTTGAGCCTTGCACAATCTTTCCAGGGCTGAATTGATCAACAGGGCTCTCATCATATACTGCCTCCTATCGTGTCTGGACAGAATTGCCTCCCTCCTATCATGTCTGGGCAGATTCTTCTAGTTTCGAGAAGCGTATTGAATTGAAGCTCCTAGAGTCGATTGTGCATGTGTTTTCTCACCTCGTCTTTGGATAGTCACAGTGAAAAGAGTTTAGTTTTTCCCTTCCTTCGTAGGCTCGAGGGACTGAGCCTATGGTGCCTAATGGGAAATCCGGCTGTGCACAAAGCTAAGTGATTTTATGATAACCGAGAGGAAAGTGGAAGAGAAATTGTTGAAGTTAAATGTACGAAAGGCACCTGTAATGGATGGGATTTATCCAAATATATTAAGGAAATTTGCAAAGGCTGTAGCAAACTTGTAGTCAAAAATTATGAGAGTTTCCTTGGATTTAGGGAATGGCCCCTTGGACTGGGCTGCACTGGTGGAAGATTGGTATTTGTTGCCGCAGGATCTTATAGACATCCTCGTACAGAGCATGGTTCACCAATGTCAGGTCTGTTTGGCCATTGGAGGGTATCATACGCCATACTGATGTCACGTGACCATATTTTCAAGCAATTTGTACTGACTTCTGTAATGTGACCGTTTTGGTAAATCTTATACAACCTCTATAAATGTCCCTTATACCTGTCTGACGTATTTCGCTATCTCCTAATTTCATTGTTATTTTATGGTATCCCATCATACCAAATTTTGCCCAACTTTATCTCAATCTGCAAGAGTTACGTCACATTTTCCACATGTTTTTTTAATTTTGTCGAGCAGTGTACTTGGATTTCAAGAAAGATTTTGATACCGTTGCACATGTACTTGCTCTATAAATTGGAGTAGCAGTATTGTGGCATTAAGGGTATTATTGCTATGGATAAAGTGTTGGTTGAGTGTGAGAAGGCAAAGAATTGTTATCAGTGGACACTGCATTCATGGACAAATTTTATCTGTGGAATTTCCCAGGGTTTGGTGCAGGGCCCATTGTTGTTTTCTGTATTTATGATTGATGAAGTTGTGTTGGGCTTAATGTCTAAGTTTGCATATGTTACAAATGGCAGGTGGGTAATGACAGCACTCTTCTGCAACTAGGTCTAGAAAAATTAGGCAATTCAGCTGAGAAGTGCCAGTAGAGGTTTAACATTGACAAATTCACATTGCTGCGCATTGGTAGCAGTAATCCCAGATTAACATATCAACCGTGTGCTACGACACTTAGGGTAGTGGAAAATGAAAAAGTGTTGGGGCTAATTGTGTAGTCAGATAAGAAGTTCTCTGAGCAGTGCAGACAGGCTGTGAGGTCAGTGCAAGAGTTTTGTCAATGATATGCAGGAATTTTGCTAGCAGCGATAAGGGGGCGATTATTCCATGGTACAAGTAGTAGTTAGGCCACATCTTGAGTACTGCATACACGCCTCGGTTTCTCATTTTTGGAAGGATTTAGAGGTGCTGGAACAGGTACGGTGAAGGGAATGAAAGGGTACTCTTACGAAGAATGGTTTCAGTTCTGCAAATTGCAGCATCTAGAAACCTTTGGATGGGCTGAGCAAGCTGAATACGGATGGGATTCTTCCTCTTGCTCCGACTACGCGCATGAGGGGACAAATTCAAATTGAGGAACGATTGCAGAATAGATGTGCGGAAGTTTGCTTATAGCCAGCTGGTGGTGGATTTCTCGAACTGATGTGGAGGAAGTTGATAGCTTTTTGATAAATTCAAGGAAGAAATAGGCAAACTGTTGGAGGGAATGGATAGGTGAAATGGGGAGGTTTTTATGGCTCACGCTGTATGTACCTTCTTCCATCATTTCTCAAGTACTAATACAAATTGGTCGAAAATATTTCAGGAGAGTTGGAGACTGTTTTAGGAAGTGGCATCGCACGATAGTTGTTCCATTGGTCAGTGAAGACCTGCTGAGTCAGGAAGGAATTAAATGTGTGAAGTCTATAATATATGGGCCCAGTCACTTTATAATAAAGTGTGGAATTTGACCTACCTATTTGGTCCGTTCAGGGAATTTCAGCAGTTAGTTGCTGTCTTGAAATATTGATAAACGAGAAAGCATGGGTGGGAGAATATATGGACTCAAGGTCAGAATAGCTTCGTTTGTTATTAGTGCTGTTATGGAATACTGCGATATATTTGATTCAGTTTTCCGATGTAGTGATGCACTCGCATCACAATGGTAAAAGGGAAGTTTACCTTTTACCATTGTGATGTGAGTGCATGTTTTGATAGCCTGCAATTTAAGTCTGTTTAAGATAGCTCTTCACCTTGAATATTGAATCTGGGCATAATCTAGTCCTGAAGGTTTCTGTTGTTTGGGGAGCAGTTGTTTTTGATGAAAATTGGTGGTTTCGGGAGTCCACAGGCTACTGCGTGTTATGCGTACAGTTTCGGTGGTAGTGTAAGAAAGTGATGGTATTTATCCAGTTAGTAAAGATATTGACAGCTAATTTGGGATCACATACTTGGAGAATATTTCCAGGGGATGCGGTTTGCGACATAGAGGAATTTATGAGGATCCAGAAAGATCAGTGAGATAACTGACTTCTTTACAACCTAATTTAGAACATCAAAGTTGGGTGTGGGTAGAAATGTGATTATAGGGTCGTGGTGATTGAAATTACTTCTCGGGAGGGGATACGACAATGTTGCATATTCAGAGCAGAGGATGAGATCAAGTCTCTCTTTAATACAAGTTTGGCTATCGTTGACGATTTCAATGCGAGCCGAAGCAAGTTTGCCAAGGAGCAGGTATAGGAAGTTCTTGAGTGATGAGGTTAGATTGAAGTCCCCACAAATTATGTGAATGACTGATTAGTGAAGGTTGGTCATATCCAACAGGCAGCATAATTTATAATATCCGAATTGGGGGATCGTGGTAATATCAATTAATGTGGATTTACATTTCACCTTTACGATTTCAGCTTCGTACATTGGCGACTGGCTGTGGATGGCATGAATAAACTGAAATTTAGCTTGATTGATGAATGTTACCCTCTATAATGTGTCCTGGATCTAAAGTATGGAAAGTATTTGATTGCATTTGCGGCGGTGCTTGCTGTGGGACTAGCCAGGTTTTAGAAAGGCGTACTGTATCCAAGTTCAGTGGGATTGGAATCTAGTTTATTGCGGCTACTATGGACATTTTGATAGTACACTTTCAAGGCAGTAAAACATGGGATTCGGACTAGAGATTACTGGTTGTTGCGTGATCTGGTTGGCTTTTGCACATATGGCCTATAGCAGGTGTGGCCAACGAGTCGGTCGCGATCTACCAGTCGATCGCGGATTTAATTTCGGTCGATCACGACGCATTTTAAATATACAGTCATCCCTCGATTTGTGCACCTTGTGCAATGAAATTTATGAGATGGTAGATCGCGGCACATTTTGAAGGAAAAAAAGTAGATACCGGCACAAATTAAGTTGGCCACTCCTGGCCTATAGGTAATGAAATTTTGAATTTGACTGGGAAGGAGTGAAGAATTATGGTGATGATTGCTGACTACAGTTAACCGGTATTGGGACAGCAGACTGTTTATGATGAACCTTAGGATTGACATAACAAAACTGTTTTAATCATGCTGCGTCATCATTCGGGTGTGTAATATGTCTGTGATGGTTCAACATCACAGACATTCAAAGTGTGCGCACCATTCGGAGCACGGACTGAGGCACAACGAAATAAAATTTTCTTTCATGCACTGTTTAAGATATCAAGGAATACAGAGGCCACTGATGAAATGATACGCTGTTTTCGCTGAACAATGTCCTGTACCTTTGTTGAGTACACTTTCTCTTTCACATAACTACACAGAAAAAAAAGCGAGCAGGGTAAGATCGTGCGATTTTGATAGCCAAGGAATGGGTTCATTTCTGCTCATTCAACGGCCTTGGTACCCACACGTCAAGGAAGGAGCGGACATCACGGACAGTGAGTAGGCATCCCCACCTTTTTGAATATGAGAGTAGGTTGGCAGTCCTCAACTATGTGGCACCAGTTGTGGTGCCACATAGTTGATGCTCCACTTTTTTTTTTTTTTATTTATTTGGAGAAGACTGAATACAGAATAGGTGAAGGAAAGGGGTTTCTTCCAGCGTAAAGGTTGTAGTCAGTACTCGTTTCCAGCTGTGAGAAGATTTCACATCGGCGATCTGGTGGCAGTTGCGATGGGAAGCTTTGTCAGTTGTCCTGATGTCAGACGGCAGTCTTTTTTTTTTTTTTTTTCAACTCATTTTAGGAGACAGTGTTTCAGTGTATAGATGGATTTTTCCCATGTTGTAGCAGCTGACCCATTTCTACAGCATAATGGGTGAGTGCATACTATTTGGATATATGTTGACATTTTTAAATCCGGGAGCAGCAAGATTTTTCAGTAGCTGGTCACATTATCAGAGCTCCATATGTGCGTTGCCCACACATATATATGAATTTTATATTTTTATATATCGAATATGCGAATATTTTTTTACTTATAACAGTTAATTGTAGCGTATTAGCGTTCAAAAATATGTATTTTTTTTTTATCAGTAATACGAAAAGGAGTCCAAAAAATGGCTATTTCTGTTTAATCTTGGTTTCATGCTCTGTCCCAGCCTCACTAGAAGAGTGTATATAAAAGATACAGCATATTATACAAGTATTATAAGGAAATATGTAATTAGGTTGAGTTTAACATGTTAAACGCATGTTTTTTTTTAATTTCCTCATTAACATGTATTTAAAGGAAACATAAGTTTAACAGTATATTTACGGAGGGTTGATTCAGCCTATTGATAACGATTTTGACAGTCCTTTAAAACTACGAAATTCCGTGCCGCTACCACCGGTTGTGTTCTATTTGTTTTTCCTGCTCATGGACTATCGCACGGCATCGCAATTTCTATTAAAGTAAGGCGCGCTGCAAAACTGCCAAGTCGATCTTGTCCCATTCCTGCTGGCAGACTTTCCACAAACCTTCAACAGTTCTGGGGCGGCGGTTTCCGAGAGCTCTTTTCAGAAGTCCGAATGCGCATTTATCCATGTGTGCGGCGTCAGGTGATTTAACAGGTATATCTTCAAACGGGATCGAACGAATACCTGTCACCGCTTCCATTCTCCGCAAAAAGCACGGGTGGAACGTGACTGTGGCTGGATGCTTTATCCTGGTCCACTCAGACCTTTTCAGTGTCAGAACCGTACAATGTGTGTATTTCAGGTTCAAACAACCGCCGTAGAATTTCAGTCTGGTAATACATTGAGTCGACTTTCACGTTTTAAGCGACTCTACGTAACTCAAATTTGCCGTTATAACAAAAACCGGCTACAACCATAAAACCTCGGCCAAAACTTTCCTTGCACTGATCCGCCCATGTTGGAAAGGCCTTTTCACCCCGTGGACGTTATAAATTGCCCAGATTTTGTTGCAGTAGCAGAGGTATACCCATGCTTCGTCCAATGTTGCCACGAATTTCCACCTTTCTGCTGCCAGGTATTTTTCGTAGAGTTTTCGAGCATTGACCCGCCGCTCTGCAATGTGCCTTGCTCCTAGATGGTGTACGAGGGTCTTGTGCTTCTTCTCCAGTTGCAAATTTTCGTTGATTATGCGACAGACGGTTGACTGGGATGTTCCCACACGTGACAGTATAGCTCTTTGGGTTTTTGCATTTTCACCGACAACGAGCGACTGCACTTTTCGTACTGCCTTTCTTGTTTGACTTGGAGCAGATTGCAGTTTCTTCGGTGTTTTCCGCCCACTTGCAGCAGCTTCGCGGAATTTTCCTTTGCCATTCAAAACCTTTTGGATACCGAACTTCGATACACTAAATTTTTTCGACTTGTAACTCATCAATTTTCGCATAACTGTACCCTTCTTCGGAAAGTGCGGTTATGTAACCTTCCAACCATGGGTCCAATTTCAGAGGTATTTTGATATTAAAACAACTTCTACAACGGACACACCTGTTCATAAGGTTTGGGGCTGTGCCTGCGGGAAAAAAAAAAAAAATTACATTGCTGCCATACGTCACAAGCAGGATTAATATTAAAATCGTTATCAAAAGGCTGAAGCAACCCTCCGTATAAGGAACCGTTAAATTGGTTGAACATATTTTATGGTGAAATATTAAGTTTAATCGACTGTTTTGGTACAAAACTTCAGAGTGTAGGCCTAGTGCATGTACTGTTATTATTATTATTATTATTTTATTAAAATCAGTTTATTTCCCAAGAAACCTTGGGTCACCCCGGGACGGCTCTGTGCCAGAAGGGTGTGAATACAGACTAAGGTACGAGGAACACAATGTACAATAAACAAGGGTACATTCGTGCTCGACCCGAGACTTTTACAGGGTTAAATAAACAATGTCCAAAATATACAGTAATATACATGATTACATGAAAACAGAAAGTCTTTGCCATATACAAATAGGCAAGTTAATAAAAAAAAAGTCTGTCCAGGAGAAGGGGAGTATTATAAGTTCATAATCTGGTAACAGTTCTTGAGGATTTCCTTCCTGTAGGGCTTGTCTTCACAGAACCTATCAGGGTGGATCCTAAATTTATTGAAGATCCGAAGACAATTGGCTGGAAACATGTTCCTCAGGGAATCAATGTTTGACAGAGTAAGACGTAGAGGGAGACAGGAGTCGGGGTGCTTCCCTCTTGCCCTCCTCGGGCCAGAGATTAATGCGGATACTGATGGAGCATCAATTCGCCTCGTTATAAGCCGTGCAAGCGTGAGAACATTTTTTGTCATGATGATATGTCTCCAAGGACTGGATTTGCTTGTAGATTTGCTTGTAGGATAGATCTGGAGATAGTTAGGGGGTGGCCTACCACCCTGTTCATCCATCTAAACAACCAGTACTCTAAACTAAGATACTTCTGAAGGTATGAGGCAGGGGCAGATGGCCAAATTTCCGAAGCATAGAGAGGAATCGGCGTAATACACCTCAGGATGTGCCGAACAAGCAGCGCTGGCTGATGCACACCAACGAGCTCTTGACGCACTGCCCAAAGAGCAGCGTACGTCTTCTGCCTCATCCTGGCAAAGTGAGGCTGAAATGTGAGCTCAACGTCCCAGGTGAGGCCAAGATCAGTATGAGAGGTCACCTTTTGCACCGGTTCCCCACTCACAAAGATTTGGATATCATTTTTGGCTCTCTTCTTGGTTATTGTCAGTTGTGCTGATTTGGAAGGGCTCAGATGCAGCCCTATTGTGGCAAGATAACTTTCCAAGCTCAATATCTGCCTAGAAGCTTGCTGGTTGATATCATGAATCTGATGATTATGATCTGAGCTCACGTAGAACTTCAGATCGTCGGCATAGGAAACAAAGTTCGGATTCTGAGCAAGGAAAGGCTCCAAAACTGCTGCAAACAGTATAGCTGACAGTACACTTCCTTGTGGGATGCCTCTTGAGACGTCAATAGTTTCTTGAAAGTCATTGTGGGTCACAGACAGATGTCTAGGAAGTAAAATAGACTTCAAAATTTGAAGTAAGGTTTCCGCCAGGCCGAAGTAGTGTTTCAGAATGGTAAAAAGAGCTGGGAGGTGTATTCTGTCATAAGCCGATTTTATGTCGAGGAATATGATATCAATCTGTGATTTGTTGTTAAGGGTGTGCTGAATTCTGAAGAGGGTATCAAGAAGATTGGTAGTTGTCGATCTCCTTTGTAGAACGGTATGGAGGTACTCGGGCCTGTGTGCAAAGCAATGCTGGGCAATTGTTGGCTGAATTACTTTTTCGAAAATTTTGAGTAAAGAACAGCTGATGGATATTGGTCTCAGGTCTTTAGGAGATTTGGGTTTCTTGATCTTTGGAATGGGCTTAACATGGTAAGTTTTCCAAATTGAAGGAACTATTCCAGATTGCAGGATTTGTCTAAAAAGGTGAAGGAGAAGGTCGACTATATATGGGCTGCAAATTTTGATAATAAAGAGTGGGAAACCATCCGGACCTACAGTGGCTTTGTTGGGTAGTTTATTGATGACATCAATTAGGGTCTCTCTAGTTATTTCTATTTCAGACAAGTGTGCCCTAGGTAACCAGTTCTCCTGCGAGAGAAAGGAATCAGAGTCAGGAAAATCTGCCTGCTGTAAGCTGAACTGTGCCCATTCCTGGACAAGCTTTTTGTCAATGGCTAGGTGATGATGATGATTCGAAAGGATCCTTCTACCACTCTTCAACCTATTGAGACCACTCAACCACTCTTCAACCACTCTTCTACCACTCTTCAACCTACTGTTCAGTTCACGTGTGTGCTGGCTAATTACTTATTTTTATTTATTTATTTTATTTTTGCTAAAAAAAATATCAGGCGTCATTTTTGCCACGGGCCTCACATTGAATGTCACTGTTTTAATTATTATTATTTTTTTTTTCTGTTTACAGACTCGTCCTCCATATTCAGAATTGACAAAATAAAGCTTATGCTTTATTTTGTCAATTTATAAGCTTTATTTTGTCAATTTTCGGTATATACCATACATTTACAGTTTAACTCTCAAAGTATATTGTATTAGCATTAGTAGAGGCATATGTTGCAAGAAAGCAGCGTATACGGCAGCAGCCAAAAAAAAAAAAAAAACCTTCCCATTTTAAATACCAATTCACTCCAAAAGTTTGTCTAGTCCTGCTTTGAATTTATTTAAGTTGTCAACTTACACAACGACAAATGGAAGGTTCCAGGAATCAACCACCCACTGACTAAAGGCAAATTTCCGCGCATCTATTCTACAACTGTTTTCCTAAATTTGAATTTATGCCCATTCAGTTGCGTAATCTGAGCAAGAGGAAGAATCCCATCAGCACTGAACTTGCTCAAACCATTTAAGGCCTTAGCCTTAATGAGATCACCTCGAAGGTGCCTAGTCTGCAGACACTGCAATTTGCAGAACTTAAGACTTTCTTCGTAAGAGAAACCATTTGTTCCACTCACCAATCTCGTTGCCCTCCTCTGTACTCGTTCCAGCAGCTCTACATCCTTCCTAAATTGAAGCCTCTACATCTGTATGCATTATTCGAGGTGTGGCCTGACCATCGCCTTAAACAAGGGGATAACCACTTCCTTATCCCTGCTAGTAAAATTCCTGTATATCATTAACAACATCCCATGAGCTACTCTTGCAGCCTGTCTGCATTGCTCAGAAAATTTCATATCTGACTGCACAATTATTATTTGATACAATTATGATTCATGTCTGACTGCTCCAGGTCTTTTTCATTCTCCACTTCCCTGAGTGTAATACCACACAGTCGTTATTTTACTCTGGGGTTACTGCGACCCAGGATACTTTCAAAAGTATTGAGACACCTTTATCCATTTAGTGAAGTAGGTCCGTTCTGATTCACTAGTATGTCAGACTGGAGGCGAATGAAGTTTTGACATAGTATTAGGGTGGCATTCGTGATGAATTCTTACGACAGTTTTAAATAAAAGAATGTTAATGTTGCTGATGGTTTTGATAAACATTCCATCTCACTGATAATTCCAGTGAGTGTTCCTCAGTCATCTTCTTCAGTGTAGTATAAATTAAATATTTTACTAATATACCTGAATAATTATTTTTATAATTTCCTTAAATTGTAATTTAGAATACTTGCGGTACTTTTCTTGTTGCTTTCCAACAATTGAGAAATCTATTCTTTGCAAAGTTCATTATGGTAACATTAAATTTAAGTTTTGTCTGCAGCTCCACTCCATGCAGAAGAAATTTTGGGGCGAAAATTCTGGGTCCTGAAGTGAGCCAACGCTGGGTCCGCCTTACACTATCTCGGCTACATTCCAGTCCTAGACTGGAGTCTAGTAATAATAAAGCAGAATTTCTAGAACAAACAATTCAGAATATTATGACCTGAGGATTAAGAATGTTCTGATGGTTTTTCCCCCTCTCCCTCTTTGGCTATTGTTTTGCAATCAGTGAAGTATTTTTAAAATATTCGCATTCTAACAGACTAAACAAGTAGTATACATGTGTGCTGATAGCATTTTTTAAGGGTAGGTAAATTGTTTGAAATTTTTTCGTAAATATTTCTCTTTTGTTTTCACAATAGGAAAAAAATTCAGTCTTGGTGAAGATTTATGAGTTTGTAATATTTTATTTGAATGTTTAGCGTTTATTTACGCTTGAACTTTTCTTAATTTCGGCATTTTTCACACCCTCCGGACACTGATTTCCATTAAATAGCACACAGACAATTAATGATTTTCCTATTCCATTTTAAAGGCTCTTAAAGTTTCCTTCAAGCACATGGCTGTCGTTCACCCTTATCGTCTCTCCATAATATTGGATATCTTCATTTGCTTATTTCCGCAATAAAACTTTTACTTCCCTTGTTTCACAGGGAGATAAAGCGAAATCCAACGTTAATTCCAAGTTTGAAACACTCTCAATACCACTTTAAAAAGATAATTAGTCTTCTAGAAGAAAAAGCCGAAAGGACCATTTTCAGAGAGGAAAAGTTAGGACTGAACCATGATAAATTAGTAGCAGTTTTTATGAGTCATCAGCATTTAATGACGTGCTTGCACTTCGTGCAAGAGGTTCATTGTCTGATTACAATGAAGTATGTTACTCAATTTTTCATGAGATTGGAGAGACAATAAAACCTTATGCCCTGACCAGGGTTATTTAATGATTCTTAAATTACAGGGTTTTTGTACAGTAAAGCAACTTGGAAACTTAATGAGGGTTAAAAATAAAAAGGAAGAAATTATTATCTTTGCTACTCCATTCAGAATTCTTTCGTTTATCTACTAGGCTCCACCATCCATTTTCAGATTAATAACAATAATAGAAAGATATTTTGCCTTTGACTTGGACGGGATATTAGTTGCATGTAAACTACTATTTTATACTCTGAGAGCAAAGGATGTCATGTATGAGAAACGTGTGGTACTTGCTAAGAATGTTCGAGAGAGCTTAAAATGTGTTCAGTTTGGGAATGATTTTGAAATAATGGGCGTTTCTTTAATGAAGCATATAAAACTGTGTGAAAATATAAAATATGAGCAGTAACGAATAGTATTAAAATTGTAGAACAGTCTAAGGAAGCAAGACGTGCGTAGCATTCGTTGTAAAAACAGAAGGGGGGACTAGCTTTTTTTTTTAATTTGAAAATGCTAATATAATGATGTCATGCCATCTTTATATTGATGATGTTTGTTCATTGCTGATTGTACAAAGAGGATATGAGAGACAAACTCTCACATTAAATACGCTTATTATGCCTGATTAAATATTACGTTAAACTGTTGTAACGTTTGTTTAGGTTTTCTTTCACCAAATAGACACTGCTAGTCATTGAAGTTTGTTTAGGTTTTCTTTCACCAAATAGACACTGCTAGTCATTGAAGTTTCCTACCTGAAAGAGATGATCCTTTAATTTCAAAATAAGTAGGGTAAAAGATACCAGTGTTGACAAGAAATTATTTAAATTTGTATATAAATTCAGCAGTATTTATTTATGAAAATGCAGCAGACAGTGTTAAGTATAGCCACCACGAACGGCGATGCATTTGGATATTATGATGTGGTCACAAAGGAATTGGATGCAAAAAATAATTTTTATCATATTTTTTACGTATGTATATATTTTGATACTTGGATTTCAGGAAAACTTTTGGCACTGTTGTACCTGAAAGACTACTGTACAAATTGGAGCAGTATGACATTAAGGGCAAATTGCTACAATGGATAAAAGGATGGTTGAGTGGGAGAATACAAGAGTGGTAATCAATGGGCACTGCTCTTCGTGGACTAATGTAAATTAGTGAAATCTCCCAAAGTTCGGTATTGGACCCATTGTTGTTTTGTAATTCATCAATGATACTGATGAAGGTATATCATGCTTAAGGTCGAAGTTTGTAGATGATACAAATGTTGGCAGGGTTGTTAAGGACAATAATGGCAGTATATACTGCAACAGGATCTAGAAAAGTTGGGCAGATGGGCTGAGTAGTGGCAACTGATGGTTAATATTCACAAATTAAAGTACTGCATTTTGGAAAGCAGTAACCCCAGAGAAACGTACCACCTGTGTGGTACTACTACAGTGTGAAAGAGAATGAAGATGACTTTGGGGGGTAATAATGCAGTAAGACATGAAGTTTTCTGAGAGTGCAGACAGGCTGTAAAGCAGGTTATGGAGCCTTGCCAATGATTTACAGGAATTTTGCAAGTAGGGAAAAGGCGGTGATTATCCGTTTATATAAGGCAAAGGTCAAATCACCCCCTGAATACTGCGTATTGGTCTGGCGGCCTCATTTTAGGAAGGATGGAACGAGTACAGAGAAGGGCAAAGAGATTGGTGATGGCAACAGAGGGGTCCCAAGAACGGCCTAATTCCTGCAAATTTGAGCGTCTGCAGACTAGGCACCTGCACGGTGATCTGGTTGAGGTGTATAAGGCCTTGAATGGTTTGAGCAGGCTCAATGATGATGGGATTCTTTCTCTTTCTTGCTCATATTACCAAACTGAGGGGGGAGGGGATTCAAATTGAGGAAAGACAGTTGTAGAATAGATGTGCCAAAATTTGCCTTTTGCCAGTGGGTAGTCGATTACTGGAACAAACTTTCATCTCTCGTTGTGGAAGTTGATAGCTTAAATAATTCAAGGAACAACTGGACAAACGTTTAGAGTGAATGGATGGGTGATACGGGATTTATTTTTTTTATTATTTTTTTTTTGTGTGTGTGTGATGCTGTATACACCGATCAGACAAAACATTGACCAGCGAGTCGTTATGCAAATTGAAGCAACTGCAGGTGAACCACGGCGCGGGTCGGGACACGGTATAAAAAACAACTGATACAGAGCTCCGTTAATCAGTGTTACTCTTGTTCTTCAGATGGGAAAGGCGTTTCTTGTTCTTCAGATGAGCGGACTTAAGCGAGCTTGACAAAGGCCAAACTGTAATGGCCAGACTGGGTCAGAGCATATCCGAAACGGCACGGCTAGTGGATGCTCACGATCAGCCGTGGTTAGTACCTACCGAAAGTGGTCCGAGGAGGGGGAACCCATGAAGTGTTGGACGACCACGGCTCATCGATGTTCGAGGTGATCGAAGGCTCTCCCGGATGGTACGTGGCAACAGAATGGCGACTGCAGCGCAACTCACCAGTAATTGGAATTCTGGTGATGGGAGTAATGTGTCACAACACACAGTGCATCAAATCCTGCTGAAAATGGGGCTGCGTAGCTGCTGTTGCTTCGAGTGCCCATGCTAACCATGGTTCACCGGCGACAGCGGCGGTGTCATGCTTTGGGCGATGTTCTGCTGGGATACCCTGGGTCCAGTCATCCATGTGCTGGGCACTCTGACGTCTACCACCTACCTAAACATAAAATTAGGCTACAGGTGGCGCCTCCGTAGCCAGGTGGGCAGGAGCAGCAGTGCGTAGCACATGCTTCTTGATTAGACCGGGGTTCGAGCCCGTGACCACCAAATACGGAGGATGCAGAAAGGTCAGGGAATGACCACTGCATATCCCCGGAGCAATATGGCCTTAGTTGCTAATGCTCCTAAAAACCAAATAACTAACAAACAAATAACAAGGCTACGGGTTATTTGTCCTGCACAAAAAATCAAGTCTTACTGAATCAACATCCTACCGATTAGGAAATCCGAACCTACTTCGATTATCCGAAATTATCCCAACATGGAGGGAAAAACCAATAAAACCCAAACCATGTCGCAGCATGCCATCAAGGATGACATTATGGTCATCGAACATCACGAGGTGAACCCCCGTACCAGAGCCCCCTTCTGCTAAAAGGAAAACCCACTCACAAACCGACATGAGAGAATCACAAAAGATTCATGCCTTCCACCAGGATTCTACCAAAGAGAAACAAGAGGATCCACCACTGGATCCAACCTTGCCTGAGGGCACCGTCCCTGAACAGAAACTTATCCTTCGAACTGCCCTTGAAAACTGATTCAAGAAGCAGAACAGTAGAGTGACTACAGGACTAAGAGCTGAAATAGTTTCCCTGTGGACCAAACTGGAAACAATTTTGGACTAAACACACCTGGAAAATGAAAATATAACTGCGTCTTGATGCCTACCTTGAAAGTGGGGCGAACAAAATGCAACAGCCCACCTCCACTTTTCCTGAGGCACTGAGGGCAAAGCAACGGAGCAACTAAGGCACCTACCACTAAACGCAGAACCCTCTTGCCAAACCTACACCTAGTTATCGTAAGACCGACCTCTAAAAATGAAACCCACACCAGCGAACAAGTAAAGAGCGTAGTAGTAAACAACCTTACCGAAGACTTAAGAGCGGCAAAAATCAAATCGGTCCGCAAAACCCGAAATGTGGGTGTTATCATTGAAACTCATACAAAGGAGGGTGCAAATCTGATACTAAACAATCAAAGAATCCACACACACTTGGATTAGAGGCCCTACCACCGAAATGAAAGGGACCTAGTGTAATTATATACGAGTTGGATAAGGACATCACCCCGACTGAGAGCCAAACAGAGCTGTATATAAGAAACCTACAGCAAGACCATCCAGGGAAGGAACCATCGTGACTCCGAGATTTCAGACTAAAGCTAGAGCAGGAAACTTCACCAACTGGGTGGTAAAGCTCTCACCAGCGGTCTGGATGACTAGATGCCAGCAAAACAGAGTTTTATCAACTGGGGCAGCCACCACTTCAGGGACTACTTTCCCGTTCCAAAATGCTTCTGGTGTTGTGAATTCGGGCATACTACCCACACCTATGCTCGGACTCCGCCCACCTGCGGCCATTGTACGGAGCGGGGACACGAGTTTAAAAACTGTCCAGATAAGGATAAAGACTCTGTCTGCGCTAATTGTAAGTCGGTAAAATGGATTGCAAACACTCTATAAGGGACCCCAACTGCCCCTCATACGTCAGAGCCAAGAGCATGCACCAAACTAGAACTGATTATGGCGACTAAAACTAAGAAATTCAACACCACAGAGATGAAAATATTCCAGCATAATGCACAGAGGGCTTGGGCCGTGGCTGCCCAGCTACGCCTTAAGAGGGCGCTGATATCCTGCTACTTCAGGAACCGTATGCACATTCCAAACAAGTAAGGGGTTACTTGCGTATAAATTCATCCAATCTGATGAGGACACTCCCTAGGCCGTGGTCCTGATCCGAAACCCGGACATCACAGCAACGAAGATGCACAGCTGTGCCACACCCTGGGCAGCATGTGCCCAGGCCATCACACCAATAGGAGCCTTCTGCGCGATATCCCTCTATTCTAGATCGGGACAGGATATCACAACTGCCATAAATTACTTGTAACAGCTACTTGATGTCCGACCAAACCAGCGGATCAATGTGGTGGCAGACGCGAACTTATTCATTTGCAGAGTTGGCTACATGATAATAAATTAGCACTCAGTTTTGAAAAAACAAAATTTTTGGTAATTAGACCTCCTCATTAAATTTTAGATAGTCATCCTTCTATTAAAATACATAAACATGCTTTATGATCATATGCCTTTATGATCAGAATTTCCAGAATTGCAAATCTCAAATTGTGGAAGAAGTTTCAAATCATTGTTACCTTGGGTTATGGATTGACTATAGTCTTAGTTGGGAAATTCATATAACAAATTTGAATAAAAAAATTAGATTTGTGTACTTTTTTTTATTATATTAAGAATAAGTTAAATCTTAGAACAAAAGTTACCTTATACAGGATTACGCATTTGTGGACTCCCAACTTAATTATTTAGTAAACGTTTGGGCATGAGCAAGTCTATCTGGAGTAAGGGTAATAAATAACTTAATTAACAGGATTTTGAGACTTATAATGGTAAAAAATATTTGAAATGACTCCAATAAGAGAAGACAATTTTTGTTAAAATACCAGTTCAGAAACTGAAGTTAAATTCAAATTTTGTCAAATTTGAACATTATTTTCGACGAGTTGAATGAGCAAAGGAATTTTGTCACATAATTTAAGGAACCAAAAGGCAATTCTTTTGTCCCACCCTAGGGTACTGAATAGATTTAGAGAAAGGCGTACAATGAATATAATTAACAATTTGTTGATTTCAGATTTAGAAGTTATCCTATTTTCAAAATAAAATATTTAATAAGAACATTTTGATTCTTAATGATTCAGAACATTATAGAGTTGCTTTACATATAAATAGTAGTCTCTGTTTACAGTGTGGAATGTGTGTAGTAATTTCAATTTTCTTCTTTTTTTATTTTATTTAATAACAAATGTTTGGAAAACTGTTTTATTTGTTGAATTATAACTTGTCAGGAAATTTTAATTTTCTTAACAAGTTTATTTATTGTAAACAAATTTTTTGATGATTGTTATATTGTATTGTATTATTATTAGTGTTTTTTTGTTGTTGTTTTTTTTTTGCGGAATCTAGTGTTCCCCCCTCATTTGCCGCTTTGTCATCTTGTGGTGAGGTAAGTGGCCGGCCGTTTGTGTATAGTGTTTGGTGTATGGGAATGTTTTGTTGTGTTGAGGGGCCGGCATCAGGAGATTTAGCAGCCAGGAGGCGACAAACACAACTTTGATTGACCCTAGAAAATATTGTGATCTGCATTGGTGTACAGATTCCACTAACTTTCCCAATGCATCACCAGTCCTTTTTCCTGCTGTAAACCCATATTGGTTTTCAGAACACTCAGTTTTCTTTAACGCACTCCTTAATTCTACTTGCTGGCAGTCTTTCATAAACTTGTCCGTTCAATAAAGCAGTTGGACGATATGAAGCTGCCCTTTCTTTCGGTTTCAACGGCGATTTCAGCAGAAGTTTTAAGTGCTTCCTTCCATGGTGGTGGAAATACTCCATCTCTAAGACATGCGTTAAAAGTGCTTAGCAGGTGCTGTGGTATCAATTTCAGACTCCGTTTTATGACCTCTCCCTCAATTAGGTCCATTCCTGGGCATTTATTGTTCTTGATTCTTTCTACTGAGATTTCTATCTCGTTCATCTGGAAGCTGCTTTCTTCCCCGCTGCCTCTGTAACTTTCATTAAGCAATTACATTTCCAAGTAATTGTTTTCACTGTCATCAGGCTTCCCATTTGCCTTCATGTCACTCACCAAAGTATCTAAAATCATGCCTACACTTTCTTCCCACGTTCGAGAAGCACCATCACTTGCTTGAATTGAACATGTGATATCTCCCGCTGGGTGTTTAATTTTACTAGTACATAATTTGTAAATTAAGTCCCAAGGGTCACTGTTACCAAATATCCTTACAAGTTCCTTCCACGCATTAATTTTTTCTTTTGATATCAGACGCGTGTATCTTCTTCTCAGTCGTTGATACTCATTCCTGAAATGCATTTGATCTTCTTCACCGCGACGTTTACTTCTTTGGTATATCTTCCTAGCTTTATTGGTTTCTTTGCGTAGCGTTGTTAACTGTGGAGTCCACCACTTAACAGGTATACGTTTAGTTTTGCAACGTCTCATTTCAACTATAGAGGCATTATATAACCAACCTTGCATCAGCTGAACTGCTGCAGGGCCACCCAAATCGTTTAGCACATGTGCTGACACTGCAGCCTTCTGTTTACGTAATTCTTCATCAAACAGATTCCAGTTAGTAGTATGCACAGAGAATCGAGTGACCTTTTCCGTTATCTCAAACCTGATCACTCTATGATCACTGGAGGCACAGTCAGGCTCAACGTTCCAGCTCGTTATGTGCTTGGACCCTCTTATTGTTGAAAGTGTTTATTTCAATATTCGATTCCTCATTAACTGTCGAAAATGTGCTATGCTCCTACCTCTGATTATGGATTACCAGATTATTTCGATTGATTGTTTTCTTCAATAAACGTCCTCTATTATCAGTATACCTGCTATACCACGAAGTATTTTTGGAATTGGAGTCCAAGCACCGAATTACTGTTTGTCCTTTCAGATATTCTAACAGGCGTTCCATGTAATCTAAGTGTGGTTCAATATCTGAACCATGCTGGAAGTATGTCGACGCTAAGTAAAATTTTACGTCCTCACTTTCAACACAGACACATACAGCATGAGAATTACAAAACAAATGCAGTCTTGTCACTAAGTTTTGATTAAAGATAAGGATCGCGGCCCGCAGATTACGCTCGTTTCATGACACAATTCTTGTAGATAGAGAGAGAGAGAACCCCATGAGCTTTCCATCACTTTCGTAAGGTTCTTGAATGCACGCCAGATCAACCTGCTCACGGCTGCATGCTATTCTCAGATCAGCCGCTACAGCTTTTGACTGTTGTGCATTCAGCTGGATTATTTTTATATTACTTTTACCATTAACCTGTTCGTTACGATTGCTACGTGTACCGTTCCCATATTTACAGTAATTCTAATCTGAACTTCTTTGGCTACCGTTTTGTTCCATTCTGAGTACCAAATACGTCGAAATTAATAATTGAAAGAACGGACGTCAGAGACGTCCGTTCTTTCAATTATTAATTTCGGTGCTCTTTCAAATTCCGGACATCTACCTTAACTGAATGATCTGCTTTATTTCCTCGATTTAAACAGTTTACACACATAACTTGCTTATGAATATTCGGACAAATGCGATATGTATGGCTCCTCCGTAGCCAGGTGGGTTGGAGCAGCAGCTGCGCGTAGCACACACTTCTTGATTAGACCGGGGTTGGAGCCCGTGACCACCAAATACGGAGGATGCGGAAAGGTCAGGGAATGACCACCGCATATCCCCGGAGCAGTATGGCCTTAGTTGCTAATTCTCCTAAAAACCAAATAACAAACAAACAGCGATATGTATGTCCGCTCTTTGCACAATGGCTGCAAGCAGGCTCAAGAGCCTGCAAGTTTTTGTAGTGTGGCCAATTGTAACATCTGGTGAACAAATGAAATGCATTTAGCCGACAGGATACCATTCCTATATAAACTCTTCCCTGATTTATCAAATGTTTATAAATGCGACTGGACACCTCAATTATCCAGTTTCTACCCAGTTTTTGTTTTGTTTATACTTCCAAAACGAACAAAAGTTCTGGCCCTATCTCTGTTCTGTCTACATTCATATAGCTGAAGTTTCTCTCATATATATCATTCAAAAGCTCCTCTTTGTTTATTCTTCATCAACATCACAGATAATTATTTTTGGACTGTTTTTTAGGCTTCGAAAATGAAACACCCAAACGGCGAATCTGTTCATTTTTCTTTATCTCATCGATTCCTTTTCAGTCTCCAACTCCAGTATAATACCTCTTTCCACTATTTGTCATACCTTCTGAACCCTTACAGTTTTCAGCATTCCTGACACCAACAGCCAGTTGAACATCCTTACTGCTTTTTAGGCTGAAATCTTCTTTTGCTTTCATTACAAGCGCGTAACCTCCAACCACGTTTTTCTTTAGGTTTTTCATTACCTTTTTGATGTATATGCTTCCCTTCTTGAACCAGAACGATGTTCAGACCTTTACCTACCTGCAAATTCTCACTCACCATTGCTTTATAAAATGGTATTTTTTGCAAGTCACGTACCTGTCCTTCGTATGTCGTAACTATCTTTTGCAGACAAGACACCCTCTCCTTAAAAATTTCATTTTGTTCACCCAGCATGGCTGCATTTTCTAATATACCCCATCTCAACAGAATTTCTGCTATCACAGTTTTGTTTATGCCATTGTCTTCACTTAAGAGGAATTCTTGCAGATTACTTCCCAGCAAACTAGTGAATTTCGTGACTGGACATAAGTACGCTTGGCCAGTTTTCTCTGGCGACGTTTCTTCCTTTCCTTCACACCCCTGTCTAGTCTCCTCAGACTCATTTTCTTCAGGCTCAAAGTCTGGACTGAAATTTTTGTTTTGATCCTCAATTTGAGGGGACATCTGGATCGGGGATGTAAGACTCTTCACACTGCTTACTTCCTCTAAATTAATATTGTGGATTAAATGCTGTTCACCATTCATTAATGAAAGATCTAAAGCGATATTTTGTTTCACCCTTTCAAGTGACCCACCCTCACGTGCATGATACATCCTTTTTCTAGTCAATGCTTCTTGTGTTCCTCATTATCCCAAGTAACTTATTCTCACTGATATCAGGAGTTCACACGAAACTGCCCTGATCCACACTCACTAGTTTATTTCTCTTCTTAGTATTTATCGCTGAGAATCTGCGCTATCATCGTAGGCTTTATCTTGAGAAGTCGAAGGACTGTCGTCTAGGACAGCCCCAGAGACTACTTCCGCCCAATCTTTATCTAATACTTGCATTTCACTATCAGCACTGAGCTCCGATTTGTTCCTTGTTGACGGCCAACCTTTACCACTGAACCGTTATTTTCGAAATCTTTCTTCCGTTTCAACTCCAATTTTCTCTTTGCTTTTTTCAACCTCTTTTCACTAACCCCTTCTGACTTGCTCTCGCCGGTATCAGGAGTTCCCACTGAATTGTCCTGTCCCACATACACCAAATGTTTCCCTTTGAAGTAAATTCCTGAAAATCAGCATATTCTCTATATTGAGTAGACAATGGGCTATCCTCCAGAACAGCCCCAGAGACTATCTCCTCCCAATCTTTATACACTTGCATTTCATTATCAGCATTTAGCTCCGATTTGTTTCCTGATTGACATCCTAATTTTTCCACTGAACTTTTATTCTTGGAATCTTCCTTCCGTTTGTACTCCAATTTTCTCTTTGCTTTTTCCTTTTTTGACCCCTTTTTGAGATTCCTTCCTCACTTCTATCTTGCTATTTACCTGTTGCTCTCCATCTTTTTGGCAAGCAGTAACTATGGTCAATTGCCCTAACACTGTCTCCATTTTTTCCGTGATTTGTGCTAGCCCCACTATAGATTAATGCATCTAGATCTAATGCAGGTGATGCCAAATGATTTAATACCAGCTGGTATTAAATAACTTTTCTCTTCATCTCAACTCCGTATTACCAGTAAGCGGCTAAAATGACAGAAGGAGAAATTAGCCAATTTGTAACATTTCCTTATTTCTCAAGTAGTGATCATAATCATTTTTCCCGTTCACGTGTTGCACATTAAATCAGATGGCGCTAGTATCTTTCCCCGAAGCTATTCAAATTCGTAGGTAATTGTTGTTGTTATTACTTCAAATCAGGTGATGTATTAACCCCATTTGATTTTATGTATCATCCGCATGTACCTCCCCACGTCATGGAATAAGTTTCCAGTTGTAAGAAGCTCCGTAATTCAAATATTTACCGAATGTGGTTTCAACGACCGATTCCTATAGCATAGAAAGCCATTTAAGTCAAATGGCTTTAGATTGTTCTAACCGGCTAGTAACAATTTTCACTCTTATGCACTATATAGTTAACCAATATAATACAAAGATTATCTCCTCAAGTAGAATTTTATTTCCTCTCTCCGATCCAATTAGTCATCTTATTTCCAAGCCTAAAAAATAACTAATTTAACGTTTAAAAATGAACACAAAATTATCTATCATAGTTAACTACAGTAGCGCCCTCCCCCAGAGAGGGCATGGTAGACATGACATCTATACATGTATAGTATCTTATGTAGAACGGTGTGGGGGGGAATGAAGGTCCTTAATAAATATACATATGTCTTTGCTCTTCTTTAAATTTTATTTTTGATATTGATAATAATAATAATTCTTTATTAAATATTCCTTATTTGTTCTGTTGTTTCCTTATAACTATATAGACCTCAATTCCTTACACCCCCACGTACACATCTGACTTTGCTTCACAGGAGAATTCCAGATTCAAGGGAACTTCTCAATTATGTATAATTCCCTTCGGAAAGGCTGAGTGTTCAGGAATAACAAACTCGCAAATTAATAAACAACAAAGTTTATTTACATATATATATATATATATATATATATATATATATATATATATATATATACAACATAATATACAATTGAATAAAAAAACATGCAATATGCATACAAAGTTAAATCAAGGATACCTTGCATATATTAATCTTATTCCTATTTCCCTTCACTAGCTAATCTAAGTTGACCATTATATGAAAACACTGATTCATTCTTCTTGCCCTAACTAACTAACTCCTAAGACTTATACACCTTCACCATACCTATTTCACTTACTTCTGGATAGTGGCGCATTATAGCCTTAGTTGCTAGTGCGCCAATAAAACCCAAATCAATCAATCAATCAACTTCTGGATACAATTGGGTTCCTTATATTAACAATCAATATGCTACTTTCATCATTATACCCTGTGTTCTCACCATTCTGTTACAATACACTGAAGACCAATCTTAACTTTCCTAAAGTCTCTATTTGTTATTAGTCTTTCAGATGAACCAACAATTCTTCATCAATATAAACACTATATTCAATTATCTATCCTCAAAACATATTCAGAGTTTTTTTTTATAGTTCAATTATTTGTCCTTAAAACATAATCAAAACTTCTCATATAAACCTTACTACCCTTCTAACACATTATAATCTTTTGAACAACAATTTAATCTATTACTCATCCTTCGTTTCTCTTGCATTTTACAATAACCTTTTTTAATTAATTAAACTCTGTTAGTACATATAATTTACTTCTGAGATAATTTATCTATCATTTTACTTCTAGTGCTACCCTTTTTTTTTTAATTAATTACTATACTGTTTCACTAACAGTCCTTGTTAACTTACAGTACTTAATAATATCTCACCTACTTCTATCTTTTTTCTTTCCTTTCCGGGGAGGTTCCAACCTTCCATTTTAGGCTCTCGGGGTACCTTCTGGGGATCTCCTTCATCTGCTACACCTGAATTTGCTACAGATAATTTTTAGGAACTCTTGGCTGCATGGGACTGGCGTTCTTTCTCCACCTTATTCGGGCTACTTCTATCTTTTCCATTCACTGCTTCCTTCCTTCTCATCGAGCTACTAATTCCGCATTTTCGCTCCTTCTCTCGAGCTACTAATTCTGCGGATTTCTCTCCCTTTCTCTCCACCTTATTAAACCTATCACAAGGAAAAACTCATAGGGTGCTACCCTCGTTTTTCCGCTCCACCTATTAAGAACTCTTTCAAGAAGAAAGCTTCCCAGGGCGCTAACCTCCTCTTTTCCCACCATGACCAAACACTCAACTGTTAACTGACACACATTTCCTACCACAACAGAGCCCTCAACTGTCCATGTTACTAACTCATTTTTACTTATATCGACGAAAATCTCGATATAAGTAAAGGGTTCTGTCTCTCTCTCTCTCTCTCCCTGTTCACTCGCTTTTTTCATCTCAATTACGTACCGCCCCTTTGTGTCAGGTGCCCTTGTTCTGAGTCTTAACCAATCTTTCTCATTTTATCAACTTCCACTCTGTCCTAATTCGCCCATGTTATCTTTTCCCAAGCTTTCTGTTTATTGCTCGATCTAACTTCTTATTTTAAGAAATTTGTAAGATTTCTCAGGCTGTCTGTACCTTTTGAAGTCAGCCGCTTATAGTTATATTTTAGCAGACTAATTTCCCACGATCTATAAAACTTGCCATCACCGACAGCCAGAGCCAGTCTTAAATCTAATTCCCAGCATTTGTTCCGTATTTACTACCCTGTCTCTTCTCCAGGTGTCACCGATTAAAGAAATGTCCCGACAGTAGCATGGTCCTTCGCGCCATTGTTTTCCAGAGTTAACACCTATTACTAACATTAATAAAACAACTAACAGCAGTTGCTACTCGTTTCTATTGTTTTGGTTTGCCTGTGTGAGCTGGGAGTCGAAGTGTACCTAGGTTGCTAATAGCCTTTCAGCCTACTGCTCCCCTTGTATAGACGTTGTCTTAATTTAATCCCTTGCTAGTGATCTTAGTAATATTCTTGACTAGTAAGGTTTCGCCTCCCCATATTGCTATATTATAAGTTTTACTTTAAATTAATCTCACTTTTCTATAAAATAATATATTTGTAAGATTTTACATCTTACAACGGCACCTGAACGTCAGTTCAACTCCACCTTTGTACACTGTGATGATTACAGCGCACTGTAGAAGGCTATAAATGTGTGTAATGTTATTGTTCGTGCAGTGTATGTGTTGTTTAGTTGTTTCTGGCCGTTTTGTCACCGGGCAGACGATCACCTGGAAAGCCTGCCCAGTGCCCGTCTACACCAGTGGTGTCCAACCTACGGCCCGCGATTAATTTTTATAAGGTCCGCGCGGAAAGTGAACTAAAACAGCATCGATCGCCACTGCGTGTACAGGCATGCAAGTGTCCAGCTCGACTGTGTCAAACAGGTACATGTGGTTCAGGTCAGTCATATGTACGCTAAATACAGTTATGTATTTCGATATAGCTTGTTCATTGCATTGAATTAACTATTAATTTGTTTTGAATAAAAAAAATCATTCTTAAAAATGTTCCAAAAGGGGAAAGTCGATTTGGAATGTCGTGTTTTTGATCCAAGGTGGACTGAAGATTATTCCTTCATTGATTACCACGAAAAAACATTTGGTATTTGGTGTGTCGGGAGACTGTGTGAGTTTTTAAAGAATATAATTTAAAACGACACTGATTCCACTCATAGATCTTATGATCAACATAAAGGAGTGCTGCGAAAAGAAAAGTGTTCAAAGTTACAAAACGAATTAAGAAAACAACAAAACATAACTGAAAACATATCAGTCAAGAAATTTATCTGCTGTAGTGCCAGTTATTAAGATTTTCTAGATCTTGTTGCACATTTGATTGCTTTTGAAAGTAAACCATTCAATGATGGTGAATTTGTTAAGCGTTGTTTGTTAAAAGTTGTGGAAGAAATTTGTCTGGAGAAACGAACAAGGATACAAGACATTAGTTTGTCTCGATAAACAATTATGCGAAGAGTAGAATATATTGGAAAGAATTTGTTCGAACAACTTTTATAAAACATAAAACAAGTGAAATATTTTAGTGTGGCACTGGGTGACAATACTGATGTAAATGACACAGCCGAAATCCTCATCTTCATACGTGGAATTAATGATAATTTTGTACCAGTGTAAGATTAGCTGATCTACAGAGTATGCGCCGTACAACTACAGGTGAAAATCTTTTTTGAAAATTTTTTCCAATCTATCGAAAAGTTAGGATTAAATATTAAAAACATGGTAGGAGTCACAACTGGCAAGCAAAAAATATGATTCGTAAAAGCTCCGAATTCAGCTCCGATTTCCTGAAATCGGAGCTGAAACTCCGATTTCAGGTTATGAGTTATTTCAGTTGTAAATTTTACAAGATCACATGGCCTTGATGTGGCTGTTGAAACATCACGGAATGTTTCAACACAGAATAAGGGAAACCAATAAAACAACTATCAAATATGGAGTGGCTGTTTGATTTTGCAATTCATACATACATTTCTAGTCATGTAAATGCTCTTCATTTAAAACTACAAGGGAAAAGAAAATTGGTCTGATTTGTTTGGTGACATTAAATCATTTCAGAATAAATTATTATTTAAATCCCAGTTGAGCAAGACAATTTAGTTCACTTTGAATGTTGTACTGAGCTAAAGGAGAAACACATTTCCAAAGAATCGTTGCCTTTCGTTATTACAATTACTTTTTGACAAGTTTGAAAGTCGATTTTCTGATTTATAAAACCCCATGAAAAAACATAAGCTTTTGTTTGAGAACCCATTTACTTCTATGGCTGAAAACTACAATCCCGGATTGCAACTTGAAATTATTGATCTTCAAGCCAAAATATGATTCAAAAATAAGTATATAGACTGCAGAAATAAACTATTTGCATTCTACTAGGCTTTCCCGTCTGAAGATTTTCAGCTAATAAAAGAAAATACCATGAAAATGGCTACTTTGTTCGGATCAACGTATGTTTTCAAGCAGATTTTTTTCACTCGTAAAATCAAATAAATATTTAAAAAGAAACAGAATAACAGATGAGCATTTTTATTATTTTTTTTTAAAGAAAACCCCAAACACTAGAGGTATTAGAACCTATAGTACTTAGTACCGTGCTTGGGTTGGGGGTTGAGAAGATGAAAGAAGATATTTGTTGACATTAAACTCGAATTTCTGTAGATTGTAATTTTCCGGAAATAAACGAGAAAGATGAAAAATTGGTTCTGTGAGTTTGAAGTTGGACAGTAAATGGATGTTGTTTGGTGGCGGCACGTGTTCGGACTGTTTTGAAAGAGAGAGCGGGAATTATAGACGCCATTCAGAAGAACAGTGGCCATGGAAATATCTATAGAAAAGACATGCAGCAGAAACAGTACGTCTATGAGACATCGAGTGGAGAGACTCAATTATAGATGAGTCATTAATTAACCTAACTGCCATCTTCTGAATGGAATCTAGAAGTTTGGGAGAGGTTTTGGGAGCACCACCCCAGAAGTGGGAACAATATTCCATGGTAGGGCGAATTTGCGATTTGTACAGAGTGAACAGCTGTTTGGAAGAAAAGCAAGAGAGCGAAAGAGAAAACCAAGGTTTTTAGATGCAGAGGAAGCAATATTTGTAATGTGCTTGTGCCAAGAGAGAGATTAGAAATCAGGGTAATCCCCAAAAGAGATATACCATCTTGCCTAGAAATCGGAGTGTCACCAAAGATAAGCATAGGAGCAGAAGAATCCTTTTTGCGAGATATAAGACAGGACTGAGTTTTAGAAGGATCGAAATAAAGTAAGTTGTCTTTGCCCCGCTGGAGATCGGCATTTAAGGAACTGGTAGCGGATTTTCGAGAAGTTTAAGTTGACTGAGCAGGGAAAGATTTCTTAAACTGGAAAGTGGAATGCAATGTGCTATCATCAGCAAAACTATGGATAGGATTTCCGATCAATGAGAGAAGGTCATTGATATACAAGAGGAAAAGAATGGAAGGAAAGAACTGAACCTTGGGGGACACCAGCATTAGTAGTGAAGTTAGAAGACAGAGAGCCACTACCGTCACCATCCGTGAGCGGTCAGAGAGAAAACTGGATAACCAATTACAAAGAACAGTTGGCAAACCATAAGACGGAAGCTTGTTTAGATCTTTATGCCAAACACGATCGAAAGCCTTTGAGATGTCAAGAGAAACTGCTTGTGTTTCCCGGTACTTTTCCATTGAATTTGTCCATAAATTGGTAACATAGGCCAGAATATCACCTGTGGATCGACACTGACGGAATCCATACTGGCGATCGTTGATCAGTCGGAAGGTTTCTAGATAGTTTAAGAGTTGACAGGTAAGTGATTTCTCCATTACTTTAGAAAGAGCAGAAGTAATTTGATGGGAGGTATTTGTCACCCTTTTTAGGAACTGGCTGGATATGAACGAATTTCCAAGCAGAAGGAAAAAACACACCTTTGGAATAAGAAAGTGAATAAAGGTGGCATAGAACAGGAGTAAGTTCAGATGCAGGTTTCACAATCACTATGTTGTTGGATTAGTGGTCCTTTCTTTGGTGCAGTTTGTTTGGCGGGGGCTGGCAGCTTGTCAGCCGGCTTGCTCAGCGTGTGAGCATAGGATAGGGCACGCTGTGGCATTTGTTCTGCCCCACCTAGGAGGATAACCTCCAATTTTGCATTTGCCTTTTCCTGCTCAATGTGGGAGTTGTGCAATATGGTTTCCACATTCGTCCATATATTAACTATTTTGCCACGCAGACCTGTGGTAATCCTATTATTCGATTTTCCCATCAGGGTTTCTAGTTGAGCTCTAAGAGCCAAGATTTGCTCTGGCAGGGTACCCTCTGGAAGAGTGGGATCAAGTATGGAGCTAGCCTCGTGCTGTTTATTTCCCTCGTCCTGGATATCAGTCGTCGGAGCAGTTGTCTGAGCATTCTTAGGCTCACTAGTGCTCCTAGTCTGTCTGTCCGATCTGGGAAAAGTTGGTTTCTTTTCTTAGAGGTGGAAGGCCTCTTGTCATCAGTGTCTTCTGTTACCTCATTCCTGTTTGGTTTCACCTTGGGTGTGGGAGGAGCAGGCATGGCCTGCCGGTCTTGGTTAACAGCAATGATCTCAAATTCTACATTACTTATGCTGGATGCGGATAATCGGGTCTGGTCGGATTATAGAGATGTGAGATATTTCACTAGATAAAGCAGGTCAAAAGCTGAGGAATGACACCCGCCAGAAGTCCGTAGCCTATTTGGCGTCAATCAGAAGAGTTTCGGTGTTTGGGGCTATCGGTCAAGAAGCACACGTGACCAACAGGTCACGTGTGCTTCTGAGGAGCCCAATTAAAGATATTCAGCTAGAGCAGCGAGACAAAATTCATACATTGTAGAGGTACGTCAGAAGTGATAAAACGACAGTTCGGACGTCATCATCATCATCATCGTCAGCCATTTTCAATCCACTGCAGGATGAAGGTCTCTCCAGCAACTTTCCAGTTCCTTCTGTTTTGAGCACTGGCCATCCATTTACTACCCACAAACTCATGAATTTCATCTATCCATCTCCGCCTTTGTCTTCCAGGTTTTCTTCTAGCTCGTCTTGGATAACATTCTGTTATTTTCTTAGTCCATCTGTCATCATGTCTTCGAGCTATGTGTCCTGCCTAAGACCATTTTAGTTATTTAGTTTTGATAAGAATGTCCTTTACTTGAGTTTGCTGCCTAATCCATGTGTTTCTCTTCTTATCTAACAGTCTGATTCCCAATATAATTCGTTCCATTCTTCGCTGTGTAGTTCTCAGCTTCTCTTCCATTCTTTTGGTGAGTGCCCAAGTTTCACTTCCATAAGTCATGGTGGGGACTATACATTGGTTCGTTATTTTACGTTTCAGACAAACTGGACTATTGCTCTTCAGTATGTGACTATATTTCCTGAATGCTATCCATCCAAAATTTATTCTTCTCTTGACTTCCAGCCATTTATTATTATTACAGCTAATAACTTGTCCCAGATAAGTATGACTCCACCTTTTCAATTACTGCTTCTTCAATCATTATTTTCCTTTCTGTGGCATACTTGTTCATCATTACTTTTGTTTTAGCCATATTCATCTTTAGTCCAAATTCCTTACTAACAGTACAATACTGATTAAGATTTTCCTCTAATTCTTTGGGATCGTGGCTTATGACCACAATGTCAACTGTCTAAACCAGTCTAATCCTGTGAAAGCTTCCTCAAGGGCAGCAGTAAACATCTTCGGAGATATTGTGTCTCCTTGTCGAACTCCTTTCTCAGTTTTAAATTTCCTACTGTCTTTGTCTAGTCTAATAAAGGAGGTAGCACTCTCATATATTTTCTTCAAAATCATAATATATGGGGTATCTATGCCTTGTCTTTCCAGTGCCCGAAACATTGCCTTATGCTGTATGGATTCAAATGCCTTTTCATAATCCACAAATGCCAGGCATAATGGTGTTTTATATTCATTTGCTTTCTCCATTAGCTGTGATATTACGTGAAGGTGATCCCTAGTTGAGAATCCTGTCCTAAAGCCAGCTTGCTCTTTCGGTTGATTCTCATCAAGTATTCTTTTTAATCTGTTAGTAATGACCCTTGTGAACAACTTGTAGATGTGGGATAAAAGCTAATTTGTCTATAATTTCCAGTTTCTGATTTATCTCCTTTCTTATTCAGCCAAACTATGATTGCATTATTCCACTGCTTAGGCGTCACACCTTTTCTAATGCACTTTGTGAAGAGCCTTGCCAGTTTTTGTGTTATGTTTCTTCCTCCCAATTTTAACAACTCTACAGTAACTTCATCTTCCCCCGGGGCTTTCTGATTCTTCATTTTCTTCAATGCATGTTCTACCTCATCAGGAAGAATATCGGGTATGTCTTATGTGTTGCTACTTTGCAAACCATCTTCTCCACTGCTGGCATCATTCCCCTGCTCCTTGTATAATTCTCTATAGTAGTCTTCTGCTATTTGAATTATGCCTTCTCTGCTGTTTATAAGTACACCATCGCTATTCTTCAGTTTCAGTATCATTTGTCTTTCTGTATTACTGCTCATGGCTGCTGATTTAAATCCTTTGTTTTCCCTTAATGCTTGTTCTACTTTTCTTGTGTTAAATCTCATGTCCTCTCTGAGTCTCTTTCTAATGGCTTTGTATAACTCAGTATACTCATTTTCTCCCTGTCGGTGTTTTTCTTGCTTTTCATTTGTCGTCTTCGGTTCATCATGACAAGTGTTTCTTGACTAATTTTTTCTTCTTTGGATTTCCTTTTCCCTATAGGTTTGTTTCTTGGGTTTTATCACTTTCAGAAAGTTGTAATATTCCTCGTCGATATCTTGGTCCTGAGCAGTCTGCAGAAGCCAAAACTTGTTCTTAAGTTCCAGTTCATACTGCTTTTTCTCCTCTTCTGTTATCTCAAAGACCTTTGTATTATTTACTCGAGTCAGTTTTTTCCTTTCCTACATCTATATCAAGTGTACACCTTACCATTCTGTGATCACTTCCAACCTTATTTACTTTATTCAGGACGGTAACATCATTCACAATATATCTTCTGTTAGTGAGGATGAAGTCGATTTCATTAGTAGTTAATCCATTTGGACTCCTCCATGTCCACTTTCTGTTCGCCCTTTTCTTGAAAAAAGTTTCCATTACTGACTTGAGATTCTGAAAATTCCACAAGTCTTTCGCCTCTTTCATTTCTTTCACCAATTCCAAAATTTCCTATAGTTTCCCTTTCTGCACTGTTTTGTCTTTTTCCAACCTTAGCATTGAAGTCCCCTATAATAATAGTGTAGTGGGTTTTCTGCTCATCTAGAAGGCTCTCAATTTCGGTGTACATTTCTTCAACCTCTTCATCATCATGGCTCGATATTGGTGCATAAATCATTATAATCTTTAGCTTGTACCTCTTAGAAATCTTGAGTATTAGTCTTGACACCCTTGGTGATGTACTTTTGAATTTCAAAATGTTGTTTTTAAAAATTTTTTGGACCAGAAACCCAACTCCACCTTCACTCCTTTCACTGTTTCCATTGGTGTACAGCAGATTTCCACTTGATAAACTTATAAGTGATTAATTTCTTCTTCTTGTTTCAGCCAAACCGATGATATTCCAATTCACATTTTCTAATTCCTTTTCCAGCTCTAATATCCTGTCTTCACCGATGAGTGATCTTACGTTTATAACAGGCCAAGTTCAGTTTCCGTGCATGGCAGCCTGGTCGTACCCAGAGATTCTTAGCACCCTCTGCTTCCACTCTGATCCTCTCGCTGCCGTAAGAGGGAGAGTGAAAGCTGCTGGGGACTGAGGGCCATATTTGTATTGTTGTGCTCTCATATGCTGGAGGGTTTGGTCTTTTCCTCTTCACGCTGACCAGGCGTCTTGAAGAGAACCACTCTACACGTTCGTTGCCACCTAAGTGACGTAACAGGGCTTACCATCGAGAAGGTGTGCATGAGTGGATTTTAAGGAGGCAGGCCAACCGGACTTCTCCTAAATCTTCTGTAATAGAGAGATATTGAATCCATCAGTGTTTTAGGCTGAGTGTCTGATAACACACAGGATACCTGTTCCCCTCTAAGCCCCCTAGTTCGGATGTGGGTGTAACTAACAACGAAATTGCTGGACGGCTGCATGACTTTACCCAGAGCAGGAACAATGCCAAGGTCACAAATCAGTCTTATGACAAAAAAAGCACTTCAGGTTAAATGTAAATCAGCGTTATTGTTTGGAGCTACGCTAAACAAAGGCTCAGAGAGAAACGTTACACACTATCAAAACACATATGTAAATAAATAGCACATCTTTATGAAGATTTCATAAAATCCATCCCGGCTGTAGCTAATCATCTAAGAAACATAGCGGTGCACACATTTTACAAATATGCCATTTAAAAACACTTAAAAATTACTATAAAGCTGGAGCTAAATCATAGACGTCTAACAACTAGGCCAACTGGCGGGCTTGGTAGAGTGTAAAGTGTGTTTGGGGTCAAATGGCACCAGGGGTTTCCCCCATCTCCGCTTAGTTTACATTGTCGTGTGATACAGTACGCTGTAAAGGCCAGAGATTTAAAAGTGTATGGATATTGTACATGAGTAGTGTTGTGTACCGTTGTTCTTCTGGCCATTTAGCCGCCAGGCCTCTGCTGAGGCCAGACGTTGCCCACACTTCGCCTCGTGGAGACAGACCAGGTACACCAATATTTTAAATAAGTACTCTGGCAGGTCCTGCCACCTAGGTTCCCGAGATTTCAGTGGCTAGGACCTAAAAAAAAATAATAAAAAATAAAAAAATAAAAAAAAATAAATAAAATAAATAAAATTAAAAATAAAAATAACTAAGTGAAAAAAAAAAAAAAAATTTGAGAGGTTATCGCGTGGTAGTTGTGCTAGAATTGAGGCCGAAAATTGTGGGCGAATCTAATTTGGCTGTAGTTAAGTTTGAATGTGTGTGGGGCATTCGCTTGCGTGCAGGTAGAGTGGGAGGGAGACTGAAGGCTGGAGGGCGACAGACAGAAGAATGGAGTCGATAGGGAGGGTGACTTCAAGATTTGGTGGGAAAAGTGTGGGTGGCAAGGAGGGAAGGAGACAGAGGGACCGTCACCTCCCCCCCCCCCCCGGCCAGGGAAAGGGAAGAAAGTGGGCCAGGCAAGGGCGCCAGGTCAGATTGCCAATAAGGCTAGTGTGCCGAGAGGCTCTGCAGTTTCTTCAGTCGGTGGAATGTCATTTCTGGGACATTGTCCCGTCCGAGGTTTACAAAAGTCCAGTTTATTTTGTAGCCATTCATTGGTTAGGATCCCATCCGAGGTTATTTAGTCCAGTCAGTTTGGATGTGCATTTGCGATTTCATTTTGTTCCTTCTGTTATGAAGTTGGATCCGTGCGGGTTTGATTTGTTCTGGTGGTCCTTAGTGGTGTCGAATGGTTTTTAAGATTATGGGCAGCTTTGATGGGTACTTGCATTCTCTTCATTGCAGTGGTTGCAGCTGGGGGAAGGTCCGTCTTCTGCTGAAGAGGCCCTGAGCGAATTTTGTTAGCGCTTTGTAACTGTCTTCTTCTTCAAGGATGAGGTGTTCCTGGTTTTGCAGTGTTAATCGAATTTCAGTGATGAGCCGGCAGCGTAGATCTTGATACAGGGGACAGTGATACATGAGGTGTTCCCATGTTTCTGTTTGGCCACAGTGGCAGAGAGGAGTGTCGCTGAGTCGGAAGCTTGATAACTTGTGTCTGAATGCACCGTGTCCGGTGAGTAGGTATGTGACCAGGAGTCCTGGAGACAGCCAGTGGGGATATTTTGGATATACCGTCTGAATTGTCGGCACGAATTTCCGGGTGATTTCACCTTTGATTGAATTTTCCCAGCGGGTTTACCAGGTCTGTTGGAGATGCAGTGTGAGTCGCATCTTTTCCATTTTAGGGTCATTGGCTAAGTCAGTCGTGTAGTTCAGGCAGGTGGACGTTTTTCCTTTGCTGAGGTGGTGTAGGATTCCGCGACGAACGATCTCCAGGTCCAGGGGGAGGGCACCCATAAGGACCTGCAGCGCGTGAGTACTCACCGTCCTGCAGGCTCTGGAGATCGTTAGCAGGGTATATCTTTGTATCGTCTCGAGTTTTCTCCTGTTGACCGCGGTGGTCGCTTTGTGGTACCAGACTCCGGAGGCATATGAAATGGCTGGCAGGAATACTGTCGTATAGAAGAGGGCTAGTGTCCGTTTCCTCAAGCCCCAGTCCTTACGGATGACTCTTGCAAAGAGGGCAGAATAGTTTGATTTTATTCCTGATGTATGTCAGATGTGGTGTGAAGGATAGATTCCTATCGAGCATGACTCCCAAATGTTTTAATTCTGTTGCGAGTTTGACGGTTTTCCCCTGGACTTTGATTTGGGGAGGCCTCCTAATATCTAGGTTCCCCCTGAGTAGGACTGAACATGTCTTGGTTGGAGAAATTGTGAGTTTGTTGTTGTCAGCCCAGTCTTGCAAGATAGTGACTGCTCTATTTGCGGAGTTCTCTAATTGTGCTCTGGAGTCCTCAGCAAGCATCAGAATAAGATCGTCTGCGTAAGCCTGGGATGTGACGAGTTTTCCATCAAATATGACCCGGTTTTGAAAGAACATATTTAAGAATTTAATGTTCATCTGATAATAAAGAACCTTCATATCCATCGCCAGAGATTCAAAATGGGTTTATTAACATTTTTAGGAAATTATGTGAGAAAAAAAAAATAGCACCCGCTAATATAAAACAAGCTGAATATACCGGACGTATCCCACACTGACTAAATGTGCGAAGTAATTAGGTATGTTCACATTGTAAATGGCAAGGTTGAAGTGAAAGAGTCATTTTTAGGCATCTTCCCTGTTGTTGGAAAGAACGCTGCCGAACTAACAAATTTTTTTTTGAATAATTTAGAAAAGGATGGACTGGATATAAATCTGTGCCGTGGTCAAGGCTACGACAATGCGGCAACCATGGCAGGAATTCATGGTGTCCAATCTAAAATGATGGCAATTAATCCCAAAGCATTGCTTATGCTCTGTGCAAACCGCTCTTAAATTTATGCGTATTGCATTATTTGCAAGCGTTTCGTCATGCGCTTGCTTCTTTGGAACGTTGGAAAACCGTTTTATTCTTTCTTTTCAGTCTCTCCACACCATTGGGAAATAATGAAAAAAAATACAGGAATGACAGTCAAAAGACTTTCCCAGACAAGGCGGGGTGCACATTATGAATAAATATGGTCAAAATGAATTTCGAAAAAAAAAAAAAAATAAATAAATAACTTCCGCTCTACAAACACGGTGCGAACTTCAAGAGAATGTGGATACCAGAGGGACCGCTGAAATTCCACAAGAAGTTAACCTTACAGAAAAATATTTTATTATTATTATTATTATTATTATTATTATTATTATTAGCCTTATGGTGCAAGGAAGCCTGAGGCTTATGCTACACCAGGCAAAAAAAAAAAAAAAAATCTGAATTACCCAGAGAGAGAGAGAGAGAGAGAGAGAGAGAGAGAGAGAGAGAGAGAGAGAGAGAGAGAGAGAGAGAGAGAGAGAGAGAGAGAGAAGAATAATGATATCCAACAATCGGAATAAGTCTGGAAAAATGTGTTCTAAAGTTAGACCTTAAAATTATTTATTAATGAAGAAATTATTTTAGAAATGGTGGAATTCAGCACTTAAGTGTTCTTGTAGAACACTTAAGTGCTGAATAACTATACAAATAGATTACATGTATTTCACACCCTCGTAGACAAAATCAATGATCCAATGCACCACGGAATCGGAGGCCCGCGGACCCCAAGGCCGACTCCAAAATACATCGAATCACCAATCTTTGAGGGAGAGAATACAATACGTCCGTATTTTAAAAACAATTCAAATGCTTTGAAACCAAATTTAGGCCTGACGTAGCCAAGTGGTCAAGAGCAGGAGTGCAGTAGCATACGCTCTTTAAGTGGACCGGGGTTCAAGCCCGTGACTACTAAATACGATTAATATTTGTGTTGATTGATTTATTGTAAACTCCACTGACCTGGTGATCGTGCCGGAGTATAAACAAGTATGTGTATATATATATATTTTTAGGTCTGACGTAGCCGAGTGGTCATGAGCGCGAGTGCAGTAGCATACGCTCTTTGAGTGGACCGGGGTTAAAGCCCGTGTCTACTAAATACGATTAATATTTCTATTGATTGATTTATTGTAAACTCCACTGACCTGGTGGTCGTGCCGGAGTATAAACAAGTATGTGTGTGTGTGTGTGTGTATATATATATATATTTTTTTTTTTTTTTTTTTTTTTTTAAGGCCTGACGTAGCCCAGTGGTCAGAAACGAGAGTGCATAGCACGCGTTCCTTGAGTGAACGGGGTTCAAGTCCGTGACTACTAAATACGATAAATATTTGTATTGACGATTTATTGTAAACACTACTGACTTGGTTGTCGTGTCGGAGTATAAACAGAAAATTTATAAATAATGAATCCATACTTTTAATACTTTAAAAACTAGTATACCAAATTCGTGTCGGACCACCTACCAATAGTGTTTGAAATTGCACAGGTACCTGCAACCTGTGCAATTTAGTTGGAACCAAATCCGCGGTCCGATGCGTACGGTAACCACGTTTTCAACCAACCTGGTCAGGCCAAATGTTATCCTCACTGAAATTAAAGCATTTAATTGCAATAATCTCTGCTTCAAACCAGTGGAAGAGGCAATTAATCATTTCTAATGAATTGAGAAATTTCTCTCATTGGTGCGTCGAAGACAGTTAAAATCTCCTCAAACACAAAGTGGTGGTTCAATTCCTATTTTAATCTAAAGCAAAAAGCCTACAGAACCTGGAAAAAGTCTGGCTCGATGCTAGATCACATCGCTTACAAGAAACAAAGAGCGAATTTCCTGCGTGTTCGGAAGAAGGCACATCGTAAGCATATCCAGAGAAGACTTAGCCATTCCAAGCGTATCGTTTCCACACTTGGTCGTCAGTTGGAAATGGATGGAGAAACGATAGAACTGTGGACACAGTCAACCTTCCACCCTGACCAAGAAAAACATCCGCCCCTCTCTGTAGTGGCCATCACAGATAAGGCCAGAACCGAGCTTGCGCATATTAAGATTTCAAGGGAAATGATTATGAAAGCAATAAACAGCCTTTCCAATAAATGTACAGTTGGTCCCGACGGATTTCCTCTCTTTATTCTCAAAATATGCAGTTTCTATGTGGTTGACTTGTTACATCACCTCTTCAACCGTATCCTCGAGACAGGTATCACACCGACAATATGCAATATCTACCATGCTTTACCAGTCCCAAAAACTAATAAACCAAAAGATCCCAGAGACTACAGAGCATCTCTATTTTTTGCGGACTACTAAAAGTGTTTGAAAAAACGATACAGTCCACCTTAGTAGATTACCGCTTCAGTGAGCGTGCACAGCATCTTCATACTGTTATTCCTAGGAAGTCCACGCTGTCAAATCTTTAATGACCAGCTGGGCAATCCAAAAAGCCCTTAACTCTAAGAAACAACTTGATCTTATTCCAAGACATACAATCAGCTTTTGACACACTCAGCACAACAGAGCTAGCTAAAATTTTGAAGCATTATTTCAGAATCGAAGGTAATCTTCTTGCTATACTCCATCAACTCCTCATCAATAGGCAAATCTTTATTAAATATGATCATAGATTGGAGAGGACCTCCACGACCTCTGTCGGCATCCCACAAGGGGGAGTTCTTTTATCATGGTTTTTTGCTGCAGCACTAGAGCCCTTCCTTGCGAAGCACACAAACTTCATTTCATACGCTGGTGATCTTAAAATGCTGATCACAGCCGATGATCCAGCAAAAGCTGAGGCAGTCGCCTATGAAAATCAGATGTCCCAGACGTCCTAGAAAATCCAGAATTATCTAGGACGTCTGGGACTTAAACTGAATCCTCAGAAAGCAGCCCAGATGACATTCACAAAAAAGGAGGATTATAAATGAAATTATGCTCAGAATAAATGGAATCACCATTAAAAAGGTTCACTCCCACACGGATTTTGGGTTGAAGTGGGGTGATCGGCTTACTTTCAAAGGCCACCTTAAGATGGCCAGGCTAGAAACGCTAGCGGCGTACTGGGCAATCCGGCAGGAATTGGTCGGCCTTAGGCCTCGAGAGTTCCTTTTGGAATACGTCCGAAGAAAGTTAATACCCATACCGCTCTACGCATGGAGCCGCCAATTACCATGGATGAGCTACAGGAAGCTGCAACACAAATGCGCAACAAGAAATGCCCTGGCCCTGACCTCTTGGACCCAGAACTCGTTAAGAGGGCGGTGGAGCACATACCGGAACCCCTGCTGCACCTCTTCAACTGCTGCCTCAGAGTGGGCCATTTCCCAACTAGCTGGAAAACAGCACATCTCAAGCTCATCCTGAAAAACCCAACTAAACCACCTGAACAACCAAACTCTTACCGTTCCATAGCGCTGCTATCAACACTAAGTAAACTCCTGGAGAGAATACTACATCGAAGACTACTCAGCCACTACAAAGAAGCTAACCTAGAGTCACCCAGACAATATGGGTTCAAACCCGGACTCTCCACGATTGAAGCAATTCGGAACCTCCTAGAAAGCGCAGCACAATGTAATGAAAAGTACTTCCTGGTAATTGCGGTCGACTTCGCCGGGGCGTTTGACACCCTCTGGTGGCCGAGCGTCCTGGGCAGACTCCGCAAGGCAAAAATCCCCATGAATTTATATAATTGCATTAGATCCTACCTCTCAGATAGAAAAATCAGGGTAATGGCACCGTTCCGGAGCCTGACAAGATCGGTCCGCAGGGGCTGCCCGCAGGGATCTGTCCTGGGGCCGCTCCTGTGGAACATTGTTTTTGATGAATTCCTGGCACTCGACTTGGGTGATGTCAACGCACAAGCTTTCGCGGATGATCTCGTCCTAACGGTGGCAGCGAGCTCTAGATCACAGTTAGAAGCCCGTGCAAACCATGCACTGCAAGTGCTCCAGGACTGGGCAAACCTGCATACACTGGAGATTTCCCCGACCAAAACGAACTCAATTCTACTGAGAGGAACACTCGACATCAGACGGCCGCCCCAGATAAAACTAAGGGGAAGCACAATCAAACTGGCAAAACAGATGAAATACCTAGGCATTATCCTAGATTCCAACCTGTCCTTTAAACAACACCTCTTATATCTGAAGGAGAAGCTGAGAAAATACGCAGCACTAGTAGTCAGAGTAACACGCAGAGACTGGGGACTAAACAAAAGAACATTATCCCTCTACTATAAAGCAATTTTCGTCCCAGCAATTACTTATGGAGCCCCAATATGGTACGTCAAAGCAAGAACTGCAGTAAATAAAAGAATCCTCGATACAATACAGCAAAAAATACTCCTCACCATCACCAGGGCATGTAACACGGTGAGTACCTGTGCGCTGCAGGTCCTGGCGGGAACTCTCCCTCTGGACCTGGAGGTGGCGAGATGTGGGTTGATGTACTACCTGGCAAAGGGAACACCGACCACGTTTGACACTTTTACACTGGACCCTACAAACAACCACCGAATGGAAAAACAGAAAATCATGGAACACCTGAAAGAAACTTGGCAGAGGAGATGGCAAGAGACGACCAAGGGTGAAGTCACACGGAAATTTATACCCTACGTAGACAAGACCTATCCAAAAGCCCCCAAATGGTTCTACCCAGGACTGAACACCACCTTCCTCCTGACGGGCCATGGGCCCTTTAACGCAAAACTGAATGCATTCGGACTGACCGAGGACCCAACTTGCACCTGTGGCAATATGGAGACGTGGCAACATATCATGCACAAATGTGAATGCTATGAGGAACAAAGATCAGTACTCATCACCAGTATAAAATTTGTACCAAAAGACAATGAGCATCACCTCCTGGATTCGGAAGACGAGTACACCGCATTCAGCCGCTACGCCCAGGACATCTTTAACAGAAGGAGAACAGAAATCGCTATCCGCAACAATATGGAAACATCTGAATAGAAGAACTCCATTGAAACTAACCAAGGAGGAGACTACAGCATGAACATACCGCATGACTACAACCGATCAGAAGAAATTACCAACAAAGATAACTCTCCATTCATGACCTGGTGCAAATGGCCAGGACTGATGCTCTCAACGAATATGACTACCTGAATTGACATCAAAGCAGTACTACAAACTGACCAGAGTCATCACTCCTCTTCCTGATCCCATAAGATGAACACGAGACAAGTGAGACTGAACCAAGACTGTGACCTACCTGAAGTGACACTGAACTGAACATCCAAAAACCATGACTGTAACCGCAGCTACGCTGTTGCCTCGCCTTTTGGCGATCTGGGTTGGACACCTAGTCTGGCCCACTTTCTCTCCATATCCTGGCGGTGGGAGGGGCTGGGACCGTCCCCTCCCCCGTCTTCCCCGTTTACTTCTCCTGGTGCGGCATGGGCATGCCACACTGATATCTGGGGTCGTCTACCCTATTGGCCTCATACTTCTGTCTTTCCCCTCCAGTCTTCAGTCTTTCTCCCCACTCTCTCTCTCTCTATACATTACAGTGTACGCCCCACACGACAAAAAAAAAAAATTAAACTTCCAAATTATAACAGCCAAATCGTGCATCAATTCCAAATTCCAAAACTTAACCTCATTAGCGAACCACCCCTTAAAATCGCGTTATTATTATTATTTTTATTTATTTTATTTTATTTATTATTACTATTTTTTTTTTTTTTTTTTTTTTTTATAGGCCCTAGCCACTGAAATCTCAGGAAATTAGGTGGCAGGGCCTGCCAGAGTAAATAATTATGCTGGGTGTACCTGGTCTGCCTCCACGGGGCTGAGTGTGGGCAACGTTGGGCCCCAGCAGGGGTCTAGCGGCTAAATGGCCAGAGGAACAACGATACACAACACAATACTTCCAAATCCCATACACTTTTAAATCTCTGGCCTTAACAGTGATCTGTTACACCTACAAAGAAAACCACGCGGAGATGGGGGAAACCCCTGGTGCCGTTTGACACGAACACACTTTACTTTACACTTTACTTACCGCTCTACGCTTCGGTACTCTGGTCAGGAGCTTCCTCTACTGAACTAAAGAGATTTTTGGGGGTTGATTATTGGCTCCTGAGATGGCTAAACAGGGAGATGGGCTACCCTTTCATCATCTCTAGGAGCGTGCTCTATGGAAACCTGGGCATGAAACCCTGGGAAAATATAGTCAAAGAGAGGAATCTACACACCTTGGCACAACTTTCATGCGGCCAAATGGATTCGCCTGACATCTGGGATGTTTCTGCAAAACCTCGGACCTCACAACGAACCCGGTGCAGTTCAACACCTTGTCTACAATCTTGTCTTCAAAATGTGCAAAACCTTAGGTCAGTGTTCCCGGAAAATGTATAACTCCTTGGGAATCGATACCTCGTCTTTCTGCAGCTCGAAGCGCTATAGACAGGACATAGTGAAAGAACTCTAAACACGAACAATAAGCGCTGTGTGAAAAGAATTCCCTGCAAAGGCTTTCCTGGATTTACCATTGCGTTTTTATTGTTTGTTATCTATTTATTTTATTGTTTATCATTTTATATATTGATTTTTACTTTATGTATTTTCAATCTGTTTTGATCTCTTGCAATTCCAAATGAATCAACTGGAATTTGCATCATGTACACCCTTCTAGCCGAACCAGGCTGTTCCAAGGGTGCCCACGGATGTGGAAATAAAATGATATTAATAATAATAATAATATTAAAACATAAAAAACATTAGACTCCTCTGAAACATTAAAAAAATAAAATTTTGTTGGGAAATTAAAGAATTTAGTTTCTTAATGTTTCAGAGGAGTCTTAATGTTTTTTTATGCTTTAATATTAGTTTTTAAAATATTAAAAGTATGGATTCATTATTTATTTGTTTTCAGAGCATTTAAATTGTTTTTAAAATACGGACGTATTGTATTCTCTCGCTCAAAGATTAGGGTTAGTAATTCGATGTATTTTTGGATCGGGCTTGGGGTCCGCAGGCCTCCGATTCCGTGGTGCATTGGATCATTGATTTTGTCTGGTGTTTGGTGTGGAATACATCATCTATTTGTATAGTTATTCAACTCCCACACGAATTTGGGGTTGAAGTGGGTGATCGGCTTACTTTCAAAGGCCACCTCAAGATGGCCAGGAAACAGAGAGTATCAGCACTGAAGTGTTCTACAAGACATCATACAGGTAATTTCTCCATTTCTAAACTAATTTATTTATAAAGTAGTAGCCTTTGCTGCTCTGTTATCTATTAATTTATGAAGAAAGAAAGAAAATTGCAGAAAGGGCTGTTTCAATTTGCAAATACAGCTTGAGGAAATGGGCATTCAATAGGAAAAAGGGGAAGAATAAAGATAAAAAAAAAAAAAAAAATGCCAGGAGAGATGACGAAGGATGCTCGACTGTCACTCCAAGAAGGATTAAAAAGAGTGATGTATCAATGCCTGGATTGCTTTCATTGAGATTTGGAGGTTCGTTCGAAAACGATGGACGAAATTCTTTCAACGTTTGCCATTATCCAACCGTATAATTTGGTTGTTGCGAAGAAAGAAGAATATGAAATGCATATTTCGAAGCTGACCGAAATTTTCGATGAATTTCGTCTTGAAGAAATTGTATTAGAAATTGGCCGACTAAGACGTCACTTACAAGCTGCAAAAATAACTGTTGAAGCAAAACAGTTTAAACAAAAAATAACTGTCTCAGCTCTGCTGAGAAAGTGACATGCTAGGGCGAACACAGAAACCTTTTGGCCAAATGCATTCTGCAGTCAGCTTCCATGTTTCTGTATTCGTTTAAAGGGCCGCCGTAGCCTAGTGGTCAGGCGCGCGGGTGCATAAGTACCCGTGCCTTGAGTGACCGGGGTTCAAGCCCGTGACTGCTGAATACGGTGCTGTTTCTTGTATTCGGTCTATCTTGTTAACTCCTCTGACTGTTTGGTCGTCCCGGAGTATAAACATAAAATTTATTTATTTATTATATCTGTTGAATGCCTCGAAAAATTTTCCAGTTCCCTGGGAGGTGTGGGAGGGAGAAGGGAACTAATGCGTTTAATCATGGGATGCCTGTTATCAGCTTAGTATTTATGTAAATGTAGTATGGTCAAGTGATTGTTTTGAGAATGGAGGGGTTTTCCAATTTAACAGGGGTTCTCCCCGAGTTTTTTTTATCTTGTTTAAAATTTAAATAGTTATATCTAGAGCAAGCTTATAATGATTCGATTTTCGTAGCTTTCAATGCTAAAATAATAAAATTAAGACATTTTCTATCCGCAAAAAATATCTTTACTTGTACCTTAAGTAATTTTCACCTTGCAATCTGGAATGTTACCTTCACTAGAGAACGTCAACCAACTAACCGGCTTTCAATATTATTCTGGACTAGGAATCACAAATCATAGGCTATCTAATTTTTTTTTTCAATATCTTTCTTAATAAATTGATACAAATATGCCCTTGGCAACTTGTTACCATCAGATGGTAGATATAATGATGACGATTGAATGAGTGGCTCTAAGAGAAAAGAAAAAAAAACCTTCAAATTATGTCTGTAACAAAAAACGTTAAAGATGCTTTTAAAGGCTACTGCTCCAAAGGTTATTGATACATTTAAAGAACTATTAATTAAAAGTGAAATGTCAAAAACATGTTTTAGATGTCTTACTGATGTTCAAAGCAGAGTTGAAAGTCTTTAATTCTGTGAGCCTAATCACTCCAGACTGCTGCCAGCAATACTGCTATTAAAATACATCCCTTAGACAGTCCACGACCGGTTTCGATCTCTTTAAATTGTACCACTTTGCAACACTACTACATATGGAAAATCGACATAAATTTTACTTTTTTTTTTTTTTACATTAAATAGTGGATAGAGATCTCAGTTAAAAACTTTCCGAGTAGAATAGGTAAGGAAGATAATTTGAGGGACATAATGAGGTGCATAAGACTAGGAAAATATTTTCCTTTAAATTTTGATGAGCCATTACCTCAGAATTAGTAACTGTTAAAATTCGATTCAGTTCCATCTAGTAGACTTCATCTTATAATGTTTATCTTCGGTCGTTATGGCGTGTTATTGAACGTTGGAATAAGTTGCTTAGGCGGGGAGAGTTTGGCAAAATTGAAGGAAGAATTGAATAGGCACTTTTTGACTATGTGGATAATATAATGGGAGGTTCCCCCCCCCCATGCAGATTAAGTTCGCTTCCTTGAATCATTATGCAATTTTAGCAGTAATATTACTTACTGTTCAAATGGCAAATTACATTATAAAAAATCCAAATTACTTTATAGAGAACTTTTGATCATGATCGTATTGTTCCGACATGCTCCTTTACTATTATTCTAATCATCTAGTAATGCGATGGCTCTGCGATGTTAATTTGTGTCCGTAATAATTAAATAACTGTCGAGAGGAAGAATGATCAGTATTGGTTATTGGTGATTTAATAAACTTGTAATCGACCTCGGAGCCCGTGGAACACTGTGATTATGAAAAAGTTGATTCTCCGGAGCTAAGGATTTCTCTGAATTTTTTTGAATTACTGTATTTTCTAAATTTTTTATCATTCATTCAAGGGTTTCTCTGAATTATTTTTATCATAGGAACGACGATTAAATTTTGTTCGTTTGATCTATCCGTGTGTACAGATAATACATCTACAATTAAATATGAACAAAGAAATTTCAAAGTAGTGATATATAAACCGAGGCAGAGCATACTGCTACCGGGTGCGTCCACAGATGTCGGATAGTGGAACGACCTTCAGATATGGAGGTCAGCTGTGAATAACCATAGGACCCTGAAAGGTCCGGTAATACTGAAATCAGAAGTCAGGGCAGCTGTAACCCGATTGAAAAGTAATAAGGCGGCCGGACCAGACGCCATCGTGACAGAAATGATAAGGGCTTTGGATGATTTTGGCATTGCGATAATAGCTGAGGTGAACTACAAGAACTACAGGAACCTCTAGACAAAGTAGTGTAACAAGGTAGAAGGAAAGACTTAACAATAAACATTAAAAAAAAAACAAAACAGAGTGCATAGTTTTAGTTTTCAGCAAAAAGAAAATTGTGCCCAAATGCATACTGAAAATAGGGAACAACATCATAAGACAAGTAAGAGAAGTACAAGTAAGAGAAGTATCTAGGGAGTTGTGTTACACAAGATGGACGATCAGATAATGAAATCAAAAGACGGATTGGTATGGCCAAGGCCACGTTTCAGAAACTGGGAAACATACTAAAAGTTAGGAAATTGCCATTGAAAACGAAAAACAGAAATTTGATCTGTTATGTTATACCTATCCTTACATACGGTAGTGAATGCTGGACAATCTCCCGAGAAATGGCAAAGCGTTTGGAGGCGACAGAAATATGGTTTTATAGACGGATGCTCAGAATATTATGTGCTGAACATACCACGAATGTAGATGTACTACAGAGAGCAGGAACGGAAAGATTATTACTGAGGAACATATGAGAAAAGTAGCTGGAATTTTTTGGGCACATCATGAGGAAGGAATGTTTGGAGGAGATCATCATGACAGGCAAGGTGAATGGAAAGCGAAGCAGTGGAAGACAAAGAATAAACTATATTAGTAATCTGACCAATTGGATTCTAGACCTGCTGAGTACGGAGTCTAGACCTGCTGAGAACAGCAAAAGATCGAGAGCTGTGGAAGACCATGATCACCAACGTCCTTAACGGACACGGTGTATGTATGTATGTATGTGTGTGTGTATATATATATATTTTTTTTTTATATACATATATAAAAATATATTTTATATATATATATAAACGTGTGCAGTCAAAATTTGAATTTATATATGCCTGCACACATTTGTTTATTGTGGATTTGCATAGTAAAAAAATACTAGACACTACCCATTTGTAATGGTGTGTATAGCGTCGATATTCTCTCACATCGCATGGGGAAAGCCCTTTTTTTTTTTTTTTATTCTTTCTCACTCCGGTTAACCAACCACATTTACAGAAACGATACACTGACGCTTCAGGCCTTTGTTGTTCTTAGCTTAGATTCTAAATAATGAAACCTTATGTGAAAGCATTTCAGTGAATTATGCGTATAACATATATGGAAATGACATTTCCATATACAAATCACAGGTCCTGAAGTATTATAAACTTTGTTAATCTCCTAAGCAACTAGATTTAGTTAAGAAAAAAAACAAACAAACAAAAAAAAAAAAAAAAAAACCCTCTTCAAATCAAAGCGGATTGCTCTTCATTCGATTGAGGTATAGGAATTATTCTATCAAGAAATTAATCCAGAAAGTGAAATTTCTGGAAACCAAAATTAAAGAAAAGCTCATGAAATAACAGTAAACCAGCGAAAAGGTTGCCCGACTTTGGTACGTCCTGTACAGATCCTTGGTGACACACAGTCCTCAGCTCATCAGGTAAGTTTTGCTCAGATGAGCTTCGCGAGTGGAATTTAATATGGAAGGCTTGCTTCATTGGCCTTTCCTATCCAAAAAAATTAAAATGGCGTTTCAATGGGGGGGGGGAGTGTAAAGTGTGTTTAGGGTCAAATGGTACCAGGGGTTTCCCCCATCTCCGCGTTGCTTTCATTGTGGGTGAACCAGTTCGCTGGGAAATGCCAGAGATTTAAAAGTGTATGGATATTGTGTATGTGTAGTGTCATGTACCGTTGTTCATCTGGTCGTTTAGCCGCTGGACCCCTACTGAGGCCCAACGTTGCCCCACTTTCGCCCCGTGGAGGCAGACCAGGAAACACCAGTAGACTAAGATTTACTCTGGCAGGTCCTTCCGCTTAATTTCCTGAGATTTCGGTGGCTAGGACCTAAAAAAAAAAAAAAAAATATATATATATATATATATATATATATATATTATGTGAGGTAAAAATTAGGCAAAAGTAATAAAAATAAATAGATATGGCTTTTGCGTTTTGCTTCGCTCTGCATTATTGCCGTACTACTGGCTGATGTTTTTATTTTAAATATCATATTTATTTTAATTATCAGATATATTTTTTTTTTTTTTTTTTTTTTGGTAAATTCGATGAGGAATAACGCTAAATTTCTGAAAGGCTGAGTGTATGGGCGAAAAACGTAATTTGGAGATGATTGAATCAATTCCGACGTGTAGGGCATTCGCTTGCGTATGTGCAGGTAGAGTGGATGGGGAGACTGAAGTCTGGGGGGAAAAGACAGAAGTATGGAGTCGAGAGAGAAGGCAACCCCAAGTCACAGTGCCCATGCCCCACCAGAAGGGAAAGTGGGAACGGCGAGAAGGGGAGGAGACAGTAAGACCGTCTCCCCCCCCACCGGGAATAGGGATATTAAAGATGAGGAGGCTAGGGTGCCCTCTTCAAGTCGCCAAATGGCGTTTGGCAGCTGTGCTTCCTTAAGTTTCTTTTCCTCAATGTCGAGTCGATTTTAGTCCAGTCGCTCATGGGGTAAGCCCCGTCCTTGTGTTTTTCACTAACTTGTCTCAAGGCTTTTCTCTGTAGTAACTCCATTGGATGGTATTTTATGGTCTTGTATAGTTTAACTTGTAGTGGTCTTTCGTCAGACACGATTTATGGTAATTAGCAGTTTTCTTCTCTCGAAGAGGTCCTGGGCATATTGAGGAAGTGCTCTGTATTCCTTTTCTGTGGGGGGGGAGTGTAAGTGTAAGTGTTTTCAGTGTCTAACGGCACCAGGGGTTTCCCTCATCTCCGCGTTGCTTTTATTGTGGTTGTACCAGTTCACTGGGAAGGCCAGAGATTTAAAAGTGTATATATTATGGAAGTGTGGTGTTTTGTACCGTTGTTCCTCTGGCCATTTAGCCGCTGGACCTCTTCTGAGGCCCAATGTTGCCCCACTTACGCCCCGTGGAGGCAGACCAGGTACCCGATAGGCTTTAGTTCACTCTGGCAGGTCCTGCCACCTAATTTCCTGAGATTTAAATGGCTAGGACCTTTTTAAAAAAAAAAAAAAAAAAAATATTTTTTTTTTTTTACACATATATGTACAGATATATGTGTGATAGCTCTCGATTGCGTAGGGTGATGTCGCTTGAATAAGGAAAGACCGAAATATGGGCGTAAGTTAATTTGGATTCATTGATTTTATGTGGGGGGGGGAATTCGCTTGTGTAAAGATAGAGAGGGGGGAGAATGAAGACTAGGGGGTTAAAGGAGGAAGGATAAGGCCAATAGAGTAGGAGGCCTCAATTTGGTGTCAGCAGGGCATGCCCATGCCCTGCCAGAAGGAAGAATGTGTAGGACATTGGGGGTGGCGTGGTGGGGAGGAACCAGTATGACCGTCTCCACCCCCCTGCCGGGGTGGGATAGAAAGGGCCGGACAAGAGAGCCGGCACAGGTCGCCAATATGGCGTGTGTGCAGCCTGGCTCCAGAGTGGTGGCTAGGCCAGCAGGTTCAGGACAGCATCACAACACTGGCCCCACCAGGAGGTACATCCAGGGACAAGGTCTCTACTGACTTGTTCACTGATCGGTTGAATGCCGGCGTTGGTTATGGGATCCAGGTCTCATCCAGTTTGGTCGTGGTCCTTCTATTTCCATTTTGGGTGGTCATTGTTGGTATGTGGTCACTTTCACTGTTTGTTCTGTTATCTGGGCGTCGATGCAGTGTTGTCACTCCTGCATATGGTGATTGTCACATTCTAGGGTAGTTCGTTGGGTAAATTACATGCGCTGTCGGTCCAGTTGACAGGGTGTCCGTGTTTGATTGTGATATTCGTGGGAGCAAAGTCCCGTCCGATATCGTGGTACTTTGATCTTTCTGGTACAGTTGACAAAGTAATGGCACTCATGAGAGCAGAGTCCCGTCCGATGAGTTGTACTTGTAGTCAAGTCCTGCATCAGGCCTGGGGAGGTTGGGTCATTGCCCTTAGCCGTGTAAACAGCTCATGTGCAAAGCACGAGAGGGCCTTGTAGTGCTCCTCCTCATGTAATATAAGGTGCTCCCGTTCCTTCGGATTAAAGCGTATCTTTGTGATGAAATGACATCTGATGTCCTCAAAGAGGGGACAATCGTGCATTAGGTGTGGCCATGTTTGGTTTTCTCCGCAGTGGCATAATGGGGAATCCCTGATGCCGAAAGTTGACAGCTTGGCATTAAAAGAGCCATGCCCTGTTAGAAGAAAGGTGGTGTAGAGCCCCGGTGAGAACCAGTTTGGCTGTTCGGGATACACTTGGGTAATGTCCGGGATGAACTTCCGGGTTATCTCACCTTTAGTTGAGTCCGCCCATCGGGACTGCCAGGTTTGTTGAAGATATTTGGTTAGTCGTTTCTTTTCTGCGTTGTTGTTGTTGGTCGGGTCTGTGGTGAAGCCAATGCAAGTTACACTGTTCCCTCTTGATAGTTGATATAGCATGCCACAGCGGACAAGCTCCAGGTCCAAGGGTAGGAGCCCCACAAGGGCCTGCAGTGCATGTGAGCTGACCATGCAGCATACTCTGGAGACAGTGAGTAAGATGCTGCGCTGTATCGTTTCTAGCTTTTTTTTTTGTTGACTGCGGTGGTTGCTTTTTTAAACCAGATCCCTGCTGCATAGCTGATGGCTGGAATGAAGAAAGCCTTGTAAAAGAGGATCAGGGTTCTTTTCCTTAAGCCCTAATCCTTTCGCGAGACTCTTCCTATGAGGGCTGAGTAGTTTTTGATCTTTTTTTGTAGATATACGGTGAATGAAAGATTTTTGTCAAGGATGATTCCTAGGTATTTTAATTCCGTGGTCAGTTTTATGGTTTTTCCTTCTATTTTTATCTGAGGTGGCCTCCTGATATCAAGGGAGCCTTTTAAAAGTATTGAGGATGTCTTATAAGGTGATATTCTTAAGTGATGATTTTTTGACCATTCTTGGAGGGTATCTATAGCCCTGTTTACAATAGCCTCAGGTTGTGCACGATTGTCCGCCTCCAGCATCAGGACCAGGTCATCTGCGAAGGCTTGAGCATCTGCTCCATTTAGATCCTGGTTGAGGAAGCCATCCATCACCAAGTTCCAGAGGAGAGGCCCCAGGACTGATCCCTGTGGGCATCCCCGGAACACTGGCCGGGTGAGTTGGCTATAGGGTGTAGATACTGAGATCCTTCTGTCCGAAAGATAGGTTTTGATGCATTGGTATAAGTTGCTGGGAATGTTTGCCTCCCGGAGTCTGCCGAGGACACTTGGCCACCAAAGTGAGTCAAATGCCTCGGCAAAGTCGATGGAGATAATAAGGAAGTATTTACTATTGCTGTGTGTAGCTGCATTTATTATACGTTCCAGGGCATCCACGGTGGAACATCCTCGTCGAAAGCCAAATTGCTTGGGAGAGGGGAGGCCTGCTTCTTGGTAGTGAGCTTGTATCCTTCATGTTTAGTAGGTGTTCATACAATTTACTTAGTACTGGCAGTAGGGCTATGGGTCTGTATGACTCCGGGAGTTCCTGTGGTTTCTTCGGGTTCTTCAGTGTTAGCCTAATTCGTGCTGCTCTCCAATCATGGGGAAAATATCCTGCAGATAGGCAGTGGTTATATAAGTTTAATATAGTTGTTGGGATATATTCCACTGTCTTTTTTACAATTTCTGGCTCCAGGTAGTCTTTGCCAGGTGTTCGCTTATTTCTTATTTTTGCTGTTGCCAGATGGAGGTCTTCAAGTGTGAACGGGTCCTCCCGATGTGCTGGGCAGTAGTTAGTATTTTCCTCACAGAGCAGAAGTTGTTCAGAAGTGTCTATAGATTGGTGCCAGGATGTGGTATAGTGGCCATCGGGTGTCTTTGTTGAAGATATTACTTCTCCTTTTGGTAATTTATTAGTTGTCACTTTGTATACAACCCCCCAAGGGTCCTTATTTCCTGTTGTTGAAACTAGTGTCTCCCATGAACATTTTTTTCCGGGTTCTTATCAGGGCTGTGTATTTGTTTCTGACTTCACGGTATTGTTGTCTGAGGACTTCTACCTCTGCCGCCGCCAGGATCATCTTGCTCGCTGGAAGCTTTTACGGCGTGTATATACTTCATTCCGCAGTCTCTGAAGCTCAGGGCACCACCATGGGACTGAACCTGCAGATGGTTTCTTTCTTTTTATCGCTATGTTTGAAGCCTCTGTGATTAGACTTTCTATATAGCACGCTGGTGCTGGTCTGGGGTGAGGTTTGTGCTGTCGAATACTTCAACAGAATATGTCAGTGCCTCCCGAAATTGTTCCCAGTTTGCCTTGGCAATAGCAAATCTGTTGAGGATTGTTCTGGGTGTGGGTGGTCTATTGAGGGCACGGTGCATCTGGAAAGCGAGTGGCTAGGCTTATGTCTATTGTTGCCTCCCAAAGAGTACTTGAGAAGGTCGGTAGATTATTTGGCTGATTCAATACTGTAAAGCTGCTGTTGGTCAGGAATTCTTCCAGGCGCTGTCCATTGCCAGTTCCTCTTCGATCGGGAGTTGTACTGTGCCAGACTGGTGATCTGCAGTTTGCATCTGCACAGACGATTATTTTAGTAATAGGGAGCTCGTGGAGGACATTTTGTAGGTATTGGGTTGCAGGGAGAATATCTTCGCCGGGTCGGCAGTATAGCGATATGGCATAGAATTCTCCCACTGGAGAGATTATCTGGGCACAGGCAGCCAATTCGTTGCAAAAGTGGGTTATTTTAGTAACCGTGAGGTCAGGGTTGCAGACGACCAGGGCAGCCCAGGGGGTGTTGCCGTTATGTTGTACAATTTTGTTACATGAGTGGGTATCCTCTCACCTCTTTCTTGTGTGTGTAGGGTTCCTGGAGGAAGAGGATGTCAAGGTTGTCCTCGTCTACCTTTTTCTTTAGTTGCGTAACTGCAATTGCCCGTTGTGCATTATGCTGTGCAAATTTCACTGTGTTAGAATCTTTATATTTACAAAGAGTTCCCATAATCTGTTCTTTGTTGTTGAGTGCTTTTGGCTTTTAAGTACACGGGACAGTTACTCTCTCTGACAGAGTGGTCTGCCTAGTAACTTTAGGGCTTTGCAGTTTGCGCACACTGGTGGAGCGTTTTGTTTGGGCAGGAATTGTAATTGTGGCCTACTTCTGCGCAGTGCCCACAGGTTGGAGAAGTTTGCGGTTGGGTACACGTGTGTGTGGTGTGGCCAAATCGGCAGCATCTAAAACACTTTGGAACAGCCACGTGCTCTCTGAAGCGATGACTGCCCCAATCGATGTAGATTCTTGCCTGCTGCCTTAGTACTTTCCACGCTCTGGGAGCTAGTTCTACCACCCAGTTAGTTGAGTTATTATTTCTGGGTTTTGTCTGATATCTGGGTGTTATCAGATTCGATGGGTCCGTATCCGGGAATGCTTGCTGCAGGTTTTTGCGATATATCTCACCTTGCAATTGTGTTGGGGATAGGTCATTTCCTGTATTAAAGATTACAATGCTTGGTCCTTTTTTCTTGGGAGTTTCTGCTTGTAGGCCCAGGGACGGCACTTTCGGATTTGCTGTAATTTTGTTCGCCGCCTCCTGTGTTTCTGTCTCTATGATGACGCCGACGTTGCTGGTCTTCCTTATCGATTTTATTCTGGTGTTTGATTTCATCGCTAAGGTTAGTAATTACAGTCTTCTTTACTTCTTCACTTGTGTGAAGAGTCTCGGCGTTTGTTGGCTTCAGTATGACCAGGTTGGGTCTTGGTAGTAGTGGTATTTTCTTTTTGCTGGGAGCAGCAAGGGTTGGTGGTCGCTCCGTTGTCATTGTGCTCCTCAGCGCTTAGGCATATGTGGGCGCGCGCTGTTCCATTTGGTTTGCCCCACATTCAATGTATGCCTGGAGCTTGGCATTGGCTCTCTCACTCTCGAGGTAAGTTTCCGTCAAGAGAGTGTCCAGCTTGTTCCACAGGTTCACGATTTGTGCCCTTAGCCCTGTGGTTACCCTGTTAGATTGCTCCTTAAATAATGTTTCCAAGGCAGCCTTGAGGAACAGAGACTTCTCGTGAACTGTACCCCCTGGCAAGGAGGGCTCCAGGGGAGCCACCGGTGGCTTCTCCTCGCTGGTGTCCTTTTGGTTTTCTGTTATGTCTTTTTATTCAGTTTGGGAGCGCATCTCCCGCTCCGGATTAGGTGTTGGCTTTCTATACTTGCGTTTTCCTGTTAGCGGGGCCTTCGAATGGGGTTGGGGGAGGAGTGTAAAGTGTGTTTAGGGTCAAGCGGCACCAGGGATTTCCTCCATCTCCGCGTAGTTTACATTGTGGGTGAACCAGTTGACTGGAAAAGCCAGAGATTTAAAAGTGTGTGGATATTGTACATGTGTAGCGTTGTGTACCGTTGTTCGTCTGGTCGTTTAGCCGCCAGACCCCTACTGAGGCCCGACGTTGCCCCACTTTCACCCCGTGGAGGCAGACCAGGTACCCACTAGTATATAGTTCACTCTGGCAGGTCCTGCCACCTAATTTCCTGAGATTTCATTGGCTAAAAAAAAAATGTTCGCATACACGTCGCGGAAGCGCTAGGGAGAAGTCCAGAATGTTTGGCGAAATTAATTTAATTTAGATTGGTCACTTTAGATTGTGTGGGGCGTGTTCACGTTGCTGTCAGATAGAGTGGGGAGAAGGCTGAAGACTGGGGGGGGGAGATAGATAGAAATATGGAGCCGAAAGGGAAGGCAACTCCAGTTTACAGTGGGGCATGCCCATGCCCCACCAGAGCGAAAAAGGGATGGGAGAAGAGACAGCAAAACCATCTCCTCCCCCTCCCACGCAGGGAGAGGGAAAAATAGTAGGCCAGTCAATGGGGACTGGCCCAGATCGCCAATAGGGCATGGATGCAAGAGGCCACAGGCCAGGTGCCGAGGCAACAGGGTTGTGCCATCCGCGAACCCAGCGAGGGTGTTTCCATCCAAGGTTTTGGTCTAGGTTTGGTAATGATTTATATAAGTTCTGGTTACGTATTCACTCATGGGATACAAGTCCCGTCCGTTGTTCAGCGAGTTTGTCCTCGTCGGTGGTGACTCCGTCCATAGATCGGCAAGTAGGAAATCCGGACAGTCAGCCAGGAGTTTGGTGGCAGTCCATGCAGGTTATGTCATTCGTTGGTTCAGTTCTCTAATGGGATCAATGTTCCCGTCCATGGATCAATATTCAGTTTCAGTATGTATGCTGTTTTATTCTGGTTGTTCTGGGTTTGGTGGCATAGGTAGAGCCTGTCGTCTTGCAAATAAGCACTGTGCAAAGTTAGTGAGGGCATTGTAGGTTGCCTCGTCTTTTAGTAGGTGGTGCTCTTGGTTTTTAGGATTGAAGCGGACTCGTGTGATGAAGTGACCCCGAAGATCTTCATACAACTCACACTCGTGCAGCAGGTGGTCCCAGGTTTCAAGGGAGCCACACGTACATGCTGGGTTATCTGTTAGTCCGAAGAGGTTAAGCTTATAGCGGATGGCTCCATGTCCAGTGAGAAGGTAGGTGACATGGAGACCAGGGCAGAGCCATGTGGGATATTTTGGGTATACTCGTTGCAAGTTTGGGAGGAACCTTCGGGTGACATCTCCTTTGTCAGACATCGTCCAGCGTTGTTGCCATATTGATGTTAAGTAGGTTTGCAGCCTGTACTTCTCAGCTTTACTATTATTTGCCGTGTTCGTGGTGTGGTCCTGGAAGGTTGTGGCTTTGTTGCGTCTGAGTTGCTGAAGCATGCCGGTGTTAGTCACCTCAAGATCAAGAGGGAGAGCACCCGTGATCACTTGTAGTGCGTGGGTAGAGACTGTCTTGCATGCTCGGGTGAGGGTCAATAGGATGGGTCTATGTATAATATCCAGTCGTCTGCGGTTTACCACTGTTGAGGCTTTGTGGAACCAGACACCGGAGGCGTATGTGATTGCTGGAATAATGGCTGCTTTATAAAGGGTCGCAAGGGTGTGCCTTTTTAAGGCCCCAGTCGCGACGTGTGACTCTCGCAAGCATGCCAGCCTATTTTTTCATCTTAGCCTGCATATATTTTAGATGTGGGGTGAAAGATAGATTACGGTCCAGGATAACACCCAGATACTTTAGTTCTGTGGCTAGCTGAACTGTTCTATTGTTGATTTGCGGCGGTCTAGTTGGGGTTAGGTAGCCCTTAAGTAAGATGGATTTGGTCTTGGTGGCCGATATGGTGAGTCGATATCTTTCCGTCCATTCTCGCAGATTGGTTACTGCTGCATTCGCGAGAGTTTCTAGTTGGGCTCTTGAATCTGCAGTAAGGGTTAGGGACAGGTCGTCTGCATATGCCAATGCCTGTACGCCCCCTAAGTCGAGGGAGAGGAACTCGTCCAGTACACAGTTCCACAGGAGAGGTCCTAAGACAGAGCCCTGCGGGCATCCCCGGTGTATTTGTCGGTCAACCTTGCAATAGGGGGCCTGTACCAGGACCCGGCGGTTGGTCAAATAGCTTCTTACACAATCATAGAGGTTTGTCGGCAGTTGGGCAGCCCTGAGTCTTGCGAGGACGCTCGGCCACCAAAGGGCATCGAACGCCCCCGCAAAGTCAATAGAGATGAGGAGAAAGTATTTTTGTCGACAGCTCTCCGCCATGTTAAGGATGGATTCCAGTGCATCGACGGTGGAATTTCCTGGCTTAAATCCAAATTGTTTGTTGGCTGTTAAGCTAGCAGTGGTATAGTGCACTTCAATCCTCTGTCTGAGCAGCTGCTCCAGTACTTTGCTGAGCACAGACAGTAGGGCAATTGGTCGATAGGAGTCTGGTTTATGCTGTGGTTTGGATGGATTTTTTAGGATCAATTCGATGTTTGCCACTTTCCAGTCGAGAGGGAAACAGCCTGAATGGAGACAGTAGTTGTAAAGATCCAGGAGCAGGTCTGGGGTGTATTCAGCCACTTTCCTAACCAGCTCTGGCTCAAGCATATCTAGCCCTGGAGTTTTCCTATTTCTTATCTTGCTTATGGCAGTTTGTAGTTCTGGGTGGGTAAAAGGCTCCTCCGTTCTGGGGGATTTGTATACTTCATTGGCCTGGCATAGCAGTTGCTGTTCAGGAGTGTTGTTGCCTTCGATTGTTTTGAAAGTGGCGTCTAGTATGTTATTAACTGTGTCATACCAGTTGTTGGTCATGACACCTTGTGGTGTTACGGTGAAAGGGGTTACCTCCCCCCTAGGCAGCTTGTTTGTGGTTATCCGGTAGATAATGCTCTAGAGATCAGAGTTGCCGACAGTAGAGACCAGATGCTCCCAGGACAGCTTTTTCCGCTGCCTGATCATCGCAGTATAGGTGTTCCTGGCCTCCCTGTACTGTTGCCTGAGAGTATCCGTCTCAGGGGGTGGCCAGATCCGTCTGGCTCTTTGAAAGGCGCGTCTCTTCTCGTTCATTGCTCTTCTAAGCTGGTCGAGCTCTTGCGACCACCACGGGACAGCTCCCGGCTGGGAGGTCCTCCTCCTAATTGATTCATTAGCTGTGTTGACTATGGCATTGGTTACAGCGCGTTGATGGTTGGTCAGGGGTCTGTTTCTGGAGCTGGTTGGATGACAGGTTGTGTGCGTTTCTGGTGATCGCCTCTTTGAATTTACTCCAGTCTGCTTTATTGACAGCATATCTTTCCTGCTTGTAGCTGTTTATCTGGATTCGATGGATTTTTTTTTTTTTTTTTTTTTTGATTTGGTAGTTGTTGGCGCATCGGCTTCTGTGGCCATATTGCACCTCCCAAGGTTTTTGCAGTACTTTGATCCAAGCCCGAGGCGGGAATCGAACCCGCGACCTTTGGGTTGCCGGGCAGGTACTTTACCCACTCGGCTAGCCCGGGGATTCGATGGAGTGACCTATGCATAGTGAAGGTGATGGACCTGTGGTCGGAAGTAGTCCAATCCTTTTGCACCATCCAATCGTTGAGGTGACCAGCTAGACACCTAGTGGCCATGGTGGCATCCAGGGTGGCCTCCCAGAGTGTCGAACTAAATGTGGGAAGATTGTTGGCGCGATTGATGACGACAAAGCTGCTGTTGGCTAGGAACTCCTCCATCTGCTGTCCGTTTATAGAGCCTCTACGCTCCTGGGTCTCGCTGTGCCATAGAGGTGAACGACAGTTCAGGTCGGCTGATATGAGGATCTTAGCTCTTGTTAGTTCAGTTTGCACTTTGTGTAGATATTGGATGTATGGGAGGATGTCCGCCCCCGGACGACAGTACAAGGCGATGACGTAAAGTTCTCCTAGAGAACTAACGATGTGTGTACAAGATGCCCACTCATGGCACAGGTGTGAGATCCTGGTGACGGTTATGTTCGGGTTTCTTACAATGACAGCAGCCCATGAGGTTGCTCCATCCACCTGAGTGGGTACCCCCGGACAGCCCCAGCGCAGGTGTAGGGTTCTTGCAGTAGGAGGATGTCTAGGTTTTCCTCTTCGGCCTTTTGCCTTATCTGTCCCGCTACGGCAATTGCTCGCTGAGCGTTGAGTTGGAGGAATTTAATGCAAGTGGTGTTATAACTTTTAGGCAGAGTCCCCATAATGAATTCTTAATTGTTGGGCGCTTCTTGCTTTAATATACAGTATACCGAGCATTTATTATCTCTGACTGAATGTGTGTGGGGGAGTTTTTGCCACTTGCAGTTTGCACAGGCTGGGTCTCTTTCTTTATTTGGGCAGCTTGCGTAGTTGTGCCCCTTCTCAGCACAGTGCCCACAGGTAGGCTCCTGCTGGACGCACGTGTGGGTGGTGTGGCCAAATCGGCAGCACCGGAAGCACTTTGGGACCGTGATGTGTTCCCTGAAACGGTGGGAGCTCCAGTTTATATATATTCTCTCTTGTTTTGTTATCACCCTCCATGCCTCGGGGGCCAGTCCGACCACCCAGTTTATTGAGCTGCCATTCCCGCTCTTGGTTTGGTGTTTAGGCAATAGTAGACTTGCGTGGTCTCTGTCTGGTAGGTGTTGTTGGAGGTTTCTTGTGTATATCTCCTCGCAGATGGAAGTGGGAGTCAGATCCGGGTCTATGCCGAATATAACAATTGAGGGGCCTTTTTCTCTAGGTAGCTCAGCAGAGAGCCCGATCGTCGGTATCTTGGCATTATTTAGGATCAAGTTGGCATCGTCTTTTGTTTCCGTCTCGATTATTACCCCAGTGTTACGCGTTTTCCTGATGGCTCTAATCTTGACTGTTTTGAATTCTTGCGTCAGAGAGTCAATGACTTTCTTTTTGACCTCTTCGCTAGTTTTAAGAGTGTCAGTAGTGGTTGGCTTAAGAACCACAAAATGTGGTGTAGGGAGCAGCATCTTACTGGGTGCGGACTTAGTGTTGGTGGTGTTTGTGATAGCCTTTGTTGTTGCAGGTTGATTCCTCAGCGCATCAGAATATGTCGGGGCGCGCTATGGCATTTGACTTGCCCCGCATTCCATATAGGCCTGTAGCCGGGTGGTTGCTTTCTCTTTATCAAGATGTTCATCGTGTAGGATTGTCTCCATCTTGTGGAAGATTGTGACAATCTCAGATCTGAGTGCTGGGGGGAGTGTATGACGCATGCATCAGTGGAACTCGTTATATACCAGATAAAACAGACGAAGTGATATATGAAGGTATAAAACTCTAGAATATCCGCCAATGAGAATGTAAACGCCTAGGAATTTTCGAAAAAGCTAATTGAATAGGGATATTTAATTAACGGTCATTAAACAAGATAAACTAACATTTTTGTGTTCATTTGCAGCAAGGTGAAATTTGAATTTCACCTTTCCGAAAATGTCAGCTAATGAAATGCGCCCTGTCAACTGGTCTTGATTTTCTTTAAGTCTGTAATTCTCCAAAAATTATGCAATAAGCTCTTCCCCCTCCCACTTCCGCTACAATGCTGTAGTCATGAGTATTTGTACAGGCGCTTCATTCATTCACTTGACAGTTCCACTTCTCATAAACAAAAACTGTTGGTCTAAGAAGCGCATTGCTGACGTAAGCAGTCAGTACCACGAACGATGTAGGTAAAATTTGTACGGAGAGAGAGAGAGTGAGTGTGTGAATGACCGTGATCTGCCTATAGAAGTTCTCTCAACTATCTCAAAGCGTGTTAATGGGTCCGCGTTTTTTTTTTTTTTTTTTTTAATTGTACCTTGCTATTCAGTGTCACAAATATCGGGGGGGGGGGATAGGATTTGAAACCTTCGAATAGCTTTCCATTCATTTTTATTCGGTCTTCTGCCACTGCAGATGTCAAGTAAATAATATACATGGAATTAATTAGCGACGTTTATGGTTACAAAGAAGGTAAATGTGATTGTGAAATCTTTCATTTGTTTCATGCAGAGTGCGTTAAGTATCTGTATGACACTAAACAAAAATAAGTGTCATACAGACATTTAACGCACTCTTGCTACATTACTTTTATCTTTATATTAACATTGTTAACAAGCGTTCCTTGTGGACCGGGGGTTCAAGCCCGTGACTATTAAATACGATAAATATCTGTATTTACGGTTTATTGTGAACTCTACTGACGTGGTTGTCGTGCCGGAGTATAAAGAGAAATTTAACTTTAAGAAGTTACTGGAAATAGGTCACAATGCTACTTTTTGCTAAACAAGTTTGCCTGGCCTTGGCTTATTAATGAAGCCTTGATTTTGTTTCAACCACTTTCTAAGATATTGTTGTAAATTCTGTGCGCAGTGTCCATGAATAATAAAATATTAGAATATTTACTTGAATAAGTACTAATTTATACTCTCATTACACGCGCCAGTAATTCTCTTCTCTTAGCGGGTCGAACTGAATAGATCGAAAATTCGGTCTGAATCTTCTTGACCGGTTTTTCTACAGGGGAGGTTCTCAGCCTTTCTTCTGATAATGACATTTCTTCTTCACTTCTTGAGCTGCAAGAAAAGGTAAAGGGCTTTTATTATTGAATTCTCTAGCGAGAAAGGAACATCGGTAAATGACGACAATAAAGCTGACCCAATAGATAACTAGTTTCTTAGAATGCCAACAAATTTATTTATATATGGATGAGAATATCTACACGGCTGGTATTCACGGTCAAACTATTGCGCAACAACTAGACGCAGGAAGTATGCGCTCACAATACATCTCGACATCCGGTTTTTAACAGCATTCTTACTCACGGAACAACCGAGGGAAAAATGTATATATAAATTCAGTTTTCTGCAATGTCATTACACGCAGCAGTATTGAATGATCGTTTCGAGTGTACTTCAGAATAATCAAATTTTTATATTCGTAGAACTAACAGGCACGTTTCTTCAGGATTTTATAGAATAGGACTACTTTCCTCTCTTGCCCGTTGGACACACACAAATCTGCAAACGCACTTCGATATGACCTACTTTGAATAACAACTCCTGTTTGAGTTTGGTAGTAATTTTGTTTTGTGTAGCGTGCGGTTAGAGGAAATATTTCAGACATAGTTAGAGGAAATATTTCAAACATAGTTTAACTGTGTGTGTGTGTGTGTGTGAGAGAGAGAGAGAGAGAGAGAGAGAGAGAGAGAGAAAGAAAATAGCGCAGAATCACAATGACATTGCTGTATTAAAATTATTATTTTCCTTTATGATCAAACCTCCTCCTTATGTATGCATTAAATTTTAGTAGGTCTTAGATCAGAATTATGAATTCCCTCCCCCCACTCATTCCAGTACTTCCACAGCTTGATTGTGTTCTCAAACCATCTGGAAAAAGGCATGGTTTAGATTTCGGTCGTCATAGTCAGCTGAAGTTAAGAAATATTTTACTCCTGAAACTACACTTCTCGACAAAATTAAGAGAACAGTAGAAAACATGGTGTAACTCGTGCAGCTTGCGATAAACGGGACAAAATTTTGGTATGGTGGCGTACCATAGAATAAGGATGAAATGAGGAGACATCGAGAAAGTTGGGACATTGGGTATAAGGAACATTTTGTAGGGATTGTATAAGAATTACCAAAAAATCACATTACAGAAGTCAACACAAGATGCTTGAAAATATGGTCAGATGATATGACTACTGCGTATAATCCCCTCCAACGGCTTAACAGGCCTGATAGCGGTTAACCATGTATAAGATTCTGTGGCAACAAATCCCATTCTTCCACCAGCGCAGACCTTAGCTCACCAAGTGACCGAGGAGTTGGCTGTCGTCATGCAGTGCGACGCCCCAGAGCTTCCCACTTATGTTCGATTGGATTTTAGTCTGTGTTCGTGCTAGCCACGGCAGTTGTTAGATATCTTCAGTTTCAAGATATTCCTCCACCACTTGACCTTTGTGTGCAGTGGCGTTGTCGTGCATGAAAAGAAAATCTGGGCCAACTGTACCCCTAAAAAATTGCACATAGGGTTCGAGGATCTGTTCTCGGTACCTTTGTGCATTTATGGCGGTACCCCTATCAGAAACAGGAAGAGGGCTACGGCCGTTGATCATTATTCCGCCCCACATGAGAACACACCACCTCCACCGTAAGTGTCCTGATGTTCGAGGGTGGTTCTTGTTGCTGTAGGGTTTTAGGAGCATTAGCGAGGCCATATTGCTCCGTGTATAGTGTCTGTAAAGTGCGTGTGTTCTGAGGTCGATTTTATGTTTGCTGGTTAAAAATTCGAGTTTTCGGGAGAAAAACCTGTTACCGTCGCCTGAGACTACCAACTCAGCCACGTTGTGAAATAAGCCCATAACATTTCTTCCCGTCAGCAATCGAACTCGGGTCTTTTCCGCCCGGTGTGGGGAGGACGGCGATCCTCCCAACTGTGCTACCCACGAGGGCAAAGGAAGGATGGTATCACATTCTTCATTGTCTCCAGATGAAATAACTCCTAGAGTCTGTTCGTAGGCTAAAACTGGACACATCAGAGAGCAGAACTGTACATCACTCCTCAGGCCTCCAAATCATATGCTAATTGGCACCAGTTTCGACTAGCTATGCAGTGGTTTGGGGATTATGGGATGTAGGTATGTAAGGTGGCCCCCAAACACTAGGTCAACTCTGCCGTGGCACTGTGCTGTTACAGAAACTATGGAGACAGTCCAGAAATGTTTTTGTGCATATGTTACGTTTTTTAGCTATTTCTGGTCACTTTTCTACCAGGGACGTGCGTCCTGTTACCCGTCTACTTCACGATGAGGCGGGCCACAACTGATAGCGAACAGCAGCAAACCTCGAGTGTCACTAAATGTCAGAACCATTCAAAATATGAGAAATAAAGTCATAAAAGAAAATAAAAATAAATAAATGAATTAAAATAAAATTAAGATAAATAAAATGAAAATAATTAAAATAGGGAATTGATAGCAAACTACAAAAAAAATTGGATAAAAAAATCCCATACCAATGCAAGGCTGGTGCCAGCAATGAGAAACACTAATGTGAAAAACTTAAGGACCAGTCAGGTTTTCACCTTTAGCTTCTCATAGGACTTGCCTGGATATGGGAAAAGCATACCAATGGAACCTCGTGATGTACAGAAATGAAGGAAACAACAACGGAAACAAAACGGTACAGAGGGACTTTATTCAAAAATGGCAACATAGCACTGGCTGCCATGATATAGATGCATCACTGCTAAAGATAGAACAAAGGGAAGAGGTGGTCTTCAGTAGGAGATATGGCCACCCCTAATGTTGATGCAGGCTTTGCACCGCCTGTCCATGCTTAAAACAAGGTTGATAAGTTCTTGCGGTAACATCGTCCGTTCCTCTATCAGCGCCATCTTCAGCTGGTGAACATTTTTTGGTGGGTGTGGACGTGCCGCTAGGCGTCTTCCCAGAGCGTCTCATATGTGTTCGACGGAACGGGCAGGCCAATCCATACGAACAATGTTCTCACTTTCCAAAAGCATATCAACAGCTGCAGTGTGATGGGGTGTGGCGTTATCATCCATAAACACGAAATCGGGGACAATGGCACCTAGGAACAAATGCACATGGGGAAGGATTACCACAGTACAGTAGCATGTACCGGTTAGAGTACCACCTTACAGTGTCTGGAGTTGTGTACGTCCATCCAAGATAACGTCTCCCCAGACGAGAACAACTCGACTGTCACATCGATCCCTAGTGATGTTTGTGGGGTGATACTGTGTGCCAACCTCTTGCCAGATTAGCTGACGTCCAGAATCGCTGCTGAGACTGAATCTACTCTCATCAGTAAAGGATACCTTACCGCACTGCGCTGCTGTCCAGTCCTTGTGTTCGTTGCACCACTGTAAAGGGTATCTCCGATGGGCAGGTTTAACACCTGGTGAGTGTGGATGTGCGCGTGCTGGCCTACTGGCAAACAGTCCACCTTTGTGGAGTCGCCTGACCTCAGTAAACCGCGATATCCTGCGTCCTGTGCAGCTGGTTTGCAATGGATCCCGCTGTCTGGTGTCGGGTCCCTGTTGGCCTGGAGGAGTATATAGCGGTCATCATTGGGCGTTGTTTTTTGTGGACGACCACCACTGGTCCTTCGAATAGCTGTACACCTGTTGTTCTGTAGGCCGACCACGAACCTGAGACGATGCTATGGACGATACCCAACTCTGCAGCCACAGACCTTCCTCGAGCTTCCCAATTATTCGACCCTGGGTAAAGTCATCCAGATGTTGTCTACTGGTCATTTCGTTTTCTGTAGCACTATATGAAACAAATCGAACGTCTGTAACAGTCGTGCTCATCTTTCGGTAATTTGCGCTTGACTGCTGTTCTTATCTGTTTATGTGAGCCCTCTCATCACGATTCAAATTTTTTCATGTACACCAGCTTTCTACTGAACGGCCACAGTTATGAAAATCTCCACAGGATGTTTCGTTTGATTTTGTGGTTGTAACCTTTAGAAATAGTGTTGATCCTTAAGTTTTGCACACCAGTGTAGGAAAGAACAACAGTAAAAGAAGGCGAAAGAATAAAAAGTAAACACTTGTTAGATGGACGAAAGGAAAATACGTGAATTGAAAGTGAATAGAGGGAAAAGATAAAGATTCCACACAGGATAACCTCTGTCACCAGATAATCCTGCCACAGGATTAGCCTGAGGCCAACAAAAGATAGAAGAGATGAAAACAGGGATCGTTCAGAACTGTACAAGTAACATTAGGAACCGTCGAAGGTGGTGTGGTGGTGCAAATGGTACTTGACCTAAAGATAGTGCTAGTGACGATGGTCGTATCACGAATGGCAATGTTGGAGGTAATGGCCTGGACTGGAGGTAGGGCCCGAATAGGAGTAGTTCTCGAAATTGATGCACTACTGAAGATTTGTCTACGTCTGGTGAAAGCTTTATGTGTAAAATCTTGCAAAAGATTAAAATTTTTTTTTTTTGGAGTCCAAGAGAGATAACTCATTGCCTGGAGAAAATGGTTGACAAACAGCAGACAGAGGCTGACGAAGATCCACGTTATATGGAGAGGTAAAAAGAACATGCCGTGAACCTTCTGGACTATTATAGTTACAGAGGGGATAATCAGACATGTTAAGCATAGCAAGTTGAGCACGAAGGGTACCATGGAAAGTTAGAAGAAAAAATGTATGGACACTCGAAACTGAACCATTTTAGAACAGACGTTTGTAAGGCAAAGGACACAGATGGAATAAACTTTGTTACCATTCCTTTGGAAAAAGAAGAACACCGATCTTGCTTGAGTTGAATTAGGTGGCTCCAACAACGATTTTTTTTTCGGTTTTAGGATAGCAGTGGATATTAACACATATGTCTAAAAAGTCAACGGAAATGGCAAGTCCAAGGTTAATTTAACTGAGGAAGGTTGACAAACCAGCCGAAAGCTGTTTGTTTATATGTACTGTTTGTTTGTATGTTTTGTATGTATCTAATCTAATATATGTATGTATTTCCTTTATTAAATTTATCATAACTTGTTCTGTCTCCGTTTCGCTTTGTGCCACAGTAATTCTATATTAATAATGAATCCAGAGCGCACAGGCCTCTTTAATCATATGATATAATATAGCAAATAGCACCTTGATAAGCGATTTGGAGGTCCACAGGTAGACAACCATTTAAAACCTGTAGCGCAGCTGTTGAGACTTTGCGACAGGAACGACTCATCATTAAGAGAATACGTCTTTGGATAGAGAAGAGTTCTGTTGGATAGAAACGTTAGTATACCAAAACCAAGCGCCAGCACCACAAGTAAAAATCGGAAGAAACAGCACTTTGTACAAAGGACGAAGGGTACGGTGGTTCACACCCCAGGATTTATGCGACAGACTGACAAGCATAAAAGTATACTTGACTATTTGATCATGAAGGTGCAAGACATGTTTCTGGAAGTTTAACTTACGACCTAGAATAATACCAAAATATTTGAGCGTCAACCAAGGGTAGAGAGAGCGATCAAAGAGTTTGACAGTTGGAAGCCTGAAAATTTAAAGCTTGCCTTTAAGATAAAGAAACTTAATCCTGTCAGGAGAAATAGTAAGTTTATTAATAACGGATCAAGAGCACAGATCATTCATGGCGTTACTGGCAGTACTTTCCAAAGCCTAACGAGAAACACTAAGGACACTAAGCATTAGATCATCGGCATATGCAATTTTAGAAGCATTGGGAATTGAACGGAGAAGCCATTCATTTAGAACCAAATCCCAGACGAGCGGACGAAGCACCTTGAGGGCATCCTCGAGAGAAAAGAACTACTAAGTTGCTGAGTACCAGAAATGACTTGGACAGAACATAGTGTGCATAGTATTAGGGTCAGGCGCCACCTGTGGTTTCCCACATCTGCGCCATATGTTTGCTGTGAAGGAATACAGTACTACTGTAAATGCCAGAAAAGTGTTGTGTGTTGTATATGACATATTGTGTTAGGTTCTGTTGTGTGTCCTGGCATTTGGCCGCAGGGCCCCTAGTGGGACTCCACGTTGCCCGCACACACCACTAGGAGGTAGCCAGTCTGCCCATTATTCTCTGGCTTGTCTCCGCCAGGGTCGCCAGAGCTTCCTGGACGGAGACAAAAAAAAAAAAAAAAAAAGGTAGAGTCGGGGAAGTACAGAGTGTATGCAAGAAAGGAGGAGATAGCTAGAAATATGGAGGATGTAGGCGAAGGTATCCTCCAGGTTATCAATGGAGCAATAAGCGCCATCAGTTGAAAGGGGAACCCAGGAAGGATGATAAATAAGACAGCAAGAGAGCCGTGTGCAAGTTGCCACTGAGGAATGAGGTGGTCCATACGCCAGTTGATCCTATCCAGGTTAAGATCGGTTGTCCAGTTAGGTTAGGATCAGATGTTTGGGTTGTTCCTATTTTGTGTTAGCAATAGGGTGCTCCGTCTTGTGAAGAGGGCTTGTGCAAACTTGGTAAACTCATAGTAGTAGTTTTCTTCTGTGATGAATGTGTTCATTTCCTTGAGGGTTATCTTGTATACGAGTAAACAGGATGCTTCGGAGGTCCTCGTAGTGTTGACAGGTATATACTAGATGGTTCCAATCATCTATTTCACCACATGCACAGTAGGGGTTGTCAATGATTCCCATGGATGTTAATTTATGGTTTATTGATCCGTGTCCAGTAATGAGGTAGGTGGTATAAAGACCAGGAGAAAACCAAGTTGGAGATTTAGGAAATACGGCATTCACGTACGGTATGAATTTCTTGGTGATTGGGCCCTTGTCGGTAGCAGTCCATCTGTCCTGCCAGGTCTGAAGTAGTAGGATGGCAATTTTTTTCTTTTCCTGCTTGATTTCATTCAGGTTATTGATGGAGTGTCCAAGGATAGTTGCTGGTATACCCCTGGATAGACAGTAGTGGAGGCCCCTTCGAATAACCTCCAGATCAAGCGGAAGGACGCCCGCAAGAACGTGAAGGGCTGGGTTACTAACTGTGCAGCATGCCCTTGTAATAGTAAGAAGGATGGTGCGCTGGATGGTTCCCAGTTTACGTTTGTTGTTGTAAAGAGTTGCCCTGCGAAACCAGACCCCTGATCCATACGTTATGAAGGGAAGGAAGATTGATTTGTACAGAATCTTAAGGGTGCGTCGGTTCAAGCCCCAATCGCGACGACTCACCCGTGCGATGAGAGCAGTGTAGTTTCTCACTTTCGCGTGGAGGTGTGCAAGATGCGGAGAGAAAGTGAGCTTAGGGTCAAGTACTATTCCCAGTAGTTTTAACGTAGAAACTAGCTTGACGGTTTGGCCTTGAAGTTTGATAGTGGGGTTTCTAGTAGGTTGCAGTGATCCCTTCAGGAGAATGGATTGTGTCTTTTTGGGTGAGAGTCAGTTTGTGTAGGGCTGCCCAGTTCTGAAGGATTTGAAGTGCCTGGTTTCCTCTGGCATCCAGAGAAGCTCTGTTGTCAGCCTCAATCGAGATGGTCACATCATCAGCAAAGGCTTGTATAGCTATAGGACCTAGGTCCAGTCCAAGGAGCTCATCCAGGACAATGTTCCACAAAAAAGGACCAAGGACTGAACCCTGCGGGCAACCTCTGTAGATTGGTAATTCTTCGGTATGTTGAGGAGATTGTAAGTTTCCTATTTGATAAGTAGTTTTCGATGCATTTGTATAAATTTAATGGTATATTTGCTTGCCTAAGTCTGCGAAGGATACTTGCCCACCAGAGCCTGTCAAATGCTCCTGCGAAATCTATTGCTATTAGTAGGTAGTATTTAGAGGTAGAAGTTGAGACTGCAGAGATGATCCTTTGCAGTGCATCTTCTGTGCAACGCCCCGGTCGAAATCCAAACTGGAAATTGGACTGGAGCCCAGCTTTGGTGTAATGGTCTTGGAGCCATACTAGGAGTAGTCGTTCAAACAGTTTACTGACCATGGATAAAAGGGCAATGGGTCGATATGACTCTGGTTGTTGGAGCGGTTTAGACGGATTTTTTATGATCAGTTTTACATTGGCGTTTTTCCATTCTTCTGGGAAAGATCCATGGGACAAGCACTTATTGAAGAGGTCGAGTAGAAACTGGATGTTAATTTGGGCGGTCTTTTTAAGGACTTCGTGTTCAATGAGATCTGGTCCGGGACATTTCCTCTCTTTCATTTTGGTAAGAGCCTGCTGCAGTTCATCAGTGGTAAATTGGTCTTCTACAGCATTTTTGAAGTAGATGTTGTTTGCCTGGCATATTACTTGGACAGAACAGCAGAGAAAGTTCTTGCAGGTTAAGTTGTAGAGTTGTGAGGAGCATTGAGCAACCCTGAGGTGAGCAAAAAAATCTACGAAAATAGCCATAGCATATTTAAATGTCCAGTTGTTTACTTTGGAAAGAAGTTCAACCAAAGCCTGCTCAGTTCCATGCCCTGTACAAAAGCCAAACTGGTCAGAGAACGTTGAAGAGCGTTCAGTAAAAAGACAATCTAGATGCGAAGCAATAAATTGCTCAAGGGTTTACCCAAGTTGGACAGTAACGTAATAGGATGATAGGCCTTAGCAGAAGTAGGCATACTAGGGCCACGAAACAAATCTGTCTTCCAAAGGACAGGAAAAGTTGCCTCGTTCAAACATTTATTATAGAGTGTAACAAAGACAGATTGAATAGAGTTTGTGTAGTCTCTTTATAAAAATGCCCTCGAGGTTATCCAGTCCAGCACAACTATTATTATTTATTTTAGAGATTGCCAAATCAACCTACTCCTGACTGAAGCAAGGGACTGAAATTCAGAAGTAATGTAAACCCTGTTCAGAGGTCTAATTTGTTGATTACTAGGAAGATCACAGCAGAGATCATCAGAGAGAAGAAGTGCATCAGGTATGGCATTGGCAGTACTAGTTCAAGTCAGTTTCCACATTGTGAGAGTCAACAGACTGGTAAATTTCTGGAGGATGAACCTTGTTTCTAGAGAGACAATGAACCAGACCCCAAGGGTTAGAATTATCTGCAGTTAGAACAAATATTCTCCAAGTGGATCTTTTAGCGCCTTGGTATATTGCCATTTGAAGTTTTGATATTCATTTTTAAACTGCTCAATGTCTGTGGTTGGCCAGCTCGTACAATGTCGTTGGAAGGACCGACGAGCATGCAACACACGATGGCGTATGATGGAAAAGTTGACTCCACCACGGTGTTGGATATTCAGGCAGCACTTTCCTCTTAGTAGCACGAGAGCAGGCTTGAACAAAGCGTCCTGGACATATAATGCATAGTCAGATGCAGAATAATTAGCGTTAGTATCGGAGAATGAGAATTGAAGAACATCATCAAAACGAGACCATAATTAAGGGAAAAGCGGCAAAGGCCCTGCAGAGGAAAATACGTATCTGGAAAAGAAAACTAAATCATAAAGGTAATCACCAGAGCAAATAGACCAATCAGAAATGGTGGAAGCATTGACATATGCAGTCACAGTATGTCAATATTACTCTCTCCAGATGTAGAGCTGAAGGTAAAAGGCATGCCAGGCTGGTTGAGAATAACAAGGTAATGAGAGAGTAAGAATTCTTCAATAAATCTGCCTTTAGTGTCAGAAGATGAAAACTATAGTAGAGACTTTGCATTGACATCTGACATGATGAAAAGGTGTGCGGAACCAACAGTAACTAACATTATCACAGTATTGAAGATAAACAGTGATATCGTAAATAGGTGGACGGAGATCCAAAATTGGACCGAGGATGGGACCAGTGGCATAACTAATGCCTTGCAGCATTGCGAGGGCCCGGAATATCAGAAAATAAAAAAATCTTTAAAATGTAATGTAATTCTATTTAAATGTAAAATATAATGCTTTCCACTTAAAGCGAATATACTAAATAAGAATATACTTTTTTCCCCCCTTCAGTAGGATCCCGACCAATTTTTCTGGGATCCCTTGGATTTTGTACTACACCATGACAGGCCATGATTCATGTAAGGTTATTTATTGAAGTAAACATGTTTATTTGAATTAATCAAATGTACTTTAATCATGGCCCCCGTTGCAGTAAAGAGAATTTCATGGCTCTCTATGGATTTAAAAATAAAATAATGTGCATTCATTCTACTGTAACTATGGACGAATAAACTATGGATTTAGCATTAGCATTAGCATTAGTAGAGGCATTTGATGCAAGAAAGCAAGCTTATGCAGCATCAGCCAAAAAAAAAAAAAAAGAAAAAAAAAAAAAAGTAACATAAATAAATAAAAATAACCACTTCCACTTCACCCCTCTGTTCGTTCGAAATACCTGTCCAGCTGAGCCTTAAACTTATTTAGACTATCAACTTCCACGACAAGGGATGGAAGTCTGTTCCACCCACCAACCACCCGCTGGCTAAAGGCAAATTTCCGCACATCTATCCTACATCTGTCTTTCCTCAATTTGAATTTATGCCCTCTCAGGTGATTTTTCTGAGCTAGAGGAAGAATCCCATCAGCATTGAGCATGCTCAAACCATTCAAGGCTTTGTACACCTCTATCAGATCACCCCGCTGGTGCCTAGTTTCCAGACACTGTAATTTGCAAAACTTAAGCCTTTCTTCGTAAGAGAACCCCTTTGTCCCATTCACCAATCTAGTTGCCCTTCTCTGTACTCGTTCCAGCAGCTCTACATCCTTCCTGAAATGAGGCCTCCAGGCCTGTATACAGTACTCTAGGTGTGGCCTGACCATTGCCTTATACAAGGGAATAATCACCTCCTTATCCCTGCTAGAAAAATTCCTATATATCATTGACAATACACCATGAGCTACTCTTGCAGCTCGTCTGCACTGCTCAGAGAACTTCATATCTGCCTGCACCACCACCCCCAGGTCCCTTTCATTCTCTACCACTGTCAGTGTAGTACCACAGAGTTGATACGTTGCTCTGGGGTTGCCGTTTCCCATATGTAGTACTTTACATTTGTCAATGTTAAACTTCATTTGCCACCTCGAAGCCCATCTGCTCAACCTTTCCAGATCCTGTTGCAGCAGCATAGCATCAGTAGTGTCCTTAACAACCCTGCCAACCTTTGTATCGTCTGCAAACTTGGACATTAAGCTTGATATACCATCATCAATATCATTTATAAATACAGAAAACAATAAAGGCCCCAATACTGAACCCTGAGGGACTCCACTAATAACATTAGTCCACGATGAGCAGTGTCCATTGATTACCACTCTCTGTCTTCTCCCCCTCAACCACCCCTTTATCCATAGCAGCAACTTGCCTCCAATGCCACACTGCTCCAATTTGTGCAGCAGTCTTCCATGTGCAACAGTATCAAAAGCCTTTCTAAGATCCAAGTATATAATATCAAAGTTATTCCCTGCATCCAGTTCTTTTGTGACTGCATCATAGTATCCAATCAAATTGGTCAGGCAAGACTTCCCCTTAACAAAACCATGCTGTGTCCTAGCTATAACTGAAGTCTTGTCTAGATGATCCTGCAGTGCTTCTTTCACCAGTGCCTCCATTAATTTTCCGGGAACAGAAGTTAAACTCACAGGTCTATAATTACTTGTGTCAGCCTTTGATCCCCCTTTGTGAATTGGGGTCACATTTGCACATCTCCAGTCAATGGGTACCTCCCCTGAGTCCAAGGAAGCTCTCATAATTATGGCTAAGGGTTTGCTTACCTCCTTTGCTGCCTCCTTTAATATAACTGGATAGATCCCATCCACCCCAGGTGCCTTTCTTGTGTTTATCTTCAACAATTTCTCCTCCACTTTGCTCTCAGTTATTACAAGATTCTCTAGCTTACTGCTAGATTTGAATACACCTCTGGCATTCCCCTCGCTGAATAACTCCTCATGTGTGAATGTCGATGCAAAATATTCATTTAGTTTGTTAGCTACCCGAGCAGGGTCATCAACAGTTGACCCATCGATCTCAAGTGGACCAATCTGATTCATCCCCTTCCTTCTAGAGTTTACATAAGTAAAGAACTCTTTGCTGTTTTTCTTCGCATCCCTTGCCAAGGATCTCTCGTAATCTGCCTTCGCCTGCCTAACCTCCTTTGTAACTTGGTTACAGATCAACTTGTATCTATCATAGGCGTCCGTGTCACGTGTTAATTTGTATGTATCCCATGCATTTTTCTTCTCTGCCATATGCCTCATTAGTTCATCTGACAACCATTTAGGCCTAAACCTTGAACAATATTTCTTAGTTGGTATGTAAAGCCTAGTAGCTTCCACGATAAGTTCTTTGAATGCTTCCCATTTTGAACTTGCTGTTGGCAATATCATCAGTTGATCCCACTGTATAGAATTTAAATATTGTCTCAGTCCATTGTAGTCGCCTTTACGAAAGCAATACCCCTTCCCTTTACCCCTAATGGTAGTTACCTCTTTGAGTAACTCCCACTTCAGCACACTGTGATCACTGCCACCAAGTGGTTCATTTATCTGCAGATTCTTAATGCATGAAGAATCACTACTGATAATCAAATCAAGAGTATTACTCCCTCTAGTTGCCTCCCGAACATGCTGATGTAGAAAACAATCATCCAATAAATCCACAAAAGCCTTGCTACTGTGTGAGTGACCAGCCCCCAAATTCCAGTCAATATCTGGGAAATTAAAATCCCCCATTATAAGACTCTCTGATTTACTGGCCCACTCTATTTCTCCGAACAGTTTCTTATTATACTCATCAGAGTCATTAGGCCTATAGCACACTCCTACTCTCAATTTTGATCTCCCAATGCTTATGTCACACCAAACTGACTCGACACTGCACTGTCCAGCGATGTCGACTGGCTTCACTTCCTTGGATTTTATGTGTTTTTTAACTAATAGCATAACCCCTCCTCCCTTCCTATCCTGTCTATCCTTTCTGTAGACATTGTACTCCCCAAATTCCAGTTCTGCATTTCTTATATCTGTGTGACACCACGTCTCTGAAATCCCCACAATATCTGCCTTTGATGTTTTACAGTGTATAAGTTTACAGTGTATAAGTTTTATCCGGTCATGTCCTTGAGAATTCACATCTCTTTCTCTGCCTAATTTCTGTTTAGTTTCACGAAGAATTTGGTTTCTATCGGTATCGACACATCTTGTACTGTTACTGATCATTAGTCATAATTAGTTCTAATATTTTGTCAGTCATTCCGTAATCGCTCTCAAGTTCTAATATTGTGTCAGACGTTCCGTAATGAATTCAGCCGAAGCTATTCGGTTATGCTTTCCTAACAAGGTTGATTTCCTGTCACCAGTTGTAGAATAAAGGCATTACACAAGACTTGTCGATGATCAATTTATTAAGTGCCGAGGATGTTATCAGAGCTTTTTATTAAAAGTTTTATGGTTATTAAAACTTAAACAACTTTCACATCCTTCATTCTCTGTCCTCAGAAATATTAATTGTGCAGGTAAAGTAACTTGTCCTACAAGCCATCAGTGACATTGCTGTATATCCCGCGCTGACAGACATGACCATTGTCACCATACTTTCTCATGCCAATTGACCTCAGTCAACAAGGAATTTATAATTTTTTTTACTACTTTACTACAGCCTTTTTTTTTTTTAGGGAGCATCTCTTTATTTTGTAATTTCATGATTCATGTTGGAACAAAACTACGGTTCATACGTCACACTACCGCTTCATCAAAACCACTAAACTGCCATTCTGAGAACGAACGTGGCTACTGACGGCCTCTCAACTTGTTGATCCTCTTCTTGCCTGTACATGCTTTGTGTATGGTCTCAATAAACGCAGCCAAAATAAAAAAAAATAAAAAAATGAAAACAAGGCGGCTACCGGCCAACGTTCAGGCCATCTCCCTCGTGCAGTAGATGACCCCGTAAACCTTCGATGAAATACATCTTCTCAACCCTGTCATTAGTCGGGAATCGGAAATAATTGTCGTATTACAGCGATAGATCGTTATCATGTAGGTATGGCCGGTTTGTTATTTTAGTAACACTAGGTGGCGCCACAAGTACGCTGTTCTGTTGATTGTTTTTGATCCATGCTTTCTGATTTTGCATTGACTTGACGCTGATTTACAGACTCGTGTTTAACAAGAGTTATTATTGTTGTTATTATTATTATTATTGTTGTTGTTGTGGTACTCTACTTGCTGATCTGCCAGTTATTGATATGAGAATATTCAAATTCTGATTAAAAAGGGCTCGCATCTGGTGAGTATGGGCTTGGCACACCCAGGGTCCTTAGCTGGATATCATCATTCTTCTCTTTCTTGGTGAATCCCTTTTACTTCTGATTCTTGTTTTCTCTCTCTCTCTCTCTCTCTCTCTCTCTCTCTCTCTCTCTCTCTCACACACACACACACACACACACAGGGTAACTCAGAATTTTTTTTTTTTTGGCTGGTGCAGCAAAAGCCTCAGGCTTCCTTGCACCATACAGCTAATTATAATAATAATACTAATAACCCTAAAAGAGCCATTTCCTGTTCTCACAAAAACAAAATCCTGGTTGATTTTGTTTTTGTGTGATCTAATTATGTTCATTGTTGAGTGCCATTGCTCCTTCCCCAGCCTACATTAAAACAACAACTTGGTCACGTGATTGGCAGGAAGGCACGCCGTTGGCCGTCGATATCCTACCTACTTGACAAGCAAGTAAAAACCCTAAACCTGGGAAATACCTTGATTTCATTAATCGCCCCCTCCCCCTCAAGGAGATAGCCAAAAAACTTAAATTTTGGCTTTACACGGCCGCAAATAAAATAAAATAAATTTTCTGTTTATACTCCGGGACGACCAAACGGTCAGAGGAGTTCACAAGATAGACAGAATACAAGAAACAGCACCGTATTCAGTAGTCACGGGCTTGAACCCCGGTCACTCAAGGCACGTGTACCAAATAGTGCCATAGACTTGAGATTTAAGACGTTCGGCCACATTTAGAGCCCCCCCCCTACCATAGGAACTGGAAGAAAAACAGAGAAATCAACAAAAGAATCCCAACTACAAGGGGGAGACAACGACCTAACAATTTTGGATCGGCAAGAAGACGGTGAGGATCCCCAAACTGGGACCCCACAAGCAAAGAGAAAAGGCATGAAGAAAATGGGGTCAAAAGGCGAAAGGGGGAAACAAGGTCACAGACGGAATCGAGGAACACAGTGGAGAAAACACCAATTTTGAAGGATTCCTCAGAAGATAAACAGGACAAACATGAGATCCCCCCCCTGGACCCTGCTCTCCCAGAGAGAACAATACATGAAAAGGCACTCAGCCTGAAGCCGCCCTTGAAAGCATTTTTAAGGAGCAATCGAGCAGAATCTCCGCCCGAGTGAGAGCACAAATTGTCACAATATTTAACAAGATGGAAACTGTCATGACAGAAACACACCCTGAAAAAAGTGTAAAGTGTATTTAGTGTCTAACGGCACCAGGGGTTTCCCCCATCTCCGCGTTGCTTTCATTGTGGGTGTACCAGTTCACTGGGAAGGCCAGAGATTTAAAAGTGTATGGATATTGTACATGTGTAGTGTTGTGTTCTGTTGTTCATCTGGCCGTTTAGCCGCTGGACTCCTACTGAGGCCCAACGTTGCCCACACTTAGCCCCGTGGAGGCAGACCAGGTACACCAGTATTTTTAGATAAGTACTCTGGCAGGTCCTGCCACCTAATTTCCTGAGATTTCAGTGGCTTGGACCTATAAAAAAAAAGGGGGGGGGAGGATAAACGCTTGAATTTAATTAGGCCGAAAGAGGTTGCAAGTGTGTCGAGTTTGGCATTTAAAATTTTTACGTTGTGTGGGGCATTCGCTTTTCGCTGGCGATATAGGTAGAGTAGGAGGAGAGACGGAAGGCTGGGGGGAAAAGACAGAAGTATGGGGTCAATAGGGAAGGCGACCCCAGGTATATCAGTGGGGCATGCCCTTGCCCCAACAGAGGGAAATGACGGGGTGGTGGGGTGGGGAGGGGACAGGAAGTCCTTCCCCTGACCCCACCAGGGATAGGGAGAGAAAGTGGGCTGGTCAAGGTAGCCCTGCCCAGTTCGCCATAGCGACAATTTGCATAGCGACAATTTGCAGTGCCCTCCAGAAAGTGCAGTTTGTTGATGACTCGTTGGTGGGGTTTGGTCCTTTTCTAGGTGTGTGGTTTCATCCTGGGAGCGACGACATTCTGGCTGGAGCCACTCCGATTGGTTCCTAGGTCGATGCTGTTTCATTTATTCTGCTGCATATTACGCCGTTTGTCCTTAGTATTTTGCTATCCTTTCCTCTGTGTTGATGTTTTATCAGTTTGCCTTTATTTATTATTTGTGGTCATCTATTCGTTGTGGATGGCTATTTCTGTTCGTCGTCTATTGAAGATGTCAAGTGCAAATCGGCTGAGGGCTTTGTATTCATCTTCTGAATCCAGTAGATGGTACCCTTGATTTTTCGGCAAGTATTGAATCTCAGTTATAAGTCTACTTCTGTGTTCTTCGTAGCATTCACAGTCGTGCATAATATGCTGCCAGGTTTCAGGTTCTCCACAGGTGCATGTGGACTCTTCTATTATTCCGAGTGCGTTCAGTTTTGCTTTAAATGGGCCGTGGCCCGTCAGGAGGAAGGTTGTATTTAGCCCAGGATAGAACCACGAGGGGGCTTTTGGGTACATTTTTGCGACTATCGGTATGAAGCTTCTTGTAACTTGACCCTTTGGCGACATCTCCCATCTGTGCTGTGAAATCTTCAACATGTGAGCCACTATTCGTTGTTTCTCTGCCGTCCGGCTGTTGGTTGGGTCCAAGGTAAAGTCATAGATGGAGGCAGGCATATCCTTGGACAGTAAATACATGAATCCACATCTAGTCACCTCGAGGTCCAGCGGAAGAGCTCCTGCCAGGACCTGCAGAGCGTGGGTGCTCACCGTTTTGCATGCCCTAGTTGTAGTTAGAAGTATGTTTCTTTGGATAGTGTCCAGCAGTCTTCTGTTGACCGCGGTTCCGGCCTTCCTGAACCAGATTGGTGATCCGTAGGTGATCGCTGGGATGAATATTGTTTTATAATACAGGGACAGGGTCTTCCTGTTGAGTCCCCAGTCCCTGCGAGATACTCTTGCTACAAGTGCTGCATAGTTCCTTAGTTTCTCTCTCAAGTAGGTGAGGTGAGGTGTAAAGGACAGGTTTCCATCCAGGATAATACCTAGATACTTTATTTGCTTTGCTAGTTTAATGGTGGATCCCGCTATCTTTATTTGCGGTGGTCGTCTGATGTTTAGAGAGCCTTTTAGTAATACTGAGTTTGTCTTGGTTGGTGAAATCATTAACATATGTGTTTTTGCCCAATTCTGTAAGGTTTGTAGTGCTTGGTTTGCCTGTGTTTCAAGTCCCGTTCTGGAGTCCGCTTCCACCATTAAAATGAGATCATCAGCAAAGGCCTGACTGGCCACATTTCCCAGGTCCAGAGCCAAGAAGTCATCAAAAACCATGTTCCACATTAGTGGCCCCAGGACAGATCCCTGTGGGCAGCCCCTTCGGACGCTTTTAACAACTCTTCGGAAAGTTGTGACGACCTCAATTTTCCTATCCGACAGATATGCCGGACACTGTTATACAAGTTTTCTGGGATTGCTGCTTTCCGGAGTCTGCCAAGGACACTGGGCCACCAGACGAACACGCCCTGAAAGTGAGAGAGCTGCAGCGAGGCTGCAAGCCTATATGGAATGTGGGGCAAAACAAATTCTACAGCGTGCACCCACATATGCCGATGCTCTGAGGATAAATCAAAACCAACTGCAGCAAACAACAAGCGTCCCACAACGGAAGAGCCAACCATTATTGAAGACATCGAACTTGGTCGTCCTCAGACCCGCTGATGATGAAAATACTGAGAAAGCTAAGACCAGCGAAGAAATAAAATCCACAGTCATGAGAGAACTAAAGGACTTAAAAACCACACAGATAAAATCCATACGAAAACCCAGAAATGTAGGTATTATTATTGAAACGGAGGCCAGGGAAGATATTCAAGAAATAATGGATAACCCAAAAATTGCTGCCCTCGGGCTTACAGCAGAGATGTCAAATAAAAGAGGTCCAACCATCATCGTCTTTGAAGTGGACAAAGACCTGACGCCCAGTCAAATCGCCTCAGAAATTGTCTCCAGGAACTTACGAGAGTTTCACCAGCAAGAAGAACGGCAAAACCTGGTCATGCCCAGATACTTCACAAAACTAAATACGGGATCTAACAGAAACTGGGTTATTGAATTGGCCCCAGCCGCCTGGCAGAGGCTTAAGCACCAGAATAGAATTTACATCGAGTGGGGCTCCCACCGTTTCCAGGAGCACATCACTGTGCCAAAATGCTTCCGGTGCTGCAGGTTTGACCACACCACCTACACTTGTAACCAGATACCCCCACCTGTGGCCACTGCTCCAGTATAGGCCACAAATACAAGACAGAGAACAAAAATCCAACATGCATAAACTGCAAGTCTGCAAAGTTAGAATATAAGGTATAAGGTATAAGGCCTTATATTCTAACTTTGCAGAGTTAGAATGCAAAGTTAGAATGTTCACATTCAGTAAGGGATCCAAAATGCCCCATTTACCTTAAAACCAAGAGTCTCTAGCAACTCAGAACCGATTATGGAGAGACGCAATAAACACTATAACATAAGCAGAGTTCAATTAATGCAGCTTAATGCACAGAGAGCAAGGGCTGTCGCAGAGCAGCTCAGAATCAAGGCTGATGAGGAAGGAGCAGACATTTTGCTGTTGTAAGAACCCTACGCACACAAAAACCGAGTGTGTGGATACCCAATCAATTATAAAATCGTAAAGACAGAGGAAGAAACGCCATGGGCAGCCATAGCAATAAGAAACCCGAACTATACTTCACGAAAATAACTCAGCTATGCAACCCCTGGGCAGTTTGCGCCCAAGTGCTGGGCCCCTTTTATGCGGGCTCACTTTACTGCAGACCAGGAGAAGAAATCACCTTTGCCATCAGATACCTGTAAAAAAAATGCTCGACCTTCTCCCGGATCAAAAAATATTGGTGGGAGCTGACGTAAACTGTCACTCCCCGGCCTGGCACAGCTTGACGCCGGACCGGAGCAGAACCCGAAACGGCCAACTCTTGCAAGAATACATCTCGACCTTGCAACTGGTCATAATAAACAGGCTGGGCAACATTTTGCAACACTTTGTGGGAGTCGACTATCGATGTCACCCTGGCCACTGGAAGTCTGGCGGGCTACATCCTGAACTGGTGGGTCCAGGACTCGTGGACAACGTCTGACCACAGAGTAATTACTTATCACCTACAAAGAAACCTGAAGCGCAACTAAATTCCCAGACAAATGGAGACACGCTTTGCGGTTCAAAAGGCGAACTGGGAATGTTTCAAAGAAGTCCTTATTCCTGCGGCTGCTAGGCAAATAGAGCAAATCCAACACCTGACAGATCTCAATGAGATTCAAAGAAGCGTCACAAAGGCCATTACGGATGCAAGCCAAAAGACCATCCAGGGGAGAAAACAAACCCCAGGACTGGTCCCACGGTAGACCCAAGAGATCCAAGACCTTAGACCAGACGTCATTAGAAATAGAAAAACATTCCAGAGAGCGAGACGAACTTGGGCGCCAGCTGAAGTGGAGGCATTAAGGAATATATACAGAACGGCGAGAAATAAGTATACTAGCTAAATAGTCAAAAGTAAACGCAAGACCTGGAAAAATATAGTTACTGAAACTGGAAACAGGGAACCTTGGGGAATCACCACCAACAAGCTCCCCAGGGGCGAAGTTATTACCACAACACAGACTCCACAAGGAACTCTTGCAACAAACTGGCATCAATCAGTGAGCAACATACTGGAAGCTATCTATCCTGAACCAGCAACACCAACTCTACCTGAACAAATTTCCGTCTGTGCCGAGAATGAAGCATACGCCAGCAGACATCAGGAACCACCTTTCACACTGGAGGAATTGAACTTGGCTGCAGCACAAATTAGAAATAAAAAATGCCCCGGTCCCAATCTCCTGGAGCCAGAAATAATTAAAAAAGTAGTGGTTATTACTCCAATTATACAATAGATGTCTGAATGCCAGTACCTTTCCCACCTCTTGGAAGGTTGCTGGAGTTAAACTAATATTGAAAAATCCCACAAAGCCACCTATACTACTAAGTTCTTACAGACCCATCGCTCTCCTACCAGTTAAACTCTTTGAGAGGTTGCTGCACTCAGGAATAAGCCACCACTATCAAACAGCAAACTTGACTGCCCAAAGGCAATATGGATTTAAGCCAGGATTGTCCACTACCGAAGTCCTGCGTCATCTCATCAGTTCTGCTACTGCATGCCAAGAAAAATATTTCTTAGCAATCTCCGTGGCTTTGCCGGGCCGTTTGACACCATATGGTGGCCGAGCATCCTAGCGAGGCTCAGAAAGGCCTCAGCTGTCTGGGAACCTCTTTGGTACCATTAAACCATACCTTGACAACAGAAGAATCCAGGTTACTGCACCATATGGTAAAATTCACCGACCTGTCCGCAGGGGATGTCCCCAGGGCTCTGTCCTGGGGCCTCTCCTGTCGAACATTATCCTGGATGAGTTCTTCACCCTTGACTTGGAGGGCGTGCTTTCCCAGGCCTTTGCGGATGACTTGATCCTGATGGTTGCTGCGAATAACGGGGCCCAGCTTGAGGTAAAAGCAAACCAGGCCATGACTAAACTCCAAAACTGGGCTAGGATTCATGACTTAAAAGTATCGTCGTCGGAAAAGACTATATGCATTCTGCTTAAAGGCAGAGTTGACATCCGCAGGCCACCCCAAATTAAGATTTACACCAAGACCATTGACTTAACTGACAAAATGAAATACCTTGGCGTTGTTCTTGATAACAATCTTTCCTTCAAGCATCACTTATCACACATTCGCACAAAAATAAAAAGATACGCTGGCCTACTAGCAAGAATCGCATGACGGGACTGGGGGTTATCAAAACATACCCTCAACCTATATTATAAAACAGTCTTCCTCCCAGCCGTCTTGTACGCAGCTTCGGCTTGGTATACCAAAACAGCAATGGTTGTAAATCGGAGGACCCTGGACGTAATCCAAAGAACTGTGCTGCTCACTATCACGCTAGCCTGTAGCACTACAAGCACTAATGCCCTGCAGGTCCTGGAGAGGGGGGACTCATATCCCTAGACTTGGAAATTGCAAACAGTGGAATCAAATAACATATAGTGAAGGGACTTCCCTGGGCAGAAGTTATTACCACAACACAGACTCCACAAGGAAATCTGACAACAAACTGGCATCAATCAGTGAGCAACCTAGATTACATGGTTAACAACAGCACGCCATGCAAAGAGGAAAAGAATAGGCTTCAGAACCACCTCACCCGGATCTGGCAACGTCGTTGGACTGAAACCTGTATCACCTGTTTCCAAAGGCTGTATCACAAAAAAATTCATCCCGGACCTGGGGAAAATATTCCCCCAAACATCCACTTGGTTCAAACTAGGACTTCACACATCATATCTACTGACAGGCCATGGCGCCTTCAAAGAAAAACTGGCCCAGATAGGATTGGAAGAAGACCCGGGATGTTTGTGTGGTGAAGCGGAGAGTTGGACGCACGTCATGTATAACTGCCCAAACTATGAGGACCTGCGATGTAGATTAATGACTCCACAAAATATGGAATCACATTTGCTGGATTCGAGTGAAGAATATGGAGCACTAACAAACTTTGCTCAGCAGCTCTTCACCAGGCGAAGAACACTCATCGCCTTACACAGAGTGACATAAAAATGGTGATACAGAACAACACAACAAAATGACTACGTTCTCACCAATCCTCCCAGGGTGAAGCCAGACAAGACAACCAAAAAACCGGACTTGACTAAACGAGAAAACCGCAATTACTAAATGTAAACGACAAACGGTCTCTTTCCCCGTGCACTGCTGATTATAGGATATTTGCCCTGTAGATAGGATTTCCAGTCAGTGGAAGGTCATTAATCTATAAGAGGAAAAGAGTGAGAGCAAGAACTAAACTGGTGGGAATACCAGCTGTGAGAAGATAATGAGCCACCTATCATATATATATATATATAAAATTTTTATTCTATACAAAAGTGATATACACTGAGTGATCACTGAATTATGACCATCCCTATGAAAACTGAATGCGACCGGTTGACCACATGAGGTACGAGAGTGCGAAGTCAGCCGACCTACGTAGTATAGATAAGGTGTCAGTGGTTCAGTAGGTAGTAAAATTTCGAGCGTGATGGGTAAAAGGAAGTATTTATCGGGCCTTAAAAAAACATACAAATTGTGGGAGCTCGACGAGCTGGTGCTTCGATTGCCCAAACGGCTGAACTGGTGGGGATGTTCGAGAGCCGCCGTTGTTAAAGTGTACCAGGACGGGCGCCAAAATGGTCAAAAAACAACCCGATGGAAAAACTGAAAAGTTCAGCGAAAGGTTGATGTTAGAGGTGAGTGCCGGGTCCGACAACTCGTACAGGCAAACAGGTGCAGCACTGTTCAAGAGTTGACTACCCAATAGAACATGGGCCAACCTGGAACAATATCTGCCATGACCATGCGTCGAACGCTCGCACGTATGGGCTATACCAGCAGACGACCCATATGGCGTCCTGTCCTAACCAAGATTCATCGCCGTAAAAGGCTCGCCTGGTGAAAGAGCATGCAAGTTGGACGTTAGAAGATTGGAAGAAGGTGTGCTGGTCGGATGAGTCACGTTATTTACTCCACACCGTGGATATTCGTGTACGGATGTGGCGTCAACAACATGAGGCTCTTCATGCATCATGCATGGTATCGAAAGTGCAGGTTGTATGGTTTAGGTATGTTGAGGGTCAGACGGTTCCGGGGATTTCTCCCATCTCCGCGTATGTTCTGTGTATCGAGTGACAGTACCCTGCCTATGCCAGAGGTTTAAAAATAATCTATGGGTATGTAGTTTGTTGTGCCCGGTTGTATAGTGTGGGGCATGTTTCACTGGCAGTAACTTGGACCCCTGGTGTATGTGGAGCAACGTATCAGTAGTCTCCGCTATCATGAACTGCTTGCTGACTGTGTCCACCCCGCTATGTTACACTTTTTCCCGAATGGCGATGGTGTTTTCCAAGATGACTGTTCCTCAAACCATTCCTGCACATCAAGTACCCGATGGCGCATTGTCATCTTGGAAGTTCTGACTTCCAGCATATCGATTGGCCTCCGAACTTTCACCCAATATCAATCCCATAGAGCACTTGTGGGACACTATGGAAAGGCATATCAGGCGTCTGGACACCAATCACCTCCATACCTGCATTGCTAGCCGCATTACACACAGCTTACCGGCATCCCTTAGACACCGTGTGCACCCTGCCATGCTTGCTGCATTTTATTCCGATCAAAAACGGGACATTCCAGGACATCCAGGACAAGTAGAGATATCATCCATTTTGACTGGCCTCCAAATTCGCTTGACGTCAGTCCAGTCGAACACCAGTGGGATGTTTTGGATTGGGAAGTGTAGCGTATAGATATGCAACCGTCATCTATTCCAACACTGTGGAATGTCGCACTTATGGGCTATATCAGCAGACGATCCATATGGCATTCTGTCCTAACCAAGGTTCATCGCCGTAAAAGGCTGACTAATGTCTGAAGACGTCCGTAAGGATCTGCAGCATGGCTGCAGATCCTTACGGACGTCTTCAGGCATCTAGTTTGGTTAATGCCTGTTGTGTGTGTGTGTCTATATATATATATATATATATATAATAGTCAGTGTATTTTTATTATCATTATTTATTTTTCATTTAATTGGTCATGTATTGTTGGTAGTTTACGTTTCCAACTTTGTGATATTTCACACGATTCGGACACTTGGTGCCATCAAGGGGGCGTCATTAAATTTTCTTTTAATTAGCTTTAAATTCTAAATTATATTAGAAGCGTTATAGTTAGGGGGTTATAGTGAAGAAGAGGGTACTTCCACAGTACCCTCTTCTTCACTATAAGCCCCCCCCTCTTTTTTTTTTTTCTTTTTGTATAATTTTATTGGTTTAGTTTATAATTTCACTCTATTGGTTTGCCATACTACTGGCATACATTTTATTTTACTTTTTTAGTTATATTCTAATCGTTATATCCTAGTTGCTAATTCTCCTAAAACCCATAAAAACAACATAAAATTATTTAAAATTAGAATAGACATTCAAAAAGGACTTGAGAACTTTGTAAGTGTATAGAAATTTATTCAGGAGACATAATTTATTTAACTATCATATTGTAGCAAAAAACATCAAATTTTACTTAGAACAATCGTTTTGGTTCCATTGGCGATAAGACAGACATCCCATCTGAACTCAATTTCCTCCCAAACGCGACGTAACATATCCGGCATAACTTCCGTAACTGCGGCGGTAATTTTAGTTTTGAGCTCGGCAAGATTGGTAGGTAAGGATGGAACAAACACTCGATCTTTAGTGAAAACCCATAGAAAAAGTCTAGAGGTGTCAAATCTGGGGAACGAGATGGCCATGCTAACGGCCCTGCTGGACCAATCCACCGACCTGGGTTATTGGAAAGTAGCCATTTTTGAAATGCAAAAATGACAACTTTCGCGGTGACCGAATTTGGTACTACGGCACTACATCAGTAAAACTGCTACAATATGACAATTCAATAAATTATATGTCTCCCGAGTTAATTTCTATACACTTACGAAGTTGTAAGGTCCTTTTTGAATCACCTTGTGTGTGTATATATATATATATATATGTATATCGGTTTAAGCATTCGTGGTTCAATCCTAAGACGCCCGTATTTGTGGAGGATATACATTGAAGATGCAATTTAATTAGTTTCTTAAAATTATTGCACTCGGGGTTGCACAGTTTGTAGGGATCACCTCCCTACAGGAGAAATTTTTATAGGCCTTTTTCACAATTAGTTAGTTGATCTCAAGCGAGGGTAGCATGGCTTTTTTTTTTTTTTTTCCAGCAAAACAGAAAATCGATCTCAGAACACACGCAGTTTACGGACAATATGGCCCTAGTCGCTAATGCTCCTAAAACCCAACAACTTAAAATTATTTTAAAAATGTACACAGCTCTCAACTTGTTACAAACATTAATTAAATAAAGAGGAAATTACGACAATATCTATATTGAGGTGAATCTCGATCAATATATAACAGTTCAGATTAAGCGAATGAGACTATTTTATTAGGTTAATCAGAGGTAGTAATGCTTAGAGGAAAAATATCAGTTCTAGATTTCAACAAGTGCATACGTTTCAGCCAGAAATTGCTTCCTATATGCTTTTTCGGCGCAAGGCTTTTCAGAATCGAATCCGAGCTGGTTGTATATGGTAACTGTATTATCTGGAAATGTATCCTGACTTGACAGATTACATAGAGTGAGTCTTAATGGAAGTATTAGATTAGCATTATTTACTACCCGTTGGGATGGTGGGCAAATTATCTCGAATGTGTCAGGCGAGTCAATTTTTTTGGCGATTAACTAGGGGAAGTGTACAGATTCTTGATGAGGATTTGGTATTTTCCTGGATGGTAGTGGGTTTTGAGTGTAGAACAGTCCTGTGACGGCTGTCCAGTGACGGCATCGCTGCGATACGTTGGATTTAGCAGTTCAGTGGAAAATGATTCTTTGATAAGTCGTAGTTGGTGCGAGGTACTTTTGGATATAAGATAGTAAAACTGAAAAATATGCTGACATAATTGGCTGAAATATTTCTCTTCAATAAAAATTGCAGTGTCATTACAGCTATTTACAGCCTTTGTGATAAAAATCTAACCGCACACGGCGAGTTTTTTTTTTATCCATTTTTTCCCTCTATATTTCTCTTTCATATATATAAGGTTGGCAGGGTGGCTAATGATAGTGATCAGGCTCTGCTACTACAACAAGATGTAGACAAATGCTAATTTGTCTACATCTTGTTGTAGTAGCAGACAAATGTAGACAAATGCTAATTTGTCACTGTAGACAAATTAGCATTTGTCTACAGTGAAGTTTAACATTGGTAAATGCAAAGTACTTCATCTGGGTAGCAGTAATCACAGATCAACGTACAAGCTGTGTGGTACTACACTGAGGGTAATGAAGAACAAAAAATTCTGGCTGTAATTGTTCAGTAATATATGGAGTTTTCTGAACAGTGCAGGCAGGCTACTAGGACAGCCATGAGGTTTCGTGAATTATATTCAGGAAGTTTACTGGTAGGGATAATGGTATAATCACCTCTTTGGTGATTATACCATTGTATAAGGCAATGGTTAGACTACATCTTGATTACCGTATGCATTTTCGGAAGAATGAATCTATTGGAGCGGGTGCAGAGAAGAGAAACAAGACTAGTGAGGGAAGAGGGGTAATCTTACCCAGAAAGCCTTCAATTCTGTAAATTGCAGCGTCTGGAGACCTGCGAAGAGATCTGATTGAGGTGTTTAATCGTCTGAATGATTGAATAAGCCTAATGCCAGTGGGCTTATTCAATACAATGTGGAATCCTTTCTCTTGTTCAGACTATGCATATGAGGGAGCATAAATTCAAATTGAGGAAGGATGGTTGCAGGATAGATGTACTGAAATTTTACTACAGCGGGTTGCTTGCAATTTGGTGGAACAAAACTCCATCTGTTGTACAAGTGGGTGGTTTGAATAAATTCAAGGAAGAACTCGATGGATAGATGATATCGAAATGTTTTTTTTTTTTTTTTTTTTGAATGATCTGCAAGCTTCTTGTCTTGCATAATTGCCGCTCGCATAATCCTAATACCGCACACAATTTTTTTTTGGCTGGGAGTACCACGTGGTTAGATCCTGTCAGCGGCCATATATACTCATTTACCTTTGACTACTTCAGTAAATCTTAAAATGTGTACTTGATTGGTCGGTTTCCCATCTATTTGATTCTGGAAGTATCCAGAAACACACACACTACGCAAACATAGCACTACACTCATTTCTGGCTATTGTGCAGAATTTTGTATATCATCACAGAAAACCATGGTGGAGATGAACTAATCTTTAGGGGCCATCTTACGTAAGACACAGCACATGTCCACACATGTCTGGAAGTATCCATCCTCGTGGCTCTATTTCAACCGAACAACTGCATCCCTTCTTTGGTACTCTATTATATAGACATATTTAACATTAGGAAAAAAAATAAGAGGAGTTTACCTCAATATAAAACATAAAAGACATATTTAACAGAAACATTAGTGGTTTTCAGTTCGGTGTGCAGTTTTTCGGTTGCTGGGTTGGCATGCACAATGCACGTTTGTATTAATATGGTTTAATATATATATATATGTTTATAATATAATGTATTAATATAAATTAATACATTTATATTATATGTATTACACATATTAACCATATTATATTTAATATATCAATTGGTATACTGTTTACTTTAGGATTTCAGGAATGCTGCTTTGATTACTCTAAACACTATAGTTGAGTTTTAACATGTTTCTGAACTTTGTATTTCGGAAACTGAATTCAATTTAATATTAGATATTGAATTTTCAAAGATTATAATGCTGTGAATAGTGTGGTTTATAAGATATTTCTCTCACTTCTAATTTCACTATTATAACTTTTAATTGGAAATGATATTTGGCAATATTGTACCTAATTTGCAAATTTACCTCGTAAAGTCTGTGCCATTAAGATGGCACTTTGAGAAAGGATTTTTTTTTTTTTTTTTTACCTCGTAAAGTCTGTGCCATAAAGATGGCACTTTGAGAGAAGATTTTTTTTTCTTCTTTTTTTTGTATTGTACGAAAGGACTTCTTTATTGAAGAAAGTAGTTGTGCATAACTACCCGGTTATGTCAACGGTGCATCAATGGAACAATCAAACTGACTACTTCTGGCTTTATAGGCGTTCGAGATAAAATAACCGGTTTTACTTTCAATTTATCTTCGACAGTTACTGTCTCCATCATCCATTATTGTCGAGACAATTATGAAGGTCCCCACAAATGCTAGGTCGACCGTGATTCCTGAACATATCGCTGTAGGCGTAGGTGGTTGCTCGAAGTACTGTAGTACATGTCACGGAAAATGTATAGTTAAGTCCCTTCAAGTGGAGAATAGGTTGAACTCTACAGACGAGTATGGGGGTGTAAACAGAGAGTTACCCGATAGAAAACAATATATATATATATATATATATGTTGTATAATATTGAAGACAATTCAAGCAGACAATACGAAGATGGATTTAAAGAAACGAACGGGATAATACTTACTTTACTAACCTTATTATATATAAAATAAGGTTAGTAAAGTACGGTATGATATATATATATATATATATATATATATATATATATATATATATATATACAAAAAAAAATTAAAGTATATACATAAAACTTATCGTCGTTTACCCACAATCTAGGTGACTTTAACTGGGGTCAACCACCGAGACTGATATTAGACAACGATAAGTTTTATGTATATATTTAAATTTTTTTTTGTGTGTGTGTGTGTATATATATATATATATATATATATATATATATATATATATATATATATATATATATCATACCTTACTTTATCCCTTGCGTTTCTTTGAATACATCTTGGTATTGTCTGCTTGAATTGCCTTCAATATTATACAACATATTTTATACACATTATGGTCGTAATGCATAATTGCTCTAGCAAGTGCATTGGCCCATAAGTATTAGTTACAATTTATTAACTTTCTTTCTTTCCATATTACTCATATATATATATATATATATATCCTTCATTTGTGGTATATGTAGGATTAATTATATCATAAAGAGTGTATCGTTTTGTGCTGAATAACTTTACAGTGTGCAAGAATTGACATATTTCAATTATCTGGTATCCTGTTAGTGGTTTTCAGTTCGGTGTGCAGTTTTTCGGTTGCTGGGTTGGCATGCACAATGCACGTTTGTATTAATATGGTTTAATATATTTATAATATATATATATATATGTATGTTTATAATATAATATATTAATATAAATTAATACGTATATATTAATGTATTATTCGTTATGAATTCATAATAATTCATATTATACATATTCTTATTCATAATAAGAATATATATTACATATTCTTATTATGAATTTTACTTATCCTACTCATCACATAATTATTACTTATCTATAGTTAATATCAGACCGCAATGCCGAACCAGTGCCACACACGGGAAAATGTACTGGCAAGCTACCACTCATATTTTGTTCTTCAAGTAAAAACGAATTTTTATTTGAAGACATACTTGCGTTATTAGAGAGAGAGAGAGAGAGAGAGAGAGAGAGAGAGAGAGAGAGAGAGAGAGAGAGACTCTTTATTGCTTGTATACTAATTGGTTAAATTGTTCCATAATATATATGGAACAATTTAACCAGTTTTTAAAGCCGGTGGGCTTACTGAGAGATTTCACGATTGGTTAATGTGATTTTTTTTGAAAAGGTAAGTAATGAGTAAATATAGTCGGACCTCTATATAATGAAATCGATCGTTCGCTTGAAAAATTCATTAAACAGAAATTTCGTTATAAAGAAATATGACCTTTTCAGCAATGAAAAATACTGTAATTCAGAAATAAATAAACATTCACGAATATAGTAAAAGATGGAAAATAAATCAGAAATAAGTGGTAATGAATAAATTTTCTAACATTTTAAAGCAGTTAATTTATTAACACATATATATTAAAAATGCTATTTAAAAGATGCGCACAATATATTAGTACACTCTAAGAATTTTTTCGTAAAATAGTTGGTTATTTTTTGTTGTACACTTGATATCGTTCATAAAAATGTTCGCATTTGTTTAAACACTCAGATATATTTTCTGGTACATTTTCTTCACATTGAAGGCCTCGACGCAAAGTTTAAAATGCTGCCAACATTTCATGTTTGGAAGATTTAATATTGCCCTCATTGCCTTCGTTGTTCTCATTATCATCCAACTCATCGTCGATATTATCACTAGTTCTTAAAACTCTCCAAAATGTTGGAGTCATTCGGACATTCAGCTACTATGACATCATTATCAACTCCTAAAAATTCGTCAAGAACAATTTTCCACTGATCAAACTCGCTTGGAGTTCTTCCCTCTCATCGCTGTTAATTGGCGTTTTAGCAAAACCTGCTTTTGCGAAACAATTCTTAATCTTTGTTTCTGTCACATCTTGACTCCACATGTTCGTCAGCTCTGATATGCACATCCACAAATCTATAACATAATCTATATAGGTCGGTTGGTTTCTATTCCCAGTATAATTTTTTTTCAGTTTGCGCCTGCAGTAGTGCATTTTCAAATTTTTGCTAATGGCTTGGTCTATTGGCTGCAGTTTAGACGAGGTATTCGGTGGGAAGAAAACAAGCTTCACACTTGTAAGTTTCGAAATTACCGAGTGAAGGTGGGCGGAGCAGTTGTCGACAGTCAATGCAATTTTTCTGCTTTCTTTCGTCATCTTTCTATTGAAATTAAAATCCATTGTTAAAAAATTTCACTTGTCATCCAAGCTTTTTTGTTGTAGTCTAACTCTAACGACTTTACTCTTTTGAAACATCTGGGTTGTTTAATTTTGCCTATTACCAAAAGCTTCAGTTTTTCATTACCAGCCATATTTGCACCACCAAGACTGTAATTTTCTCCTTACTATTTTTACCACCTAAACATTTATCACCTTTAAAAGTCAGACCTGTTTAATCAACGTTGAATGTGTCTTTGGGCTCGTAGTACTCCACAATTTTTTTTTTTTTTTTTTTTTTTTTTTTTCAAAACTGTTTCTTCTGTTTTCAAATACAACCCCATTTTCACCAGAAATAACTTTTTCGTGTAAGCCATAGCGCTTTTTAAATTTGTCCAGTCAACTAGATCTGGCTTGGAATATTTTATGCCCCAGAAAAGATGCAGCATAGCCCTTTCTTTTATTGATGGTCGTAATATCGGCATGTTTTGATCTCGACTTCACCCACTTAAAAACAACTTTATCTACATCTTCATTAGAGGCATAATATCGCACTTTCGACAGGGTCTCGTTTCCTCAAACAGTTTGAGAATTGAAACACGGTTTTTCAGAATGGTTAACACACTACTGGCAGGGATACCAAATTTTAAAGCGATTTTTTTTAACGCTCCGGTCTACACTATTAAGCATTTCCACTTTTTATGCTACTCGCAAGGATTTGGACATTGTAAGGTTACTTGCACAGCAGCTAAAACAAAACTGATTTGTGGACTACTTGTACATACCATGTAAATAGAGAGGTGAAATTTAGTGAACGTGTGATGACTCATTTCTGCGAAACAACAGAAGAATTTCCGGGATAATGCCTCTCCAGAAACTTTCCAGTTGCTTCTGTTTTGTGCAGTGGCCTTCCATTTACTGCCTACGAAATCTTGAATTTCATCTGTATATTTCTGTTCTTGTCTTCCAGGTTTTCTTTTATCTCCTCTTGGGTACCAATCTGTTATTTTCTTAGTCCATCTGTCATCATGTCTTCGAGCTATGTGACCTGTCTAAGTCCATTTCAGTCCTTTGGTTTTTGATAAGAATGTCCGTTACTTGAGTGCGCTCCCTAATCCATGTGCTTCCCTTCTTATCCAACGGTCCAATTCCTAATATAATTCGTTCCATTCTCCACTGTGCAGTTTTGTGCTTTTCTTCCGCCCTTTTGGTGAGTGCCCAAGTTTCACTTCCATAAGTCATGGTTGGGAGTATACATTGATTTATTATTTTGCGTTTTAGACAAATTAGAATATTTCTCCACAGTATATTTTTTTATGAAAACCACAAACACCAGAGGTATTAGAACTAAAGGAATTATAACCATGCTTGGGTTGGAGGTTGAAAAGACGAGAGAAGATATTTGTTGACATTATACTTGAATTCCTGCAGACTAATTTTTGGGAAATACGTATAAAGGAAGGTTGTTCCGGAAAACGGCAGTTGAATGAATAAACAAAGAAGATGAAAAGTTGGTTCTGTGAGTTTGAAGTTGAACAGCATTAGCATTACTAGAGGCATATGATGCAAGAAAGCAAGCTTATGCAGCATCAGCCAAAAAAAAAAAAAAAAAAAAAAACCTTCCACTTCACCCCTCCGCTCGTTCAAAATACCTGTCCAGCTGAGCCTTAAAGTCTGTTCCACCAACCAACTACCCGCTGGCTAAAGGCAAATTTCCGAACATCTATCCTACATCTGTCTTTCCTCAATTTGAATTTATGCCCTCTCAGGTGATTATTCTGAGCAAGAGGCAGAATCCCATCAGCATTGAGCATGCTCAAACCATTCAAAGCTTTATACACCTCTATCAGATCACCTCGCCGGTGCCTAGTCTCCAGACACTGTAATTGCTCGACTACCATTACGGCAAGAAGCAAGTTTTCTACTCTTAGCCTGTTCAAAATCTACTTTGCACTGATTAATAACTGCTTTTCAATTGTTGCGAACTTTGATGTAGGCAGAAAATGAAACTGAAGAATTGGAAACAAGCCAATTACGATATGCAACATTCACTCTTGAACAGCCTTAGCACTTTTATTGGAAAAACCAAGATTTAGATAGAGGACGAGATTTTAAAGTGGAGTATGAGATAAAGGATTCCATTCCTACAAGGATATTATTATTATTATTATTATCATCATCATGTCTACGGTGGCACCTAGACTTCAGTCTATCTCCACCTGATCGTGTCAGTGAAATTCCTACAAGGATAATTTCACTGACACGATTTGAGCAAACGTTTACATCAGAAGTTTTGAAACAGTAGTCCGACAAAGGAAAAGAAGAAAAGAAATCTCCCATGTCATCCCATTTTGCATTCTTGTAATGCCAAACAACATGAGGTTGGGAATTGCCATGAGATAAATGCTCTATTAGAGAAGAGACAATCACCAAGTTGTGATGTGAGGTGCCTGAAGGACCAGTCACTCCGACTGTGTGCTTAGAAGGGTTGTTTGTGAGAAAAAGATCAAGCGTGTTGGCTGTATGGTTAGGATTGTCCGGTATTCTTGTAGGTAAATGAACAATCTGTGCAAGGTCATTAGTAATTGCAAAAGCCTCAGCATCTCGACCAGCTGAGTCGGTGTGACTAGAAAACGGAAGCCAGCTTCCGTTTTCTGGTCCTTGAGGTTGTCACAGACATTCTCTCAGATATGCCAGACAAACTGTACTTGCTACCTGGGAGTCTAAAACGCTGATGGAACTAATATTCGGGTGACACTCAAGTCAAGTGGACCTAATTTCGGCGAAGTCCGGACGGTCTGTGACAGCCAAATTCTCTGCTTGCACCTTCACGATGGGGGGACTGTTAGTAATCCTGAGTATAACCTCCATGCACAAGTACATGGTGGGTGACCACCCAGGTGTGAACCAACGTAAGCAGGGGTCGAGCTGTGGCGCCCACACCACATGGAGAAACGCCGCCCCTCTATGTTACCAGGCAGTACTAGGTGGTAGATGACTCTCATCAACCGGTAAAATACCACCACTTTGCTTATTGGAGACTTGAAGTGGTGAAACCTATGTTTAGTCTCTAGAGCTAAGTTCCGGTCAACCCTTCCCTATCTCTTCCACCATGCAGTATAATTGATGACTTTTGAGGTTATGATGAACGCGTCGTGGCAAGATCCAATATTCCTTACATTTCGAGGGTACAGCTCTAAAACAGTGTTCGCAGGCCGGCCGCTAATTAGTACACCGGACTGAACCTATTGGTAACTCTCTAAGAAGCTTCCGGATGAGCTAGTGTATAATCTTGCTACCTCTACTCTGCCAGATAGTGACTGGAGGGAGTCCGAGTAGGGTGTATGCGGGGAGCATTGTCGAGGCCACGTTATGTCAAGGATCTGGGTATATTCTTACCACATGTACGCCATATCCAAAAATTTCATTACTTCATACAGCATGTCCAACCTACTTTTTCTTACTATTGAATACACCATGAATTGTCAAACTAATAGAGCAAGCTTATCTGCAAAAAGATATAAACCTCCCAAGGACTTCCTAATTCATTTCACAAATATACGTGGTCTCAATTCTAATGTCAACGATGTCCATTTCCACTTGCAGTCTGCCAAACCCCATGTACTTTTTCTGACAGAATCTCAGTTATCGGTTGATTCATCTACTGCTCATCTCAGATGCCCAAATTATTCACTGTATGATTCCTTTCGCCTCAAAGGTGGTGCTTGTGCATATGTCCGTTCTGATATTCCCTGTCAGAGACTTGGCAATTTGGAATCTCCTCTCTTTGATCTTCTCTGGTTTAAAATCTCTCTACCTCATTGTGTTAAATTCATCTGTTGTCTCTACCGTTCTCCCAACTCCACTAATCACTTGGAGCTCTTTGACTTCCTCTCGTTGCAACTTTACTTTCTCCAGTCCAACTCTCCTAACAGTGAGGTAATTTTCCTTGGTGATTTTAATGTTCAGAACCCCAGCTGGCTTCCGTTTTCTAGTCACACCGTCCCAGCAGGTCGAGATGCTGAGGCTTTTGCAATTACTAATGACCTAGCACAGATTGTTCATTTACCTACAAGAATTTTCTGCCTACACCAAAGCTGACAAATCTAATCATACAGCCAATACGCTTGATCTTTTTCTCACAAACAACCCTTCTAATACACGGTCGAAGTGAGAGGTCCTTTAGGCACTTCTCATCACAACTTGGTGATTGTCTCTTCTCCAATGGAACCTTTATCTCATGGCTATTCCCAACCACGTGTTGTTTGGCATAACAAGAATGCAAAATGGGATGACCTGCGAGACTTCTTTTCCTTGGTCGGATTACTGTTTCAAAAGTTCTGATGTCAACGTTTGCTCAGATCGTGTCAGTGAAATTATTCTTGCAGGAATGGAATCCTTTATCCCACACTCCACTTTAAAATCTCTTCCTTTATCTAAACCTTGGTTTTCCAATAAATGTGCTAAGGCTGTCCAAGAGAAGAATGTTGCATATCGTAATTGGCTTGTTTCTAATTCTTCAGTTTCATTTTCTGCCTACACCAAAGCTCGCAACAATTGAAAAGCAGTTATTAATCAGTGCAAAGTAGATTTTGAACAGGCTAAGAGTAGAAAATTTGCTTCTTGCCCTAATGGTAGCCGAGCATTCTGGTCTCTTGCCACAGCTATTGGCTGCAACTTTTGCCCGTCCTTGCTCCCACCTCTGTCCAAACCAGATGGTTCTGTTGCCACTTCAGCCAAGGATAAAGCTGACCTGCTAGCATCCCATTTTTCTTCGAGCTCATGTATTAATGATCTTGGTAAAACCCTCCCACCATTCCCAACACGCTCCATTCAATGCCTCCTGTGGTCTTCCGTCAAAAGGATATCAGAAGGATTTTGATGAATCTTTATGCTAAGAAAACTCCAGGTCCTGATGGTATTTCTCCACTTGTTCTGAAAACCTGTGCTCCTGAACTTACTCCTATTCTTTGCCTCCTTTTTTCACTTTCTTATTCAAGCAGAAGGAAAAACACCTTTGTGTTTTTCCTTCTTCCAAGCAGAAGGAAAAACACAAAGGTGTTTTTCCTTCTGCTTGGAAATTTGCTCATATCCAGCCAGTTCCTATAAAGGGTGACAAATCCCTCCCATCCAATTATCGTCTATTGCAATTACTTCTACTCTTTCTAAAGTAATGGAGAAATCAATTAACCGCCAACTCTTAAACTACCTAGAAACCTTCCGTCTGATATACGATCACCAGTATGGATTCCGTCAGTGTCGATCCACTGGAGATATTCGGGCTTATGTTACCCATTTATGGGCTAATTCAATGGAAAGGTTCGGTGAAACACAAGTAGTTGCTCTTGACATCTCTAAGGCTTTTGATCGTGTTTGGCATAAAGGTCTTCTAAACAAGCTTCCATCTTATGGTTTGCCAACTGTTTTTAGTAATTGTCTATCCAGTTTTCTCTCTGATTGCTCACTGAGGGTGATGGTAGATGGCTCTCTGTCTTCTAACTTCTCCACTAATGCCGGTGTCCCCCAAGGTTCAGTTCTTTCCCCCACTCTTTTCCTCTTGTATATCAATGACCTTCTTCCATTGACTGGAAATCCTATCCATAGTTTTGCCGATGATAGCACATTGCATTCAACTTTCCATTTTGAGAAACCTTGTTCTGCTCAATCAGCTTCATCTTCTCGAAAATCTGCTACCAATTCCTTAAATGCCGATCTTCAGGTAATTCTCCAGTGGAGCAAAGACAACTTAGTTGATTTGAACCCTTCTAAAATTCAGTCTTGTTTTATATCTCGCAAACAGGATTCTTCTGCTCCTATGCTTATCTTTAGTGACACTCCGATTTCTAGGCAATATGATATATCTCTTTTGGGGATTACCCTGACTTCTAATCTCTCTCTTCGCACAAGCACATTACAAATATTGCTTCCTCTGCATCTAAAAAACTTGGTTTTCTCTTTCGCTCTCGGCATTACTTTTCTTCCAAACAGCTGCTCACTCTGTATAAATCGCAAATCCGCCCTGCCATGGAATATTGTTCCCACATCTGGGGTGGTGCCCCCAAAACCTCTCTTAGGCTTCTTGATTCCATTCAGAAGAGGGCAGTTAGGTTAATTAATGATTCATCTCTAACAGAGACTCTCCACTCGCTTTCTCATAGACGCACTGTTTCTGCTGCATGCCTCTTCTATAGATACTTCCATGGGCACTGTTCTTCTGAATTGGCTTCTATAATTCCTGCTCTCTGTTTCAAAACAGTCCGAACACGTGCCGCCACTAGCCAACGTCCATTTACTGTCCAACTTCAAACCCACAGAACCAACCTTTCATCTTCCTCATTTATTCATTCAACTGCCATTTTCTGGAACAACCTTCCTTCATACGTATTTCCTGAAAATTACAATCTACAGAAGTTGAAGTCCAATTTTAACAAATATCTTCTTTCGTCTTCTTAACCTCAAACCCAAGCACGGTACTAAGTACTATAGGTTCTAATACCTCTCGTGTTTGGGGTTCACATAAAAAAAAAAAAAAAAAAAAAAGCTGGGTTGTGAACATTAAAATCAACAAGAAAAATTACCTCGTGTTTAAGAAAGTGGGACTGGAGAAAGTAAAATTACAGAGAGAGAGAGAGAGAGAGAGAGAGAGAGAGAGAGAGAGAGAGAGAGAGAGGGGGGAAGTCAAAGCGCTCCATGTGATTAGTGGAGTTGGGAGAACGGTAGAGACAACAGATGAATTTGACACTATGAGGTAGAGAGATTTTAAACTAGAGAAGATCGAAAAGAGGATTCCAAATTACTATGTCTCTGACAGGGAATATCGGAACGGACATATGCACAAGTACCACCTTTGAGGCTAAAGCAACCATAGAGCGAATAATTTGGGCAACTGAGATGAGCAGTAGTTGAATCAACCGATAACTGAGATTCTGTCAGAAAAATTACATGGGGTTTGCAGACTGCAAGTGGAAATGGTCATCGTTGAGATTAGAATTGAGACCACATATTTGTGTAGTAAACTGGGAAGTGTTTGGGAAGTTTAGATCTTTTCACATATAAACTTATTATATTAGTTTGACAATTCTTGGTGTATTCAGTTGTAAGAAAAAGTTAGGAGGACATGCTGTATGAAGTAATAAAAGTTTTGGATATTGCTTACACGTGATAAGAATATACTCATATCCTTGATATAACGTGGCCTCGACAATGCCCCCCGCATAGCATTAGCATTAGCATTAGTAGAGGCATATGATGCAAGAAAGCAAGCTTATTCAGCATCAGCCAAAAAAAAAAAGAAAAAAAAAAAAAAAAAAAAACAACCACTACTCCCATTTCACCCCTCAATTCGTTCGAAATACCTGTCCAGCTGAGCCTTAAATTTGTTTAAGCTATCAACTTCAACAACAAGCGATGGAAGTCTATTCCACAAACCAACTGCCCGCTGGCTAAAGGCGAATTTCCGCACATCTATCCGACATCCGTCCTTCCTCAATTTGAATTTATGCCCTCTCAGGTGATTATTCTGAGCAAGAGGAAGAATTCCATCGGCATTGAGCATGCTCAAGCCATTCAAAGCCTTGTACACCTCTATCAGATCACCTCGGCGATGCCTAGTCTCCAGGCTCTGTAATTTGCAAAACTTAAGCCTTTCTTCGTAAGAGCAACCCTTTGTTCCATTCACTAATCTTGTTGCCCTTCTCTGTACTCGTTCCAGCAGCTCTACATCCTTCTTGAAATGAGGCCTCCAGACCTGTATACAGTACTCAAGGTGTGGCCTGACCAATGCCTTATACAAGGGAATAATCACATCCCTGTCCCTGCTAGAAAAATTCCTGTATATCATTGACAAGACACCATGAGCTACTCTTGCAGCTCGTCTGCACTGCTCAGAGAACTTCATATCTGCCTGCACAATTACCCCCAGGTCCTTTTCATTCTCTACCACTGTCAGCGTAGTACCACAGAGTTGATACGTTGATCTGGGGTTACTGTTTCCCATATGTAGTACTTTACATTTGTCAATGTTAAACTTCATTTGCCACCTCTCAGCCCATCTGCTCAACCTTTCCAGATCCTGTTGCAGCAGCATAGTATCAGTAGTGTCCTTAACAACCCTGCCAATCTTTGTATCGTCTGCAAACTTGGACATTAAGCCTGATACACCATCATCAATATCATTTATAAATACAGAAAACAACAATGGACCCAACACTGAACCCTGAGGAACTCCACTAATAACATTAGTCCACGTTGAGCAGTGTCCATTGATTACCACTCTCTGTCTTCTGCCACTCAACCATCCCTTTATCCATAGCAGCAATTTGCCTCGAATGCCACACTTCTCCAATTTGTGCAGCAGTCTTCCATGCGGAACAGTATCAAAAGCCTTTCTAAGATCCAAATATATAATATCAAAGTTATTCCCTGCATCCAGTTCTTTTGTGACTACATCATAGTATCCAATCAAATTGGTCAGACAAGACCTGCCCTTAACAAACCCATGCTGTGTCTGAGCTATAACTGAATTCTTGTCCAGATGATCCTGCAGTGCTTCTTTAACCAGTGCCTCCATTAATTTTCCTGGAACCGAAGTTAAACTAACAGGTCTATAATTACTTGTGTCAGCCTTTGATCCTCCTTTGTGAATTGGGGTTACATTTGCACATCTCCAGTCCATGGGTACCTCCCCTGAGTCCAAAGAAGCTCTCATAATTATGGCTAGGGGTTTGCTTACTTCCTTTGCTGCCTCCTTTAATATAACTGGATAGATCCCATCCACCCCGGGTGCCTTTTTTATGTTTATCCTCAACAATTTCTCCTCCACTTTCCTCTCAGTTATTAGAAAATCATCTAGCTCACTGCCAATGTTTACTTCACCTACGACATTCCCCTTCCTGAATAACTCCTCATGTGTGAATGTAGATGCAAAATACTCGTTTAGATTGTTAGCCACCTGAGCTGGATCCTCAACTGTTGAACCATCAACATCCAGTGGACCAATCTGATTCATCCCTTTCCTTCTTGAGTTTAAATAGGTAAAGAACTCTTTTCTGTTTTTCTTTGCATCCTTTGCCAAGGATTTCTCATAATCTGCCTTTGCCTGCCTAATCTCCTTTGTGACTTGGTTACAGACCAACTTATATCTATCATAGGCTTCCACGTCACCCATTAATTTGTATGTATCCCATGCATTTTTCTTCTCTGCCATATGTCTCATTAGTTCATCTGACAACCATTTAAGCCTGAACCTTGAACAATATTTCTTGGTTGGTATGTAAAGCCTGGTAGCTTCCAAGATTAGTTTCTTGAATGCTTCCCATTTTGAATTTGCTGTTGGTAACATCATCAGTTGGTCCCACTGTATAGAATTTAAATACTGTCTCAGACCAGCATAGTCTCCTTTACGAAAGCAAAAACCCTTCCCTTTACCTCTGATGGTAGTTACCTCCTTGAGTAAATCCCACTTCAGCACACTGTGATCACTGCCACCCAGTGGTTCATTTATCTGCAGATTCCTAATGCATGAAGAATCACTACTGATAATCAGATCAAGAGTATTACTCCCTCTAGTTGCCTCCCGAACATGCTGGTGTAGAAAACAATCATCCAATAAATCCACAAAAGCCTTGCTAGTGTGTGAGTGACCAACCCACAAATTCCAGTCAATATCTGGGAAATTAAAATCCCCCATTATAAGACTCTCTGATTTACTGGCCCACTCTATTTCCCTGTACAGTATCTTATTATACTCATCAGAGTCATTAGGCCTATAGCACACTCCTACTCTCAATTTTGATTTACCTATGCTTATGTCACACCAAACTGACTCAACACTGCACTGTCCAGCGATGTCAACTGGCTTCACTTCCTTGGATTTTATGTGTTTTTTAACTAATAGCATAACCCCTCCTCCCTTCCTATCCTGTCTATCCTTTCTGTAGACGTTGTACTCCCCAAATTCCAGTTCTGCATTCCTTATATCTGTGTGCCACCACGTCTCTGATATCCCAACAATATCTGCCTTTGATGTTTTGAGTAATACCTCAAATTCATCAAATTTATTTACTAAACTCCTAGCATTAGTGTACACGCAAGTATACATGCACCTGTTTCTATTCTTAGCTACCCTAACACAACCCATGTGTTTACTTGTACCGCAATGACTTCCAGCAGTCTCTGAAATATCCTGCATCTTGTTTTTCAGGCTTCTGCTCATTCCAATAGAAGCAGTGCAAGAATCTCTTTCACCTCTGCCCGTGGCTACTGTTAATCCATTAGTCTTTGTCTCCCCCCAAGCTAGCAGTTTTCCGACCCACCTAACACTGCCTCGATAGCATCAGCAAATATTCTTGCACCCTTTCTATTTAAGTGTATCCCATCCCTGTAGAAGCAATCTCTCCTGTTAACAAGTACAGTCCAGGCTGAAAAAAATTCTACCCCTTCAGCCTTGCACAATCTTTCCAGGGCCAAATTGATCGACAAGGCTCTCATCATATACTCCCTCCTATCGTGTCTGGGCAGAATTGCAGACACTTTCAAATTCAACCCTACATCACGGCTTTTTTTCAACAGTGACCTGTACTTGTTAAGTAATTCCGCTGGTCTCCTACTCTTAATATCATTAGTGCCAACGTGTACAACTATATCACCTATATCACGCATATACACTACTCGGTCTCTCCCTCCCCCTCCAGTCACTATCTGGCAGAGTAGAGGTAGCAAGATTATACACTAACTGATCCGGAAGCCTCCTCAAGTGTTACCAATAGGTCCGGTCCGGTCCGGTCCACTAATTAGCGGCCGGCCTGCGAAAGCCCTTTTAGAGCTGTTACCTCGAAACGTAAGGAAGATTGGATCTCGCCATGAGGTCTATCATAACCTCAAAAGTCATCAGTCATACTGCATGATGGAAGAGATGGGGACTGGTTGACCGGAACTTAGCACTGGAGACTAAACATGGGTTCCACCACTTCAAGCCTCCAATAAGCAAAGTGGTGATATTGCACCGCTTGATAACAGTCATCTACCACCTAGTATTGCCTGGTAACGAAGATGGGCGGCATTCCTCTATGTGATGTGCGCGCGCCACACCTCTACCCCTGCTTACGTTGGTTCACACCTGGGTGATCACCCACAGCGTGCTTGTGCATGGGGATTATACCCAGAATTACTAGCAGTCCCACCATCGTGAAGGTGCAAGCAGAAGATTTGGCTGTCACAGACCGTCCGGACTTCGGCGAAATTGGGTCCACTTGACTTGAGTGTCACCCGAATATCAGTTCCATCAGCGTTTTAGACTCCCACAGGTAGCAAGTACATCTTGTCCTGCATATCTGAGAGAATGTCTGTGACAACCTCAAGGCCTAAAGAGACTATATTTCCTGAATGCTATCCATCCGAAATTTATTCTCTTGAATTCCAGCCATTTATTATTATTACAGCTAATGACTTGTCCGAGATTTTATTATTATTATTATTAATACCCATATGGTGCAAGGAAGCCTGAGGCTTATGCTGCACCAGGAAAAAAAAAAAAAAAAACATTCCCAAGTTACCCTGAGAGAGAGAGAGAGAGAGAGAGAGAGAGAGAGAGAGAGAGAGAGAGAGAGAGAGAGAGAGTCAAAAGTAGAAGGGAATCACCAAGAAAGAGAAGAATGATGATATCCAGCTCAGGACCCTGGGTGTGCCAAGCCCATACTCACCAGATGTGAGCCCCCGGGGTTAAGTATATAAATCCTCCTTTTCAATTACTGCTCCTTCAGTGACTATATTTCCTGAATGCTATCCATCCGAAATTTATTCTCTTGAATTCCAGCCATTTATTATTATTACAGCTAATGACTTGTCCGAGATAAGTATATAAATCCTCCTTTTCAATTACTGCTCCTTCAATGATTATACCCTTTCTGTGGCATACTTGTTTATCATTATTTTTGTTTTAGCCGTATTCAGCTTTAGTCCGAAATCTTTACTAACTCTGCATAACTGATTAAAATTTTCCTCTAATTCTTTGTGATCGTGGCTTATGATCACAATGCCATCTGCAAATCCTAAATGGTTTAGGTACTCTCCATCCACGTTGACTCCTTTCTGTGACATCGAATCTTCTAAAAGCTTCTTCAAGGGCAGTAGTAAACAACTTCGGAGATATTGTGTCTCCTTGTCGAACTCCTTTCTCAATTTTAAATTTGCTACTGTCTTTGTCTTGTCTTGTCTTGTCTTGTCTAATAAAGGACAAGGTACAAAATCACAATGTACAGTATTTGGATGTCTGTGCTTTGTTTTTCCAGTGCCCGAAACTTTGCCTTATGCTGTTTGAAGTTGTAAGAATCCTATCTTACAGGTTATTTTTTTTATTTTTTTTTCTGTCGTAATTTAAACATTTTTGTTTTGAATAAATTCTATAAAACTGTTTGGGCGAAGAGAAAGCATATCGAAAGACGCTTCGCGGATTTTTTGTTTGATGTGGGGGCGGTACATCTTTGCTAATGGAAACAGGTCCAGGGGAAAATAGAAACTATAGAAGGTAACTGCAGGAGACAGGGCGGTTTACCCGAAATTGGACGGACGCTATACTCAGGTAATGGCAGACACCTTACGTTTCGGTGGGTACAAAGTGACCGACCTTGCGACGCCGTTGAAAACTGAAGGGCGGCTATGTCCGACGAAGAGCAAAAAGGATTAAGCGATTAAAAAAAAGTGGCCATTAAGTAAAGTAGCCGATGGATGCAGCTCCGAAAACAACACGTGTATTTCTGCCGAAGGATGGCTTGTCCATACAGAACGTTTCCAAGACAAAGAGGAGAGAATAGAGCGTGACATTCAGAAAGAGAAATTGATGGTGATTGGCCAAGGAAAGGAGGGGGAGGGTGGAAAGAAACGCGAGGAGAGAGAGAGAGAGAGAGAGAGAGATTTTTGAGTGTGGATGGAAGAAAGTCCTGGTCGAGTTCTGAGGGTCGGAGAGGAGGAGGCACGGAAAGGGGAGAACATAAAAAGTCATGTAAAAGTGCGATAGATTTGGTAAAGGAGTGAAATGTATTTAGTGGGAGGCTGTAGAAAATAGGCGCCTCCGTAGCCAGGTGGGAAGGAGCAGCAGTGCGTACCACACGCTTCTTGATTAGACCGGGGTTCGAGCCCATCACCACCAAATACGGAGGATGCGGAAAGGTCACGGAATGACCACCGCATATCCCGGAGCAATATGGCCTTAGTTGCTAATGCTCCTAAAAATCAAATAAACAAAGCTGTAGAAAGTCTTGGATGGTAAAGGAATGCGTCGTCCCATGGGACGACGAGGAGGCTTCTGGAATCGTCTATGTGCAAGAAGCAGAAGCTACACATAGCGTCGATCGCCTTTGTGATTGCTGCATCATGAGGATGAGGATAAAGACCAAGCGTGTGTTATGCGGAGATCAGCAAGGAAGGCGGCCGTTTGAAGGAAGAGAAAGTAAGGAAGAAAATAAAAAGTAAGTCCTCTCCAATTTTGATTATATTAAACTGATAGGCAATAAGTAGGACTGGTAGGTCGAGCTGTATACTTTATTATAGAAAAGAAACTGAATAGATAGATAATTTTTTTTTTATTTAAACGTGAACAGTAGATACATTTTCAACAACAACTATTTACATTCTATGTACAAAAGCAAAAAAAAAAGGAAAAATAAAGAAATTTTTAGAAAGAAATATAAACGTTTCAACATTTCATTTTCCGGAATTAAGAACACAGTTTCTTGGCATTGGATCAGTCTCATATTAAATGTCACCCATTGAAGGTGATTACCTTTTCAGTGATGGTGAAGAGGTGACCGCCACTGTTCCATTCGCTGTTAAGATGACCCAGAGTTTCTGGTCTTTGCAGTGGAATTCGAGTGTCTGCTCTGCAACTTCCTCCATAGGTTCTTCTTGAGTTGTTGCGCCGATGTGTCGACAGGAGGCACGTCGTCATCACTGCTTCTCGTGTGCTTCAAGTAGAAGTTACAAATGACGGCCTTGACAGCAATGAATAAGAAGTTGCAAGTGGGGTGTGCTGTCTGTTCAAAGTGAAGGTGCCAGTAGTCCTCCAGAGCGTGGGCGTGGTTTGCTGCATCCAAAGCGTATTTGACTAGTTCCTTGTTCACAGGGTACGCCAGGTATGTGTGTTCCAGGGTACCTAGAGTGGTGCAGTAGAGGCAGTAGTTTGAGGTGCATAACCGAAAGATATTTAGCTTGACTGGGGTAGGAAGGATGTTGTGCTACAGTCTCCACTGGATGTCTGTGTCCAATTTCTGACATCTCGCCTTGTACGGAAGGTTCCAGTGAAAGTTAGATGGTGGCTTGTGGTGAGTGGAGAGAGGTACAGGGACAGCTTGGCAGGTGGATGACTGGAAAATCGTGGCTGTATGGCGAGACATGATTAGTGGATAGACTTTTTTGGAGGGTGCAGGAGATAGAGGTACTGTCTTCTGGTGATGTGATGATGAAGGTTGGTGTAGGTGAGGATCCGGTCACATTTCCAATCCCTTTAGCTGTAGTGATGTCTGGAAGTGCTTGTGCGATCGCTGATTTTAGATACCTGTGTTGCTGCTTTGCTTTTATGGTTTTAATGGGCAAGTCTTCTGATCCTTTCCATTCAAGGCTTGGTGTCAGGAGGTCGCCTATGATTCTTATTCCTGCCTAGTTCCACGTAGAAAAGAAGAGAATATCATCATTTGCAGGGTCTATTATTCTTTTATCGTAGAAGAGTTATTGTTATGTTATTTGGTTTTTAGGAGCATTAGCAACTAAGGCCATATTACTCCGAGAATATGCGGTGGTCATTCCCTTGACCTTTCCGCATCCTCCGTATTTGGTGGTGATGGGCTCGAATCCCGGTCTAATCAAGAAGCGTGTGCTAGGCACTGCTGCTCCTTCCCACCTGGCTACGGAGGCACCCTATCGTAGAAGAGCGGTTCTGAAAGTATTGCGGGAAGGGATGTTTTGTCAAGAGTATGATGAAAGTTTATAACTTTTCCAGCGGTGCAGTGCGTCTTTATAGAAGGGCGGTAGTTTGAATGGTGCTAGTGCCATATCCATTCTCAATATTGTTCAAAGAGATAATCCTCTAGTGGCTGTTGCTAGTTGGTTATCCGTAGTGTCGGAGTGTGGGTATTTCGTTTGCAGCGTCTTAAGAAGAAAGGTGATCCGGAATGCTGTGAATTTGTCATCAAGAGAGACCAGCCCTTGATCCCCCTGAATAAGCGGCTGGCTGAGTTTGGAACAGGACATCCAGTTGGTTTTGTTCCAAAGGAAGCTTCGGACAGATGCCTGGATTTGGTTGAGGAAGTCAACAGGTGGAGTGAGAATTTTGGTGTGAACACTTGCTACCATCTGATTGACCACAAGCACTCTCCCTCTCAGCGAAGATGTGGCGCACATGCTTTTCCATTTCTCGAGTACTTTGTTGAAACGATTCAGCAATTCGGGCCAGTTCTTCTGGGATAAAAGGAGGGTACTGCCGAGGTACCCACACACATAGGTATTTTTGTCCCTCGCTGGACCATGTGCATTGGTCCAGCCTACAGGTCGCTGGTCTTACAGTGGTTGAGTTTTGTGCCTTGAGCCGTTTGAATGTCTTCAAATTCGTTCTTGCCGTGTTGCAATTGTGACGTCATATGCGTATGTTGAGTAGGTTATCTTTAGGTGGGGTTCTGGTAGCAGCGTTCGTCAGGATTGTAGACTGGTGACAATTTTATTAAGGAATGGTTCTATGGCAATTGTGTAGATGAATTGTTCCGATGATGTAGGCTCCATATCCAAAAGCTTTCAAGGTTTGAAAAAGGTAGCTGTTTTCAATGTTGTCGAAAGCCTTTTCCTCGGCAAGGCTAATTAGTGCTAGGAATTCTCTTTGGCTGTTTGCAGTGGAGAGGAGGTCACGAATCAGATGTAGATTGTCGTGAATCGATCTTCCAGGTTCTGAGAGAGAGAGAGAGAGAGAGAGAGAGAGAGAGAGAGAGAGAGAGAGAGAGAGAGAGAGAGAGAGAGAGAGAGTTATTTGTCTGCGACTTAAAAACATATGTGGAATTATGAATTAGTGTTATTGTCATTAATAAAAAAGTAAGTGATCTGAAATCATGGAAAAATCAATTTGTTTATAAACCACTGAGAGATCTGTGGGCCAAAGAAGGCTATATGCCCTATGTTGGAGTTTATATGTACTAAGAGAGAGTGAAAATGGAATTATGAAATATATATCTATATATATGTTTGATATTGAGAGGTTAGTAAAAACGGGGAATAAAATTATACCCTTAGTCATACTGATGGCTCATTCGTTTTTGCCGAATGCTGATGATCCTCCTATGTGTGAGTCCTGTGGCACAATTTTATCAATCAGACACATTTTAATTGACTGTCCAGATTTTAGCAATATCCGTTTTACCGCTTTTAATCATCTGACTGAGCCGTATACACTCAGTCAGATTTTATCCGACAATGACCACGTGTCTGCTGTTTTTAGCTATTTTAAATGAATAAAGGTTTTTACTTGTATTTAAAATTTACATGTTATTGTTATTTCTTTATTGATTTATCTTTTCTACATTTTATACCTTTGTTATTTTATATCTTGACATGGTGACCTAAGTAATTATGTCAGTGAAATTTAATTTTTTATATATCACCTGGTTTTGGCTCATTATAGCCTTAGTTGCTAATGCGCCAATAAAACCCAACAACCAACCAACCATACTGATCTTGATAAAGAGATATAAATAAGATAATTATATTCACGGGGGTAAAGAAGTGAATATATGAGCGGTTATAAATATGTATTACTGTGGAGAAGGAAGAATTGGATGATTGTACAGTATATTCTTGTAAATTTTGTATTTCTCACATAAGTATACTGTGTTATGTTATTGAAAAAAAAAATGACTCGTTATTCAAGAGAGATATACACGACCCACTAAAATAGCCACTGAAGCTTATCATGGAAGGGGAAAATAAGAAAATCCTCATTGCCCAAAATCTCCTGAGAAAGGATATAATTGCAGTCAGATAGCTTGTAGGCCTTGGGGTAGGTGAGGATCCCAGTTGTTTAAATATAAACAGAATAACAACTACCATAGTGGTTCCAAGGTATATTAGAAATATACCTTGGAACCACTTGGAATATACCAAAGTATATAGGGCTATTAGAAAGATAAATTTATATAGTTAAATAAATAAAGAAAAACCCAGTTCCCACATAGTCAAATGCCTTTTCATAATCCACAAATGCCAGGCTTAAAATGGTGTTTTATATTCATTTGCTTTTTCCATTAGCTGTGATATTACGTGAAGGTGATCCATAGTTGAGAATCTTCTCCTAAAGCCAGCTTGCTCTGTTTTGTTGATTCTTATCAAGTATTCTTTCTAATCTGTTAGTAATGACCCTTGTGAACAATCTGTAGATGTGGGACAATAAGCTAATTGGTCTATAATTTCTAATTTATCTCCTTTCTTACGCAGGAAAAATATGATTGCATTATTCCACTCCTTAAAAATACTCACTTTTTGCTGAGTTATTCATTTTTGTAAATTTCAAGGTCACAGTAATTCTACCGAGTTAGCCATTTGGATTTATCCATGATATAAAAGAACTACAGCAGTGCCACCTGCTTGTTCAGTGGTGACTAGCAAATCGGCATAAATTGCGACATCACGAGGAAGCTTCACCACTGAATAAGAACTACCACATCAAAGAGAACATCATAGGTGGAGATATAGTTATCATGGGTGACCTGAACGCAAAAGTCGGAGTGGGGAGACAAGGACTGGAATCAGTGGCGTAGGAACGCCTTGGCATTGGGACAGGTGGCAAGGGCGCCACTGACAGACTACATGAGTACAGTGTCAAGCTATTTCGACACCCCAGGCTAGCTGACGAAATGGTGCTCCTCGATGATGTCGAATCAAGATGACAGCACAAGGAGGGTGAAAATCAATTTTCACGCGGTGATTCAAGCCAGCATGCATCCTTACATCTGAGTACATACGGCATAGCATCATCTATTAGCTGTAACTTTGAAGGGACCAATTAGGCGATCGCTTCATCAGCGCATGCTAGAATGCATAGTAGTTCGCAATTCACGCATTCTGTATAAACTGAATAAGTTATAGTGTTTTGTGATTGCTATATAAACAGGTAATTGAATATTGTGATTTATAATTTAAATAAATCAATAAAAGCCAAATTAATTTTAGACATGCCACCAAAGAAAAAAAGTGGAAAGACTGCATAAAGAGGAAATTTAGAAAAAAAAAAACATTCCGCTAGTTTACAAAACTGGCTTACAATAAGCCACTCCAAACCTGAAAGTGACAAAGAAAACGAACATGATTCGAATTAAGATGAAACAAATGATAATGCAATTGAAATGGAAGTCCAAGAAAAAGCTCAAACAGTTGAAGGTATTTTAAAAGAATTAGAAAGTGTGGACAATAACCAACAACAGTTGGCAGAAGAAAATGATGGCAGCAATAATATTAACATGGAACATGTAAGTCTGAATTTTAATGATCCGACCACATGAACTTTTAATACCCACAAAAACAGATCTCTTATGGCGCAACACGGTTCCGAACATATAGTCTTAAATACGTATCCTGTCACTAATGGCCGATGTTTCAATAATTCGTGGAAATACAAAAATGTAAGTATTGAAAAAAAAGAGAGGAAATGGTTATTTTATTGCAAAAACAAAGATACAATATATTATTTTCCGTGACTCTTATTTGTATCTGGAACAAATAATATTCCATTTTGTAGCTCAGATGGATTTAAGGATTGGAAACATCTAAATCCAAACGGTCTTTTTTCATGAGAATTCATTACAACACAAACAATTTCACAAAATGGAAATGATTAGAAAAGGGTCTTCAAAAAAGGATGGATTAATTAACGACGCTGCACAAGCAGCATTAAGAAGTGAAATTTCGAAATGGCATCATATATTGAAATGTATATTGTTATGTGCTGAAAATAATTTGGCATTTCACGGACATGCTAGTAATATCGATACCGAAGAAAAAAATTGTGGCGTATTTTTAAACTTGATAAAATTTGTTACCAATTTGACGTTCGTATGAAAAATTCTCTGGAATCGCATATTAAACACCACACTAATTATTTATCTCCAGAAATTCAGAATGGATTTATTAATTTGTTAGCAACAAAAGTATGAAGTGAAATAATTTAAAATTACTAAATGCAACAAGACATAATATGTTAGCATTAGCATTAACATTAGTAGAGGCATTTGATGCAAGAAAGCAAGCTTATGCAGCATCAGCCAAAAAAAAAAAAAAAAAAAACCCACTTCCACTTCACCCCTCTGTTCGTTCAAAATACCTGTCCAGCTGAGCCTTAAACTTATTTAGGCTATCAACCTCCACCACAAGGGATGGAAGTCTGTTCCACCAACCAACCACCCGCTGGCTAAAGGCAAATTTCCGCACGTCTATCCTACATCTGTCTTTCCTCAATTTGAATTTATGCCCTCTCAGGTGATTATTCTGAGCTAGAGGAAGAATCCCATCAGCATTGAGCATGCTTAAACCATTCAAGGCTTTATACACCTCTATCAGATCACCTCGCTGGTGCCTAGTCTCCAGACACTGTAATTTGCAAAACTTAAGCCTTTCTTCGTAAGAGCACCCCTTTGTTCCATTCACTAATCTTGTTGCCCTTCTCTGTACTCGTTCCAGCAGCTCTACATCCTTCTTGAAATGAGGCCTCCAGACCTGTATACAGTACTCTAGGTGTGGCCTGACCATCGCCTTATACAATGGAATAATCACCTCCTTATCCCTGCTGGAAAAATTCCTGTATATCATTGACAATACTCCATGAGCTACTCTTGGCGCCCGTCTGCACTGCTCAGAGAACTTCATATCTGCCTGCACAACCACCCCCAAATCCCTTTCATTCTCTACCACTGTCAGTGTAGTACCACAGAGTTGATACGTTGCTCTGGGGTTGCTGTTTCCCATGTGTGGTACTTTACATTTGTCAATGTTAAACTTCATTTGCCACCTCTCAGCCCATCTGCTCAACCTTTCCAGATCCTGTTGCAGCAGGATCTGGACCAGATCATGTTAAGAGTAAGAGTTTTATATCTGTATAATATCGGTGTAGATACACCATAGATAACTCTTAAACAAAAACTACGATAGTAGTAGTTCCTCTCTATCTCGATGATAGGCCAGTAGCTTTGAAACGGTGCCGTTTCACTTCCACGAAACAACAGATGACCGCTTGTCGGGATAAAGGGAAACCACTCTCTTCTAAATCTCTAACAGAGTGATTACAATAGAGGGTTGACCAGAGCCTATTGTCCGAATTTTTAATACACCTTGGTCTGCCCACTGGCTATGGATACACGGAAAGTAGTTGACCAGTTCGACTCTCGGTAATTGGGACATGTAGCCGGATAGTTTTTACGGGTCCCACTGAGATGCAGATGGTAATCTCTTTATCTTTTAATTCGGGTGTAACAACAGCACTATTGCTTGCTTGAAGGCATTGGGTGCGAACGATATGTACTCAGTGAAGTCTCGTAATGCAGTCGTTATATGGAAATTTTTCTTCGTTCTACGAATGAAAAAAATTTTCGTTTCCATAAAACGAAGAAATAAAAAAATTCTAAAAAAATTCGGTGAAGAATAAAATTCTATTTAGCGAATTCTAAAAAAAAATTGGCAAAAAGAAAACATTTATCTCTAAATAGAAAAATTCGCTATAAAGAAGTTTGTTAAACAGAGGTCCGACTGTAGTTATTATTTATTATGATTTTACCAATTATCGAAAAAAGGCGCGTAGCTACGAATTTGCCATGGGTGCCGAAAACCTAGGTACGCCTCTGATTAGGATACATTATGGGTCCGCATGGCTGGGGACCTAGAAATGATGGTGACTGGCTGTTGGATTTCTGTTTAGGGAACAGCTTGGTCATAGGAAACACCTGGTTCAAGAAGAGAAAGAGTCACAAAGTGGCAAGATACGGTTGGGACGGTCAACAGGAATCTCTCCTTGACTATATACTCGTGACTATATACTTGACTATATATACGCAACGCAGAAGATTAGGGGACGTCAAGGTCATTCCTGGTGTCTCCTTGGGTAGTGATCACAGGTTAGTTGTTGGAGTTTTAAGGTTCCCTAAATTGAAGAGGTTCAAAATAACAAGAGAGAGAGAAGACTACGGGTGTGGAAGTTGAAAGAAGAGGAAAAAGGGGCGATGTTCAGGAATGTTGGATCTAAGTGAATAGTGTGGAATCAGAATGGAAAGCATTCAAAGACTGTATAGTAGGACTGACATAGCAGGTTTGTGGAAGGACAAGCAGTAGATGGAAAGAAACCCAATGGTGGAATGATAGGATGAGAGAGGCTGTGAAAATCAAGAATAATGCATTCAGGACAGATATGACGAGAATAAAGAGATATGAAACCGTGAAGAGAGAGGCTAAGAGGATAGTTAACGAGGAAAGAAGACTGTGGTTTGAAGACTAAGAATGGAGTGAAACCCTACGACAAGATATCGACGGTAATAAAAAGACGCTGTATGGTATGGTGAGGAAAAGGAGAAGAGATGGTGAACAGAGCAAATACTTGATGGATGAGAATGAGAATCTAATAACCAAGGACGAAAAGATAAGAGGAACATGGAAGAAGTATTTTGAAAATCTGTTGAATATGCAGGACAGCCGGCAAAAGGGACAAAGGCAGGTTAATCATAAAAGATGCGAAGATACGGAGGGAGGGAGAGAGAGAGAGAGAGAGAGAGAGAGAGAGAGCAGACAGACTTGACTTGGAATGATGTAGTGCAGGCATGGAAATACATCAAGACAGGTAAGTCTGCTGGTATGGATGAGATAAATGGAGAAATGCTGAAGGCTACAGGCGAGGCAGGGACAGCTTGGACATACAGACTGTTCCGTAAGATCTGGGATGAGAGACAGGTGCCGAAGGACAACCGGATTTGATCATCCGGTTGTTCAAGAAGGGGAACAGGAAAAAGTGTTCCAAATATAGAGGCATCGATGTGATTAAGCTGTATAAGAGAGTGTTAGAGCGGAAGATAAGAGGAACGATTGAAAATTGGATGGCCTAGGAACAGTATGGCTTTACGCCTGGAAGATCGATGGCGGATCTAATTTTCTGCATCAGGCAACTGATGGAAAAGTGTTATGAACACAAAGAATTATGGATGGCATTTTTGGATATAAAGAAAGCGTTTGATGCCGTAAAGAGAGAGAAAGTGTGGGAGGTTTACCATCCCTCCAACATCAGAGAAAGGGACATTTATGGTTTGGGCGGAATAATGATCAACGGCCGCACCCCTCTTCATGTTTTTGATAGCGGTACCGAGAACAGATCCTCGAGCCCCATGTGCTACTTTTTAGGGACGCGCTTGGTCCAGATTTTCTTTTCATGCACGACTACGCCACTGCACATAGAGCTCGAGTGGTGGAGAAATATGTTGAAACTGAAGATATCCAACGATTACTGTGGCCATAACCCAGGGGGCTCATATCTGGTGAGTATGGGCTTGGCACACCCAGGGTCCTGAGCTGGATATCATCATTCTTCTCTTTCTTGATGATTCCTTTCTACTTTTGACTCTCTCTCTCTCTCTCTCTCTCTCTCTCAGGGTAACTTGGCAATTTTTTTCACTGGTGCAGCATAAGCTTCAGGCTTCCTTGCACAATACGGCTAATAATAAATAATAATAAACACTAACATAAATCAGACTTAAATCCGAAAGAACGTGGGTGGGGATGCCTTTGGGTGTCGCATTGCATGACTTCTGTTTGTTCTCATCATGTCAGGTTTTTCCAAAAATTACGATAGAAAATTTGATTTTTCCCAAATTTTTATTAATTTTGGAAGAATTTGTGCACTGAAATTATTTCAAAATGCCAGACATTTATATTTAAATGCATGTTGAAAATACTATTAAAAAGGGCAGTGTAGTAAAAAGTCCACTAAACACTCGCCTCTAATTTTAAAAACTTATCTGTCATGGGTCAGAATGATTTTCTTGTAGATCCTTTTACTTTACAGTCTGTCTTTAGCGCCCAGCAATAGTCAGCCGTCATGTTGACATTCCACTCCCCCCCCCCTCTGGTAGCTCATATCCATGTCTTTAATGTCCTAGTGAAGCCTCTCACCCTGTTCTTAGCTAACACTTCCTAGATTTTCTGAGAAGTATTCGATTTGGGAGTGTAAAGAAATGTACCTTAACACTCTTATTGCAGCCGAGCTTCTTGAAGTTTGCCAACGTACTTTAAATATATTCTTGTAGTCTGGATCCTTGGTATTTCTTAAGTTCCCAACAACAGACCTGAAACTAGTCCATGCTTGTTTTTCGCTATTAAAGCTTGCGCAAATTGTTTCATCAAACCCAGTTTGATGAACCACCAGTTTGATGTTCAAGGATATCATCATTGGAGGAAGGAGGACAGTATTGGAGGTATTGCAAAAAAAAAGCATAGAATCGTCCCCAGAAAAGTAGGGGGCTATTTCTCGTTCGCTATGTCTGTATCATGAGAAAAACGTCTCATTTGCTAGAAGATATTTTTGACTAAGTCTAGAATCAGTATTCTCCAGTACTGGATCTATAAATGGAGGGCATGTAATCTGCAGGTTATCTCAATGTGGAAGTGGTCTAATGGCAGATGGAATATTAGGATGCACAATACCCTTATTAAAATAAATAAATAAATTTTCTGTTTATACTCCGGGACGACCAAACGGTCAGAGGAGTTCACAAGATATACGGAATACAAGAAACAGCACCGTATTCAGCAGTCACGGGCTTGAACCCCGGTCACTCAAGGCACGTGTACTTATGCACCCGCGCGCCTGACCACTAGGCTACGGCGGCCTTTCTTCTTACTCTTTGCATTGTACTCCTCTACACTAACTAAGGAAAAGGAACGGTCATTACAGTGATTCGTAGGCTCCCGCCAAATCATGGGAATTGCAGATGGAATATCATTTTTACCATTTTTATTTCCCATTGTTTATCGTCGTCATTTCACTCCAAAATAAGCACAATACACATTTTTTTACAAATTCTCTAATATCTTGTCTTTGCTTCTTGAGTAATACATAACTTCCACAAATAACAAAATAAGTTCGAATTGTTTAAACACTTGTGTGAAAACATTTTACTCACTTTTCAGTACAAGTTTGACATGATAACCTCAAAAATAAACTGAGCTCACACTGATAAATACTGTTGCATGGAGCCCCCAAGGTCGAGAAACAGGTGACTGTATGCAGTGTTACCAACATATGAAGATTTAGGTTACAAATTCTCAGCATTTACTCCTAATTTAAAAAATTCAATACAACTTATGATAATAAACTTAAGTTATTTCTGTAAAAACGATACGTGTGGGGAGGAACGAATAGCATTTCAGAAAGCGTGAAAAACTGAGTTAGAAACAGCTATTAGTTTACAAACATCGAAAACAATGTAGAGTGACGCAACAATGTTCTGATTAAAAAATTATAAATTTTTTAGTTGCTGCATAATTTTGCGCTTAGTTAACTTTTACACTTTTCGCTGTTGGATATAGCTGATAAACCATAAACAAATGTCTTCACTATCAAAACATACATTTTTTAGTATAAATTATTTGAGTGGTCTCGTGTCAGCGTATTTTCCAATATGTGTCCCAAAGGGCAGTATGTATTGCACTTTGGGAAGCACTAGTTTCCTTCCTGAACACGTATGGAAAATACACCGACACGCGGGTCTTGCCTTTGGTTCGCCACTTCGTGCAAAATCTAGCTGTGTGGCAAGGTGTATCCTACTGAAAGATGCACTTGCATGGTCAGTAAACCGAATTTCTGTAGGTGGGTCAAAGTCATTCACTCATTAACTGTTTCGCGATGCATTCACCTTACAATTCAACTCCTTATCAACAAACTGCTTACGAAAGCAATTGGGTCCACGAATTATATAAGTGAAAGGTAGTGGTCCCCAAACTTTTTTGGCCCCCGTCCGCTTGGCTCCATAAACTCATGTCAAGTTCACACCACCCACGGTACCTTATAAAAAGCATTATTCAGTCTAGCGGTTTGCACGAACACTAAGGAAGATAATATCATCGTAAAATTCAAAACGGTAACGATTAACTGCACATTTATTCAAAATCCAGTTAAAATTTTTACTTTAATTAATTCAATGAGTTCGATCCGTCTTTTAAAAGTCTGTTAGCCATTTAGTAGTAGTAGAGGCATGTGATTCAAGAAAGCAAACTTATGTAGCATCAGCCTGAAAAAAACCATTTCACACATCCATTCTGTCTAAATATTTGTCCAGTTCCTCCTTGAATTTATTTAAGCTATCAACTTCCACAACGACAGATAGAAGTTTGTTCCAGCAATCAACTACCACCTGGCTAAAGGCAAATTTCCGCACATCTATCCCACATCTGTCTTTCCTCAATTTGAATTTATGCCCCCTCAGGTTCGTAATGTGAGCAAGGGAAAGAATCCCATCAGAACTGAGCCTGCTGAATCCATTTAAGGCCTTATACACTACAATCAGATCACCACGCAGGTGTCTAGTGTCCAGAGGCTGCAATTTGCAGAACTTAAGCCTTTAATGGTAAGACTAACCTTTCATTCCCCTTCACCAATCTTGTTGCCCTTCTCTCTATTCGCTCAAAGAACTGTACATACTTCCTAAAATCAGGCCTCCAGACCTGTGCGCAGTACTGAAGGCGTGGCCTGACCATTGCCTTATACAAAGGGATAATCACCTCCTTTTCCCTACTAGCAAAATTCCTGTATATCATTGACAATACCCCATGACCAGTCTTGGCAGCCTGTCTGCACTGCTCAGAAAATTTCATATCTGACTGCACAATTACTCCCAGGTCTTTTTCATTTTCTACCCTCTAGTGTAGTACCACAGGCACGGGTGGGAAGGAGCAGCAGTGCGTAGCACACGCTTCTTGATTAGACCGGGGTTCCAGCCCATCACCACCAAATACGGAGGATGCGGAAAGGTCAAGGGAATGACCACCGCATATTCCCGGAGCAATATGGCCTTAGTTGCTAATGCTCCTAAAAACCAAACAACAACAAACAACCACAGGCACGTTTCTCTGGGATTACTTCTACCAATTTGCATTACTTTGCATTTGTCAATGTTAAACTTCAGTTGCCACTTCTCAGCCCATCTGCCCAAATTTTCTAGATCCTGTTGCAGTAGCACACTGCCATTACTGTCATTAACAACCCTGCCAACCTTTGTATCATCTGCAAACTTCCACATTAAGCCTGGTATACCTTCATCAATATCATTGATCATCATCATCATCATCAGCCATTTTCAATCCACTGCAGGATGAAGGCCTCTCCAGCAACTTTCCAGTTCCTTCTGTTTTGAGCACTGGACATCCATTTACTACCCACAAACTCATGAATTTCATCTATCCATCTCCGCCTTTGTCTTCCAGGTTTTCTTCTAGCTCCTCTTGGATACCATTCTGTCATTTTCTTAGTCCATCTGTCATCATGTCTTCGAGCTATGTGTCCTGCCCAAGACCATTTTAGTTCTTTAGTTTTGATAAGAATGTCCTTTACTTGAGTTTGTTGCCTAATCCATGTGTTTCTCTTCTTATCTAACAGTCTGATTCCCAATATGATTCGTTCCATTCTTCGCTGTGTAGTTCTCAGCTTCTCTTCCATTCTTTTGGTGAGTGCCCAAGTTTCACTTCCATAAGTCATGATGGGGAGTATACATTGGTCCATTATTTTACGTTTCAGACAAACTGGGATATTGCTCTTCAGTATGTGACTATATTTCCTGAATGCTATCCATCCAAAATTTATTCTTCTCTTGACTTCCAGCCATTTATCATTATTACAGCTAATAACTTGTCCCAGATAAGTATATGACTCCACCTTTTCAATTACTGCTCCTTCAATCATTATTTCCCTTTCTGTGGCATACTTGTTCATCATTACTTTTGTTTTAGCCATATTCATCTTTAGTCCAAAATCCTTACTAGCTGTGCATAACTGATTAAGATTTTCCTCTAATTCTTTGGGATCATGGCTTATGACCACAATGTCATCTGCAAATCGTAAATGGTTTAGGTACTCTCCATTCACATTGACTCCTTTCTGCGACCAGTCTAATCTTCTGAAAGCTTCCTCAAGGGCAGCAGTAAATAGCTTCGGAGATATTGTGTCTCGTTGTCGAACTCCTTTCACAATTTTAAATTTCCTACTGTCTTTGTCTAGTCTAATAAAGGAGGTAGCACTCTCGTATATTTTCTTCAAAATCATAATATATGGGGTATCAATGCCTTGTCTTTCCAGTGCCCGAAACATTGCCTTATGCTGTATGGAGTCAAATGCCTTTTCATAATCCACAAATGCCAGGCATAATGGTGTTTTATATTCATTTGCTTTCTCCATTAGCTGTGATATTACATGAAGGTGATCCATAGTTGAGAATCCTGTCCTAAAGCCAGCTTGCTCTTTCGGTTGATTCTCATCCAGTATTCTTTCTAATCTGTTAGTAATGACCCTTGTGAACAACTTGTAGATGTGGGATAACAAGCTAATTGGTCTATAATTTCCAATTTCTGATTTATCTCCTTTCTTATGCAGCAAAACTATGATTGCATTATTCCACTGCTTAGGCGTCACACCTTTTCTAATGCACTTTGTGAAGAGCCTTGCCAGTTTTCGTGTTATGTCTCTTCCTCCCAATTTTAACAACTCTACAGTAACTTCATCTTCCCGCGGGGCTTTCTGATTCTTCATTTTCTTCAATGCATGCTCTACCTCATCAGGAAGAATATTGGGTATGTCTTATGTGTTGCTACTTTGCAATCCATCTTCCCCACTGCTGGCATCATTCCCCTGCTCCTTGTATAATTCTCTATAGTAGTCTTCTGCTATTTGAATTATGCCTTCTCTGCTGTTTATAAGTACACCATCGCTATTCTTCAGTTTCAGTATTATTTGTCTTTCTGTATTACTGTTCATGGCTGCTGATTTAAATCCTTTGTTTTCCCTTAATGCTTGTTCTACTTTTCTTGTGTTAAATCTTCTTATGTCCTCTCTGAGTCTCTTTCTAATGGCTTTGCATAACTCAGTATACTCAATTTTCTCCCTGTCATTGTTTTTCTTGCTTTTCATTTGTCGTCTTCGGTTCATCATGACAAGTGTTTCTTGACTAATTTTTTCTTCTTTGGATTTCTTTTTCCCTAAAGGTTTCTTGGGCTTTATCACTTTCAAAAAGTTGTAATATTCCTCGTCGATATCTTGGTCCTCAGCTGTCTGCAGAATCTCAAACTTGTTCTTAAGTTCCAGTACATACTGCTTTTTCTCCTCCTCTGTTATTTTAAAGACCTTTGTATTATTTACTCGAGTCAGTTTTTTCCTTTCCTTTCCTACATCTATATCAAGTGTACATCTTACCATTCTGTGATCACTTCCAACATTTACCTTATTCAGGACGGTAACATCATTCACAATATATCTTCTGTTAGTGAGGATGAAGTCGATTTCATTAGTAGTTAATCCATTTGGACTCTTCCATGTCCACTTTCTGTTCACCCTTTTCTTGAAAAAAGTGTTCATTACTGACAGTCCTTGAGATTCTGCAAATTCCACAAGTCTTTCACCTCTTTCATTTCTTTCACCAATTCCAAAATTTCCTATAGTTCCCCTTTCTGTGCTGTTTTGTCTTTTTCCAACCTTAGCATTGAAGTCTCCCATAATAATAGTGTAGTGGGTTTTCTGCTCATCTAGAAGACTCAATTTCAGTGTACATTTCTTCAACCTCTTCATCATCATGGCTCGATGTTGGTGCATAAATCATTATAATCTTTAGCTTGTATCTCTTAGAAATCTTGAGTATTAGTCTTGACACCCTTGGTGATGTACTTTTGAATTCCAAAATGTTGTTTTTAAAATCTTTATGGACCAGAAACCCAATTCCACCTTCACTCCTTTCACTGTTTCCATTGGTGTACAGCAGATTTCCACTTGATAAACTTATAAGTGATTCATTTCTTCTTCTTGTTTCAGCCAAACCGATGATATTCCAATTCACATTTTCTAATTCCTTTTCCAGCTCTAATATCCTGTCTTCACCGATGAGTGTTCTTACGTTATAACAGGCCAAGTTCAGTTTCCGTGCATGGCAGCCTGGTCGTACCCAGAGATTCTTAGCACCCTCTGCTTCCACTCTAATCCTCTCGCTGCCGTAAGAGGGAGAGTGAAAGCTGCTGGGGACTGAGGGCCATTTGTTTCGTCGTGCTTTCATATTGCTGGAGGGGTTGGTCTTTTCCTCTTCATGCTGACCAGGCACCTTGAAGAGAACCACTCTACACGTTCGTTGCCACCTAAGTGACGTAACAGGGCTTACCATCGAGAAGGTGTGCATGAGTGGATTTTAGGGAGGCAGGCCAACCGGACTTCTCCTAAATCTTCTGTAATAGAGAGATATTGGATCCATCAGTGTTTTAGGCTGAGTGTCTGATAGCACACAGGATACCTGTTCCCCTCTAAGCCCCTATTTATCATTGATAAATATACAAAACAACAGTGGGCTCAACACCGAACCCTGGGAGACTCCACTAATAAGAGTAGTCCACGAAGAGCAGCGTCCATTGATTACTGCTCTGTTTTCTCCCACTCAATCACCTTTTTATCATTGTAGCAACTTACCCTTAATACCATACTGCTCCAGTTTGTGCAGTAGTCTACCATGTGAGACAGTGTCAAAAGCTTTCCTGAAATCCAAGTACTGTATATGATATCAAAATTATTTTTTGCATCCAGTTCCTTTGTAACCACATCATAGTACAGTAAACCACTATTCGCGGTGTCTGTATTCGCGGTTTCGCGTATTCGCGATCGCTGATTTAATATAAAATGAAACCTAAAGAAAATGTGAATTTTAAAGCGCCGTGAATATTATCCGCCATAAAAAAACATGGGCGTGGCTACAATTATCTTTCCAGGTCAAAACAGCGTTCAGTGGGTGGGGGGAGAGGGGGTGACAAAATCGCGAGCGTGGATGTTTCTCGCTAATCCTTGTTCAGTATGTGTTATGCGCTTGTAATGGAAGTTTTTGTCGTTTGCTTTTAATTTATATGCTTATAAATTAAATAAATTTATCAATTTATAAATTGATATGCTTACAAAAGTGATAAATCTACCGTTTTGCAGTGTAAAACAGACTTTTTCGAGTGTGTTAACGGACGAAAGTGACTTTATTGTGGACAAGTTCTTTCTAACCCGTACAAAAATATGGCTACGAATAACAAGAGAAATGTGAAAATATCAAAGAAGGTCATGACATTAGCGAATAAAATTGAGTTATTAGACAAAATTTCTAATGGTCAAAGTGTCTCCTCAGTGGCAAAACATTATAAAATCAATGAGTCAACGTTACGATTAATCAAAAAATCGGAAGAAAAAATCCGCCGTAGTGTCTGTGAAAACGCACTAATTGTTTCAAAAATTTGCTCTGTAACTCGTGATGTTAAATTAGGAAATATGGAAAAGGCTTTAAATCTGTGGATAGAAGACCGAACTCAAAATAAAATGTGTTTATTAAATAAAACTAATAGTTCAATAAAACTAAAGTGTTGATAAAGGCAAAACTCCTTTATCAACACTTTAGCGAAACTGGTGATAGCTCTGGCGGGATAAGTTTTTTAGCCAGCAAAGGTGCTGGTTTGAAAGATTTGTTTGAAATTTCTAATAAATATTACATTTAATATTAAATTGTTTCTTATTTTCATTTCGATGCCATATGCTTGCATTTCACTACTGTCTATGTACATAGTCATATTATGAAGGTACATATAACACATACATAGACAAAATTTTAAGACTAGTTTTTCTTATATATTTCATACTTTGGAACGGAACCCCTTTATTACTATGGGAGCCATAACTCAGTATTCGCGTTTTCGGTATTCGCGACATTTCTCAGGAACGTAACCCCCGCGAATAGCGGGGGTTTACTGTATTTAATCATATTTGTCAGACAAGACTTTCCTTAACAAACCCATGCTGTGTCTGAATTATTACTGCAGTCTTGTCTAGATGATCCTGCAATGCATCGTTAACTAGTGACTCGATTATTTTCCCCGGAACAGAAGTTAAACTAACTTCTGTTCCGGGGAAAATAATGAGTCCACGGATGCTCTCATGATTATGGCTAAGGGTTTGCTTACTTCCTTTGTCGCCTCCTTTAATATAACTGGATAGATCCCACCTACCCCCAGGTGCCTTTTTTATGCTCAACTTCAACAATTTCTTCTCCACTTTGCTCTCAGATGTTACCAAATGCTTAAGCACCCTGTTACAGTTTGATAATCTTCTGGCATTTTTCTCCCCTAATAACTCTTCATGTGTGAATATAGATGCAAAATACGTATTGAGATCGTCAGCTATCTGAGTAGGATCATCAATAGTCGAACTATGGATATCCAGTGGAACAATCTGATTCATCCCCTTCCTTCTAGAGTTGATATAACTAAAGAAGTCCTTGCTTCATTGTCAATGTTTCTTAGCATCCTTTGCCAAAGATTTCTCGTAATCTGCCTTCGCTTGCCTAACTTCTTTTGTGACTTGATTACAGACTAGCTTATATCTATCATAGGCTTCTGTGCCGCCTGATAATTTATATGCATCCCATGCATTTTTCTTCTCTTCGACGAGTTCATTAGTTCATCTAACATCCGTTTAGGCCTAAACCTTGAACAGTATTTTTTAATCGGTATAAAAAGCCTAGTAGCTTCCACGATTAGTTCCTTGAATGCTCCCATTTAGAATCTGTTGCTGGTAACAAGTACTTCACTGCTTAATAATTTTGAATGCGATGGATGGGCTTGATGGAGTAATACCAGTTTCCTAATTTGTTAATTTTCCTAATTGGTTTAGGAAACCCATTGAGCAGTAGTCTTAATCACCACGTTAATCTGGAGGTTGATTTTTTGCTTGGAGAGAAGTTTAATGGCAACACTAAAAGCAATAAAATGTTTATATACACTACTTACTAAACATGCACAAATCTTTACCTACCGCAATTGTACGGTAGATAACTTTTAAGAAAATCTATTACCAATGATTGGTTATTATCTGATAAATCCGAATCATTTCAAACAGTGACCAAAGGAAATAGCTTTGAAAGCGATAAGAGCAGTAAAACTTTAAATACGAAGCGAAGAAGGTGTTTTGCCCTAGGCTCTAACCGGGTCGATCGTAAATAGGAGATCAGCGCACTCGAATGGGAGGGGGGCCCATCTTCCTTTGCGGCCCCAGACCTCTTCGCGCCCCACTTGGTAATCTTACCGTCCTCCACAAGGCGGTATCGCACTTTGGGAATCACTGGTGTACGGAATAAGAGAAGTGGGCGGCTGACGAATGACCTTCACTCGTCTATAGAATTTTTCTCCACTATAGGGTTTTAGGCATTGATCAACGAGAGCAACTTCCATTCGAGTAGCAAGGATTTTTTTTTTTTTTTTTTTAATTTTAATATATTTCATGTTATCGACGTGCCATATTTGGCATGTGCATTCAGGTAATCGTTTCCAGTGCGTCGACGCACATATTTGATTCATTACTGCCAAATATGGAAATCATCATCATCATCAGCCATTTTCAATCCACTGCAGGATGAAGGCCTCTCCAGCAACTTTCCAGTTCCTTCTGTTTTGAACACTGGCCATATATTTACTACCCAAAAACTCATGAATTTCATCTATCCATCTCCGCCTTTGTCTTCCAGGTTTTCTTCTAGCTCCTCTTGGGTACCATTCTGTTATTTTCTTAGTCCATCTGTCATCATGTCTTCGAGCTATGTGTCCTGCCCAAGACCATTTTAGTTCTTTAGTTTTGATAAGAATGTCCTTTACTTGAGTTTGCTGCCTAATCCATGTGTTTCTCTTCTTATCTAACAGTCTGATTCCCAATATAATTCGTTCCATTCTTCGCTGTGTAGTTCTCAGCTTCTCTTCCATTCTTCGCTGTGTAGTTCTCAGCTTCTCTTCCATTCTTTTGGTGAGTGCCCAAGTTTCACTTCCATAAGTCATGGTGGGGAGTATACATTGATTCATTATTTTACGTATCAGACAAACTGGGATATTGCTCTTCAGTATGTGACTATATTTCCTGAATGCTATCCATTCAAAATTTATTCTTCTCTTGACTTCCAGCCATTTATCATTATTACAGCTAATAACTTGTCCCAGATAAGTATATGACTCCACCTTTTCAATTACTGCTCCTTCAATCATTATTTTCCTTTCCGTGGCATACTTGTTCATCATTACTTTTGTTTTAGCCATATTCATCTTTAGTCCAAAATCCTTACTAACTATGCATAACTGATTAAGATTTTCCTCTAATTCTTTGGGATCGTGGCTTATAACCACAATGTCATCTGCAAATCGTAAATGGTTTAGGTACTCTCCGTTCACATTGAGTCCTTTCTGCGACCGGTCTAATCTTCTGAAAGCTTCCTCAAGGGCAGCAGTAAACAGCTTCGGAGATATTGTGTCTCCATGTCGAACTCCTTTCTCGATTTTAAATTTGCTACTGTCTTTGTCTAGTCTAATAAAGGAGGTAGCACTCTCATATATTTTCTTCAAAATCATAATATATGGGGTATCTATGCCTTGTCTTTCCAGTTCCCGAAACATTGCCTTATGCTGTATGGAGTCAAATGCCTTTTCATAATCCACAAATGCCAGGCATAATGGTGTTTTATATTCATTTGCTTGCTCCATTAGCTGTGATATTACGTGAAGGTGATCCCTAGTTGAGAATCCTGTCCTAAAGCCAGCTTGCTCTTTCGGTTGATTCTCATCAAGTATTCTTTCTAATCTGTTAGTAATGACCCTTGTGAACAACTTGTAGATGTGGGATAACAAGCTAATTGGTCTATAATTTCCAATTTCTGATTTATCTCCTTTCTTATTCAGCAAAACTATGATTGCATTATTCCACTGCTTAGGCATCACACCTTTTCTTATGCACTTTGTGAAGAGCCTTGCCAGTTTTTGTGTTATGTCTCTTCCTCCCAATTTAAAAACTCTACAGTAACTTCATCTTCCCCCGGAGATTTCCGATTCTTCATTTTCTTCAATGCATGTTGTACCTCATCAGGAAGAATATCGGGTATGTCGTATGTGTTGCTACTTTGCAATCCATCTTCCCCACTGCTGGTATCATTCCCTCGCTCCTTGTATAATTCTCTATAGTAGTCTTCTGCTATTTGAATTATGCCTTCTCTGCTGTTTATAAGTACACCATCGCTGTTCTTCAGTTTCAGTATCATTTGTCTTTCTGTATTACTGCTCATGGCTACTGATTTAAATCCTTTGTTTATGGATTATGTATCCATATATTATGGATATCCATATCCATATTATGGAAATATGTATCTCCAAACCACTTTTGCCTAACCATTTGTTATCGAAGACCTGTGCTCCGTAGTCCAATATACATATTTATTATTTTATTTTATTTATCGAAAAAGGAATGTATTCTAGGTTTACTTTTTTTTTTTTTTTTTTTTTTTTTTATCGGCTCTGCATGTTCTGTCAATAACGTTCACTCCACTCATTTCTACAGGTTTATGTTTTTGTTCTACCATGTTTTTGGGCCATTCAATAAGTTTCCTGCCTTGAGTAGTTCTGGTATTAATAATAATATTGTAGCCGTTAGATTTGCTATAAGTTTTTTTTTTTTTCCCTTCATGCATATATGGTCTTCCTCATGAAATGCAACTGCCTTGCTTTGGTTATTATTGTATTGGGATTTTAGTAGGATGAGCGTCTAAGGCCATATTGTTCCGTGTATATTGTCTGTAAAGTGCGTGTTCCGAGGTTTTCCGGGAGGAAAAGCCATGCTACCTTCTCATGAAACCGACAAACTCAGCCACGTTGTGAAAAAGCCCATAAAAATTGCTCACGTCTTCGACCGGACTTGAACTCAGGTCTTTTCCACCCGGTATGGGGAGGATGTGGCAGTCCTACCAACTGTGCTACCCACGAGGGTAACTGCTTTGCTACGATTACAAGTTGACCAATGAACTTTTAACTCTTGGTGTCAATTTATAAATATAAGATACAAAATAGTCGAAATATTTCAAGAGTAACTTTACATTCCAGTAGTGTTGATGTGTGCGATGCAAGCGGTTATCACGGCACAAAGTGGCCCAACAGTTATTAGGTAGGCGATCATAATATTTTTCTTCATGAGTATATGTAATTAATTGCACAGGAACTTGTGTAGCTCAAAGAATTTATATTAGTTTTTTTTTTTTTTTTTTTTACTGTCAAATGGGTTTGCTAAATTACGAAACACATTAATTGGTCTGTTATACTCAAATGATTTTTATGTTTCCTGTTTCATCATAAATATTGCATCTATGCCTGATCGGTTTTTCCTGAATCCTTGTTGTTCATTACTTAATTATAATTTTATTTAATATTTCTGATTTTATATTTGCATACAGTTTCCGTGATGTGTTTAATAAGTTATTACTAATTTTCCCTCTGTAGTTTTCTGGAAATGTCATATTTTTTTATATATTAGTACAGTATTATTATATTCTATTAATTCCAATACTTAAACTCTTATTCTCCATATTTTAGTAACACATTTATTTTATCTTTACTTGCATTGTTCCCATTTTCCCCCCCTTTTTGTTTTCTTATTAGTCATTAATTTTTTTTAATGTTTTCTAATATTTGCCACCTTTACTTGTATATAATTTTTTAAAATAATTTACTCATGTAACTGAATCTTGGTTTATTATTTTAACATATTGATTTCATTCTTTCCTTTTATTCCCCATTATTCTCTGTTTTTTTTTTTTTTTTTTTTGTTTTTTTTTGTGCTCCGTAAAAATCATTCTGATTCTTTGGAAAATCTGTCCACACTACTCTTGTTTTATTTTTCTTACCTCCGCATATTTTTCTTTCTCTCTCTGCTCGCTCTCTTATATCTCAAATACGAATGGAGAATTCCTGGTCTGTGTGATTAGAACGTGGATTGGTCCATTTGTTATAAAATGTGGCTCAGAATTTCAAACTACACGCGGAGAACCACAATTAAAACTCGATTAACATATTAACCCCGCAGGTTCGGTCCTGAAAATCTTTCTCACGATGCTTCCCAGATCTCTAATTACTAGTTGGCGGATTCTTGGCTAATACTAAAGATGTACCGGAACCTTTCTAGTAAGAACTAGTAAGGATTTTTCCGAATATATTACTAGTTCCGGTTATACCTGTAAGAACATAGATTTGAATATGATGAAACGGAAGTGATCAAATGCTTATACTTGCAAACTATATTGTTATATGGTAAGTTATATATAACAGAAGTCTAAATTGTAAATATTGCAGTTGCACAGTGCTCAACTCATTTTGCAAAACCGATTCAGTGAAGAATGACTTCAGAAATCTCTTTGTAATCGCGGATTAGAAATAAGGCAGTTTTCTGTTTCCATCCAAAATTTTGCAATTTGCGTTTTACTTTTTTGGCGTATATGCGGTCCAGTTCCTTCTCGTTAAACAGAAGGAAATGAAAATTACCATATTTTACCGACAATAAGCGCACCAGATCATGAGACGTCCGGGGTTTTGGAAATTTATTTATGCAAAAAAGAAAAATGAATAATTATTATTACAAACATCTAAAACACAAACTCACAAGTTCTTACTGAACACAATGTAAGTGTAGAACGAATTTACTCTTCGTAGAATCCTAAACCTGGCTAGTGTTATTCTCGTCATTAAATAAACAAGTTCATCTCACGTGATTCAGGCGTGCAGTAAGTTGGTAAGTTCGTGCAAGAGTTCATCAGTGTGCATGAAATGTGCCGTTTTGCGCCTCAGATGGCTGGTGGAGACCTCATTTGGAGAGTGGATATCAGGAGCCATACAATAACGGAACCAATTCAGCCAGCGAACGCCTGTAATTGCGATCCGATGCAAACTTCTGGAGGTGTATTCCGATCATTTGCAGGGCTTGTATTATGGAAAGTACTTGGGCGGGTGGAAATCGGTCGCAGATCTTTAGCCTATTCTTCTGTAGCTGAAGAAGAGGAGTGGCTGTAAGGGACTATGGGGGCACACGCCACTGGCATATATCCCAGAAGTCAGGGTAGTTGATTTTGCCCACCAGCATTGTAATAGTGGTAGCAATTCTCCTCATGCAGCTTACTTGAGGCAGCCCTGGAATTTGAAGTTGTGTGGCCATACTGGTGTCTTCTGTTAGGAGGAAAGGCGATGTTTGTGGGTTGCCCACTCCAGTGTTCACTAGCAAGGATGGGTTTTATAAGAGAAGGTGCAGCCGAGGCCCATATTTCGGAGGCAAACAAAACGGTAGAGTACACAACGGTTAGCAGATATCTGGTAGTTTATGCATACGTTATATGAAGAATATGCTGACGGGCAATCCAGCTCATTCGGCTTAAATTACACAGAACAGATTCGACATGACTGTTGAATCTAAGCATTTCAAACATTTAAGAAAATATAGGCAACCTAAGGTCTAAACTGGCTTACGTTGTTGTTATAGGGATGTAGACAACTTAGACCTTATTGCACCGTATATATGTTATTTCTGTAAATTTCGTGTGATGTGTGTCTGTAAATTATTCCGTTGTATATATCGAGGGTTTAGTGTCAAACAAGGTTAACTAAAAAGTTATTTTTCAGTTAACGTTTTTGTAATTAACGAAGAAAAAGTCATTTGACATTTTCTTGGTTTACCGGAAATATACTTACAGCCCAAGCTAACTTGTAAAGTACTGGAGAGATGCTGTTCTATGACATGATATGCATTGTTATTTGTATAAAGTAAAACTAAAGTTATCTCAAAAAAAAAAAAAAAAAAAATGCAATTTTGTAGTTAACGTTGTTTGACACTAAATCCTCCCACTCCGTGTAGGGAATAAGGTGCTTATATGAATTGTGCAACCTGATGTGTTGGAACCGGAACCCAATGTGTGTTTCAGATCAGTTCTTTGGGATGAGATGAACTCTGTTCTGTTCCATAGGAGTGGAAAGTGACGATCAGTAAGGCAACTGTTCCAGATCAAGATAAATGGGTCGATATGTATGCTCAAACATTTAATCATAAATTGTGTATTCTTATCCTCATCGGTAGTGGCTGTTATCGGAAGGGATGAGATGAAGATTAGTGGCTTGTATTAGATGCTGTTCTGTGATCTGGATGAGCGCAAGGGCAAGGGTGGTAATATAATAATAATAATTGCCTGATTGTTCTTGCATCGATTTTAATGAAATTTGGATGGGTCAACAAATTGCTTTTAAAGAGGCAAATATAAAATTTCATGAAAATCCGTTTACCCGGTGTTTAGTTTGTTACATGCGGATGGCGAAGATAACAAGCACTCTACGCTATTAGCTTTAGCATTAGTAGAGGCATATGATGCAAGAAAGCAAGCTTATACAGTATCAGGCAAGGGGGGGGGGAAGAGCTTCCCATTTCACATGTCCATTCGCTCCACTTCTTCCTTGAATTTATTTAAGCTATCAACTTCCACAATGACAGATGGAAGTTTGTTCCAGAAATCAGCCACTCACTGGCTAAAGGCAAATTTCCACACATCTGTTCTGCAACTGTCTTTCCTCGATTTGAGTTTATGCCCGTCAGATTCGTAATCTCAGCACGAGGAAGTATCCCATCACCATTTCAAAGTTGAGCCTGCTCAAGCCATTCAAGGCCTTACACACCTCAACTAGGTGCCTAGTTTCTAGACGCTGCAATTTTTAGAACTTAAGCATTTCTTGGTAAGAGCAACCCTTTGTTTTTCCATTAATTTTCCTGGAACAGAATTTAAACTCACAGGTCTATAATTACTTGTGATCATCCTTTGCGAATTGGGGTCACATTTGCACATCTCCAGTCTGTGGGTACCTCCCCTGAGTCCAAGGAAACTCTCATAATTATGGCTAAGGGTTTGCTTACGTCCTTTGCTGCCTCCTTTAATATAACTGGATAGATCCCATCCATCCCAGGTGCCTTTCTTGTGTTTATCTTCAACAATTTCTCCTCCACTTTACTAATCTTGTTGCCCTTCTCTGTACTCGTTCCAGCAGCTCTACATCCTTCTTGAAATGAGGCCTCCAGACCTGTATACAGTACTCAAGGGGTGGCCTGACTATTGCCTTATACAAGGGAATAATCACATCCTTATCCCTGCAAGAGAAATTGCCGTATATCATTGATAAGACACCATGAGCAACTCTTGCAGCCCGTCTGCACTGCTCAGAGAACTTCATATCTGCCTGCACAATTACCCCCAGGTCCTTTTCATTCTCCACCACTGTCAGTGTAGTACCACAGAGTTGATATGCTCTGGGGTTGCTGTTTCCCATATGTAGTACTTTACATTTGTCAATGTTAAACTTCATTTGCCACCTCTCAGCCCATCTGCTCAACCTTTCCAGATCCTGTTGCAGCAGCATAACGTCAGTAGCGTCCTCAACAACCCTGCCAACCTTTGTATCGTCTGCAAACTTGGACATTAAGCTTGATATACCATCATCAATATTATTTATAAATAATAAATAATATAATGGACCCAACACTGAACCCTGAGGGACTCCACTAATAACATTAGTCCACGATGGGCAGTGTCCATTGATTACCACTCTCTGTCTTCTCCCCCTCAACCACCCCTTTATCCATAGCAGCAATTTGTCTCCAATGTCACACTGCTCCAATTTTTGCAGCAGTCTTCCATGTGCAACAGTATCAAAAGTCTTTCTATGATCCAAGTATATAATATCAAAGTTATTCCCTGCATCCCCTTCTTTTGTGACTGCATCATAGTATCCAATCAAATTGGTCATAATTATGGCTAAGTGTTTGCTTACTTCCTTTGCTGCCTCCTTTAATATAATTGGATAGATCCCATCCACCTCAGGTGCCTTTCTTGTGTTTATCTTCAACAATTTCTCCTCCACTTTACTCTCAGTTATTACAAGATTATCTAGCTTACTGCCAGAGTTGAATACACCTCTGGCATTCCCCTCGCTGAATAACTCCTCATGTGTGAATGTCGATGCAAAATATTCATTTAGTTTGTTAGCTACCTGAGCAGGATCATCAACAGTGGAACCATCGATATCAAGTGGACCAATCTGATTCATCCCCTTCATTCTAGAGTTTACATAAGTAAAGAACTCATTGCTGTTTTTCTTCGCATCCCTTGCCAAAGATTTCTCGTAAGTTGTCTTCGCCTGCCTAACTTCCTTTGTAACTTGGTTACACATTAACTTATATCTGTCATAGGCTTCTGTGTCACGTGTTAATTTATATGTATCCGATGCATTTTTCTTCTCTGCCAAATGTCTCATCAGTTCATCTGACATCCATTTAGGCCTAAACCTTGAACAATATTTCTTAGTACATGTACTTAGTACTTGAGTACATGTACGCAGTACTCAAGGCGTGACCTAACTATTCCCTTATACAAAGGAATAATCACCATCTTCTCACTGCTAGCAAAATTCCTATATATCATTGAAAACACCCCATGACCTACACTGTCAGAAAACTTCATATCTGACAGCATATTTACCCCCAGGTTTCTTCATTCTCCATTATCCTGAGTGTAGTACCACAGGCACGTTTATCTGTGGGGTTACTGCTACCCATATGCAGTACTTTGCATTTGTCAATTTTAAACTTCAGTTGCCACTTCTGAGCCCATCTTCCCAACTTTTCTAGATCCTGTTGCAGTAGCATGTCGTCACTACTGTCATTTACAACGCTACCAACCTCTGTATCATCTGCAAACTTCGGCCTTAAGCCTCATATACCCTCATCACCATCATTGATAAATATACAAAACAACAATGGGCCCAACACCGAACCCTGGGGGACTCCACTAATAACATTATTCTACGACGAGCAGTGTCCATTGATTACCACTCTTGCATTCTCCTACTGACATATCCTTTTATCCATTGTACCAACTTGCCCTTAATACCGTACTGCTCCAATTTGTACAGTAGTTTTCCATGCGCAACAGTGTCAAAAGCTTTCCTGAAATCCAAGTATATGATATCAAAATTATTTTTTTCATCCAGTTCCTTTGTAACCACATCATACACTGTTGTGCAAAACCTAAGGACCAACACTATTTCTAAAGGTTGCATTCACAAAATCTTTACTTAAGATACTCTTTACTGATGAGAGTAGATTCAGTCTCAGCAGCGATTCTGTACGTCAGCTAATCTGGCGAGAGGTTGGCATACCGTATAACCCACAAACGTCACTGAAAGGAATGGTTATGGTGGTCGAGGTGTTCTCGTCTGGGGAGGCGTTATCTTGGATTGACCTACACAACTCCAGATACTGGAATGGCGGTACTGTAACTGTGCACGCTACTGAACTGAGGTAATCCTTCCCCCTGTGCTTCTGTTCCGACCTGCCATTGGCACCGTGTTCGTGTTTATGGATGATAACGCTACACTCCATCGCACTGCAGCTGATATGCTTTTGGAAAGTGAGGACATTGTTCGTATGGAATTAGCCTGCCCGTTCCGTAGATCTAAATACCATCGAACACATATGGGACGCTCTGGGGAGACGCCTAGTGGCACGTCCACACCCACCAGAAAATGTTCACCAGCTGAAGATGGCAACTGACAAAGTAATGGACGATGTTACCGTAAGAACTTATCAACAACATTGTTCTAAGTATGGACAGGCGGTGCAAAGCCTGCATCGAAATTAGATGTGGTCATATCTCCTACTTAGGACCACCTCTTCCCTTTGTTCCATCTTTGGCAGTGGTGCATCTGTATCATGGCAACCAGTGCTATGTTGCCATTTTTGAATAAAGTCCCTCTGTACCGTTTTGTTTCGGTTGTTGTGTCGGTATTGTTTCCTTCATCATTTCTGTACCTCACGAGGTTCCTTTGGTATGCTTTTCCGATATCGATGCCGCTCCTATGGGAAGCTACAGGTGAAAAATTTAAGGACCTGACTGGTCCTTAAATTTTGCACACCAGTGTTGGTTGTGCATTTAACAAGAGTGCAGGACTTGCCTTAGAACACCGAGTGTTAAAAGGCAAGTTCTGCAATTTGAATATTTGATTCTTCGTGGATTTTTTTTTTTTTTTTTGCAACCGTTGAAATCATGTCCTCGAACAGCACAGTGGCCACAGCTGCTCTCCTTTTAAGTGCACGTGTGGGATGTGTGACCGGATTTCAGGCAGCAGCATTAGTATTTGGGTATTGGGAAATGTTCCCTATATCTGTGGCTGCCCCATCCAATATATATTCTCTTTTCTTTATTAACTATCTGCCACATTTTGGGAGACAGTTCTGCAAGCCATTTACTGGATTGTGAGTTTCTAGATTTTTGTGGAGTATTTCATGCTGAAATCTTCGTTAAATTTTGTCTCTGGAAATAAGTTCAAAGAACTTTTTCTCATATATTTCAATTTTGATGTCTTCTCTTGATTTTACAGGATCAATATCAAAAATCAATTTAATAATCAGGTCCTGTTGTTTTTTGCTTTTCAATCCCAAATTTACAACTGTGGGATTATTTCTGATTGCCTTTGTGTACTCCTTAGTTGCTGTCTCTAGAACTATTCCAGCTATTCTGGTTAGTCCTCTAATCTTGACTGTTTTAAATTGGCCTTCTAGGTTTGTTTATAGCACACTGTTTACAGCCTCACTGCAGTCTAGTGTGCTGTTGTCTGTAGGTCTGACAGTAACGATATTTTCATCTTTTCTTTGCTAGGTCTCTAGAGCAAAGTTTCCGGCATCCCGCTCCTCCCCCCCATACTTCTCCTTCAACCCATGCACGGTACTAAGTACTATAGGTTTTGATACCTTTCGTGTTTGGGGTTTTCATAGTAAAAAAAAAAAAAAAAAAAGTGATGGCAGTCAGTTGTGGCTTAGTTTGTCTGTTATTCTGTTGGGTACCTACCCTTAAGAGCCTGTGCATAAAACGCTTTGTTTTCGAAAGCCACATTCCTTTTCCTTAGTCTCTAGCTTGATCTTCAATAATTGATTCTCTATGTGGAGGTCTGTGAGAGTCCTTTTCAAGCGGGCCACATTCCTGTAATTTTCTTATTCGTTCCGGCTGTAACTCTACTTGTTTTCTCTGCTATGAGCTTTTCCAAATGAGCCTAATTGTTATTTGATCCAGGGCAGAGCCAGCTGCCCGGATTGTCTTTTTCTTGTCTTGTCATGTCTTGTCTTCCTTTATCATTTTCAGTAATTTCCTGCTGTATGCTTAAACTAATTTTGGGGAGACTGTTTTTGATCTGGATTTTTCCTACTTTTTTTGCTTGAAGCTGGCCCAGGCTTATTATTCTCTTCTTATGAGGTTGTCCCAGTGTCTTGATTAATATCAGTTTTTATTAAATGAATCTGTGGTTGCAGGTTCTGAACGTAGAGTTCAGAATCTGAGGTCACTTTCCCTGTATCATCGTTTTCTTTGTTGCTGCTGCCCTTACTCTTTCGATTCTTTGTTTTTGATGCCATCTTGGGGTTTAAATTGGTGTCTAAATCAGTTGCATTCCAATAAGAGTTAATGAACATATATATATATATATATATATATATATATATATATATATATATACACGTTCTGTTTCCTTGATAGTAATCTCGCATGTGGGAGGGAAGGAATTTCCTGCCAATCCGATTGCATAAGTTTGCGAATCGAAATTAACAAACTTAGAATTAAATTTAAAGCTACTACACATATTGCAAGTAGTCTTAGGCTTAATAATGTCAATTTCTACACTTATTTTCCGAAAAGTGTAGAAATTGACCAGGTTGTTCATAATTCAGTGATCACTGAGCTGAGTGTACATTGGATTTGTGCTGACCGGGCTAGCCGGGGTGGGTAAAGTGCCTGCCTAGCAACCCAAAGGTCGCGGGTTCGAATCCCGCCTCGGCTTGGATCAAAGTACTGCAAAAACCTTGAGAGGTGCATTATGGCCACAGAAGCCGATGCGCCAACAACTACCAAATAAAAAAAAATAATAAAAAAAACATTGGATTTGATTGTAGCGCGCGCACACACACACACACACACACACACACACACAGAGGGGAGTGAGAGAGAGAAAGACAAATCAGTATAGTCTGCTGGCCAAGGTAGATGCTGGATGTCTGCCTCGTTTTCTCTATAACCTGTCTTTCGCACATTTGGCGCAGTAGATGACTGCGCTGTCTTCTGGAAAGTAACCCTGCCCATAAAATATTGCCAGGTGCATATGATCCCTCACCGATGACACGGAAACATGCCCGACGCCATTATACCTCCCCGCGGGATGGTTCCACTGCCTCGTGTACTTTTCTTCATATGTGCACCTACCCTTGGTGCTGAATGGTGTAAATCGGGGCTCATCGGCACTTGACTTGCTTCTAGTCCTGGGATTATCGTTCGTGTTTCTACCGTCTTTTTCGGTTGGTGACCAAGATCAGTGAGGTCCCATTAAGGTCTCTTACTCCTGCATTGTTTAAGGGTTCTTTGCGTGTTATGGGTAAAAATGCATTAAATACAGAGGTTAAATATTAAGTCGTTTGGCTACGATTACATCGGATAATCAAGTATGGTCACAGTTGCGTTTTTTGGGCGTTTTTCCGTTCTTTAAAGACGGAAATGCCACTAATCTAATTACAAGGCCTTACAGTGCTTTCCTGAATATACGTCACAACACATCATCTCTTCACTTTCATTATTTTGTTATATTGCATGTTTACTATTGAACGGTCAGTGCTTTTGCACCATGTTTTGCTGGTAGTGAACTATTCAAGTCTATAATTGGCATCGTTTTAATTGTATCTCATATTGCGAATCAATATTCACAACGAGTTGCCGAGGTATTGTGCTGCTTTGAATATGTAACGCCTCACCAGTGGAGAAGACTAATGTTACTTATTGTTAGCGGATATCACCACCCAGACGGCACTGGTTCGAAGCTTGTTGGCTTATTCATCGGTGGGTGGACAATTATTATTTACTAAGGCTTTATTTTGCATGAAGCAATGGGATTACGCTTAAGATTCACTATTGAACGGGCAGTGCTTTTGCACCATGTTTTTCTCGTAGTGAACTATTCAAGTCGTTAATTGGCATCGTTTTAATTGTATCTCATATTTTACCCGGTTGTTGCAATAGTGACAATCCAGTTATGAAGTATCCTGGTGCTTGTTGTTTCCTGATAGCAAAGCGGCCAGAAACAACTAAACAACATAACAAACACATAAACGGCACAAACATAGCATTACACACATTTCTGGCCTTTCTGCAGAGTTTTTGTAACATCACAGTGTACCACGGCGGAGTTGAACTAGCTTTTGGGAGCCTCCTTATATAAGACACTATACATGTCTACATTTAGTACTTAAAAATTCATGTGGGCCATACCAGCGATTTAAGCCTAAGGGATCAGTAGCTAATTTAAAGGCAGTAAATACTTATTCTGAATGTTTTAATTCATGGCGTCTCAAGTCAACAGCAAGAGAACAACTTTATTGGGGGGGGGGGGGGTAGGCGAAAAACAAACTGCACTACAGTGTCTTCCATGAAAAAGAAAAAAAGAAACATAGTGTATGACGGTTATTATAATAAAAGAATTATAGCTATCTGGCAGCGGATTTTGTTGTTTTAGAGCAGGGTTTCTTAACCAGGGGTCCACGGAAGGATTTCAGGGGGTCGGTGAGCTTGGATGGGAAAAAAAATCAACTCATTAATTTCCTTCACTTATGAATGTTTTTTTTTTTTTTTTTTGATTTGGTAGTTGTTGGCGCATCAGCTTCTGTGGCCATATTGCACCTCCCAAGGTTTTTGCAATACTTTGATCCAAGCCCGAGGCGGGAATCGAACCCGCGACCTTTTGGGTTGCCGGGCAGGTACTTTACCCACTCGGCTAGCCCGGTCGGCCACTTATGAATGTATGCAATAAATTACAATTGTATTAGCTGTATCTGTAGTCACCAATAGAAATAACAGATATTTTCATATCATATTATAGTTATTGCATATCTCGAAAAATCGCTTACGCTCATCGTTACTTTGAAATTACGGCAGTTATTAGACCTGCCGCTAGATCGCACTTGATCGCAGTCCTGCTGTGGACAGACTATCGTGCGACGTAGTTGGCAAACTATCCGGCAAATCAGCGCCTAGTAGGCCACTTTTAACACGAATAGACACTCTGGCTACGAGTGTAAAGCAGGTATGTTCAAACACGTCCTACGGTTTAGATAACAGTTGAAGCGTGTAATTTAACCTTTTCGCCGCTATGTGCGTGTATACCGGTCCAACGGTGGAGGCCCCTGCAGTGCTACAGACGTGTATGCACGCCCACCGTGTGTCTGTCGATGCATACAGTCTTCGTATATGTCTTTCTTATGCTAATATTGCATTAATTATTTTTACATTAATAATTTAACATTTGTTACAGACCAAATTTAAGTTGAAATGTCGAAGAAAAGGAAGTATGATGAAAACTATGTATTATTTGGTTTCACTTGCATTAATGAACTTGACGGGACTCAAATATCGCAGTGTTTTTTGTGCGGAAAAATTCTTGCGAACGGAATTATGAAGCCAGCAAAACTGAAAAACCATCTCAAGTCTGTCCATACTGAAAATGCATCTAAAGGTGCTGTGTTTTTTTCGCGCGAAAAAATATCAATTCGAAAAAGCTGGGACACTTCCAAAACTTGGGTTTGCCATTTCACGAAAACCTTTTCTTGAAGCATCCTATAAAGTTGCTTACCGGATTGCCAAGCAAAAGAAGTCCCACACTATTGGAGAGACTTTAGTAAAGCCATGTGCACTGGAAATGGTCGAACTGGTCTGTGGACTGGAACAGAGAAAAAATCTGGAAGTTGTTCCCTTGTCAAATGATGTAATACATTCTAGAATAGTTTATATGTCTTTTAATATTTTGAAGCAGGTCATCGAGAAAGTGTAAAGTGTATTGATGTCTAACGGCACCAGGGATTTCTCCCATCTCCGCGTTGCTTTCATTGTAGGTGTACCAGTTCACTGGGAAGGCCAGAGATTTAAAAGTGTGTGGATTTTGTATATGTGTAGTGTTGTGTATCGTTGTTCATCTGGCCGTTTAGCCGCTGGACCCCTACTGAGGCCCAACGTTGTCCACACTTGGCCTCGTGGAGGCAGACCAGGTACACAGAATGAAATTTTACTCTGGCAGGCCCTGCTACCTAGTTTCCTGAGATTTCAGTGGCTAGGGCCAAAAAAAAAAAAAAAACTCCGTAGGGGTGAGCGCTGGAATTAGAAAAGCCAATTGAGGTGTATGTGATTTAATTTGGACGAAGTTAAGTTTTTGCAGTTTGTGTGGGGTTATACGCTGGCGTATTAGGCAGAGTAGGGGGGGGGGAGACTGAAGGCTGGGGGAAAAGACAGAAGTATGGGGACGATAGAGAAGACGACCCCAGGATTTTCAGTGAGGCAGACCCAAGCCCCACCAGGAGAAGAATCAGGGTTGGCAGAGGTGGGAGGAGACAAGACTGTCTCCTCCTCCCCACCAGGGGAAAGGGAGTAAAGGTACCAGGCAAGGGAGCCCGGTACTGATCGCCATCAGGCATTGACAGTTGTGAGCACGTGCGGGTCCAAGCGATCTGAACCGGATCTTCTTTGGTGTTCTTTTTCAATGTGGGAGTCAGATCCCAGTCGCAGGGTCATACATGAATCAAGTCCTGTGTCAGGTTGTCTCTGGTTCAGACGTAGGTCTTCCTGGTTGTCAGTTCCCTCGTGAACAAGGCTAAATGATGGTCATGTTCGTGGTTGTGGGTTATTTGGTACAGTTTTCTTGTGTATTCCGGTTTTCTCTAGTCCTGGTTTTGGGATTCATCATCAGCTTCTGGGTGCTTTGCTATAAGTGCTCGCCTTCTAGCAAAGAGTTTCTGTGCAAAAATGGTAAGGGCTTTGTATTCTTGTTCCGAGTCGAGAAGATGCTGTTCCATGTTCTGCGGGAAGTAGGTGACAGCAGTGGTGAGCCTGCATCGCAGGTCCTCATACTGGTCGCAGTCATACATGAGATGTTGCCATGTCTCCTCGTGGCCACAGAGGCAACGGGGATCCTCAGTGATTCGGAAGCTAGATAGTTTTGCATTAAATGGCCCGTGCCCTGTGAGCAGAAAGGTGACGTGGAGCTCTGGTTGAAACCAACTCGGGGGTTTTGGAAAGACTCTGTTAACGCTAGGGAGGAACTTCTTGGTGATTTCACCTTTAGTGGATTCTGTCCACCGATCCTGCCATTCCTGTCGGAGGTGGTCGAGAAGTCTGGTTTTTTCAAGTTTCCTGTTGTTGGCGAGATCCAACGTGAAGTTCAGGATAGTGCATGGTATTTCTTTTGCCATATTATATGTCAGGGCGCATCTGATGATTTCCAAGTCCAGCGGGAGGACTCCGGCCAGAATCTGGAGTGCGTGCGTGCTGACTGTGGAGACAGCTCGTGTGATTGTCAGAATTATTGACCGCTGGATGCTGTCCAAGGTTTTTCTATTTACCACTGTGGTTACCTTTTTGTACCAAACTGGTGAAGCATATGTGATGACCGGGATGAAGGTAGATTCGTAGTAGAGGGACAGGGTCCGCTTGTTTAGCCCCCAGTCCCTCCTGGTCACTCTTGCAACCAATGCAGAATATTTCCGTATCTTTTGTTTAATGTACTTTAGATGGGGCTGAAAAGACAGATTTTTGTCAATGATGATTCCGAGATATTTGATTTCTGTAGCAAGTTTAATTGTGGTGCCTTGGATTTTCACTTGCGGTGGTCTGGCAGGGTCGAGTCTGCCCTTCAGGAGTACCGAGCAGGTCTTACTTGGAGAAATCTGCAGGCAATGGATTGTAGCCCAGTTTTGCAAAATTCCTATCGCGTGGTTGGCTTTTTCTTCGATCTGCGCTCGTGAGTTAGCAGCAACAGTTATTATCAAATCATCGTCGAAAGCCTGGGCGCCGGCTTCGCCAATATCAAGGGCCAGGAATTCATCTAAAATCATATTCCATAACAGGGGTTCTAGGACAGAGCCCTGCGGGCACCCCCTGTGGATTTGTCTAGTTAGCTTCCTATACGGTGCATGTACTTCGATCGTTCTCTGTGTTAGGTAACTCCTGATTGTGTTATACAGGTTTAGGGGCACTCCAGCCCGCCTAAGTCTCGCGAGGACGCTCGGCCACCAGATGGCGTAAAACGCCTCCGCGAAGTCAATACTGATAACTAGAAAATATTTGGTAGTACAGGCTTCTACTTTAGAAGCCTGTACTACTAAAAAAGTACTACTACTTTAGAAGCCTCTACTTCTACTTGTCTTGAGAGCTTCGATAGTACTACTACAGGCTTCTAAAGTACTACTACTTTAGAAGCCTGTACTTCTACTTCTACTTGTCTTGAGAGCTTCGATCGTGGATAGGCCAGGTTTGAATCCAAATTGCATTGTGTTTGTTAGGTTTGCCCCTTCGTAATAGTGGAGTAGCCTCTTGTGCAGCATTCTCTCGAATAGTTTGCTTACAACTGGGAGTAGGGCGATCGGACGGTAAGACTCAGGTTTTTCTGGCTGCTTTGATGGATTTTTCAATTTAAGTTTGATGTTGGCAATTTTCCAGTCATTAGGAAAGGTTCCTTCTTTGAGGCAGGTGTTATGAGTACAGATCCGGGGTGTATTCCACCGTTTTCTTCACAATTTCCGGTTCAATTAGGTCTGAGCCAGGGCATTTTTTACTTCTGATTTGCATGGCGGCTGCATGCAGCTCATCCACAGTGAAGGGTGTTTCTTGTTGGTCAGTGAAGTATGAGTCATTTTCTTGACAGATCCGCAGTTGTTCTGGGAGGGTAGGAGTTACCTGTTCCAGGAAGATGGTGTTTAGGATATTGGTCACCGAGTCATCCCACGTAGTGGTCAGGGTACCCAGCGGGGTCATTGTTGCTTCTGCGACTTCTCCTCTGGAGTGTCTGTTAGTGGCTACTTTATAAACCACTCCCCAGGGGTTAGCGTTCCCTGCTGTGGAAACAAGATTTTCCCAGGTTTTGCGCTTGGTGTCCTTTATTAATTTTGTGTATCGATTCCTTGCGTCTTTATACCTATCCCTCATGGCCGCGACCTCAGCGACCGGCCAAGATCGCCGGGCCCGTTGGAAGTCCTTTCGTCGTCTCATTACTTCATTTCTCAGGTTTTCAATGTCGGGGGTCCACCAGGGCATGGTGCCTGGCTTTGGGATTTTCCTTTTCATTGCCTGTTCGCTAGCTTTTATGATGATTTCAGTTACTTTTCTTTGCAGGTCATTTGCCTCTCTGGGTCGGCTCGCAGTCTGGTAGTGCTCCCTAACCTCAGCAGTGAGTTTTTCCTTGAAAGTTTCCCAATTTGCCTTATTAACTGCGAAGCGGTTTAGTGATGTTTTTGTCATCGGGGTTCTACTGAGTTGGTTCTGTATCTGGTATGTAATCACTCTGTGGTCGGAAGTGGTCCAGGAGTCTTGGACCGTCCAGTGTTTAATATATCGGGCGACGTTCGCAGTTGCGAGTGATACATCTATTGTGGCCTCCCACAGAGTGTTACAGAAAGTTGGCAGTTGGTGTGGCAAGTTGAGGATCTCAAATGTAGTGTTTGCCAGGTGATCTTCCAGGATCTGGCCATTTCTCGTGGCTCTCCTGTCTGGCGTCATGCTGTGCCAGGCCGGGGAGCGGCAGTTTACATCTGTCCCTATGATGATCCTCTGATTAGGCAATATGTCCAAGAGGGTCTGAAGATATCTAGTTGCCAGGGTTATTTCCTCCCCTGGCCTGCAGTACAGGGACACCACAAAGAAAGCTCCCAATGGGGAGATAATATGGGCACAAGCAGCCCAGGCCGTGCATAGTTGAGATATTCGCGTTACTGTAATGGCTGGGTTTCGGATAATGATGGCTGCCCAGGGGGTATCTTCGTCAGTTTGGACGATCTTGTAATTGGCTGGATAACCTCGTACTTTTTTAACATGCGTGTACGGTTCCTAAAGGATCAGTATGTCTATGTTTTCCTCGTCGGCTTTCTTTCGAAGTTGCTCGACCACTGCTCGAGCTCGTTGTGCATTGACTTGCATGATTTTTAGCAGAGCTGTATTGTAGTGCTTAGGCCTAGTCCCCATAATTTATTCTTTGTTGGTAAAGACTCTTTGTTTTGAGATAGGTAGGGCATTTGGGGTCTCTGAGTGAGTGGTTATGCTCCAGTCTGAGTGCTTTGCAGTTTACGCAGGTCGGTGGTTTAGCCCTGTTCGGACAGTTGTTATAGTCATGCCTTTTTTCTGAGCAGTGGCCACAGGTGGCAGCAACCTGGGTGCATGTATGGGAGGTGTGGCCATACCGACAGCATCTATAGCATTTGAGTACGGCCACGCGCTCTTGGAAGCGATGACTTCCCCATTCTATGTAGATCCTGGATTGATATTTCAGTGTTTGCCAGGCGGCCGGCGCAATCTCTACAACCCAGTTTTTGTTAGTCCCGGTCTTCGATTTCGTTGAGTACTTCGGCTGTACCACAGCCTGAGGTTCCTGATCTGGCAGTGCTCCCGACAGGTTCCTGGTGTATATTTCCTGTATTAGGATTTGTGGGGTGACTTCTTTGTCTACATTAAAGATAATAATTGATGGTACTTTCCGCTTTGGTGGCTCTGCAGTCAGACCCATGGTAGTTATCTTGGTGTTGGTCAGGATATTCTCCATGTCTTTCTCTGTCTCCGTTTCTATGACAATACCTACATTTCTTGTCTTTCTTATTGCCTTAATCTTGGTAGTTTTGAAGTCATCTTTGAGGTTCGACATAACTTTGTTTTTCAGCTCTTCACTGGTCAGGGTTTCGCTGGTCTCTGTAGGTCTTATCACTACCACATTTGGGGTTTTTATCAGTGGGGGTTTCCTTGGTTGGGCACTCATGATTGTAGTGTTTGCAGTGTTTGAGTTCCTCAGCGCTTGTGCGTATGTGGGAGCACGCTGTAGCATTTGGTTTGTCCCACATTCTAGGTATGCCTCCAGTTTTGTCGAAGCTTTTTCCCTTGCCTTGTCAGTCTGGAGGAGCATGGTCTCCAGTTTTGTCCAGAGGGACACTATCTGCCCCCTGACCCCAGTTGTGACCCTGTTCGATTAGTCTTTGAAGATATCTTCCAGGGCGGTTCTAAGTGTCAGGGTTCTTTCCAGGACAGTGCCCTCAGGGAGAGTAGGATCCAGAGGGTTGTCCTGTTGCTTTGGGTCCTCGCTTTGGTGGGGTTGCATGCTGTTTCCATCCTGCGCATCCCTGTGCTCAGTTTGGCTCCTAGTCTCTATATTGAACTTCGGCACCGTTTTTTTGTTCTTTTTCTGAATAATCGGTGTGTCTTCTACGTTATTCGTATCATTATCCTGCTCGGGCTGCCTTCGCTCATTCGGCTCGACCGTATTTTCGGTTTTGTTTTCCACTCATTGTCAATATAGGTGGTAGTTTGGTTGACGCCGATCACAAAAACTATAGTTATTTCGGTGCGGGAGCACGGAAGAAAAGTTGTAGCTCGCCCATGCAATGACTATTGGTAGGGAGGGAGGGAGGGGGAGAACTTGAAGGCACATTTACTTATTTACTTCACTACGTTGTTTACAAGGTCATAGAGTGAGGGAGCACAATCCTACGCTATAGTAGCACACAGGGGGGGGGCACTAATCCCCAGTCTATAAGTGTGATTCAGGCGTGGTGACAGTATGTAGTCACGTGGTCACTCTCTCCAATTCTAAGACAATGGCGTTTTTAACGGCAGACCCATTGTCGTTAGCGTTGGATAAATAACGCAAACAGAATCTCACTTCTTCCCAAATAAAGTTAAAACAAAACTCACCGAAGTGTTCCAGTTCCTTAATGGCTTTGATTCAACACAAATCTAGAGTTTGGCGCTAACTTTAAACTAGTAAACCAGGTCACAATTTACGGAGCTGTCACACACACGTGAACACTTGGAAGCGGCCATGAATGCCTGCCTCGGTCATCGAGAAAATGGCAGCCTCGCCATTCCCCTTCAGTATGCAATTGGATGAAATTACAGACATTTCTCAATGTAGCCAGCTCCTTGTTTTTGTTCGCTATGTGCATGCTGACGCCGGCGCCTCCGTAGTCAGGTGGGAAGGAGCAGCAGTGCGTAGCACACGCTTCTTGATTAGACCGGGGCTCGAGCCTGTCACCACCAAATACGGAGGATGCGGAAAGGTCTGGGAATGACCACCGCATATCCCGGAACAATATGGCCTTAGTTGCTAATGCTCCTAAAAACCAAACAACAAACAAGCATGCTGACGCCATCAAAGAAGAATTCTTATTTTGTGAGTCTCTTTCGGAAACTACAAAGGCCGTCGACGTTTTCGAAATGGTAAAAAGTTTTTTTTTTTACAAACGAAACTTTGAATGGAAAGGAAAACTTCATTCACTTTGCACTGATGGAGCTCCTGCGATGCTTGGTAATACATCTGGTTTTGCTACTTTAGTTTAAAAAGAAGCTCCTCAAGTCGTCGTTACTCATTGCTTTTTACACACACATGCAGTGGCAACAAAGACTCTTCCAACAACCCTGAAAGAAGTATCGTCAACAGCCATAAAAGTTATCAACTTTATCAAAAGAAGTTCTCTGAATCATCGTATTTTTAAAAGATTTTGTCAAGAAATGGGAGCAGAATATGAAGTGCTTCTCTACCACACAGAAGTGCGCTAGCTTTCAAGTGGATGCCGACCGGGCTAGCCGGGTGGGTAAAGTGCGTGCCTGGCAACCCAAAGGTCTCGGGTTAAAATCCCGCCTCGGGCTTGGATCAGAGTAGAAAATGCAAAAAACCTTGGGAGGTGCAATATGGCCACAGAAGCCGATGCGCCAACAAGTAGCAAAAAAAAGGTGGACAAGTCTTGAAGCGCTTGTTCGAACTAAGGGCAAAAGTTTCACTTTTTCTGGAAGAAAGAGAAAACCCACTCTTGGAACATTTTGAAAGGAAGGATTTTATCCATGGGTTGGCTTACCTGGCAGATATTTTTCACCATTATGGATGCAACTGAAATATTACAAGCTTTCTTGGCTAAGTTACCAATATGGAAGAAGAGAGTAGAGACCGACATTCTAGCAAACTTTCTACTGTTGCAGGAAGTGCTCAATTTTTTTGAAAAGATGTCTGCGAACACTTGGAAACATTACAGAACTCTTTTTAAAGTTATTTCTATCTTGATGACATGAAAATTGAACCATGGATCCGAAATCCTTTTCTTTCTGATATATACTGTATCGAAGATGTTGACTTAACCACAGATGAACTCATTGATCTTAGGTCAAAAAACTTACTACGATTGGAGTTTACCTCAAAAAGCCATGGAGAATTCTGGTGTTCCCTGAGAGAAGCCTATCCTCGTCTTGTAAAGCGAGCTATGGAAGCTTTGATACCATTTGCAACAATATATCTGTGCGAATCGGGATTTTCAGCATTTGTTTAAAAACAAAACTTCTTTCGTTCAGCACCTGTGTAAAAACAAAAAATCGAAATCAATTAGATGTCCAACATGACATGCGTTGTTGCCTTGTCAAATACCACATCACGATTTAATGTTCTTATTCAAGATAAACAATAACAGTCTTCACACTAATATGTCCTTAAAAAATAAAATTTAACTTCAACTTTCCTATATTTTAAATGAATTGTATTATTATGTTTTTTTTTTTTTTTTTTTAGTTTTGGTAACTATTTCATTAAACTGTTTTTTTTTTTTGTAATTTTATTTTATGCATTTAAAAACATTATTCTGAGGAGGGGTCCGTGGCATTCACCTGACTGGCAAAGGGGTCCGTGGAACTAAGAAGGTTAAGAACCCCTGTTTTAGAGTGACTACAATCAAAATGCCGACCGGGCTAGCCAGGTGGGTAGAGTGCCTGCCTGGCAACCCAAAGGTGTAAGTGTGTTTAGGGTCAAGGGACACCAGGGATTTTCCCCATCTCCGCGTAGTTTACATTGTGGTATGTTACAGTACGCTATAAATGCCAGACATTTAAAAGTGTGTGGGTCTTGGATCGTTTAGTGTCATGTACCGTTGTTCTCCTGGTCGTTTAGCCGCTGAACCCCAGTTGGGGCCCAACGTTGCCCCACGTACGCCCCGTGGAGGCAGACCAGTAACCCAGTAGCTTATATATACTCTGGCAAATACTGCCACCTAATTTTCTGAGATTTCGGTGGCTAGAACCTATAAAAAAAAAAAAAAAACGGGGGACACTTAAATTTAGAAAAAGCCAGGAGAGGTTAATGTGGTTCAGGTTTCAATTTAGAAATCGTTCATTTTGATTAGTTGTGTGGAGTTTACGCTGGCGTATACCCCAGAGTAGTGGTATACGCCAGCGTAATGGTATTAGTCAGAGTAGGGGGGAAAGACAGAAGTATGGGGTCGATAGGCAACCCCAGGTGGTCAATAAGGCATTCCCATACCTCACCAGGCGAAGTATATGGGGTGGCAGGTGAGGGAGGAGATAGGAAGACCATCTCCTCCTTCCCCTGCCGGGGAGCGGAAAAAAGGTACCAGGCAAGGGAGCTGGTACAGATCGCCATTTGGCTACATGGCAGTGAGGCTGCAGTAGTCGTAGTGTAGTCATAAAATCATGTCCGGTAGTAGAGTCACTCGTGGGACAGTGTCCCGTCCAAGTTAAATGTCTTTGTTTTTGGTTCTCTATCTTCAGTTAGTACATTTGTCAGTTTTGCTTAGGTCTCACATTTGTTGGTACATAGGCAGGGTTTCTTGGTTCCAGTGTTCGTTTGTATCATTGTAGGAAGTGCACCGTCACGATTTCTAGGAAAGACAGCTAGTATCTTCCACATAATTATCATTCCGGGGTGTGTCTGAAAGGATGTTTTGATTTGTTATCTGGCTGGCCGTCTTTCACTCCTGGTGCATTGCATTTAGCGTTCTCCTTCTTGAGAAGAGTTCTTGAGCGAAGTTGGTCAGTGCTCTGTATTCCTCCTCTGAATCCAGTAGGTGAAACTCTTGCCCTCTGGGGAGGAATCTTATACTCGTGATTAGAATGCACCTGAGATCCTCGTATTGCGGACAGTCGTACATGAGGTTTCGATCTCTCCACATGTACAGCATGGGTCCTCTACAAGGTCGCAGGTTCGAATCCCGCCTCGGGCTTGGATCAGAGTAAAATGCAAAAACTTTTGGAGGTGCATTATGGCCACAGAAGACGATGCGGCAACAACTAACAAAAAAAAAAAAAAAAAACGAAAACGAAGTAACCAAAACGTGTTACTTCCATACCCGAATTTTCTACTTTTCCGTATATGAAAATAGAGAATTCGGGTTACATTTTCCCCCCCGATGGATACACTTGTACAGTATTATATACCATAATCTGCTTTTTATTTGTTTATTTATTTTTTTGAATGATTATATGACCACCCAAAATCCGGAAATTTCCAAGACCCAGCAAGGATCAAGTCGGCAAGATTGCCGAATTTAAGAGTTAAAACTGTACGACTCTTCTGCGCATCGTCTGATTTCTTTTGACATTGCTGCTTGTCGTTTCGTGCAGATTGCTACAGTCCCATCACCCAAAATCATCCTATCTATTGATGGGTATGTCGTAGATTTTGTCATGAAAAGAAAAACATATGAACAGCACGAAAGATCACTCCACTTGACCATAAGGTACTCGGAAGGAGCGCGACAATCTCGTCAGACACCCCCACAAAACATCAGCACTAATGCAATACAACAAAATATCAATAACGCACTATTTATATGGAGTTTCACTGTCTTGGCTTTCGTGGTAGAGCGACGGTGCATAAGCTTTTTGTTTTTTTTTAATGAAGCACGAAATTAAAACTATTACAATCTGTGCTACGCATGGTTGTTTTTATTGGGTTTTTAGGTATGCATCAGCAACTTAGGCAATATTGCACCATGTATAATAAGTTTATATTACATGTATTCGGTTTGCTGGACGAAATGCTCAAGTTTCAGTGAGAAAAAACTATGCTACCCTCGATTGACATCGACTAACTCAGCCACGTTGTGAAAAAGATCCATAACAGTTCCTGGCGTCATTAACTGCTTTAGAACTTAGGTCTTTCTCACTCGTTGTGGGCAGGACGGTGATTATACTAACTGCACTAGTCACGAGGACGTTGCTGAAAAACTTGTTAAAATGTACCAACAGTGTAGGTACATTTTAACAACAGGTTAAAATGTACCTACACTGTTGTTAAAATGTACCTACACTGTTGGTAGGTACATTTTAACAACAGGTTAAAATGTACCTACCAACAGTGTAGGTACATTTTAACAAGTATACATAGTTCAGAGGAGGTGAGTTTATGGTTCGTCTAGGACCATTGGCTGTTGTGTAGGAACGACGAAAGCCTACTTTAATTTTGGACAATTACATGCTCACAGAAATGTGGTAGTTCTTTGCTACAGACTCATGATTTTTTTCCAACAGGAAAATGCCCTTAGCCGTGCCGCCGATGCTGTTTTTGGAGAATGGTTTATGGATATGATTGAACAAAACTTGGAAGAGCGGGCGTAGAGTCTAAATTTGACCACGGCGCCCCAGTTGAAAACCACTGCGGCCTACCCTCGTTAAGCTTTGGTAGTACTGTATTGTTTCTGTATGTTCCAGTAGCAATAACGAATATAACGACATCAATTTACCCATTTGCAGTGGTTGCCTGTGAATATGGATGACCTATTCTCATGTGAAGCGGATTATATATGAAAGAGCTTTTATCATATTGGAGGTATGGCGTGTCGGTTGGAATCCATGCTTAAAAACAAGCCATTTGAACAGCTGATTGTGCTCGCCGAAATGAAGCCGGTGCGGCTGAAAACGAGATTAGAGGACTTCGCTATTGAGAAAATGCATGCTGTGAAGATTGCAAGACTTGAGTTGTGTATAAGGTCGTATTTGTATATGAATGATGGCAGCATGTTGATGAAACTGAAGTTTACTGTTGAGGATCATATCAAGATCCTTGTGGTGGGTATCACTAGATGTTGACATGTTGAGGTGTATGGGCTATATAAGTTCGTTCCCTTTTGTGTCCTCCAGTGTTGGTAGGCCTTCTGTTTCCGGTCAGAATTTTTGTAGTCTGGTTAAACCAAGGAAGGCCTCGTTCCAGATTAAATGCATGGATACCTGGATGCAGATATTGGCAGTACATTGAGCATGTCTTCTTGCAGTTAGCAGAAATTTCCGCACGTGGTACAAAAGGGTTGATTTGATTAATCATCAAGGTCCTATTCGTTATGCATTATGGAGAATGGATTACCTTATTTTATTTTTTTTATTCTTAACTTTAATTAACCTCCAAAAATATTTCGAGGTTCAGAAGTGAAATAAGGTTTTATCTGTTGGGGGGGGCGGAGTTAGTCCCCAAGAAATACCTATAATGAAAGCACTTCACCTGTGTAAAGTTTAGAATCTATTCTAAAAATTGTAGCGAAAACATCAAATGGGCATAATTAGTCTCATCATTGGAATCCTCAAAACGTATTTTTTCTTCATACTGTGCATGTAATGGAATAATGAAGGGAAAAATGAGCCATTTGACTGATATGAGTCATTTCTGAAGACTGATTGGAATCATTGTGTCACTTCGAAATAATTACCATTCTGCACATTAACAGTGGCCAGTGAGTGAGCATTTCAAGTAAAGTAAATCACTAATTCAAGTCACTGAGTGTACAAGAGATTCAGCGGTCAGCCTGTCCGAGGATATAAGTAACTTTATATGAATGACCGAACGATTCTCTGTAGTGAACTGATATTGGTTTTAGAAAAAAAGTACTGATAACTCACTCAGCACACCAAGTAATGAGCACAGTTGAATGAAAATTATCGAACTCTTTGATTATCTCTGGAATAGTCGAATGAATGTAAGTGATTAAACTAAGAAAATAAAAGCACATTTTATAGAAGATCTTTACACCTCTTCATTTAGCTGCCCTTCTAGACCCAAGCATTTATAGCCAGCAGAATATGCTAGAGGTAGCGTAATACACTACGAATTAGAAATTAGCTACAGAACTATCAGTGATAATTCAAATACTTTGTTCATAGTAGTGAACCACAACAGTAGTATGTGTTGCATCGATTTAATTGTATCTCATTTTGTGACTACCATCACAACGAGTTACTTATTCGAGGTAGTGCAATATCATGGTAACTCGTAAAGGTAGTTACAATATGAGATACAATTAAATCGATGCCACTCATACTACTGTTGTTATGGAGGCTTAATGGCACATAATCTGCTAAGGCTATAATGACTACTGTTGTAGTTTACTACTATGAACAAAGTATTGTGAAATATCACTGATAGTTCTATAGTAAGTGATCAAAGCAACATTTCTTAGTGCCTTTCATTCATTCAAGGGGATTGAAACCTACTTAGTTCAGTTGCTTAGGATAACAGTGTGATCGTTCGGTAATTCATTCCAGTCGATTGCTCTTATCATAAATTTTTAGCTCTCTATCATCGTATACAAGGTAAATATAAACAATTAATAGTAGCTTTCCATGCCTTGAAAGAGACGACGAGATTCCCACTGCCCAATTTAGAAGAAAGGATTTAAAAGAAAGAGAAATGGAACAATAAAATGGAACTAAGTTTAAAGAAGGAGAAAGGTTTAGTTCATATAGGCTCACCGGGTTTGCCAGGCCTTTGGTTAACCAAGAAGTCTCATGGCAGATCCAGGATGGAGCGATTTCTTCCCCATCCCCACCATCATAGACTGAGTTAATAGTATTAAGTACTGTGTATTTCATGATACTGTACTAAGCTAACTGCTCGTGTTATACGTGTATTGTTCAAAGGATGGTTAAAAATTTCAGATAAATTCGAGATAAATTCGACCTTAATATACAGTAACATCATTATATTTTCTCCCCCCTTCTAGTGGGGGGAGACGGTATAAAAGAGGATTTTCATCTTGATATTTCTCCCCTCCCCCCAGGAAAAACTTTCTGCATCCACTGTTACTTGGTAAGCTATGAAAAAGTTAATTAGGTATATAAGAAGCAAGCTATAGCTCACTTTCGAAATCTCTCGAGTGGTTAGGGGGAAAGTATATTAAACATCCTTGCATATTACTGATATGTTGTATCAGCGTTGTACATTGCTTCAAAGTGAATTGGTTGCTAACGATGATTGCAAATACATTTTATAGAAGATTTTTACACCTCTTCATTTAGCTGCCCCTCTAAACCAAGCATTTATAGCCAGCAGAATGCGCTACTGGTCCATCTGTTTGTTATTTCTAACCAAGTTTTTGATAGTGAAAATTGGTTACGAAGTAACCATGGCTTGGTTATGATTGTTGTGTGTTCATTAAGATTTTTGTATTATTTGGCATTGGGGTTTACCTCTTGGAAACTCTTTGAAGGGATATCGCTGCAAAATCTCTGAAATAGTACTACCTCTTGCGAACTATTTAGTGAGTTCTTGTTGCCATTCACCTGGGTCAAGCAGACAAAATGCTTTTTCAGTTGCGAAAGAAATAATAAGAGAAAAGTTGGGACTCTTGTTTTAACCCGCTTAGCATCTACAGTGGTCCCACATTAACCTTTGAACATTGTGATTCCGTTGATGGCACTGACCTTGACACAGATTTTTTCTTTGGTTTGTATTATGCTTATGTTGTGAAATTCTGCGAGCCGATTCATTATATTGTGATAACTCATTATGTTTATTGATAGAGGTGAATTCACTTCTCTATCCCTATGTCGTTTTAGCAAAAACTATTATCATTGCTATCCTTTTTTAACTGGGTTTCTTGACAGTTGAGAGGGCTATGGCTGGAGTATTGATACTTTGGGATCGGGCTGTAACCTGGGCATACGAGTGGGACTGCCGGGAGCGTATCTTTATCGAAGTATGTTACGTTACATCATTTGATGAAAATGTTTGACCATCTGGGGAGGAAAATAGAGCTGCATTCATATCTCCTGAGATCCACAGCCGAATGCACAGGCCATTGAAATTCTGTGATGAGTTGTTATGGGCTTGAGGCGATAATTTTGTTAGTCTTAGTGTATGAGCCGAGACAACTTAAGGCCTTGAGGCGTCAGGGTATTGTTTCTGTAAACTGCTCGTATTCTCTAATCGGTTTACTGGTATATCGGCTGAAACAGGGTTTCTTGGAGAAGAAAACCATGCGAGCTACGGCATAAACAAACAAAAAATAATAAAAAGCTGTAAAGTAAAAATTGTTTCTGTTGACGGAACTCGAACCCAGGCTTTTCCTTATGGTGTGGCTGATCGGCAATAGTAACCTAGCCGCGGGGAGCATTGGTTTCGGAGTGTGCAGAACGTTTCTAGTAGCTAGTTACAATGCAGCAATTACAAATTGTTCAGAAGTCCTGGCATTTGCTTCTCACTCACGGATATTGTAACCGATGTATATTTGATTAATGATTACCAGTCAGGTAATGAAATGTGTTTTTTTGATTTGCTGTTTCGACATCGTAGATAGAAGGTCCATTAGGCAGGCATTCCATATAGATGGGCAACTGATATAGTTTGCACCTTGACCTGTAAGTCGAATAAAATATACAGAAAATGAAATTAAGATAGAAGAAAATGGATTGTGCGTTTTCTTTTTAAGCAAGAAACAACACATGGCAAAAAAAAATATGTCATCAATCAGTTGACGTTATTATTGTGGACATTTATATCTTCAGTGTGTTTGATTTGCCTTTCATCTGCTCATAAAGCACACAAAGAATGATTTCTAGTCATCATAAACAGGTCAGACAATTGTATATATTGAATGTCCGCCAAGATTTATTTGAGCTCTCCAGGATTGTGTGTGTATGCATAAGGTAGGGTGGGGGAATTGAAAAACAAAAGCCGTAATTCTCACACAGCTAGAGCTGAAAATGAACCAGTGTAACAGCAGAACGTAACCTATGACTCATGGTGTTTCTTCCCGAAAAAATAAAAGGAAAAAAATGTCCACATTTCTAGCACGTCGCCAATCTGGGCCCATTTATCACTCGCAGCATGAGCGGAGTGAGAAATGATGCTGGATACCGTGGATTGGTGTAGCACACTGAATACTTGAGGAGGGACGCAAGGTTTTGAACGTCAATAAATTTATTTTGTTATTTTTTTATTATTATTATTATTTATTTTTTTTTTATTTTTTTTGAACACTGCTACCGGGGTTATTTGGGAAAGAACAGCAGGTACACGTATGCACCGAGCGTTTGTGTTGCGAAAGGGATCAAGAGGGGCGGGGAGGGGGAAGAGGAATGTAGGCTTCACATAGCCGTCTGGCCCACGGTATCATCAGGACTTTCATACTGTCATTAAACCATCATAAATTACTACGCCGCTACATTAAACGAGTAGTGCCCCCTGAGACTGAGGAAGAAAAATAACAAAACTGCGATGAATAATGCTGTGTCTTAGCCTGTCAAGAGTACTAAAGGATAGTTGTGGAGCGCGCGCTAAATGTCTTAAGACTGAAACACTTGCTGCTTGATCTACCTGAGGAGGGTTTCTACGAATTACCCATGACAGCTGAGGAAGCAGACGACAAATGATAGTTGTGACTTTTCCACCCCACTTAGGTTACGTAGTCGGCCATCCCTCCCTCTCGTAACCATGAACGGAGAGCTGAAGTGGCATTCTAGTGTTTGTTGCTTATTATTTATTTATGTTTTTTCGAATGGATGATTTAATCTCGAACGTAATTTATTTGTTTCTACCCGCTTTCTGTACATTTCTAACTTTTCTGTTTCCTTATATATTGGATTGTAACGCAAAGAGTATCAACCGCCAAAATTCTTAATGACGTCCTCTTACAGCATTTAAACTGGGTCAACATAAGTCCGGATAAATCTACAAGGAAAAAAAAGGGGTGGGGAGAGGTTTAAGTCAGATCGGATAACTGTGGAGGATAAGGTAATTGGTATATCTTCTATTAGTATTAGTAACGGCCGCATGGTGCAAGAAAGCCTATGGCTTATGCTGCACCAGCCAAAAAAATAATAATAATAAAAAAATAAATAAATAACTAAATAATAATAATTAATAAAAAAAAGGGAAATTAAACCAATCATCCTATGCGCTTCCCTTACCCGAAAGTACTATCCAGATGACATTTGAATTTCCCCAAACTGTCGGCCTCTACCACCCATGAAGGCAACTTATTCCAGTAATTTATAACTCGCTGGCTAAAATAAAACTTCCTGCAGTCCAATCTAAACATCCCCCCCCCCGTAACTTGAATTTATGTCCCCTAGTTCTAGCATCATTTATAATCTTGAAAATTTTGTCCTCATTCATTTTACTGATGCCTCTCAGAGCCTTAAACACCTCAATCAAATCTCCTCTAAGGTGTCTAGTTTCCAAACTCTGCAGCCCACATATTCGAAGTCTTTCTTCATAAGGACGCCCTTTTGCCGATCTCACCAGGCGAGTTACCCGTCTTTGCGCCCTATCAAGAAGCTCGATGTCTTTTTTAGGTGCGGTCTCCATACTTGAACACAGTATTCCAAGTGTGGTCTCACATAAGCCTTATATAATGGGATTATCACGTCCCTATCTCTACTTGCAAAAGTTCGATAGATCATCGATAGGACACCATGGGCCTTCCTTGCAACCTGTTTACAATGCTCAGAGAATTTCATGTCTGACCGTATCGTAATATCCAAGTCCCTTTCCTCCAGTACTGGGTTTAGTTGAACTCCACCAAGTGAATAAGTTTTTTTTTTTTTTTTTTGTATTACTGTTTCCCTTTAATCCAACAAAGTGTAATACCTTACACTTTGTTGGATTAAAGCACAGCTGCCATTTTTCTGACCATTCCTGAAGTCTATCTAGGTCTCTCTGAAGAAGCTCAGCTTGACAGTGATCATTAACTACTCTACCAATTTTAACATCATCTGCAAATTTAGACATCACGCCCTTTATCCCTTCATCGATGTCGTTTATGAAAATTAAAAACATCATTGGTCCTAATACTGATCTTTGGGGAACCCCACTTCTTACATTAACCCAATCTGAGGAATAGCCATTTATCACAACCCTCTGCCTCCTGCCCTGAAGCCATCCTTCTATCCATCTAAGGATTTTCCCAGTGATTCCAACCTGTTCCAGCTTATAAAGCAACCGCTCATGTGGGACTGAGTCAAAAGCTTTGCTGAAATCTAAATAAACAATGTCGAAATTATTCCCTAAATCCAGCTCGTGAGTGACCCTTTCGAAATAGCGAACCATATTTGTTAAACATGATTTTCCCTTTACAAAACCATGCTGAGTATCCTTGAGAATTTCAATTCGATCCAAATGATCCTGAATTCCACCCTTGATCATTGCCTCCATGATTTTCCCTACTACTGAAGTCAGACTGACAGGTCGATAATTTCCAACTTCACTTTTAGAGCAACCCTTATGTATGGGAGATACATTTGCACTTTTCCAATCCAAGGGAATCTCCCCAGAGTCTAGTGATGCTCGCATAATTAGCCTCAATGGTTCAATGCACTCGCTTGCCGCCTCCCTTAAGATTATAGGGTATATTCCATCAACTCCAGGAGCCTTACTGGTCTGTAGGCTAGAAAGTTTTTTCATTAAATAATCTAGCGAAATTTCAATATCATTAATTACATATTTTTTAACTTCACTACCACAATTTCCCATTGCCACAAAAGGTTTTTCATTTGTAAATATCGATGCAAAATAACTGTTGAGTTCATCTGCAACGGCAGCTGGTGTATTTAATACTATCCCTTTTCCCTTACGTAAAGGTCCGATCTGGTTTGTCCTGCTCTTCTTGGCATTTATATATGTGAAGAATTCTTTATCCCCCCCCCCCCCCTCTTTGCTCTGTTTACTAGTGATTTCTCATAAACTGCCTTTGCCTGTCGAACCTTTTCTGTGGCTCTATTACACATCACCTTGTAGCTGTTATAGGCTTCAGTACTTTTTATTGTTCTGTAACCTTTCCATGCCACCTTTTTCTGCTCAAGTAATGTGGCAACTTCACTATTCATCCAACTTGGAACCCTTCTCGTGGAGTATTTTTTTAATGGTATATACGCATTCAAGGCATCTGTGATTAATGTTTTAAAAGCGTACCACAGTTCAATTGTATTCATTCTCTGCGCGATATCTACCCAGTTAATAGAGGCCATGTAGTACCTTAAGGCATCGTAATTTCCTTTTCTGAAATTAAAACCCATTCCTTTGCCTTTTACTTCTGCTACCTCTCTCTTCTTCATCCACCGTAGAACTCCGTGATCACTTCCTGTTACTGGTTCCTCTACTCTCAGCCCTGTTATGTTGAATAACGTGAATTTATTGTGAAACAACAGCATTAACCAATAAATAATTAATAGTGAATGATTAATAGTAATAATAATTAATCATGATTAATTGGAATAATTAGCTGTTATTTCGATATACTACTCTCGTTCTATGGTATTTGAGAACTCATTATATGACTGTATAATGCAGCAAAATTTCTTGCAATGTCCATACAGGGATTACAGAGCCTGGCCAGTTTATTTGGGCCGTGGAGTTTGGACTGCATGCAAAAATATGTAAGTAGAAGACATCACATGGCATATGACGTCTTCATTTAGAAGAAAGCGATATAAAGCCCTGTAACCCAACTAGTGCTCAAATCAGTTTACCGGCAGTGGGAAAAAAGATACGATCTCACGGACTTCCAAAATTTCAGTGCATGTTTAGCAGGGACTACAGAAGAGAGGATGGTTGCACTTGTCCAGCTTGTCCTTTTACCCTGTTAATTGTTATAGGATTTAGGGCGTGTGGCCATAAGGTGCACCCCACGTTTCACATTCACCACAGGCAAAATGGCGTATCACTCAGTCCGAATCCTTGTAGTTTTCTCTAATGGCCCTGTGTCCCATCAGCAGGTAGGTGGTGTAGAGACATGGTGGATAATCCGGATATACCAGCAGTATGTTGGGTAGAAATCTCCTAGTTATTGCACCTTTGCTGAAGGTCTCCCAGCGTTTCTGCCAAGTTTGTTGGAGTGGAGGTAAGCGAAGAGACGGATCTTCAGGTCTATGGTGTAGTCGAGGCATGTTGCCGTTCTGCCTTTGGTCAATTGATAGAGTAGCCCAGGCTTAATCTCCAGGTCCAGAGGGAGGGATCTCGAGGGATTTTTGGCTTCTTGATGAAATGCCATAATCTAGTCTCATTTGGAAAGTGCTCTTTGCTTTATAGTACACTGGACATTCGATGTCCCTAATTGAGTGCTCTCTTGGTAGCTTCTGGAATTTGTAATTTTTACAGGTCAGCGGCTTGTCTTTATTCGGACACGTGTTGAAATCGTGGCTACATTCTGAACAGTGGCCACAAGTGGGTTGGATTTGGGCACATGTATGAGTGGTATTCCCAAACCAGCAACATCGAAAACACTTAGGGACAGCTACGTGCTCCCTAAAGCGATGAATGCCCCAGTTTATGAACACTCTGTCGGCCTGGCTAAGTGTGCCCAGACCGCTGGTGACAACTCCACGACCCAGTGGTTAGTATTCCCTGTCCTGGGAATGGTTAAGTTGGTGGGTTCATCTTCTGGATGTACCTGCTGGAGGTTTCTGTGATATAGCTTCTCCTGCAAGGCAGTTGGTGTCAGATAATTGTCGAGGTCATATATCCTTATGCTAGGTCCTTTGTGTATAGGAGGCAAGGCTTCAAGTCCAAGTGTTTGAATTTTCTCATTTTGTAGGATTTTTGTTGCATCCTCTTTCGTTTGAGTCTTTATGATAATCCCTTCATTTCGAGTCTTCCTTACCGATTTTATCTTGGTATCTCTGAAGTTGTCTGCGAGCTTTGTGACCACCAGGTTTTTGACCCACTCGGTGGTACTGTTTTCATCTGCGGATGTCGGGCACAGTATTACCAAATGTAGTGTTGGCAGGAGGGTTCTGCGTTTCAGCGCTGTAGTCGCAGTTGGAGTTGGATCAGCAATCGGCCGGGTACTCAGCCCTTGAGCATACGAGGGAGTGCTCTGTGTCATTTGGTCTGCTCCCACGGATTGGAGGCACTTCCAGTTTCGCTTTAGCTGTTTCGCACTCTAGGTTGGTCTGGAGTAGGACTGTTTCCAGCTTTGTCAAGATGGACACGATTTTTCCTCAAAGTCCTGTAGTTATTCTGTTGCTGGCATCTTTGAGGAGGTTCTCTAATGTCATTCTGAGGGAGAGGGTCTTTTCCAGTACCGTCCCCTCTGGTAGAGAGGGGATGCTATGTTTTCGTCCTGGTTTACATCGTCGGTATTTTCTGCTTGAGTGCAGAGAATGTTCTGGCTGGCTTCTTGTCTCTCTGTCGCTCTTTTGGACGACCTGTTTTTTATTTTCCCGCTTGGGTGCGGGGTTCGTTTCCTCTCTATACTCATGCTGCACAGTTTCCAATGGAGTAATGCCTGCTGTTTCCTGCAGAGCAGTGTTTATTTGGCAGGTGTTGCTATTGGTATCTTGCCCAAAATTCGGATTACTTAAGTGTTCCAAAAAAACGAATGTAGTGTGGAGAATGCTTCACAAGATTACAAATGGTGTTGACTACAAGTTCGTAGCACAAGTCCAAGCCGAGATATGGCGTGTCAAAGTTCAACTCACCCCTACAGGTCACTGAAGAGGGAGAAAGTTCAACTAGAGAGCTGGGACTATTTCTTTTAGTAGGTTTGAGGTCAACAAATACAATGGTGATGTTATTTCTGTCTATGGTGAATGGTTATCAATCGTGTCTTTAACATTTTAGGTTCCACGTGGGTGGGGAAAGCACATTAGAAATTTAGAAATCATTGTTCGGTAACTGTAGCGGTGTGTGTAAAGTGCATTGATGTCTAACGGCACCAGGGGTTTCCCCCATCTCCCCATTGCTTTCATTGTAGCCTTCCCAGTTCACTGGGAAGGCTAGAGATCTAAAAGTGTATGGATTTTGTATAAGTGTAATGTTGTGTATCGTTGTTCATCTGGCCATTTAGCTGCTGGTCCCCTACTGAGGCCCAACGTTGCCCACACTTGGCCCCGTGGAGGCAGACCACGTACACAGTAGTGTAAAGCTTTACTCTGGCAGGCCCTGCCACCTAGTTTCTATTAGAGGCCAAAAAGGGCATGCGTGACTTGATTTGAACAATTAAAATTTTGGTTTGAATTTTTTGGGCATATGCTATGATGTGTAGTCAGAGTGGGGAGGAGACTGAAGGCTGGGGGGGAAGTCAGAAAATATGTGGTCAGTAGGGAAGACGACCCCAGATAAGGTCAGTGGGGCATGCCCATGCTCCACCAGGAGGAAAACAGGGGTGGGTGAGGGGGAGAGGAAACAGCAGAGCCGTCCCCTCTCTCCCCCCACCCAGGAAAAGGAGTAAAAGCCCTGTGTAAGTGAGCACAGGTGTAGGATCGCCTTATGGCGTCGGCAGCAAAAAGTTGAGTGTCACAAGCCGTGAAAGTTTGTCATTCCTGAGACAGTCCCGACCTGTCTAGCAGTTAGCATATCCACATTCGGGTATCCTCACACGCGTCGGTCATATTTCCACATCTCTGTAGCGGTAGTGAACTTCTTCAATTCGATGACTAGAGAAGAAAGTATGCAGCAGTGGGTGGGAATGGGGGAGGAATAATCCCTAACGCTGTTTCCACTTGACTTTATGAAGAACTTAGATGACGTGTTGCCTTTAGCAGAAAATCGCTGAGTTCGGCTGTGCGGGATCAACATTAAGCTGGCTGTTGGTTTTAACTATTAATAAACGGGAATATGAATGCTTAAGTGATAGACGTCAGAGTTCCTGGCACATGGATGACTGGACCCAGGGTATCCCAGCAGAACGTCGCCCAAAGCATGACACTGTCGCCACCGGCTTGTTTTCGTCTCGTGGTACATCCAGGCACCATCACTTCCTCGGGTAAACGATTCACACGCACCCGATTGTCCACATGGGTGCAACAGGAAACGTGATTCATCGGATCAGTCGACCTTCTTCCAGTCACTCAACGTCTAGTTTCGATGCTCTGCCCATTGCCGCTGTTGCCGGTGAACTGTGGTTAGCATGGGCAGTCAGGGCAGAGCGGCCTGTGGCTATGCAGCCCCATTTTCAGCAGGGTTCGATGTACTGTGTGTTGTGACACATTACTCCCGTCACCAGCATTCCAATAACCAGCGAGTTGCACCACAGTCACCCTTTTGTTGTCACGTACCATCCGGGAGAGCCTTCGCTCACCTCAGGCATCGATGAGCCTTGGTCGTCCAACACCTTGCCAGCGGTTTGTGGGTTTCCCCCTCCTCGTACCACTTTCAGTAGGTACTAACCACGGCTGACTGTGAGCATCCCACCAGCCTTGCCATTTCGGATATGTTCTGTCTGCGCAGTAGCACAGTGGTATCGTCACCGTCCTCCCCGCACCGGGTGGAAAAGGCCTGGGTTCGAATTCCGTCAATGACACGAGGAACTTTAATTGGCTTTTTTCACTCTGTGGCTGATTTAGTCGGTCTCAGGCGTAGATAGAAAGGTTTTTCCCCCAGAAACTGGGGTTTTCATCCAGCAATCAGGCAGATCGACCATAGAACACACACAATTAACAGACATAAGACACAGCACGGCAGATGAATTTAATTATTCGGGTGGCCTAAATATAATAGTTTGGTTTTTTTTTTTTTTTTTTTTTTGATATGCTCTGACCCAGGTGTCTGGCCATTACAATTTAGTCTTTTCAAATTCGCTTAAGTCCGCTGCCTTTCCCAACTGAGGAACAAGAGTAACGCTGATTAACCGAGCTCAGTATCAAGTGTTTTTTATACCGTGTCCCAACCGGCGCACGCGCCGTAGTTCACCTGCAGTTTCTTCGATTTGCATAATTGACTTGCTGATCATGATGTTTTGGCTCATAGTTGTATATACGTACGTACAGTTATTCCTTTCCAGTAGTAACCTATAACCTTAATTATAAGTTTTATATGTTCTCGGGCTGTCTTCTACCCTATTGTGTAAATATGGGGCCCAGGCGACAGCTGAACACCTTATCTTCGATTGTTATTTGTATCTGGACCTTAGGCTCAACCTCCAGTTACTTACAAAATATATATAATGAGGATGAAATGCCTCAATTTTTAGTCTGTAAGGAAAATTTTAATGCTTTTTCTGACTTTACAGGTAAATTATTCAGACAAAGAAAAAGTCTTTATAGTAATGTATTAGAGGAAAATGGTTGAATCCGTTTGAGATTGGATGTTAATAGTTTGTTTAAAGGTGTATTAATTAAATGCGAAATGCTAACTTGGGTTTTCAAGTTAACAATGCTTTGTTTACCTCTTTTGAAAGGAGTTTCCCTTTACCAGGCAATTTTGTGGACCCAGTACGTTAAGAATTATTATATTTATGTGGCTATCATTAGTTTTGGTGTATTTTGGTGTAAAGTATTATGGTTTACGATTGGATTCATTGTTCACTGGATTCAAATCAACTGCTTTAATTAGTTATGTACTGTATTTGAATAGTTAGCTGTTGATGGACTGGTAGCAAAAAGCTTGTTAAGCCTTTTCTTTTCAAAACCGGGTTATATTATGTTTTATTATCAAATTTGCCTAAGAATCATAAGATTAGATTTTAAAAACGTAAATACAATACAGGGGGCGCCTCCGTAGCCAGATGGGAAGCAGCAGCAGTGCATAGCACACGCTTCTTGATTAGACCGGGTTCTAGCCCGTCACCACCAAATACGGAGGATGCGGAAAGGTCAGGGAATGACCACCGCATATCCCGGAGCAATATGGCTTTAGTTGCTAATGCTCCTAAAAACCAAGTAACAAACAAACAATACAGGGACTCCCGACTTACGTAACACTCGACTTACGGAAATTCGACTTTACGTAAGTTTTTGCTGGCCGGTGCAAACTTAAAAAATCGTGGAAACGTATTTTGCCTCCCGTAGGAATAAATGGAAGTATTGTGAAAATATCGTAATGTGAACCCAATAACACTGCTGTTTGTTTGTTTGTTTTTTGTGATTCGTTCCAGGTCCTTGGAAGTTGAAAATTTTACTATATTATTAAATAAATAAATAAATCTTTATTGTGGAGTAGAATTACAGCACAATATCCCATCACGGCGACGAGCGCCAGGGGTTCACATCTAGATAACATAAGTACAAATTCAAATGGCTACAAAATATAGCGAACACATACAAAAGGCTACAAAATACAGATTACAAATGCAAAAAGAAATACAAATACATCATAAAAACAAGGAGCTGAACACAAATAAAGAAAAACAAATACAACTTGTCAGTATTTGGACAGACACAACTTTGATAAAGTTGTGTCTGTCCTTCTTTTTACTTATTATGGTGTCGATGTCGGCATCCACACGGTTGAGGACAGCGAGCATCTGCTTGGGCTGAAATCTTTCTGTGAGTACAAGCCTGTTGTGGTGAGCCACAAGTGCTGGTACCGACCTTAGGCTTGGCTGTGGAATCCTCCAAGAGCAAGCATTCCAAATATTTGGAGATATTTGGCCTGAGATGAGTTTGGCTGTGAAGACCAGCCTCTTTTCAACGATCAGGAACTTCAACCTCGGGATGTCGAGTGCTTGTGCCATCATGGTAGTTGTGGTAGCGGGAGGTAGCCGAAGCTTGTTATTCGCCCATTTCAGTAGCCAATACTCAGCAGTGTACACCCGCTTAAGGTTTGTATGTGCAGCAGAGGCCCATATTTCTGCACCATAGAGAATGGCAGGGAGACGGTGGAGGTGATGAACCTTTTAACAGTGGCAGGATGTCGGACGTGTAGCAGCTGCTGCTTTGAGATCCACCGTAGACGAGAAAATCTGGTACTGAGTTTGTCGATCTGGTTAACAAAGGACATCTTTTGGTCGAACAGAACGCCAAGGTCTGTGTGCGAGGGTACGTTTGGTATTCGTACCCCTGCGAGTGAAACGTTGAGTACTGTCGGCATGGATTTAAGGGAGAATATAACCTGAGCAGACTTCAGAGGGTTGATTTTCAGATTGAAGTTTGCCAGGTACGATTCTAGATCCTTAAGTTGGGAATTGATCCTGTTGCTGAGCTGGGCGGGGTTGTCGCCAGGGTTAATTGGAGTCAGCAGTTTGAAGTCATCGGCATAGCATAGGAGACCATTCGTTGACGCAATAATGGGCACGATGATGGCTGTGAACAGGACACCAGACAGGACACCTCCCTGCGGTACTCCAGCAGTAATGTCGCAGGATAGGGTATGTTGCTGCCGATGGAGAATAAGTATTCTGTGACTGAGAAGTGATTCCAAAAAGTACAGCATATCACCTCGAATGTGAAAATTCTCCTTAAGTAGGAGGAGCAAGGCCGGAATCGACACGGCATCAAAGGCTGCGCTTATGTCGAGGTATGTGGTTGCTAGCTCAGCTCTTTGTTCGAATGCTGAGAGAATGCGTTCTGTGGTGGCTGCCAAGTTAGTGATTGATGATTTTCCTTTAAGCGATTTATCTCTCAAAAAAGTCATATTTATAATGGAAATTGCATTGCCCTGTCATCGTTATCATATATTGCCGTTATAAGAATCAGTTTTAAATTCCTTTGTGATATTTTTCTAAAGCACGTTTCTGGAGGTCACGACCAGAAAACAAAAACAATTTGCACTTTCTGGTTTATTGGGCTTTTCTGTTAGTGAAAGAAATTAAAACTGATAGTAAACTCGATCTTATTACATTTGCGATAATACTGCAATTGTATAGGTTTTTACGCTATTATGGTGAAATGTGTTGTCCCTTCACTGAAATCTTCAATCATATAAAAAAAAACAAATTTTTAGAAACTTCTCCTCATTCCTATTGACGTATTACAATGATGAAGGATAAGTGAACAACGAAAAGTGCAAGTGGTGGTTGTGCCAGAAAATAACAACAAAAAAAAAAAAACAGATTTAGAAATGAAGATGAAAATGATTAAAAAGTACGAAGCCAGGACAAAGTTTTTGTCATCTATTGCACGGAATTAGGTCTCGCTGCTTCAACAGTGAATACTATTTTAAAAGACAGTGCGCTTATAAAAGAACATGTCAAAGGATCAACGCACCTAACTTAAGATCAACAGTGATCACAAAACAGCGTTCAGGTGCTATATCGAAGATGAAAAAAGCTATTAATAATATGGATGGAAAGTCTAATGATTATTCAAACAAAAGCAAGAAGTATTTATGGAGATATTAAGAATAAGTACGGCGAATCCCAACCCAAGTTCGTAACAAGCAACGGGTGGTTTAATAGGGTCAAGCCTCGCGCTGGTTTTCACAACGTATGCGGTGAAGTCGCCAATGTCAATTCTGCAGCTGCAGAGAAATTTTGTAATGTGTTGGAAAAAATTATTGATGAAGGCGGCTATTCAAAGTTTTAACGTTGACGAGACTGCTCAGTATTGGAAAAAAATGCCGGATCAAACGTACATTGCCAAAGAGGAAAATACAATGCCAGGTTTCAAGGCGTAAAAAGATGATGCCACGCCCTTGCTTGGGGCTAATGCAGCGGGAGATTACAGATTAAAACCACTGCTTGTGTACCATTCTGGAAATCCTCGTGCATTTAAGGGCATCAATAAAGCCACCCTACCCGTGCATTTCCGATCGAACCTGAGAGCATGGATAACAATATCTCCCTTTGAGGATTGGTTTAAATGATGCTTCATTCACGAGGTTGAAAATATTGTAAATACAACGACGTTCCTTTCAAGATTTTGCTTCTATTAGATAATGCTCCTGGACATCCTATGCATCTAGATTTCAATTCGAACGTGAGAGTTATATTTCTACCGCCAAACACGACTTCACTAATTCTACCTATGAATCAGGGTGTTATTTCGAATTTAAAAGCATGCTATTTAAGCACAACATTAGCTCAGGCATGTCTGCAGTAGACGATGAGAAAAATTTTACGTTAAGAGACTTTTCGAAATCTTACAATATTTACCATGCCATCTTAAACATTACTAAGGCCTGGGCCAAAATTACTAAAAGTTGTTTAAATGGCGCATGGAAGAAAATATACCCATGGCACGTAAAAAGCTTCGAAGGATTTGAAAAAGACGAATCATAAGAAAAGGTTACAGATAAGATTGTAACGGTTGCAGAGCTACTTTAGTTGGAGGTTGATGCCAAAGACGTGGAGGAGTTAATAGTGGAAGAAGAGAGGGAATTATCTAACAAAGAACTTATTGAATTGCAGGCAGCGAAAGTGAAAGAAGAAAATGCTGCCGAAGCTCAAGATGAACCAAAATGAGGAGCGAGGGGTTTCACCATCAGAGAGATGGCAGTGGCATTTCGTGAAATTGCATCGCCAATGCCGAGGTTTGAGAAGATGGATCCTGACAGCGAAAGATTCTTAAACGTTAACAGAGGGGTGAATGATATGCTTGCTACAAAGAAATCTACGATGAAAGAAAAAAGCCACTGTCCAGTCATCCATTAATATGGGTTTTAATTTCAGAAAAGGAAATTACGATGCCTTAAGGTACTACATGGCCTCTATTAACTGGGTAGATATCGCGCAGAGAATGAATACAATTGAACTGTGGTACGCTTTTAAAACATTAATCACAGATGCCTTGAATGCGTATATACCATTAAAAAAATATTCCACGAGAAGGGTTCCAAGTTGGATGAATAGTGAAGTTGCCGCATTACTTGAGCAGAAAAAGGTGGCATGGAAAGGTTACAGAGCAATAAAAAGTACTGAAGCCTATAACAGCTACAAGGTGATGTGTAATAGAGCCACAGAAAAGGTTCGACAGGCAAAGGCAGTTTATGAGAAATCACCAGCAAACAGAGCAAAGAGGGGGGATAAAGAATTCTTCACATATATAAATGCCAAGAAGAGCAGGACAAACCAGATCGGACCTTTACGTAAGGGAAAGGGGATAGTAATAAATACACCAGCTGCCGTTGCAGATGAACTCAACAGTTATTTTGCATCGATATTTACAAATGAAAAGCCTTTTGTGGCAATGGGAAATTGTGGGAGCGAAGTTAAAAAATATGTAATTAATGATATTGAAATTTCGCAAGATTATTTAATGAAAAACCTTTCGAGCCTACAGACCAGTAAGGCTCCTGGAGTTGATGGAATATACCCTATAATCTTAAGAGAGGCGGCAAGCGAGTGCATTGAACCATTGAGGCTAATTATGCGAGCATCACTAGACTCTGGGGAGATTCCCTTGGATTGGAAAAGTGCGAATGTATCTCCCATACATAAGGGTGGCTCTAAAAGTGAAGTTGAAAATTATCGACCTTTCAGTCTGACTTCAGTAGTAGGGAAAATCATGTAGGCAGTGATGAAGGGTGGAATTCAGGATCATTTGGATCGAATTGAAATTCTCAAGGATACTCAACATGGTTTTGTAAAGGGAAAATCATGTTTAACAAATCTGGTTCGCTATTTCGAAAGGGTCACTCACGAGCTGGATTTAGGGAATAATTTCGACATTGTTTATTTAGATTTCAGCAAAGCTTTTGACTCAGTCCCACATGAGCGGTTGCTTTATAAGCTGGAACAGGTTGGAATCACTGGGAAAATCCTTAGATGGATAGAAGGATGGCTTCAGGGCAGGAGGAAGAGGGTTGTGATAAATGGCTATTCCTCAGATTGGGTTGAGGTAAGAAGTGGAGTTCCCCAAGGATCAGTATTAGGACCACTGTTGTTTTTAATTTCCATAAACGACATTGATGAAGGGATAGCGGGCGTGATGTCTAAATTTGCAGATGATGTTAAAATTGGTAGAATAGTTAATGATCACTGTCAAGCTGAGCTTCTTCAGAGAGACCTAGATAGACTTCAGGAATGGTCAGAAAAATGGCAGCTGTGCTTTAATCCAACAAAGTGTAAGGTATTACACGTGGGAAACAGTAATCCCAAAAAAACTTATTCACTTGGTGGAGTTCAACTAAACCCAGTACTGGAGGAAAGGGACTTGGGTGTTACGATACGATCAGACATGAAATTCTCTGAGCATTGTAAACAGGTTGCAAGGAAGGCCCATGGTGTCCTATCGATGATCTATCGAACTTTTGCAAGTAGAGATAGGGACGTGATAATCCCATTATATAAGGCTTATGCTAGACCACACTTTGAATACTGTGTTCAAGTATGGAGACCGCACCTAAAGAAAGACATCGAGCTTCTTGAAAGGGTGCAAAGAAGGGTAACTCGCCTGGTGAGATCGGCAAAAGGGCGTCCTTATGAAGAAAGACTTCGAATATGTGGGTTGCATTTTTTGGAAACTAGACTCCTTAGAGGAGATTTGATTGAGGTGTTTAAGGTTCTGAGAGGCATCAGTAAAATGAATGAGGACAAAATTTTCAAGATTATAAATGATGCTAGAACTAGGGGACATAAATTCAAGTTACGGGGGGAAATGTTTAGTTTGGACTGCAGGAAGTTTTATTTTAGCCAGCAAGTTATAAATTACTGGAATAAGTTGCCTTCATGGGTGGTAGAACCCGACAGGTTCTACCACCCATTTTGGGGAAATTCAAAGGTCATCTGGATAGTACTTTCGGGTAAGGGAAGCGCATAGGATGATAGGTTTAATTTCCTTTTTATTTATTTTATTATTTTTATTTTTTTATTTATTAATTATTATTATTTATTTATTTTTTGTTTTTATCATTGTTTTGTTCGAATTTTTTTTTTTTTTTTTTTTGGCTGGTGCAGCATAAGCCATAGGCTTTCTTGCACCATGCGGCCGTTACTAATACTAATGTTCTTTCGTAAGGTTGAGTGGTCGACCCCTTCTACATCTCCACAGCCCTGAACCTCTGCAGCGGCGTACTTATGAACTGAAGACGTCGATTCGGGCAACGATGCTCGGGAGTTAAAACTTACTCGATGCTCGAGAGTTAAAACTTGCTTTGTTAATAATCTGATTTATCTTTTTTTCTCATGTGTATCTCTTTTGTAAATATGTTTTGTTAACCCCTGGCACCACCATGCCGCGACGGGACTAATTGTATGTCTATCATTGCTGCAATTAAAGATTCTATTCTATTCTATTACTAACGTTATGCCTGTCTCCTCTCTTATTTTGTAATTTTATAATTTTGAACTTTTTTTAAATTGCACGCTTTTGTAATTTTTCCTGCACATGAGATAAAACTTGAATAAATACAATAAATAATTCTATTTACATGTTCGCCGAACATTCATTTTTTGATTCAATCAATTCATCGAGTGCTGCACATGGATTGGGGAAAATTTCGACTTACGTAAAATCCAACTTAGGCAACGTTTCGCGGAACGCAACACTTACGTAAGTCGGGGAGTTCCTGTATAGTCTGCTTTTTTCTATAAACTTCTGTAAACTTTTCCCTTCTATTTCAGGGGAAGTCTATTTCTTCTTCCCCTTATCTTCTATCGAACTTTACCTTCCAATCCCAATGCTTTTCATTCTTATTTCCACTTCCTTTCCCTAAATACATTGGGCTCCCAGGCTTGCCTAATAGCCCCAGAAAGAGTTTCAGCTAAAGGGTAGGTAGTCCCTGGCGCTCCACCTTGTAGCCACGGTTGAGAGTCAGGGAACTAAGTTTCCCCTGGCTGCGAAATTGCCAATTGCTGGCACTCAACATAACAACACATATCCTTCGCCTCCCCCTTTTCTCCTGGTGGGGCATATGCTCCACTGTCAATTTATGGGATGCCCTTACCTACATCCCCTTACTCTTACTTTCATCCCCCATCTTCTTCCGTACACCCTGTACTGCCGCACTCTACCTTGTTATTTATTTATTTTTATATATTTATTTTATTTTTTTTTATTATCGGTTTTTTATTATTTTTATTATTATTTTTTTATTTATTATTTTTTAAAATTTTATTTAATTTTTTTATATTTTTTATTTATTTTATTTATTTTTATTATTATTTATTTATTATTATTATTATTTTTTTTTTTTAATTGGTCTCCGTTCAGGAAGCTCAGGCGACCATGACGGAGACCTGCCAGAGAATAATGGGCAGCCTGGCTACCTCCTCTTGGTGTGTGCGGGCAACGTGGGGTTCCACCAGGGGCCCTGCGGCCAAATGCCAGGACACACAACAGAACCCAACACAAAACTACACATTCAACACACTACACTTTTTTCTGGCATTTACAGTGTTCTGTATTTCTTCACAGTGTACATATGGTGCAGATGTGGGAAACCACAGGTGGCGCCCGACCCTAACACTATGCACACTATAACACATATCCTTGCACCCTACATACATGACATTTACCGGCCTTTTGCCTTTTCAGATGCTACAGCGGGATATAGGGGAAACCCTGGAGACCTCAATAAAAACAAACACACCTTACCCTTTCCAATAGTAACCCCCTAACCTCCCCACACGCTGTTCTGTTTATTGCTGCTTTCCTATTATTCCCAAATTTGACTATCAACATTTTGCAGTACTAGCATGGGTATCGGCATTAATCTGGTAAATTGAGAGAAAATAATAATAATTATCTTATATTAAAAATATAAGATAAAAAGAGTTTGTATTGCTTTTTTTCTCAGAAATTCGGGTTTCAAATCCTATAAAACAGACAAATCAAATACAGACATGAGAAAAACACACCTTATATTTAGCTGCCTTATTGCTTTATTGTAAACGACCAACCGTATCATGGAATTTAATAATATGCTTGCTGGATATTCAGTTACCTTGCTGCACTTGAATATTAAATTACGTAGGCCTTCGATGGTTTATCGTACTAAATATTTTACATGTTCTAGTATACGAGGCGAATTTGAAAAGTTCATTGCCTGAGTATGAAGAGTTTGTTTATGGAGTCAGGTGACATGTTGCTTTTCAACATTTGGAGTCAATACACTTTTGCCACCGATCCTACAATACATTGATTCTAACTGCGAAAAGGTTTCCAGAAATGCACCCACTGCAGCAATGACATCTGTTAGTGAGAAAATGGATACTTAAAGGAAGTGAAAGCTAATATAGAGAATGAAATTGCGAACATAAACTTTCAAACTCTACAAAACGCTTCATCGAATGTAATGAAATGAGCCCATGCTTGTATTCAAGAAGTTAGATATTTTCAGTTATAATTTTTTAGTTACTTATTATGATAATTATTTAGTTGCATAATATGATAGTATATAATTAATAAAATTTAATTACTGATAATTGAATTGAGCGAATTTTGAATCACTTTGTAGATTCTCGAGAAGTAGACTTTCTCTTATCGGTACCACCGTCCTGTGTGCAGCGGCGAATCGAAAAGTCTTAGCAGATTTTTTTACTAGACGATTTATGTTTATGGTTATTTCGAAATATACAAATGAAATACATTCCTAATATAGTTTTAAACCTAGTTTCCAAGGTTGTTGAGACCTACATATATTATCAAAGGTAGCCGGACACCTCCATGTTTCAAATAACCCTTTATTGATACATTATTTAATAATATGAATGAAATCCTTCATTCCGTATCCCACCCCTAAATTCTTGACTGTGGTTTTCAAATAAATGTAATGCTGTTTTAAGATAAGAATGCAACATATCGCAATTGGCTTGTATCTAAATTTCCAGCTTCATTTTATGCCTGCACGAAGCTCGCAGCAATTGTAAAACGGTTATTAATTGATCCAAAATCGATTTTGAACAGGCTAAGTGTAGAAAACTTGCGTCTGGTTTAAATGGTAGTCGGTCATTCTGATCTCTTGCCAAAGCTATTGGGCGCAAGTTTTGTCTACCAATACCCCCACCTCTGTTACAACCTGATCCTCAGCTAAAGACAAAAGTGGTTGTAGCATCGAATGTCTTTTTCCAGCAGGTCGCAAATATGCTCAATGGGTTCAGATCTGTTGAGTTGGGAGGCCATGGAAAGAAAAAAAACTGTCATATTTAGGTCCACCCGAGAACTAGCTCATCTCCCCATGGATAATATGTCCATAAATTGCATGTATTCTCTTGTCGATTTGTCTGTTTTGCTGGACGAGAAACCCAAGTTTATCGTGGGGGGAGAACCTTACTATCCTTCTCTGATTCCCTGTGTCTTGCAGTGAGCTTGACTACACATAACAACTGTCGACTGCTCTAGTCTATGCGAGCTAATGTCCATGCGGATATTGGTCTTTCTTTCCTACGTTGTATTGAGTGGTTAGTTGAGCCACTGTGTTATGTCGCTGTTGTGTCACTAGACTCAATGACGCTCACAAAGGATGTCAACTACATTTGACTATCCCACGTGTGTCCTTTGGCTAGTTGTTCGACCGTTGCTGATCCAATAACGCTAGGTTCGTGACACCACAGAACAGGACCACCTAACTGTGTTGGCTGTTGTCGAGGTATTGCACCTACATGGATTTGCGCGAGTTTGTCTTCAGCCAGCGGGTTGTTGATTGTTGTGGAAGTGGATGGGTTGAATAAATTCAACTTGTCGTACTGTACCCTCCAAGAATAAAGTCAAATTCTTGGAGGGTACAGATGGGTGAACTATGTTTTTTTTTTTTTTTTTTTCTCTCTTTTTTTTTTTCTGATGCTCTCTTAACTTGCTTTCTTCCATCATTTTATAGGCACCTCCGTAGCCAGGTGGGAAGGAGCAGCAGCAGCAGTGTGTAACACACTCTTCTTGATTAGACCGGGGTTCGAGCCCGTCACTACCAAATACGGAGGATGCGGAAAGGTCAGGGAATGACCACCGCATATCCTCGAGCAATATGGCCTTAGTTGCTAATGCTCCTAAATAACAAACTAACAACAACCATCATTTTATACTACACGTCTTGCCTTCACAGTTATTCCACGTTCGAAGTCGGAGATATCTCGACTCCGACTTATTCTTCTTCTCAGATACTCAAAAACAGATTGCCACGTGTGTAAACTACAATGTTATATCAGCCGTTCCCGACTTTGACCCTTCAACAACGTCACAGATCAGCCCATCCCCCCCCCCAAAAGGAAGTGTTGCCAATGCAAAGCCAACTCATTGTATATGTCGAACACAATGAGTGGGTGGCTACAAACCTCCTTTACAAAATTACAACGTTATTGGGCGAATGCGGTGCATGATACAAACTTGAAACCGCTTCCAGGTGATAAAGGATATAATCAAGTTTTTATCCAGGAAATTAAAAATATTTAGTTGGATACTGTTGACGGTTAAAATTTGATTACAGAAATCCAGTCTCTCTCTCTCTTGAAAACATTTCGTTTGTGTAGTAGATAATGAACTTTTCTCTTTATGTAGCTTCGGAAAGTTCGTTTAGTGTGAAGAGCATTTTCAATCATCATACAAAAGTGGAAAAAAGTTTTCAGTTTGACTTCATAACGACCTTATCAATTCTTAATAATATAGAATATTGTGTGTACTGAAGGCTGAATTGCAACGATTAATGGATGAAGTTATTACTAACAGGAGGAATCGTTTGTCGCTGTAAGGCGACAGAAGAAACGGCTTAAACAATTTCTAGAGTTCAACATTGAAGCCCAGCAGGTAAAACCGGCCAATCATTACAATGGTTTACATACAAGTTCTGCCTAGTAGGAGATAAAGGTCGGAGGTCAAATAGAAAGCGTGGAGGTTAACAAGGACGCTTAACAAGGTGACCGTACTTCGACCAAGGAAGAGGTGAGTCAACCGGAACTCTCACGATGTACTCCCCCGAAACAGGTGGGCGTGGAATAGCGGCTGTTGCCAAAGTGGCTGCGAACTTCGCTAGCAAGGACACCGACAGAGACTCTCATAGGGTGTTTACCCCCAGCGTGTAGGATGATGTGAAAGGTACGTGGATGGCAAAATTTAAGAAGAAAGACGGCTTGATTTAACTGGGTTTTTGAGACATGGCGGGTGGTCTGCAAAGGTTGTCATTGTCGGACACTTTCATGACTAGGACATTTAGAACGCCTGAAGATGGTGTCCTTCATTTGATATAGATGTGGCTTTTATATGAAAGGGCATTTTGCATTAAAACTAAGGTGTTACGCACTTTTGATAGTTCTAACAGTTAATTCACAGAAAAATTAAAAAGAAATAACGCAGTCATATTTTTGTGAGTGACACGCGAAGAGGAAATTTCTGAAAAGTGCAATTTAAAGTATATTTATCCAGCAAATAGCCACGGGTTAAATAAATTTTCCATTCATACCCTGGAACAACCACACGGTCAGTGGAGTTCACAAAATCGAAAGAATACAAAAAAACGGCACCATATTTAGCAGTCACGGGCTTGAACCTCAAAGCACGTCAAGTTCCGCACTCTCTCGCCTGACCATTCGATTACTGTTGTCGGTAGTACTTTATTTATAATAACAAAAAAAAAAAAAAAAAAAAAAATGAAGAAATTGATAATTCCATAAATATAAAATTACATTAGCAATATTTGTATTTATAATTGTGTTGTTTAGGATAAAGCATAATTGCTATTTTAAAAATTAGTATTAATATTGGCAACACGATGCAAAGAAGCTGCTGCTGCTGTTGCTGTTGTTTTTGGAGCATCTATAACTAAGGCCATATTGCGCTGTATATACTGTCTGTAAATTGCGCGTGTTCTTGGTCAATTTTATTTTTGCTGGACGAAAAACCCGAATTCCCGGAAGAACAAAAACATTCTACTCTCGCCTGAAACCAAATAATTCAGTCAGTGTGGGAAAAAGTCCTATAAAAATTCCTACCGTCATCGACAGGACTAGAACTCAGGTCTTTTCCAACCGGTGTGGGGAGGACGGCGATTCTACCAACCGTGCTACCCACGAGGGCATATACGAAGCAAAGTTTACACAGAACGAGTAAAAAAAAAATAATAATAATAAAATAAAAAACAAAATGCTTTACAGTTAAATTTATTCAAACTTTTTCCACAGCACTAGGTGAAAATTTATTATAACACTGGTCGGCATCAATTTCTTCCCTGAAATAATTTAGACAGATTCTCGTAGGAAATATGTTCAAAAACTCATATGTGCTGAAAAAGTTCTCATCTCCCTCAGTTTCCAAATATCGTAGGTTAATGAGCGAAAACCAAGACCACTTCCTCTAGTTGGTTTAATCATCTTTTCCATATGTTTTATTTATTTTATTATATATATTTTTATAAAACATTCAGAAGCTTTTTACGACATCCGAGAATGTTCTGAAACGTTCTAGAATAATGCTACGTGCAGAAGAAAGTTCGGGGTGTTTCTGGAAAGTTCTAGAACTTTCGACAGGGTTCTCTAGAAACATTGAGCCCTCTGGAAACTTTTCTACCGGTATGTACTGTATCTATGACTGGGTTCCGTACCAAACAAGCATTTTCGTATTTCTAAAAGTGTATGTATTTCAGAGAGCAAGTGATGAACAAAGTGAATTAGTGTTTATAAACAAGCATTGTGTGCAGAAGTGTAAATCGTGAACTATGCTTAAATTAGTATTAATATTGGCAACACGTCACCTCTACAATTTCTTAATTGTGTTCTTATATGCGCGTACCTCAACCGTACATGAAATATGTTGCGTTTTTGTCGAAATAAGCCTAATAGCTTTTGTTACATTTGCAGAGAAATGGTATCAAAATCGCAGCGGAAGCTACTATCACAATTTGTGAGAAAAGCTTATGAACCCTATGCTGGATGTAAAGTCACAGAACATCATGTTCAGGGACATTAACAGGCTTGCTTAGAGGTAGTCATAAATCGATCCTTTTTGCTGTTCCGGTAATATGGTCGGAACCTCGAGACCACATAACCAATTTTGCACCACCACTAGCGCCGACCGGGCTAGCCGAGTGGGTAAAATACCTGCCCGGTAACCCAAAGGTCGCGGGTTCGATTCTCGCCTCGGGCTTGGATCAAAGTACTATCAAAAACCTTGGGAGGTGCAATATGGCCACAGAAGCCGATGCGCCAACAACTACCAAATCAAAAAAAAAAAAAAAAAAAAAAAACCACCACTAGCATTAGTAGAGGCTTATGATGCAAGAAAGCAAGCTTATACAGCATCAGCCAAAAAAAAAAAAAAAAAAAAAAATCCTATTTTACCATTCCATTCGCTTCAAACGTTTGTGCAGTTCTTCTTTGAAGTTATTTAAGATGTCAACTTTCACAACGACAGATGAAAGTTTGTTCCATCAACAACCAGCAGCTGGCTAAAAGCAAATTTCCACACATCTATTATACAACTTTCTTTTCTCAATTTGAATTTATGCGCCATCAAGTGCGTAATCTGAGCATGAGGAAGAATCCCATCAGCATTGAGCTTGCTGAAACCATTCAAGGCGTTATACACCTAAATCATATCACCTCGCAGGTGCCCAGTCCCCAGACGCTGTAATTGCAGAACTTAAGCCTTTCTTGGTAAAAGAAACCCTAAGTTTTCCCCCCTCACTGATCTCGTTGCCTTTCTCTGTACTTGTTCCAGCAGATCTACATCTTTCCTAAATTGACGCCTCCAGACCTATAAGCAGTACTCAAGGTGTGGCCTGACCACTTCCTTATACAAAGGGATAATCACCTCCTTATTTTCCTGTTAGCAAAATTCCTGTTTATCATTGACAAGACCCATGAGCTTCTCTGGCAGCCTATCTGCGCTGCTCAAAGAACTAAATGTCTGACTGCACAATATCCTCCCTGGTCGTTTTCATTCTCCGCTAACCTAAGTGTAGTACCGCACAATTGGTACGTTACTCTTCGGTTACTGCAACCATATGCAGTACTTTGCATTTATTAATTTTACACTTCAGTTGCTACCTCTCAGTCTATGCTCAACTTTTCTAGATCCTGTTCCAACAGCGTACTGTCATTAACAACTCTGCCACACTTTGTATCATCTACAAACTTTGTCATTAAGTCTAATATCCCAACGTACTTTCTGCTCTAAAGGCCGGTTCCTCACGATGATATAATGCCAATGCGAAAGACTCCAAAACCTTCATAAATATCATTCATTAATATAGAAAACAACAATGGTCACGATACCAAACCCTGAGTGACTACTAATAACATTAGTCCACGAAGAGCAGTAACCATTGATTACCACTCTCTGTCTTCAACCACTCAACCATCCCTTTATCCATAGCAGCAATATCTGACTGCTCTTAATGCCATACTGCTCCAATTTGTATCGCACTCTTCCGTGTGCAACGGTATAAAAAGCTTTTCTGAAATCCAAATATATGATATCAAAATTATTTTTTGCATCCAGTTATTTTGTGACCACATCATAGTATCCAAGCAAATTGGTCAGACAAGGCTCGAACCCATGATGTGTCTAAACTATTACTGCAGTGTTGTCTAGTTGAACCTGCAATGCTTCTTTAACTGGTGGGTTCATTATTTTCCTGGGAATAGAAGTGAAACTAACATGGCTGTAATTACTCGTGTCACTCTTTCATCTCCTTTTGCATATCTCTAGTCTGTGGGGACCTCCCCTGAATCCAAAGATGCCGTCATAATTATGGCAAACGGTTTACTTAATTCTTTTGCTGCCTCCTTTAATATAATTGGATTGATCCCATCCACCTCAGGTGTCTTTCTTACTTTATTTAGCTTCAACAATTTATCCTCCCCTTTGGTCTCTGTTATTACAAAATCATTTAGCTCCCTGTTAAAGTTTGATAAACTTCTGGCCTCCACTTTCCTGGAGAATTCCTCATGTGAATGTAGCTGAAAAATATTCATTCAGTTTCTCAGCTACCTGAGCAGGATCATCGACAATCAAACCATCGATATAAAGTGGACTAGTCTGATTCATCCCCTTCCTTCTTGAGTTTATATAAGTAAAGAAGTTTTTGCTGTTTTTCTTTGAATCCTTTTTTCTCATGAAAAGATTTCCTGTAATCTGCTTTCGCTTCCATAACCTCCTTTGTGACTTAGATTAGAGACTAATTTATATCTTCCATAGACTTCTGTGTCGCCTCATGATTTATACGCACCCCATGCAATTTTTCATCTCTGCCACAAGTCTCGTTAGTTCATCTTTTTTTTTTTTTTTTTTTTTATGTGAACCCCAAACACGAGAGGTATTAGAACCTATAGTACTTAGTACCGTGCTTGGGTTGGAGGTTGAGAAGACGAAAGAAGATATTTGTTGACATTGGACTTGAACTTCTGTAGATTGTAATTTTCAGGAAATACGTATGAAGGAAGGTTGTTCCAGAAAATGGCAGTTGAATGAATAAATGAGGAAGATGAAAAGTTGGTTCTGTGGGTTTGAAGTTGGACAGTAAATGGATGTTGGCTGGTGGCGGCACGTGTTCGGACTGTTTTGAAAGAGAGAGCGGGAATTATAGAAGCCAATTCAGAAGAACAGTGCCCATGGAAGTATCTGTAAAAGAGGCAAGCAGCAGAAACAGTGCGTCTATGAGAAATCGAGTGGAGAGACTCTGTTAGAGATGAGTCATTTAACCTAACATTTAACCATTTAACATTTAACCTGTTAACATTTAAGTTACCATTTAACATTTAACCTGTTAGAGATGAGTCAATTAACCTAACTGCCCTCTTCTGAATGGAATCAAGAAGCCTGAGAGAGGTTTTGGGGGCACCACCCCAAATGTCGGAACAATATTCCATGGCAGGGCGGATTTGCGATTTATACAGAGTGAGCAGCTGTTTGGAAGAAAAGTAACGCCGAGAGCGAAAGAGAGAGCGGGAATTATAGATGCCAATTCAGAAGAACAGTGCCCATGGAAGTATCTGTAAAAGAGGCAAGCAGCAGAAACAGTGCGTCTATGAGAAAGCGAGTGGAGAGACTCTGTTAGAGATGAGTCATTAATTAACCTAACTGCCCTCTTCTGAATGGAATCAAGAAGCCTTAAAGAGGTTTTGGGGGCACCACCCCAAATGTGGGAACAATATTTCATGGCAGGGCGGATTTGCGATTTATACAGAGTGAGCAGCTGTTTGGAAGAAAAGTAACGCCGAGAGCGAAAGAGAAAACCAAGTTTTTTAGATGCAGAGGAAGCAATATTTGTAATGTGCTTGTGCCAAGAGAGATTGGAAGTCAGGGTAATCCCCAAAAGAGATATATCCTTTTGCCTAAAAATTGGAGTGTCACTAAAGATAAGCATAGGAGCAGAAGAATCCTTTTTGCGAGATATAAGACAAGACTGAGTTTTAGAAGGGTTGAAATCAACTAAGTTGTCTTTGCCCCACTGGAGAATTACCTGAAGATCGGCATTTAAGGAATTGGTAGCAGATTTTCGAGAAGTTGAAGCTGATTGAGCAGGACAAGATTTCTCAAAACGGAAAGTTGAATGCAATGTGCTATCATCGGCAAAACTATGGATAGGATTTCCAGTCAATGGAAGAAGGTCATTGATATACAAGAGGAAAAGAGTGGGGGAAAGAACTGACATCTATTTGGGCCTAAACCTAGAGCAGCATTTCTTCGTTGGAACAAAAAGCCTAGTACCTTCCTTGAATGCTTCCCATTTAGAATTTGCTGTTGGTAACATCCTCAGTTGGCCCCACTGTATAGAATTTAAAAAATCTCTGAGGTCACTGTAGTCACCTTTACGAAAGCAAAAACCCTCCCTCTGCTCCTGATGGTAGTTACATCTTTAAGTAAATCACACATCAGTACACTGTGATCACTGCCAATTAATGGTTCCTTTATTTTCCAATTCTTAATGCATGAATATTCACTGCCGATAATCAGATCAAGAGTATTATTCCCTCTAGTTACCTCTCGAACATGCTGCTGTAGAAAAAAAATCATCTAATAAATCCACAAAACGCTTGCTAGTGTGCGAGTGATCAAACCACAAGTTCCAGTCAGTATCTGGGAATTGAAAATCCTCCATTATTAGGACTTTCATATTTACTGGCCAACTCTATTTCTCTCTACATTTTTTCGTTGTACTCATCAGAGTCATTAGACCTTAACACACTCCCACTCTCATTTTTGCGTTCACAGCGCTTTTGTCACACCAAACTGACCAATCCTTGCACTATCCACCAATGTCAACCGGATGTACTGCCTTAGAGTTTATGTTCTTATCTAACAGCAAAACCCTTCCTATCCTTTATGTATACATTGTACTGCCCAAATTCCAATTCTTCATTCCGTATTTGTGTGTGACGTCACGTTTCTGATATCCTAACAATATTATCCGCCTTTGTTGTTTTGACTAGTACTTCAAATTCATCAAATTTATTTACTATACCCCCAGCATTAGTATACATGCACCTGTTCTTATTCTTCGTTACGTTAACACAGCCATGTATTTACTTGTTTCATGATGACGCAGGATTTCTTGAATTCCCCAGCACCTTGCTTTCCAGGCTGCGACTGCTCATTCCAATAGAAGCTGTGCAAGAATCACTTTCTGGTTTTTCTGGGAAATCCAAGCATAAAGTAGAGTATGCCAATATACCTTCTGCTCTAAGGCCGGTTTCTCACGATGATATAATGTCAATGCGAAAGACTCCAGAGACTTTTGGACTTGACCCTGATTCACGATCGGAAAAGGAAGCTCCAGAAGGTGCAGAACTCAAAACCAGTACAGATCCAGACTGTTCAATTCTTGATATTGCAAACCTTGTCTAATCATTCAGGCAGAATTGAACGATTTGGTCAGAGATTTGGAGGGGTCCAAATCTAAGGCACAATTACTAGGATCACGGCTTCACCAGTGGAATCTTCTTGAAAAAGGTGTCAATGTGTCTTTTTAAAGGAAGAGACAATCTAACATAAATACCTATCAGTCCATGGATGGTGCGTTCGTTTACTACAACAATGAATGGGTCATATTTGGATCATACTCCCGAGCATTGGAGGCTTTTAATTGATTCATGCGAGTCAGTTTGAAAGAGGTTTTACTCCATAATGGAAATAAGTATCCATCTGTTGGCCCATGCAGTTTACATGAAGGAAACGTACAAGAACCTACAGGGGTTCTTTTGCAAAAACAAATATGCTATCGAGAATACAAATGGAATTTCTGTACTGACCTAAAAGTGACTGGGTTACAAGGCGGATATAGTAAACACTGCTGCTTTTTATGTGAGTAGGACAACCGAGTGAAGTATTGCCATTAAACGGTTAAGAGAAAAAAAAAAAAAAAAAAAAAAAAAGGGCCAAACCGTTCAGAAACTACACCAAGCCAAAAGAAAAAAAAAAAGTATCACATTCTCCTATGATGGATAAGTCAAAAATCTATTTACTTCTATTGCACATCAAGTCAAGTTTGATAAAAAAAATATTTGTGAATGCGATGGACAAAAAAGAAAAAGGATTTTCCTGTTTGAGGCAAAAGTTTCCTTGAATCAGTGAGTCCAAGATAAAAGTGGGAATTTTTGTGGGTCCTTAAATCAAAATGATGTTCCAAGATGAAGAATTCGCTAAAAAATTAAATGCTACAGAAATAAGACTCTGCAAGGCATTCGAAAACGTTTTCCCGAGCTTTGTAGGCAATGAGAAATCACAAAATTATAGTGAAATTGTGGATGAGCTAATTTTAGCATACAGCGAGTTGGGACGCAACATGTCGCTCAAGTTTCATTTCCCTCCATTCCCACTTAGACTTTTTTCCTAAAAACCTGGAAGCGGCCTCCGATGAACACGGTGAATGGTTTCACCAAGGCATTTCTGAAATGGAAAAAAGATACCAGGAAAAATGAAGTCTTAATATGTTGGCAGACTATTGTTGGAATCTTGTACGGTACCAGTGGACGATTATAGATTAATAGACCCATTGCTTAATATTTAATGATGTATGTAAAATCTCTCTATACATTAAAAAAAGTTTTCCTCCTAGTGATATTTATTCAAGCCATGGGAGAAGTGGGCGAGGCAATTAGGTCACTGCAAATGCAGTTAATTATCGACAGCCTACCTCCATAACGTTCATCAACATCGTGCACGTGCTCACTGTCTAATATTTGGTGTTTCATTGTAATGTTTTTGTATATTAATCAATATTGTATATTTGTAAATACAGTAATTTAGTATTTTGTGAATATTTTAAATATTTGTATGGTTTTTAAATATTTTAGTCCTGCTCTTTCGGATCCAACAATATTCACAATGGAAATGAAAATTTTTTTTCGTTTAAAATTTTCCATATAACGACTGCATTACGAGACTTAACTGAGTACATATCATTCGCACCCATTGCCTTCAAGCAAGCAATAGTGCTGTTGTTACGCCCGAATTAAAAGATAAAGAGATTACCATCTGCAACTCAGTGGGATCCGTAAAACCTACCTGTCCCACATACCGAGAAGTCGAGCTGGTCAACTACGTTCTGTGTATCCATAGCCGGTGGGCAGACCAAGGTGCATTAAACATTCGGACAATAGGCTCTGGTCAACCTTCTATTGTAGTCACCCTGTTAGAGATTTAGAAGAGAGTGGTTCCCCTTTATCCCTACAAGCGATCATCTGTTGTTTCTTGGAAGTGAAACGGCACCGTTTCAAAGCTATTGGCTTATCATCGAGATACAGAGGAACTCCCCCTATATCTCGACGATAGGCCTCTCTCCCCCACCGATATTATACAGGGTGTTTCAGTTAAACGTTTCAGAACTTCTAAGAGGGGTAGGGTACATCCTGACAACTCGAAATCATATAGCAATGTGGGGTCGGAAATGCTTTCCTGAAGCGGTGTTGTACACAGAAGCACCATAAAAAGAAAAGAGACCGTAAGTGAGAAATCGTTTTAATAATACATGAAAAGAAGCAAAAGGTACATGGATTAAAGTAAGTGTTCGAAGTTTCTTCCACGGGCTACAATGCACGCCTCACATCTCCGACGCCTGGACATCCGAACATTCTGGAATACTCCAGGCGAATTTCGAATTTCTTCGGCAGCTACTGCGATTCTTGCAACCAGCTCCTCAGCATTGTCAACAGGGGTGTCATAAACTAGCGATTTCATATGACCCCAGAAATAAAAATCAAGACATGATAGGTCGGGTGACCGAGCAGGCCAACGCACGGGACCACCACGTCCTATACACTGTTGACCAAATGTGACATCCAGGTAGTTACGAACATCTCCGCTATAATGGGCAGGTGCTCCATCGTGTTGGAACCACATTGTCTGTTGCATCGATGCAGAAATCTGTTCATCTCTCAAAAGTTGTGGCAATACTTGCTGCAGAAAGATCAAGTAGATAGGTCCGGTTAGACGACACGGTAACAGGTAAGGTCCGATGAGGTGATCTCCCATAATACCGGCCCATACATTGACCGAAAATCGAATCTGTGCTGCACGACGTCGTATTGCATGCGGGTTCTCGACCGCCCAGTTATGGTCGTTATGCGTGTTGAAAATTCCTTCCCTTGTGAAGGATGCCTCATCGGAAAACAACACTTCAGTAGGAAAAAGGGGATTTGTAGCACATTTTCCAAGGTACCACTGTGCGAAAGCAATACGAGGTTGAAGAAACTTCGAACACTTACTTTAATCCATGTACCTTTTGCTTCTTTTCATGTACTGTATTATTAAAACGATTTCTCACTTACGGTCTCTTTTCTTTTAATGGTGCTTCTGTGTTCAACACCGCTTCAGGAAAGCATTTCCGACCCCACATTGCTATATGATTTCGAGTTGTCAGGATGTACCCTACCCCTCTTAGAAGTTCTGAAACGTTTAACTGAAACACCCTGTATAGATATAAAACTCTTACTTTTAACATATTATGCCTTGTTGCATTTAGTTATTTTAAATTATTTCACTTCGTACTTTTGTTGTTAACAAATTAATAAATCCATTCTGAATTTCTGGAGATAAATAATTAGTGTAGTGTTTAATATGCGATTCCAGAGCATTTTTCATACCAACGACAAATTTTATCAAGTTTAAAAATACGCCACAATTTTTTTTTTATTCGGTATCGATATTACTAGCATGTCCATGAAATGCCAAATTATTTTCAGCACATAACAATATACATTTCAGTATTATTTCCAATATATGACGCCATTTCGAAATTTCACTTCTTAATGCTGCTTTGTGCAGCGTCGTTAATTAATCCATCCTTTTTGAAAACCTTTTTCTAATAATTTCCATTTTGTGAAATTGTTTGTGTTGTAATGGATTCTCATGAAAAAGAACGTTTGGATTTAGATGTTTCCAATCCTTAAATCCATCTGAGCTACAAAATGGAACATTATTTGTTCCAGATACAAATAAGAGGCATGGAAAACAATATACAGTACTGCATCTTTGTTTTGGCAATAAAATAACCATTTCCTCTCTTTTTTTTTCAATACCTACATTTTTGTATTTCCACGAATTATTGAAACATTAGTGACAGGATACGTATTTAAGACTATGTTCGGGACCATGTTGCGCCATAAGAGATCTGTTTTTGTGGGTATTAAAGTTCCATGTGGTCTGATCATTAAAATTCAGACTTACATGTTCCATGTTAATATTATTGCTGCCATCATTTTCTTCTGCCAACTGTTGTTGATTATTGTCCACACTTTTCTAATTCTTTTAAAATAACTTCAACTGTTTGAGCTTTTTCTTGGACTTCCATTTCAATGGCAGTATCATTTGTTTCATCTTCATTCGAATCATGTTCGTTTTCTTTGTCACTTTCAGGTTTGGAGTGGCTTATTGTAAGCCAGTTTTGTAAACTAGCGGAATGTTTTTTTTCTAATTTCCTCTTTATGCAGTCTTTCCACTTTTTTTCTTTGGTGGCATGTCTAAAATTAATTTAGCTTTTATTGATTTATTTAAATTATAAATCGCAATATTCACGATTACCTGTTTATATAAAGTGTAAAGTAAAGTGTATTGATGTCTAACGGCACCAGGGGTTTCCCCCACCTCCGCATTGCTTTCATTGTAGGTGTACCAGTTCACTGGGAAGACCAGAGATTTAAAAGTGTATGGATTTTGTATAAGTGTAATGTTATGTATCGTTGTTCATCTGGCCATTTAGCTGCTGGACCCCTACTGAGGCCCAACGTTGGCCACACTTGGCTCCGTGGAGGCGGACCAGGTACACAGTAGTATGAAGCTGTACTCTGGCAGGCCCTACCACCTAGTTTCCTGAGATTTCAGTGGCTAGGGCCTATATAAAAAAAAAAAAAAAATTGTACTGCAACACGCGGCGATTTTCAGGGTAAGACGCTAAAGAGATTATTAGAGGCCAAAAGGGCATGCGTGACTTGATTTGAACAATTAAAATTTTGGTAGTGTGGGGCATACGCATGATATTTAGTCAGAGTGAGGAGGAGACTGAAGGCTGGGGGTGGAGTCAGAAATATGGGGTAAATAGGGAAGACGACCCCAGAGAAGGTCAGTGGGGCATGCCCATGCCCCCACCAGGAGGAAAAGAGGGGTGGGCGAGGGGGAGAAAACAGCAGATCCGTCCCCTCTCCCCCCGCCCAGGAAGTGGAGTAAAAGCCCTGTGCAAGTGAGCACAGGTGTAGGATCGCCTTATGGCGTCGGCAGCAAAGCTGCGTGTAGTCACAGTAGTTGGTGTCCAAGTTGAAAGTTTGGCATTCCTGGGACAGTCCCGACCTGTCTAGTAGTAAGTATATCCAATTTTTGTGAAGGCGATGCACGAGTGGGTATCCTCACACGCGTCATTCATATTTCCGCGTCTCTATCAGATAGGTCGTTGTGCTAAGAGTCCGCGAGGTCCCTCCTTATTGAAGTTTCTTATATTCAGCAGTTGTGTTTTGCGCTGGAGGGGTAAGCAGCTCTTGCACGAGTTTCTCCTTATTATTGTGGTTCCCTGTGAACCGCAATTCGTGTTTTGCGCCGGGTAAAAAACTCCTGCGCCAATTTGGCTAGTGCCTTGTACTCTTCGCATGAATCTAGTAGGTGCGACTCGAGATGTCTTGGGAAGTACTTGGTTGCTGTCATAAGTCTGCAGCGTAGGTCTTCATAGTTTGTACATTCACACATTATGTGTGTCCAGGTTTCTGGCTCCCCGCAGGAGCAACGTGGGTCCTCAAGGATTCTGAAAGATGCTAATTTCGCGTTGAACGCTCCATGGCCTATCAGCAAATATGTTGAAGAGACCGGGTTGAAACCAGGGCTTGGGGTACACTCTGTCTATGGTGGGCAGAAATTTCTTTATAATTTCGCCTTTGGTTGTGGCAGTCCATCGATCCTGCCATACCTGCTGTAAGTGCCTTTGTAGCCTGATTTTTTTTCTTCTTTCTGATTTGCAGCTGTGTTTACTGTAAAGCCAAGGAAGGTGCAGGGTTGTCCTTTTGCAATGCTGTGAGTGATGCCGCAGCGAATAGCCTCTAAGTCCAGGGGGAGGGCCCCGTTAATATCTGTAGGGCGGGAGTGCTGGTGGTACAGCAGGCACGGGTGATAGTTAGTAGTACTGTCCGTTGAGTGGCATCCAGTGTCCGTCGATTTACGGCGGTTACGGCTTTTTGAAACCAGGCTGGAGAGGTGTAGGTTATTGCTGGTAGGAAGGTTGTCTTATAATACAGTGACATGGTGCGTTTGTTGAGCCCCCAATCTCGTCTTGTGATTCTGGCCACAAGTGCAGAGTATTTCTTAATCTTTGCTCTGATGTATGTCAGATGGTACTGGAATGAGAGTTTAGAGTCAAGTACAAGGCCGAGGTATTTTAGTTGGCCCATTAGTTTGATAGTCTTATTTTCCACTTTGATTTGTGGTGGCCTGCGTAGGTCTAGTGTTCCTTTGAGCAAAATCGAGGAAGTTTTGGTCGGTGATATCTTCAGTAGATGAGTCTGTGTCCACTCCTGAAGTATCCTCAGGCCTGGTTCGCCTTGTCCTACAGTGGGGCCCTGCTGTCTGCAGCGACCATCAAGATTAAACCTGTTTATATAAGTGTGTGTAAGTAAGTGTGTGTTGTTGTCTTACGGCACCAGGGGTTCCCCCATCTCCGCGTTGCTTTCATTGTGGTGAACCAGTTCACTGGGAAATGCCAGAGATTTAAAAGTGTGTGGGAATTGTTCATGTGTAGTGTTCTGTACCGTTGTTCATCTGGTCATTTAGCCGTTGGACCCCTATTGAGTCCCACTTACGCCCCGTGGAGGCAGACCAGGAACCCAGTAGCTCTAGATTCACTTTGGCAGGTCCTGCCGCTTAATTTCCTGGGATTTCGGCCGCTAGGACCTTAAAAAAATAAAATAATACTAATAATAATAATAAAAACAAATAAATAAAATTAAAAATTAAAAATTAAAAAAATATATATAAATAAAATAAATAAATAAAGAAAAAATATGTATAAGTGAAAAATCTGCGCTATCGTAGGGGTAATATCGCTTTGGTTTGCTAGGCCGAGTTTTGGGCGTATTTATATACCTTTATATTTATATATATATTATAATAAATATAAATATATTTATATATATATAAATATATTTATAACCTGTTTATATAGCAATCACAAAACACTATAACTGATAACTTATTCAGTTTATCCACAATGCGTGAATTGCGAACTACTATGCATTCGAGCATGCGCTGATGAAGCGATCGCCTGATTGGTCCCTTAAAGTTACAGCAAATAGATGATGCTATGCAGTATGTACTCAGATGTAAGGATGCATGCAGGCTTGAATCACCGTGTAAAAATTGATTTTCACCCTCCTTGTGCTGTCGTCTTGATTCGACATCATCGAGGAGCACCATTTCGTCAGCTAGCCTGGGGTGTTGAAATAACTTGACACTGTACTGATGTAGTCTGTCAGTGGCGCCCTTGGCACCTGCCTCAATGCCAAGGCGTTCCTATGCCACTGTATGTAAAAGATGATAAATAATTACATAGTGATATTTATTCCACCTTGAAAATACCTCGCACTACAAATGCACAGGTAAATAAATAATAGGTCATTTCCTGATTAGATGTCGAGCACAGTGACATAGTGTTTTTTTTTGTCTGGAGGCACCGTGGGGGGGGAGTATACCCCAATCCCGCGTTTTCTCTCTGTGTAGAATACAGTACTCTGCATAAGGCCAGTGTGTGTGTGTTTTGTGAAGTGTTAGTGTGGGTTGTGTTGTTCCTCTGGCCACTTAGCCAGGGGGCGGGGGGCCTGTGGTGATCCACGAACAACCCCAATTTCTGTCGTCGCAACGGGGAGGCGGGCAAAGACACATTAGGAGAGAAGAAAGCTCTGGCATGGTGAACCCTGGGGGTAGCCTAGGCATCCAAGGAGAGCCAAAAAAAAAAGAAAAAAAGTACTGTATTGGAAAGGAGATAATGGGGAGATAGGAAGAGGTAGGAACAGAGGGGCACTGTTGAGGCATTTGCCTGAATTAAAAGGGCGGGACTGTAAAAGGACCCTTGGTACATGACGCCCATCCTGGTCCAGAGGGTGGGAGTTGAAATTGAGTGGTGGGATGAGCCACCAGGCAAAAGAGTGTAGGGGCCACACAGGGTGGGGAAAGGAGACTCAGCCACCCAAGGTGGTAGGAATAAAAGAAGATAGGGAGAGAGTCCTATGATGGAGCGTGCTTTTTGTAGCTCTGTCCCACACTGGCCTGGGGCTAATGCCCAGTATTAGCATCCCACACTATGCCAGCTAAGAAAAGCTACAACCTGGTGCCAGCTTGGATAACCCTGAGGGCCTGCATAGCCATCAGTCTGTCCGGTGAAGAGGCTAAGACAGAACATTCAATTAATAATAACTTGCATTCATTCAACATTCATACTGTTTTACTTTTATAGTTTTCTTTTACACTTTCTATTTTCTTTTATATATTAGGTTAAATATCAATCAGTGCGTTTCGACAGATGTCTTTTATGTAGAAAAGATTTTACTTACTCCGTCATACCTTTACATATTACGTAGAAAAGCATGCGCGGGGGTTGGCGAGCAAGGCCCCTAGTATACATTATTAAAATACATGAATTCATTTTTACTAGAAACTTAATTTTTTGACTTTAATCCCTCTTCCCTTAAAATTGGTGGGTTGCCATATTTGAATTCAGGAACGTCAGATGTAGAAGAATCACCCTAAAGTTTGAGGGAGCGGGAAAAAAAAAAAAGTTTTTTTTTGTCGACCTGATTATAATCAGTTAGTTTGGCTGAATGCAGTGTTATATACAAATGTTCTGTAACAATTCCTTTTCAATTTAAATTTGTCTCTTTGTGCGTGTGTTATCTTAGAGTAAAGGGTTAAATTAAATAAGTGATCAGCATTTATTTTACTCAGCCCTTTTAAAGCCTTATATATTTGAATTAGGTCACGATGCCTAGTTTCCTGATATTACAAGTTATAAAACCAATAAAACCCATCTTTCTTGGTAATACTGCAACAATCTTGTGCTCCTCCCTGCACCCTTTTCAAGAGGTCTATATCCAACCCAAAATGAAGTTTCCAAACCTCTATGCAGTATTCAAAATTTGGCTTAACCGTTGCCTATACAATGGGATAATCAATTTGTTGCTGCTGGCAAAGTTCCTGTATATCAGAGGTTCCCAACCTTTACAAACCCGCTTACCGGTCAACCACATTGGTATAAATTAAATTAAATTAAATTTTCTGTTTATATTCCGGCACGACAACCAAGTCAGTAGAGTTTACAATAAATCGTCAATACAAAAATTTATCGTATTTAGCAGTCACGGGCTTGAACCCCGGTCCACTCAAGGAACGCGTGCTAGACACTCTCGCTCCTGACCACTGGGTTACGTCAGGCATGTATCTTATGACGTACCGGTGTGTTAATTAATGAATACGTAAGTCTGTTTTGAAAAGTCACAAATAATTAGGTAAGCAAAACCGAGCTATTCTACTAAAAACAGAAAAACATATTTATTAATTAAGAAAATACAATTTATAAATGAGGTTTTCATATTTTCACATAACATGTCGTTTAAACATTTTCCTCTTTACTTGAATTTTTTTGTTTCTGTTTCGAAGTTTGAATCTCTTTCGCTTTTACTAGCCAATGGATATCTGGATTGATTAGTGCCAATTTCAGTCTAAGATCTGATTCAATATTCATCGAAGTCCTTTGTTTATTTTTCATTTCAGTCATCACTGAAAATGCAGCCTCACACAAGTAAGTCGAATTATATGGCATTAAAACTTTCAGTGCCTTCTCAGATAGATAGCCAAAATATTAAGTTTAAACTCTTAAACTTCAACATTAAGCCCCCATCAGCCACTAAATCTATGAATGACTCCTCGTACATCACACCTTCTTGGATTTCCTTCGGGAATGCGAAAGGGTTTCTAATCCAATTCTGTGCTGTAAAGTCTTCCTGGAAATATTTTTCAAAACTTGTGTGCAAAGAATTTATATGTTCGTGAATGTCTTCATTCACATTTTTGGTCGTAGATATGTTATTTTCTTGGATAAAATCGTGAAGTGAAGATAACCTTCTCATATTGTTTTTTAATACCTTCTTTTCCATTAGTTTTAATTTTCTTTTAAAAGCATTAATTTTATCACTGGAATCAAACACTGTACTAGTTGTTCCTTGCAAACTCAGATTCAAGTCATTCAGTCGGGAAAAAATATCCGCTAATTATGCTAGTCAGCATAACCACTCTTCATTCAAGAAATTATATTTTTTGGGATCTTCTAATTGAAGAAAATTATGTACTTCAGAGCGCAACCCGAAATGACGATGAAGGACCTTTCCTCGAGACCTTTCCACCTCACTTATGTGGAGGAACAGTTTTTTATGAGCATTCCCCATTTCATTGCAAAGAATGTTAAATAATCGGGAATTAAGAGCTCGAGATTTTATAAAATTCACTATCTTTACTGCTTCACCTAGAACCACTCTTTATTGCACACAAAAGGCACACGCCGTACACAATATCCTTCACGGCTACAAGCCAGGGGTTTACAGTAAAGGCTAATACAATGTAATAAACAAGGATGAGATAGGGGAGAGAAAAAACAATATATTACTAATTATACAAGTGTAGGATTAAACATTGGTGAAAAAAAATGGCAATTTACATATGAAAATATATACGCAACAGCATGTTATCAAGTTAGATTATTCTCCAAGGAGCAGTCCTTTTACAGTGCTGGAATCATCTGAGTAGGCGCAGAAAGTTGGAACAATTTAGTGATGGACAGGTCCTGGGGAGCAGGTTCTAATGTCCTGTGATGTGGTCCTGAGAAGGAAGTCGATTGAGTAAGTTCTGCCTATATTTTTTATCGACTGCGAACTTGTAGAGGTCGCCGTCCAAGGAGTGTATGAACTGCAGCATTTGCACGGGTAAGAACCGATCGGATAACTTGAACCGGTTTGGGGTGGCCTGAAGGACTGGATTGGCCCGAAGGGATTACTGCTGGGATTACTGAGATTCTCCATCCGCAGTTAGCCCAGAAGTCTGGTTCCGAAATACAGGCGGGCCTCGATTAACGCGATTAATTCGTCCCGCGAGCGCATCGCGCAAAACGGAAACGCGTTAATCGAATATCATAACCAATAGGAAAAATTATAATTGGTCCTTGACCTTCTGGAATGTGAATAAAGAATTTTAAAAATACCTTTTAAATAACTTTTTAACTGCATGCCATGTAAAAGATAATAAAAATTATAGAATTAAATGTTTATTGCTTAAAATATATAATGGAGAAACTAACTATTTGCTACAGAAATATTTGAACACAGTCGTTTGAACAGTTTTGGCTTTCGTTTTTTCATCATACAATTTCCGATAGCCGACAACAAGCTTCTCTAGGCCCTGGCGAAATAACATGCTTCTTTCGATGTTAGGATCAACATCCATTACCTTTTGTTTAAGGTTCTCTGCGATACGAAAGATTTCGCCTAGTTCTTTTACCGTTATCTCCTTTGAGGTAACATTTTCATCTGGCTCACACTCTTTTTCTTCAGCTTCTTCGTGCGCACGCTGTTGCTTTATTTGAAGGAGATCATTGTCGCTTAGCTGTTCTAAATGCGAATTCAGTGATTCTCGAACGTTAGCCGCATCCAAGCCTTTGAAACCAAGGTCATTACCAATATTAGTTATGTCTTCAATAACTTTTTGAACTGCATCTTTGAAGCAAGTAAAATCGTTTGCGCGGGGTAAAAGATGCTTCCAAACTGCTCTCATATTGCTGGCTGTCACTTCTTCCCATGCTGCATGAATGTTTTCGATGGCCAATCGTATGTTATATTTTTTCCAAAATTCTGGTACAGAAATTGCATTATCTCCTGTTATAGCTTCAAGTGCCTGTGCAAAGGTTCTGCGGAGATAGTAAGCCTTGAAAGTTGCAATTGTCCCCTGGTCCATGGGTTGCAATAACGAAGTCGTATTCGCCGGTAAAAAAACAACTTTCACATTTTCATTTAAGTCACCAAGTGCAGAAGGATGTCCAGGTGCATTATCTAAAAGCAACAGAGCTTTAAAAGTAAGATTATTTTTCTTGCAATAGGCTTCAACTGTTGGACAGAAATAAGACGTAAACCAGTCTTCAAATAGGGCTTTGGTCATCCATGCTTTTTTATTTGAACGAAAAATGACTGGAAGAGTGCGATGGCTGTATCCTTTTAAACCCCTAGGATTTTGTGCACGGTACACAAGCATGGGCTTCAATTTAAAATCACCTTCAGCGTTACCTCCTAATAAAAGTGTTAGTCGATCTTTTGAGACTTTATACCCAGGTTGTGATGCTTCATTTGCAGCCAAATAAGTTTTAGTTGGCATCCGTTTCCAAAATACGCCCGTTTCGTCTACATTAAATATTTGCCGATCGTCGTATTCAGCATCCTGAATGATTTTTTGCAATTCTGCAGGAAATTTGGCTGCAGCATCTTCATCAGCACTAGCAGCTTCCCCTGTTACTTTAACATTATGCAGTCGTGCTCGATTTTTGAAACGTCCAAACCACCCTGAACTAGCGACAAACATTTCAGTCTCCCCTTGATATTTTGTTTCTTTGAGCTTAGTAAAAAGGTTAATAGCTTTGCTCTGAATATTGTCCTTAGATAATGGAATTCTTTTTTGATTGCAATCTTCTATCCAAATTGATAAAAGACTTTCCATTTCAATCATTATTAGAGTTCTGTTTCTGGTATTTTGTAAGACAAAAGAAGATGATGAAACTTTACCTTTCTCTTTATATTCGTTCTTACGGCTCAAGATAGTTCGTACGGTAGATTCACTGTATCCTAGATCTCTTACGATTTTCGCATGGTTTGCACCACGTACATGTTTTTTAATAACTTCAAGTTTATCAGCTAAAGTAATAACTTTTCGTTTTTTTTATTACAATCACGTTGTTTTTCACTCTTTCTTTTATCCATAATTAACAGGGGTAGAAAATTAGAATTTTTAAATACGTCTGCACGTGACTTTATTAGGTGGAGACAAACAAGTAACACGTCTACTTAGTTGATGGAACACACTGAGGCGGGAAGCGGACAAACGCTTGTTTATTGGCAGTCAGACATTTAGTGCGCGATTCGAATCTTTTTCAACTATCAGAAATAAAAGATCGCGTTAACTGGAAATTTGCATCGCGTAAAGTAAAAAGTGGTATCATTTTTTCCAATCGCGGTAACTGAAAATCGTGTTAATCGAACTCGCGTTAAGCGAGGCCTGCCTGTAATGCCAACTATCATTTTTACAACAAAGACGAGTCTTTTCTCACGGATAATGGCGGGAAGATGTCTGTTGTTTAGAAGCTGCTACCATCTGGGTGGTTCTTGGTGCAGACGGAAGCCGAAATTTCCATATGGCCCACTCAGATGCGTTGTGGTAGTTGAGGTACAGACTTCTGCACCATAAAGTATGACCGAATAGATACGTGTCTTAATATATCTGCACCCAACAGCCTGGTCATGGACATGCATAAGTTGTTGCTTAAACATTCACCGGAGTCGACAGAACTGTATTTGCAGGTGATCTATGTGTGATAGAAAGGACAGCTTCTGGTCAAATATAACGCCCAGGTCGCTGTGTTGCTGAACAGCAGAAATTGAGGATCTTCTTAGATTGGGTTGCACCATTGTTGGGTTCCGTTTAAGCGAGAAAGTCAACTGTTTCGACTTCTCAGGATTGATGTGAAGGCCGAAACCGGAGAGGAAGGCCTCGAGGTTCTGGATTTTCCGTAGGATTAAGGCATTTGTGTAGTCAGCAGTGTTCCCAGGGTTGATAGCAGTGAACAGCTTTATATCATCAGCGAAGGTGACAATATCAGTTCGGCCTGTCATGAAAGGCAGAAAAACAGCTGAGAACAAGATACCAGAGAGGACCCCACCTAGTGACACTCCAGCTGTAATAGTTCTGGTGTAGCGCCGATTGGCGTCGCGAACAATAATAGTCCTGTTCTCAAGCATTGTCTGAATAAACCATAGCACCTGTCCGCCAATGAGGTAATACTCACGTAATAGCCTTGCCAACACGTGAACGGATACGGAATCAAATGCCGCCTGGACGTCGATATAAGTAAATGCGATATCCGAATCGTGCTCAAATACCTCGCGGATCTTGGTAGTGGTGATGAGTAGATTTGTAGCGGTGGATCTTGATCGGGTAGCATAATGGATCTGTGATGGCTGATGTGGCATTATTTGGGTGGTTAACGTTTTCAGAAGAGATTTCTCAAAGAGCTTTTATAGGCTTGATGCAGAAGAAATTGGACGGAAGTGACAGGGCTCAGAAGTAGAGCGTACTTTTGACAGCGGTCTTTCTAGATAGAAATGCCATATAGGAGGGAAGAATTTTTGATGAAGGATTTTGTTAAACAATGACAGAATGGGATTATCAATAAATGTACTCCGGAATTTCGGCATAAACTGAGGAATCTCGTTGGCGCCGGATGCGACTGTAGGTGCTAAACTATTTGGTTAATCAGCTAATTGACCAAATATAATAAACTCACCAAATATCAGCGTCAGTCGGCTGATATTTAGTGAGTTGAACTGAATTTAAGGGGTCTGTTGAAATCGGATTGATTGGGAATTCCATTGGTGTAGTGGTTCTGACTGAGCCGTGAACCTATTTATATGGTCGAGCCAGCTGCTCAGATTGAGTGAGTTGATGGCGTCCTCTGATTTGCTTCTATGGAAGGGCTTCCTCTTATTTATAGTAGCCTCTAGGTGAAATTTTATTGCCTCCTCTTGTTCCTAATAAAATGCGCCCTAGCTCGGGAGAAGACAGTTCTTTTCGAGGGTGAGCCAGAGTTTTTCCGCCTCTTGTGCATGTTCTGATTGACGTGGAAGCTTTCAGAGACTTTTAGATTCCAACAGGCCCTTGAATGTGCTGTAATGGTTAGCTTCTTCGTTGCAGCAGAGAGAGAGAGAGAGAGAGAGAGAGAGAGAGAGAGAGAGAGAGAGAGAGAGAGAGAGAGAGAGAGAGAGAGAGAGAGGCTATCCATCGTCATTAGGCCAATCCCGAGTTCAGGGTCGCATTCCTCAAGGACATCCCATGGGATTGCTTGGGCCGCATAAACACATCTTTCAGGATTGAGGTATTTGAGCACTGTAATTGTTTTTGCTGTGACTTTCCTCCTGCCAGAAGTTTTATTGCCTCCTTTTGTTCCTAATAAAATGCACCCTAGCTCGGGAGAAGACAGTTCTTTCCGAGGGTGAGCCGGAGTTTTTCCTTTCAGGATTGAGGTGTTTGAGCACTGTAATGTTTTGGCTGTGACTTTCCTCCTTTCAGAAGTGATGGGCATTTCTATTTGCACAGAGGAATCATGGGGTTATTTTGCTTGTAGGGTTTTGATTAGCTACGCAATTTGCTGACGGGAACGCGAGGTCCAATGTGCTTTCACCCCTCGTGGGTGAAAGCACATTGGACCTCGACGTGCTTCAGTGATGAATGGAGATGGTTAAGCAGCCAATTGAGGAGTTCATCAACTACTTGTGCGTCGGCGCATTTTGGCCATAGCAGCCCTTGCGCCAATAAACCCCACTCCGACAACAACAACTTGTGCGTCTGGAAGTGGTGGGATATACACTGCGACAATGTCGAGAGAAATATTCTCTGTCGTTGTTTTTAGGTTTTAGTGTGACTAGAAATGCTTCGAAAGAATCAAACTGTCTCGATACTCAGTGGATGATAGAAAATACCTACTCATTGAAAAAAATTGAAACTCTTCCTCCCCTGCGGTTTTCCTTAGACGTGCACACCATCTGATTTCTTGCAGGTCAAGTAGACGAAAGTGTTTCTTCACTGCGGTCAAGCCATGTTTCTTTTACCTTGTGTTTATCAATGTGAAACCTTGGTTGCCATTTTTCAACCCATCCCCTTATTTTATCTAGATCCTCTTCTAAGTAGAATATCCTGGTTATTGTTATTAAACTGTGCCCTCCTTTGTATCATCAGCAGATTTAGACATTACATCTGAAATAACTAAAAAAATATTAATACTGCAATTAATATGGATAACGAAATTTTGTCATCCGTCAATGTCGAACTGAGTAGAGCAGCCTGGAGTAATTGTGCAGTCAGATATGAAGTTTTCTGAGCAATGTAGACACACTGCCAGGACAACTTTTGGAGTTTTGTCAGTGATATTCAGGAACTTTGCTATCAGGGATAACAAAGTGATTATATCATTGTCCAAGGCAGTGGGGAGAATCCTGTTGAGGAAAACCCCTAGTGTTGCTTGATGAGCAACACTATGTACAAGGCAATGGTGAGGTTACATCTTCAGTACTGTATACAGGTCTGGAAGCCTCACTTTAGGATGTAGATCTGCTGGAATGGATGCAGAGAAGGGAAACCAGATTGGTGAGGGAACAAGAGGGCGCTTTTACCAAGAAAGGTTTTCCGTATTGCAGCAACTGGAGACCTGTGAGGAGATCTGATTGAGGTGTTTAAGGCTTTCAGTGGATTGAGTAAGCTAAATGTCGATGGCATTCTTCCTCTTGCTGAGACTACACACTAGGGGCATTAATTTAAACTGAGGAAAGATGGTTGCACGAGAGATGTAAGTTTGCCTTCAGCCAGCGGGTGGTTGAATTTTTGAACAAACTTCCATCTGTTGTTGTGGAAGCGGGTGCTGTGAATGAATTCAAGAAAGAACTAAAGAAATTCTTGTAGGGTATGGATGGGTGATGTGCTTAGTTTTTTTTTTTTTTTGGTTGATTCTTTTTATATAAGGTTGCGTTCCTGCATCATTTTGCCACTACTAATAGTGATCGTGTTTCCGTTACATAGTAATCGATATATACATCTAAGTATGTACTGTAGTATTCATATGCGTACTTACATTCATTTGAATTTTCATCATTTATATGATCTACACCGGTTTTCAAAAATTAAGAAACAGTCACGGAAACTCCTTGAATGTTGACCTTCAACTTTCCAAACAAATGATAATAATCTCAACAGTTACAATTAATGATGAAATGGCAGTCACCGTGCTTGCGTAAATGAGGTAAGACGACACGCTGGTGAAGAATGAAGTCGTGGACTGAATGTGAGTGAATAGTGGGAATTTTCTCTGATTGCAAAAAAGGATTCACAGCGTTTGCAGCATGAGGGATGACGTCAATTCGGTGTATTAGTCAGTTTGTTGAATAACATTTCACTGTATATGACTATTTGGAGAAATCCAGTTGGTGGCTAAGACAATTCGGTGAGTACGACGATTCAGTGAATTATTTGAGAGAATTCGGTGTATGGCAAAACAAGAAAGAAAATGCAAATTTTTAACATTGTTATTTCTTCCTGATGGGGCTTTCCCGGGAAGTTCCCGTGACGTGTACTGGTACCAAGTGCACAGGGTGATTGTTATGTTCCGTTATTATTACTATTGGTGAGTAACCCTCTGATATCCTACAGGTGTTCTGGAGTTCCTTGCAAGTGTTCTCTGGCAGATTAATTGCTGCTAGGCTAATTGCTGTGGAGTCTTTGGGGATCATATCGGTGGTGAGGTATAGGCCATATGGCCTAATCGCTTTATATCATGCTCTTGGTGGGTAAAACGACAGATGACAGCAACGTCGAGAGCTCTAAGAACTGTGTTTATGTTGAAGTCCACTGGACATTCTCAATTATCTGTGTCGGTAGTCGTCTCTTGTTTGAGACAGTCATTTTGATCTGGTGCTTCTGATTTCAGGAAAGAAAGTATTTCATTGTTGTTGTTGTTGCATGTTAAAATGAATGACGTAATTTGACCTTAAGCGTTGAAGTTAAACATAAAAAAACACCGTGGGTACACTGTACGCACGAAAGATGTTTTATTTTATGTGAAATCTTGGCTTGGACGAGGTTAAAGGAGTTTAGTATGAAAAGAGAGAGAGAGTAAAGAGTGTAAATGTCTTTGAAACATAGCATCGGTTAAATACTTATCTAGAAGTATTTAACATTAGTCCAAATTTATTTTCTAAGAAATCAGTCAAAGGTTTGGATTGAATATCTGCAAAATTAACGTTGAAAACTCCATTAAGTGTCATTGGTATTCGGTCGCATTTCTTGTGAGAAAATTGTTGTAGCAGTGCAGCACCTTCAATCGTGTAAGAAAGTAAAACGAAATGGATGAATTCAATGATTGTCTTCGATATTTTGGTTAGGTTAAATGTAACTGACTACCGACAATATCGTTTTACCATCAAGAAGGCATTCAGCTGCACAAATGTCTCGAACAGATCTAACACTCACCGATTTGCCAACAGTTTGTTGATAAATCACTTCCATATGAGAAGTAACAACACGAGTACAATTTTCTCAGGCGCCTCCGTAGCCAGGTGGGCAAGAGCAGAGGCGCGCAGCACACGCTTCTTGATTAGACCGGGGTTCGAGCCCGTGACCACCAAATACGGAGGATGCGGAAAGGTCAGGGAATGACCACCGCATATCCACGGAGCAATATGGTCTTAGTTGCTAATGCTCCTAAAAACCAAATAACAAACAAACAAAACAATTTTCTCTCTTATGATAAATTGCTCTACCACCAGTTTGTTGATCTCGTTTGAATTGAACGACACAATCGAAGTTAGATATGCTTACTTCTTTGTTATTTAGCCACGCTTCAGAAAGTAGAAGTAAATTGGATTGTTGGGTGACTACATGAGTGAAATCGTCACTGTGATCAGGTAAACTTTGACAATTTAATGTTAGAATAGAAAGATTTTGTCGTTTACTGATGAACTCGTATAAAGTATCTTGCATGGTAAATACAGGATTACTCGACAACCTGGTCATTTCAGCTTGAAGTGCAAGAGTGGATGTAGTGTTTCTCTCTATGATAAAATTTATTTTCTCCATTTGCAGGAATAATTTAAAGTTCATTGATATCGGTAACTCGAGATAATGCAAAATAAACTAGTTGTTGTTTGCGATATTTCTCGTATTCATAAACTACGGAATCGAAAGTACCTCCCTGAGATTTATGGACAGTAATAGCAGAAGCCGCTATTAGTGGAAAATGATTTCGTTTAGCCGAGATCGTTCTGTTGTTATTCAACGAAACACTCTTACTTCTTCTTCTGTTTACGATTGTTGTTGCAGTATACTCTGTCTAGCCGGTTCGGGAATCAATTGAAAATCCCCAAGTAATTCACTTGAACTGAAATCTTCTGAATCGAAATCTTCAGGAAGTTCTTGAATATAATTTCGTGATGTGGACGGTCCAGCTTCTTGATGAGAAGTCGACGTAGAAGGTTGCTATTGATCAAAATCTTGAGAAGCAGATTTTATTAAACTGCATTTTTTTCCCGTTCTGTGTGTTTTTGAACTCGTTCTTGTGTCGACATGGGAAGCTTCTTCTGTGGCTTTGAAGCTTTTATTCTTGCATATTTCTCTCGATTTCCCTCATTTGGAGTTTTAGCCATCTCCGAAATACTTTTATAGGCATTTTTACAATTCAACAGCTAGCGAAATCCATTTGTAGACTAGTAAGCCGGCATAACCCAAAACTACTGCAAGAAGTTATTGTTTGTTGAAGTGATTGTTTTATTCTTGCGTTCGTGAATCAAAGCCGTTTAAATTTAAGCAGTGAAATGGTCTTGTGTGAAAGAATATTCTTTAATAAAAATTAAATTCTGCATTTTCTCCTTTCTCATGTTTTTGAACTCTCATTTTCGACACGAGAGGCATCTTTGGTGGCTTCGAAGCTTTTATTCTTGCATAATACATATTACTATCTACTGCTTACTCTACCGAATCAATGTTAGTGACTTGGTTAGCGGCCTGTGACGTCATTTCCTTATCTTAGTATGAACTTTACTGAATCAATACCTACCCTACCGAATCAACGTTAGCGACTGAGTTAGCCTCGTTAGCACCATTTAGGAAGTGACGTAATTTGCGTCATTTAAAATCTAAACGGTCAGCTTTGTTCGTTACCAATCAATTGTGTGATTTCCGTTACAAGAAAATTTCATTACCAATCGATTTTACTCCAGTGCTGCCATAGAACAGAACCCGGGTGGATGGGATTTATCCAGTTTTATTAAGGGAGGCAACAAAGTAAGCAAACCCTTAGCCATAATTAAGAGAACATCTTTAGATTTAGGGGAGGTCCCTGTGGACTGGAGAAGTGCGAGTGTATCCCCAAATTCACAAAGGGGATTAAAGGATGATACAAAATTGTGAACTTAACTTCTGTTCCAGGGAAAATAATAGAGTCACTGGTTAAAGAAGTAATGCAGGACCAACTAGACCGGTGTTTCCCAACCTTTTTTTTTACCATGCCCCACCTAAGTCTTTCTAAAATTCTGATGCCCCCTATGTAACGTTAATAAACACCGATATACATATTTTTTATATTCAAAAATTGAATTATTCCCTAAATGAAGCCTAATTCCAACTTGTTCAGGACACAAGACTTAGGTTTTAGGAAGAAATCATTAGGAAATTATTAAGAAAAAAATAGTAAGTAAATTTTCAAAACATATAATAGACATTGTGATATCCAGTCGATTTCTTTTCTATAGTAACAAATCATTTATGGCACTAAATCCACATTCAGCTAAATATGAAGATGGAAACGGTAACAATAGCTCTCTTGCAAAGTTGGTTGAATTTGGGTATTTAATTTCTGTTTCATCACAAAGCCATGCCATCGCTTCTTTTATATTGAATAAAGTTTTAACTGACTCATCATTTTGCATTTCTGAGAATTCTTCTTGGTACTACATCGATACATCAGACAAATCCACTAACATTGGTTGCATCATCCAGGTTGGAAAAGCAATTTGTTTTAAATCAAAAAACCTTTCTTTTAAATCATCGGACAGAATTTTCAGGTGATCAACAATAACAAATACAGCGGTATCAGTCACTTCACATTTTTGCAGACAACGAAACTGTTCTAACTTTTTTTTAAAAATATATTTTTGACATAATTTAATAAATGTAATGAAACCAAATGTCTTCGCTTTTGCATCAACGAGAGTTTTATTTGTTCCTTGAAGTTGTTTATTTAATATATTTAGTTTTTCAAAGATATCGGCTAAATAACTCACAAATGCTTTACCATCGACTGTTAACAGATGCTTCATTTTAGGTTTGTCACTTAAAAAGTCACTAATAGTATCAAATAGTTCCATAAATCTTTTCAAGCAGTTCCCTTTCGAGAGCCACCTTACTTCATTGTGAAGTAAAAGTCTCACATGGTCTTCATTTTGTTCTTCACAAAAAAGCTTGAAGAGACACAAGTTTTCCCTATGAATAACACAATGCACAAGAAGCATTTCTGGATTCTCATCTTTCATCAATTTTAAGCAGCCATTTTTCTTGCCCATCATATTAGGAGCACCATCTGCAGCGCAAGATGTTATATTTTTCATTGGTATATTATTGTCATCTAAGCAATTTTTTAGCTTATTATATATATCTTTGGAGGTAGTGGTGCTCTCTAATGATTTACAGAATAACATTTCTTCAGCAAAATTACCTTTATCAATATATCTTACATAAGTTATCAGTACGGCTTCACTGTCTCTCAAAGTTGAGTCATCCATTTGCACTGAGAATTTTCTTGTTTTCAGCTTTCCAACAAGTTGTATTTCAATATCTTCACTCATTTCATCTATTCTTCTGCTAACAGTATTGTTATTGAGTAGCATAGCTTTCACGTCTTTCTCATCTTTTTCCAGAACTGTTTTAAGAAATGCTGATATTGATGGTTTGATTAAATTCTCTCCTATAGTATGATTTTTCCCAGATTTAGCAATGAGTAAAGAAATTTCATAACTAGCCTCAAGAGTACGATTGACAGTTGCAGTATGAGCAATAAACAGACTTTACCAACAATTCTTCTTTTGTACAAGTTAAGTCATAGTAGGCGGTTGTTTTAAACTCTAGACGAGCAATTTTTAAATTGCCCCCCTGAACAATCAAATTTCCCCCATGTGGGGCGTGGGACCCACGTTGGGAAACACCGAACTAGACAGTAGTGCATTTATACTTCAGTCACATCATGCGTTTGCTAAGAGGAGATCTTATCTGACGATTTGATTGGATTCTATGATTCAGTGACAAAGGAACTGGATGCAAAAAATAATTTTGATTACATATACTGTACTTGGATTTCAGGAAAGAATTTGATACTGTTGTACAGATTAGAGCATTGTGGCATTAAGGAAAAGTTACTGTCATGAATAAAGGGTTAGTTGAGTGGAAAAAGACAAAGTGGTTATCAATGGGCTGCTTTTCGTGGACAAATATTATTGGTAGAATCCCACAGCGTTCGGTGCTAGGCCCATTGTTGTTCAGTATTTATTAATGATATTGATAAAGGTATATCAGGCTTTATGTCTAAGTCTGTATTATCATACAAAGGTTGGCAAGGTGTGGTTTACAGTAATGAAGATGCTGAAACTAGATCTAGAAAAATTTGACAAATACAAGGTAGTAATAAGGCATAAGGGTAATAATAAACCAAGAGTAACATATCAGCTGTGTGGCACTATACTCAAGATAATGGAAAATGAAAAGGACATGGGGGATATGCAGTCTGATATGAAGTTCTGTTGGCAATGAAGACGGGTTTTGTCAATGATGTACAGGAATTTTGCTAGCAGAGATAATGAAGTGGTAATCCTATTAAGGCAGTGGTCAGGCCACATCTTGAATACCGCATACAGATCTCACAAATGACATACATTATCACCGTTACAGCAGCTTTAAACTACTCAACTATCAAATCAAAGATTAAAGAAAGAAGACTGACAACCACCATAAAACTCATTGCAAGCTATATCAGCTCCCATTATTTTTTGGACATTTGCGACTGGAGGATCTCACATCAATCCAGTAGAGCCTCAGATCCCATCAAGTCCTCACTGCATAATAATTAAAATAGGCTCCAACTAGCTGACAGCTTCATCTCCACAAGCGTGATGCAGATAGTTCAGAATATGAATGCAGATCCCCATCGATTTATCTGTAGTAAGATGTAGAGAAAAAATGTAATTGCAAGCATACATCTATTGTAGAGCTGAGTATTTGCGTCACCACGTAATGATCGGTGTACGTTAATTTGAAAAGCTTTTATTGTCCTGCTGTTATTTTATATTCGACTGCTTTCTTTAATGTTCATTTTTATTTTATTTCATTTCAAAAAAATTGATAAACTTAAACCAGAAGTCTTAGAGGCTTGAGATTTCAATATGAGCACAGTTGATATAATCACTGAACACTGTGCTATAAATACCTGAGTTCGAATCCTGTAAATGACGCGAGTAATTTTTCGGGCGTTTTTCGCAACATGAGTTAGTCGGTCTTGGGCGAGCGATGCAGGATTTTTCTCCCGAAAACTTGGGTGGTTTTTCGTTCAGCAAACAGCAATTCAAGAAAAACCAATTTACAGACGTTATATGTGGTACAATATGACCTAAATTTATGATGCGCCTAAAACGCTATAACAAGAACAACAACAACATGAGCCCACTAGCTATAAACCCCCCCCCCCATGTGAAACCCCAGGCCGCTAGCTGTTTTTTTTTTTTTTTTTTTTTTTTTTTTGGTAGTTGTCGGCATAGGCTTCTGTGGCCATAATGCACCTCCCAAGGTTTTTTTGCAGTACATTGATCCAAGCCCGAGGCGGGAATCGAACCCGCAACCTTTGGGTTGCCAGGCAGGCACTTTACCCACCCGGCTAGCCCGGTCGGCGCCGCTAGCTGTGAAGGGTGGTGTTATTGCATTACAATAAAAATTACTACTACCCTATTTCTTGGTGTTTGTGAAAACCGAGTTCGGCTACGCCACTTTTTAATTATGTCGTGATTAATATTGGATTTTTTACTTGTTCTCAGAAGAATTCTAGTATTTGCGATAACGGCTGTCTTGTTTTCTTATCTCTTTTTTGGTGTTTATGTAGTTTCAAGAACTTGTTAAAATGAGTCGCTCATCATTTGCGTTGTGCATCGTATCAACTCTGTGGTACTACACTGACAGTGGTAGAGAATGAAAAGGACCTGGGGGTAATTGCGCAGGCAGATATGAAGTTCTCTGAGCAGTGCAGACGGGCTGCAAGAGTAGCTCATGATGTCTTGTCAATGATATACAGGAATTTTTCTAGCAGGGATAAGGAGGTGATTATTCCCTTGTATAAGGCCATGGTCAGGCCACACATTGAGTACTGTATACAGGTCTGGAGGCCTCATTTCAAGAAGGATGTAGAGCTGCTGGAGCGAGTACAGAGAAGGGAAACAAGATTAGTGAATGGAACAAAGGGTTGCTCTTACGAAGAAAGGCTGAAGTTTTTCAAATTACAGTGTGTGGAGACTAGGCACCGGCGAGGTGATCTGATAGAGGTGCATAAAGCATTGAATGGCTTGAGCATGCTCAATGCTGATGGGATTGAATAATCCCATCACAGAATAATCACCTGAGAGGGCATAAATTCAAATTGAGGAAAGACAGATGTGGGATAGATGTGCGGAAATTTGCCTTTAGCCAGCGGGTAGTTGGTTGGTGGAACAAACTTCCATCCCTTGTTGTGGAAGTTGATAGCCTAAATAAATTTAAGGCTCAGCTGGACAGGTATTTCGAACGAACGGAGGGGTGAAGTGGAAGTTTTTTTTTTTTTTTTTTTTTTTTGGCTGATGCTGCATATGATATGATGCTGAAGCTTGCTTTCTTGCATCATATGCCTATGCTAATACATAAAGCGTCAAACCAAAGTGTTTTTTCAAGTCAGCTGTTTCTAATTGACTTTAATGAATTTTTGAACTACGAGTTGAACTTTCGTTCAGGTGCCTTCCTACGTAAGATACTATACATGTCTACCCCTCAATACATATCTGGATTTTTACTGGTATATGTTGTTTCTATTTCTTATATTTAATATACTTGTGTAGTTTTATCTTGATAGGTGTTGCTATGTGATAACTGTGCATATTTAAGTATAGTTAAAGATCTCAACATATTTTATAATACTCTAGTTAGAAATTCAATCTGGCTCAAGGTCATTGTGTCAACGAACTTTAATTAGTATATATGTGACTTCCCTGGCCGTGAAGGGAAAATTTTACATCCATTCTTATTTAGTGTGTGTGTGTGTGTGTGTGTGTGTGTGTGTGTATATATATATAATGTGTATATAATATATATATATGTGTGTGTATATATATGTGTGTGTGTATATAATATATATATATATATATATATATATATATATATATATATATATATATACACATTATATATATATATATATATATATATACGCACATTAATATATATATATATATATATATATATATATATATATTAATGTAAAGTATTCTTATAAACCACAGTGCTTTTTTTTTTTTTTAAATATATACTTTTAATTACGCTATCACCATTTTAAATTGCTGCAAACAATATATGATTTTTCGATGTGCACGTAAAGAGTTGATTCATTTTTGAATGCTTTCAAAATGGACTGATGCGCCCATCTTTAATTCATTTTTTGTCAACAACTAAACTCCTAGTGAATGAATTATCATGCCAAAAGTTATATTTGGTTATTTGTCAAGCCGCTCCAAACTATTTTTTAAATACGTACCTCGCGTTATTTATTTATTTTAAAACATATTTTAAAACATATGAGCAATCTATTTAGATGGCTGCATAAAAATAATTATATAAAATTATTTATAGCAAGTAATAATTTAAGAAAAAAATTGGAATTCTCATTATTATTAAACTTCTTGTACCTTGTTAAAGCTTTACAGCAGGATGACAGGAGTGAAAATAAAAAAATTAAATTTCTTTGAAGCATAATCATATAACTTTTTTCCGTATAAAGAATAATCCTGAAAGTAGTTGTTAATTTATGTAACAGGAGAAATGATTGGTATTCCCTAAAGAATTACCCAGGCGTGATGCAAAATCGACAGTTTCTCCTAGAAGTATGCTCCTTACTAACATTTATACTTGCCTTACAATAAAAATATTCAGCTAAAAAGACATCTTTAATTTCAGTTTTTAATTAATTATTATTTTTTTTTGAAATTTCACACAACCGAATAGAGTTTCTCTCCCTCTTCTCATCCCATCGTAATTCATCACATAAGTGCTTGGTGATTAAAATGCCAGTAACTTGATTTAACAGTAATGTCATTTAAATTAAAACAAAAACAAACTTACCATAATTGATTCAAACATACTGCGAATTCCGACAATCAGGTGTATTCGAGTAGCAACAGAACCACAGAAACCACCTAAAACGTATTTCAGATGAAAAGTCACGGAGCTCTATGAGATAAAATACACCCGTCCCCAAAGGAAAGAACGCTAATCAGCAGGTCTGTCATCATTGAAACTGTTCAGATGAGACTAAATGATCTGGAGACGCGAAGTTGTGAGAATCTCTGCGACGCCACATCTTTGTTTTTGCATATTGTGCTATAGATAACAAACCAAAAATCTGTTCTTCATTAATCATTGACTCAACGGAGGGAATGCACAGCAATGTGACAGTATTTATCATTTACTATCATTTGAGAATGGGCAAGGTTCCATTAGCACGAAGGGGATGAAACTACAAATTATACACACAGGACTGCAGCATAATCAGTGCTTATCGCTGAGCTGGTGTGTCTCAGAACATTTCGTTGTTCATCTATCCTCAGTGACAGGACAAACTGAACACACCATACTTCGTTGCATCCTTGAGGAAGTTAGGTCAGTTACTTTCACTCGACCAGTTATACTTCCCTAAAAAGTAAAACACGTGATGAGAATGTTCGACTTTTTGGTGGACAGAGAACTTTCCACGTAACACTGCTTGTAGATATGGGAAGATACTACAGAATTAAACGCCCCTTTCTTGAGGTATGGGCTCCCTTGCGTTAAGTCAAAGAAGATGGCATTTTTAACAAGTACTTAATGGCGAAAGGACTGGCATCTTAAACAATAATGTACAGAGATGGTCTCTTTTAAAGGGTTCAGTAAAAAAAAAATTGACATTAATGTTTTAATTTGACGCTTTATTTAGCATTACTGACTGAGGTGAATTATTGAAACCTATGCTTGAGGATGAAAGAGAAAAGCATTCGTGAAATAAACTTTGTTTCCTTTTCTTCCCCTTTCATAGAACCTTTTTCTTTTTCTTAATGTCAAAAAAAGGTCATATATATGCATTATATGCAAAATAAATTTCTTTTTGGCGTTAACTTTTTATGTACTGTTATATATTCACATTTCGAGGTAAAATTCTTTGCTTCAACTGGACTGGACCATGACGGGCTTGCCTTATAATTTTTCATTTAAATATCCCTATATAAGAACAGAGCAAACTTTGATCTCAAAATAAATGAAGTGACAAATACAAATGATTGAGTTTGCATATCAGTCCATCAGTATTTAATAAAACGCGTTGTATATCAATATCGTGGAAAAGGTGATGAATGATCTTGGTAAACATTGAGTCATGGGCAACAGTGGGGGACTAAGAGACAGGGATCAGTGAACGTCCCCATCTTATCCCAGATGGGCAACAGATCCGATGAACTTACAGATCATATTGATATAGTGTTATTCGTCTAGCGGCACCGGTTGTTGTTCGTGGTTTTTTTCCTTTTTTCTTTTTCTTTTTGCGTAAGGGTTACTATGGCCAGATTCCCCCTGTTCCTGTGGAGAGACACTGTACAGATTAGTAAAATGAGTTTTAAGAGCATATATATACAGTATATATTAATCTGTTTTAGATAGTGGAATAACTCAGATAAATTGGATTTTTTCCCAATAATACAGTATGTCTTAGTTGAAGTTATGGAGGAATCGGAATGATGTGGATTTGGCAGACTGGTAATGAGCGTACTCTATAAGGATATGTTTCACAGTGAGTGGTGAATCACAGTGCAAGCATAGTGTGGGATTATTGTCTTGCAATAAATAGAGATGCGTAAGGTGGGTATGTCCAATACGTGTTCTGGCAAGCACAACCTCTTCGTGTCTGTTTGAGCTGAAACTATATTTCCACAGCTGTGGATTCTGTTTTATATTTCGTAACTTGTTATGTAACTAGATATGCCAAATTTCTCTCCATTTTTCATTGCATATTCGGCGTGTGATTATAGCCTGTTTAAGTTTATAGCCTGTGTAAGGAATCTGGATATTGTCATTGTTAGTGGGATTTCTTATATTTGCATGCCAATTTCCTGGTATCCAACAAAAAGTGACGCTCTGCCTATTGTTATGAAGATCCGACATTTAAGTTCTTATTTGATTTATAAATGGGTGTGGAGAGAGAGAGAGAGAGAGAGAGAATTGAAATGGAGGGCTGTAAGTGCACTCAAAGAGTCTGTGTAGATCGGGGTGGCCAACGAATCGATCGCGGCTATAATTTTGGTCGATCACGACGAATTTTAAATATACAGTCATCCCTCGATTTGCGCGGTAAGCTATACTACCAAAATTTTATATTGCGCAGAGGGTTTCGCTACCTGCGCGTTATTTTTATTTATTTATTTTTTTTTTACGAAGCTTCAAAAATAGGAATGAAGAGCAGATTTTTAAATTTTATTTTTGTTTTATTTTGCATGATTGAAGATTTAATTGAAGGAGAAACACATGTCACCATAATAACGTAAAATACCACAGAATTCCATCTGTCAGTATTATTGCAAATTCAATAAGATTTGAGTTTACTACCCGTTTATAAGTAGATTGTACTTACAGAAAAGCCCAATAAACCGCAAAGTGCAAATTGTTTTTATTGTTTTATGGTCGTGACCTCCAGAAATAGCTTTAGAGAACTATCACAAAGGCATTCAAAACATTCTTATAAGGATATAACCAAACTGAGCAATAAACGGTGGTATGTTTGTCCGGTTATTTTGGAAATAACTTCCTCATTCGGGAATCGTCTTCATCTATCCAGACAGAATATTTTTCCGGTTCGCGCAACCTAAAGTGTTTTAATCGGTAAACATTGCTTTTGCTGATTTAATACCTATTGATTTAAAATAAATACTACGAAAAAGAGTAAAACGTATAATTTTCATTAAGAACGGGAACTAGAATACTTTTTTGTAATGGTGAAAGAAAAATGTTGCTGTTTGATTTGCAATGCTTCCGTGGCTATACCCAAAAAAGGAAATTTAGAAAAGTACTTCAACGCACTCCATGGTAAATACCAATCGGATTTTCCGCCCAATGACCAAAAATTAAATTAGAAGAACTTAAACCCAGATTATTCGTGCAACAAAATTTCTTCATGGCACCTAATTTACAATCTAAAGCAGTAACTGTAGTGAGTCATCTTCTTGCAAAAATTGCAAATCATTCATCAAAGACGTATTTTAAGAAATAACAAATTCTCTTTTTGAAAATTTTAAGAACAAATATGAAATTAGAAGTGCTCCTCAAGATCTGAATTTATCTCAAAATACTGTGATGCGACGCATCAAAAAATTGAGCAAAAATGTGAGCGAACAATTGCTTGCTCATATTACTAATTATGTGTCCTTTTCTTTACAACTGGATGTGAACCTACGGACGTCAGTGATATAGCTCAATTGCTCGTTGTTATTCGTATGGTTTTCGATGATTCCATTCATTCTGCCATTAGAGAAGAACTGCTGGGTATGGTTTCGTTAAAAGAAAGAACTAGAGGTCTTGATATATTTAACTCAATCAAATATTTTATTGAAAAAAATTAATCAGTAACAACAGATGGAGTTAAAGCAATGATAGAGCATCTTAACGGATTCATCGCATTGTGCCAAAAGGATGATGAATTCCCAGATTTTTGGAGTTACCACTGTACGTATCATCCACCAAAAAGTGTTAGCCAGCAAGAGATTAAATACTAAAAGTGTTATGGACATCGCTTTCGAAATCGTGAATTCCATCAGTGGACATGATGTGGCTGAGTCGGAGTAAGTTTCTACAGAGATTTAGAAATTTGCTGAATGAAATTAAAAAATTTGTTCATCAAAGGGGAGATGATTATCAGCAGCTACAAGATACGGAGTGGTTGTGTGATTTGGCTTTTTTGGCAGATTTTACCAGTAAATTAAGTGATCTGAATTTGGAATTACAAGGAAAATATAAAAATGTGGGTGACATGATTAGTAGTATTTCTGCATATAAATATCAGTTTTTGGCAATAGCTAAGGATCTCAAAGTAAAAAAATTCGACCATTTTGGAAATATGCAAGATCATTTGCAAAAATATCCCGTTTTTGAATTTAATAGTGAGAAATATATTTCTGAAATTGAGAATGTTGTGGACGATTTTGAAACCAGAATCAGTGATTTTAAAACAATTGAAGACATTGTTCAATATATTTCTATCCATTTAATGTCCACTTAGATACGAAACAAATTGCAGAAAAATCGCTGAGATTTTTCACATGGAGAAAATATTACTTGAAAATGAAATTATTACAAAACGAAATGATATCTTCCTAAAAGCCAGATCATCAAAAGAAGACTTTGGGAATTATGTTTGCCGAGAAAAGTACTCAAATGTAAAAAATTTCAGTGAACTTTTAAATTCCTGTTTTGGTTCCACATATCTATGTGAATCGACCTTTTCGTATTTGAAACAAACAAAAGACAGAAGATTCTCTATGGTTGGCCTTATCACAGTATATCCCCGATTTTGAAAGCTTGGCAGATGACATGAAGACACAAACTTCGCATAAATTAAAATTTTAAACACGTATGAATTTAAAATAAGAATTCTGAATTGTGTTTAATTTTAAGATTTATAAACAACAATTTTTCATTGTGTTGATTAACTTTTTTAACCTTGTGCAATGAAATTTTTGAGATGGTAGATCGCTGCACATTTTGAAGGAAAAAAGTAGATCGCATCACAAATTAAGTTGGCCACCCCTGGCATAGATTATAGTCTTAGGAGTGGAGTTATTAGCAATCAAGGTCAAACTCATCTTAATGGCACAGAATTCTACAGTGGAAACACTGCATTCATGTGGTACTGAGACTGTTGATGTTGGTAGAACCTCGGCAGCTTCCACAGCTGTGTCACTTTTCGAGTAGTCAGTATAAATTTCAGAGTTTGTACATTTTCTAAGGCTGCATGTAGTTTCTGAAAGGCATGATTGTACGGGGAGTGTTTCTCCCAACGTTGGAAGTAATTATCACAAGTTTTGAATGGAGGTTGGACGATTTCTCTCTTTTGATGAGAATTGGTCAAATACATATTCCACTCCCGAATTAGTTCTTGTAGGCGAATTCCTGTAGGTTTGTTTTCGTTTAGTTTATTTCTAAAAAGGTTTATCCATTGAGTATCATATATATATGTGACCAAATACAATGACATGGAAGGCTATTTATTTTAACTGCATACTTGAGGAGCAGCATCTTTCTCCGAAGGTGGAGTGGGAGTTTATTGGCTTCTATATAATAGGCTTTGGACTGGCATAGTCCTGAATTGCCCCAAGAGCAATCCTGAGCACACTATGTTGTACTGTGTTGAGACATACTAACAGAGTCTTTCGAGCGGAGTCATAAACTGGAGCACCATAATCTAATCGAGATCTGATTAAAGCTTGGTATAGGTGGAGTAGAGTACATGTATAGTGATCAGCTCCCAATGTCATAGATGAGATGACTTTAAGTACAGTATATTCAGCTTTTTCATACAAACAGTTCATGTTTGCAGTGTGTGTTTCTGGAATGTCAATTTGGTGTCATGCCCAAGAATCGAGTATTGCTGGTGAGTGGTATCGGTTAGTATGTGGGGGTGGGGTTTTTAAGAAAGCTTGCTTATTACATATATTTATCTATCCCCTTGTGATTAGTTCCCCTTTACAATAAGTCCCCACTTGCGCATCTGACTATTAACTTCACAGAAAATTCTAGGTTCAAGGGGAAAAGCTCTTAGATGTATTTAATTCCCTTCAGATAGGCTTGTGCTCAGAACAACAACAAAAAAAAAAAAAAAAAAAACACACAATGTTGTATATAAAATTCAGTTTATTATACATATTTACATGAGTGTATTAAAACCAAAATAATTAACTCATACATAAGACAACATGATTTAGTCTCGCCTACATGTATATATATATCATAATCACACATCAATTAAAATCATTACTAGCTGATATCAATCCCTTCCTTTCTAGGTATATTTAATCCTGCATCATTTAAATACCATTAGTAAGAAATATCAATTCCATTCTATCCCTTTCTACATATGTTTAATACTGCATCATCTAAATACATTAATAAGAAACATCAATTCCACCCTTTTCCTTCCTACATATATTTAATACCGCGTCAATTAAATACCATTAACAAGAAGTATCAATTCCATTCTATTCCTTTCTACATATGTTTAATCCTAGTATATTAAAACCAAAATAACAAATATCGATCCTTCCAAAATATCATATATATATATATATATATATATATATATATATATATATATATATAATAAATTTCCCCTTTTGTTAATGTCTTTCCTTCCTGATTCTTCTCTAAACTATCTTTACAATTAGGTATTTCTAGTACATATCTCACAATATATATTTTTTAAAAGTCCTGCTAATCAAATTTCAGGGTTGCTACAGTTATTTGTGTGTGTGAAGGTACTACTACAATCTAGCCACTTACTTGTAGAACTCTGCGGGGCGTCACCTTTCGTCTTTCCGGTTAGGTACTGCTATTCTTCACTGTCTGGGGCGGCGTCTTACTATCACCGAAGAATTTGGCACGGCTAGTAGGGCTGCCAGGTAGATTTCGGCTTCATTTATTCAGCCCGCTTGATGCACTTCTTCTGTTCCAGAATGGCTACTCTCATGTCGGTCGGTGTTCCGATTCCATCCGGTTCAGCACTTTGCCTTCCAAGATTTCAGGAATCTTCATCTTTAACGGAAGACTTGATTTACCTTTTTCTTGTGAGAGACTCGTTTTGTCTTTCACTCTTTCACTATTTCTTCCCAACTCCTAGACTTTCCAAAGAGCTAACAGTGACTATGTTCCACTTTCTCCTCGTCCACTTACTTGTCACAGGTACTTGCTATCGACACTTCCTTTCCCCTTCATTTTTTTCTTACTACACTATGCTATAGTACTACACTGTCCTATACTTTTGTACACTTCTTTACACATCTGGACTGCCCGACTTACTTCCTTAAAATCATCCCTCTCCCTCTCTATCCACTTCTTCATTCAAGGAAAAAACTCTCCTTCTCAACTTTGTGTCTTTGACTAACTCATCTTCAGAAACACCGACTAAAACCTCAACTCTGTTTCTTAAACCATTTTAACTGACACCGCCAAAATCTCAACTTTGTGTCCTCCTAAACCATTTTAACTCACACCGCCAAAATCTCAATTTTGTGTCCTCCTAAACCATTTTAACTCACACCGACAAAAATCTCAACTTTGTGTCCTCCTAAACCATTTTAACTCACACCGACAAAAATCTCAACTTTGTGCCCTAAACCATTTTCTACGCGTGCTATCGCTGATAAAATAGGTTGTCACTAGTCAACAGTATCCTAGGTGCTGAAATTAAAGCGTGAAACTGGTGATCTGAGGGGAAGACCTGAATCAGACCGTAAGAGAGTGACTACGCCTTCCCAAGATCGATATTTAAAACGGCTATGCCTTCGTAATCGCCATGCTAGTGTTCTTGATCGAAAACTGGACTTTGAGATGGCCTCTATGTTGAAACAAGTGCACGAACTATCCAAAGAAGGCTTTCGGAATGTGGTCTGCATGCTTATCGGTCCAAGAAGAAGCCTTTGTTTATCCAACAAATGAGGAAGAAGCGACTTGCTTGGGCTAAAACAATGGGACACCGTCATGTTTCCTGACGAATTGAAATTCAACCTGCATGGCTCGGATGGGAAGCGATATATCAGAAGACAAAAATCGGAGGCATACCACCCTGACTGCATAACACCGATTGTAAAGTTCTCTACCGGTCAGATGGTCTGGGGATGCATAATAAGCAAGTGGGTGGGCGAATTAAGTTTAATAACGGAACGGTGAATGCAGAAACCTACACTGCTATCTTGGAGGAGTGCCTGAAACCCATTATTAGGGATCACCATACAGACGTCCAAAACTGCATTTTTCAACAGGACTCAGCACCTTGCAACACAGCAAAATTGGTAAATTTTATGCTATTTAGATTTAATGATGAGTTTGTCTTACTTTAAGCCTTGCGAGACAAGAATGTCTCCCAAGGCTTAAAACATACTTACACCAATGTTTTCCCTCGTTTTTTTCCCTTAAGGTGCAGTCATACCTCAGAAATGCTGGCATTGCAGTGTTGGACTGGCCCGCCCAAAGAACAGTCCAGATTTTGAACCCTATTGAAAATTGCTGGTACATAATGTCGTCTAAAATTGCTGAGAAGAAGCCAACAAGTAAGATTCAGCTGCAGGAAAGCATTGTGAGGGTGTAGTACCACGAAATTTGGCAACCGTTTATCCAAAAGTTGATTAACTCTATGTCAGATCGTTGCTAGGCTGTAATTGCAGCTCCAGGAGGAACAACAAAATATTGAGGACTTATTTTGCTGATTTACAGTACATAATACTGTTGCATTAACTTGTCATTTCAATTTATACATGTAAATGCAATAAAATGTATATTTGGTTGTCGTGATTGCCATTTGCATGATTGCCGTTTTACCGACCACGACAATCATTTACATGATTGTCGTGATTGCCATTTTACCCTTTGGGAAGATATTTATTGCAGTTATGTATATCACGTGGAGTCTTTTTATTGGATTTCATTCATAGAGATATATATTCCATCTAACAAATGTATTTCGAACACAATACAGCGCAAAACACATTATTTGCAAAATTCACAAGTGATGCAGTTTTTTTTTTTTTTTCAGCCACCGTATCTATATGTACAGGGTGATACACTACCAGTGCGACAAACTTGCAGGAGGTGTAGGGGACACAAAGACGAATCGGAATCACATAGCATTGCAGGGTCCGAAATGCCTTCGTCATATGGTAGAGGACGTTGAACGGGAGGTCGCGTGAACAGCGATCCCGCTGAAAGTCAGCATTTGCGAACCGGTTCCCGAGGAAGTAGGATGGACGAGTATTCAAACGTTGAACTGGCCGACATGCACCTCGCGTATGGAGCTGCAGACTGTAACGGGCGCGCCGCTCTGCGCTTGTACCAGGAACGTTTCACGCACAGGCGTGCTCCTCATCATATAATTTTTGCACGTGTGCACAGAAGGTTACGTGAGACTGGTTGTTTCACAAAGGTACCATGAATCGAGAGCGAACGACGAGGACGCCAGACAATGAGGAGAATGTCCTACGTTTTGCAGAAGGCAATCCGAGTACGAGTACTCGAGCGATAGGCCAACGACTGGGTATTTCCCAATCCACTGTGTGGAGGATACTGTCAACAAACCAAATGAGTTCATACCATCTGCAACGCGTCCAATCATTGGAGCCTGCGGATTATCCACTCCGGAGGACTTTTGCTACTTGGTTTCTTCAACAGAAACGGTTCGCAAATGCTGACTTCCAGCGAGATCGCTGTTCACGCGACCTCCCGTTCAACGTCCTCTACCGCATGACGAAGGCATTTCGGACCCTGCATTGCTATGTGATTCCGATTCGTCTTTGTGTCCCCTACACCTCCTGCAAGTTTGTCACACTGGTAGTGAATCACCCTGCATATATTTCTGTGTGCGTATATACGTATCAACATTGGGTTTTCTGAAAATAAAATTCAAAATTTTATGTTTAAAACAACTCAACTTTATTCTTATTTTTACATAAATATATAATGAAAACTTTATTTATCATCAATTTTCTATACATATAACGAATAATTTGATCAGTTCCAGAGGGTCATTTCGCGGACCCACTGAATCTGGTCTACCCCAGCGATCCGCAACCCCAGTTGTGGGAACCACTGAGGTAGAAATTGCTAATTAATTTTACTTTCTGTCACCATAAAAATAAGAGCCATCATATGGGGTAAGTTAACTTCACGAGTAACGGTCGGATGGTTACTTTTTACTGAAATGTGCACAAGTGTCCAGAATATAAAAAGTTGTGGCTGTCATCGAAAACAGAGCCATCAACCAACTTTGCAACTGTGGTTGAATACTATCTAAGATATATACTTTGCATCTATCAAAAAAAAAAAAAAAAAAAAAACCACCTGTTATATACTTTACTGAGTGCATTCCGTACGCCTACAGAATATGTGGTGAAAAAGTATTTTCTTCCAGACACTGTGGTGTCCAATAACCTAGCTGCAAATATGTATGGTTGCTATTGAGTTTTCTGGAGGTCTGCAGTGGAATGTGTTTAGTAGGGATTCTTGACCTTACAATATTGACCACACCACTCACAGTGTTATTATTTCTATTATGCTGATATACAGTTTTTGATTTTTGGAATTACTTGTGGTAGATTAGTTTCTTGTAAACATATGCTTACCGGACTATACTGTTGGATTAGGTCATAGATATCATTGATATTTCTACATAGGCTTCTACAGTTTCACTGTATGGTGTAATCCATTATTTGTTTTTAGCAGCTGGGTTTGATTCAGTCTGCCTTTTTAGGTCCAGCCTGTTTTTGACTCTCCAATTTTATTCTTTCTTTTTTCGAGAAAATAGGTCGTCCAGTGTTCATGTTATCTTCTGCGTGCAGATCTAAGATTGGCTTATCAGGGTTGATGTATATATTTGTTAAATTTGGCCACGTTTACTGCATTGGGACTGCTGTTTTAGTTTTTATGGTTTCTGAGGAAGGCTATAATGCAGGTGGCGGCACTAATTGGTGTGCTGTTGGCACGATCTATCGCATGCTGTTCCTTAGTAGATTGCTGTGAGGTTGAAAGTATTTCACGGGCCCAATTTGCAATATACATGGTTGGGGGAATTGCACGTCATTTTGAACGGCTACTGACTGGTATGTATATCTTTGCTCCTGTTGCATAGGTATATTTTGGTGTAGTACGCATAATTGCTTCTCTACTTTCAGCTCTACTCTGCATTTTTTGATCTTTGGATGAAGGGTAACAGCCATGAAGAAGACAGTAATTGAAGAGATTTGTAAGAACCGGAGCTAAAGACGAACTACTTTTCTTGAAGAAAAGAGCAAGGAGGGTATCGAGACCAGGAGAAGTGAAATCTTTAAGCCGAGAAATGGCCGACTTGACGTCATCAGTAGTGAGAACTAATCTATCAAAACTTTTCATAACTTGTCATAACTTTTATATTCAAATGGATAACAGGGAATAGAACGTTACTGTTCGGAAGAACAAAGTTTCGAAGAGTGCGTAGCAAAAATATTAGCAAAGCCAAGAGGACAGTTGATAGAGATATTTGAATCATTAATCATCACAGGAATTCTATAAAATCGCGATAGCCGTTTGAGATAGGACCACAATGGTCTCGAATTGAAATTCCGAGTAAGTTCGGCTTCAGTTGAGTGAAGAAAATGAGAATATTGAGATTTAGTAATTTTCTTAACATGGCGTCTAAGGGAAGAAAAGGAAAAGTAGCTAAAGTTAGTTTTGAGATTTAAATACCTTTTGTGGAGGTAATTTTTGCGACGAATTAAAAACACAAGCTTGTTCGACTGTTGGATCTATCACTGGCTGGATCGACAATTGTGGGATCTCGATATACAATTTTGGAAACTTTGTACAGTATACAATTTTAACTTCTATCTACCTTGGAACCTCAATAGGCTGTTGCTTTAAATTTAAATTCTGGAACAGGGGTCCTCATTTCCCTTCCTAGGTTCACAAGCTATCTGCTGCTCAATAAATTAATTCCATTTAGCCTTTTTTTTGCGTCAGAAGATTCCATGTAATGAGGAATTTTATTTTTTTATATACTTCCCCTGCCTGGATAATTCCGGATAATTGCTATAGAGCTGTGGTATTTCTCCCTAAAAATAAAACATGTGTTACCAACATAACAAGGTTTACTTCGCCGTTCTAGTACATAATCAAAATACACACACTAATTAATTCAATATATCAAAATTTCTCACAGCTCTCTTTTTACTATACATAATATAATGTTCTCACCTTTCCTTTCTTTCAATGAATTCATAACTATCTACAACTTTTAAACAATACAAAGTACTAACTAAACTAATATAGGCAATTATATATGAATATATATATATATACATATATATAGGTAATTACATTATTCTTCCTCTCTCCCTCTATGCACATGAACATCTAATTGGGCATATCCTTCTGAGCCTTCGATGGGCTATACAAAACTAGAGGATATTTCTCCAAAGTACAGGCTATTTTTAACAACAATAACCCATCTAATACATTCCTTTATTTTACACATACTTCTAATACATATAGGTAACACACTCACTCTCTCTGGTTTTATCTATATTCTATTGTCCCCCCCCCCTTTTCTATCTTTCATAATACAATATTCAGTTCATCATAAATCTTCTCTAACTGTCCTATTCATTTTCCCCCCGTTTATATTTTATTTATAATACAGTTTTTTATTAGAAAATTTTTCCAACCTTACTTGCACTTTCTTCTCTCTCTACCTGGATGGGTCTTTTCCAGCGGTCGTCTCTCTGGGCTTGGCCTTTGCTGATCCACTAAGCGCACATCTTTATACTGCTCTCTGTCGGTTCTCTCGACGCACAAGGATTTTTCTCCAGGGTTGCTGCCTTGGCCATCCGTTTGAAGCTCAATCCGATTTTATTCTCAATCGTTTTCCCCCTTTTCTATAACCAATACCCACTGAACTGTGCCATTTCTAAAACTCACCGTTTAACAATTCCCACACACCTCCAACACCATTCTTACTCCCAAAAATTTCTCTCTCGCTCTCTAGCAATTCTCTCTGACTTCTTCTCCCGCTTTTTTGTCTCGGACTCGCTCTTTCTCTCGGACTCTCTCTTTCTTTGCCCCCATCACCTTTTTGTTCATCTCTCTCTCCCTTTTCTTGACCAATCATCTTCTATTTCTCTTTCTACATCTTTATTCTTATTCGCTCATTTCCTTTTTCTGTTGTCTCGATCCACGTTCGGGTAGGTGGCGCTCCCTTTTTTGTAGTGGGGGACATTCGGACGCTATGAAATTTCTAGAACTTTCTTCTGACCATCCTTGTCGACTTACCCCTTTCGTCACGCCCCTTTTTAAGTGACCGCCCTTGAAATTTATAAGAACGCACTTCGGTGTCGCCCTGTTTATACAGCGCTATGATACCCGATCTCGGCTTGCTCTATGATCTCAGGTCTTTCCTCTTAGGAGTCTGAACCCTTTCTTGGGGGTGGGGGGCGTTCCTTTGTCTCTTTTTTCCACAGTGCCGCTCCCACTCTACTTTCCATAAACAAAACAGCTTCAAACCAGCACTCCTATGGTACAGTTTCAGTTCGGACAGGCCCCCCCCCCCCCGTTGCTAATGCTAATCTGCTCTCTACTGAAACAAACAACAGTGGGAGCCCAAGAAAATTGCATAATGCCGTCTGTTTAAAATATAATAATTTCCAAAATTTTACAAAAATATTATTATTAGGAGTTGTAAGAATGGGTTCTTACACGACATCCATTGAGGGAGGCGCCTCCGTAGCCAGGTGGGAAGGAGCAGCAGTGCTTAGCACACTCTTCTTGATTAGACCGGGGTTCGAACCCGTCACCACCAAATACGGAGGAAAGGTCGGGGAATGACCACTGCATATTCCCGGAACAATATGGCCTTAGTTGCTAATGCTCCTAAAAACCAAATAACAACAACAGCCATTGAGGGAAGTTACTACGATTAGCGGAAGAGAATTTGATGGGAACAAACTCAGAAATTGCAGAATGGAGGATTAAGTACAACGGGCTCAAAGTGGCAGGAGTGCTGTGACTCGGGGGAGAACTGGGGGGGGGGGCGATTTTCCAACGCATCACAGCCTAAAAAAATGTGCAACTTGTGAAATGTTTGCCGAACTCTCTGGAACGGAACATGACATTGCCATGGGGGATGTCTTTGTGTGTGCGCGCGATGTAAGGAGTGTAAGGAAATCAGGCGACAACTCAGCGTTGTTATGGGCCTATATGAGAGTTTGAAGGACAGGGTGGATGCCCTCGAAAGATCTAAATTGAGGGCCCATCAGGCTCTCAGCTGCCCACATCAACGCCAGAGCTTGCACTTGGTCATCGCGCAACACAGCGGCAATCCCCAAGGCAGAATGCGCTGGTTCCTCAGGAACTAGTAGTTGTTGGAGACTCTATTGTCAGGGAAACGGGAAACATGCTTTGTAAAAAAGATAGGTGGAACAGGACCAGGGTATGTCTGTCAGGAGCAAAGGTTGATGACTTTGTAGAGCGGATATCATCTTTCAAGGGCACAAAAGGTGATATAGTTGTACACGTTGGCACTAATGATATTAAGAGTAGGAGACCGGCAGAATTACTCAACAAGTACAGGTCACTGTTGAAAAAAAGCCGAGAATTAGGGTTGAATTTGAAAGTGTCTGCAATTCTGCCCAGACACGATAGGAGGGAGTATATGATGAGAGCCTTGTCGATCAATTCGGCCCTGGAAAGATTGTGCAAGGCTCAAGGGGTAGAATTTTTTTCAGCCTGGACTGTACTTGTTAACAGGAGAGATTGCTTCTACAGGGATGGGATACACTTAAATAGAAAGGGTGCAAGAATATTTGCTGATGCTATCGAGGCAGTGTTAGGTGGGTCGGAAAACTGCTAGCTTGGGGGGATACAAAGACTAATAGTTTAACAGTAACCGCAGGCAGAGGTGAAGGTGATTCTTGCACAACTTCTATTAGAATAAGAAGCGACCTGGAGCGAGGGGTGTTGGGGGTTTCAGGGACGGATGGCAGTCATCCTGGAATAGTTGGGTATATGGGATGTGTTAGGGTAACAAGGAATAGGAGTAGGAGCATGTATACCAATGCTAGACGTATAGTAAATAAATTTGATGAATTTGAAGTGTTGGTCAAGACATCAAAGGTGGATATTGTTGGTATAGCATAGACGTGGTGTCACACAGATATAAGGAATGCTGAACTGGAATTTGCGGAGTACAATGTGTACAGAAAGGATAGAAAGGGAGGAGGTGTTATGTTGTTAATTAAGAAAAACATAAAATCAAAATAAGTGCATCCAGTTGATATAGATGAACAGTGCACTGTTGAGTCAGTTTGGTGTGACATAAGCACTGCGAAAGCAAAAATAAGATTAGGAGTGTGTTATAGGCCTAATGACTCGAATGATTACAATGAACAATTGTACAGAGAAATAGAGTGGGCTAGTAAATCGGAATGTCTAATAATGGGAGATTTTAACTTCCCAGATATTGACTGGAACTTGTGGGTTGGTCACTCACACACTAGTCAGACTTTTGTGGATTTATTGGATCATTGTTTTCTGCAGCAGCATGTTCGAGAGGCAACCAGAGAAAGTAATACTCTTGATCATTCGTGTATTAAAAATTTGCAGATAAAGGAACCACTAGGTGGCAGTGATCAGTGTACTGATGTGGGATTTACTTAAAGATTTAATTACCATCAGGGGTAAAGGAAAGGATTTTTGCTTCCGTAAAGGTGAGTACAGTGGTCTCCGACAGTTTTTAAATTCTGTACAGTGGGATCAACTGACGATGTGACCAACAGTATACAGTATTCTAAGTGGGAAGCATTCAAGGAATTAATCGTGGAAGCTACTAAAAATTTCATACCTATTAAGAAATATTGTTCAAGGTTTAGGCCTAAATGGTTATCTAATGAACTAATGAGACTCGTAATAGAGAAGAAAAATGCATGGGATGCATATGAATTATCAAGCGACTCATAAGCCTATGGCAGATATAAGTTAGTCTGTAATCAGGTGACAAAGGAGGTTAGGCAGGCGAAGGCAGATTACGAGAAATCCTTGGCAAAAGATGCTAAGAAAAACAGCAAGGATTTCTTTACTTATATAAACTCTAAAAGGAAGGGGATGAATCTGATTGGCCCACTTGACATCGATGGTTCGACTGTTGATGATCCTGCTCAGATAGCAAACAAACTGAATGAGTATTTTGAATCTACATTCACACATGAGGAATTATTAAGGTTTGAAAATGGCAGAAAGTTATAAAATTGTAGCAGGATACTTAATGATTTTTTAATAACTGAAAGCAAAGTGGAGGAGAAATTTAACATAAGAAAAGCACCTGGGGTGGAATGGATCTATCCAGTTATATTAAAGGAGGCGGCAAAGCAACTAAGCAAACCCTTAGCCATAATTATGAGAGCATCCTTGGACTCAGGAGAGGTTCCCCACGGATTGGAGATGTGCAAATGTATCCCCAATTCACAAAGGGGGATCGAAGGGTGACACGAGTAATTACAGACCAGTTAGTTTAACTTCTGTTCCAGGTAAAATAATGGAGTCACTGGTTAAAGATGCATTGCAGGATCATCTAGACAAGACTGCAGCAATAATTCAGACACAGCATGGGTTTGTTAAGGGAAAGTCTTGTCTGACAAATCTGATAGGATATTATGTGGTTACAAAGGAACTGGATGCAAAAAATAATGTTGATATCATATATTTGGATTTCAGGAAAGCTTTTGACACTGTTGCGCATGGAAGACTATTGTACAAATTGGAGCAGAATGGTATTAAGGGTAAGTTGCTACAATGAATAAAAGGATATTTAAGTGGGAGAAGACAGAGGGTGGTAATCAAGAGGGTGGACTAATAACATTAGTTTTGTATATTTATCAATGATATTGATGTTTTGTATATTTATCAATGATATTGATGAAGATATATCAGGCTTAATGTCGAAGTTTGCAGATGATACAAAGGTTGGCAGGGTTGTTAATGACAGTAATGGCAGTGTGCTACTGCAACAGGATCTAGATAATTTGGGCAGATGGGCTAAGAAGTGGCAACTGAAGTTTAACCTTGACAAATGCAAAGTACTGCATATGGGTAGAAGTAACCCCAGAGAAACGTACCAACTGTGTGGTACTACACTTAAGGTGGTAGAAAATGAAAAAGACCTGGGAGTAATTGTGCAGTCAGATATGAAGTTTTCTGAGCAATGCAGACAGGCTGCCAGGGCAGGTCATGAGGTTTTGTCAATGATATATAGGAATTTTGCTAGCAGGGAAAAGGAGGTGATTATCCCTCTGTATAAGGCAATGGTCAGGCCACGCCTTGAGTACTGCGTACAGGTCTGGAGGCCTCATTTTAGGAAGGACGTAGATTTACTTGAGCGTGTACAGAGAAGGGCAAAAAGATTGGTGAGGGGAATGAAGGGATCCTCTTATCAAGAGTGGCTTAAGTTCTGCAAATTGCAGTGGCTGGAGACTAGGCACCTGTGCGGTGATCTGATTGAGGTGTATAAGGCCTTGAATGGGTTGAGCACGCTGAATTCTGATGGGATCCTTCCACTTGTTCAGATTACGAACCTAAGGGGGCATAAATTCAAATTAAGAAAAGACAGATGTAGAATAGATGTGCGGAAATTTGCCTTTAGCCAGCGGGTGGTTAATTGCTGGAACAAACTTCCATCTATCGTTGTGGAAGTTGATAGGTTGAATAAATTTAAGGAGGAACTGGACAGGGATTTGGAGGGAATGGTGTGATTTTTTTTTTTTTTTTTTTTCGGCTGATGCTGCATAAGCTCATACACTTGCTTTCTTGCATCAAATGCCACTGCTACTACTACTACTAATCAACGTAAAGATCGATCGATTCAAAATTATGGATTGGATAATCAACGTAAATCCAATCAAGATTGCCCAGAAATCGATTTAATGAAGTCCAGTCTGTGTGCCTAAAGATAAAAAAGTATCTGTCAAAGGAAGGTTCAGAAATAAAAGAAAGGAAATCTACGACAATAGGGAAGTGATCTGATCGGATGAAATTATCACCCTTAGAAATTGAAAAGAGAGTTGATTTAAGCGTAAAAACTAAATCAAGGTAAGAGGAGTTCCGGGTGGGAAAGTTACAGATTTGAGTTAGGGCATTACTAAGCCAAATGCTGAAAAATTGCTTAGCCAGTGAATTTGATGAACGATTGGGTCAAAAGCAGTTGGGAAATTAAAATTACCCAGAATAAGATGGTATTGCTTTCGAAGGTTTCAAAAAGATCGCTGCATCTATAATATCCTCTAATTGTTGAATGGTGGCTAAAGAAACTGGGAGAGCAAAGTAAAAAAAGCATAAGTAGGAGAAGCTTTCTTGCATGATTAACTAATAAACCTTCAATGGAAGAAAGTTTAGTGAAGTGCAGCACTTTGACCAAGTGATGGGTAAAGATAGCAACTGATAGTAAAAAAATACTTACATGAAAATAAGAATTTATCGATTTTCAGGGAATTTCAGTGAAATGTTAAAGTTAGAGGTTAGCCAGTCTCATAGGATCTCTGAAGTTCAGAAATCATGGCAAATACTGTGCTTGGAGAATGTATCCGTTGATCCGTCGCTGCCTGTTTTTCATCTTATATCTTTCTGAGAAGGCCATAACTAAATCGTAAGGGATGACAGTTCTTGCAAAGTGTTCGTATACCTGAAGGAAAGGGATATCAAGGAGTAAACGTAGAAATTTTCATGTTCACAAGAACCAGATGTAATTGATCCCTTATGGCCTGTTCCATTAAATGGAATATGTCATTTTCAGCATTTAGAACAACAAAATCAATTACAAACGGAACTTTTTGTGATATTATTTATCTTTCCAGAAGATCTATCTGAAGACGAACATTCAGTTGCTGCTCGGGTAAACTCAAACTAAGGTTGCACTTCCTCCTTCAGTTTCTACTTTTAATCCTGTCGAAATGTACACACACTCAGTTACTCGCTTTCGTAGCAAGATTAATATGTCGGCAAACTTTCCAGTCAATTCACTCCACTGATTTTTCAGTCAGTGGAGCAGATTGAAAGGGGCTAGGTTGGTACCCAAAAACAGAGGCTCCAAGAAAAAATTTGTGTTATATTGCCTATAATTTAGGATCATCTAGACGAGACTTCAGTTATAGCTCGGCACAGCATGGTTTTGTTAAGGGAAAGTCTTGCCTGACCAATTTGATTGGATACTATGATGTGGTTACAAAGGAACTGGATGCAGGGAATAACTTTGATATCATATATTTGGATCTTAGGAAGGCTTTTGATACAGTTGCACATGCAAGACTGCTACACAAATTGGAGCAGTGTGGCATTGGAGGCAAATTGTTGCTATTTATAAAGGTATGGTTGAGTTGGAGAAGAGAGATTGGTAATCAATGGCCACTGCTCATCGTGGACTAATGTTATTATTGGAGTCGCCCGGGATTCAGTGTTGGTCCATTGTTGTTTTTTGTATTTATTAATGATATTGATGATGGTATATCAGGCTTAATGTCCAAGTTTGCACACGATACAAAGGTCGGCAGGGTTGTTAAGAAGACTAATGACAGTACGCTGCTGCAACAGGATCTAGAAAAGTTGAGCAGATGGGCTTGAGAGGTGGAAAATGAAGTTTAACATTGACAAATGTAAAGTACTACATATGGGAAGCAGCAACCCCAGAGTGACCTATCAACTCTGTGGTACTACACTGACAGTGGTAGAGAACGAAAAGGACCTGGGGATAATTGTGCAGGCAGATATGAAGTTTTATGAGCAGTGCAGACGGTCTGCAAGAGTAGCTCATAGTGTCTTGTCAATGATATACAGGAATTTTTCTAACAGGGATAAGTAGGTGAATATCCCCGTATATAAGGCAATGGTGAGGCCACACCTTAAGTACTGTATACAGGTCTGGAAGCCTCATTTTAAGAAGGATATAGACTGTTGGAACGAGTACAGAGAAGGGTAACAAGATTAGTGAATGGAACAAAGGGTTGCTCTTATGAAGAAAGGCTTAAATTTTATAAATTACAGTGTCTAGAGACTAGGCACCTGTGAGGTGATTTGATTGAGGTGTATAAAGCCTTGAATGGTTTGAGCATGCTCAACGCTGATGGAATCCTTCCTCTTGCTCAGAATAATCATTTGAGAGGGCATAAATTCAAATTGAGAAAAGACAGATGTAGGATAGATGTGCGGAAGTTTGCCTTTAGCCAGCGGGTAGTTGGTTGGTGGAACAGACTTCCATCCTTTGTTGTGTCCATAGTGTGCATAGTATTAGGGTCAGGCGCCACCTGTGGTTTCCCACATCTGCGCCATATGTTCGCTGTGAAGGAATACAGTACTACTGTAAATGCCAGAAAAGTGTTGTGTGTTGTATATGACATATTGCGTTAGGTTCTGTTGTGTGTCCTGGCATTTGGCCGCAGGGCCCCTAGTGGGACTCCACGTTGCCCGCACACACCACTAGGAGGTAGCCAGTCTGCCCATTATTCTCTGGCTTGTCTCCGCCAGGGTCGCCAGAGCTTCCTGGACGGAGACAAAAAAAAAAAAAAAAAAAAAAAAAGGTAGAGTCGGGGAAGTACAGAGTGTACGCAAGAAAGGAGGGTATAGCTAGAAATATGGAGGATGTAGGCGAAGGTATCCTCCAGGTTATCAATGGAGCAATAAGCGCCATCAGTTGAAAGGGGAACCCGGGAAGGACGATAAATAAGACAGCAAGAGAGCCGTGTGCAAGTTGCCACTGAGGAATGAGGTGGTCCATACGCCAGTTGATCCTATCCAGGTTAAGATCAGTTGGCCAGTTAGGTTAGGATCAGATGTTTGGGTTGTTCCTATTTTGTGTTGGCAATAAGGTGCTCCGTCTTGTGAAGAGGGCTTGTGCAAACTTGGTAAACTCATAGTAGTAGTTTTCTTCTGTGATGAATAAGTGTTCATTTCCTTGAGGGTTATCTTGTATACGAGTAAACAGGATGCTGCGGAGGTCCTCATAGTGTTGGCAGGTATATACTAGATGGTTCCAGTCTTCTATTTCACCACATGCACAGTATGGGTTGTCAATGATTCCCATGGATGTTAATTTATGGTTTATTGATCCGTGTCCAGTGATGAGGTAGGTGGTATGAAGACCAGGAGAAAACCAAGTTGGAGATTTAGGAAATACGGCATTCACATAAGGTATAAATTTCTTGGTGATTGGGCCCTTGTCGGTAGCAGTCCATCTGTCCTGCCAGGTCTGAAGTAGTAGGATGGCAATTTTTTTCTTTTCCTGCCTGATTTCATTCAGGTTATTGATGGAGTGTCCAAGGATAGTTGCTGGTATACCCCTGGATAGACAGTAGTGGAGGCCCCTTCGAATAACCTCCAGATCAAGCGGAAGGACGCCCGCAAGAACCTGAAGGGCTGGGTTGCTAACTGTGCAGCATGCCCTTGTAATAGTAAGAAGGATGGTGCGCTGGATGGTTCCCAGTTTACGTTTGTTGTTGTAAAGAGTTGCCCTGCGAAACCAGACCCCTGATCCATACGTTATGAAGGGAAGGAAGATTGATTTGTACAGAATCTTAAGGGTGCGTCGGTTCAATCCCCAATCGCGACGACTCACCCGTGCGATGAGAGCAGTGTAGTTTCTCACTTTCGCGTGGAGGTGTGCAAGATGCGGAGAGAAAGTGAGCTTAGGGTCAAGTATTATTCCCAGTAGTTTTAACGTAGAAACTAGCTTGACGGTTTGGCCTTGAAGTTTGATAGTGGGGTTTCTAGTAGGCTGCAGTGATCCCTTCAGGAGAATGGATTGTGTCTTTTGGGGTGAGAGTCTTAGTTTGTGTAGGGCTGCCCAGTTCTGAAGGATTTGAAGTGCCTGGTTTCCTCTGGCTTCCAGAGAAGCTCTGCTGTCAGCCTCAATCGAAATGGTCACATCATCAGCAAAGGCTTGTATACCTACAGGACCTAGGTCCAGTCCAAGGAGCTCATCCAGGACAATGTTCCACAAAAAAGGACCAAGGACTGAACCCTGGGGGCAACCTCTGTAGATTGACCTGGTAATTCTTCGGTACGTTGAGGAGATTGTAATTTTCCTATTTGATAAGTAGGTTTCGATGCATTTGTATAAATTTAATGGTATATTTGCTTGCCTAAGTCTGCGAAGGATACTTGCCCACCAGAGCCTGTCAAATGCTCCTGCGAAATCTATTGCTATTAGTAGGTAGTATTTGGAGGTAGAAGTTGAGACTGCAGAGATGATCCTTTGCAGTGCGTCTTCTGTGCAACGCCCCGGTCGAAATCCAAACTGGAAGTTGGACTGGAGCCCAGCTTTGGTGTAATGGTCTTGGAGCCGTACTAGGAGTAGTCGTTCAAACAGTTTACTGACCATGGATAAAAGGGCAATGGGTCGGTATGACTCTGGTTGTTGGAGTGGTTTAGACGGATTTTTTATGATCAGTTTTACATTGGCGTTTTTCCATTCTTCTGGGAAAGATCCATGGGACAAGCACTTATTGAAGAGGTCGAGTAGAAACTGGATGTTAATTTGGGCGGTCTTTTTAAGGACTTCGGGTTCAATGAGATCTGGTCCGGGACATTTCCTCTCTTTCATTTTGGTAAGAGCCTGCTGCAGTTGATCTGTGGTAAATTGGTCTTCTACAGCATTGTTGAAGTAGATGTTGTTTGCCTGGCATATTTCTTGCTGTTGTACTGTCAGAGGATCAGTATCTGTACCAAAAAGCGTGTCCAGAATATTGGCCATAGACTGCTCCCACGATGTAGTCATAGTGCCGTTTGGTGTGAGAGTGGATTGGATAACTTCGCCCCTCGGGAGCTTGTTGGTGGTGATGTGGTACCCATATGTCGGGTACTGAAATACCATATGTCGGGTAATACTGGGTTCAGTATTACCGACTGGCAATACTGAACCCACCCCCCAGGGTTCAGTATTGCCAGTCGTTTTGACGAGTCGTTCCCAAGATGATCTTTTACACTGCCTTATAAGGGAGGTGTAGTCGTTTCTGACTCTTCGATATTCTTCACGGAGGGTGTTGACCTCATTTGGGGGCCAAGAGGTACGAGCTCTCTGAAAGGCTTTTCTTTTGGAGTGTACAATTCGGCGAAGGTGCTCCAGCTCTGGGGACCACCATGGGACGGCATTAGGCATTGGTCTTTTCTTTCTAATTGATTGATTGCAGGCCTGGATGATGATTTCTGTTGTGAGCTTTTGATGTTGGTTGGGGTCCAGTGCTGGAAGATCAGAAGAGTTGTGGTTCTGGATCATGGTCTGCAGCGTGGAGCAAAAGATTTCCCAATTGGCCTTGTTAATGGCATAGCGACTAATATTGTAGTGAGGTGGTGGAGTTGGATCAATGGATCTTGTAAGTTGAAATGTAATAGCTCTGTGATCTGAGGTGGTCCAGGCCTCATTGACCTGCCACCCAGAAATTTTGCTGGAAATGGATCGTGTAGCTATGGAGATATCTATTGTGGATTCCCACAGAGTGCTGGAATAGGTAGGCAGGTTATTGGGCTTGTTCAGAACCAGGAAGGGAGAAGTGGCCAGGAAATCTTCAAGAAGCTGCCCATTGTGGCACCCAGAGCGATCAGTGGTCAGGCTGTACCAGGTAGGAGAGCGGCAATTTACATCTGCCCCAAGGATAATCTTGCTGTTGGGAAGTGTAGCAAGGACTGTACGTAGATAATTTATTGTTGGAGTGATATCTTGGCCAGGTCTGCAGTAGAGGGAGATGAGGTAGAAGGCTCCCAACGGGCAAATTACATGGGCACACGCCGCCCATGCAGTGCATAGGGAGGAAATTCTTGTAACCATGATGTTAGGGTTACGGACAGCTATGGCAGCCCAGGGCGTATCTTCATCTGTATGTATGATTTTGAAAGTCAGGGGGTATCCCCTGACTTGCTTTGAATGGGTATATGGCTCCTGTAGAATTAATATGTCAGCATTTTCCTCTTCGTTGTGTCCAGCTGAACCTAAATAAATTTAAGGCTGAGCTGGACAGGTACTTGGAACGAACGGAGGGGTAAAATGGGAGCGTGTTTTTATTTTTGGCTGATGCTGTATAAGCTTGTTTTCTTGCATCATATGCCTCTACTAATGCTAATCCCAAAAACACCAGAAATGCGCACCAGTGCTTGTCCGCCTGTAAAACTTTTTAATGGACAAAGACATTCACAATTTTTAATACGTCACTCAGTGACGTATTAAAACTGTTTTTAAGGCTTTACTTTCAAACAGAATAACTGAAACTGTAGCTACCGAACTGGTATTTACTTTTGCTTAATCACCTTTCTCTGGGCATTTAGCTTGAGTCTTTAGGGATCCTGATAATGACTCATTATGCAAATAAAACATTGACCATTGCATGTGGTCTGGCCAGCTGATTGAGTTGAATTTTGAACCTTTAGGAAAAAAAGAAATTTGTCTGCTTTGAACTTTTATTGTTGTTATTATAACAATAGAACTTCAAAGATGCAGTTGTAATTATAATGCGTGTACATTATAATTACAACTTGGAAATGAAATGTTTACCTTATATTTTTTCAACTTTAACCACAATCAAAAAAATAAAATTTATGTTTATTTTCATACTTTATAATTCTTCTTACAATTAAAAACTTAAATTAAAAACTGAGGTTGTTGTGTTTAAAAAGATTATATTGCGTCTCGGAAAAGTTCAAAAGAAAAATACTGTTATTTTGTTCATTTAACTTTATTTCTCCTTAGAATTTAAAAACGTCATGTCAAGTTCCATTCTAATAGAACTTTCACATCACCAAAACTAAATGTTTCAGTAGCCCAAGTTTAGGCTGTTAACCATAAGGTATGCCGATCTCAGTTTGAATCCCAACAGATGGAAAAAATCATGTGGTGCCCACTAGCGGCGAATAGGAAAGGAGAGCCCAATCACGTGGTTCGTTTCGTGCAAAGGACTGTGGGAGCCAAAATGTGTTTGGACTATATTATGATAAGGTCAGTGATAATAAAATGTGTATACATCTCTTCTCGTTGTATACATATACTGTAGTTTATACTGCTGTGAGTAATACGCCTATTAACTATCTAGGCAAAAAAAAAAAAAAAGGCGTCGCACAACGAAGTCCCGAATTAGCTACTCTCTTTTGTGGCAACTCTCGAACCATATTTAGCATCAAACATAGAATACCTTCTTCAATCGATTATCTGAAATATTTTATAAAATGTAAAAGAACCACATGATATCATAATTATTAACCAGCAAATGAGAAGACTTGAGAATTATCTGCAATCAATAGGTCTGTCTGGTGATAAACCTAGAAAAAAAATAAATAAAACACGGTCAAATCACATTTACCAATAGGAAAATGAAGAACATTACAGCTTTCGTTCAAGGCATACAAATCAAAAAAGTCTGTTTCCATAAAGATCTTGACATTACATGAGACGAGAATCTCACTTTCAAAGAGCGTTTTGATCTGATCTGACAATAATGAAGACATGCAAATGGAGCTGCAAATATTAAGACTAGACATTCTCATTTTACTTTAGTGTAGTGTATCATTCTTCTGGCTTTATACGCCTCAGTTCTTTGCATTAGCCAATCCCATTTTACTTTAGTGTAGTGTATCATTCTTCTGGCTTTATACACCTCAATCAACGGTAAACTGAAAAATAGGTGCCACAGGCAGCTTTCGACTCGTGGAAGGGTCCATGCTAGTCTAATAAAGGAGGTAGCGTTCTCATATATTTTCTTCAAAATCATAATATATGGGGTCTCTATGCCTTGTTTTCCAGTGCCCGAAACATTGCCTTATGCTGTATGGAGTCAAATGCCTTTTCATAATCCACAAATGCCAGGCATAATGGTGTTTTATATTCATTTGCTTTCTCCATTAGCTGTGATATTACGTGAAGGTGATCCATAGTTGAGAATCCTGTCCTAAAGCCAGCTTGCTCTTTCGGTTGATTCTCATCAAGTATTCTTTCTAATCTGTTAGTAATGGTGAACAACTTGTAGATGTTAATCGGTCTGTAAGCACTCCTTAGGCTTCACATATTTTCTAATGCATTTTGTGAAGAGTCTTGCCAGTTTTTGTGTCATGTCTCTTCTTCCCAATTTTAACAACTCTATAATAATTTCATCTTCCCCCTGGAGATTTCTGATCCTTCATTTTCTTCAACGCATGTTCTACCTCATCAGGAAGAATATCGTGTGTGTCGTATGTGTTACTAATTTGCGATCCACCTTCCCTACTGCTAGCATCTGCATAATTCCCTTGCTCCGTGTATAATTCTCTATAGTAATTTTCTGCTATTTGAATTATGCCTTTTGTGCTAATTATGAGTACACCATCGCTATTATTAAGTTTCAGTATCATTTGTTTTTCTGTATTACTGCTCATGGCTGCTGATTTAAGTCCTTCGTTTTCCCTTAATGCTTGTTCTACTTTTCTTATGTCCTCTCTGAGTCTCTTTCTAATGGCTTTGCATAACTCAGTATACTCAATTTTGTCCTTGTCTTTTATTCTGCTCTTCATTTGTCGTCTTCGGTTAATAATGACAAGCGTTTCTTGACTAATTTTTTTCTTCTTTGGATTTATTTTTACCTATAGGTTTCTTGGGTTTTATCACTTTCAGGAAGTTGTAATATTCCTCGTCGATATCTTGGTCCTGAGCAGTCTGCAGAAGCTCAAACTTGTTCTTAAATTCCAGTACTTACTGCTTTTTCTCCTTTTCATTTATCTCAAAGACCTTCGTATTATTTATTCGAGTCAGTTTTTTCCTTTCTTTTCTTACATCTGTATCAAGTGTGCATCTTACCATTCTGTGATCACTTCCAACATTTATCTTGTTTAGGTCGGTAACATCATACACGATATATTTTCTGTTAGTGAGGATGAAGTCGGTTTCATTAGTTGTTAATCAATTTGGACTCTTCCATGTCCACTTTCTGTTCACCCTTTTCTTGAAAAAAGTGATTACGGACAATCCTTGAGATTCTGCAAATTCCACAAGTCTTTCACCTCTTTCATTTCTTTCACCAATTCCAAAATTTCCTATAGTTCACCTTTCTGCGCTGTTTTGTCTTTTTCCATCCTTATCATTGAAGTTCCCCATAATGATATGTAATTTTCTGCTCATCTGGAAGACTCAATTTCGGTGTGCATTTCTTCAACCTCTTCATCATCATGGCTCGAAGTTGGGGCATAAATCATTATAACTTTTAGCTTGTACCTCTTAGAAATCCTGAGTGTTAGTCTTGACACCCTTGGTGATGTACTTCTGAATTCAAAAATGTTGTTTTTTTATATGTTTATGGACCAGAAAGCCAACTCGGCAATCTCTCCTTTCACTGTTTCCATTGGTGTACAGCAGATTTCCACTTGATAAAATTCTAAGTGATTCATTTTTTCTTGTTGTTTCAGCCAAACCGATGATATTCCAATTTATATTTTGTAATTCCTTTTCCAGCTCTAATATCCTGTTTTCACCGATGAGCGATCTTGCGGTGTAGCGTGTGTTTAGTGTCAAACGGCACCACGGGTTTCCCCCATCTCCGCGGGCTATACATTGTGGGTGTGAAACAGAACACTGTCAATGCCAGAGGTTTAAAAGTGTATGGATTTTGTACATGTGTAGTGTCGTGTACCGTTGTTCCTCTGGTCATTTTGCCGCTGGGCCCCTAATGGGACCCAACGTTGTCCACACTCTGTCTCGTAGGGGCAGACCAGGTATACCAGTATTATAGTTATTTACTCTGGCAGGTCCTGCCACCTAATTTCCTGAGATTTCAGTGGCAAGGACCTTAAAAAAAAATAAATAAATAAATAAAATAAAATAAATAAATATTAAAAATAAATAAATAAATAATAATAAAAAAAAACACGTTATAGTTATGGGTCAGCCAAAAAGAAGTACTATTTATGCAAATAAATGTTGTTAACTTTTTGGGTGTAGGGCTCAAGCAATTTAACAATGGTTCAGACACTAGTAATTATAATTAAAAGAGAGAGAGAGGGGCGGGGAGACTGAAGGCTGGGAGGGGAAAGACAGAAATAAAGGGTCCATAGAGAAGATTACCCCCAAATCAGTGGAGCAGGCCCATGCCCCACCAGAGGGAAGAGAGGGGCGGCGAGGGGAGGAGGAGACCAGAAGGCACCTCCCCCTCCCGCCCGGGGAGTGGAGGCAAAGGGCCACGCAAGGGAGCGTGGCTTAAAAAAAAAAAAAATTCTATCGAGTCCCAAAGGAAGGTCTTTTATCTGGGTGAGAGCCAGTTTCGTTGAGTCCAAGGATGGTTAGTTTAGTCGTGGTGCCTGTTCTTGATCCCTGTAGATAGCAATAAGTGTCCTCCTTCGGGTGAACAGTCCCTGGGCGAATTTTGTCAACTCCTTATACTCCTCTTGCTAGTCCAACAGGTTTGATTTCCTGTCGCGAGGGAAGTAAGTCAGCTTTGTCATCAGGAGGCAACGGAGATCCTCATAATTTTCACAGTTGTACATTATGTGAGACCATGTCTCCACTTCCCCACAGACACAGCGGGGATCGTTTACTAATTTAAAACTGTTTAGTTTGGCATTCAGGGCCCCATGACCTGTTAAAAGATACGTAGTGTACAGTCCAGGGTGAAACCATGATGGTGCTTTTGGGTATAATCTTCCGACATCAGGCAGAAATTTCCTCGTTATTTCCCCTTTTGTGGATTCTGACCACCTATCCTGCCAGACCTGCTGCAGGTGGGTGGCGAGTTTTGTTTTCTCTCTTTCCAGGTTTCCTGTAGGGTCAATGGAGTGGCCCAGGAAGGTGCAGGGAAGCCCTTTTGCGAGATGCTGCACCATGGCACAACGCACCACCTCGAGGTCAAGGGGGAGTGCTCCCGCCAGAACCTGCAGAGCATGTGTACTCACAGTGCAGCATTGATTGTAACAGGCCAAGTTCAGTTTCCGTACATGGCATCCTGGTCGTACCCAGAAATTCTTAGCACCCTCTGCTTCCACTCTGATCGTTTCGCTGCCGTAAGAGGGGGAGTGAAAGCCGCTAGGGAGTGCAGGCCATTTGTTTCGTCGTGTTATCATGTGTTGGAGGGTTTGTCTTTTCCTCTTCACGCTGACCACGCGTCTCTTCAAGACGCGTGGTCAGCGTGAAGACCTAAATGACGTAACAGGGCTTACTCTCGAGGTGTGCACGAGTGGATTTTAAGGAGGTAGGCCAACCGGACTTCTCTTAAATCTTCTCTAATAGACAGATATTGGATTCATCAGTGTTTTAGACTGAGTGTCTGTTAACACACAGAATACCTGTTCCCCCCCTCTAAGTCATAACTGCTGTAATAGTGACCAAATAGAATCGCCCCCCCCCCCTTCACGTTAGAAGAAAACAAGAAATGCCCTGGAGACTGGACCTAATCGAACCGGAGACGGCAAAAGAAGCAACGGAACATATACCGGAAGTACTACTAAAACTATTAATTTGCTGCCTGGAAGCAAGTAAATTTCCACTACGGTGGAAAAAGGTAAATTAAAAACTGCTCCTAAAAACACAACAAGGCCACTGGAGATACCTAGTTCCTACAGACCCATAGCCCTGCTACCAACCATTAGTAAAATATACGAAAGGCTGTTACATACCAGAATCACATGGCTTTATAATGAAGTAAATCCTAACATAACAAAGCAATACGGATTTACTCCTGGCAGATCCACTATTGAAGTAATACAGAACCACCTCTCTAGAGCCACCCTTGACAAGACTCAGAGTGCCAACTTGCCATTGAATCTTTACAATTGCATGAAGGATTACCTGGCTGATAGAGCAGTTCAAGTTACCACACCATATAAATGCCTCAGTCGCCCAGTCTGCAGGTACTGCCCCCAGGGTTATGGCCTGGGTCGCTCCTGTGGAACTTTGTTTTAGATGACTTCCTCGCCATGGATCTGGGTGGTTTGGAGGCCCAGGCCTATGCAGATGACTTGGTCTTGACCATGTCATCGAGGTTGACAGCAGATCCTCCCTGGAAATGCAAGCAAATGATGCCCTGCAAAAGCTGCTACATTGGACGAAGCTACATTTGCTCAAACTAGCACCCGATAAGAAAATCGATGCTGCTAAAAGGTACGCTAGACTTAAGGAGACCACCACAAATTAAGATTGAGAACAAAACAGTTAAGTTGTGCGAACAGATCAAATACCTAGGAATAATCCTGGACAGAAAATTAAATCTCAAGCCACACCTAGAATATATTAAACAAAAGATAAGAAGATATGCGACCCTCGTCGCTAGAGTCACCCACAGGGAATGGAGCTCAGCCGCACTACCCTCTCTCTCTCTCTCTCTCTCTCTCTCTCTCTCTCTCTCTCTCTCTCTCTCTCTCTTACAAAGCTCTCTTCATCCATGCCATCACGTATGTTTCCCCCTGTCTGGTACGTGAGGGCGGGTCTAGAAGTGAATAAAAGGATCCTCGAAAACCATCAAGAGGACCATCCTCCTTACCATGACGAGAGCAACTAGCACGGCTGCCTTCCAGGTCCTGGCAGGGGTTCTTCCCCATGGACCTTGAGGCTACATGCTGCAGTCTGCTCTACCATCTTGCTAGAAACACATCGGCTGCAATGTATGATCTCACCACTGACATCACTAATGACCGCAAATTTGAGAAGAGAATAATCACCGACCACGTCGTCCAGATTAGGCAGAGGAGATGGAGCTACACAGAAAAGGGCACACTGACTAGAGGAGTCCTCCCCACTGTCACCAAGCTTTACCATAAGGCGCCAGCTTGGGTGAAGCTTAGTTTTAAACGGGACAAGCCCCGTTTAAAGCTAAGCTTCACCAACTTGGCTTCATAGATAACGCGGACTGTCCCTGTGGCAACACGGAATCTTGGAGACACTTAATGTTCGACTGCGATCTGTAGGACGACCTACAACTACGCCTAATAACGGACAACCAAGAACCCAGACTACAAGGCACTCAGTCAATATCCCCAGGATCTATTTTCCAGAAAGAAAACAGTGATAGCAATACACCAAAGGAAACACGACTAGAAGGATTGCAGGAGGTCAAACAAGAACGTGACACACAAATAACACTTATCATAATTAGCACTAATGATATTAAGGGTAGGAGACCGGTGGAATTACTTAACAAGTACAGGTCAATGTTTAAAAAAAGCCGTGAGTTATGGTTGAATTTGAAAGTGCTGCAATTCTACCCAGACACGTATAGCCTTGTCAATCAATTCGGTCCTGGAGAGATTGTGGAAGGCTCGAGGGGTTACAATTTTTCGCAGCCTGGTCTGTGCTTGTTAACACGAGAGACTGCTTCTACAGGGATGGGATACACTTAAATAGAAAGGGTGCAAGAATATTTGCTGATGCTATCGAGGCTGAGTTCGGTGGGTCGGAAAATTGCTAGCTTTGGGGATTACACGGACTAATAGATTAGCAGTAGCCGCTGGCAGAGGTGAAAGTGATTCTTGCACTGCTTCTATTGAAATGAACAGCAGCCTGGAAAACAAGGTGCATGGGATTCCAGAGACTGCTGGAAGTCATTGCGGAACAAGTAAATACATGGATGTTAGGACAACTAAGAATAGAAACAGGTGCATGTATACTTGTGTAAACACCAATGCTAGGAGTTTGGTAAATAAATTTGATGAATTTAAGGTGTTGGTCAAAACTTCAAAGGCAGATATTGTTGGGATAACAGAGACATGGTGTCACACAGATATAAGAAATGCAGAACTGGAATTTTTGTAGTACATGTGTACAGGAAGGATAGACAGGATAGGAAAGGAGGAGGAGGAGGAGTTATGCTATTGGTTAAGAAACACATAAAATCTAAGGAAGTGCATCCAATTGATGTTAGTGGACAATGCAATGTTCAGTCTGTTTGGTGTGACCTAAGCACTGGGAAAGGAAAAATGAGAGTAGGTGTGTGCTATACGCCTAATAAATCTGATGAGTATAATGAGCAATTGTGCAGAGAAATAAAGTCGGCAGTAAATTAGTGTCTCATAATGAGGGATTTTAATTTCCCGGATATTGACTGGAATTTGTGGGTTGGTCACTTACACAGTAACAAGGCTTTTGTGGATTTATTGGATGACTGTTTTCTACAGCGCATGTTCGGGAGGCAACTAGAGGGAGTAATACTCTTGATCTGATTATCAGTAGTGATTCTTCATGCATTAAGAGTCTGCAGATAAAGGAACCACTAGGTGGCAGTGATCACAGTGTGCTGAAGTGGGATTTATTCGAAGAGATAATTACCATCAGGGGTAAAGGGAAGGGTTTTTGTTTCGTAAAGGTGACTACGGTGGTCTGAGACAGTATTTAAATTCTATACGGTGGGATCCATATAGATGATGGTTACCAACAACAAATACAAAATGGGAAGTATTCAAAGAAATAATCTTGGAAGCTACTAGGTTTTTCATACCAAACAAAAATTATTGTTCACGATTTAGGCCTAAATGGATGTCAGATGAACTGATTAGACATGTGGCAGAGAAGAAAAATGCATGGGATACAAATAAATTAACAGGTGACACGGAACTATGATAAATATAACATGGTCTATAACTAAGTCACAAAGAAGGTTAGGCAGGCAAAGGCAGATTACGAGAAATCTTTGGCAAAGGATGCAAAGGAAAACAGCAAAGAGTTATTTACTTATGTAAACTCTAGAAGGAAGGGGATGGATCAGATTGGTCCATTGATATCGACGGTTCAACTGTTGATGATCCTGCTCACTTAGTTAATAAAGTGAATGAATATTTTGCATCTACATTCAGTTATTCAGGGAGTGGATGCCAGAGGTGTATTAAACTCTTGCAGTAAGCTAGATAATCTTGTAATAACTGAGAGAAAAGTGGAGGAGAAATTGTTGAAGATTTCGAAAGGCACCTGGGGTGGATGGAATCTATCCAGTTATATTAAAGGAAGTAAGCAAACCCCTAGCCATAAGTAGCTTGCAGCCCGTCTGCAGTTCTCTGAGCAGTGCAGACGGGCTGCAAGAGTAGCTCATGGAGTATTGTCAATGATATACAGGAATTTTTCCAGCAGGGATAAGGAGGTGATTATTCCATTGTATAAGGCAATGGTCAGGCCACACCTAGAGTACTGTATACAGGTCTGGAGGCCTCATTTCAAGAAGGATGTAGAGCTGCTGGAACGAGTACAGAGAAGGGCAACAAGATTAGTGAATGGAACAAAGGGGTGCTCTTACGAAGAAAGGGTTAAGTTTTGTGAATTACAGTGTCTGGAGACTAGGCACCAGCGAGGTGATCTGATAGAGGTGTATAAAGCCTTGAATGGTTTAAGCATGCTCAATGCTGACGGGATTCTTCCTCTAGCTCAGAAAAATCACCTGAGAGGGCATAAATTCAAATTGAGGAAAGACAGATGTAGGATAGACGTGCGGAAATTTGCCTTTAGCCAGCGGGTGGTTGGTTGGTGGAACAGACTTCCATCCCTTGTGGTGGAGGTTGATAGCCTAAATAAGTTTCAGGCTCAGCTGGAGAGGTATTTTGAACGAACAGAGGGGTGAAGTGGAAGTGGGTTTTTTTTTTTTTTTTTTGGCTGATGCTGCATAAGCTTGCTTTCTTGCATCAAATGCCTCTACTAATGCTAATTATGAGAGCTTCCTTGGACGGAAGGGAGGTACCCATGGACTGGAGATGTGGAAATGGGACCCCAATCCACAAAGGAGGATCAATGGGAGACAGGTAATTACAGACCTGTTAGTTTCACTTCTATTCCAGGGAATTTAATGGAGGCACTGGTTCAAGAAGCACTGCATGATCATCTAGACAAGACTTCAGCATGGGTTTATTAAGGGGAAGTCTTGTCTGACCAATTTTATTGGATACTGTGATGTGGTCACAAAAGGAACTGGATGTAAAGAATAATTTTGATATCATATATTTGAATTTTAGAAAGGCTTTTGATACTTTTGCACATGGAAGACTGCTGTTCAAATTGGATCAGTATGGCATTGGAGGAAAATTGTTGCTATTTATAAAGGTATGGTTAAGTTGGAGAAGAGAGATTGGTAATCAATGGACACTACTCTCCTTGGACTAATGTTATTATTGGAGTCCCCCGGGATTCAGTGTTGGTCCATTGTTGTTTTTTGTATTTATTAATGATATTGATGATGGTATATCAGGCTTAATGTCCAAGTTTGCACACAATACAAAGGTCGGCAGGGTTGTTAAGGACACTAGTGACAGTACGCTGCTGCAATAGGATCAAGAAAAGTTGAGAAAGTTGGCTGAGAAGTGGCATCTGAAGTTTAACCTTGACAAATGTAAATTATTGCATATGGGAAGCAGTAACCCTAGAGTAATGTATCAACTGTGTAGTACTGCACTGACAGTTGTAGAGAGAGAAAAGCACCTGGGGGTAATTGTGCAGGCAGATATGAAGTTTTCTAAGCAGTGCAGACGGTCTGAAAGAATAGCTCATGGTGTCTTGTCAATGATATACTGGAATTTTTCTAACAGGGATAAGTAGGTGAATATCCCCTTGTATAAGGCAATGGTCAGACTAAACCCTGAGTACTGTATACAGGTCTGGAGGCCTCATTTTAAGAAGGATGTAGAGCTGTTGGAACGAGTACAGAGAAGGGCAATAAGATTAATGAATGGAACGAACAGTTGCTCTTACGAAGAAAGGCTAAGTTTTGCAAATTACAGTGTCTGGAGACTAGGCACCTGCTAGGTGATATGATTGAGGTGTATAAAGCCTTGAATGGTTTGAGCATGCTCAATGCTGATGGGATTCTTCCTCTTGCTCATTATAATCGCCTGAAGGACATAAATTCAAATTAAGGAAAGACAGTTGCAGGGTAGATGTGCGGAAGTTTGCCTTTAGCCAGCGGGTGGTTGATTGCTGGAACAAACTTCCTTCTGTCGTTGTAGAAGTTGATGGTTTAAATAGATTCGAACTAGACAGAGATTTGGAGCGGGTGAATGGGTGAAATGAGAAGGGTGTTTTTTTTTTCTTCTTTTTTTGGGTGATGCTATATAAGCTTGCTTTCTTGCATCATGTGCAAAGAAAAATTAACCTTCTCTTTGAAGACTACCTTACTGGTCGGCCATTTGTCGTCAAAACAAACCAGTCTTTTTCAGATATTTCTTATTTCTCCAGGGGAGTAGCTCAAGGCTCACTTCCGGACTTATCCTATTTGTTCTTTACTTTAAATTCTCTCTCTTCTTCCATCTTCTCACCTAGTAGCGTATGCCGATGACATTTTCATTCTGATCACTGATAAAAACCCTAACCAGCGTGAACTGAAAATCTCTGCCTTGCTCTGTAATGCATAGTTGGCTTCAAAAGAATCAGCTTGTACTACATCCAGAAAAATCCAAATATAATCCAAATATATAAAAATTTACTTTTAGGACGAAAAGTAATGATTTAGAAATAACATACAAAGGAAAACAACTCGAAATGGTGAATGATACAAAGTTTCTAGGAGTCTGGCTAGATGATAAGTTGAGTTGGCACAAACAAATAATCACCTTACGAAAGAAGACTTCGTCACTAGCAGGAATACTTGCCCGAGAATTTGCCTGCGTGCCTCCTTCCCTTCTCAGAAAAGTATTCTCTTCCCTAATAGAACCTCACCTCACATATGGAATCATCTCATGAGGTAATTACCTGTCAAGAAAACCTTGACAAAATCAATTCACTGGTCAATCGATGTGTTCGTTCGATTTTAGGCCTTCCCTGGAATGTATCGGTAACTTCCAGATAAAAGGAAGCAAGACTCTTAAGCATCTACCAACTGCTACAAAAAGCTGAGGTGGTCTTTGTCTCAAAAGCTTTGAAAACACCAAACTTTCCTCCACTCTTCAGATCATTTTTTATAACAATAGAAGAAGAAGAAATAACATATAATTTAAGAAATGAAGCGAACCTGAAGGTTCCGCTTTTTAGAAAAGCCATAGGTCAGAATAATATAAAATACAGAGGCGCAAAAATTTGGAATAATCTTCCTGAAAATATTAGAAATGCTATTTCACTAAACCGTTCAAGAAGTTCCTAACTGAACACATCACCAGGGATGTCTCATCTAAATCACCTTCCACTGAACTCCTGAACTTTGCATTTCAGTTTGGAAATTATGTAAACAAGTTGAAGCTATCAAAAATATTGTGCCACTCTAGGCAGTTATTTCATCATATTTTTCTTTCATACTTCTTATTGTAAAAGTATTCACAATGTAATTATAAATACTGCTGTAAATCAAGTGACATATGTGGTTGGTTTTCGAAGGTCTCTGTAATGGAATGTAGAAACATGTCCGATTAATTTGTGATTTATCTGTTGAATAACACCTGTGCAATTTCAGATCTGATTTTTTATTGTTATCTTTTTCAAAGGGAACACCCTCTAAAAAGCCTCTGGCTTATGTGTTCTTCCTTCCTTCTTGCTGTTATCTCCCAACGAGTGTAACACAAAATAGGGATAAATAAATTATCAAATTACCAGTCATCTCAAATATTTTATAAAATGTAAAGGAACCCCATGAAATCATAATTATTAACCAGGTGCTTGCTTCAAATGAGAAGACTTGAGAATTATCTGCAATCAATAGATCTGTTTGGTGATAAACCTAGAAAAAAATATAAAACACGATCAAATCACATTTACCAATAGGAAAATGAAGAACATTACAGCTTTCCTTCAAGGCATACAAATAAAAAAAAAAAAAAAAAAAAAATCTGTTTCCATAAAGATCTTTGCATGCCATGAGACGAGAATCTCACTTTCAAAAAAGCGTTTTGATCTGACAAGAATGAAGACTTACTCAGCTGTGCGGACTTCGTAACAGCAAGTGATAGAGCTGCAAATATTAAGACTAACCATTGTAAACATTAGTTTACTGTATCATTCTTCTTGCTTTATACGCCTCAGTTATTTGCATCGACACTGGAATCATATCAAAAGACCTTTCTTGCACAAGACTACTGACTACTGGACTGAATAAATAGGGTAGCAGGCGACTATAACCATTTCCGATCAGTCTTGTAAGCATATGAAGACATCAAATATTGGCTAAGAATATACTCACTTTAGCTCAGCGCAACGTACAGGTTTGCCCGTTCCACTCGTAACGTGCCCGATTGCCCATTCCACCCGAGATAGCATAATCTCTGGTCCATAATTTGCGGGAAGGTCATGCAGTGATGCACGCACCTTCCCCTGCAATGAAACTTGAACAAAATTAACAGCTTGAAGAAGCTCAGTCCTGCAAATGCTTAATTTCCTGAATAAGTCCTGCACAAATTCTTACTTCATTCACTCTTCCGAATTTTAAACAAGAGCATAAGGGAGATATATCTGACATCCCCGCCAGGTTGCTGGGATAACATATTCACTATATTCGGAGCGCCAAATATACGTAACTAATGGAAAATAATTTACAAGTGCGATGCTGATACATTAAATGATAGCATTTAGTGTATCAGAGCAGTAACAGTACGCAATAAAGTGAAATGTATTGATATTTCGGACTTTTAACAAATCCTTTTGAAAAGTCCAAAGCGAATTTACCAAAGCAAATTGATAAAACTGAGGATTTATATTTCAGGCTTTTACATGTTAATTAATAAAAAAAATATATAAAATTTTATTTATATATAATTTTATATATTTCAGTTAAAGTACATATTTTAAAAAAATTAAAACAGGTAAGAATACTACCATTATAATTATTCCTGAATGAAATATAATGCTTTTTATATGATGCTTTTTACACGTTATTAAAAGTCTAGAAAGCATCATAGTTTTGACAAAGGATCTCCCACAGAGACTTGAACCATAAACATTTGTAAGCAGACAATTGTTTCCCTGCCTCAACAAATTTGACTGCCACAAATAACACCGTTAAAGCTATAGAAACTCGGAGACCAGGCCTTGTGTGATTGTTACGCAGAAATCGGCTTAGAAGAGCAACGAAAACTGAACTCAGCGTGTTTGAGTTTTCTCGGGGCAAGCTTTTTTCATAACCGAGGATGAGGAGAACAGAGACACATGCCTGATCTACAAGAATCAAGTAAAAAATACGCTTTTCTATATAAGCCACAAAATGGAATATTGTCTCAAATGTGCCTCAGTGGCGCATAGTACATTTAAGAAAATGAAGCAAGAAAAAAATGAATGGATTTGTGTTGGCTGTACTGCAACAGAGATAAACCGAACCGGGAAAATATCTGATAAAAAACGAAAAGAAGCGCTCTCTGAGATTATTGATGAATTATCAGATAACGAAGTCTCTTTTGAGGATTCAGAGATAGAAACCCTTGGACTCAAACTCCCTCAACAAGACACCAATTGTACAGACACTACAGTTAATTAATCAAATTTGTTCAGAGCAAAACTCGTCAATAAGTCGAAGCAACACAAATCATCACGACCTGAAATCCCATATAGATGAGTTACAGAACAGACTAGATACGGTCATTACCAATCAGGACCTTTTAAAACAGCAAATCCGGACGATATTAATAACTCAGCAAGAACTCATGAGTTCTGAAAAAGAAAAACAACGGAACGAAAAACTCAACAAACAAGTTACCACAATCTATAATTTGATGTGTACGTCAAGCAACAACCATGCTTCAATTTGCAATCTGCACGAAATGAAACTTAAATCAAAAGGGGTAGACGCAGTCAATAGCAGACCATCTGAACATAGCAACATGAATGAAAATTCTGATATGAATAACATGGTCAGTATACAACTTGTGTCGCGAGATGTTCCATCTGATGTAATTTCAAAGAATCGTAATACCGTTAAATCGATCCTCTCTGCGGATACCCTCAATAACTGTCATAACGAAGCACCCAAGTTAATCAACTGCAAAACACCGGGGTGAGATAAGTTTTTCGTCGCAAAGCTTGTTGCAACCGTCGTGTTCCAAAGACAAATTAACTGTTTCTCAGGCCCGGAGCACTAATAATGCAACGATCCAAACTGATATCTCTTTGCCAGGAATAGTGTCAACGGCCGCACTGTCCATACAGGACAACCCAAGGCCAGAAATCCAGAATGAGTCAATAAGCAAGTCTGTCGCAGATGAGTTGCAAACAAATTTCATACCTGTGTTAATAGATAAACAAACTCTTAATGATCTGTATACTAATATGCAAATCAAAACCGGGTGCTTCAAAATTCATAAGTTTTCCAAACAAAATGAACCAGTTAACAGAATCAACACTCAATTCACTGCCCAATCCGCAGAGTTAGATATTTTGACCTCACACAATCCCGCCGAATTGGAATGTCGCCCAAATACTCAAGGAGTCAATCACTTTTCAGAGGAATCTCAATTCCCTAATGTAGCAAGGAGCGAAGTCTCGGTCATGAATTCGTGTCAAGCAGCTGAACAGAGGTACGATCCACAAGTGGCATCCCACCTCCAAAATTGACCTTAGTTTTACCATCTGTGCTGCTGTCTGAAAGCAGCCATTGCTTTCAGACAGCAGACCTGTCATGAACAAACAATCTTGGGAAAAAATCGCTGCTACCCGTTCTGTTTCATCTCAATTAACAGCTAACCAGAACCCTAATTTCCCCAGGTCGCCCTTTAAAATGAAGAGTCACCCTGCCAATATCAAGGAAAAGTGTCGGATTAATATTGGTACCTCCACGTCCTCTGTTCTGAGATCGATGAGCCAGCCTTCCACCTCCCAGCACAGAAGCCTTTTTATTTCCGGACTGGGGCCACTGACAACTGCTGAGGAAATTGAGGCTGCAATGATTAAAGAAATGTTATTCGTCCTTTATGGAGTAGTTCGCAAACTACTCCATAAAGGACGAGTAATTTTGCGTTTTATTGAGTAAATTTGCAGATACTTTGGTATGTAGTTCTTTAATCATTGCAGCCTCAATTTACTCAGCAGTTGTCAGTGGCCCCAGTCGGGAAATAAAAAGGCTTCTGTGCTGGGAGGTGGAAGGCTTGCTCATCGATCTCAGAATAGAGGACGTGGAGGTACCAATCCTAATCTGACACTTTTCCTTGATATTGGCAGGGTGACTCTTAATTTTAAAGGGTGACCTTGGGGAAATGAGGGTTCTGATTAGCTGTTAATTGAGATGAAACAGGACGGGTAGCAGCGATTTTTAAAACTGAAGTCAATATACTGGTGACTGTGAAGTTTAATGCCTGTTTAATCGATTTAGCGGCAATGTACATACCCCCAGCTCCAGATATTGCAACAATTGACGATGCTACTGGCTGGATAATGAGTAAGTTACACCCTTCTGCTACGCACATTCTCTGCGACGATATTTTAACCTTCCACCCCACCTGAGCCCTCTCCTTCAACGACTAATGAACAATCTCTCTCTCTCCATTAAAGTTTACGATTATCAGTGAGGCACCCATCGCCTTGACTTGATGCTATGTTTCGGAATTTGCAGAGTCGACATTCCACCAGAAACGTCCTTCAATTCAATCACGACCCAATTGCATTACTTCTTGTTCTGCCTATGCCCAGCTTCAATTGCCATAATACTATTGAAAAGAAAATCACGTACTCTCCGAATTTTCTGGATCCAAAAAAGTGCCTCGAGGCAGCGCAGTCTATTCCATGGCATGTGCTTGATGGATGTGACCCAATCCTCGCAGTTGATCTAATCACAAGATGGATAAATACGGTCACCCTCTATGCGTCAGCCAAAACCGTACACATTTCGCCAAAACTAGAGCTTGGTGGACCAAAGATCTAGCGCGCAGTTTCCACAACAAGCAGTACCTTCACAGGCAGTGGAAAATCTCTGGCACAACAGAAGATAGAATCCTATACTCCAGAGCAAGAGCTGTGTTCAACAGAATCAAGGCATCAGCAATAAAGAGATACACTGATGCTACCTTGTTTAAAGGAAAAGAGCCATACGCATCAAGACACAGTCGCATTAATTCAAATCTTGATCTAGATAACTGGATGGACTACATTTCAAGATTCAAACCAATTCCGCTTCTGCTGAAATTCCTCTCCAAAAGTCTCAGTCTGCTCCTACTGATGACCTTTCCATAATTTTCCATCACAAGAGAGCAACTGATATTTGCTATTAACTCCCTGTGTCCATCTAGTACCACAGGCCGTGATAAGATACCTCATTTCATAATTAAATGTCTTAGCCCCTATATCCTAGATGCATTACTCTCAATCTACAACTCTGTTCTTTCCAGACAAGTTTTCCCTGCTCAGTGGAATGAATACTCTGTGAGGCCACTGCCTAAGGTTAAAGCGCCAACAAGCCTAAAAGATTTCAGACCAATTTCAACTTCTTCCACCCTCCACAAACTTCTAGAAAAGGTATTCCTTCTAGCATTAAACAAACAGCTGACGCCACAAAAGCCGAAACAGTTCCATTTCGCAGTCGAAAATAGATTCACACCATAACAAACCTCATGGCCGCACAGACATCAATTCTTCAAGCCTTCGAAACTAAATCTGAATTAACTATAGTGTACGCCGATATTGAAGCTGCTTTTGACAGCCTAGATGTCACAGCCCTTCTCAGGCTTCTGCAATTCTTCTTCAGGATTAATGGGACCTACTAGCTTTCCTCACCGCCTTACTGAGGAATAGAAGCGTCCACCTCACTTTGAAGAAGACCCACTTTACAAGAAAAATCAATGCAGGAGTCCCACAAGGTGTTGATTCCTTTCATGAGTCCTCGTGATGATGCTCTAATATATGCCGACGATATAAAGTTTCTTACCTTAATCCCACCGTCTGCAAACCCAATGGCAATTACGTCTTCCATCACAGAGAACTTGACCGCCCTTTCAATTTACTTGAAGATGTTTGGATTAAACCTTAACCCTTCAAAATCTGCAATAATGAGTTACTCATTGAAACAGCAACCAACAATAATTCAACCTTCAGTTTTAGGTACTCTCATCCCAGTGGTTACCTGCCATAAGGATCTTGGTATCTATTTTGATTCGAAGCTGAAATTTAATGTTCACACAGAATACCTCCGGAAGCGATTTAACACCCCCTACGCTGGAGAGCGAAACAACACTTACTTCATTCCAACGATGCCGCAACCACTACCAGATATCTTCAAGTCACTGTTTATCCGGCTATTTTATACGCTGCTGAAATTTGGGCATCTGCGTCGCCCTCACTTCAAAAATCGGTGTTCTCGTGTGAATACTGGACCCTGAAATGGGCTACAAATAAGCATCGCCGACCCTCTCAACGGAGAACAACTGACATGGCTGAGCAGCTAAATATACCCAGGCTCCCGAGGTTAATTGATAACAGGCGTTTAATGACTACAGTAAAAATGTACACAGGAGTGATAAACGCCCCAAACATCTGGGATTTCTGTCAGTGGCACAATCCTCCGCCATCCTTGAGGTAAGAGCCCACACTAATCCTCGAATACAACCGGTTGAAACTGTGTAGTCGGTTCCTACCTGCCCAGGCACTCCACAAAATTCAGACACTGCTCCGTCTTGGATTCGACCTTCAGAAATTGGCTACCGACTACAAATACCGTCACATGCTCCTCGAGTGGATTACATTTGTGGAACTGGGATAATTTCCTCCATATGACGTTGATTTCTCATATTTTCATTTTTACATATTTAGTTTTGTGTAACTCATAATTTCCCATGTAACGGTAAATTTTTTTTTTTTTTTTTTTTTTTGCCAATTAATCTCATTTATAATGTAAAACTCCTGGCCATGTCGCCGTGATGAGTATTATTGTCTCTAGTACATGTTCTGTACTTATCAGCAATAAAGAATTTATATGTATTTCACTGATAGAGTTCAGAAGATGAAAAAAAAAAAAAAAAACCAACAGTAATTTTTGCTTTGCGCATCTAATGCATGACAACAATTTTTTTTATAAATGAATTATGACTGAAAAGAAAACTAGTGTCCTGAAAGTTATTGTATAGCTTCCGTCATAACAATGTTCTCATAACTCCAACGTTGCAGTAGTCTGCCTCTGACACAGTAGTTGCAGTAGTCCGCCTCTGACACTTATTTGCAGCATGCCAAGTGTCAGGACGGGATTTAGACTTAAGGCTGGGGATCTCACTATCAGAAAGGGCCCTTTTCATGTGCTTTGGCTTAGGCTCTTAGACATCATCATGCCTTAAGCCTTAGGGCATGATGATGTCTAAATGTGGCCTTGCCGAGGGCAAATCATTTTGACTGACGGAGTACGGCCAAGTAAGAAAAAAACTTTCCTTTCTTTTTAGAGCGAAACCTGAATAACCGAGCACTCCTGTTTTTAAAGCATTTTTGTGGATGCTTTTACTATATAATCTATTGCATGTATTCATTATTTCAAAAAGTGCAATTAGCTGTTTACAGTATATGACTTTACATTTATATATACATGTAGTGTCTAATATCTTAATGCCTCATGGCATATGCTAACGTCCTATTTTCTTAGCATATACCCGATTTGCTTGACCAACAAGTGATTTCAGTAGTCTTATTTTAAAATATGTTTTTTAAAAAAAAAAATACATTTTCAACTGATGTCAAATTAATTTTGCAAATCTTTAAAGAAATTTTGTCCTGTTAAGTTCTGGCAAGTTAATAAAAAAAATCACTTAACACATCCAATTTAATTTAAGAAGTCTAAAGCTCCAAGTAATGTGTGATATTTTCTGTAATCACTATAGTGGGCTTAATCTTAATGATCACCACTATTATATTACAGTTACTTAATGATCACCACTAGTATATTACAGTAATGCTTTTCATAGGACTTTGCCTTATGCTGTAAACGCTACTGCAGCTATATTTTATTACTTAGCTTATATTCGAAAAATGACACATATACAAGTAATACGTGCTATCTTATTATACTTTGATCATCTGTATATGTATCAATCAGTATATTTTTACGTGTTCAGACTGTGAAAAAAATGACATTATAACATGCAAGAAACTTGTGTATATTAGTTTATTGGAAAATTTTGGTGCACGTATGAACATAATGTAAACTAATTTGAGACTACTGAAGTAAATGAAGCTCGCTGATCTCATTAAATTAATTTCATACAAAATGTCATGATTTTTGACAAGTTTAATAAATAAAAAAAAAATGAGAAAATAAGTTACAAAAGAATTTAAAACGGAGAAGTGATTGCGCTCAGTGTTGAATCCAGACTTGCATCATTAGTTTATAAATTTTCATAAGGAACCGTACTTCCGCTGGGCATAAACAAAATAGTTTACGTAAATGCTAGCGGTTTGTGGAGGTGGGAGAATGCGGGGACGGGTTTAGCTCCGAGATATATCTCTCAGATGTATACCCCTGGATTCAACGCTGATTTTTTAAGGGTAGCTAAAAAGTACAGGAATTGTTATAAGTAACAATGTTTAAAATGCTTTCATAAACTAATGCTTTATTACAAAAAAACAGACAAGAATATTATATGAAGAAGATTTCATTTAACTTAGAGTAATTAATGAAACTGGAAGAATCTATTCACTTACTTTGCAAATAAATTTAATCTAACGACAGTTATTCTCAAGTATACTAGAGTTAAATGAATTTTTGAAAATGATTATGAAAATTCAGATCAACACGTCTCACTGTAATTTTCGTTTTCAGGCACTAGGAAGTAGTTTAAACGATGTAAATGTGCTTTTTAATGCTCCGGCACAATGTTTTGCTTCAGGATTTGTTCGAATTATAATAAATAATGATGCATCTGTATACAAAAATGCATGCTCCTAATCCGAATGGGGGCAAAAACCAGATTTAAGATAAATGGTGATTTCTGCAGTATATAAAAATAACACACGATTTAAAAGTCTGAAAGAGATTAGTCTTATCATGATAGTTGGTCATGGATTAGTCTTACCATGAAGAATTACCAACTGATAGTTGGTAATTCTTCAAAAAATATGCCGGAGGTGGAAATTGTTTATTATTCAGTTTGAATAGTCCCATTAGCGTGAGATAACCTGTAGACTCCTTGAGATTCCTGCAAAACACTGTATCATTCCTATTTTGCAGTTGTATTGTATGCAATGTATGTGTGTGTTTGTGTAATTCAGGAATTACTAGCATGTTTTAAAGAGGAATCCTAAATGATGAATAGTTGGCATATATTACCTGCCAAAGTACAAAAAATAATAAATAAAAATCATAAATAAATAAAAAAATAAAGAATACAGTCTTTGTCGGGGCACACTGATAAAAATATAAAATATGAAGGCAACTAATCATAGATTAATTTAAACTTCAAACGCCAATCGCAGATATAAGCGATTGCTCACTGAATACGATTTCCTTGAAAGAGTAGTGGCCATATTATTAGAATAAAATTATTTTTCTATTTATTTTTCCGATTTCTTCTATGAAAATAACATGATATGTAGAGTGATATAATATTGCTGATTATATAATGACTATCTTCTGCACTTTTCAGCGCTTTGTTGTAGCGTGATATATAGGGTGTACACTAAATTACTTATGAAAACTTAATAGGTTGAATACTTGAAAAAAATAAAATAACTCGAAAAAATAATACTCTGGGATCAAAGGCGTCATTTTCAAGATATAGCGCACGAAATTTTTAGGACCTCACTTGCTGTTTTCGGCCAAGGAAAACTGTTTTCCTTGCTGTTTCTCACTGTTGTTTTCTCTGTCAGCGAGATTTTAATCAGGATTACACCGTACTGTATGATATTTATGTGATATGCCCATGTACAGTTTTCAACGCAGCTGTACGCGCTTTATTTTACAGAAAGTATGTGTTTAGTTTAGTTTTAGTTTTTTTTTTTTTTTTTAGGAGCATTAGCAACTAAGGCCATATTGCTCCGGGATATGCGGTGGTCATTCCCTGACCTTTCCGCATCCTCCGTATTTGGTGGTGACGGGCTTGAACCCCGGTCTAATCAAGAAGCGTGTGCTATGCACTGCTGCTCCTTCCCACCTGGCTACGGAGGCGCCTAGAAAGTATGTGAGAGAGAGAGAGAGAGAGAGAGAGAGAGAGAGAGAGTTTTGTTTTGTTTGTTTTGTTTTGGTTTTTTAAGGAGCATTAGCAACTAAGGCCATATTGCTCCGGGTCATGCGGTGGTCATTCCCTGACCTTTCCGCATCCTCCGCATTTGGTGGTGACGGGCTCGAACCCCGGTTTAATCAAGAAGCGTGTGCTACGCACTGCTGCTCCTTCCCACCTGGCTACGGAGACGCCAAGAGAGAGAGAGAGAGAGAGAGAGTTTTCATTGCGGCATTAAGATAAAATAGAACTGTATGTAAAATAAATAGAGCTATAACAATAATAAAGGAACTAGTTATTATCTTCGAACCACTGCTTTTATTACAAACTAAAAAATGATGGATGGATCACTGGATAAAGGGTAGGACAAACACTGCTACGTGATCTTCTTGCATAAAGTTGCCCATGCAGAGGTATATAAAAGTTGACTTCGACGTATCACAGCATATTTCTGTCAACGCTTAAGATCACTTCGAGTAATCATGCAATGAGTCCCTCCAAACTATGGGGCACTGAAATGTACAAGATTATCACATTTGCTCATTCGAACGTCCTAAAGAAAGGGTGGGGGGAATCCAGAGAATTAAGATCAAATGAATTTGGAGGCCAGGAACTGTACCATCGTACCCTATCAGACTCCTTGACATTTGGCATTATCCAACGATTGGCTGACAGCTGAACCTTAGGTACTAAGTAATTTTGAAACTATAAGCCTCGATGAACCATCAACGGCAAATCCTCCAGTAACAGTGGTAATATTTCATTCAGTAATGATGTATGTTAGAGGTCAAACGTTTTAAGTTTCGGGTTTTCGTTTTACCTGCTTTCTTGATGACACATCTGAGTTTTCGGGATATAAAACCAACTCTCTTCAGAGATCGTGTACCTCGCCCATGTTATATGAAAAACCTATAAAAATTCCTTGCGTCATTGTCGCGATGCGAATCCAGTCCTGCCTTTTCCGCCAGATGGGGGGGGGGGGAGATTATAATCACTGTGCTGCAGTCCCCGGGAGGGTGGGTCGAATCTATTCGTACGTGGGAAAAGATTATCAGATTTGCCTAGTAAAAGGAAGTGACGTAAAAACTTTCGCGAGATTTAGTTTGGAAATGGCACCCTTAATTCAAAAATGCCCTAGAGCATTTTAGCCTTATTCTTTTCCAAAAGCATTCGGCCGGTTGCATTTTCATACGTGATTTACCGTGTACCCTTTATAACGAAAATAGATTTCGATCATGTGGAACGAAGGTCGTAATTACACTAGAATAAATCATGTGATGATTAAAGTAGGATTTCTGGCAAAGATGAATTCTCCAATAGGAGAATTCATCTTTGCTTTTCAATAATGTGACTGCTTACAATAAAGCATAACCTGCAGGTTGTTCGAGTTAATTCTGTAAACTTTATCCCAACCTATATCTTCACATAGTATTTATTGCACACCAGGCATCACACGGATGTTTCAAAAGTATTTGGGCAAAAAGAAATCCTGGGACGTATATTACGGCCTAAAAATAAGGAGGGGGGATGACAGTGAGGTAATGAAAAGTTATGGAGCTGTCACCGATACTTTTAAAAATGGCCATGGAGTTCTCAAATGGTGAAAAATGACTATGGTGTTTTGAATGATAAAAATTAAAATAATGAAAAATAATAACAATAAATAGATACCTACCCCAGTGGATCCCAAACTACTGAGATTTATGAACCCCCTTCAAATATCAAAAACAGTTTACGGACCCCTATAAATAACATATAAATATGCTATATGCATGTGTATACTGTGTGTGTATATATATATATATGGTCGACCACCGTTTCGCGGACACCCTGCAACTGGTCTATGAGCCCCCAGGGGTCCGCGGACCCCTGTTTGGGAAACACCGACCTACCCTAGTATAAATAAACACTTTACTGATTCATGTCTGCTTATTCTCATTTATTATTTTATCATTCTTCATATTTATTTTATTTATTAATTTTTTTAAAATTTAAACAGCCATATTTCAATAACCGTTCAGAATCTGACAGTATGTCACTTTTTTCTCATTTAGCACGCACTCTTTGGAAGTTTTGTAAAACACCCTGCACATCTAAAACGAAACAGATTAATGGTGTGTGATATATATTACATATATTACATAATACTACATTATTCGCTATATGATTCCTTTCGCCTCAAAGGTGGTACTTGTGCATATGTCCGTCTGATATTCCCTGTCAGAGACTTGGCAATTTGGAATCTCCTCTCTTTGATCTTCTTTGGCATAAAATCTCTCTACCTCATTGTGTCAAATTCATCTGTTGTCTCTACGGTTCTCCCAACTTCACTAATCACTTGGAGCTCTTTGACTTCCTCTCTTTACAACTTGACTTTCTCCAGTCCAACTTTCCTAACAGTGAGGTAATTTTCCTTGGTGATTTTAATGTTCACAACTCCAGCTGGCTTCGGTTTTCAAGTCACACAGACCCAGCTGGTCGAGATGCTGAGGCTTTTGCAATTACTAATGACCATGAACAGATTGTTCATTTACCTACAAGAATACTGGACAATCCTAATCATACAGCCAATACGCTTGATCTTTTTCTCACAAACAACCCTTCTAAGTACACAGTCGAAGTGAGAGGTCCTTTAGGCACTTCAGATCACAACTTGGTGATTGTCTCTTCTCCAATGGAACCTTTATCTCATGGCTATTCCCAACCTCGTGTTGTTTGGCATTACAAGAATGCAAAATGGGATGACCTGCGAGATTTCTTTTCTTCTTTTCCCTGGTCGGATTACTGTTTCAAAACTTCTGATGTCAACGTTTGCTCAGATCGAGTCAGTGAAATTATTCTTGCAGGAATGAAATCCTTTATCCCACACTCCACTTTAAAATCTCGTCCTCTATCTAAACCTTGGTTTTCCAATAAATGTGCTAAGGCTGTTCAAGAGAAGAATGTTGCATATTGTAATTGGCTCGTTTCTAATTCTTCAGTTCATTTTCTGTGTACACTAAAGCTCGCAACAATTGTAAAGCAGTTATTAATCAGTCCAAACTAGAGTTTGAACAGGCTAAGAGTAGAAAACTTGCTTCTTGCCCTAATGGTAGCCGAACATTCTGGTCTCTTGCCAAAGCTATTGGCCGCAACTTTTGCCCATCTCTGCTCCCACCTCTTCCAAACCAGATGGTTCTGTTGTCACTTCAGCGAAGGATAAAGCTGACCTGCTAGCATCCCATTTTTCTTCCAACTCATGTATTAATGATCTTGGTAAAACACCTCCCACCATTCCCAACACGCTCCATTCAATGCTCCCTGTGGTCTTCTGTCAAAAGGATGCCAGAGGGATTTTGAAGAATCTTGATGCTACGAAAGCTCAAGGTCCCAATGGTATTTCTCCACTTGTTCTCAAAACCTGTGCTCCTGAACTTACTCCTATTCTTTGCTGCCTTTTTTCACTTTCTTATTCCAAAGGTGTTTTTCCTTCTTCTTGGAAATTTGCTCATATCCAGCCAGTTCCTAAAAAAGGGCGACAAATCCCTCCCATCCAATTATCGTCCCATTGCAATTACTTCTACTCTTTCTAAAGTAATGGAGAAATCAATTAACCGCCAACTCTTAAACTACCAATAAACCTTCCGTCTGATCAACGATCACCAGTATGGATTCCGTCAGTATCGATCCACTGGTGATATTCTGGCTTATGTTACCCATTTATGGACTAATTCAATGGAAAGGTTCGGTGAAACACAAGTAGTTGCTCTTGACATCTCAAAGGCTTTCGATCGTGTTTGGCATAAAGGTCTTCTAAACAAGCTTCCATCTTATGGAAGCTTGTTTAGAAGCTTCCATAAAACTGGATTAACCAAAAACAGTTTGCCAACTGTTTTCAGTAATTGGTTATCCAGTTTTCTCTCTGATCGTTCACTGAGGGTGATGGTAGATGGCTCTCTGTCTTCTAACTTCTGCACTAATGCCGGTGTCCCCCAAGGTTCAGTTCTTTCTCCACCTCTTTTCTTCTTGTGTATTAATGACCTTCTTCCATTGACTGGAAATCCTATCCATAGTTTTGCCGATGATAGCACATTGCATTCAACTTTCCATTTTGAGAAACCTTGTCCTGCTGAATCAGCTTCAACTTCTCGAAAATCTGCTACCAATTCCTTAAATGCCGATCTTCAGGTAATTCTCCAGTGGGGTAAAGACAACTTAGTTGATTTAAACCCTTCTAAAACTCAGTCTTGTCTTATATCTCGCAAAAAGGATTCTTCTGCTCCTATGCTTATCTTTAGTGACACTCCGATTTCTAGGCAAAATGATATATCTCTTTTGGGGATTACCCTGACTTCTAATCTCTCTTGGCACAAGCACATTACAAATATTGCTTCCTCTGCATCTAAAAAACTTGGTTTTTCTCTTTCGCTCTCGGCGTTACTTTTCTTCCAAACAGCTGTTCACTCTGTATAAATCGCAAATCCGCCCTGCCATGGAATATTGTTCCCACATCTGGGGCGGTGCTCCCAAAACCTCTCTCAGGCTTCTTGATTCCATTCAGAAGAGGGCAGTTAGGTTAATTAATGATTCATCTCTAACAGAGACTCTCCACTCGCTGTCTCATGGACGTACTGTTTCTGCTGCATACCTCTTCTACAGATACTTCCATGGGCACTGTTCTTCTGAATTGGCTTCTATAATTCCCACTCTCTCTTTCAGAACTGTCCGAACACGTGCCGCCACCAGCCAACATCTATTTACTGTCCAACTCGAAACTCACAGAACCAACTTTTCATCTTCCTTGTTTATTCATTCAACTGCCGTTTTCTGGAACAACCTTCCTTCATACGTATTTCCTGAAAATTACAGTCTACAGAAATTAAAGTCCAGTGTCAACAAATATCTTCTTTCGTCTTCTCAACCTCCAACCCAAGCACGGTACTAAGTACTATAGGTTCTAATACCTCTCGTGTTTGGGTTTTTCATATATATATAAAAAAAAAAATATATATATATATATATATATATATATATATATACAGGGTGTTTCAGTTAAACGTTTCAGAACTTCTAAGAGGGGTAGGGTACATCCTGACAACTCGAAATCATATAGCAATGTGGGGTCGGAAATGCTTTCCTGAAGCGGTGTTGTGCACAGAAGCACCATAAAGAAAAGAGACCGTAAGTGAGAAATCGTTTTAATAATACATGAAAAGAAGCAAAAGGTACATGGATTAAAGTGTTCGAAGTTTCTTCCACGGGCTACAATGCACGCCTCACATCTCCGACGCATGGACATCCGAACATTCTGGAATACTCCAAGCGAATTTCGAATTTCTTCGGCAGCTACTGCGATTCTTGCAACCAGCTCCTCAGCATTGTCAACAGGGGTGTCATAAACTAGCGATTTCATATAACCCCAGAAATAAAAATCAAGACATGATAGGTCGGGTGACCGAGCAGGCCAACGCACGGGACCACCACGTCCGATCCACTGTTGACCAAATGTGACATCCAGGTAGTTACGAACATCTCCGCTATAATGGGCAGGGGCTCCATCGTGTTGGAACCACATTGTCTGTTGCGTCGATGCAGAAATCTGTTCATCTCTCAAAAGTTGTGGCAATACTTGCTGCAGAAAGATCAAGTAGATAGGTCCGGTTAGACGACACGGTAACAGGTAAGGTCCGATGAGGTGATCTCCCATAATACCGGCCCATACATTGACCGAAAATCGAATCTGTGCTGCACGACGTCGTATTGCATGCGGGTTCTCGACCGCCCAGATATGGTCGTTATGCGTGTTGAAAATTCCTTCCCTTGTGAAGGATGCCTCATCGGAAAACAACACTTCAGCAGGAAAAAAGGGGATTTGTAACACATTTTCCAAGGTACCACTGTGCGAAAGCAATACGAGGTTGAAGAAACTTCGAACACTTACTTTAATCCATGTACCTTTTGCTTCTTTTCATGTATTATTAAAACGATTTCTCACTTACGGTCTCTTTTCTTTATGGTGCTTCTGTGTACAACACCGCTTCAGGAAAGCCTTTCCGACCCCACATTGCTATATGATTTCGAGTTGTCAGGATGTACCCTACCCCTCTTAGAAGTTCTGAAACACCCTGTATTTCAGAAACTGAAACACCCTGTATAGGTAAATATCGAAATTTGATATTACTATAGGTATATTTACCTATATATAGGGAAAAATTCAAGTTATAATAATATTGGTTACAAACGTTTATAATAATTGATTTACTTAATTTTAATCGTAGCCTTATTTTAACAATAAATTATAAATGCAGTTATTTTTGAATCTTTTTTCCGTATTCTTCGATTAAGACTACTCTTTGCACCTCTACGGAGGCGCCTCCTTTCAGAAGGTAGAAATGACTTAGATAACACAATTAAAATTAGCAAGCTACACCAATGGTGTGCTGCCAATTTCTTAGCAAGGCACTCACTTGAGAAGATTTTAAATATGGGTCACTGCCGAGCTTAAATAGTCTTAAATTTTATCTCACTTTTTTTTTTCCAACAAGGGGCTCTGATAATCTCCAAAAAATTAGTATGAACGATTAGTTATTCCTTCTCCTTTTTCATAATAGAGAAGTAATAATAGGCATAATAGAGAGGTCGTAATTATCGAGTATGACATTCATAATCGATTATGCAAATTCAATTATGAAATCGAAAACAAAAGTTAAAAAAATGATAGAGGAGGAATTCAACTAATTTTTTTTCAAAACTAAAATTAAAGTCTCATTCTACTTGGCCAATCTCCCTGTCTGTGTTAGTGTATGGAAAAAAAGAGGCCGCCGTAGCCTAGTGGTCTGGTGCGCTGGAACACGTGCCTTGAGTGACCGGGGTTCAAGCCTGCTGAATACGGTGATGTTTCTTGTATTCTGTCTATCTTGTGAACTCCTCTGACCGTTTGGTCGTCCCGGAGTATAAACAGAAAATTTATTTATTTATTTATTTAAATGTAAAAACGGGTGTAGCATTTCATAGTGACGATGGTGTCATGCCGGCCGAACGTTTATTCGCATATTTTGTTATAAAATATATAATCTTCCTGTGAGTTGTGCTGATCACGGAGGCGCTTTGTTTAGAAATATATTTTCCGATTGTGAAATAGCAAAGGAGGGAAAGAAGTAGTTGATAGCCCTCAACTACTTCTTTTGGCCAAACTGAATGGAATCTCTCAAGAGATTCCATTCAGTTACACATTTTTAGGAGTTTTATCATATATGCATAATGCGCCTATTATTTTCACCATGTTCCTTCGTCTGTCCGCTCGCCCATCCGTCTGCATTTATCAACTCGACTCCTACTGGACGGATTTCAATGAAATTTTATATTTCGACCTGATGAAAAGATTTATCGAGCCATTCCAAATTTCATTGAATCGGACTAATAGAAATCCGGAAATTATTATTTATTTACTTATATTTCATTCTCATGTAATAATTTACTCCAATGCATGGATTTTCACGAAATTTGATATTTTGACTTTTTAGAAAGATTTATCGTGCGATCCCAAATTTTATTAAATCAAACCAATAGGGGGTTTAATTCAAATATTAAATGAAACCAATAGAAATAATGGTTTGATTTAATATTAGAATTAAACCCCCTCAGTTAAAACATGACAAAACCCCCATTTTTTTCTGTTTTCAGACTTTTAATTTAAATTTTATATGTACTGTGTCTCTGTACACAACTATACATATTTAGGTGTACAGTACTTCATGTGTAATTAATCTTTAAAGGAACAATAAAGGAGGTTCTAAACTGTGTGCAGAAGGCTACTTATACACCAAAAAGAGCTCAAAATTACACAAATGTTGGTAACGTTCTCAAGAATGCACTTTCTTGCAAAGTTTTGCTTTGCTCATACAGGTTTGGAGTTGAAGCACCTACTTTCTGTGACTGAACATAGTCACCACTCAGGTCCTAACAAGGTTAAAGCAGCCAAAGTAAAGAACACTATAAAGACAGCAGCTTTGATCAACAGGGTCAGACCTGCGCATATTTTCGCAGACGTCATATGTCAACAACCACTTCAAGTCCGTTGTGCCATTGGTCAACTTGACCCTTTGAAATGTAATGTTCGACTTCTACAGAAAGGAGCATTGCCAAAGTCGATAATTGGCATCGTTTTAATTGTATCTCATGTTGTGAATCAAACTTCACAACGAGTTGCCGAGGTATTGCACTGCTTTGAATAAGTAGCTCTTTACCAGGGGAGAAGACTAATGTTAGTTATTCTCGGCGGATACCACCACCCAGACGGCACCATTTCTAAGCTTGTTGCGATACAATTTAGATACAATTAAAACGAAGCCAATTATCGGCTTGAACAGTTCACTACGAGAAAAACATGGTGCAAAAGCACTGACCGTTCAGTATTGAATCTTAAGCGTAGTCCCATTGCATCATCTAAAATAATTGCCTTAGTTTATACTATTACATACCATCAGGCATCTCTCATATTGTGGACTTATACTTCATAACTGGGTTGCAACGAGAGGGTACCTGCCCACCCACCGACGAGTAAGCCAACAAGCTTCGAAACGGTGCCGTCTGGCTGATACTATCCGCCGAAAATAAGTAACATTAGTTTTCTCCACTGGTGAAGCATTACTTTATTCAAATCAGTGCAGTACCTGCTTCACAACTCGTTGTGAAGGTTGATTCACAATATGAGATACAATTAAAAGTATGCCAATTATCGACTTGAACAGTTCACCACGAACAAAAGATGATGCAGAAGCACTGACCGTTCAGTAGTGAATCTTAAGCATAGTCCTATTGCTTCATGCAAAATAATTATCTTATTATAAAATGAAACTTATTAATTAACCTTAATGAACGTGAAATTAATCTTAACGAACGTGAAATTAATCTTAACGCTTAATGAGATTTTCAAAATTGTGCTTTATTTGTTTGAATTTTCGTAGATAGTATGATGTTCCTTTTATTATGTTCATTTTCATGATTGTGTAAATAATTTTGTTGTCCTGTAAAACAGTGGGCTATAAATTTATAATGCAAGTGTTAATATATGATACAGTACAATACTTATAATGCCTTCCATATTGCAGGCTTATGATATAATGAATGTAATATTTCGCATCTCAGAGAAGTGTTCTTCAGGTGTTCATGCTTAAAGAACTAAAAATAATAAGAATAGAAATTATGGTTTAAAAATTTCGTATTATTTGTCCCAGGGGGTTTTGTTTTCGGGGGGATGGTATTCTACACCCACTTTATATTGTAGCTGAAGCAGTGGATATTATTATTATTTTTTATTATTATTATTATTTTTTTTTTTGTGCTGTTGGAGAAAGGAATGGGCATTGTGGCAAATTCGCAAAAACGAAATTTTCGCGCATAAAAGTCGTTGCTTTTTGCTCTTTTTGTTATAAATTATGAAGTACTTGCTAACGCGTCCGAAATGTAACGCACTGCATACATTAACTAACTATAATCATGAGGACATACTGGATAGGAGAGAGTCGCCTGGATTGCAGAAGTGCCAGTGTATCGCCAGTACCTAAAGGTCCTTTTAAGATTGAAGTAGGTAACTTCCAACTGCTTAGTCTGACTTCAGTGGCATGGAAAGTCATGAAGGTGGTGATTAAGAGTGCTGTACAGGATCATTTTGATAGAAGTGGAATTTTGAAGGAAAAACAGCATGGTTTTGAAAAGGGAAAATCATATTTAATCAAGTTGGTTAGCTATTGGCACCGTAGCCGAGTGATCAGGCAGAAGGAGGCATAAATATACGCGCTTTAAGTGACCGTGGTTCAAGCTGGTCGGGATCGGGAACATAATATATCTACGCAGACGATCGCCGTCTTGTACATCTATCCAATAGATAGCCACAGGCAATTGGAAAATGCATAGGACCATAAACAGTTTGTCCTAGAGGATGTGCACGAGCCCGGGCTTGGCCCTCTGGCCGAGTAACACGAACGATGTTCGGGCTGGGTTCAAATAATCGTAATGAATAATGCTGATTTTTAAGTACAGTGCTGTGTATTTTATGTATCTTGTAAACCATGTAGTCGTCCTGGAGTATAAAGATTTTTTTTTTTTTTTTTGAAAGAAAGCAGGAAATAATTTAAACATTCTACGAGAGATTAATTGCATATGGTGGAACACGTTGGTATCCCAGGATGTTTGCTCAGTAGAAGACAAAGGGTTGGAATTAATGGTTAGTCTTCAAATTGGACAAATGTAAGAAGTGGGGCTCCCCTAGGATTGTCAATGGAGCACTGTTGTTTTGGATTTTCTTCAATGACATCGATGAAAGGATAGAAGACGTGATGTCAATATTTGCAGTGAGATCAAGTTCGGTAAAGTAGCTAATGATCAGCGCGAAGCAGAGCTTCTTCAGGACGACTTCACGGATGGTCAAAAAATTGACAGCTGTGTTTCTGTGCAGGCAAATACAAGGTCTTACACTTGAGGAACAGCAGCCCCAAAGTGACTTATACAGTTGGTGGGACTGTACTTAGAACAACAGGGAAAAGACTTGGGCGTACAATACGGTCAGACATGAATTCTCCGTAGAGAGGTGGAAAGGAAGGTCCATGGTGTCCTTTCGGTGATTTATCCAACATTTGCTTCTAAAGATAGGGAGGTCATAATCCCACTATATATGGAAATCGTGAGGCCATGCTTGGAGTACTGTGTTCAGGTTCTCCAATATGTGTACTGTGTACCGCACTTGAAACAAGACTTCGAACTTCTTCAAAGGGTTTAAAGATGGGAAACGCTCCTGGTGAGATATGCAGAAGGGCGTTCACATCAGGAAAGACTTCAAATCTATGGGCACCGTAGAGGAAACTTAATTGAGGTGTATAAGCTCCGAGCGGAGAAAGTGAAATGAATGAGAATGAAATTTTCACTGTTATAGATGATTCCCTAACTATGGGCCATAAATTCAAATACGGAGAAGAGGTTTTCACTGGAATTGCAGGAAGTTTTGTTTTAGGTGAATTGCTAATTACTGGAATAAGTTGCCTCCTCCATGATTGAGGTTGATAGCTTGGTTAAATTCAGAGGTGAGTAGGACAGTGATTTTATTTTATAATGTTTTTCGTTGTTTTTTTTTTTCTTGGCTGGTGCTGCAAAAGCCTCGAGCCTTCTTGCACCACATGGCTAATCTACGTTCAGTCTGGACTAGCGCCCGTTGAATACGAGGTGTTTTTTGTGTTTCGTCGCATTTTAAAATGAATGATTTTATTGAGAAGCGGGTTTGTCTAAAATTTTTAGGGAGAGTGCAACAAAAGCCCACAAAATGTTAAAATCCAGCTTTTGAAGAAGATGCTATGTGCCATTCGAACAATTTTTAGTGGGTTGACAAAGTTTAAAGAGGGCTGCTTGTTCATTGAAGATGGCCCTCCTCTGGCCGCTCTTCGACTTCAAAAATCAATTATTCACTCCCTCGTGTCGTAGTCTACTCAGGAGTGATGGACCCCTAAGTATTCGCGAAGTTGCTAGCCAAATTATATTTCTTTTGGGACATAACAGTTTTTGACTCATGATTTGGGAATGTGACAGGTTTCAGCCATTTTTGTGCCTCGCATCATCAGTGATGTCGAAGAGAGCGTTGAGTTCTCGCGTGTTGGAAACTTGCTGCTGCTGATTCACATTTTGTTTCTTCAATAATCACTGTTGACCAATCGCGGATTTATGGCTTTGCCCCATTAAAAAAAAAAAGAAAAAAAAAAAGCTCGGTCCTCTCAATGGAAAACTCCGTATTCTCGAAGACCCCCTCCCCCCCTTCCAAAAAAAAAAAAAAAAAGCTGGACAATCTGGATCAAATACGGAGATCATGTTTATTGTACATTTTGATTCACAGGACATCATTCACTATGAATTTGTTCTGCGTGGTCAAAGAGTGAACCAGGAATGATACAAAGCAGTGTTCAATTTCGTGATGCTGTTAGGGGTCATATTTGCCACCACTGAGGAAATTATTCAGAACGCAAAACAGGAACCATTAGGGATCCCAAAATAGCCTATCAGGAATGTTTCTAGAAGTTGCAGAAGGATTTGAATCAGTGTGTATAGTGTCAATGGGACTACTTCGAAGATTCATCTGTATAGCCGGTAAGCTTCACCTTTCTCAACTGTTCAGCTTACTTGCGAACTTTTTGATCCCACTTCGTATAGTACTTTCTTGGGCTATCTTCCCTTACACCAATAAAGTATTTTCTCGTTATTGAGGCGCGACTTAAAAATAATACAATGATCTGTTGAAGATGCAGTACGTCATGTCCAACACGTCCCTTTCTCTTTCATATAAATACTAACCAATCCGACTCTATCAAGGTATTACATAGATTGCTAACCAATGGCAACTTGTTTGAAATTCGTCTTCTATAGCGATCTTTAACATGTTCACGCTTTCGCAGTGATGGCGTATATTTTACCCACTACCATGGAAGCAGATAAAAACACAAAATTTAGTCCATATTGTATACATTCACATAAGAGAATTATAACATTACACTGAAAGTAAAATTATTACTGACTTATTTATTCTGAATTCGAATTTTCAATGTTATTTATTCGTATGTTGAAACATGAATAATGCATATCGAACTGAGTTTTTCGATGTCATTATTCAAATCGAGCTATGTAATACTTGTCAAAAAATAAACCCATGATTCCCATTAACATAAAAAACAAATATTTAACGAACGTAAACAGTATAAAATGTTTATATTGTTTGAACAAAATTGAATTTTTATTCTAATAATTTAGCCACAAGCTTCAAACAGTATAAGATGTTTATATTCTACACACACACAAATATGGAGCACCCAATATCATTCAGCCAAGTTGAAGTAATCTCGTGCTGGTGAATCGAGGCATTAATCGAGCTGGTCGGGATCGGGAACATAATATATCTACTCAGACGATCGCCGTCTTGTACATCTATCCAATAGATAGCCACAGGCAATTGGAAAATGCATAGGACCATAAACAGTTTGTCCTAGAGGATGTGCACGAGCCCGGGCTTGGCCCTCTGGCCGAGTAACACGAACGATGTTCGGGCTGGGTTCAAATAATCGTAATGAATTGTTATTTCAAACATTTAGGGCTATTTTTTACATATATTTTAAAAATATTTTTTATGTATTTAAATTCTTACAGTTTTTTTTAGAAAAAAATGTGTATTATTTCTCTGTTGACACTTTCGATTGACCAATATGGCGCACTTCGCCAACGTCTCCAAAATTCACCGAAATTTGTACTCTTTCGTGAAAATGGCCTTGTCTATATTTTTGCTGAGTAAAATAGGCTTTACCCATAAGCGGATCATCATCATCAGCCATTTTCAATCCACTGCAGGATGAAGGCCTCTCCATCAGTTTTCCAGTTCCTTCTGTTTTATGCAATGGCGATCTTAAGCGAGTGTTAAGTTGTAACTTAAGTTACTTCAATAATATGATATGAGTCATTATGTCCCACTGCACTGGGCCCCTTTTTAGTTGTACGTGTACAGTATACAGTATTTCTTAAAAGTCTGATGCCGTTAATTCCTAATTCTACTGCATCCGAGATTTTGGGTTGACTTACTTTCAATTCTAAGAACATTCACTGGTAACATTTTCTAACGGCTTCTTTGCTATATATACTGCCCAATAATTTAAAAAATACAGGTAAGCTGAATGCTTATATATCATTCATACAGTGAGACTTCCCAGTGACAGAAGTGATAGTTCTAATGTTTTAATTTATTAATAATACTATGTGTAGCTCTCATCATGAATGTTGATGAAATCAAAGCGAAATTGAAAAGCGGACAAATATATATATATTAGTAGAAGAAAGCATGCTAAAAGTGATGCACTGAAAAAATTTAAAGAACTACAAGATGCATCTACGAATGGGGAAAAAAAAAAAAAAATGGTGCTGTTCAGTTACGCACTGAACAGAACCTTTTTTTTTTTTTTTTTCCCATTCGTAAAATGTCAATCAATTTTAAGTTATTTTGCTAAAAAAAATAAATGGGAAGTTCGCATTTAAATCACCATTCTTGTAAGTTGGTCAGCTCTATCGAGAAACATTTGCATCCACAACTGTTATCTTCACATGTATCTCAAAAAATAAAATGAGGTAACTAAATCGTGTGTTTTATTGTGTTGAAATAAAACACAAGATTTAGATATCTTAGGTATCTTAACACACGATTTAGATCTTTAAATATTCCAGATTTTAACGATAAATCTAACTAGAATATGATAACTTTTCCTACCGTTCTTCATTAACAAACTAAACTTTTTCAGTTTTGAAACTGTAATATTCTTTTATTCTATAATATTCTTTTAAATTATATAATAGAGCTAACAGAAAAGGGGTGACTCTGGGAAATTGGGGATGAAGAGTTCCACTATGGTATTTATAATGTATTTAGGGAAGATAGACGGGTTGGTGGTGTCATGCTTCTTATCAAAAGCAGTCTGAGTGCGAAAAGAGCTATTGCTGTCTGAAGCTACGTCTGCCAGCATAGGATCTGTGTGGTGTGAGTTAGTTGGAAGTAAAGGTATAATGAGAGTGGGAGCAATTTACAGACCGGAAGATTGTGAAGAGTATGACGGCAGTCTCTATATGTAGTTGGAAAGGGCAAGCAAGCGCGAATGTCTTATTATGGGCAACTTCAATCACGCCCAGATTGATTACAATAAGAGGGACGGAAACTCATTTTGGAGAAATTGTTTTTAAGTAAACTAGATGATTATTATTGGTACCAGCATGTTAGAGACAGTAGTAGGGGTGAGATTATTCTTGACCTCATAATTACTCACGAATTAGAAACTCACGATCCAAGACCTATTCTCGGGTTCCCCGAGAATTGGTTCTTGGATCAGTGTCGTTTCAGATTTTCATAAACGATATCACATAGCTTAAAAAACACAGAAACCATTGACAGATAGCAATCACACTATCATTAGTTGGAAGATGAAGAAAGATGCTGCAGTAGTTAAAGGCACGGGTTTGAATTTCAAAGGAGGGTACTTTGACAGTTTAATGCGCTGTATGCCATCTATTTCGCCCCACAATTGGGTGAATTACAATTAGGATTACGATTACATTATTACAATTGGGCGAATCACTTGAATTATGGAATACCCATAAAAAATCATAGAAGTCATGAACGCACACATACCTTTAAGAAAATATTGCAGGAGGAAGATGACGAAATGGATGCATTTTTGGAGCTGGCCTGTCAAATAGAGAAAAAAATGATAGAATGGGACAGTTACAGAGTGATGAAAAGTACCGAAGCCTACAACAGCTAAAAGCTGATTTGCAATAGTACCACATGTAAGGTTAGAGAGGCTAAGGCTGTGTATGAGAAATCACTGGCTAAGAGAGTAAAGAATGGGGACAGAGAATATTTCATATATGGGAATACAACGAAAAAGAAAGCTAATCAGATCCGACTTTTGTGCACTGGGTGTAGGAAAGTCTTTTATAACCCGGCCTATGTTGCGGTTGAATTTAACAGGTACTTTGCATGGCTTTACTGAAGAAAGAGACCGTACCCTTCAAGCCGAGAAGCGGCTGTGTGAGTGAAGCTGAGTCATATGACGTTAGTAATTTCGAAATTACAGATGACTGTGTATTAGAAAAGGTTTCTAGCATAACGGCAAGTAAGGCTTCCGGCTTTGATGGCATATATCCAGTAATTTAGAGACACCGCCAGGATGTACTGAACCACTGAAGTTAATTCTGAGGGCATTTTTGGACTCGTGAGAGATTCCTTTGGATTTCAGAAGTGACAACGTATCGCCAATACATAAAGGCGGTTCTAAGAGCAAAGTCGGTAATTACAGATCGATTAGTCTGACTTCAATGGTAGGGAAAATCTTAGCGGCAATGGTTAAGGGTGCAATACAGGAACATTTAGATAGATATAGCGTTCTAAATAACACACAACATGGTTTTATTAAGGGAAAATCGTGTTTAACTCACTTAGGCTATTTTGATACTGACTCTTGAGCCGAATGAAGGGAACAATTTCGGCATAGTTTATTTGGATTTTAGCAAGGCATCTGACTCGTTTCCTCAAGAGAGGTTATTACTGTATAAGCAAGAGCATGTTCGGATTATTGGAAAAATTTTAAGATGGATTTCTAGGTGAATGCAGGGCAGAAGCAGATGGTTGTGATTAATGGATATTTTTCAGAATGGTGTGTAGTCAGAAGTGGGTTCCCCGAGAATTGGTTCTTGGATCATTGTCGTTTCAGATTTTCATAAACGATATCGACGTAGGGATAGAAGGCATTATGTCAAAATTTGCAGACGACGTACAATTTTGTTTGTTTTGTTTGGTTTGGTTTTATTGGCGCATTAGCTACTAAGGCTATAATGCGCCAAGACCAGGTGACGACGTACAAACATTGCTCTGAGTAATTAATGATCAGTACTAAGCATTGGATTTATATCTATACAGTATTCTGTATAAATATAAAAAGCTACATGCAAACAAAAAAAAAAAAAAAGTTTCTACAGTTTCAAAATGTGGAGCAAATCAAACAACGGACTCAAAACATAAAAGGCTTTACTGCGAAGCTGAATAGCGGGTATAAGTAATTTGAAGTGAACATTTTGAATTGATACAAGTTATAAAGCAGAGTATTTGCGTAGCGCAAATCGTAGAAGAAAGCTCATTCAATTTCAGAAATCATCTACAAGGCCAGGACTGTGCTTGCACTTCTCGGGGCCAGAGGCGCTAAGCTCTTACGGGGACCCCTTTAAAGATACCAGAGGTCCAGAGTCCAAAAAGAAAAAAAACTTGCATATATAAATATAATCAGAAAAAAACAATTATTTTTACATTATTATTAAAAAACAATTATTAAAAACAAAACATGTTAGTGCACTTTCAAGCAAAGCCGTGTTGTATGGGTACGGCTGGAAGGCAAACGAACCTTTAAAGAAATCTGCACTAACTTGGCTGTTGCCGAGGGGGTATTCGGCATAAAAACATAACGCGTATGGGGGTGGAAAAGGTTTTATGTATTTTGTTTCTTATGCAATTTGTTTCCCACGTCTTTTATAAATTTAAGCAAGCACTCTCTAACTATCCCGTGAAATATATAGAAAAGAGCCACAAGAAAAGCCTCACATATCACATAATTTTAAAATGCTGATCAGTGGGAGAGCGGAAGAAGAAAAAAAGGGACGTTTGGTAACCCTGTTTATGTTAATATCAAGATAAATCTTTCTGTGAAGCCAGTTAATTTTTTGACAAATTAAATTTATGATGGTATCGATGTTGATGGTAAAAGCTGTAGTCGTTATTAATATTTTTAGTAAATAATTTTATCACTTTTAACAAATGCTGCATTCGGAACTTATGCAATTTGTTTCCTAACTACATAAGTGAAAATATTTATATTTATATGCATAAATATGTATGTATTTAAATACATAATACTGTAATCATATGCTCAACCATTTTTAATACATTTTTCTCTAGCGTCAACTGAATACTATTGGGTGCTCCACGTCTGGAGTAGTTTTTTTTTGGCTGTTTTGTTTGCTGTGCTATTAATAATCACATTTCATTTCGTAAGAAATTTACAATATCATCCTCCCCACGTCTTTTATAAAATTATTATATTATTTTGCATAATATGTCCACAGGTCCGGGTGTCAACATAATATATTCAGCGGTGCTCAAAAAAAAAAAAAAAAAAAAATGCCTCACTTGCAAAATTCACCGAATTTCTGTGAAATTTGACAATATAACATTGTTTTGTAATAGCATTACCTTATTGCATTATCCATCTCTAGCAAGCTCTCTTAGATGATATCACGTGTCATACAGGACTGCATCACCCATCATGCAGAGGGACATTATACTCGTGAAATAGCTAAAAGGATTCACTGTAATCAGTCAATAGTATCACGTTTACTAAAATTATCAAAAACTGGCAGTATAAACATAAAAAAAACGGAAGTGGACGGTCACGAATATGTTCTGCAGTGCAGGACAGATTTCTGACTGTGTTTGTATCCGAAACAGAAGGTACTCATATACAGATCTCAAAACAGCAAGAGAGGAGGATACAGGAATAAAGGCAAGTACTGCTACAGTACGTAGACGCCTTTCCTCATCGGGATTAGCAAGTCACCCAAGAAAAAAAAAAGGCCACTTTTGACACAAAAAATGAAAGCCCAGCGTCTAAAGTGGGCAAAAGAGCATGCTAGTTGGCCTGAGGATTAGTGTAAATGTGTTATTTTCTCTGATGAATCAAAATTCATCTTGCATGTATCGGACGTCCAGTAGGCTGTTATACGAAGAAGAATTTCATATTGATTGTTCCATTTCCACAGCACAGTGAAATATTCTGCATCTCAAATGGTATGGAGCTGTATTTCACATACAGGAGTTGGTTGTCTTGAATTTGTGAAGGATACTGTGAATGTTTGAGGCGTGCAAGGTCATTTTTGAGACAAAACTACTTCCCACAATTAACACCGTGTAGGAAAAATGGAGATCACTATGAGGATGTTGCTAATTGCATTTTCAGAACAACTCTGCTCTATGTTATAGAGCCAAAACCGTAAGTACTACTTCATAAGATAAAAAAAAAATTTTTAATTTATGAAACGTCGTCGCACTATTTCTTAAATAAATGTAATTCTTTCGCTGTCTTTACTGTTCACAGGGGCAAAAATGGTTCAAACAAATCAGTTTACACAATAACGTGAACTGAGAAGAGTCCAGACCTCAATCCAGTTGTAAATTGTTGGAATAGAATGGGTGTTTCAGTAATGCAAAAGAAACCAAAACCACTTCAGGAGACATTAATCCGTGTTTGGTACTACGAGATTTCCGAGGAATACATTCAGAACGTTATCCTGTCGATGCCACGACGATGCGCATCAAAGAAAAGGGTGGCCCAACCAAATTTTAGTGTTCATTTTGTTGTGTTTTTTTTTTTTTTTTTTTTGGGTTATATACAGTGTGATTCACTACCAGTGCGACAAACTTGCAGGAGGTGTAGGGGGTACAAAGACGAATCGGAATCACATAGGTCACATAGGCAGGGTCCGAAATGCCTTCGTCATGCGGTAGAGAACGTTGAACGGGAGGTCGCGTGAACAGCGATCCCGCTGGAAGTCAGCATTTGCGAACCGTTTCTGTTGAAGAAACCAAGTAGCAAAAGTCCTCCGGAGTGGATAATCCGCAGGCTTCAATGATTGGACGCGCTGCAGATGGTATGAACTCTTTTGGTTTGTTGACAGTATCCTCCATACAGTGGATTGGGAAATACCCAATCGTTGGCCTATCGCTCGAGTACTCGTACTCGGATTGCCTTCTGCAAGACGTAGGACATTCTCCTCATTGTCTGGCGTCCTCGTCGTTCGCTCTCGATTCATGGTACCTCTCGTGAAACAACCAGTCTCACGTAACCTTCTGTGCACACGTGCAAAAATCGTATGATGAGGAGCACGCCTGTGCAGGAAGCGTTCCTGGTACAAGCGCAGAGCGGCGCGCCCGTTACAGTCCGCAGCTCCATACGCGAGGTGCATGTCAGCCAGTTCAACGTTTGAGTACTCGTCCATCCTACTTCCTCGGGAACCGGTTCGCAAATGCTGACTTCTAGCGGGATCGCTGTTCACGCGACCTCTCGTTCAACGTCCTCTACCGCATGACGAAGGCATTTCGGACCCTGCAATGCTGTGTGATTCCGATTCGTCTTTGTGTTCCCTACACCTCCTGCAAGTTTGTCGCACTGGTAGTTAATCACCCTGTAGCTGCCTGAGCAAAGTAATGAAAAAAATCTCTGCTTTCATAGAATTTTTATTACATGAACCATAAGTAACATGCTATTATTTTTGAATAAAATACTTATTTCGTTGGATTTTTACCCATAAGACATAAAAGTAAATTTTTCTGCAATTAATAGTTTCATATGTGTATTGTTATTATTTATATTCTTTGGGTTATTTCTAAAATATTAGATGCCAGTATAATGACAAACAATCTAAAATATGCAAATTTTTGAGCACCACTGTATATATAATGGCCCTCTTGGCTTTCCCGCTGATAGGCCTTGGACGTCCGTTATATTGCGTACTGGCCCATATTAGCATGGGCTGATAGGCAATATACTGATTTTACATAAGCTGTAGATCCAGAAAAACTAGCACAATTTTATTTTAATATTTACCTTTAGAAAACTGATTTTAACAACATCCTTTCCTGCGAAATTCATGAAGTAACTTCAGTTGAAATGTACTTCGTACTGGTTCCCAAAATGTAAGAGAACAGTTTTCTGAATTCTAATTTACATAGCAGTAGATATTTAAATACATAATACTGTAATCATATGTAGCTTTTTTATTTTTTGGCTGCTTTCTGAGGTTTACAGTATCATCCTCCACACGGCTTACATAAAATCATTGTATTATTTTGCATAATACGTCCACAGGCCTGTGTATCACAAAAAAAAAAATAATAATAATAAATAATAATAAAAAAAATAAATAATAAATAAAAAAAAATAAATTAAAAAAAAAATATATATATATAATGATCCTCAGCTTTGCCGGTGGTAGGCCTTGGACGTCCATTATATTGCTTAATGGCTCATATTATCATGGGCTGATAGGCAATATAGTGATTTTACATAAGTTGTGGATCCAGAAAAACTAGCACAACTGTATTTTTTAACATTACTTTTTGAAACCTGATTTTAACAACAACCACTCCTACGAAATTCTTAAAGAGGCTTCAACTGAGATGTACTACGTAATGGTTCCCAGAATACTAATTTCCGTGCCTTGAATTAATTAGTTTTAAAACCTTCGTACTTCTCATCCTCCTCGTTATTTAAAGAAGTTTTTCAACTTACATGAAGAAGACGTCGAATTTTTTTTTTTTTTTTTTTTTTTCATTTTTTGTGTATTTAAGCTTAGTTCAATACGTGCACTCCCGCCTAAAAGTTTGGAATCAAGTTTCATTTTTCTTAATTTTCAAAGTTTTTATTAAAATAGTACCAATTCTTTACCAGTGTTATAAATATTTTATATTCTGTATAAAAATCAAAAATCTTAAATAATATTTTAAAAATATATTTAAGAAATTTCTAGAATATTCGACGATATTCCAGAAAGCCTGAATGTTGTAGAACGTAAAATATTCTTGAACGGTGTAGATGATTCTAGAATATTCTAGAAAGTGGAAGTATTGTTTCAATATTAGAGAAGATTCTAGATGATTCTAGTGTTTTGCAAGAAGTAAGATCTGTAACTTATAAAATGGAACACCCGTCATTTAGAAAGAGAGTGTTTGATGTAAGTTTTGTGCGTTTCGTGAAAAGCATTGCAAGAAATACGGAACTGAGTGTTGAAAAAGAAGTGCTATTTTTTGCCAATACTTTACAAGTATTGGCAAAAAAAAAAAAAAAAAAAAACCGTGTTTCATTTAAAGGAGTACAAACCGGCATTCGGCTATTCAAGGATCCTGACTGTTTAAAGGACAAACCACGATCAGGAAGACCACGCGTAACGATGGAAGTACAAGATAAGACCAAAACACTGATTTCTAAACGCATTCGACGACTTACACTGAAAATTCATGGGATAACTGGTTCCTGGGAAACGCGACGCTGTCACCCCTATCGTTAGTGGACAACCCCACCGATTGGCAGGTATATAGGTACAATACATCACTTAATTCACGTAGACGGTAATTCGATGTCAGCATTGATAAATGTCGTGAGTTAACAGACTTTGAATGTTGTTGTTGTTGTTTGGTTTTTAGGAGCATTAGCAACTAAGGCCATATTGCTCCGGAATATGCGGTGGTCATTCCTTGACCTTTCCGCATCCTCCATATTTGGTGGTGACGGGCTCGAACCCCGGTCTAATCAAGAAGCGTGTGGTACGCACTGCTGCTCCTTCCCACCTGGCTACGGAGACGCCACAGACTTTGAAAGAGGGATGATAGTGGGCGCCCTACGGATGGGTCACTATCGTGGATGTAGTACAGAAATTGCACTATCCCCGTTGGCGAGAGTACGCCATTTCCAGAATAACATCTCATCGTGGACAGCGCTGTGGACGGAGAAAGGTGGTGGATGAACGTAGTCTCGACGTCTGTCTCGCATTGTTTCAGCTACCCGGAGAGCGACAGTGGCACAAATCACTGCGATAACGAGAGAGGTGCCAGAAACGTCTCCACCAAGATCATCAGGCGATCATTAGCCTCAATAGGTTATAGGAGCTGCCAACCCACCATAATTCAGAGTCCCAGTCTTGTGTCGTGGTGTTAGCACCATGACACAGGACTGGGACTGTACGCCTCAACTGGGCGAAAGAACATCGGCACTGGACCTTGGATGATTGGAGACGGGTCTCCTGATCCGATGAGTCCCGTTCCAGTTATTTCGAGATGACGGGAAGGTTCGTATCTGGCGGAAACCGCAAGAAGCTATGCACCCGTCATGTCAACAAGGAACTGTTCAGGAAGGTGGACGGTCGGTAATGGTCTGGGGCGTGTTCAACTGGCACACATTGGGACGGACCTCTGGTACGACTAGACGCATCTCTGAACGGTCCAGGTTACGTGTCCATCCTTGCAAACCATCAGCATCCCTTCATGGTCATCTTGCACCCACAGGGCAATGGACTCTTCCAGCAGGACAATGCGCCTCTCCACAGAGCCGTCGTGACTATAACATCTTTCTAAGAGCATTCTGCAGATTTTACCACCATGGAATGGCCTCCCCGTTCAACGGACACGAGCCCTGTGGAACATCTTTGAGACGTTGTGGAAAGGTCTGTTCGAGCTTTGGATCCCCCACTCGGGAATGCGACGGAATTATGGACAGCGGAAATACCTGTGGAAGGCTTTCGTGAACTAGTGGACTCAATGTCTCGCCGTGTGACTGCCCTGACCCGGACGATAGGTGTGTCTACCCGTTTCTAGGTAGGTATCCCATGATTTCTGGGACCTAAAATCCGGGCTGAGTTCAACAGGAACAGAGAAACTCATTGTAAAACTTCGTCTTAAACAAGCAGGACTTCATGGTCGTGTAGCGGTCCGAAAACATTAAAATCAGAAACTCGAAAGAAACTGGTGATCTTGGTCTTAAGAGCCACAAACATTGGACAGTTGAAGAGTGGAAAAATGTTACTGTGGGTGGATGAATCCACATTTGAAATTTTTGAATCCAAGCGTAGAGTTTATGTGAGACGATCAACTGAGGAAAAAATGGTGTCACATTGTTTAGTGCCTACAGTCAAGCACCGTGATGGTTCCGTTTATCGCTTTCTTTTATGACGATGCCACCCACTCCAGAAAAGAAAGCTATAAAAACATTCTTGAACATAATGCAATATCCTCTGGACTTGAACTTTTTGGAAGAAATTTACCCGAAGCACAGCTCTAGGCTGTTCAGGGACTTTCTAGCAACAAAATAACAGGAGGAGGTATTGTGAATTATGGTATGGCCACCCTAGTCGCCTGATTTAAACCCAGTAGAGCTTTTTTGAGATAATCTAAAGTCAAAATTTATGGGAAACCTTGCAGATTGTTTGGAATAATCTTAGCCAGGACACTATTATAAAATTATTCGCTAGAATGTCACTCTGTGTGTCTAGAATGTCACTTCAGTGATAAAAATCTTGTAGAGGATAATTCGAAGAAAAATCAGTGTAGTTTGTTAATATTAATTCAATATTTCAACATTTCAATATTTTTTTTATGTAAATTTTTCGACGCTTAATAAAAAAATCTTAATATACTTTGTAGTGGGTTGCTTTTTATATTAAACCTTACATGGTCACAACTAATTTCAAAAAAAAAATAATAATAATAAATAAATAAATAAAATAAATAAATAAATAAAAAAATAATAAATAAATAAAAACAAAAACTGTTGTCATACACTGTGATTTCAAACTTTTAGGCGGGAGTGTACATGTTTAATCCTTCGAAATAAACATGCCAACTATTCAGCAGAAGAAAAATTAAATGATAGAATTAAATGATAACAAAGATGAATGGGCTTCAATTATGTACCTGATGTGGTCTGCCAGTAAGAATATTGAAAATGGTGAAGTATGTACAGGTGAATTACAAGAACTCATGCGATAACGGACACAATCAATAGAAAATAAACTTTTTAAATACAGACTATCACAGTGCAAAGTATGTTGCCTTGCATATCGATCTAGCAACGATCACAGAGGAAAGAATGACTCTCTATACCTTGCCCATCTACCTTTACAACAGCTGTTTTAGCACAAGTTCTTAGGCATGCCGAGTAGCATTTATACATGTGAATAATTTATATAGCGTTTACATCTTCCTAATATCGAGTAAGTCAGCTGTCTAGAATGGGGATCACAAAAAATCACTACTTCATCAAATAAGTATATTATGATTTTTCCCACTAAGGATCACAATAAACATTTTCTTTAAAAAGCATTTTTTTCTTTTGTTTCTGGTGTTTTTTCGGGCTTCGGGTGGCACCAGACTAATTACTCCTAAATATTATATTAAACTATACACCGATTGGAGCAATGCCTTGTAGGAGGACGAGTAAGGATGGGAAGAGATGAATACACTGGCTTCAGCACATTGCAAATAAGCTACGGAAACTTTTATAGTTGTAGGACCACGGAAACCTTTATAGGAATTTCATTAAACTATTACTCTGTGACTTCAAGAAGAGTATATTCCGAATACAGTACGCTTGACTGATCTAAGAACGGCGATTCTGAGGAGTAAATTTGGCATTTTCCAACTGAATTCCAGTTTTAAGTAATTTGCACTTCCGAGGAGGAACAAAATTTCCGTATAAACACGCACAGCACTATTACATTAACTTAATCTGTTTCACACGTTTTTTGTAATAACTGACAGCGATGCTTAACGTTTACGATACAACACCTCAGACAAGCAATACGCGAGACGAACTCGCCGCTAAATGGCACTAGTATCTTCCTGCAGCACAGGGCTATGATATATACATTATTTACAAATATGAACAGGTGGCACAGAACCTTCTAGCTTAGTCCGTTGACTGTGTTTACTTGATTGCAAGCTAACATTAGGATATCTCTTTTTTCTTTGGGAAACCTTAACTCTCGCCCTGCTAAACGTGCACCTTCCAGTTCTCGTTCAGCATTGGACAATTCCCTGGCTATCATCCCTAAACTTTCCTGTTCCCGAGCTATCCAGTCCAGGGCCATCTGGGAACGCATGTCATCGTCTAAAGTACGATGCGAGTAGTGTGCTACAACTTCTTGACGCGAACACTGCCGTTCCCTCATAGCCTTTAAACTGCCGTTCCAGTGCAGTAGCTGAAAGACAGTCATTAGCTCTTGAAACTCCAGCATAGTTCGCCTCTTGTTGGCTTCTAGCATAAAGCGAAATGCCTCGATACCACTGTTAGTTCGATCTGCATCTTCTGAATTGCCCTGAAAATAAGAACAAGAAAAAAGTCCAGAACTGGTTACCAACATAATGTTATTCAACAATTCTCATTAATATATACACAAAATAGAAAATGTACACACAGAATTAATACTTCCTATAAAACTTTCACAAAGTGTTAAGCAAAATTAACGGGTGATACTTCTTATGTTTAATAACTACCTCGTTTAGATCTGTCCCTTTCAAAGTTCTCCACATTTTTAATATACAGTACAAAGTTGATATTTATCGCCCTATTTTTTTTTTTGAAAGATGAGAACTACAGTGTATTTGTATTCTTCAAACGACAAATTGCTTTGACGTGATTTTTATTATCGAAATTATTTTAAAACACTAAGGTATACGAGGTGTGCTCAGAAAGCATACGGACTGACTTCGTATCTTTGAATTATGGTTTCGTAGCGAGTTGCGAATTTCTATACATAACACATGAATAATTACCCGTTTACTTGTAGTCTGAATTAAGGCGTGTTGAATAGGTGTTTTTATGTGTTTCGTTGCATTTTAAAATAACTGATCTTAATGAGCACTGAATTTGTATCAACTTTGTTTCAAATTAGGGAAAAGCGCAACAGAAACCCAGAACATGTGTTAAGAAAAAAGAGAGATGCCGTCTCGTTAGAATAATTTCCGCAAAGTTTAAAAAGGGTCTCTTGCTCATTGAAGATGATCTCTGTGGCCACCCGTGGGCGTAAAATATCAGTTTCAATTGCTCGTGGTCGTGATCTGATCGCGGTGATCGATGTTAAACCATCCGCGACTTTGCTACTGAAATTAGTATTTCTTATTGGACATGGAAACATATCATTGAATTTAACGTAAGCTTTGGGAATGCAAAGCGTTTCAGCTAAGCCTCGCATCGTCACTGATGATCACATAGAGAGGCTTGTTCTCGCATTTCAGAATCTTCATCAACCGTAGATGCTGTCTCACATTTGTTTTTTCCATCATTACAGGTGAAGAATCGTGGATGTATGTCTATGACCCGGAAACAGAGGTTTACTCTTCCTCCTCTTTGTAAAAGACCTCATCTTCTTCACGGCTCAAAAAACCAAGACAGTATAGTCAAAATTTGTACGCTTTACATGCGTTAGATTTCGATAATAGAGAAACTTCTGCTCTCACTGAAGGCCGAGCGTTGAGTGCTGGGCGCTGAGGCTTGGATGTTCAACCGAGAGACAAATACTGTTATCCACGGTTCTGCTTTAGTTGCTAATTTTTTGTAAACTGTTATAGCATCACAAGAATAGATCAGTCTGCAATGAACTTAAAAATCTGATACAGAAAAAAAAATTTGAAAGTTTACTGACTTTTCGTTATATGCGGTATTGTTCAATAATTTTTGGAACAACTGCCATTATCCACGGTTCTTTCTAAGTTGCTAATATATTTTTAAGTATAGGGAAAGAGCGTAGGGACCACTAATGGACCATTGATGAAAAACCTTTTATATACGAAAGAGCTGTCCCAGCTGTCTCTGAATTTAAAGGTATAGCTGAGTCACCTATTCATGTTATGCTGTATAATTTACGAAAACGTACTCTGCGTTGTGAGCAATGGCAGTTTATGATTTTTCTTTAATGCATGGAATATGTGGTGTTCTATAATGCCGCCTACTTCACACTTCACTTGAGGACATGCATCTAATCTCTATCATTAATTTGTTGACTTTAAGTGTTGAAGACAGTAGGCTGATGAACAGACCTGAACGCGAGAATAGTTCGGCTGTAAATTTTGCGTCCTCCTGGACTAAATGGCCGGTTACTCAGCACTACACAACGGGACAGATACACTACTGCACTGATTGGCCTTTATCGATGCGGTACCGTAACATATAATACGATGGGGTCGCCATGGGTTGGCTGCGATTGCCACAAACAACAACAACAGCAATAATCTGACAGAGCTAAAGGTTTCTTCAGTGTAGTCGTCTGCCCATACCGTCGTATCTAAACAGATTACTCGTAGTTGCGTACTGGATAATGAGATGAATGAATAGGGTCATGAGCAACCTCTTCATTTTCAAGGCTGTATAACATGCAAATCTAAACAGTAGCATCCAACAGTGTCCTCTTTCTTACCGAAGCATATGTTCCAAGTAGTCAAGCTCTTGTTTCTACTTCACGCCGTACGCAATCTTGGCAACACCCCCATCTACCGTTTATGAGCCTCTCGTATCTAAGGAATTTTTTTTTTTTTTTTTCAAGCATCAGTGTAAACCTTTTAAATTAAATGGAAATAGACCCAGTGAAATACTGTCAGTGCACTCTACACAGTGCGAAGAGCCTATGTGATGTATCCCGAAGGAAACTGAATGTTTATTGGGTTTTGCTGTGCCTCAACTTCTTGAGTAAAGAAGACGGAACTATATGTAAAACGATTGAAAGCAAACCTTTCCTGAAACAAACACATTACTATTGATTTAAAAAAAGGTATTAGCAACTTAGGCAGAAAGGTGTAATACCAAGATGCTTTGTTTATTTTGGTTTTTTTTTTTAGGAGCATTAGCAGCTAAGGCCATATTGCTCCGGGATATGCGGTGGTCATTCCCTGACCTTTCCGCATCCTCCGTATTTGGTGGTGACGGGCTCGAACCCCGGTCTAATCAAGAAGCGTGTGCTACGCACTGCTGCTCTTTCCCACCTGGCTACGGAGGCGCCAACCAAGATGCAGTGGTATCTAATAACAGCTGATTAAATCTTTATTCAATCTAAAACCATGAAGCATAAAACCATTGTAGAATTGTGATTTTTGTAAAATGTAAACAGTTCTCTCTTGCAAATATTTTAAATACAGTAAATCCTTGATTTTCGAACTTGGGATTTAACCGATGACAAAAGTTTGACTGTCACCGGAGTACCGATACGTTCACAGTAATTATCTTCTACTATAATACACTCCCACCTAAAAGTTTGGTATCAACGTACGGTAACAGTTTTCTTTTTTTTATTTTTATTTATTTTTTTTAATTAGCTATGACCATGTAAATTTTTGATATAAGGGGAAAAAAAGCACAACACACTACAAAGTAGTTTATTATTTTTTTTATTAAGCATTAAAAATTTACTTTACTAATTTTATTTCTGGAATATTCTCGAATAGATCTATCAATTTCTTAAATATTATTTAATTTTTTGATTTTTATACAGAGCGGAAAATTTTTATTAAAAATTTGGCTAATTTAATGAAATTTGATCCTTCCTATTTTAATAAAAACTTTGAAATTAAGAAAAATGAAACGTGATTCCAAACTTTTAGGCGAGATTGTATACACTGCGTTTCAGCCAATAAAAATCAAGGTAAAAATAAAGTATGCTTTGTTATTGTAATTGAATTTAATAATAATAAAAGATATTAACGATTTATGCAGAGCCGTGGATAACATATTTGAATACGATGAACCTAAGTCATAGTGCTGTGAGTGAACTGATTGCGTGTTACTTTTGTGCACTTAAGTTTAACTCTGATTAATGAATGAGTTCTAACGCTGTTTTGTTATGTGCTGTGGCGCTAAGTCATTGAAAATGACCTCGACCTACAGGTTCTTTCAAAATTCCAGGTCGATCCGCAATAAACTGGACACAATTGAACAGCTGCTATTCTCAAAAACCCTGGAGGATACGTGCATCGCAGACTTGGTTATTTTGTGTTTTTTAAAATTTTTTTTTTTATTATTTATTAAAGAAGGAGGATCAACCAGCTTACCTGGCAAACCCACAATCTATTGCAGTACTGTACAGGAAATTTCTAAGAAAACATATATTACCACTAGTTGCTTATCATTCCTGGCACATGGAGACGGGCAGGGATCTTCTGCAAGCTTACGGATAATAACAAAACAACATCAATACCCTTAATTTGGAGGATATGTCAATTCATTAGTTCATATAATGAATGAACTAATTCATTATATGAACTAGTTCATATAATGAATTTAGTGCTATGTCGCACTAAAGCTGATCATCAGTCTGATGGTTTTGATTACAGGATAAGTCTCACAACGAAAATTTTAGCTGCTTTACCTCACCACAGGAAATACAGGGTGTTTTATAAAGGACGCACCCGTATTATAGGAATTTCAACAAATCACACAAAAGGAAAATAAATTACACAACCTTTACAACAAGTGTTGGAAATGGTTTCCACTCGCCTGGATGCAGGTTTGTACCATTTTCATGACATTTGCAGCCACCTTACGTAATGTTTGCAATCTCTTTTTTTCAACGTTAGCCTTCAATTTGTCAAGAGTATGAGGATTGTTGTGAAACACTTCACCTTTTAATTGTCCCTCAAGAAAAAAATCTGGAGATATTACTCTTGGTGGCCACAAGTTTTTTGAGATCAAGCGATCTCCGAAAAATTCCTGTAACATGGCCATCGTTTCATTTGCTGTATGGCAGGTCGCACCATCTTGTTGAAACCAACATTCTCGTTTATTTACCTCCAACAATGCAACTGTTGGATTATGTCACGATAAACTTCTCCATCCACAGTTTTGTTAAAAAATGTAGGCCCTATAACACGACGGCGCGAGATGGCACACCAAACTCCAATTTTCAGGGATGTAATGATCGTTCGTGATACGCATGTGGGTTTTCACTGCTCCATATTCGGCTGTTCTGACTATTCACATAACAATCCAAGTGGAACCAAGCTCGTCACTAAAATAAACACGATTCAACACCTCAATTTCATTTTCATCAACAAAAGAACGAAACCATCGATAATACCGTACACGTTTTTCATGGTCAGGTCCTTTCAGTTCCTGAACGACACCAATACGGTAAGCATGCAATTTTAACTTCTTTGTAGCCCTAAAAACAGTAGTTGGTGACAGTCCGGTTTGAGAAGATAACTTCCTAAGCGATTTTCTTGGTGAGCGGGTTAAGCGTTCATTCAGATCATCCAGAACATTTGCAGTTAACAGTGATGGCCGGACTGGGCTCTTTTTGTCCTCCACACTCCCAGTCTCACGAAATTTCGCAGTTATACGCGATATTGTTGATTTGTTGGGGACAAACGACCGAGGAAATTTCATCTGAAACTCGTCTTGCACACGCTTATAAGATTTATACGCGAAGTAAGACTCCACAATAAACACAATCTTGGAAAACGATAGGGCCGACACAACACAACGGACTGGATGCCTGACCGAGACTAATGCATGTCGCGGTCATTCAACTGCTTACCTCTGGTAACATTGGGTGCAGTGCTTCCACCTACACTTCAAACTTGACATAACATTTGCCTGCCCGTAAGTTCTACCTTCTTCATTTTAGGGTTGCGCCCTTTATGAAACACCCTGTAGAAACGCAATTCATATACAAATCCATGCAGTAATGGAATGAACAGGGGATGTGGCATCCTTTCATTTACTATTAAGTATTTAAATACTAAATGCATAATTCCATATGGGTTTAAATGAACTATATAATATGAGATATAATTAAAACGATGCCTTTACACTACGTACGTAGTTTAATTTTATGGATTAATTATGGTGTATCTACACCGATATTATATAATTAACTATTAAGGAATACGCAGCTCAGTGGCAGATCTGTCCAAACCAACATCTTGAAGAAGCAAAGCAACGATTCGCTATTCAACTGTCGCCATCACAAGCGGTAGGCTCGCCGTGGTGGTCTAATCCACCGAAGGAGACGACAGGTGTGCTTCAAGGGCGATAGATCACAAATTTAAAGTGAAGTCTGGCCCCTAAATGCTGCTCCTATCTCATGCATTGAGATCAATTTCATAGTTGGCTCCTCAGTTCATGTAGGAAAACACTGTATGATATATCGTATATCACTGTAAGATATAGTCCCCAGTCGCACACAACTTCCGATCTTATATCTAAAGTGCCACAAGATAGCATCCCCTCACTTGTACATCGATTTTACTCTAACCAAAGCAGGATCACAGCCATTCATTCGTCAGGTAGCCCATAGGTGTGTAACCAGGAGCCAGAACTTTTCACCATCAGACTAACCATTTGAAACGCCTGTGGCAGTTTCCAAAGAACAATGTTTATGATCATGGTCAGCCCACAAAAATCCGAAAAAAGCATGACATTCATATTACAAACCACCCACCATGGTTTCAACAGGATAAGCGCCCATCATTATTCGAAACGATTGCCTTACATTCCGTGCTTGTCCTGTCTCAAGTAATTTCCGTTTCGAAGGCTGCTAACCAGCCAATAGAACCGATCCATCATCAATGGGGCTGATGCTTATCATATCTATCTATCTATGAGCGCAAAACACACCTTAAATACTGCACCCGAGGGTGCAGTAACTAAGCATGGAAAGAGGCACGGAACAAAGAGTTCTGTGCAACACAATGAAAACCAATTAAGTAAAATACATGAATTGGAAATTATCCAACGATCATTGCAGAAAATGAGATGCAACTTAAGTGTAGGCAGAAAACTAGCTTCCAGTGCATCACAAGGAGATGCAGGGAACACCAAAGAATGGCATACCATTAGGGCAAACACTGTATAGCGCCACAAGGAGACGCACCTAGAATCTTTCCCCCCTTGCACTCCCAGCAGGTTTCCACGTATACTGTGTCTCCATAGATGATCGTAAAGTAGGCGCCGCCGCCATTGTCTTCAACTCTGAACACTTTTGTATTTTCTGCTATGCCGATTGTAGTACACAATAATTTGATGCTGTACTTGTTACCCTAAAACAGTCTGCGCGGGTAGCACAGTGGTATCGTCACCGTCTTCCCCACACGGGTGGAAAAGGCCCGGCTTCGAATCTCGTCGATGATGCGAAGAACTTTAATGGACTTTTTTTTCACTCCGTGGCTGAGTTAGTCGGTCTCAGGCGTAGATAGCAAGGTTTCTCCCCCAGAAACTGGGGTTTTCCGTCCAGCAAATCAGACAAATCGACCATAGAACACACGCAATTAACAGACATAAGACACACAGTGCGGCAGATGAATTTAATTATTCGTGGCCTAAATATAATAGTCTTGTAGTAGATTTTTTTTTTTTTTCCATATTAGTTCCATCCAAGACCGAAATTATAAGCCCACGTACACTGAGTGAACAGAAATCATTTAATTCACTAAAGCGTTCCACAGGTATTTCCATCCATGCTTGCTGAACTGTCCATAATTTCATAGCGTTCCTGAGTGGGGATCCAAAACTCGAATGGACCTTTCCACAGCATCCCAAAAATACTCCACAGGGTTCATATCCGGTGAACGGGGAGGCCATTGCATGGTGGTAAAATCTGCGGAATGCTCTTAGAACCATGTTCTAGTCACCACCGCTCTGTGGGGAACGCATTGTCCTGCTGGAAGAGCAGGACAATGCAGTGGGACTCTGGTGGGTCGGCGGCTCCCATAACCTATTGCGGCTAATGATTGCCTGATGATCTTGGTGGAGACGTTTCTAGCACCACCCTCGTTGAAGTCGGCGGTGATTTGTGCTACTGTTGCTCTCTGGTTGGCTGAAACAATCCCAGACAGACGTCGACGGCCACGTTCACCCAACACCTTTCTCCGCCCACAGCGCTGTCTACGATGAGATGCTATTCCGAAAATGGCGTATTCCCGATACACTGTTGATACTGTCGAACGGGGACAGTGCAATTTCTGTACCATCTCTGCGATAATGACCCATGCGTCTGGCACCCATTATCATCCCTGTTTCAAAGTCGAACTCACGACGTTTATCGATACTGACATCGAATTACTGTCTACGTGAATGCAGTGTATCTATATACGTGCCAAGCGGTGGGTTCTTCCACTTGCGAGAGGGGTGACAGCGTCGCGTTGCCGAGGAACCAGGTATCCCACGAATTCTGTCCTTTCAGTGTATATTATGTCCATATATGATCACTAAAAAGCTATACCAAACAGCATTGGAAGGAGCAGCCAAAGAAATCAAAATATCTGAGAGAACAAAAGAATGGTTTAATCCACAACTGAAAGCAAGTTCCTCAGGAAGCAAAAACTGTATAGAAAATGGCAAAGAACGGGTCATCCCTTCGATCACATTCGTTATAAGAAGGAAAGAGCACATTTTATCAAAGCAAAGCGACAGGCACACTGCAGTGTTATTCATAACAAACTAAAACGAGCAAAAAGAATTACTAGCAATAGAAATAGCAGAGAGAATATGACCGAATGCATTTTCATGGAATGGGCTAATAACACTTTTAGTAACCTGCATGGACTGAATCAAATTGAGAACACTGATAATGGTAACAAAATTTTGGAATTCCTGAAAGATTTAAACAAGCGAAACCATTCGGCAAGAGAGGAACCATCAAGACCTCCTTTGAGTGAAATACAAATCACCAAAGAGAGCATAATGAAAGCAATCAACGATCTGCCCAATAAGGCCACTGTTGTACCAGACAACTTTCCAATGTTCATCCTTAAAATAAGTAGCCCATTTATAATAGATCTATTACTGCACATCTATCAGGAAATCATCAGGTCAGGAGCTTTCCCGCAAGCTTGGAAAAATTACATTGTAACCCCAATACCAAAGATTAAACACCCAAAATTGGCTAAGGATTACAGACCAATTTCTGTTAGTTGCATCCTACAGAAGGTATTTGAAAAAGCGCTGCTTCCCACCATCAATCAACACTGCTTCAGCCATAGACCACCACATTTGCACTCAGTTATTTCGGGTAGATCAACAATAACAAACTTACTGGAAACCCTTTTTCGCGTGCAGAAAGCACTAAATGAAAAAAGCAAATTTATATTATTTTTTTGGATATCTCCGCAGCCTACGACAACGTCTCAATTCCAGCGCTCATTGCGATTTTAAGGAATTATTTTAATGTAAGAGGAAATTTGTTAACTATAATAACCAGCCTGCTAGAACATAGAAAACTTACTGTTAGGCACCAAAAGCTACAATCTTGCTTTACCATCTCGCAAGGAGTGCCACAAGGGGGAGTTCTTTCGGCTACCCTCTTCGCGGCCGCCCTGGAGCCGTTTCTTGCACGGTACTACAATTTTATAACATATGCTGACGATGTAAAATTCTTCATCACTTCCAAAGACTATGAATCAGCAGAAGGTATTTGCCAGATGGCAAATAGCACAATCCGAGAATTTGAGAGCTACCTGGATTGCATCGGGCTCCGTATTAATGCACAGAAGTCTGCCCAAATGACCATAACTTACAAGCAGAATAAAAATGACATCTCGATCACTGTGAACGGGTCTAGTGTGGAAAAAGTGCACTCTCACCTGGACCTGGGTCTTAAGTGGGATGACAGACTCACCTTTGCTTAACACTTCGCCCATATGAAGACAAAAATATTCGCCGCTTTATGGGCTACTAGACAGGAACTGGTAGGAATTAGGGATCCTCAGCTAGCGACCAAGTACATTTTAATGTGTGTCCTGCCAATTGCAATGTATGCCTCGCAAATCTGGTCTTCAGCTCCAGATTCACATTATAAGTCCGTCCTTGGGATCGAGTACTAGTTCTTGCGATGGCTTAACAGAGTTGCTGGCCACCCTTTTACTATCTCAAGGGCCATTCTCTACTCAAACCTTAACATCACACCCTGGATGCAGCGGACAATTAACAGGAACATTCACACTCTCGCACAAATGCTCACAGGCAGAGTGGATGCTCCAGTCCTGGATAATATTCTAGTCAAACCGCGTGCCATTGCTAGACGTTGCGGAGAAGTAAATAATCCATTGCGTTCAGTCCTGAACAATCTTAGTAGCCTGCAAAGATTCTTCCCATCAAATGCAGCGAAAATATTTAACTCACTACACATAGATGCCGAAAAACTGTGTGAGGATGCAGCATACCGGAAAGAGATCTTTCAGAATTCGTACAGACTTACCAAAATATGAATTGGCTGCAAAGTACCAGAGAATTGTGAATAAAAGTGAAACTTTCTGCTTTAAGAACAATAATAATTTGTTGACTGGAAAAATATACCTTCTGTAACAGTTATGTAAGTTATAGATGGAATTATTAGTGAATTGTAAATATATGAGTTGTAGAATGTTTGTACAGAATGATTAATGTGTAAATTAAACCTAAAATGTGTATATAATATTTTGGGACGAGACTACGTGTTCAGTATATGTAACCCACTGCACGTAGTATCTCTTACCCTGATATGTACTTAGCACCCTCCTGGAACTTTGCCGTCCCGGGGTGGTTTCCTTATGGAAATAAACAGATAATAATAATAATAATAATAAAAAAATGCGTGTGTTCTCTGGTCGATTTGCCTGTTTTGCTGGATGAAATTGCGAGTTGCTGAGAGAGAAAACCTTTCTATCCATGTATGAGACTAATTAACTCAGCCACGGAGTGAAAAAAGTCTATAAAAGTTCTTTGCATCATTAACGGGATTCGAACCCGACCTTTTCCACCCGGTGGTTATAATCACTGTTTTTTTTTATCTCTCTCTCTCTCTCTATCTATCTATCTATCTATCTAGTGGATATTGCTTCCATCTATGTCACACCAGTCCCGTATTAACAGGTAATAGTCGGGCTAATTAACGAGTTCCAGAGCCGGAACTAGGTTGGGGCTTGCGAGTCATCAGTCCCAAGTGCAGCATTTTAAGGGCGCATTCCACCAGTTATATATTTTAAAATTGCTTTATTTTTGATTTAATTACAGTCGGACCTGTGTTTAACAAACTTCTTTATAGTGAATATTTTGAATTCCTTTTGGTAATTATATTTAAAAGTTTCTGTAGAATGAAGAAAATTTCCATATAAGGAACGATTAAGAGAGAATTAACTTTGTATGCTTTGTTTCTGCCTCTGGCCTTTAGATAATTTAAGCAATTAGAAAGCGAAATTTAAGGGTTAAAGGGATTACCGTTCCAAAATGTAAGTGGAACGTAAGAACGTATGCAGCCATCTTTAAAAATTTTATTAGAAGAAATACTGCATTATCTTTGTAAATGTTACTTATGATTCCAGAAATTTTTGTTAGAGTGAAAAAAATTATAAATTGGGGATTTATAATCACTTACGAAAAAAAAAAAATAATCAGGGAGGAACAGTGTTTTACAGATTTCGAAAATAACACAGAAACTCCAATTACAAACTTCTAAAAAGTATGGCCCGTTTTGTGACATCACACCTCTGAGCTTTTTGGTTTGTCCGCCAGTGGTTAGCACTGGAGGACAAACAAATTTTTTCAAATATCTCTTGAAATATCAACAGATATTTGAAAAATCATGTTTTACCAATTGTGCAGGATATAAAATCTAACCCCTTTACAACTTATCCAATTCATTCATGAGTTATTGTCTAATAGAATCTTATGGAAATATAGAAATAGCGCTAAGAATTTTTCTTACCATGCCTGTAACAGCAGCGTCTTGCGAAAGGTCCTTCAAAGCGAGAAAAATTCAATCAAAATAATACACCTTTATTGCATAATTTTAGTTTATGTTATAATGTTAAAAGTACTATGTTTCTATGATTTTATACTAGATATATAAGCATAAACTATCTGGTTTTCTAGTTTTTGTAGTTATAGTAGTTTGTAGTCATATATATTTTCTTTCTAGTTTATGTAGAATTAAATTCTCTGTAGATATAAACGAATATTTGTAAGTTTCTTTTTCTTTGATATTTTTGTTTGTTATATCATTATATTGTTTAAATTATTTTATTAATAAATATATGCAAATCGTAGACCGTTGCAATAATAATTTTTATAAATTCATAAAGATTGCAGAGGCGTAGCAATGTTCCAGCCACCACGGCTCTATGGGAGGCGCATTGTCCCGCTGGAAGAATCCATTGCCCTGTGGATGCACGATTACCATGAAGGGATGCAGTTGGTCTCCAAGGATGGACACGTAACCTGGACCGTTCAGAGATACGTCTAGACATACAACCGTCCCAACGTGTGCCAGTTGAACACGCCCCAGACCATTACCGACCGACCACCTGCCTGAATAGTTCCTTGTTGACATGACGGAAGCGTAGCTTCCAGCAGTTTCCGCCAGATACACACCTTCTAGTCCTCTCGAAATAGCTGGAAACGGGACTCATCGGACCAGGAGACCCGTCTCCAATCATACAACGTCCAGTGCTGATGTTCTTTCGCTGATTTGGGGCGTACAGTCCTGTGTCATGGTGTTAGCAATGGGACTCTGGTGGGTCGGCGGCTCCCATTACCTATTGCGACTAATGATCGCATGATGGTCTTGGTGGAGACGTTTCTGGCACCTCCCTCGTTGAAGTCGGCGGTGATATGTGCCACTGTCGCTCTTTGGTGGGCTGAAACAATCCGAGACAGGCGTCGACGGCCACGTTCATCCACCACCTTTCTCCACCCACAGTGCTGTCCACGATGAGATGTTATTCCGGAAATGGCGTATTCCCGATACACTCTTGATACTGTCGAACGGGGATAGTGCCATTTCTGTACCACCTCATGGATAGTGACCCATGAGTCGGGCACCCAATATCATCCCCCTTTTAAAGTCTGTTGAACTCACGATATTTATCCATACTGACATCGAATCACCGTCTACGCGAATAAAGTGATGCAGTGTACCTATATACCTAGGTAACTATATGTACCTATATGCCTAGCGATGGGTTCGTCCACTAGCGAGAGGGAATGACAGCGTCGCGTTGCCCAGGAACCAAGCATCCCAGGAATTCTATCCTTTCTTTGTATACTATTTGTTAAAAGTGAATATATTAATCAGTCATGATTTACCTTTTCTTTGTTTGCTAATGTCCATGTATAATATGCACTTGAAAATCGTCCATTTTATTCGAAGGAAATGAAACATTATTCACTTGCTTATGTCCAATTTCCACCAACATGTCTATTGAGTTTCTTGATAAAATTTTGGGCCAACGACCAGGATCCTTGATGTCTTCTATGGGAATGTTTTCATCCACTACTTCTGTTTTTTCACATCCACTAGAAGAATAATTTTCGTGCTGCACTATAGGATGTTCTATTAATTTATCATAATCAAACATTTTCTCCGATCCATCACATTTTTCGCATGTGCAAAAGTTTTAGTACTTTCCCAATACTTTAATATACAGTACTGTACTTCCTTCTTGTTTTGTTTTTCTGTTCTTTTTTATATTCTGCTCCACTTAATTTTTTTCTAGGAAACATGTTACCTGGGTAATTAATCCAATAATTTTTTAATGATTTTAAAAATTAATATTTACTGTATTTTTCTCTAAGATATTTGAATAATTTAACTGATTCTTTTATTTAATGAGTTAATAACACTTACCTTTATTATTTATTATTATTTTTTTATGAAAACCTTAAACACGAGAGGTATTAGAACCTATCGTAATTAGTACCGTGCTTGGGTTGGGGGTTGAGAAGACGAAAGAACATATTGGTTGATATTAGACTTGAACTTCCGTAGACGGTAATTTTCAAAAAATTCATATGAAGGAAGGTTGTTCCAGAAAATAGCAGTTGAATGAATAAACGAGGAAGATGAAAAGTTGGTTCTGTGAGTTTGAAGTTGGACAGTAAATGGATGTTGGCAGCAGGTGTTCGGACTGTTTTGAAAGAGAGAGCGGAAATTATAGAAGCCAATTAGGAAGAACAGTGCCCATGGAAGTATTTGTAGAAAAGGCATGCAGCAGAAATAGTACGTCTATGAGACACAGAGTGGAGAGACTCTGTTAGAGATGAGTCATTAATTAACCTAACTGCGAGAGGTTTTGGGGACACCGCCCCAGATATGGGAACAATATTCCATGGTAGGGCGGATTTGCGATTTGCACAGAGTAAACAGCTGTTCAGAAGAAAAGTAACGCCGAGAGCGAAAGAGAAAACCAAGTTTTTTTAGATGCACACGAAGAAATATTTGTAATGTGCTTGTGCCAAGAGAGATTAGAAGTCAGGGTAATCCCCAGAAGAGATATATAATTTTGCTTAGAAATCGGAGTGTCACCAAAGATCAGCATAGGAGCAGAAGAATCCTTTTTTGCGAGATATAAGACAAGAATGAGTTTTAGACGGATTGAAATCAACTGTTTTCTTTGCCCTACTGGAGAATTACCTGGAGATCGGCATTTAAGGAATTGATAGCGTATATATGAGAAGTTTAAGCTGATTTAGCGGGGAAAGGTTTCTCAAAAGTGGAAAGTGGAATCCAATATGCTATCATCGGCAAAACTATGGATAGGATTTCCAGTCAATGGAAGAAGATCATTAATATACAAGAGAAAACGGGTTGAGGGAAAAAACTGAACCTTGGAGGAGAACAGAATTAGTGGAGAAGTTAGAAGGCATCACCCTAAGTGAGCGATAAGAGAGAAAACTGGATAACCAATTACAAAAAAAAAAAAAAACAGTTGGAAAACCATAAGATGGAAGCTTGTTTAGAAGACCTTTATACCAAACACGATCGAAAGCCTTTGAGATGTCAGAAGCAACTATTTGGGTTTCACCGAACTGTTTAGTTATTTTGTCCATAAATGGGAAACATTTATCACCAGTGAATCGACACTGACGGAATCCATACTGGTGATCGTTGATCAGACGGAAGGTTTATTGGTAGTTTAAGAGTTGGCGGTTAATTGATTTCTCCATTACTTTAGAAAGAGTTGAAGTAATTGCAATGAGACGATAATTGGATAGGAGGGATTTGTCTCCCTTTTTAGGAACTGGCTGGATATGAACAAATTTACAAGCAGAAGGAAAAACACCATTGGAATAAGAAAGGAGTAAGTTTAGGGGCAAGTCAAGGTTCGTCAAACTCCTTCTGACATCCTTTTGACAGAGATCACAAGAGGCATTGAATGGAGCGTGTTGGGTAATGATCTTTTACCAAGATCATTAATACATGAGTTGGAAGAAAAATGGGATGCTAGCAGATCAGTTTTATCCTTGGCTGAAGTGACAACGGAACCATCTGGTTTTGACAGATATGGGAGCAGAGATAGGCATAAATTGCAGCCAATAGCTTTGGCAAGAGACCAGAATGCTCGGCTACCATTAGGACAAGAAGCAGGTTTTCTACTCTTAGGCTGTTCAAAATCTAGTTTGGACTGATTAATAACTGCTTTACAATTGTTGCGAGCTTTGGTGTAGGAAGAAAATGAAACTGAAGAATTGGAAACAACCCAATTACGATATGCAACGTTCTTCTCTTGAACAGCCTTAGCACATTTATTGGAATACCAAGGTTTAGAAAAAGGACGAGATTCTATAGTGGAGTGTGGAATAAAGGATTTCGTTCCTACAAGAATAATTTCACTGACACGATCTGAACAAACGTTGACATCAGAAGTTTTGAAAGTAATCCGACCAAGGAAAAGAAGAAAAGAAATCTCGCAGGTAATCCCATTTTGCATTCTTGTAATGCCAAACAATACAAGGTTGGGATGAGATAAAGGCTCCATTGGAGAAGAGACAATGTTGTGATCTGAGGTGCCTAAAGGAACACCCACTTCGACCGTGTACTCAGAAGGGTGGTTTGTGAGAAAAAGATCAAGCGTGTTGGCTGTATGGTTAGGATTGTCTGATATTCTTGTATGTAAATGAACAATCTGTGCAAGGTCATTAGTAATTGCAAAAGCCTCAGCATCTCGACCAGCTGGGTCAGTGTGACTAGAAAATGGAAGCCAGCTGAGTTTTGAACATTCAAATCACCAAGGAAAATTATCTCACTGTTAGGAAAGTTGGACTGGTAAAAGTTGATTTGCAAAGAGAGGAAGTCAGAGCTCCAAGTGATTAGTGGAGTTGGGAGAACGGTAGCGACAACAGATGAATTTGACACAATGAGGTAGAGAGCTTTTAAGCCAGAGAAGATCGAAAAGAGGAGATTCCAAATTACCAAGTCTCTGACAGGTAATATAGGAACGGACATATGCACAAGTACCACCTTTGAGGCGAAAGGAACCATACAGCGAATAATTTGGGCAACTGAGATGAACAGTAGTTGAATCAACTGATAACTGAGATTCTGTCAGAAAAAGTACATGGGGTTTGGCAGACTGCAAGTGGAAATGGACATTGTTGAGATTAGAACTGAGACCACTTATATTTCTGAAATGAACTAGGAAGTGTTTGGGAGGTTTAGATCTTTTCGCAGATAAGCTTACTGTATTAGTTTGACAAATTATGGTATATTCAATAGTAAGGAAAAATGGCGGGTGACATACTGTATGAAGTAATGAAATTTTTGGATATGGTGTACACATAGTAAGAATATATCCAAATCCTTGACATAACGTGGCTTTGAGAATGCCCCCCGCATACACACTGCTCCTACTCCCTCCAGTCACTATCTGGCAGAATAGAGGTAGCAAGATTATACTCTAGCTGATGCTGAAGCCTCCTAAAGAGTTCCCGATAGGTTCGATCCGGTGTACTAACTAGCGGCCAGTCTGCGAACACCGTTTTAGAGTTGTATCCTCTAAATGTAATGAAGATTGCATCTCGTCATGATTTCATCATGCCCTCAAAAGTCTTCAGTCATACTGCATGATGGAATACATGGGGAAAAGTAACTGAAACTTAGGTCTGGAGACTAAACATGGGTTCACCACTTCAAGCTTCCAATAAGCAAAGTGGTGGCACTGCACCGGTTGATGAGAGTCATCTGCCACCTAGTATTGCCTGGGAACACAGAGGGGCCGCATTCCTCCATGTAGTGTTGGTGCCACACCTCGGCACCTGCTTACGTTTGTTCACACCTGGGTTGTCACCCACAGTGTGCTTGTGCATGGAGCCTATACCCAGGATTACTAACAGTCCCACTATCATGAAGGTGAAGCAGAGGATTTAGCTGTCACAGACCGCCCGGACTTCGCCGAAATTGGGTCCACTTGACTTGAATGTCACCCGAATATGAGTTCCATTAGCGTTTTAGACTCCCAGGTGGCAAGTAGAACTTGTCTGGCATATCTGAGAGAATGTTTGTGACAACCTCAAAGACCTAATTTGTTTATTTGTTTATTATATATATATTTTTTTTATGTAATCCCCAAACACGAGAGGTATTTGAACCTATAGTACTTAGTACCGTGCTTGGGTTCGAGGTTGAGAAGACGAAAGAAGATATTTGTTGACATTGGACTTGAACTTCTGTAGACTGTAATTTTCAGGAAATACGTATGTAGGAAGGTTGTTCCAGAAAACGGCAGTTGAATGAATAAACGAGGAAGATGAAAAGTTGGTCCTGTGAGTTTGAAGTTGGACAGTAAATGGATGTTGGCGGAACGTGTTCGGACTGTTTTGAAAGAGAGAGCGGGAATTATAGAAGTCCATATAGAATAACAGTGCCCATGGAAGTATCTGTAGAAAAGGCATGCAGCAGAAACAGTACGTCCATGAGACAGCGAGTGGAGAGTCTCTGTTAGAGATGAATCATTAACCTAACTGCCTTCTTCTGAATGGAATCAAGAAGCCTGAGAGGAGTTTTGGGGATACCACCCCAGATGTGGGAACAATATTCCATGGCAGGGCGGATTTGCGATTTATACAGAGTGAGCAGCTGTTTGAAAGAAAAGTAACGCCGAGAGCGAAAGAGAAAACCAAGTTTTTTGGATGCAGAGGAAGCAATATTCGTAATGTGCTTGTGCTAAGAGAGATTAAGGAAGTCAGGGTAATCCCCAAAAGAGATATATCATTTTGCCTAGAAATCGGAGTGTCACTAAAGATAAGCATAGGAGCAGAAGAATCCTTTTTGAGAGATATAAGACAAGTCTGAGTTTTAGAAGGGTTAAAATCAACTAAGTTGTCTTTGCCCCACTGGGGAATTACCTGAAGATCGGCATTTAAGGAATTGGTAGCAGATATTCGAGAGGTTGAAGCTGACGGAACAGGGCAAGGTTTAGTGACAAATGGGCCTGGAGTACTGGGGTCCATAGTTTAACAGATATTTATTTAAAGTATACCCAGTAAAATAAAATAAAATAAAATATTTCCAGAAGCTTTCGGAACTCGTGTCCCTTTCTCAACTGACAGAATTTTTAAATACATTACAAGCAAACTGTGGCACGTTACTCATTCGTCATTGTTGTAGCACGGACGTGTGCTGCCTTGCGCCAGTGATCATCCATCAATAAAACGGTTGTCTCCAGGATTGGATGTATACGCATGCCTTTCTGGCGATTTAATGCCTTAGGGTTGTTCATTATGTTTAGTGACTCTAGCCATAGGCGGTGGCGAAAGTGTCGCGCGTGGTCCACTATCTCAAAGTCGCGCTTGGGGTCAAGATCGTGGTTGGTAGCCCAAAAATGTTCTGCAAGCGCGGACTGGTCAGTTTCGGCAAGCCGGATTGCTCTGTCGTGTTCCGTGAGGCGATCCTGGAGACGTCTCGATGTCTCACCTACGTAGCAACTGTTACAGGCCCTACAGGTGATACGGTACACTACATTGCTGCGTAAGACAGGTGTGACAGGGGTCTTCACACTGGAGACAAGTGAACGTAGGTTCCTACCTGGTAATTGTACACATTTTATGTTGTAACTTCTCAGGATCTTCGAGATACGTCCTGACACTCCTGGATAGTACGGAATGTAGGCGGATGATATGCCGACTTGCTTCGGAGGTCTTGGGTTGGAAGTAAGCTCTTGTGCCTGTAACAAGCATCTGTTTAGTACATGGGATGGATAACCGCATCTGGTTAAGTCCGCCTTCACACGGGAGATCTCGTTACGTCTAATTGTGTCGGTGCTGGAATGGCTCCAGGCCCTGGAGAACAGGGTGCGGGCAGTGCTATTGAGATGGCTTGGAGCGTGGCCGGACCCGTAGTTGGTGAATTGACCGCACCACATGGGTTTGCGGTATACTGAGGTCTCTAGATGTGGGCCTACGCGATGCACTAGCACGTCCAGAAACGGGAGCGAACCGTCCACCTCTGATTCTACGGTAAACTTGATGAAATTGGATAGAGAGTTGAGGTATTCTAGTAGTACCGTTTCAGAACCACGTGGTATTATGGTAAAAATATCGTCGACATATCTACACCACGTTGTAATAGGTGTAGGTGGGTTCTGGTGTATCTGCTTCTCCAGATCTTCCATGGCGATGTTAGCTACTACGGAACTGACAGGGGCACCCATAGCAGTGCCATGTACTTGTTTGTAGAGTGAGTCTTCAAAGGTGAAGATGCTGCTAGAGAGGCATAGGTTGAGGGCGGTACAGATGTCATCAGTGGATAGTGACGTCCTGGATTGGAGGCTTAAGTCGCTCTCAAGGAGCCTTCTGGCGCAGTGCACGGCCTGTTGGACGGGAATCGAGGTGAATAAAGAAACCACGTCAAATGATGCCATGACAGAGTTATCAGGGATTGAAATGTCCTTAATGGTGTTAATGAATTCACTGCTGTTTTTAACGGTGTGAGATGTATTACCTATAAGAGGCGAGAGGAGGCTCGCGATGTGTTTGGACAGTTCATACGTTGGGGCACTGCAGCAAGACACTATAGGTCTGAGAGGAATACCCGGTTTATGGATCTTTGGTAATCCGTAGAATTGTGGTAGTTGACAGCCAGTACCACGCAGAAGATGGTGAGTCGCGGTCGGGATCTTCTTATCTTTAAGCCATGCGTGGACAAGTTTATTAACATTTGCTTCCAGACGTTTCAAGACTTTAACGGGAGGATCAGGTAGAGGTTCATATACGTTAGGATCGAGTAATAGGGCCAAGGCTTTCTCTCGGTAGGCTGATCGGTCCAGCACAACAGTCCGGCGCCCTTTATCCGCAGGAAGTACAACGATGGAGTTGTCTTTTCTTATAGATGACAGGGCGGCACGTTGGCGGTGGTTGAGGTTTGAGCACGTTTTTCGAGTGTTGCGGAGGACTGCGGCAGTCTTGAATCGGATCTCGTTGGCAGTTTCTTCGGGAAGGTTGGTAATACTGGCTTCTATGCCCATAGCGAGCTGTGTGATGGGAGGTTTCGATGGTATAACGGCGAATTTCATACCGTTTGATAAAACACTCAGCTGCTCGTTGGACAGTTGTTTGTTACTTAGATTCAAGACGAAAGAAGTCGTGTCGTCTGAACGAGTGTTCGTCTTTAAGGAGTTAGTTTCTATGCTCAAGTTTATGAACTTGCGCTGTTGGCGTAAACGGTAGGTATCCGAGGTCTGACTAGCCCGATGGCAGATGGTATGTATAAGGTTTGTAAATACAATAGGCGAGACCTTACCTTGTATATGTTGTAACAGTCTGGACTTGTTGTAGTCAGCGTTCCTGATTTCATGGTGGAGATGGGATATCCATAAATTTAACGTGCGCAGGCTGAAGTTAAAGCAGGCACGATCCATATGAGAGTTGTGGAACGGGGCTTTGTATCGGAACCCTTTAGGTATAATTCGATTGCTTTTGCATCTGTGGGCGAAGCGTAAATGTTGCCTGTAGCGAGCTATTGAGAGGAAGCATTTTTGCAACTGTGCACAATCGTTGTAGGTATTATGGCCATAAAGTGATCGAATAGTGACAAATGGGCCTGGAGTACTGGGGTCCATAGTTTAACAGATATTTATTTAAAGTATACCCAGTAAAATAAAATAAAATAAAATATTTCCAGAAGCTTTCGGAACTCGTGTCCCTTTCTCAACTGACAGAATTTTTAAATACATTACAAGCAAACTGTGGCACGTTACTCATTCGTCATTGTTGTAGCACGGACGTGTGCTGCCTTGCGCCAGTGATCATCCATCAATAAAACGGTTGTCTCCAGGATTGGATGTATACGCATGCCTTTCTGGCGATTTAATGCCTTAGGGTTGTTCATTATGTTTAGTGACTCTAGCCATAGGCGGTGGCGAAAGTGTCGCGCGTGGTCCACTATCTCAAAGTCGCGCTTGGGGTCAAGATCGTGGTTGGTAGCCCAAAAATGTTCTGCAAGCGCGGACTGGTCAGTTTCGGCAAGCCGGATTGCTCTGTCGTGTTCCGTGAGGCGATCCTGGAGACGTCTCGATGTCTCACCTACGTAGCAACTGTTACAGGCCCTACAGGTGATACGGTACACTACATTGCTGCGTAAGACAGGTGTGACAGGGGTCTTCACACTGGAGACAAGTGAACGTAGGTTCCTACCTGGTAATTGTACACATTTTATGTTGTAACTTCTCAGGATCTTCGAGATACGTCCTGACACTCCTGGATAGTACGGAATGTAGGCGGATGATATGCCGACTTGCTTCGGAGGTCTTGGGTTGGAAGTAAGCTCTTGTGCCTGTAACAAGCATCTGTTTAGTACATGGGATGGATAACCGCATCTGGTTAAGTCCGCCTTCACACGGGAGATCTCGTTACGTCTAATTGTGTCGGTGCTGGAATGGCTCCAGGCCCTGGAGAACAGGGTGCGGGCAGACCTCCGAAGCAAGTCGGCATATCATCCGCCTACATTCCGTACTATCCAGGAGTGTCAGGACGTATCTCGAAGATCCTGAGAAGTTACAACATAAAATGTGTACAATTACCAGGTAGGAACCTACGTTCACTTGTCTCCAGTGTGAAGACCCCTGTCACACCTGTCTTACGCAGCAATGTAGTGTACCGTATCACCTGTAGGGCCTGTAACAGTTGCTACGTAGGTGAGACATCGAGACGTCTCCAGGATCGCCTCACGGAACACGACAGAGCAATCCGGCTTGCCGAAACTGACCAGTCCGCGCTTGCAGAACATTTTTGGGCTACCAACCACGATCTTGACCCCAAGCGCGACTTTGAGATAGTGGACCACGCGCGACACTTTCGCCACCGCCTATGGCTAGAGTCACTAAACATAATGAACAACCCTAAGGCATTAAATCGCCAGAAAGGCATGCGTATACATCCAATCCTGGAGACAACCGTTTTATTGATGGATGATCACTGGCGCAAGGCAGCACACGTCCGTGCTACAACAATGACGAATGAGTAACGTGCCACAGTTTGCTTGTAATGTATTTAAAAAATTCTGTCAGTTGAGAAAGGGACACGAGTTCCGAAAGCTTCTGGAAATATTTTATTTTATTTTATTTTACTGGGTATACTTTAAATAAATATCTGTTAAACTATGGACCCCAGTACTCCAGGCCCATTTGTCACTATTCGATCACTTTATGGCCATAATACCTACAACGATTGTGCACAGTTGCAAAAATGCTTCCTCTCAATAGCTCGCTACAGGCAACATTTACGCTTCGCCCACAGATGCAAAAGCAATCGAATTATACCTAAAGGGTTCCGATACAAAGCCCCGTTCCACAACTCTCATATGGATCGTGCCTGCTTTAACTTCAGCCTGCGCACGTTAAATTTATGGATATCCCATCTCCACCATGAAATCAGGAACGCTGACTACAACAAGTCCAGACTGTTACAACATATACAAGGTAAGGTCTCGCCTATTGTATTTACAAACCTTATACATACCATCTGCCATCGGGCTAGTCAGACCTCGGATACCTACCGTTTACGCCAACAGCGCAAGTTCATAAACTTGAGCATAGAAACTAACTCCTTAAAGACGAACACTCGTTCAGACGACACGACTTCTTTCGTCTTGAATCTAAGTAACAAACAACTGTCCAACGAGCAGCTGAGTGTTTTATCAAACGGTATGAAATTCGCCGTTATACCATCGAAACCTCCCATCACACAGCTCGCTATGGGCATAGAAGCCAGTATTACCAACCTTCCCGAAGAAACTGCCAACGAGATCCGATTCAAGACTGCCGCAGTCCTCCGCAACACTCGAAAAACGTGCTCAAACCTCAACCACCGCCAACGTGCCGCCCTGTCATCTATAAGAAAAGACAACTCCATCGTTGTACTTCCTGCGGATAAAGGGCGCCGGACTGTTGTGCTGGACCGATCAGCCTACCGAGAGAAAGCCTTGGCCCTATTACTCGATCCTAACGTATATGAACCTCTACCTGATCCTCCCGTTAAAGTCTTGAAACGTCTGGAAGCAAATGTTAATAAACTTGTCCACGCATGGCTTAAAGATAAGAAGATCCCGACCGCGACTCACCATCTTCTGCGTGGTACTGGCTGTCAACTACCACAATTCTACGGATTACCAAAGATCCATAAACCGGGTATTCCTCTCAGACCTATAGTGTCTTGCTGCAGTGCCCCAACGTATGAACTGTCCAAACACATCGCGAGCCTCCTCTCGCCTCTTATAGGTAATACATCTCACACCGTTAAAAACAGCAGTGAATTCATTAACACCATTAAGGACATTTCAATCCCTGATAACTCTGTCATGGCATCATTTGACGTGGTTTCTTTATTCACCTCGATTCCCGTCCAACAGGCCGTGCACTGCGCCAGAAGGCTCCTTGAGAGCGACTTAAGCCTCCAATCCAGGACGTCACTATCCACTGATGACATCTGTACCGCCCTCAACCTATGCCTCTCTAGCAGCATCTTCACCTTTGAAGACTCACTCTACAAACAAGTACATGGCACTGCTATGGGTGCCCCTGTCAGTTCCGTAGTAGCTAACATCGCCATGGAAGATCTGGAGAAGCAGATACACCAGAACCCACCTACACCTATTACAACGTGGTGTAGATATGTCGACGATATTTTTACCATAATACCACGTGGTTCTGAAACGGTACTACTAGAATACCTCAACTCTCTATCCAATTTCATCAAGTTTACCGTAGAATCAGAGGTGGACGGTTCGCTCCCGTTTCTGGACGTGCTAGTGCATCGCGTAGGCCCACATCTAGAGACCTCAGTATACCGCAAACCCATGTGGTGCGGTCAATTCACCAACTACGGGTCCGGCCACGCTCCAAGCCATCTCAATAGCACTGCCCGCACCCTGTTCTCCAGGGCCTGGAGCCATTCCAGCACCGACACAATTAGACGTAACGAGATCTCCCGTGTGAAGGCGGACTTAACCAGATGCGGTTATCCATCCCATGTACTAAACAGATGCTTGTTACAGGCACAAGAGCTTACTTCCAACCCAAGACCTCCGAAGCAAGTCGGCATATCATCCGCCTACATTCCGTACTATCCAGGAGTGTCAGGACGTATCTCGAAGATCCTGAGAAGTTACAACATAAAATGTGTACAATTACCAGGTAGGAACCTACGTTCACTTGTCTCCAGTGTGAAGACCCCTGTCACACCTGTCTTACGCAGCAATGTAGTGTACCGTATCACCTGTAGGGCCTGTAACAGTTGCTACGTAGGTGAGACATCGAGACGTCTCCAGGATCGCCTCACGGAACACGACAGAGCAATCCGGCTTGCCGAAACTGACCAGTCCGCGCTTGCAGAACATTTTTGGGCTACCAACCACGATCTTGACCCCAAGCGCGACTTTGAGATAGTGGACCACGCGCGACACTTTCGCCACCGCCTATGGCTAGAGTCACTAAACATAATGAACAACCCTAAGGCATTAAATCGCCAGAAAGGCATGCGTATACATCCAATCCTGGAGACAACCGTTTTATTGATGGATGATCACTGGCGCAAGGCAGCACACGTCCGTGCTACAACAATGACGAATGAGTAACGTGCCACAGTTTGCTTGTAATGTATTTAAAAAATTCTGTCAGTTGAGAAAGGGACACGAGTTCCGAAAGCTTCTGGAAATATTTTATTTTATTTTATTTTACTGGGTATACTTTAAATAAATATCTGTTAGGGCAAGGTTTCTTAAAATGGAAAGTGGAATGCAATGTGCTATCATCGGCAAAAGTATGAATAGGATTTCCAGTCAATGGAAGGAGGTCATTAATATACAAGAGGAAAAGAGTGGGAGAAAGAACTGAACCCTGGGGGTAGACCGGCATTAGTGGAGAAGTTAGAAGACAGAGAGCCATATACCATCACCCTCAGTGAGCGATCAGAGAGAAAACTGGATAACCAATTACTAAAAACAGTTGGCAAACTATAAGATGGAAGCTTGTTTAGAAGACCTTTATGCCAAACACAATCGAAAGCCTTTGAAATGTCAAGAGCAACTACTTGTGTTTCACCGACCCTTTCCATTGAATTAGTACATAAATGGGTAACAAAAGCCAGAAAATCACCAGTGGATCGACACTGACGGAATCCATACTGGAAGGTTTCTAGATAGTTTAAGAGTTGGCGGTTAATTGATTTCTTCATTACTTTAGAAAGAGTACAAGTAATTGCAATGGGACGATAATTGGATGGGAGGGATTTGTCACCCGTTTTAGGGACTGGCTGGATATGAGCAAATTTCCAAGCAGAAGGAAAAACACCTTTGGAATAAGAAAGTGAAAAAAGGCGGCAAAGAATGGGAAAAAGTTCAGGAGCACAGGTTTTGAGAACAAGTGGAGAAATACCATCGGGACCTGGAGCTTTCTTAGCATCAAGTTTCGTCAAAATCCTTCTGACATCCTTTTGACGGAAGACCACAGGAGGCATTGAATGCAGCGTGTTGGGAATGTTGGGTAATGATCTTTTACCAAGATCATTAATACATGAGTTGGAAGAAAAATGGGATGCTAACAGGTCAGCTTTATCCTTGGCTGAAGTGACAACAGAACCATCTGGTTTTGGCAGAGGTGGGAGCAGATATGGGCAAACGTTGCGGCCAGTAGCTTTGGCAAGAGACCAGAATGCTCGGCTACCATTAGGGCAAGAAGCAAGTTTTCTACTCTTAGCCTGTTCAAAATCAAGTTTGGACTGATTAATAACTGCTTTACAATTGTTGCGAGCTTTGGTGTAGGCAGAAAATGAAACTGAAGAATTAGAAACAAGCCAATTACGATATGCAACATTCTTCTCTTGAATAGCCTTAGCACATTTATTGGAAAACCAAGGTTTAGATAAAGGATGAGATTTTAAAGTGGAGCGTTGGATAAAGGATTCCATTCCTGGAGAATAATTTCACTGACACGATCTGAGCAAACGTTGACATCAGAAGTTTTGAAACAGTAATCCGACCAAGGAAAAGGAGAAAAGAAATCTCGTAGGTCATCCCATTTTGCATTCTTGTAATGCCAAACAACACAAGGTTGGGAATAGCCATGAGATAAAGGCTCCATTAGAGAAGAGACAATCACCAAGTTGTGATCTGAAGTGCCTAAAGGACCTCTCACTTCGACCGTGTACTTAGAAGGGTTGTTTGTGAGAAAAAGATCAAGCGTGTTGGCTGTATGACTAGGATTGTCCGGTATTCTTGTAGGTAAATGAGCAATCTGTTCAAGGTCATTAGTAATTGCAAAAGCCTCAGCATCTCGACCAGCTGGGTCTGTGTGACTTGAAAACCGAAGCCAGCTGGAGTTGTGAACATTAAAATCACCAAGGAAAATTACCTCACTGTTAGGAAAGTTGGACTGGAGAAAGCCAAGTTGCAAAGAGAGGAAGTCCAAAAGCTCCAAGTGATTAGTGGAGTTGGGAGAACGGTAGAGACTACAGATGAATTTTACACAATGAGGTAGAGAGATTTTATGCCAGAGAAGATCAAAGAGAGTAGATTCCAAATTACCAAGTCTCTGACAGGGAATATCAGAACGGACATATGCACAAGTACCACCTTTGAGGCGAAAGGAATCATACAGTGAATAATTTGGGCATCTGAGATGAGCAGTAGTTTAATCAATCGATAACTGAGATTCTGTCAGAAAAAGTACATGGGGTTTGGCAGACTGCAAGTGGAAGTGGACATCGTTAAGATTCGAATTGAGACCACATATATTTGTGAAATGAATTAGAAAGTGCTTGGGAGGTTTAGATCTTTTCGCAGATAAGTTTGCTCTATTAGTTTGACATGGTGTATTCAATAGTAAGAAAAAGTGGGTGGGACATGCTGTATGAAGTAATGAAATTTTTGGATATGGCGTACACATGGTAAGAATATATCCAGATCCTTGACATAACGTGGCCTCGACAATGCTCCCCGCATACACACTACTCGGACTCCCTACAGTCACTATCTGGCAGAGTAGGGGTAGCAAGATTATACACTAGCTGATCCGGAAGCCTCCTAGGGAGTTACCAATAGGTTCGGTCCGGTGTACTAAGTAGCGGCCGGCCTGCGTACATCGTTTTAGAGCTGTACCCTCGAAATGTAAGGAATATTGGATCTCGCCACAACGTTCATCATAACCTCAAAAGTCATCAATCATACTGCATGATGGAAGAGATGGGAAAGGGTTGACCGGAACTTAGCTCTAGAGACTAAACATGGGTTCCACCACTTCAAGCCTCCAATAAGCAAAGTGGTGGTATTGCACCGGTTGATGAGAGTCATCTGCCACCTAGTATTGCCTGGTAACATAGAGGGGCGGCATTCCTCCATGTCGTACGGGCCCCACATCTCGACCCCTGCTTACGTTGGTTCACACCTGGGTGGTCACCCACCATGTACTTGTGCATGGAGGTTATACCCAGGATTACTAACAGTCCCACCATTGTGAAGGTGCAAGCAGAGGATTTCGCTGTCACAGACCGTCCGGACTTCGCCGAAATTGGGTCCACTTGAGTTGAATGTCACCCGAATATCAGTTCCATCAGCGTTTTAGACTTCCAGGTAGCAAGTGCAGCTTGTCTGGCATATCTGAGAGAATATCTGTGAAAACCTTTTAAGGACCCATATTTTCGCAAATTATAATATTTTACTACTACTAAATTAATAAAAAGGTTAGCGATAGAAACGCTTTTCGAAATGATATTCTCTTTTCATACGCTGTGTCTATGCGTCTCTTACTAACAGTAAATTATAAAAATGAAAGGAATTAAAATTTGAATAAATTAAAAATTTAAAGTAAAAATTTGAAAAAAAAAAAAAAAAATCAGAAAATTTAAAGATAAAAATAAGTAAATAAAATTATATTAAATTAAATTCAAAGAAATCATACATAAAGTGAAAAACAAAGTAGTTAGCGCTCCTATTGATATAAAATGTATTCTCAGAGGCTAGTGCTGGTTTTTAATTTTTACGGTATTTACCACCCTTTCGATTTGGCTCCTGCGTGTTGATCATGTATTTCCCGCGCTTTTGAGTGGCCTGTGCACCATAATGCTTAGCATATTGTGAGTCCTTCGATATTCGCCTGGTTTGAATCTCTACACAGCCACCTGCGAATACCCTCCGTATCTTTGCATGCAAACACTAATACTGAATAACGCAGCACAAATGAGCAGTTTCCAAACTATTCAATGTACGAAAAACTGCAAACCTCAATAGGAAAATTTCCATCAAAACAAAACCAAACCAAACCAACTGATATTCAACTACAAAATCTAACCATCACGACGATCTGAATTTTTATCACATATTTTATAGATTGACATAACTTATTTACCATGGCAAATTCCTCTTACAGGTTTTGATAATTTTTTTCAACATTTGGAATAAAAACGAGATCCCCAGCATAAACATCAAGGATAATACGTGGTACATTCGGTCCATTTTCGCAGTTTTACTAAAGTTTATACTAACAGCTCCAAAACGAGAGTAAAGTTTTAATGACTCATTAATATAAAATACCTCTTCAATGTGTTCCTTCTTCTATTTACCCCTGCTGCAAAACACAACATCAATGATGTTTTGCAGCAGAAGACAAACGAGTTAAATTTGTTGGATCCCTGATCGTGTCGGAATTAGAGAAAATGAATTTAAAAAATAAATTAAAATTTAAATTAAATTAATAAAGTTAAATTCATTAAAGACTTATTAAATTAATGAATTAATAAAAATAAAAAAAACCCAAATCCGAGGAATGGGTATCTAGTTTATGATTTGATAGAAAAGATTGATTGATTTGGATTTTATTGGCGCATTAGCATCTAAGGCTATAATGCGCGATAGAAAAGAGGAAATAACTTTAGCACATTGGACAAATGTATCTTACAACTACCTTCTCACAAAGGATGATCCTCCGCAGTAGCAGAATCGTAAAACTGAACTTGCATTTCATCATTTAATCACGGTGTCCAATCTATCAAAGAGAGCGAGGGTACGCCTTTATTCCCCCCCCCCCCATCATTCGTCGTGACACATTAACTTTAAAAATATAATAGGGGACAGGAAGGACATTGATGAGCTTTTTACTTCTTTAAAGGTTATCAGTGAAGACCACGTTATCGTTCTATTTTTCATAATGAACACACGTACCTCATGAGGTTTGATATCATGGCCGTAGTAAATCCACAACAGGGACAACCTTTGATACATTTTTCAAAATATTAATTATAATATTATAATTATATAAAACATTAGCATCATATAAACATTATTTTGAAAAAATAATCTTTTTTATACAGTTTAATAACTGTTCAAAAGCTTTTAAGAAAACCATATAAATGCCACAGGGCCAGGGCCGGATTTCCCATTAGGCACAGTACCTAGGGCTTACGCAATTTTTAGGGCCTACGAAGGAAGGCAAAAATTAAAAAAAAAAAAAAAAAAACCCAGTTCACTCTTTTCACTGTGACTAACAAAATCGGCTCTAGGAGCTTCAATTCAATACGCATACGCTATCTAGCGACTGTTCTCGAAACTGGAAGAATCGAAGTGATGGTTGCTCCGTCAGTCAATTGAGGTGGTTTATCATTTATTATAGTTGAAACTTGAGTCGTGTTAATTGACGCGATTCGCAGTCAAAGTGTTAATATAGAAGAAACATTTTACCCCCCCCCCACCGTTTTTAGCACATTTCGGAATAAAAGTGCCTAGGTCCTACGAACACCAAAATCCAGCCCTGCACAGAGCGATTCCAGATTCATGCAACCTAAATTGTAAATGTTAATTTATCATTAATAACTTGATGGAATTTGTAACTACTAGAATAGCAGCACTGGTCATCTCCAGACGTCCAACAATTTTTATTCTGTTACCTTTCAGTCACTTTTTAGTTTTGTTTTCAACGAAGCATACCTTATTTTCCCAGGCACAGCATAAGCTCATAATTTTTTCGCCAGGACTACTAAAAGTGGTAAGCTAAACGTTCACATATTGGAAGAATTAAAGTCCGATATCGAATCAGAAATTTCAAAGATAGCGAACAATATGTCTAGTTTCCCATCATCTATGAAAAGAGTTTGTGCGTACATTTGCGATAGTGTATACGTTCAACATTTATTGCAATGTATAATAATAATAATAATAATGGAAATAAAACTAGTCTCTAATAACAAATTGAAAATATATTATGGTTGGTTGCGTGCCATTTGAATCACTCTACATCTAACACCATTTAAATGAAACTGTTGCCGAGCTTTTAATTTTCAAACATTTTGGAGAAAATAAAAACGGCTTACATATAAAAATTCTTATACAGTACAGCACTATTCTTTTCAGTAATTTTTATATTCTCTTATAACACAGACACGCGCACGTACACCAGCCCTTTGTTTATTTTAAAATACTGTACTGTAAACAGTACACATTAAAGAGGGTACGCCTATTATTACTATTATTACTATTTTTATACCCACACTCTTTACAATTTTCAAATTACAGATATTAAATACTGCTCATTCTAAAAATAATTCAACTGAATTATAATCTGTAACTTCCAAACCTTTTCTTTTCCCACTAACTAAAATTCTCTGACAGAATCTCTTTATTTGGTTCATCACTTAACAGCAAGCGCCCACGACTATTACCCTGGTTGCGAATGTTCACGAGAAAATGACCATTAATATGCTCTCCTCATCACGACAGCTACCGGATCATTACAGAAGCGTCTGGCAACGCAGTGAGCCGACTGGTTCCTCTACTTACCGGCACACCCAACCGCTGAAGCCAATGGCCCTAAATTGGTACTTACCTTGAAAGAGTCCCTTGCTTCGGACACAGCTTTCTCTATGAAATCATCGGATATTTGTCGCGATGGATGCTCATTGAAAACGGAATTCATCAATGCAATTTTGGCTGCACTTCGTCTAGCCTCAGCCTTAGTAGGGCAATTCTAAATATACATAAAATAAATAAATAAAATTATTTGATGATCTTTAAGAAAGTTCTGTTTTTATTACACTAAAAAAGTTGTTTTATTGAGTAAAAAGAAAACAATCAACTCCATAAATATTTAGTTTCTCCTTACTGTAATGTTCTCGTGTTTCCGAAAACGGACTATATTTAGAGTCCAGAATTCGATATATGGAAATTATGCAGATGCAAAATAACTCAGCCCAATCGTACTGATAAAAGTACGGATTTTTTTCTGATATGTGGTGAGTTAGTTGTAGGTGCAACGCTTAAATGTCAAAGCGACTCTGTGGGTTAAAGGCCAAAGCGACTAAGGCTGTAGGCATCAGTAATTCTTTTGTCGTTTTGCTGGAAGAAACAACTGAGTTTCTGAAAGAAAAAATTACGAAATCCTCGCCTGAGAGGATTTCAACTCAGCCATTCAAATGTAATGCCCTCAGTCAGCTCAGATGTAAAGAGAACGTTGAGAATAAACAAAAAAAAAAAAAAAAAAAAACCACCCTGATTATTATCTGAATGATTATTATTATAATGACTGTGTCCTCATAAAGGCTCCTCGTTGGCTCTGGGCCCGCATGATTCCGCGAGGGCCCAGAGTCAACCCTTTATGCAGACTTCATATTACGGGTCATGAAAAACACCCAATTATCAAATATTGCTTTTGATAGTGCTGCTGATACACATAGTTTATGTGATATGGCGCTCTATGTTTTCCTTAAAAGTTCTACAGTTAGGATATTAGATAATTAAAACACTAGTTATTTATTTAACGTCCTCAAATTTGAAGTGATTGTATTCCAACTCATATAGCATATTTTAGATTTTTCCTGTAAAGTGACACTGATAAACTTTCAACTGTGAAGGACTGCCTAACTTGCTTTTCATTAAAACTCTGCGGCCGTCACTGTTTCCGGCACAATGACATATTAATGCTATTTCAAACGATTCCAATTATTCCAGTGAGATCAGGCCATGCATTTTAAAATTTATAATCATTTAGGCTTATTTGAAAAATACTATGGGACAGGAAAGACTAAGCGGATTTCTCAGTTGAGAATAGGGTAGCCTGTCTTTTGAGGAAAGATGTTCAGTGCATAATTAATGTGTTTGCCGAAGTTCTCAAAAGGGAGCATCTAATATCACGTAAAATGATTAGTAATAATTCGTTCAGGTATAGCGGGTTTGTCACTTCCAGCTGAGACCGGAGGAATTTTTAAAGGTTCTTTCCTCAGTTAAGGCTGAATGTAGTTGCACATCTTAAAGCCTAAAATAGAGAAACTAGGGCTCTTCCTCGCCACCTTCAACAAACACAAACTGTGAAGAACTGTAGCTTCACACATCTTACAAGCAAATTAAGCGAAAACATAGACTAGCACACTATGAAACAGAAAGAAAGTAGTCTATGAACATGATATTCCCACCAATAAATACATTTATTTTCTTTTATATGTGTGTGGTTTATTTGATGTTTGTTACAGGTTAAAAAATATTAATACCTATCATAAACAGGATATTTTTCTAAAATAAATTGAGATCCATATTCCATTGTTTTGTAACTACCCTTTTTATCTTAGCTATTTGAACAAATTTAAATTTACTGGGTAACTTATCAATTAACCAGTAAACTTAACTTTGGCCAATTTGTTATTTATTAATTGTAAAATTATATTTTAAGTAAACTTAATGTACGTGTTTTATTCATAATTTCCCATGTAACGTTAAATTTTTTTTTTTTTTTTCCCCAATTAATCTCATTTATAATGTAAAACTCCTGGCCATGTCGCCGTGATGAGTATTATTGTCTCTAGTACATGTTCTGTACTTATCAGCAATAAAGAATTTATTTATTTATTTATATTTATTTCAAAATCAGTTCAGTGTACCTTTGGCCGCGATGGGATTATTGCAATCACTTTGTATGTATAGTTCCAATAAAGACTCTCTCTCTCTCTCTCTCTCTCTCTCTCTCTCTCTCTCATAGCGGGATCCGTAAAAAAAAAAAAAAATAAAATAAAATAATCGGAGTTGTCGAGGGTTGGTGCAATAATTTTGCAATAATTTCATTGTCGTACGCTATTTTATGTTGTGCTTACGTATCGATGACTCGGAAGAACAGAGAGTAAAGTTTTGTTTCATACTTGATAAAACATCTTCAGAGACACATTGTGTCATGACAACTTTCAGAGATGTTTCGCCAAAAGCACAAGCGTTCAGGTGGTTTTCATTATCAAAGGTGCATAACATCTGTTGAAGATAAGTACGTTTCGGACGGCCATCTGCAAACTAAACTGGGCGAGTGAAAAAAAAAAAAAAAAATGTTGCAAGGGTTGAAGCCAGAGATTTCTTCAATCAAGCATCTAAAATTCATATGTGCAAAAAACCGATCTTTCAGAAGCTGCTAAAAGTATTATCGTCTTTGCTAAATTTTCCATCTGTTAACGGACGGATGACGGGGAGGAAATCGCAAACATTTGTCGTCAAAATTCATTAAGTTATTAAAAGCGAACAAACCCGCGCTTACGAGTTCGAATGTTGATTTTTTTTTTTCTTTTCTTTTTTTCAACTTCTGTGGGCTAGCGCATTACGAATTCGTTCTCCCTTGCTAAAGCCGCATATATGGACTTGCATTATCATACAGCAGCATTACTCCACGTTTAGGTTGCCTAGTCTTTTTATGGTAGTTTGAATTTTTCTCTTAAAGGGTGATATTTGATGGTCCGTGTGCACTCGCAGAAAACAGTTCCCACCTTTCCTGCCTCAAACTTCCATGCGGGTGAACTAAGTTTCTTTCACTGGATTAAACGGTTATTTATTTAGTTATTGTACACTGGTGTGCAAAACTTAAGGACCAACGCTATTTCTAAACGTTACAAACACAAAATCAACCAAACAGCCTGTGGCGATTTGCATAACTGTGGCCGTTCAGTAGAAAGTTAGTGCACATGCAAAAATCTGAACCGTGATGAGAGGGCTCACATAAACTGATAAAAGCAGCAGTTCAGCGGTTATGTACAAATTACCGAATGGTGAGCACGACTCATACAGACGTTCGATTGTGTTCATACAGTGCTATAGACAACGAAATGGCCAGTAGACTACATCTGGATGACTTTACCCGGAGTGGTATAATTGGGAAGCTCGAGGAAGGTCGAAGTGTGAGGAGTGTGGCTGCAGAGTTCGGTATCATCCATAGCATCGTCTCACGTGCGTGGTGGGCCTTCAGAACAACAGGTACAGCTGTTTGAAGGACCAGTGGTGGTCGTCCACGAAAAACAACGCCCAATGATGACCGTTATATACTCTTACAGGCCAAGGGGTACCGACACCAGACAGCGGGGTCCATTGCAAACCAGCTGCACAGGAGCAAGGATGCAGGATATCGCGGTTTACTGTGACCAGGCGACTCCAAAAAGGGGGACTGTTTGCCCGACTGTCTGCGTAGTAGCACAGTGGTATCGTCACCGTCCTCCCCACACCGGGTGGAAAAGGCCTGGGTTCGAATCCCGTCGTTGACGCGAGGAACTTTAGTGGGCTTTTTTCACTCCGTGGCTGAGTTAGTCGGTCTCAGGCGTAGATAACAAGGTTTTTTCCCTGAGAAACTGGGTTTTTTTTCGCCCAGCAAAACAAGCAAATCGACCAGAGAACACACGCAATTAACAGACACGAATACGGGTTAATGTAATCATTTTACGCGTAACCCTAATATAGTAATTTTTTTTTGTTTGCCAGACTGCCAGCACGCTGTGTCCCTTTAACACCTGTCCACCGGAGACACCGTTTACAGTGGTGCATCTAACGCAAGGACTGGACAACAGCGCAATTGGGTAAGGTACTCTTTACTGATGAGAGTAGATTCAGTCTCAGCAACGATTCTGGACGTCAGCTAATCTGGAGAGAGGTTGGCACACCATATCACCCCGCAAACATCACTGAATGGGATCGATATGGCGGTTGAGGTTTGTCGTCTGGGGAGGCGTTATCTTGGATGGACGTACACAACTCCAGATACTAGAAGGCGGTACTGTAACTTGTGTACGCTACTGTACTGAGGTAATCCTTCCCCATGTGCATCTATTCCTAGGTGCCATCGGCCCCGAGTTTGTGTTTATGGATGATAAAGCCATACCCCATCACACTGCGGCTGTTGACATGCTTTTGGAAAGTGAGGACATTGTTCGTATGGCTTGGCCTGCCCGTTCGGCACGTCCACACCCACCAGATAATGTTCACCAGTTGAAGATGGCACTGACAGAGGAATGGACGATGTTACCGCAAGAACTTATCAACATCATTGTTATAAGTATGGAAAGGCGGTGAAAAGCCTGCATCGACATCAGGGGCGGGCATATCTCCTACTGAGGACCACCTCTTTCCTTTGTTCCAACTCTGGCAGTGATGCATCTATATCATGGCAGCCAGTACTATGTTGCCATTTTTGAATAAAGTCCCTCTGTACCGTTTTGTTTCCGTTGTTGTGTCGGTGTGGTTTCCTTCATCATTTCTGTACCTCACGACGTTCCTTTGGTATACTTTTCCCATATCCAGGCCACTCCTATGAGAAGCTACAGGTGAAAACCTGACTGGTCCTTAAGTTTTGCACACCAGTGTAGTATGCGATGCCTGCCAATTTTTGGCAACTCCGTCATAAATTATTATACAGGTTAAAATTTGGAATATCATGCAGAAAATGAGGTATAGCATGCAAACAGTATCATTACAAATACAATCTCTCTCTCCTCTCGTGTGAAGATACTTGTACTTAGAAAAGCCGATCAGTGTATTTGTCCCATGATCACCAAATACGGAGGATGTGGAAAGGTCAGGGAATGACACCGCATTCCCCGGAGCAATATGGCCTTAGTTGCTAATGCTTCTAAAAACCAAATATCAACAACAACAATGTATTTGTGAATATGTTTGCAAATTGTCATGTAGAGTTATGTTGGCTGTGTTAAGATATCAGCCTGGATCAGCATCACGATCTTAAATGACAAATTAGTTTTTTGTCAAGTCAAAGTTTGCATAAAAAGTCCAAACAAATGCAGAGGTTGCCAAAACGAATCCCTTGAGAATCTGCATAGTAGGAAATGCATCACATTTCTGTTCCTATCAATTACGAAAATCGGATATACAGTAGTTTGTCAAACTTCTGATGTCAACGTTTACTCAGATTGTGTCAGTGAAATTATTCTTGTACGAATGGAATCCTTTATTCCACACTCCACTTTAAAATCTCATCCTTTATCTAAACCTTAGTGTTCCAATAAATGTGCTAAGGCTGTTCAATAGAAGAACGTTGCATATCGTAATTGGCTTGTTTCCAATTCTTCAGTTTCATTTGCTGCCTACACCAAAGCTCACAACAATTGTAAAGCAGTTATTAATCAATCCAAACTAGATTTTGAACAGGCTAAGAGTAGAAAACTTGCTTCTTGCCCCAATGGTAGCCGAGTATTCTGGTCTCTTGCTAAAGCTATTGGCCGCAACTTTTGCCCATATCTGCTCCCACCTCTGTCAAAACCAGATGGTTCTGTTGTCACTTCAGCCAAGGATAAAACTGATCTGCTAGCATCCCATTTTTCTTCCAACTCATGTATGATCTTGGTAAAACGCTTCCCACCATTCCCAGCACGCTCTATTCAATGCCTCCTGTGGTCTTCCGTCAAAAGGATGTCAGGAGGATTTTGACGAATCTTGATGCCAAGAAAGCTCCAGGTCCTGATGGTATTTCTCCACTTTTTCTCAAAACCTGTGCTCCTGAACGTACTCCTGTTCTTTGCCCCTTTTTTTCACTTTCTTATTCCAAAGGTGTTTTTCCTTCTGCTTGGAAATTTGCTCATATCCAGCCATGTTCCTAAAAAAGGGTGATAAATCCCTCCCATCCAATTATCGTTCAATTGCAATTACTTCTTTTATTTCTAAAGTAATGGAGAAATCAATTAACCGCCAACTCTTAAACTACCTAGAAACCTTCCGTCTGATAAACGATCGCCAGTATGGATTCTGTTAGTATCGATCCACTGGTGATATTCTGGCTTATGTTACCAATTTATGGACAAATTTACTGGAACAGTTGGGTGAAATACAAGCAGTTGCTCCTGACATCTCAATGGCTTTCGATCGTGTTTGGCATAAAGGTCTTGTAAACAAGCTTCCATCTTATTATTATTATTATTATTATTATTATTAAATCTGTTTATTAATAGCAAGTGATTGCTTTCACCCCTTTTACACAGCCAACCGGCTAGAAGGGTGTACAAAAATGAAAGTGGTAATTTTTACAATGAAATATTTACAAATCACGTTTACAATATTTACAGAAGTGCGAATCATTTACAGTATTATTTACAGAAAGTAATTATCGAAAACTTACTTTAGAATTGGAAATTATTCACAGTACCATTTACAAGTATATGTCCAACAGCTATTTTATATTTTGGTCATTCCTTCCTATTGAAGCTTCTTCTTCATCTATAGTTCAAGAAAATTGTAAGCTTCAGAGAGGCTCTTCACGCTGTACTGCTTGCCTTCACAGTATTTCACAGGATCTATTGCCGATGTATTGAAAAGGAGGACTGCGTTGTTCGGAAAGAAGTTCTTCAGACAGCACAGGTTGGATAGTGTAGAATGCAACGGTAAGTAGGAATTGTCATTACTGCGTCCAGCACGTGGAGTAACGATAACTCAGTGAAGACTGGGGGCGTCAATCACACCAGTTAGCATCTGAGACAGAAGAAGAATATTCCTGGATGCAATGTGAACTCTCCAGGGAGTGATATTTAAGTTGGCATGTAAAACAGCCCTGGAGATGGTGAATGCGCTGCCCGTGACTCTGTTCATCCATCGCATTACCCAGTACTCGACTGCCAGGAATCTGTTTATGTACGAGGTCGGTGCAGAAGACCAGATTGGTGATGCATATAGTGCGATTGGTTGTAGACACCGCTAGACGTATCGTCCGACTACATCGATGTGGGGTAACCCCGTCAGTTCTTGTCGAATTGCCCACATCGCCGAAAAAGTCTTAGTTTTCATGGTCGAAAAATGGTTTTGAAAAGTGAGGCCCTCGTCCCAAGTCAAGCCAAGGTCAGTGTGAGACTTCACTTTCCTTATCTGCACTCCGTTGTGATAGCCTATGATGCCATTTTTGATTCTCTTTTTTTGTAAATCTGATTTGGGCTGATTTAGATATGTTTAGCTCCAGACCTATCTGCAGTAGATAGGTTACAAGGCTGTTGATCAGGACGGCGGCTCGCTGATTTATCAGATGGGGTTGTTCAGGGTCATTTGATTTTATACTGTATATAATTTGAGGTCATCTGCATATGATGAGAAATCAGTGTACCTTGCGAGGAAAGGTTCAAGGGCCGCGTCGAACCATAAACCGAACAGGACACCTCCCTGCGGTACTCTCCGCGTTATAACGCGCTCCTGTTTGAAGGATTTATGGCTGATGATGAGTTGTCTTGGCGTTAGGATGAGGTTGATGGCTTCTAGCAGGCTTCCTGTAATGCCAAAGTATTTTTCCAGGATGTAGATGAGAGCGGGAATTGAGAGCTTATCATAAGCAGATGAAATATCAAGGAAGATGACGTTCAGCTGAGATTTTCTGTTGAGAGCAGTTTGAATTTTAAACAGGGTGTCTAGTAAGTTTGTATATGTAGATATTTTGGGGATCACAGTATGCAGATGTTTGGGTCTATGAGAGAAGCATTGTTCGATCAGTGCTGATAAGATAGTTTTCTCAAACACTTTTAATTGTTAACAGTTGGCAAACCACTTATGGTTTGCCAACTGTTTTTTGTAATTGGTTATCCAGTTTTCTCTCTGATCGCTCACTGAGGGTGATGTCGATGGCTCTTTGTCTTCTAACTTTTCCACTAATGCTGGTGTTCCCAAGGTTTAGTTCTTTCCCCCACTCTTTTCCTCTTGTATATTAATGACTTTCTTTCATTGACTGGAAATCCTATCCGTAATTTTGTTGATTATAGCACATTGCATTCCACTTTCCATTTTGAGAAACTTGCCCTGCTCAATCAGCTTCAACTTCTCGAATATCCGCTACCAGTTCCTTAAATGCCGATATCCAGGTAATTCTTCAGTGAGGCAAAGACAACTTAGTTTATTTCAATCCGTCTAAAACTCAGTCTTGCCTTATATCTGGCAAAAAGGATTCTTCTGCTCCTATGCTTATCTTTGGTGACACTCCGATTTCTAGGCAAAATGATATATCTCTTTTGGGGATTACCCTGATTTCTAATCTCTCTTGGCACAAGCACATTACAAACAAATATTGTTTCCTCTGCATCTAAAAAAACTTGGTTTTCTCTTTCCCTCTCGGCGTTACTTTTCTTTCAAACAGCTGCTCACTCTGTATAAATCGCAAATCCGCCCTACCATGGAATATTGTTCCCACATCTGGGGCGGTGCTCCCAAAACCTCTCTCAGGCTTGTAGATTCCATTCAGAAGAGGGCAGTTAGGTTAATTAATGACTCCTCTCTAACAGAGTCTCTCCACTCGCTGTCTCATGGACGTACTGTTTCTACTGCATGCCTTTTCTACAGATACTTCCATGTGCACTGTCCTTCTGAATTGTCTTCTATAATTCCCGCACTCTCTTTTAAAACAGTCCGAACACGTGCCACCACCAGCCAACATCCATTTATTGTCCAACTTTTCATCTTCCTCGTTTATTCATTCAACTGCTGTTTTCTGGAACAACCTTCCTTCATACGTATTTCTTGAAAATTTCAGTCTACAGAAGTTCAAGTCTAATGTGAACAAATATCTTCTTTTCATCTTCCTCGTTTATCATGATCAGGGGGAAATTTTTCTCTCCGGTTTTATGTGCAATTCTGTTTACAAGCTTAATATAGAAGTACATCGTAACCCCCCCCCATCTCTGGATTAGGTAAAATCTGATGAGACTGCAAATGTGTGTGCGCGATTTACAGAGCTGGTTCAAGGGTAGAAATTGGTACGTACAGATATGTAAGTTTAACTTCTCTTTAAGGGAAGTTATAGTTCGTGATTATGAGGCGTTGCAGAAGCATCTGGACAGGAATTTAATTACAAGAGAAGCAAAACATGGGTTTGTTGAAGCACTATCATGTGCATAATTAAATCAATCATAATACAGAAGACCTTATCCTTGAGATATTTTGTGCTATACATTTATGCAGCGGCTTATATTCTGCAGGATAACATGCAGTTAACGTATACAGATTAAGTAAAATTCAGGACAGTGAATCTGTTGAAAAGCTTTAAATTAATCAGAAAATAATCAAGTGGCGCAAGCATGGAATAGAGTTGTAAGGTGGTAAATGAAAAATGGTCTTAAAATTAAGTCAGAAGAGTGCTGTACATACCATAAAATATAATAATAGACAATTGTAACATAAATGTGAAAACATGCCAAGACAATAGAATAGACAATTAAAGATCTAGGTGCTCAACTGCAAAGGAACAATTACAACTATTAATTTTAAAATATGTACCAATAAAATATCACCAAATATTTTCCATTTATTAAACAAAACGCTTTGTCCATCAGTGGCAAACGCATATACATAACAAACTCCTTGAAATTAAACTTGTACCGCAATTATGGACTTCCAATTTCCGCACAAACAGACAAGAAGCGGTAGTCCTGACCAGAGCCCAAATAGGTTACACTCATTTGACCCATATATTTCTGTTATCAGGTAATGACCCTCCACAGTGTGCACATTGCCACAGGTCACTCACAGTACAATAAAACACATACTCCTGGAATGCACCTTGTATAACTCTCGTCTAATTTCATTCACTTCTCTCTCAAACTTACAGGAATTGTGTCTTAGTCATATCATAGGTAAAAATTCAAACCTTACAGAATTTTTCTTCTTTCTGAAACGAATAGGTTTATATAACCGTTTATAACTGCTTCCAATAAAACTAGTATTAAATACTATGATAGGTGCAATATGGCCTAAGTAGTCTTTGCACCAGAAATGTCCAAACACAACGATAACAACTCTATCTTGCTCCGTAAAAAAAAAAATAAATAAAATAGTCATGCACAATTTCTCACAACATGCAAATCGGGTAACCAGATCCTGTAACAAGATCCTGTTTTCCGAACCTGTTTCGCATTTACTACTTGCGCTGTCGACTTGAAGATAGTCATCAATATGAAATGTTACCGAGAAAGGACAAAGTCAAGCTGAAGTGGCTGTTTATTAGAGTTTTAAATTGGATTTTCGATGCATTTTCATAGGGAAGGAACGGTGACCATATTCCGTCTCGCTGAGATCACAAAAGATAGTCCACAACCTCACCTTAAAGGTTACGGCTGTTGGTGTGGTCTGAAAATCACTGTCAGTGACGAAAAAGATCTCCATATGTTCACTCGAGTCGAGGAACTCTCGCTGCTTCAAGGTATCCAGATGTAGTCCTTGATCCTTATGTTCTATATTTATATGGGAACAATTGGTTTAGACATCATTTTAATTGACAATAATGAATGTCTTCACATTGTTCTCTTAGTAAACTAATGCCTTGTGAGAGAGAGGGCATAACCCAATGGAATGACCAAACAGATTCCCACAGTTTAGTCTAACATAACATGCTTGGAATGCTGCTGGCAGAAGAGTTGCTCTGAAACTTCACTGAGTTTGTGTTTGCCCTTTCTCAAAAATTGGATTCGATAACTTTAGCTCTAATTAATACTGTCGTTCTCAGGATGAGTCGTCGACGTCACATCCTTACTGCTACTTACGGGAATTAGATAACCAATTAGGGTAGGTTTTCATGTATTATATATGTGTCATTTTCGGTCGCTCAAGATGTAATTTGCATAATTCCATAATTTAAAATCGAAATTTGTCCAGACTTCGTGCATTATTAAATACATAGATATCCGTTTATTAGTACTTGAATAAAATATGCGCATATTCTGGACGATAAAGCCCAGATGAATTTATAGACCAAATAAAATAATGCACATACTGCATTGCCGAAGTATCCACACACCCCTAGAATTATGGAAAAACGAATCCTTACCGCCATCTACATATCAGGAACATGTGTTCAAGCTATTCCTGACATTTATTTGGCGGTCACGCTAGAAGTAAGCAGACCAACAATGGGTGGGTCATGGCGTTGAGCACAGCGACTTACAAAGGGGAGCCATCATATGATGTCATAATAACAATCAATCTGTTCGTGCTATTACAGCAAAACTGGCCTACCCTTGATTTTATCAGTGGTGACTCACGTAATCACATGAAATGTCATGATGTTACTGCATTCTGGAAACATTCGGGTAGACGACAGAAACTGATTGAAAGAGATCGCAGGGCGCTCAGAAGAGTGGGACGTCAGTCCTCATGGAGGCCACAGGAACAAATATTAGTGAAAGGACGATAAGCAGAGAGCTTCCTTGCGTCGGATTTTACGGAAGAGCAGTAGCATACAAACCAAACATCCCAGCACCCAGTACAGAGCGCCGACTTGTCCGGTGCACAGCCTGTTATAATTGGTTACTAGAACGTTGGAAAGCGGCGCTATGGAGTGACCAATCAGGGTACACGGTTTTCCGAAATGATGGTCTTGTTTCGGTCTGGCGGAATGCCTCAGGACGTTATTTAGTAGCCGTCCAACTGAAATTTTAAGGAAGTTTTGTCACCGTCTGGAGTTGTTTCTTGTAGTTCCGATTTGGACCATTGGTCGTCGTTCCTGGAAATTCAAAAAAGTGAATTCTATGCGATACACTGACATTATGGACAATTTCGCTCTTCCTGCCTCTTGAAAAAAAAAAAAAAAAAAAGACGAAACAAAACTATGCTATAAAATTAGAAAATAGTAGATTGTGAAATGATCCATTATCTTGAAGGTCAAAATAAACGAATCATAGGAATTGTATTTGGATCGGACACATTAAATTGAATTATCAAATTTTTTTATTTCGATCACTCCTATTAAAATTAAAACCGTACTGTGTTCTCTCTTATATATACGAAGTTGGTTAAAAAAAGTTTAGGGACTGTATTTTGAAATTGCAGTTTCCTAGAGAGTTGCGACTTGTGACTCATGTAGATATACAGTAGTAATGCATGGATCACCCGTTTATCTGAAGTCACTCTGAATACAAGGTGTTTAGGTGTTTCGTTGCATTATGAAATGAGTGAATTTACCGAGAAACGAATTTGCATCAAATTTTGTTTCACAAAAGGAAAATTGTAACAGAAATCCATTAAATGTTAACAGTTTTGAAAAAGAAGAAGAAATTGTTATGTATCGTTCCAAAGACTTTTTCAGTGGTTGACTAAGTTTTATAAGGATCGCCGTTTTTCCGTCGACAATGATAATCCTCGCTCTGGGCGCTTTAAACTTCAAAACAAGTGATTCAGTTGATCATATTCGGAATTTGTTTAGAAGTGATCGGCGTTTAACTCTCCGCGAAATTGCTATGAAAGTGGTATTTTTTTATAGAACATTTTAGCAAAGATATTCTGCTGAAACGTCCCATAAGATTTTAGCAAAATATTTTGGGGTACGACGCGTTTCAGCCACGTTAATGCCTGAAATCCTCACTGATGATCACAGACAGCGGCGAGTTCTTGCATGTCGGGATAAAATCCCGACATGCAAGAAGAGTCAGGAAACAAAGGCCAATCCTCTCAGTGGAAAACTTCTCTGTTGTTTTGCACAAAAATGCAAGACAATCTCGAACAAATGTGAAGATCATGCTTATCTTATTTTTTGACTCATAGGGCATTGTTCATTATGAATTTATCCCTGATGGACAAAAAGTTAAGTTGGAATATTACAAAACAATTTACGGCGATTGTGTGATGCTGTTTGGCGAAATCAAATCCTACGGCTATTGTGGAATGTGAAAACAATTATACGTCGATGAAATGTTTGGACTATGCTATGCCCTTCTTTATATAAAAAGTGAGCTTCATGGAATTGGCGATTGCATCATGACAATGTCTTTGCATACACGGCGCTTTTCATTCAGATACAGCGAATTTAGTTCCTTAGACATGATTCGTCATTTATTCATTTATGTATACAGACTTCTCACCCATAGGACACACAAAACCTAGATAATGGTGAGAACGCTGAGAATTACAGAATAAATAACTAAATAAATGGCCAGAAAAGCGCTAGTATGTTTTACTTTTGGGGAATATCAACTTAATTGCTTTGATGAGTAATACTAAAATGCTAATAACTAACCTCGAACAGCACTTTTTTTTTTTTTTTTTTTTAAGGTTCTAGCCACTGAAATCCCAGGAAAGTAGGTGGCAGGACCTACCAGAGTACTATATAGGTAACACCCGGCCGGCCTCCCCGTGGCGACGTATGGTAACATCGTGTCCCATTAGGGGGCCCGGCGGCTAACAGGCCGGATGAACAAGGGCACAACATGCTAAATACCACATGACCCATATACTTTTAAATCCCTGGCTTGTCCGATACAGTGTACATATGCGGAGATGGGAGAAATCCCAGGAGCCGTTAGACCCAAATATACCTATACCTATACCAACATGCATATCTGAACAGTCATGGATATCATGGATATGTAAAAGTTTATACCAAGAAAGTCACAAAAAGTGTAAGAAGTATGAGTTTTGCCGATCCTTCGTTCGCGTTCAAAATTTATAACACCCCAGTACAGTATTAGCATCATAATATTATTAATATCTTTATTGCAGGCAGTGAATGGTTACGTGATTGCCTGATGCAATAATACCCATAACAGCGACAATGCTAGGGGTTTAACATGAAATAGCTTATACAGGAAAAATTACATAAAACATAAAAAGTATAATTACATATTTTACATATAAAATTGATATTAACATGGGAAATGAAAGAACATGAAAAGCGATGAAAAGACATTGGCAGTCACTCGGCTGAAGACGAAAGCTGTTGCCTCATGATGCGTCTTCTGTACGATTTGTCCTCTATGAACTTTTTGTAGTCCACATCCATCTTCTGGACGTTGTGGAGCATCTCCATGGGCAGGACTCTTATCGCCTATCCTGAGCCTCCACGCCACAGACTGCAGAGAGGGGAGGGCTCTTAAGGGTTTCGAGGGGGGGATCCTCCAATTGCACATCTGCAAAAAATTTGGCGTATTGACTTTACCCGCTATCATTTTAATTGACACGAGCAAGCGGAGGGCGAATATCCGATTGGAGACTTTTCTGTAATTTAAAAGTTGAGTGATATCTGAAATATGTGTGAGTGGTGGCAGTTTATGCTTGAAGAGGACCTACCGAAGAAGCCAGTATTCATCGGATGCAATGGTTTTAGAGTTGTTTTCGTTGCCGACGCCAAGATTTCTGAATCGTAGGTGATGACTGGCTGCAGAAACCGGTATATGTATTGAAGAGTGTACTCAGGCTCTGTGACATGAAGGAGATGTTGTTAGGCAAGCCATCTTGATCTGCAGACCTTGTTGTGACTGTCTGCCACATGGTGTTTGAAACTGAGTTTAGGGTCGAATATAACTCCGGGATCTCTCTGTTTAATGACTGGAATAATGGGGGTGGGGTTCTGTGGATTTCCAGGTTTAGTTGTCGGGTTTGATTTGAGCGAAAACACCATTTGTGCAACTGTGCCAAGTATGTAATCAGATCCTTAAGGCTGTTGATAATGGTTTCAGAAACAGAATCAGGTTGGGCGGTCCCGTTATCCGATAGAGGAGCTTCAAGTCGTCTGCATAACTGATAAATTCTGTTTGCTGGCACACGAATGGGTGGATGGCAGCCGCAAAGAGGAGCCCTGAAAGAACTCCGCCCTGGGGAACACCTACGCAAACTTTCCTTGTGAAAGATTTTTTATTCACAGTCAAGTGAAGGACCCTGGTCGTAAGTAGCAACTTCAAGAATTCCAGTATATTGCTTTTTATCTGGTATCTGCCCTCACAAAGTTGCAGGAGGGGCTGGATGTCTATGCTGTCGAATGCAGACTGGATATCCAGTTAAACAATTGCCATCTCAGCCCTATTTTGTAGAGCCCCCAGAATGGTGTTGGTGGTTTGCATTAGGTTTGTAATGGTGGACTTGCGTTTCAAGGAATAGTGAATGAATGGTGATTCACATGGCAGAACCTGGTTGGTTAGGATGGGAAGAAGGCACTTCTCAATCAGTTTGAGGAGATATGAGGCTTTCATTATTAGCCTGAATTGTGAAACTGAAGTCGCTCCTTGTGTTTTGTGGATTGGTTGGACATTATATTGATTCCAGGCTGTTGGGAAACTTTGCATTGTGAGGATTCCATTAAACATACCTAGGAGTTATCAATGATGAAAACACTAACGCTCTTAAGAATGAACTGTGGGACCCCATCATATCCAGTGCAAGACGTTGGTGGGATATCATTCATGGCCTGGATAAGCCCTCTTTTTGTGATGATGATAAACACTGTGCTGCCACTTTATTAGGTACACCTACCTAGTAGCATATTGAGCCTCCTTTACACTTCAAAACAGCCTCAATTCGTCTAGGCATGGATTGAGTACCATGCAGACATGAGTGTGTCACGCAGTTCCTTGAGATTCGATGGAGGTGTAGGCCTGCAGCGAACAGCCCTTTCCAGCTCATCGAAAAGATGTTCAATAGGATTGAGATCCAGGGACTGAGCCAGCCACTACAGCAAAGAAAAGTCATTGTCATGTTCTTGGAACCATTCCATAGTGATTCGGGCTTTGTGCACCAGCGCATTATCCTTCTGGAAGTAACCGTCTGACTGAGGATAAACTGTCAACATGAACGGGTGCACTTGGTCAGCAACGATGTTTAGGTACGATGTGGCATTCAGACATGAATCTATGGGTATCAATGGACCCAACGTATGCCAAGAAAACATTCCCCACACCATAACACTGCCCCCACCAGTTTGCACAGAAGTCGTCAGACATGACGGGTCCACGGAGTCATGTTGTTTTCGCCAAATTCTGAGCCTTCCATCAACATGATGCAATAGGAACTTCGACTCGTCAGACCAAGTAACTCGATAGTCCAGTGTTGTTGTTGCTGTGGCCACAGAAGGCGTGCTCTCTTGTTCTTCGTTGATAACAAAGGTACGCGATGTGACCGTCGGCTTTTGTAGCCCGTTCGCGACAAAGTGCGACCAGTGGTCCGTTGCGATATTTTGTTCTGCGTACCAACGTTGTATTCTGACGTGATGCGTGACATTGTGGCCCATCTGTTTGCTTGCACAATTCTAGCCATCCTCCTCTGACCTCTCTCATCAACAAGCGATTTTCTTCCACAGGAGTGCCTTTGAGAGGGTGTTTTCTGTTCGCTGCACCATTCTCGATACACATTTGAAATTGTGGTGCGTGAAAAGTTCAGGAGAACTGCAGTTTCACAGATGCTTTGTCCAGCACGTCTTGCACCTACTACCATGCCACGTTTGAAGTCCGTTAGATCACTCCTTTACCCCATTCTTGCTACGGTTTGTACGCTTAACTGATACTAGAAAGGTTGTTCTGCTGCATTTGTATCATATCGACAACTGTGGTCAAGTGACTTGCAAAGTTGTGGAACAAACCGTGTGCACAGAGCAGGGGTGTACCTAATAAAGTGGCAGCACAGTGTAGAATACATTATACTGTATATTGCAATATATTATTACAATATACACTGAGTGATCACTGAATTATGACCACCTACCTAATACTTCGTAGGTCCTCCTTTTGCCCTCAGTCCAGCAGCTATCCGATGTGACATTGATACAACAAGATGTCAGAAGCATTCCAGAGGTATGGCCAACCAAGCTGTGTGTAATGCGGTTAGCAATGCAGGTATGGAGGTGACTGGCGTATCCAGATGCCTGATATGCCATTCCATAGTGTCCCACAAGTGCTCTCTGGGATTGATATCGGGGGAACTTCGGAGGCCAATCGATATGCTGGAAGTCAGAACTGTGTTCCTCAAACCATTCCTGCACATCAAGTGCCCGATGACTCGACGCAGTGTCACTGGTGTCTTCCAAGATGACACCATCGCATTCGGGAAAAATGTAACATAGCGGGAGTGTACACATTCAGTAAGCAGTTGACGATAGCGGAGACCACTGATACGTTTTTCAACATGCACCAGGGGTCCAAATTCCTGCCAGTGAAACATTCCCCACACCATACAACTGCCTCCACGGGCCTGCACTTTTGATGCCTTCCATGATGGATGAAGAGCCTCATTGTTTTTGATGCCAAATCCGTACACGACCATCCATGGTGTGGAGTAAATAACGTGATTCATCCGACTAGCACACCTTCTTCCAGTCTTCTAACGTCCAACTTGCATGCTTTTTGTACCAGACGAGTTATTTACGCCGATTAACCTTGGTTATGAGAGGATGCCGTAGGTGGGTCGTCTGCTGGTATAGCCCATACGTGCAAGCATGCGACGCATGGTCATGGCAGATATTGTTCCGGATTGGTCCATGTTGCATTGGGCAGTCAACTCTTCAACAGTGCTGCGCCTGTACATGTCGTCGAACCCGGCGCTCTCCTCTAACATCAACCTTTCGCTGATTTTTGCAGTTTTGCCGTCGGGTCGTTGTTTGACCATTTTGACGTCAGTCCTGGTACACTTTAACAACGGCGGCTCTCGAACACCCCATCCAGTTCAGCCGTTTGGGAAATCGAAGCACCAGCTCGTCGAGCTCCCACAATCTGTCCTTTATCAAAGTCCGATAAAACCTTCCTTTTACCCATCACGCTCGGAATTTTACTACTGAACCACTGACACCGTATCTATGCTACATAGGTCATCTAACTGCGCACTCTCGTACCTCACATGGTCAACGGGTCGCATTCATTTTTCATAGGGGTGGTCATAATTCAGTGATCACTCAGTGTATATGATCTGCCTCAAATAATGGATAGACACAATTAACAGAAAGAAGACAAAGAAATTTTGTAAAAGTACTATGTTATAAACAATATCTTGATATGATCAGAAAACTTACATTTGATGGTTGTGCACATTTTAGTTTGCTAACATTAAAAGAAAGGATTATACAGAATCTCAGTTTCTTGAATGAATTATTTACTGTACACATGGCTTACCACATCTTTTAAAGCGTAGAAGACGTGGTGGTAAGGGGACATTCAAGACAATAGAGAGATCATAGTGTACTAACAAAGGATAATTACAGAACTCAAAATCTTGGACAGCAGTGCTTCAGTAGAGCAGGAAACTCGGGAAATGATAGTTATATAAATTTATTTAGTGAAAATATATTTAAAAAGGACCTTGAAGAATATTTTAAAAGACTGAGGATAAATACTTTTTAGTGATCGTCGGATACCATTAAATAAGTTGTGATTAAATATGTTCTAAAAATTAGGTTTTTAATAGGTTTTTATATAGGTTATGATAATTTTACACATCTACTCTCTATTAATATTTTGAAATTTTAAGACAATTACTTTGCGTATTCGATATGTTGATATAGGATACAGTATATGCTGAGTGTACGGGCATCGTGGTAAAAATACGGTGTACTGTGTTTTTCCACTCATGAGCCAAAACATTATGACCACTCCTGTTGCCACGATCGGCCACATTCCACAGTGCCTAGTAGTGCCTGTCAGTACGAAGCCTGTGCAGTGGAGAAAGAGAAGGACCTGACGAAGTGTATATAATGTTTGGGGTAGTGCGCCATGGGTGGTTTCCCAAAACTTCACCATTAGTATTCTTGTGAAGGAAAACAGTACTCTGTAAATGTCAGAAATGTGTGTGTATATCGTGTGTTTTCTGTAGAGCTGTGTCGCATTCTGTTGTTCTTCTGGCTACTTGACCGTGGTGCCCTAGCGGGACCCCACGTTGCCGTAAACATCACTAGGAGGTGAGCCAGGTAGTAGATACTGCTTATCTGGCTCGTCACTGCCTGGGTCGCCTGAGCTTCCTGGACGGGGAACAAGTTTAAAAAAAAAAAAAGGTTAGAGCAGTGGGGAGCAGCGCAAGAAAAGGTGAGTAAAAAGAAGAGTAATTAGAGGATGTAGAGGAAGGCATTCGCCAGTTAACAGTGGAGGCGCAAACGTTATACCAGGCGAAGGATGGGGGTTTCCCCATTCAAGTTTGCTGTGTAGATCGCCAGTGGCATAATCAGAGTCTTCTGGTAACAGAAATCCCGCCCAGAGTAGGGTTAGCAGGTCCATGAGAGCATGAGAGGTACGAAGAGTCACGGTCTATGGAGGCGAATGTATAAGTAAGAGTACATGAAGGTAAGTGTCCAGGTTTGTCAAATCCAGTGTCAGGTGGAAAGTCCAGATTTTGTCTTGTTAAAGAGGTAAGAGTCTCGTCCTGTAAAAGGTATGAGCGTGCTAATTATTTGAAGAGGTATATAATTTCAAGTCAGGGTTTTTTGTTCTTCTATCGGGAGGTTCAGCTATGTTTCGATCTTGGGTCTGCAGATGTTTCCTTTTAACAAATATCGGCTGCCGTAGCCGAGTGGTCAGGCACGCGGGTGCATTAGTACACGGCCTTGCGTGACCTTGAATGAGAGGTTTAAGCCCGTGACTGCTAAATACAGTGCTGTTTCTTGTATTCTCTCTATCATGTGAACTCCTCTGACCATGTGGTCGTTCCGAAGTATAAACAGAAAATTTATTTAAATAGGTCCTGGGCAAAACTGCGAGAAATCGGGACATTTCTGCTCGTCATTAACTAGGAGATGTTCATAACATCGTGGTATTTGCTGGATTCTGGTGAAGGACTTACTTTGATCTCATGTCTTCATAGAGCGGACAGTCATAGAAGAGGTGCTCCCAAGTTTCATTGAGCTCGCAGAGGCAGCGAGGATCCATTGATGTGAATTTGCCATTGAATCGTAATAAGGATTGTAGCGTGTAGACCTGGACTAAACCTTGGGATAGAGCTGGGAAACGTTTGGTAAGAATTTTTGGTAATGGTGCCTTTGGTTGTATCTGTTCATCAAAACAGATGAACAGATTAGTTGGTCTGCTATTCTTTTTCGTTCCTGTGTGATATTATTAGCTGGGTCAGTGGTGATGTCCACGATGTATGCAGGTAGTCCCTTAGAGAGGCGGTAATGTAGATCCCATCTAACAACCTCCAGATCGAAGGGGAGAACGCTGACTAGGACCTGAATTGCTAGTCGTGCAGCAAGCACGTGTAGTGTTAGGAAGATACTGCACTGTATGGTGATGAGTTTCAATTGATTTTTTTGCCAGAGTGGGTCGCGGATACTAGGCACAGTATGTTATGGTGGGAAGGAAAATTGCCTTGTACAGTAGGGCATGAGTGCGACATTTCAAGCCCCAATCACGTATGCTAATCCTTACAACCATGGCTGGGTATTTCCCTGCTTTCTGATGGAGATATGCCAAATGGGGGATGAATGTGGGCTTGTAGTCCAGGATAACTCCGAGGTACTTGATTTCTGTTTGAAGTTTGATCGTTCTGCCTGCTATCTTAGTTTCTGGAGACTTTGGTGGTTTTGGTTGTTTTAAGTGTTGAGGAGGATAAAGGTTGTCTTCTCCGGAGAGACTAGGTTTATGCAGTTGTACCATTCTGGGAAATAATCTGCAGTATTCTCATTATGACACACACTAGGCCCTCGTCATAATGCGGTTCGATTTACGCTGATTCGCTATGCTTATATTATAACTCGTATCTCACTATAACTATTACAGCTCACTATAACGCTCTTTTACCAGCATACAGATTGAATTTTTGGCATGCTTAACGAAAATGTTGCATCTGATGTAGTCGACAGCATGAGGATAAATAGCAAAGCAGCATTAAAACGTTTCCCACATTGACTTGAGAAATTTTCCCATACTCAGCAAAATTTTCTGCTACGCTAATTTAATTGCAGTCCAGTGATTTGTTATGTAGTTCCGAGAACAACATTTGAAAAAATGTTCAATTTAAGGAATATGCAGTATTGCTTGTAATATTTGCATTACATGCATTTATCATCACTCAGTACAGTGTTATGGCCGCTACACACCTTCAGGTAAACCTGTCAGGTATGCTTGTGCAGGCACGCCTGTACAGGTCTACCGGACGCCCGTAGTGCATCCACACGCTCCGGTAAACCTGTCACCATTCATTCAGTTGGCTGACCATGGCATCGACAGACGACGTTTTAGCAATATTGGCTTATTATTTGTAACGAAGTGTTTTAGACGTAAAATAAAACGTAATATGCAAAGAATGGTTGAAAAAAAGAAAAGTTTATTCACATGTGAACTTGTTAAGTGAATTGCAGTTTGCCCCTAAAGATTCGCATAATTATTTGCGGATGAATGAAAAAACTGATTTAGAGCTTCTTTCATTAGTTACTCTAGTAATTAAAAAAACGATACTGTTATGAGGACGGCCATTTCACCACACGAATTGACACCTGCCCAGCGTTGCCTGACGATTTCATCAATTTCCCCTTAGATCAATTTAAAATTCCCCTATTTAACGAAATTCTCAGAAAAATCCCCCAGATTTATTAAAATTTAATAAAATAATATAGTAATGAATTTTATTATTGCTATTATCATTTTTCCGTGTTTAGCACCCCAAAATCTATAAAGTAAACTTAACTTTCATTCCCGTAACAAGATATGATCCAAAATTTGTTGTTCAGCGTAATAGAATAATCAGAGACTGCTGCATTCTGTGAACAACTATGGCAAACTGGTTTTCATTACGTAGAACTACTGTGCAACAAAACTTGTAATGTATGCTTAAATTTAATAACAGAAGCGTGCAAGTAACCTATTTTTCATTAGCGACACATACATATCTAGAATCTAATATTCTGTCACGTCACTCAGATCATGCAGCAAGCAGAAGAAAGAACAGCAGCAAATTTAAAAATAAAAATAGAGAGGGGAGGGAGAAGCACACTTCTACTGCCAGCACATCTAGAACTAAACATTACTGCCCATGGTTTGAATATATATGTGATCGTTCAGGAATAATATAAGCATTACTTTGATTTATTACCTCAATTCTTTACAAGATTGGAGGTAAATTAGTAATGGCTGATATTCTTTTCAGATGCTAATTAACTTCGTTTGATTCTGAAATTAGCCTTCGTGAGTAGCACTGCTTGTAGAATAACCACCTTCCCTACACTGTTTTGAAAATATGAGTTCGAGTCCCGTCGATGACGCGAGGAATTTTTATGGGCCCCTTTTCACAAAGTAGATGAATTATTCGGTTTTAGACGAGGGTAGCATGGTTTGTGGTATTTTTCTCCTGGAAACTTCGGTTTTTCATCTAGGAAACAGAAAATCGACCACAGAATTGCTTCGTATATACTGTCTGTAAATCGTCCACAGAATTGCTTCGACAATTTACAGACAGTACATACGAAGCAATATGGAATTAGTCGCCGAAGCTCCTAAAACCCAACAACAATTCTGAAGTTATGGACTCCTAAGAAAGAACATAGCATTTGATTTTAAAAAAATAATAATAATAATTTAAATATGAATGATGGTGGATTCAAAGGAAATTACCGTATAAGTCAAATCTACGTGAGTCATCTGATGTTTGCCATGTAAATTTGCCTATCTGAAAGAGTGTCCGCTGGATGGTGTGCTCGGCAACGTTTCTCTGTACACCCTGATTGTAGCTGCCATTAATTGAAGGAATTCGAGGCATCTTTTTCCCGGACATGACGTGTCAACCATCATTCACCTCCACTGTCCACCAGCGGTGGTCTCCCTATCACGGCACGTTGGTTGGTTGTGTATTCGGACCATTCTCGCCACACCTTCATTGTGGTAGCCCTCGAAGAGTCAACAACGGTTGTTGTTGTTGCTGAGATACTGGCCCCACCTCTCTAGCACCGAAAATCATTCCCCGTTCAAATTCCGTGAAGTCCTTCCCTTTCCCCATTACTCCTAGTAGTGTCCTAACTCTTCGTCCACTCGTGGAGAAAGGAATGGTCATAATGATTTGGCTCATGAGTGTATATTTGTTTTAAAAAGAGTATGTGTAATTAATTGTAAATATATTGTATGTGGAATTAATTGGTATTAATTCATGTCTTTCTACCCTACGCGCCTTGAATTCAAGATTAGGATTCTCGGATTCAAAGTTAGTATTTTATACTCGCCGTGTCAGTCAACCTTAATCGTAGACGTCCCTTGTTTTTTCTTCAGAGGTAGACGGTTAGGCCAGAATATAGGGTATATCGGCACTGGTGAAATCACTCTGTAACATAAAGCACGCGACATAAGTAATACAACAGGATCATTGAAAAAATTATAGCGTGATTTATGAGGAAATAAAACACCAAACTAAGCAACAAATACATATTAGTGTCGTAGATAAGGTTTTGCCTAGCAAAGTATGATTCTGATCCAAATGCCAAGTCATCTAATATTCAAATTAAAATAAAATAGAAACACAAAAATAAAAAAATAAAAAGTTATTTAAATTAAATATTGATATTAACGCCCCCGAAGCTTGCGCTCATAAATGTAAGTATACTATGTCTACAAAAGTGTGTTCACAGACCGATTTACATATGGTGCGGACTGAAAAAATAGGGAATAACTCGCAGGGTAAAATCCTATACACCCGCCCTAAAATCGGTTAACTACAGCCTCAAATGAAGAGGGCTTTAGAAATACTTCCAGTTGCCAGTAGGATCGAACCTAGAACTCTCCAAACGAATGGCAAGCCGCGGCGGAGGGCTAATAAATAACAAAAGACAAAGCAGAACTCACCTACAGCAATTCAAACGATTCCCCTCCTCCTCCAAGAATCCGTATGCCCGCATCCACCAAAAAATTATTGCCCTTTTATACATCAATGAGCCAAAACATTATGACCAACGAGTCGTTATGTAAATCGCAGCAACTGCAGGTGAACTACGGCGCGTGCGCGGGTTCAGACACGATATAAAAAACACCTGATACTGAGCTCCGTCAATCAGTGTTACTCTTGTTCTACAGACAGAAAAAGCAGCGGACTTAAACGAGTTTAACAAAGGCCAAATTGTAATGGCCAGACGACTGGGTCAGAGCATATCTACAATACGATCTAATCCATAAGGCCGAGAAGGGATAGGTTAGAACATATGTGAAACAGCACGGCTGGTGGGATGTTCACGGTCAGATGTGGTTAGTACCTACCGAAAGTGGTTCGAGGAGGGAAAATTCATGAACCGCCGGCGAGGCGTTGGCCATCGATGAGCATCGATGCTCATCGAAGCGAAGAATCTCAAGGAGAACCTTCGCTTCGACGCTCATCGAAGCGAAGGTTCTCCCAGATGGTATGTGGCAACAGAAGAGCGACTGTGGCGCAACTCGCCGGTAATTGGAATTCTGGTGACGGGAGTAATGTGTCACAACATACAGTACATCAAACTCTGTTGAAAATGACTGCGTAGCCGCAAGCTGCTCTGAGTGCCTGAGTGCCCATGCTAACCATGGTTCACCTGCGACAACGCCTACAATGGGCACGCGAGCATCGAAACTGGACCTTGAGTGATTGAAAGAAGGTCGTTTGGTTCGATGAATCACGTTTTCTGTTGCACCATATGGACGGACAAGTACGTGTGCGCCATTTACCTGGGGAAGTGATGCGCCTGGATGCACCGTGGGACGAAACCAAGCCGGTAGCACGCTTTGGGGGTTGTTCTGCTGGGATACCCTGGGTCCAGTCTTTCATGTGCCGAGCACTCTGACGTTTACCACCTACCTAAACAGCAATGTCGGGCCTCAGCAGGGGTCTGGCGGCTAAATGGCCAGAAGAACAACTCTACACGACATCACACACCTCAAGATCCATATACTTTTAAATCTCTGGGCTTTACAGTGAACTGTATCACACGACAATGTAAACTACGCGGAGATGGGGGAAACCCCTGGTGTCGTTAGACCTAAACACACAATACACTATACCTAAACAGCTACCAGGATCAGAAACCGCAAATGCCCGGGACTTGATATGATCGAACCGGAGATACTAAAAAAAAATAGTAGAAATTGCTCCGCAAATCCTACTCACCCTCTACAACAGATGTTTGGAAACAGGGAAATTCCCTGCGGCGTGGAAAACTGCAAACATCAAGCTAATTCTGAAAATCCCTACTAAGAACCCAAAATGTCCATCATCATCATACAGACCCATCGCTCTGCTCTCAGTGGTCGGTAAATTATATGAGGGGCTGCTCCACATGCGGGTACAGAATCACTACGAAAGGGCAGACCTAGAAGCTAAAAATCAGTTTGGCTTTAAGCCAGGATCCTTTACAGTGGATGCCCTTGGAGATCTGCTTAGGAAAGCACAAGAGTGCAGGAAAAAATATCTATTGGTCATTTCCGATTTCGCCGGGGCGTTCGACTCACTTTGGTGGCCGAGTGTCCTGAGCAGACTGAGAGAAGCTGCAGTACCCATCAACTTATACAAAGCAATGGAAGACTACCTTTCAGGCAGAAGAGTGGAAATAAATACAAATTATCAAAAAATCACAAGAAACGTGCATAGGGGCTGTCCACAGGGGTCTGTCTTGGGTCCTCTCATTTCGAACATGGTCTTGGACGATTTCCTGTGCCAGGACTTGGGGATGGTTGAGGCCCAGGCCTTTGCGGACGATCTCATTGTTACTATTGAGGCAGTTTTCATAGTCCAACTGGAAAACATCGGACCTGCCAGAGTAACTTAAGTCTACTGGGTTCCAGGTCTGCCTCTACGGGGCGAAGGTGGGAAACGTTGGGCCTAAACAGGGATCCAGCGACTAAACGACCAGATGAACAACGGTACACAGCACTACACATATACAATATTTATACACTTTTAAATCTGTGGCATTTCCAGTGAACTGGTATACCGACAATGAAAACTACGCGGAGATGGGGGAAACCCCTGGTGCCGTCTGACACTAAATACACCTTACACTTTACCTAAACATCACTCTCCGAAGGGGGGACGGTTCCTTCCGCCCCTTCTCCCCCGCTACCCCTTTCCTTTTCCTGGTGAGGCATGGGCCTGCCTCACTGACATCCTGTCGTCCCCATACTTCAGTTTTTCTTCCCCCAGTCTTCAGTCTCTCCTCACGAAGAGAGGAGAGACTGAAGACTGGGGGAAGACTGAAGACTGAGAGACCTGTATCTTTACGAAGCGAATGCTCCACACACCTAAATCTAATTACGTCTATTTTTTTGTTTTTGTTTTTTTTAATCACAAAAAACAGCAAAAAGCCTTACATTTGTGAAAAACAGTTTGATAAATAAAATAACATATAAATATAAAAGTAAAACATATAATCTTCAGTAAAGTTAAAATATAAAGAATTAATACAAAACATAAATGGGCTATAACAACAGTTTGTGATATTCATTTTTAACACTACTTTTATTAATAAAATATCAATTTTATTTTCATTTAACAATCAGCTGTTCTGTTGAAAAATTCAAATTTAAGATGATTGTCATAAATTTGGAAATTTGAAATAATTTGTTCCCTCAAAGGCCTAGGTGGACAATTGAAGTTAATGCACGAAAGTAGCAATGGAGCATCTATTTTGCCTTGAAGAATCGAATGTAGAAGGTGGCAATCAAACATACATGGAAAGGTTAAAAATTTTACACCCATCTTTATATTTATGCATAAGATAGTTTAAATCAGATTTATTAACTAAGAATCTGATGAGAGATTTTTGAACCCTTTCGAGCGCATTAATATTATTTATACCAAAAGGTGTCCACACTTGCTTTGCGTATTCCAGAATTGGACGAACAAATATAAGCAAGCTTTGGGATATCAGGGCCAACAAAGCCAAAACAAGCCCTTTTGATTAAGCCAAGTAATTTAGAGGCTCTGGCAGTTACTTTAATAATATGAGTTGTGTAAGAGCCATTAAAATCCTTATATCTTTAATTTCATGAGTTCTTTTAATATGCAAAGATTCTAAAGTGTAACAAATGGCAAATTGTTTATGAGGATCAGAAATGGTAATGACATGACATTTTTCAATATTCACATTTAGTCCATGACTTTTAATCCATTGGTATATCAATTGAATACCTTTTTGCAGATCTTCACAATCTAAAGACTGATTAATTTATTTGTACAATTTCATATCATCAGTGTAGGTAAGAATATTGAATTTGGCTTTCTGTAGACAAGAAGATATATCGTTAAGAAAAATACTAAAAAGTAAAAGGCCGAGAGAGGAACCCTGTGGAACACCCCTCTGTATATTAATGAACTCCGAACGAACGTAATTATAACAAATAATACTTTTCCGATTATGAAAATAGTCCTGAAACCAAGTAAGAGCAAGTCCTATTACACCCAGATCAGCAAGTTTATTACATAAAATTTTATGGGAAACTGAATCAAAAGCTTTTTGAAGATCTATATAGATGACGTCCATCTGTCTGTTTTTGTCAAGGGCTTCCCTAATGTCATGTTCCATTTTAAGTAAATTTGTGATCGTCGACCTTGCTTCAATAAAACCGTGATGAGAGAAATGTAATTTATTGTGGAAGAAGGCAATTAGTTACCTATAAACAATATGTTCCACAATTTTAGTCATTGGGCTAGTTTTGTGGATAATCCTAAAAGAGGCAGGGTTATTCTTATCAGCTTTCTTATATAAGGGACAAATTGTAGTTACCTTGAGATTGATGGGTAAATGCCCAGTTTTGATTATATTGTTAATAAAGTGTAGCTGTTGTTTACTTAATACAATATAACAATTTTTCAAAAAACCCATTGGAATATTATCCAGTGTGGTGTTATAGTTCAAATAATTTACTAACAGTTACAACTAATATGTCTGGGCTGATTTCAAAATTACAGATATGATCATTTCCCATATTATTCTGAAAAATATTCGTTTCATTGTTTATATCATTATTTGATGAATATAGCTATTTTCTCAAATAAATCCATAAATTATTCCATTGTAGGTAATGATGTATTTTTTTCTGTTTTTGATTGCTGTTTATATCTGTTCCAGTGATTCCAAAAAAAGACAGATTGTTTTTCTTAAAAGCTGAGGATTCTATTGAAGATAAGTACTTTTTATAAGCAGTTTTAATTGTATATTTCACATCTTTTCTAAAATAAGAAAATCTTCTGTAATCAATGAGACTATTGCTAACTTTGAATTTATTAAACCAATTTTTCTTTATTCTTAAAAGTCTGATTATATCTTGAGTAAACCAGATAGGATACTTATGTTACTTAATTTTTTTTTTTATTTTAATAGGAACCATTTGTTCTATGATGTTTGTTAAATCATGATTTAAGACATCTAATAGTTTATCACTATCTTTTATATCATAATATTCGTTCCAATCTAAATGAGAGATAGCCCTTCTCACCAAATTCCAGTTATCATTTTTCAAGTCAAAATACTTTTTTATATCTTTAGGTTTATTTGATTCGTTATCTATAGTTCAATTCAAATGTAGTGCAATGTGATCAGAGTTAAAATAATCATGTTCAGCATAATTCACATTAATATCAAAGTATGAAAATACAAGATCTAGTATGTTTTCCTTTCTAGTTGCTAATGAATTTCTTTGAGTTAAATTAAGTCTTAAAAACATATAAGATGATTAGAGAGAGAGAGAGAGAGAGAGAGAGATAACAATTTACCATAACAAATCTCCCTTTATTAGGGTCCCACTGAAAAGGCACATTAAAATCTCCCATCACAATGGTATTAGTATCCATATTGACAGAGTTAATAATTGACTCCCTGTAGGCCCCAAGTTTAGTAATTGTAGAAAGTAGAACATGTGGAGGTAAATATAATAAATAAAATCAACAGTAAAGAACTTTTACCTACATTCAGTTTTACCCTTATACCCTCAAATTCCTCCAAATTCGATTGTGCCAAAATACTGAAGTTTTTGTTAATAAAAAAAGCAACTCCCCCACCTACCTTCAGAATTCTATCCCTCCTGACAAGGTGAAAGTTGTCAGGACATAATTCTTGATTATTGATGTCAGGAAATAACCAGGTTTCTGTAATAGCCCATACGTCAAAAAATATGTTAGGTAATTTATTAATTGCGCTTAAAATACTCCTAGCATTTTGTAAATAAATATTAAGATGATTGTTTCCAAACTCCTTTTTTATGTGAGGCAGTTGTCCTGTTGAAATGTGTTTTAATGGCTATGGACCTAAATTATCGTTATCTTTAATATTAGTGATATGATTTTTGTTATAAAATACATGGTTTTCATTAAAATTTCTTCTTGTCTTATACTTTTTGAATTTAAAAGAATTAATCACGGCACCTTCGGGAAAGCTATTCTCAGATAAGAATAGCTCTAGTAAGTTATAATCAAATGTAATTTTAAATGAGGAATAATCCTCTGGGTATTTAGATGTTATTTTCTCCACTTGCACTTTTGCTTTATTTATTTTGAAGTAATTCACCAGATCAGTTTCACTAGTAGCTGGAGATAATCTTGAAACATGCCAAGAGATTCCTTTGGGTATGGTAGATTCTAAAATACCATTCGCCCATATTTTCGGCCCTATCAATCGAGCGAAAACTCCCTCACGCAGATGAACTCAAGTGCCAACAAAAGTGTATGCATCACTTTTGTGTGCGCGCGCATATATATATTTAGGTCCTAGCCACTGAAATCTCAGGAAAGTAAGTGGCAGGACCTGCCAGAGTAAAATAGAAACTACAGGGTACCTGGTCTGCCTCCACGGGGCGAAGTGTGGGCAACGTCGGGCTCCAGCAGGAGTCTGGCGGCTAAATGGTCAGAGGAACAACGGTAGATAACACTACACATTAACAATATCCACACAATTTTAAATCTCTGGCCTTTCCAGCGAACTGGTGCACCTACAATGAGAGCAACGCGGAGGTAGGGGGAATCCCTGGTGCCGTTAGATATCAATACACTTTACACCTAAACATCATTGTTGACCAGGTACACCCTTTCATGGCAACAGTCTTCTTCTCTGGCGGTGCAGTCTTTCAGCAGGATAATGCGCCATGCCACGCCGCCCGGTTTGTTCGAGACTGGTTTGCGGAACATGAGGAAGACTTCGAGGTATTGCCCTGGCTTCCAAATTCCCCACATATCAATCCCATCGAGCATCTGTGGTTTGTGTTGGAACAGCAACTCCGATCTGCGGCGTCTCACCCACGGACCTTACAGGAGTTAAAGGATCTGCTAGTTACGTTTTGGTACCAGATACCACAAGACATTTAGAAATCATGTAGCGTCCGTGCCTCGCCGGGTACGAGCTGTTTTGGCTACACGTTGAGGACTAACATCATATTCCTCTTGCTCAGAATAATCACCTGAGAGGGCATAAATTCAAATTGGGGAAAGACAGATGTAGGATAGATGTGCGGAAGTTTGCCTTTAGCCAGCGGGTAGTTGGTTGGTGGAACAGATTTCCATCCTTTGTTGTGGAAGTTGAAAACGTAAATAAATTTAAGGCTGAGCTGGACAGGTATTTGGATCGAACGGAGGGGTGAAATGGGAGCGTTTTTTTTTTTTGCTGATGCTGCATAAGCTTGCTTTCATGCATCATATGCCTCTGCTAATGCTAATATTAGGTAGGTGGTCATAATGTTTTGGCTCATCGGTGTATATCTAATTATATAAATATAATTAGATAAATAGGATAGCATAAATATATAAATAATAAATAATTAAATAGAACCGGGAACGTTTTAAACACTATCTCTTCAAAGGAATATCGGCGCTTGTGAACTTCAAAAAGGATCGTATTTCAGTCATTGGCCACTCTCTAACAAAATATTAATGGATATCCCTATACGATCCGAACCAAACAGAACTAAAAATGATAAATAATATCATTTCTCCGCCCTCTGCAGGTTAAATAACTAACCATAATAAGAACAAAATGCAAATTGCAAATTTTAACGTCGATCCTATCTAGTCGATATGCCTAAACCCAATTTGTATGTGATTTAGACCTAGAGTTCCTAGGTGATCTCCTCAGAGAATTCGAACAGTTCTCGGTTTCATATATCTGGAGCTTCTGGTTTGTTTATTCTGAAATTCGGATTTCGCGCATTCGAATGAATTACTTCAAAGTAGATCGGCTTGCTGGAAGGTTTCAATAGAAATATGGGACACACATAAGGAAAGTTTAGCACAAAAAAAAACCTCACTGGAAGGGGGAGCAGAGCAATAGGCAAGAATACTAATCTAAAGTATAACGGAACTGTTTCCAGTTAGCAATCCATTCCAATCGCATTCCTTGAATGCGATTGAATAGCCAAGAAAACTATGATTAGCCCTTCTCTTCTTCATCAAGAGATATATTGCTATGCAGCATTCATATAACCAAGGGAAGCCCTGAGTCAGTGCACCCCAAATTTCTCATTTATTAATGTGCAAGCTGAATTTTTTCTAGAACTGACACCTCCGAAACTGTTTCAATCTCTAGCCGGAGCAAAACATGGTGGAATCAACAGCTCAGCATTGAATCTCAGTATAATCAGCATCTCCATGCAAAGTGGAAAGCAACTTTTATACCCACAAGTCGGGATTACGTACTCGAATGCTCGTGCCCCAAGTTAAAGGGAAGTAAATCCACAGCCGTTAAAGCTTGCATCAATAAAAACATTAGGATTGGAAAGACACCGGGTTGAGTTTCTCTCGGAATTCGTTTTTATCTTCAAAGCAAGATAGAACGAATTCCGAGAGAAACTCAACCCGGCTTGATCACATTTCAAGAATTACTTCAGAAATTAGAATAGCTTGGCGTAACCTAGAGAACTGTTCCCCACGAGATACTCTCAAATCTATCACCATTTCAAAGAGAGATAATTCATTCCATGAATGACCGCATAATGACATATGATGGAATCCCACAATTCAACTTAAAGAGCGCAATTCTCTTCATCATAGATACACTTGTAGTGATCCTAAATGGTATGCTTACCACTCAACTCTTGCCAACAGTCTGGAAACCAATATACAGTACGGCCCACACCCAAAACAAAAGGAGCCACCACATCGAGGTGGCTCCTTTAAGAGGCGTCTAGAAGTTAAAAAGAGATGAGGCAACACTACTATAAAGAACAAGAAGAAAAGAATAGGAAATGAGGTAAAGTAACATAGAATAATATATAATAAAATTAGATAAGATGAGATAACACATTGCCGTATTACTCACAATTTCAGTACCTTCGTCAGATGTCATCCACCGAAATTATGAGAAAGAGGGCAATATGTAGGCCTGTGTTTCCGACATGGTCTGTATGCTCATAAACACGTGCTGTGAAATAGGTTTGAATTTATCGGGAAAAAATCGAGCTGAATAAGGTATGCTAATGATTATTTATAGAATATATAAACCATGGATGACCTTACAGAGGCAAGAAAAGAACAGAAAAATGAGTTTATGTTAAATATACTGTAGGAATGAACAAATAAGAAACTTACCATTACCTTGTAGGACTTAAAATGGTAATTACGGCGTCGTATGAGTATATTTATGTATGGTGCACTAGCGGTTCCTAGCGTTAGAAAACGCCGGTAATAAAAAAAAAAAAAATGTGGATATACACTGGTGTGCAAAATTTAAGGATCAGTCAGGTTTTCACCTGTAGCTTCTCATAGGAGTGGCCTGGATATGGGGAAAGCATTACAAAGGAACCTCGTGAGGTACAGAAATGATGAAGGAAACAACACTGACACAACAACGGAAACAAAACGGTACAGAGGGACTTTATTCAAAAATGGCAACATAGCACTAGCTGCCATGATACAGATGCATCACTGCCAAAGATGGAACAAAGGGAAGAGGTGGACCTCAGTAGGAGATATGGCCACCCCTAATGTCGATGCAGGCTTTGCACCGCCTGTCCATACTTAGAACAATGTTGTTGATAAGTTCCTGCGGTAACATCGCCCATTCCTCTGTCAGCCCATCTTCTGCTGGTGAACATTTTCTGGTGGGTGTGGCCGTGCCGCTAGGCCTCTCATATGTGTTCGATGGGATTTAGATCTATGGAAACGGGCAGGCCAATTCATCAACAGCTGCAGTGCGATGGGTGTGGCTTTATCATCCATAAACACGAACTCGGGGCCAATGGTACCTCGGAACAGACGCACATGGGGCACGATTACCTCAGTACAGTACCGGTTACAGTATCGCCTTCCAGCATCTGGAGTAATGTACGTCCATCCATGATAACGCCTCCCCATACGAGAACACCTGGACTGCCATATCGATCCCTTTGAGTGATGTTTGCGGGGTAATAACTGAATCTACTCTCATCAATAAAGAGTACCTTAGGTAAAGATTTTATGGTTGTAACCTTGAGAGATAGCGTTGGTCCTTAAGTTTTGCACACCAGTGTAGGTGAAAGATTTTATATATGTAATACTAGATGGATGCATAAGTATATATATAGAATTGAAACGTGTGTGATGATGAATGCAATTAAATACATGAAGCACACAGTGCCCAGGATAGTTAACAATTATCATAGCTTACAAAGTCTAGCCGGGTGGGTAAAGTGCCTGCCTGGCAACCCAAAGGTCGCGGGTTCGAATCCCGCCTCGGGCTTGGATCAAAGTACTGCAAAAACCTTGGGAGGTGCATTATGGCCACAGAAGCCGATGCGCCAACAACTACCAAAAAAAAAAAAAAAAGCTTACAAAGTAGCAGTAAACAGCCCCTAAAACTTTGTTAAAGCGAAGAATAGGTTTGGTAAAGGAAGGAGGTAGCATGCCGGTGTTGCGTTCGTAAAACTAATGACACACGAGAAATAAGATGTAAGGACAAAGGAAAACAGACAGATAAATGAAATATAGATAAATAGATGGGCTCAGGTGGTTCGGGATTGCAAATCCCGTTCCTGTAGTTAGGACTATGAACGAATGTCTGAGAGTGTGTATCTCATGTATTTAAGGTCAGTCGTGTGTGTGTAAGAAAATAAAGGAATGAAGAATTAAAATATATACAATTATATACAGGGTTAATACACTATATTGGCCAATTGGTGGGTACAAGTTTCTAAGTTGTAAGACACCACAGAGACCAAGTATATTATATATACACTATGTACAGACCTGGTAGTTAAGGGAGAATATCTTCAATTATAGCTGATTATATTATTTATATTTATATGGTTGGCAGTTATGTTATTTGTTATGTTATTTGGTTTTTAGGAGCATTAGCAACTAAGGCCATATTGCTCCGGTATATGCGGTGGTCATTCCCTGACCTTTCCGCATCCTCCGTATTTGGTGGTGACGGGCTCGAACCCCGGTCTAATCAAGAAGTGTGTACTACGCACTGCTGCTGCTCCTTCCCACCTGGCTACGGAGGCGCCGTTGGCAGTTATATTTTTATATTTGATAATATTGAGGGCTCTGCTAAATTGGTAGTAGTCATATGCTGGAGGAAAATGGTTATTGATCAGCTTTTTATATAACATTCTGATGTTATTGATAGCTATGTCCATATTGCTACAGATAGTTGCTATCCTAATACATTGAGCTAGGATAACTTTGGCATGCACTCCTTTAGATATGTTGAATTGCCACTGTGTGAGATTGACTACATTAAAATTAAACACGTTTATTGTACAGGTTGATAATTGCATGCAGTTGTCTATTGTAATATTGAGATACAGAAAATTGGCTGCAGTATCATTGCTGTTTGATTTTTCTAGTGTGAGTTCATTGGGATATGTGTCCATATTCTATGAGAAAGTTTGAGGAGTTAATTATTATGATGTCATCTATATACCTGTAAACGTTAAATTCCTGTGGAAAGAAGATTTCAGACCAATATAAATATAGGTTGGCTATTACACATGAAGCAGGACTCCCCATAGGTGTTCTATTAATTTGCTGACAGTATTGCCGTCATACACAAAGTTTAATCTAAAAATATTTTTTGACTAAATGTCTAAGAGTGTGAAAGAGTTGGTTTATGAATGGTTACTGCACGTACATCATTTCTACTACCCAGGTAGTATGAATGCATCGTTTAATTATGATGTACGTGCAGTAACCATGAATAAACCAGCTCTTTCATACACAAAGTTATTGGAGACACATAGGTTAACTAAGTTGTTCCAGGCAAGCTATTGTTTGTCTTTATTTTTTGTATAGATCATTTAGCACAGTTTTTAATTTGATTTTATTGATACTGATGAATAAGCTATGGAAGTCAAATGTTTGTATATTTGAAAGATTTCCATTCTGTAAGGCTTCTAATACTGATAGGTTATTGCCAATGCTTTTTCTATTTGGTATGATGCTTAACAAGGGTTTTAGTAAGTGCTCCAAAGTTTTACCAGGTTTACGTACGTAAACATTCTTACATGAGGTTATAAATATGAAGCCTATAGGATTTTTATGGAATTTGGGTATAAAGTATATATATATGGCAGACTGTAATTACTAATATTCAGTTTTAATTTTTTGTTAAATTGAATTGAATTAATTTCTTAAGGTATAAAATGCTTTGCAAATAAATGCATAGTTGTTTGATGTATCCACAGGCGTAATAATAAAATGGTGTTGTAGCTCTAGCAGTTTATGTTTTAGTTTGTCCAGGTTATTCTAGCTGATATTGCTCTGTGGATATTTATGCCAACTATGTGCTGTACATTTATTGATTAATAATGTGAATATAGTGGTAATCTACATTTGATATGCTTCTATAGGCGTATTATATTTATGTGCCAGTCGAAAGCAGTAGTTTAGTATATCCTGATAGAACTAAAGGATGTAAGGTTGACTTTATTGCAAGGTCTGAATTTAAATCCTTGGGATAGTACATTTCTGAGTATAGGATCTGCCATGATGCGTAAATCATCATTACGATTGGTCCAAAGCAGCGCTAAGCCTTGCACAGCAGAAAAGTCTACAGTTTAGAAGTTATTTTCTTTCTCGTTAAGAAGGTTGTTAAAATCTGCGCTCTGAATGTTCGTGATTCAATCTCGCGTGACTACTAAATACGGTATAATGTTCTTGTATTGTCTCTGTCTTGTGAACTCCTCTAACCTTATATGGTCGTTCCGGAGTATAATCAAAACATTTATTTATTTATTAAAATGTTATAGAAAATATATCGCTAAGTGTTCGTCTACTTTTAGGGGTATTTTATAAAAATTTAACATATAAAAATATATTTTCTGCTTAGCAGAAGTCAGGTGATGTTCTGGCTTTACTTAGTTTTGTATAATGCACGTACTGTGATGCTGTTAATTCATATCGCAGATACATTAACCAAAGAGAGAGAGAGAGAGAGAATTATCTAATAACAGTGTCCACGTTATAAATGACTTACAGTGTCCATGTTATAAATCTTCATGTTTGGGTCGATAACGACCGATTACCAAGTCCAGTCACAAGCAAGTACCCGTCCTGTCGAGTCATGATATGGGCGCAGAGAAGAATGCAAACGACCTGCAAGTTTAAAATTAACCCTTCTTTTTATAGTGTAGTTTATCATGTTTGAAGGCCCCTGATTATAAGTAAAGCTGGAATAAGATAGAAATCTTTTGTTTGGGGGAAAGTACCGAAACGAAACATACTTTCCACAACTGTCGCCAGTTTCAAAAAAAAAACAATGTTATTTTAATAACAGAAATTTTATTATGGGATAGATATGTGAATGCTATCTTCATTTGAATTGTGGAATCTGAGAACATCAGTCATAAATCGTTGATATATCAATTCATTCCATTGTTATATCCCTTAAAAGCCTTTTTACTAATTTCTAATTACTGGCTAGTTAAAATGTCATACAACTATCAGGTTTTCTCCTTACCTTTTGAAATGGATGGATGGATGGATGGATGGATGGAGAGAGAGAGAGAGAGAGAGAGAGAGAGAGAGAGTGTTCATAATTTGTGATGTTTGCACAAATAACTCGTGTTATACAAATAAATAACGTAATGCTATATATTTTTATGTAACATTCTAAATAGGTGCTATATGAAATTGAATCAAAATTCGTTTGAATATAACCAGACGTTTAAAATAAGTAAATAGCCTGGCTTATATAAACAAATATTTTCAACATTTCTTTTTGACTTTAATTAAATTTAGAATGTCCTTAAAAATATTTGTAAAAGAGCCAAATATAAAATTTTATGAAACTTTATTTATTGGGTGTCGAGATGTTAGTGGAAGAACGAATACACCGAAGTTAATAGGCGCATAAGCAACCACGAACGTACGTAAAACTCTACCTTTGCTATATGAAAATATCCTTGGACAGTACACGCGAAACTTAAGTCATCGATAGAAAAAGTATCATTTATTCTATTTTTTCCGTACTAAAAGGCCTTCTGATCATCTGGAATCTTTTGAATGATCTTCATATTTATTTACTTAATTATTTTAAGGTGAGTTAAGGGATAAGTGGATAACTGACGGAATATATTGCTGCCACGGATTTGTATCTACATCCAATATTTGATGTTATGCAGGTTGTTCATAAATTTAAAGATGTAGGTGCAAACCTAAATCAAAAAGTTCATATAAACATGGTTTTGTAAAACTTCTTGTTTGGGTTATAGCAGAAAAAAGTAGGATTAACCAAAAGAGGATTACTACCTGAAAATACGACTTTCATGATATCGGATTAAAGTGAATCACATTTAACTTCAAACATTTTATCTTTTAAATCACATTTAAGTTAAATGTGATTTAACAATACATTACATCTAGAACGTTCAATACATTAAATACTACTTATTTTCACAACGGTTCTGAAATCCACTTTAGGATTCTGTTATGGAGTCAATAATAAACACCAAATACAACTGTCTTTAAATAGAGCGAAAAGCAACTTATCTAGAAATGGATCTATTCTGTTAATTTTACAAAAAAAACTTCGCTATTTATTAATCATTAATGGACCCATTCATCAGTTATTGCAACTTTCGAACGGCATTAATCAATAGTCGAACTGAGCCCACCTACCACGAATACTTAATAGGAGACTTGGTCGAAAAGTATCCGCCCTCGTGCTTAGTACAGTCATTGGCAGGAGTCAAATACCCGGTTTGAATCCTGCCAGTGACTTCAATAATTTTTATGGCTCTTTTGGGCAATGTGGACGCAATTTACAGACATAATATACTGTCGCTTCATTGCCCTAGTTTCCTTTGCACGCTTGCACCCAGGAAGTATTCATATTATGCTCTTTCAAGGTTGAGACAACAGAGCACACTTTCTCTAACTCCGGAAAGTCGCAATCCTGAACACATATAGCAGTGTTTCCCAACCTTTTTTGAGTCGAGACCCCCTTTTATAATAGCCAAATAACCTACGATCCCCGCCACATTTGCATAAAAAGGCATTTTTAATAGGGCAAAGAAAACACATTAAAAATAGATTTTTCAGAATATAATTCTAACCTAATATTTAATGCGATGGTTGTACCTGGACAAGCAGCTTCAAAATTCGCGGCTGAGTGTTTGTTAAAGCCAATCTCATTTCATCCTCAACATTCAGTCTGTTTCTTGCCTTTGTTTTGATATGAAGAAGTGTTGAAAATCCACTCTCGCAGAGATATGCAGAGGCAAATGGAAGTAAAACTCGAAAGGCAAGCATGGTGACATTTGGATATGACTGATACATAGCATACCAGAACTGAGTCAGCAATTTTTCATAAAACAAATTTACGTGCCGAGGAATCGTTCCGCAGATCCAACAATTCATCCTGTACTTCACGGGAATGCTGGCTACATTCAGGGAAGCAGAGAATGGGTTTTGTACCAGTGCAGCTTCTTCTTCTGTAAGCTCAGGGAGTACCGCTGAAATTCCTTTTCAAGGGATTCAAGGTGCCCAGTAATGTCCTCCTTCAGATTCTCATCCAGTTCACCTTCAGATTCCTCTACCACACTACAGAGTTTTTCAAACATGGCAATGTTTCCAAGATTTACTTTTTGACGCCAGTTTTGCAGCTTGGATACAAATGCCTGAAGATTGTCTTGAAATTGGATAATGTACGTTTTCTTTCCCTGAAGGTTCAGCTTATTTAGCTGGTCTAAAATGTCTGCTAAGTAAGCAACTCTTTTCTTCCAAGCTTCATAATTAAAGTAAGCCACACGATCATGTTTCCCTTGCACTTCCAGAAACAACTTGATTTCATCTTTCAACTCAAAGACACGATTGACAACATTTCCTTTCGACAACCAGCGTACAGCAGCGTAGAAAAGAACCCCATGATCAGAATTCATGTCTTTACAGAGTTCTTTAAACAGACGGGCGTTGAGGGTTCCCGATTTGATGAAATTCACAATTTTGATCAGAGAAACAAGTACCTCTTGCAGAGGAGCTGGAAGAGTCTTACTGGCAAGACTCTTGTCACTAAGTGGCTGGTTTCCATCATGGTGCCAACTAAAGGTGGTTGACTATTGGCGAACTAAGTTCGCGCCAGTTTGCATTAGACGGCCCATCGCGGACATTATTGAATTGCATCATTGCAAACATGGCGGCGTCAGCAAAATATACGGGGTGATCTTCAAATGCGTTAAGAGAGCAACTCACCTTTATTCGACGGTCCGTATTCGACAGTCTGTTATTCACACATCGAGACACCGATTAAAAATGAATTTTGCATCATAGTGAATATTTTTTTTCAGTTTACTATTTGTAACATAGAATTTTATTCTAATGACAAAACTGCATTTGTATATTTTATTTTTAGGGAGTGAATCAAGGTCCGCCGCGGAGGAAATTTGAAAAAATATTAAAGGTCCGCCATAGCAAATAATTAAAATAATATAAAATGTTTAATATGTATGAAAACTGCGGGCTTTTAGTATTTTTTAAGTATCTGCGGTGGATCTTAAGTCACTTCCTTTCCGCGCGAGTAGCACAGTGGTATCGTCACCGTGCTCCCCACACCAGGTGGAAAAGGCCTAGGTTCTAATCCCGTAGATGACGCAAGGAACTTTAATGGGCTTTTTTCACTGCGTGGCTGAGTTAGTCGGTCTCAGGCGTAGATAGCAAGATTTTTCCCCTGAAACGGGTTTTTCGTCCAGCAAACAGACAAATCGACCATAGAACACACGCAATTAACAGACATAAGACACACAGCACGGCAGATGAATTTAATTATTCGGGTGGCTTAAAAAATAATAGTTTAGTAGAATATGGCAGTGTAGCCATATGCCATATTGAAATAAATGAGTGTTGAAAACCTTTGTGGTTACACTTCCTATAGGTGAAATTTGCTAGGCTTCTGTATCACCTGATCATTTATATGCAATCCATGCAGTTATGCACTATGTGTTTCCTTTAGGCACTATATGCGTCCCGTCACATGCACCATATGCATCTTATATTTTTTTATGCTTCCCATCCGGAGGACATTTGGAGGTGACCACCCAGGTGCGAACCAACGTAAACAGTGGTCAAGGTGTGGCGCCCACACCACACCGAGGAATGCCGCCCCTGTGTGTTACGACGCAATATTAGGTGGTAGACCACTTACATTTTGTCAAATTAATCTGTTGCCTCTATCGCTCTCTAAACTCCACTAATCACTTAGAACTCTTCGAGGCCACGTCAAGGAGCTGGGAAATTCTTGCCATGTGAACATCATATCCAAAAATTTTATTACTTCATATAAAAATGTCCTCCCCCACCTTTTCATGTCGTAATACTGAGTACGTCATGAATTGTCAAATTAATAGAACTAACTTATCTGCGAAAAGATCTAAACCTTCCAAACACTTCTTCGTTCATTTTACAAATATACGTGGTCTCAGTTCTAATCTCAGTGATGTCCATTTCCACTTAAAGTTGCCAAACTCCATGTACTTTTTCTGTCAGAATCCCAGTTGTCGGTTGATTCAACCACCAGTGGTTGATTCAACCACCAGTGAATAATTCGGACAACTGAAATGACCAGTCATTTCAGTTGTCCGAATTATTCACTGTATGATTCCTTTCGCTTCAAAGATGCTACTTGTGCATATGTCCTTTCTGATATATCCCGATCAGAGACTTAGTAACTTGGAATCTCCTCTTTTCGATCTTCTCTAGCTTAAAATCTCTTTACCACATTCATCTGTTGCCTCTATTGTTCTCCTAATTCCACTAATCACTTGGAACCTTTGACTACCTCTCCGTGAAACTTGACTTTCTCCAATCCAACTTTCCTAACAATGAGGCTAATTTTCCTTGGTGATTTTAATGTTCACAACTCCAGCTGGCTTCATTCGGACCCAACTGGTCGAGATGTTGAGGCGTTTGCAATTACTAATGACCTCGCACGGATTATTCATTTACCTACCACAATACCAGACAATTATAAACACGCAGTCAACACGCTTGATATTTTTCTTACAAACAACACTTTTAAGTACACAGTCGAGGTGATGGCCATCAAGGCACCTCAGATCACAACTTGGTGATGGTATATTCTCCAATGGAGCCTTTCTCTTGTGGCCATTCTCAACTTCGTGTTGTTTGGCAACACGAAGTTGAGAATTATTTTTACAAGAATGGAAAATGGAATAATCTGCGACAGCGTTTCCCAAACTGGGGTCCGCGAAACTTTCAGAAGGGATCTGATAGCGAGTGCAAAAAAGGAATGCTGGTATCTCCTCTTGAGGGGTTGTTTTGAACCTCTTAGATTAAAAAAAGTCACTTTCGTTGTCATTTGTCTTAGGTCTTGAGCTCATTAGCTCTAAAGGTAGAATCATTGTTATCTGTCTTTGCTCCTTTCACCTGTGGGAGAATGGATTCCTTCCATTAAGGTAAGGTTAGTCTGTTAGTTAAAGAAAGGTGAGTTTCCTTTGCAGGACTTCCTTATATTTCGTAAAGCAAAATCTACTTATTTGATGAAAAACTTCAAAAACTAAACAGGAACTGTCTCTTTGAAATACATCGCTTTATAAGTCACAAAGATTCGCTTGTCTACAAGAACGCTTGGCACTTGTTCCTTTTGATTTTTGATTTCATTTTGCGGAGGCGAGGTGCTAGACAGTGTGCATATTACCGGAAAATTGTCGCTATTTCGGGAAATATCTGAAAATGTCTAGATGATAAGTGGAGATAGTGTTGGGGAACGTAAGGATAAATCTCGTTGAACTGGATCTCGTAGATAGGTAAACATATATGTGAGTGCCATCATTGAAAAGAGTTCAGTTTGTTGGTCCAGCAGTTTTTCCATTTATTGCCCTTTCCCATCACCCAGAATGCAAATAGGGGAAGGCGGCTAATTGCCTAAATCATCAAGTTCAATAAAGGTGAATGTTTTATTTGGTGAAAGATATATTGTTTATTCTTATATCAGAACGAAAAAATCGAATCTTAGGGAATGAACGAAAATGTGAAGCATCAGAAGCAAGGACCACCCTAGTGATGGGCATAATCGAATGACTGCCGTAATCGATTATTCGATTATGAAATTAAAAAAAAATTAAAAAAAGAAATGCCAGTGAATGGAATCGAACTTATATTATCAAAACTAAAGCTTACTCGTAAGTCTGCATCGTCTCATAAAACACACATATTATTACTCTTTAAAAATAGATGCCATGAAGTTCTGTTAAATTTGCAAAAGCAACCTAGCGCAAAATGTTATCCTATTCACCCTGCCAAAGGTACTAAAATTCTCTCATGTTCACATGATTTTTTTTTCTTTCTTTTTTTCTTTCCAACTACGAGAGTTGAAAACATTAAGTGTAACACCTTGATCTTCTCTTCTTGTCCCAACTCTTCCTCACCTTGCGGTCATAATAGGCAAACTATTTTTATCGCTGCTCATCCATCATGGAATGACAGAAGCAGCCAAAGGTCTTTTATAAAATAATGTTCACAGAAGTGTTATTAATATTATAATATCAACAGATTTATACTGATTATATAGTCCTGATAACCAATGCGTCAAATCTAAATGACATTGCAAAAAAAAAAAAAAAAAAAAAGAAATGTTCTTGTTATTAAGGACAGAATTTTTTTTTTTTTTGTTTTGTTTTTTATGAGTCGCGATGATTTTATGAGAGGTTTTTTTTTTTTTTTATGATAGTTTAAAAGGGCTTATGTCGTTATCGTACTCTCCTAGCGTTGTGAATGGGTTGAGAGTGAGGAAGATATCTTCAGTGAATTCCTTCAACTTACATGGAAGCAAGCCAGCAAGATCTTGAAAAATTAACTACTCTCAACATGAGTTCGTTAAGAAGCGATACAGGAGGAAATCTAGTTATATAAACAAGGTAAACAGGCATTTCACTGTAAACTACAAAAATATCCGTATTGGACAAGTATGTTTCCATACTGTGCTAAGTTTGAGCAGGTTTCTTCGCGATTGTTGCAGCATTTTCCCTTTTCTTAATAACATGATAGATTTACGGTGACTTGTTTAAATGTCCCTCTTCTGAAAACTTAAAAGTCGTCTCACCTCAGACGATTTCTCAAACTTTTGAGGACAGACACTAGAACAGAGGAATTGCAGCTAAGTTTTAAAACACGGAATCAGTTTCCTGTTCGCAAGCCCAGTTATTGCAGAAATTCTCTAAGGTTAGTAACTTAAGATACATTAAAGTCTACCACTCACTGACCAAACTGTGAAGGAGAGGAATAATTGAAGGATAAAATAAAATTTCAGTAATGTATACTGTTTACAATAAAAACAGTTAAGATAACAATCAAAAATATTATTCAATTGAGAACTCCTACATTAAAATAGAGTGCATGTTAAAAATAAGATAAAACCCGAACTGGTAAGTTTCCAGGACTATAAAGCCTAAAACTACGAAAAATTCGACTGACATACAACTTAGTGCGTATCCATCGATGTATGTATTTGAAACAAACCGTTCGTTGTCATAATCGATTTATTCGATTACGAATATTCATTTTATTATAATAATTTGATTCAAATGATTAGCAGTTACTAATATCATTCGATTATACTTATGTCATTCGAATAATTGGTAATTAATAAACACTAATGGGCATAATCGATTCATTCCATTATGGAAAATCATTTAACTTATTCGAACAATAAGTAGTTTTAGTGCTCAGATTAGTGTACGAGCTTAAACGAGAAGTTATAATCGATTCATTCTATTACGGCCGCTGTTGAGCCAGTCACAGTAGACTCGTGACACCACAGAACGGGAGCACTTAATATCAATTTAATGTTGGCTGTTGTCGAGATACTGGCACTTGCACGTCTTGCCCCTCCGCAACCATTCCACTTTCGAAGTTGGCAAGATCTTGACGACAACCCATTCTTCCTTTCAAGACACTCAAAAACTGGTCACCACGTGTGCGAACTGCATTTTTTAAAATTTATTTATTTATTTAAAAAAGGCGCTCCCAGTGATGACTTATGCCATTCGAAAAAAAAAAAAAAAATACAGGGTGAGCGAAAATTGACGCAATCCATAGTGAAATATTTGTTGGTAGTTTTAAATGAAGGCAGTACGACTGGTATCTTAAATAAATGCACAGCTATTACTAACCAGAACAGAGTAAGCCGTCACGTGATTTTGTAACAGACTCGTGCCAGTAATCTTTAAACAGACGAAGTATAAACATGCATTTTTCGCAAGTGGAATGAGTATTCATTGTCGAACACAACCTGGCGCCTCAATCTTATTTAACTTGCCTGAATGACTTTTGTAATGCATTTCCCGGTTCTCCTGTGCCAAATAAATTTTCAATATCTCGTCTGTGAAACGTTTCAATGACACAGGAAATTTACAGGACAGAAAACGTTCGGATCGGCCATCAGTGTTAGATGACGATAGTGTCGGCAGTATTCGTCAGACTTTACTATGCTTTCCACGAAAATCTGTGAGAAAACTTTCGCAGCAGAGTGGATTACCTTACGAAAGTGTACATAAGGCTACAAAGATTGTCGTGGAAAGCATAATAAAGTTTTTCCGTACTGATGATGCGTGGTTTCATCTAAGCGGATGCGGTATTACTCAAAGAGTAGAATTGGAGTGCATAAAATCAACATATCTTTCACGAAAGATCGTTGCACTCTTTGAAAGTCGGTGTATGGTGTGCTGTCTCTCGAAAACAGTTATTGGTCCCATTTTATTTAGTGATACAATGACTACTAATCGTTACCAGGAAATAATAAGCGATTTCATAGCCTTATTTAACTATGAGCAACGCTGCCAGTTTCAGCAAGATGGGGCTTCGGTTCATACAACAAATTCAGCAATGCAGATGCGCGAATTCTTTGGTGACCGCATCATTTCTCGAAACTTGGGCTTCCCGCACAGACCTATCATCACCGGATTTTTAGCTTTGGGGATTTTCGAAAGAAAGTATGTACAAAAATAACCCACACATGCTAAAAGAACTAAAAGGAAATACTGAGCTCTGAATTTCAAGCATCACTGAAGAAACTCTTCCTCGGGTTGCAACGAACATGAGAAAAAAACAAATGCATGCATTCCTAAACGGGGACATTTACAGAATTTATTATAATATCATTTTTTAATTTAATTTATTTATTTATTATTTTTTGTGCTTTCTCTTTTTTTTTTTTTTTTTTTTAACCAAATATAACATGTTCAAGGAATTGAGTTGCGGAACTTTTCGCGCTCACCCTACACATGCAAATTTTCCCACGGAATTCAGTGAATGAATTCAGAAGTCCTAACTGGAATCTCACTTTGAAGAGTGAAGGATGCAATTTTAAAGTATGCATATCGTACCTTGGCCAGGATCGTTCGTTCTTGCCTCAGGTTGTTGTTGTTGTTTTAGTAGGTTTTTTTTTAGGAGCATCAGCGACTAAGGCCATATTGCTCCGTGTATATTGTCTGTAAATTGCGGTTGTTCTGTGGTCGATTTTCTGTTGCTGGACAACAAAAAAACCATGCTACCCTCGCCTGAGACCGATTAACTCAGACACGATGAGAAAAAGGTCCACAAAATTTCCTCACGTCATCGAGCTCTGCTCTTTTCCACCATGTATGGGGGAGGGCGGCGATTCTACCAACTGTGCTACCCACGAGAGCTTGCCTCAGGTAAGAATGGAAATGGGATGCGAACGTTAAAAGGCGAAAAATGGTGAAAGGTATCAATCACTAGTTAATAGTAATTTGAAAAATATGATATAGTAAGGGGGGAAAGATGGCAAGAGGCATTTCGATGGATAGAATCCAGATGTAGATTCCCACTGGCATACTGCGACCGGATCTGAATTGTACACCAGGGCATTGAGCAGAAATTGCTCTCAGGCATCCAGCTTCATTAGCCAGAAGATTTGGAATGGAGAAATGAAAGTTAAAGACAAAGTGCGTATATTCTTTAGTCGGTATGCCTGTTTTGTGGGATTCAAAACTTGAGTTTCCAGAGAAAATAGAGTGAATATTGAGAGTGATTAACTCTGTATGGTCTTAAAGAGGGCCACACCACGATGACTAGAGGGCTGTTTTGCTAAACCATTTCGTGATATTCATTGATAGATTACGGATTTTCTCATTGATAATGCTTCACAATTCAGGAACTCAATGAAGCTTTATCATTATCAAGCATTACAAAGCAAAATGCTTTGTTAATGCTTTATAAAACAAACTGCTTTATGAAACTTTATTTCTGCAATGTATAAAGAATGTACACTGCCCTTCCCTGAATATCCGAACCTGGGCCGGTTCTGGTAGGTGTGCAGTGCGTGCATGCACGCAGGCGGCCAAATCCCTAGGGCGGCCGATAGTGCACATTAAAGAATAAAATTAAAATGTTATTATTAGTATTATTATTATCTGTTTATTAACCTTAGGTTCACCCCCCCCTGAACAGCCAGTGGGCTAGGAGGGTGTACAAATATATATTTTTTTAAATTCAGCGTACAATTTTATACAATTTTTTGATATTTAAAATAATGAAATTGTTTAGAAAATTACATTCACTTAATAACTTTAAAATAAAATTGATATTAATTTAATATTGCAATTACAGGTTGTCCTACATTTTTTTTTTCTGTCATTACAATTTGCTTTGCTTTATATTTTTGCAATAAATTATTTACATTTCTCATATAAATAAAGCTCGCATTTTGGTAGCGGCGATTTGGTTAAGATTTCATCGATAATTTCGCTTCTATTTTCTCCTTCTATCTTCTATTTTCTCCAAACTTATTTGGATCTATGGAGAAGGTGTTGAAATGTTGAATCGTGTTACACGGGAACATTCCTTTCAGGGAGTCCAGGATAGTGAGCTTCATCCTAAGGGGACGCTGCCCGCTCTGGTGGTTTCTATTACTTGCTTTGGGAAGTGAGATAATATCCTCTATCGATGGGGCATCAATCTGACGGGTTAGCAGCTTAGAGAATGTGGACAGATTTTTTTTTGAGAACAGTGAGCTTCCAGGAGGTTATGCCTAGATTGACTAGAAGAATAGATTTGGAGATAGTGAACGGGTTCCCTCCTAAACGGTTCAGCCACCGCAGAATCCAGTATTCCATCGCCAAGAATCTGTTACGCAGAGAGGCAGATGCTGAGGACCAGATTTCAGATGCATATAAAGATATAGGAGTGAGACACCGATCAATGTATTGACAAAGCAGATTGATGTTGTGGCAGCCTACGAGCTCCTGGCGGATAGCCCAGAATGCAGCATAGGTCTTCTTTGTCTTCAGGAAGTGATTTTTGAAATTTAAACCTTCATCCCACGTTAACCCTAGGTCAGTATGCGATGATACTTTTGGAACCGTCTCGCCATTAACTTCAACTCGGATGTCATTCCTGAACTTCCTCTTCGTAATTGTCATGTGGGCTGACTTCGCGCATTGTTCAGTTGGAGTTCCAGCTAGCTGTAAATAATCTATTAATTGTTGAATTTGATTGTAGGTTTGATTATTAATTTCTTGAATCTGTTTGGGATCTTTTAAAATAATAAAAAAATTTAAATCATCGGCGAAGGAGCAGAAATTTGGATGTGCAGCAAGGAATGGTTCAAGAAGAATTGCAAAGAAGGTGGTCGACATCACCCCACCCTGAGGCACCCCCCTCGTTGCATAAATAGTTTTTTGGTGAGATCCATTTTCTATAATGTAATTTAATATCATTTTAATATAGTGGTCGGCGATGAAATAGCGAACGTGGCATTGTTAATAAATAATATTGTATTCTCTAAAGGCCCATTCACAATGAAAATTAAACGTAAAAATAACGTAACAAGCGTTACCGTAAAATTAAGAAGTCATACCAACATTCACAATGGGAACATAAACATGACCGTAAACATATTTGGTAACCATGGAAACACAACATGCTCTTCTTTGGTACTTCAAAAAATTGATGTTTGCATGATATAGCTGTGCAGTTTATGGTTATAAATAACGCCGAAGCATACATGTTAGGTGTTTTGCATCGGAAAACTTAGAAGTGCAAGCACAGACGATGGTGGGTTCATCCGTTGAACCAGAGGATTCAACAATGGGACTTCCATAACCTCTACGACTGTGTCTTGTTTTAAACCACGTAAACAAAATCATACAAGTTTGGAGTTTGCAAACTCCAAACTTGTATGATTTTGTTTGTTAATTTTATGTTGTTAAATTTTCATTGTGAATGGGCCTTTATTCCAGTACCGTTAATCTTAAAGCGATACTTACATGTATCGCTTTAAGATTAACGATACTTACATGTATCGTTTTAATTGTTGACGGAAATTTAAATAAAGAGAGAAATGTGCACGAACGTTATTAATTTAAATATTCACCCAACAATCAATTCTTTTATCGACCGTTTTCAACATTTTCACAGCAAAAAATTCGTTACTACCGAGTGAGCATTGACAGGGGCGGCCAAATATCGTTACTACAACTCCATATTGATAGGGCCGGCCAAATATCTCTAGCATGGAGGCGGCTAACAGTCCAAAACCGGCCCTGATCCGAACACATGCATATCTGCAAATAACTTTTATTTACAGGAAATTAATAACATGTGCTGAATCCTTTGGAAAGCTTCTAGTACCCGTGGAACGTCCTGTACTAGTTTTCTTTTGTAAATGTGTTCCGATATTTTCTGCCATTCAGTCTTCAAAGCGATGACCAGTTCAGCTCTATTTTTGTGCATTATTTACTCGCACGCGCCAGGCGATCCATTTCATCCCAGAGGTTTTCTATTGGATTGAATTCAGGGCTCTGAAATGGCCTGTCCAACTTTTGGACCCTCATGTCCTCAAACCAGTCCGTCACAACACGAGCAGTATGACATGGAACGTTGTCCTACTTATATGGGTCTTCTCCGACGTGCTGTAGTCATTATTGTTCGTTATTGTTTATCAGTTTCCAGTTACAATAAAGAATTACAGCGGAATTTGGTTAGTTCGTGGTACCCGAAACTGAGGTAGCCTCGACCTATACGGAATATATCCTCAAAAACAAAACTAATGGTAAAATAAAATAACTTTACAATATGTAGGATTTTATTAAAAATATTGTATTCTATAAATATATTTCAATTGTAAAAAATCAAAACGATTCCTACTAATTTAACCCCAAATCTTTTTAGACTTATTTGTTTTGAATCGAAATCGTTTTTTTTTTTTCCCCTAAAAAATGATGCCATTAAGGAAATTAATTAAGTATGATTGTCTCATTATGTGTGACTTCAAGCAACCTCCAATAGATCGGATTGCATGAACTGGCGATATATTATATGGTAGCAGTTTTTGAACAAAGCGGATGATTACTATTTATTCTACAGAGAGAGAGAGAGAGAGAGAGAGAGAGAGAGAGAGAGAGAGAGAGAGAGAAGAGAGTAGAAGATTCCCAAATATGTATACTAGTTATGGTTTTCATTAAGGAGCCCAATTGTATTTGGAGCCCACTTGACAGCGTTTGATATGCAGCAGAACCCGATTAAGAGATTCCCTCATAAGAACGTTTCCACTATACTGAGCGTGGTTTCTGAATTCCTATTATCAACTCTAAATATCATAAAGTATTATCTTCCCGCGTAAGGAGTTTCCCGGATAAAAAGCTTTCCAGCATAAGAAGTACGTGATAAAAAATACACAGTGTATTATTATAATGACGTTTTCCCACTTAATACCTTTTTTAAATATAGAATTTTTTTTATTTTTGTATTAAAAAAATTAAACAATATAAACATTTTGGTAATCGAACAAGTTAGTTCACAGCATCATTTTAGTTCGTTGTAAATCACCGAAGTAAGTGAAATGGCACCGTTTTTTTACTTCTCATATTGTGAATGCCTTCACAATGAGTTACCCTGATATTGCGCTACCTCGAATAGGCAACGCTTCGCCAGTGGAGAAGACTAATGTTATTTATTCTCGGCGGATACCACCACCTTTGGGTGGTGGTAGTATCCGGCGAGAATAAGTACCATAGTCTTCTCCACTTGCGTAATAAGTAACATAGTCTTCTCTACTGGCGAAGCGTTGCTTATTCGAGTGAGTGCCCTGATATTGTATATCAGGGCACTCATTGTGAAGGCATTCACAATATGAGATGTTACAAAAACGACGCTTCGGTAATTTACTACGAACTAAAGTGATGCTATGCACCAATTTGTTCGATTAGTTAGTGCATAGCATCATTCTCATCTCACACTACGGAAAATGTTTATACTAAACATTTCCATTATATCAAAATGTTTATACTAAACATTTCCATTATATCAAAATGTTTATACTAAACATTTCCATTATATCAAAATGTTTATACTAAACATTTTGATATAATGGAAGTAATATATTGCAATTGTTTTCTTCGATATCCATAATTTGATATCGTCGACTACGTGAAGCGTTTGCCGTTAAGTTCTGATGTGTGTGGTATGTGGTTTTTTAGGAGCATTAGCAACTAAGGCCGTATTGCTCCGGGAATATGTGGTGGTCATTCCCTGACCTTTCCGCAACCTCCGTATTTGGTGGTGACGGGCTCGAACCCCGGTCTAATCAAGAAGCGTGTGCTACGCATTGCTGCTCCTTCCCACCTGGCTACGAAGGTGCCTAAGTGCTGATGGTTTCTGTAGATTATCATTAGTATTTTTGGTAATTCTCTAAAGAATAACCGTATTTTTGTGTATCTTATTGTCTACCGTATTGGCCCTAATTATTCTTCCCTCCTTGGCAGTTTTGTTTTAACGCTACAAATATTAATTATACTGATTATACTAATTATATTATATTTTTCTAATTTGAAGGATTATAGTTGGAAGTATGAAGTCCAAAGGAGTTCATCCTTCCAACTTGGTAATAAGTTTAATGAACGTTAAGCAATTAAGAAATCCTCAGTTTCAAAATGTTTCCATAGGGAGAGTAAAATATTTATAAATTCTGAATAGTACTTAAAAATGATCTTTAAATTATGTATTTGTATCTTTTCATTTTTATTTATGTAGTTAATATTTCATAACCTTAAGTCATTTTCCCTTCTAAGAAGTTTTCCCTAGAAAGAATTTCACCCAGTCCCAGGAAAACGTGTTATCCGGGTTCTATTATAGTTATCACCTAACGTTTCGGGGAACCAGTAGCAGGTAATGAACACAATACCATAAAATGAGTTATATCTAAATAAACCTATATGGTCAAAGATAAAGACGAGGGCTTCAATTTCAAGATATGGACTATATTATTTATTGGACTTCTTAACTGGAGAGACTGTTGTTTGGTGTAAATAGGTTGCTTGCTTGGTGTAGACTGCAAAGCGGAACATCTAGAAATCTAAGGGGAGATATGATTGAAGTATAAGGCGCTTAAAGGGTTGAATAAAATGAATATCAGGTTCTATTCACCCTCATAGTTGATACGAAAATCAGACGGCATAAATCTAAAATCTCATGGAATAGTTCTCCTTCAACCCATTCACGGTACTAAGTACTATAGGTTTTGATACCTTTCGTGTTTGGGGTTTTCATATAAAAAAAAAAAAAAAAAAAAAAAGAATAACAGAAGACTAGAGCTCATGTACGAGTAATTTTTTGGGCACCAGTGAACGAACACAGGAATAATTTGCCTCCCAATGTGACAGAAGGTGTCTGGCTGTGTCCAGAATGGAATTGGACGGTTATCATGAGGGAAGGGCAATTGTATGAATATCTTGAGGCTTGGTAATAATAATAATATAAATATATATATATAAGTTTGTATTAATATATTGAATAAAGTATGCATAAATGGATGTGAAAGTTACACAAAGTGCCAGTAACTAGAAGGGCTTGGAAAGTAGAAAAAGAAGTGTAGTAGATTTGTGAAAGGTGAACGTATGTTAATATCCTAAAGGATATTAACATACTTTCGCCAATACGGTTTGTTTGTTATTTGGTTTTTAGGAGCATTAGCAACTACGGCCATATTGCTCCGGGATATGCGGTGGTCATTCCCTGACCTTTCCGCATCCTCTGTATTTGGTGGTGACGGGCTCGAACCCCGGTCTAATCAAGAAGCGTGTGCATCCTAAAGGTCAAGATGAATTAATAGAATTGTGGGCTGAATTACCAAGCTAATAGAAAGTGGGAGAACTGTAAAATTAGTACATCAAAATACTAATAAAAAAAAAATGCAAATAAATTGAAAATGAAAATAAAATGATAGTTTTATAGCTGTCGTCAGATATTTGGGGGGGACATATTTAGAAAATGGTCGAATATAGGTAAGGCAAATATGCTTGATCTGATATCAGCTGAAATCAATATTTATTTATTTGACAGCTATAATACTATCATTTTAATTTCATTTTCATTTTTTATTTTATTAGTATTTTGATGTACTAATTTTACTTTATAGTTCTCCCACTTTCTATTGGCCTGAATTTATAGAATTGGGCTGACTTTCTAATTCAGCCCAATTCTATTAATTCATCTTAACCTTTAGGATATTAATATACTTTCACCTTTCACAAATCTACTACACTTCTGTTTCGACTTTCTACACCCTTCTAGTTACTGGCACTTTGTGTAACTTTCACATCCAGTTATGAATTCTTTATTCAATATATTAATACAAACTTATATATACTCTTGCATCCTTTAATGCTGCTTTGCGCTTTTAGGTGCACCTGTCATACCTGATTTATTAACCTTTTTTTCATTGACACCATTTCATCAACATTGAAACCTCTTCATCATATGTAACTTTTTAAACATTTCCTTTAAGAGGTTACATTTAATATATATATATATATATTTGGGTGTTGCAAAAACGACTGATTCCTTGCATCATTTGGCTGTATTAATACTAACCTATGTAATATGAATTAAAAAAAAAGACTAATTAATTTTCTATTTGTCAGAGTTTAATGAAATTTGTGATAATAGTCAAAAGTCTATCCATCGTGAGTTGAGTTGTTTCATGCGGACGGATGGACAAACGTGGTAAAGACAGGGATTTTATGAGTTTGTGTCTAAAAATCAACAGGGTTTCTGAACAAAACCATGAAATTGGAGAAAGTAATATATAATGTGAGTAAAACGGATTGGAGCTATAGAATTTGTTTCAACACAGTTCACTTCTTGTTTTATGTTTTTTTCACTAGTGCTGGAAAAATCTTGATATGGCGTCTAATTTGGGTACTTAGGATGAACTAGTTCTTAATTTCAGGAATTCTGCACCTCAACTGTTGCCAAATGTCAGGAACATTAAATTTATTGCTTTGCATTTTGTGAAAAAATTTAATTTACTTCATATTGCATTTTGCGAAAAAGCAAGTACTGATCACTCCAGAGGATTCCTTTGCGTATTTTCTGACAAATTCTTAGATTACGATTGGTTACACGTAAACAGTTATGTACTGTACTTTTATTTTTTTTTAAATTATGCTTATTAAGAATTTATTTTTTAACGCAAAACGGGTTTAGCTATTTTACGCACATGGCTTTCATATTTCAATATGAAAGCCATGTGCGTAGCTTCATTCAAAATTGAACCCCAGGAATTAGATGTTGTTGTTATTTGGTTTTTAGGAGCATTAGCAACTAAGGCCACATTGCTCCGAGGATATGCGGTGGTCATTCCCTGACCTTTCCGCATCCTCCGCATTTGGTGGTCACGGGCTCGAACCCCAGTCTAATCAAGAAGCGTGTGGTACGCACTGCTGCTCCTGGCTACGGAGGCGCCGGAATTAGATGAGCATTGAGATTTGTTCTGTTATACGACGAAAATGGTATCTATTTCCCTGTTGTTTTCTGCTTACGGTTCGTTATCGTTGCAACTGAATCCACCCAGTTATTTCGCTAGCAATTTTGCCATCGCTTTAGCAGTGCGAATGTTTGCGTAGACAAAGAAGGGATCCAAGTGAGTTATGTAAATTTTAAAACAATGACAAATTAACAGATGATGATGTTAATCGTATTTGATGTCTACCGTAACCATGGAAGGGCCGAAGGAAATGCACTGTCATATATGCAGCCACAGAGGGTCACATAAGTTTAAGGCGCATTTTAGTTCGTCAGTGATGGTAAGTAAAAAGATAAAAAAAAAATGAAAACCAACCATTTGACTCGAGGCATTTATTTTCGTAAGAATCGAGAAGTCGTTGTACCGTGAAATCTTCGAACGCATGTAATAGCAGAGGGAATATAAGAAAGTAGATCTGTTATGCTTAATATAATTAGGTGCGTGTTAAGCGTCAAAGAACTAAGGCTTTGAGGCATTAGTATATTATGTGCGTGTATTCTTCGGTCGGTTGCCGTTTCGTCCAGGAAATATCCCCCCCTCCGGAACTATGCAGCCATCGCCCGAGACCGACTCACTCAGTTACGTTGTAAAGGAAGGTCCATTAAAGCCTTTGAACCTGTGAAATTTTATTCTTTAAATAAAACGAAGGGATGGGGGGGGGGAACACGTTCTACCACCTCTGACCAATCTTTGCTCTCCCTCTCTTCGAATACGTGAGTGACTGTGACAGATGGAGTGATTTCTGTAGGAAGTAATATAATAAAACAGTCCTGTAGAAAGTGAGCTAATAAAACCAAAGCACATGATTGCCTCGAGCGGACTGTACCACGAGCAGGGTTAGGAATGCCATCAATCTTATGAAACAGGAGTTAGTTCCAATTAGGGTGTAATGGTTTATCACTGATGGTTTTCATACATTTAAATTAGGTTTCGCGACAGCATTCTTTCGCATAGCTGACTGACGAAGTTCATTAGTAATATATTTGTAACTTCAGGTAAGCCCGAAAATAGATCTATTCCCTGCGTTATTATTTTATTTATATTATAATAAATTTTAATACAATTGGTTTCATAGACGATTTTGCATTTTGCAATGTGATTTCGTCAGGAAAGAGAAAAGGCTGATTATGTGGCGGTTGATCATTCTTCAATTTGGGTTTTCGTCTCTCTCTGTAGGCGCCTCCGTAGCCAGGTGGGCAGAAACGGCAGTGCGTGACACACGCTTCTTGATTAGACCAGGGTTCCAGCCCATGACCACCAAATACGGAAGATGCGGAAAGGTCAGGGAATGACCACCGCATATCCCCGGAGCAATATGGCCTTAGTTGCTAATGCTCCTAAAAACCAAATAACAACAACTCTCTGTGTGTGTGTGTGTGTGTGTGTGTGTGTGTATATATATATATATATATATATATATATATATATATATATATATATATATATCACTTTCTTCTGATGGACTCGGGAAAATAAATAATAATAATAATAATAATAAAAACTTGCTGAATTTCATCGGATGCACTAGTTCAGCAAAATGCCAACTCCTCAATGTAGCCTATGCTAGCTCGCCAATATATAACTACCTTTATCTATGCTACTTTCCAGCACGGAGCTGAAATGTGAACATCAGATGCCCCACATCAACGTACAGTCCATTTATACTGGGGAATATTGGTTGCTAATATGGGCCACCCACAAATTAATCCCCGCCCCATCTGGATTTAATAACAGAAATGGCACAAGCACTGGGGCTAAGAAGGCCATCAAACTGAGTCGAAGACAGAAGACCTGTTAACTACTAAAAATGGTCACGGACATTTAATCAGAGCCTAATATCCGGAACAAATTTCATGGCACAATCCCCTGACAATCTAAGGTTGATCCCATCCTCATTATGCATTCCAATAGGCTGGCCTTGTAAGACTGTTTCCAGCACGGAAAAGATTTTCAAAATAATCCACGAACTGCATAATCTCCACTTATTTGTCCCCAATGCAGCTTTACTAAACGATACGTGCTTTGTACTACAATCTGTTTTGCAGACCCGGCATCATAACAGTGTGAACCATTCAACGGCAGTTGGCTTGCAACTAGCTTCACCACCTCCTACTGTTGAAGGATGAAGGAACCTTCCGTATTTTTTTTGGTAGTTGTTGGCGCATCGGCTTCTGTGGCCATAATGCACCTCCCAAGGTTTTTGCAGTACTTTGATCCAAGCCCGAGGCGGGATTCGAACCCGCGACCTTTGGGTTGCCAGGCAGGCACTTTACCCACCCGGCTAGCCCGGTCGGCTGTTTTATTGTAGGGTTTTAGGCTTTGAGAAAATTGGATAATATTGTGCTGTATATATTATATCTGTTCTGTGGCCGACTTGCCTGTTTGCTGGACGAAAATCAAAGTTTCGGGCGGAAAAATAGTGTTATCCTTTGCTGGGATTGACTGACTCAGCCACATTGTGAAAAGGCCCATAAAAGTTGCTCGCGTCATATAGGTGATACACAGAGTGATTGGTGCATACACTTTCAGTAAGCTCCTGTTTTTTGACCCATAGTATGACTTCCCACAGTTAGCTACTTCCCAAAAGTTAACGAGGATTCTTAATAAAATGCGTGATATTAGTTAGCGTTTACAATGACTGGAGAAATGTTTACTGGACTCATCTGTGTTCCTTTTTGAAAACGTGTGCCCCTCCCAACAATCACTGTGATCCTCAGGAAACAAGCAGTTTCTTACCAACAGGCTTGTCGCTAATCAAATACTTCAAGTTTCTCAGAACCTTTAAGCAAACTATACAAGTTTGTAAATGACAGGAAATTGAAACGCTGCGTTCTTGACGAAATACGCGAAGTCTTTACAAACTAACAGTGAATTGAACCCTCATGGAGATCACTTGAGATAGAGGCAAGATTTTTTCCGGTGAAAATTTAAAATTTTCTTAATTTAAAACTAATTTTCACATAAACTGTATTTCATTTGCTCAGCAGAATGAGCAGTTAAAGAACTGCAGATGCACCTAAAAAGGCATGTGTTTAGGCCTATTTCCGAATGAGATTTAATACACGCTTATAATTTTATAGGGATATATGTAAACATGAAAAACCTTAATGACAGTGTTCTTAGGGAACATCAACAGTTCGAGAAACGATATGTATGCTAGACGTGCTATGATCACTGGAGGCAGTCGGTTCATCGATAGAAAGTTATCTGTGAGACAAATTTCGGTCAAACTCGAAGACGTACAATTTGTGTTCTGTTGCAGAGATGTTCTGTTTCTTGAAATATCGTGATCATGTTCTTTTTAACATGGAAGCCACTTTATAGTATAAGAGCCTCAAAACGGTGGGAGTTGTAATAACAATATGTTTATTTTCATAAAAAAAAACAGCGTGTCCACCCTGTACGTACGCACGAAAGATGTTTATTTTATATGAAAACATAAAATAAAACATCTGTGACTTGTATGAGGTCACAGATGTTTTAGAAATTAAAAGAATCTGAGCACGTTTAACATATTAAAGCATTTATTTTTTTCGACAATTTCATCAACTTGAGGTTGCAATACATCTTCAATAAGTAAATTACTTACAATGGGTTTGTATTAGCTAAAATAAGAAACGCTCATTTGAGATTGTAAAGAGTCTAAATGTCTTTGAAATACAGTATCAGTTATAATTCCATGATTAGAAGTATTTAACATTAGATAAAGTTTATTTTCTAAGAAATCAGGCAAAGGTTTTGATTGAGTATCTGCAAAATTAACGCTGAAATCTCCACTAAGTATCATTGGTATTCGGTAGTATTGTTTGTGAGAAAATTGTTGTAGCAGTGCAGCTTCGTCAATCGTGCAAGGAAGTAAAACGAAATGGAATAATTCAGTGATGTGTTCCATCTTTTGGTTAGACGAAATGTAAATGACTATCGAATATCGTTTGACCATTAGGAAGAAGGCATTCAGCGGCACAAATGTCTCCAACAGGTCGAACACTCACTGGTATTCCAACATTTTGTCAACTACTGCACCGCCAGCTCTTTGATCTTTTCGTTTGAATTGATACAATCGAAGTTAGCTTTGCTTACTTTTTCGTCGTTATTTAGCCACGTTTCAGAATGTAGAAGTAAATTGGATTGTTGGGTGACTGCATCAGTGAGATCATCGCTACGAGCACGTAAACTTTGACAATTTAACGTTAGAATGGAAAGATCTTCTCGTTTATCGATGAACTCGTGAAAAGTGTCTTGCATGGTAAGTAGATGTGTTCCATCTTTTGATTAGACGAAATGTAAATGACTATCGAATATCGTTTGACCATTAGGAAGAAGGCATTCAGTCGCACAAATGTCTCCAACATGTCGAATATTCACTGGTATCTAAGTAGAGGATTACCCGACAACCTGTTCATTTCAGCTTGAAGTACAAGAGTGGGTGTAGCGTTTCTCAGTTCATGATAAAATTTATTTTCTCCATTTGCAACAATAATGTAAAGACTATTGATATCGGTAACTCGAGATAATGCAACATAAGCTAGTTGTTGTTCGTGACATTTCTCGTATTCATAAACTACGGAATCGAAAGTACCTCCCTGAGATTTATGTATCGTAATAGCAGAAGCCGGTATTAGTGGAAAATGATTTCGTTCAGCCGAGTTCGAAAATAGCACTTGAAATTAGATTTGGTGTTTTCACAGTTCGATAGTAGACGACGAAAGATAATCAAAACAGTTTAAAATCTAACGGCTAGAACCGAAATTATGAATGATGTAGCCATTTATGCTCACGCCCGCTACTTAACGCAACCGAATCAACGTTAGTGACTGTGATGGGATAAGTGGGTCGGAGCGGAAGCAGCTTATTAAGGTTTAGTGTTGTAACACCTGTCAACTTTACCCCCTTCCACACAGTAAAACACAATAACGTAAACGACTCTCCCCGTTTTGTATGTACACTGTAAAAATTGAATATGTAAATCGTGGTCTTCTGGTGGTGAACATTAGAACTATTCCTGTTTCTTAAAAGTACAATCAAGTTTTTTTTGCACGTCAGATTTTTGTGTTATCCTGACGCTATAAAATACAAAAAAAAAAAAAAAAAAAAGAGAAGATTGAGGTACTGTAAACAGCACAGCCGACGAAACTACTCTGTATACACTCCAAGTTGGTGTGTATAAGTTGGCTTGCACACTCCAAGTTGGCTTTTAAATGCTTTCTCATCCGCGCAACTTTAATAATCTATAGTAATTTGCCTTCATTGCGAAAATGTATTTTTAGAATGTTAACCTGAACGACTATCAATACATTAAAATCATTTATAGCAAGGAATATTATCTCAGTTTGATAGTTTTCATTTACGGCTTGTTGCAACCTGCATCGAGCAATGTTTGTTATTAAACAAACACTTTGATATAGGGTACTTCAAAAGTGTGAGGGGGAAAAAAATCTGGGACGTGATTTAGTCCAATAAAAAATAATAATAATAAGTGTCACAGCCTCATTTTGTACTTCGCAAAGACCAAAATAGGCTTACTACTTAGTGCAACAATCTCATATTTTGCAGGCAAGATTGGGCTCGACATTGCACCACTCCATTGGAGTGGTGCAATTTATTTAAAGCATTAAATAAATTTATTTAAAGCATTACCCACACCGCATTTTCGACCTCTTTTGGGGAATTTCATCAGTAGGCAAGTAGGTATCTTGAAGAAATGAACAAATCAGTGACGGGATATATCCACAACATGAGAGGTGAGATGGTATAGCAGACAAAAAAAAAAAAAAAAAAAAAACTCCATCTCCAAAGAGGAATTATACAATTCTGCTTTTAGCTTAACCGAATTCTCAAATTGAGCCGCCTTAGCAGATAATTTATTCCAGTAATATACACGCTTCCCGAAGGTAAACTTGATAAGATCAAACATTATGCATTCTGTTACTTCCAAGGTTTTAAATTTGTTATTCACGTTCATATCTCTCCTGCCAGGAATATATATCCCTCTGTCATTTTACTGACCCATACAGGGGTTAGTGAAATATATACACGTCAGTTAAGTACCCTTAAACTGTCCAGTTTGCAGACCGCATCTTCTAAACCAGGGTTGTCCAAACCACGGCCCCGCGGAACGATTTTGTGCGGCCCAAATGTGTGTGTTAGGCCTTTTGATTTTCACTCGCGAAAAAAATAAAACTCTCTTCGCAAAACACTACTTGCGAGTGCAAACCTAGCTTCTACGCGAGACTTCAAGTGCATTTCGTTGCGTCCATGCTAGATGTCTCGTTTCAACGCGCAAACGGACGAACTAACGACGGGTCGCCCGTCGTTAGTTCGTCCGTTTATCAAGGTAGTGTCACCGGGGCTCACCAAATTATTAGATACGCATTGCGATTGATTTTCGTGTTATCTTCAATATACTTCACTTCTACTTAATAAATTACTACTTATCGTCGAACAACCATGTCTCACAAGAAAAGAAAAATTGAAGAAGAAAAGCGAGTGTATCAAAGCCGATGGGAATCAGATTATTTGATTACAAACAACAAGAATAAAATTCAGAATGTCTTGTTTGCATGCAAGTTTTGTCAGCGCCTAAAGAGTATAATGTGAAACGACACTACACTACATTTCACAGTAAAAGATTTGAGATGTATATTCTTGAGCCGAAATTAGCCGAGAAGTTCGAAACAGTGGCATTATCTCATCAGACCGTCGCAAGACGTGTAGAACACATGGATCAATACGTTTCAAAGATGTATTTTGTAAACTCTTCTGACCGTTCGGTCGTCCCGGAGTATAAACAGAAAATTTATTTTATTTTATTTATAAGAAGAAATTGATGCATCAAACCAATTTTTTTGCTAAACTTAGCAATGCACAAAGTTCTAGCATTGCCGCTTTGTACAAAGTAGCATTGGAGTTAGCGAAAGCAAAAAAGCCTTTTAGTGACGGTGTGATTGTGAAGAAATGTGCAATTGGTATGACAAAACAATTTAATGAGCCGAAATTAGCCGAGAAATTCGAAACAGTGGCATTATCTCACAGACCGTCGCAAGACGTGTAGAACATGGATCAATACGTTTCAAAAAAACTGTGTGATTCAATGGAAAAATGTGGGTACTTTTCATTGTGTCTGGATGAAAGCACTGAACAAGCGGGCGTAAGTCAACTTTTAATTTTTGTTCTAACTATTCAGGATGACTTTACTATTAATGAAGAACTGCTCAGTCTCATATACTTTGCATGGGACTACTAAGGTACTGATATTTTCGAAGCAGTTCAAAACTCTGTTATAAATTATGGAAGATTCAATAAATGTTCCTGCATTGTCACTGATGAGGCCAAAGCTATGACGGGGACTGGAATCGAGTTTTGTGGACTATTGAAATAAAATAATATTAACTGCCCTACCATTCATTGCATCATTCATCAAGAAGCACTCTAGAAAATCTCTGCGTCAAGTCAGTGCCATGAAAGTAGCTGTAAAAGTAACCAATATTATACGAGGAGATTATAGATCTCTGACCCATCGTAAGTTTCTCGATTTCTTGATCGAAATGGATGCTGCATATGGCGATTTGCTTCTCCATTCTGATATTCGCTGGTTAAGTGCCAGAATTTAAGAAATACCCATATTTCTTAAAAACGAAGTGAAGTCTGACACAACAGAACTTGAAAATTAAAGGCAAGATCCCACCTTTTTATATGATCTTGCATTTGTAACAGATATGACCAACCATTTGAATGAGCTGCAGGGCATACAACAGAATATTGCCAACTTATATGGTCATTTGAATGGTTTTAAAAGTAAATTGAAGCTTTCGAAATCAACATTAGCCAATAATATTTTTACTTTTTTTCCTAATTGCAAAAAACAATTTGAAGAAATGAAGAATTTTGAGAGAACATCATTTTCAGCTCATATAAAGTGCGTGCATTGAAACAATCATGGAGGACTTTGAGAATCGACTTGGTGATATTAAGGAAATTGAAGAAGATATATCAGTTTTCATTCAACCATGGACTGTCAGCATTGAAAACGTAAGACCTGACCTCCAACTGGAATTGTGCAATTTGCACAATCCGACCCTTTTTATACTGGCAGAATCGAAAAAGGATATTTTTTTAAAACTATTACCAAGAAAGCGCTATCCAAAGTTGAGTCCGACTTTGGACTCAACATGTGCTCAATGCTCGGGAGCACATATCTTTGCGAAAGCACTTTTTCAACGATGAAATTCATAATATCCAAATACAGATGTTCATTGACTGAAAAATCATTTTCACATTTACTGCGATTGGCAGCTACAAGCATCGATATTGATATAGCTACATTAGTAAATGAAAACGAACAACCGCAAAGTTCTCATTAAAATGAAATAATAATTATAAACAATTATATCTTGTCTACTGTTTCAATAAAAACTTTTATAAGCAACATGACTTTCCTTTATTATAAAAATTTTAGATGTGCTTGCTAAACCTAACGGTAGGACTCTCCAAATATTTTAATATCGTACTATATTTATTATTCTGGATGCGGCTCTCGGGTTACCTAAGGTTGGACAGCCCTATTCTAAACCATTCTTCATTTGGATATCGGAAATCGATCGCCGTTCTGCTTGGAACCTTGTTATGTCTCACTATATCTTATATTTGTTTGTTATTTGGTTTTTAGGAGCATTAGCAATTAAGGCCATATTGCTCCGAGGATATGCGGTGGTCATTCCCTGACCTTTCCCCACCCTCCGTATTTGGTGGTCACGAACCCTGGTCTAATCAAGAAGCGTGTGCTACGCACTACTGCTCCTGGCTACGGAGGCGCCACTATATCTTATACAAGGTGTGTTTGTTTTAATTGTGGTCTCCAGGGTTTGTCCTATATATATATCACTATATCTTATACAGAGGGACAATAACATCCTTCTTTTCTTGCAAAGATATATCAACAGGCAGCCCACCATATGCATTCCTAGCCGCCAGTTTACAATGCATGGTAAATTATATATCGGATTATATATCTGATCCCCCAGTTTTTTTTTTTTTTTTTTTGTCCCGAACCACTTGCCCTATAGATCGTTAGTAACAACTAGAAATCTAGTTAACTAGATTTCTGTTACCTTGCATTTAGAAGCATTTAATTTTTTTTCCATTTTTGACAAATCTGCCACTGATCTAAATTGTTTAGAAGCAGCATGGCCTGGTTTTGACCGTTCCTACCATTCTACGTATAAATAATGAGTAAACTTTTTTTGCCATCTACTCAGTCGTCCTCCTAATTCAACAGACTATCAATGTCCTTGTTCATCAACGGCACTTGAGAGTTTCATCATTAAGGAACATTAAAAACAGGAGGGAACCCCGCAACACCGATGTCTGAGGTACTCTATTTGCTACAATGGTCAGCCCTGAAGAATGTTCATTATAACCACACTCTCTCACCTACGTTGTAGCTAGAACTTGATCCAACGAAAGATACTGCTAGTAATCCCAATTTACTCTAGTTTATTTAGAGAGGTATTATGGATTGAATTAGGATAAACCGACGCGTCGCTGATTACTAATTTCAGTTTTCATCGAGAACGATGTAGGCATTTCAAATGCAATCGGTAGAAATATATATATATATATTTCTAACTTCCAGTTAATATACACCGATGAGCCAAAACATTATGACCAACGAGTCATTATGCAAATCGAATCAATTGCAGGTGAACTACGGCGCATGCGCGGGTCGGAACACGGTATGAAAAAAAAAAACACCTGATACTGAGCTCAGTTAATCACTGTTACTCTTGTTCTTCAGATGGGAAAGGCAGCAGACTTAAGCGAGTTTGACAAAGGCCAAATTGTAATGGCCAGACGACTGGGACAGAGCATATCCGAAACGGCACGGATGGTGGGATGCTCACGGTCAGCCGTGGTTAGTACCTATCGAAAGTGGTCCGAGGAGGGGGAACCCACGAACCGCCAGTGAGGTGTTGGACGACCACGGCTCATCGATGCTCAAGGTGAGCGAAGGCTCTCCCGGATGGTATGTGGCAACAAAAGGGCGACTGTGGCGCAACTTGCCAGTAATTGGAATGCTGGTGACGGGAGTAATGTGTCACAACACACACACACACACACAGTACATGGAACCCTGCTGAAAAATGGGTCCGCGTAGCCGCAGGCCGCTCCGAGTGCCCATGCTAACCAAGGTTCACCGGCGACAGCGCCTACAATTGACACTCGAGCATCGAAACTGGACCTTGAGTGATTGGAAGAAGGTTCGTCTGGTCAGATAAATCACGTTTCCTGTTGCACTATGTGGACGGCCGGGCCGGGTGTGCATCGTTTACCTGGGGAAGCGATGGTGCCTGGATGCACCATGGGACGAAAAAAGCCGGTGGCGATGTTCTGCTGGGATACTCTGGGTCGTCATCCATGTGCCGGGCAGTCTGCCGTCTACCACCTACCTAAACATCATTGTTGACCAGGTACACCCTTTCATGGCAACGGTCTTGCCCTCTGGCGGTGCCGTCTTTCAGCAGGATAATATGCCATGGCACACCGCCCGGATTGTTCGAGACTGGTTCGCGGAACATGAGGAAGACTTCCAGGTATTGCCCTGGCCTCCAAATTCCACAGACATCAATCCTATCGAGCATCTGTGGTTTGTGTTGGAACAGCAACTCCGATCTGCAGCGTCTCAACCACGGACCTTACAGGAGTTAAAGGATCTGCTGGTTACGTATTGGTACCAGATACCACAAGACACCTTTTACCTGTTTTTTTTTTTTTTAAACCACAAGACACATTTGGAAATTTTGTAGCATCCATGCCTCACCGGGTACGAGCTGTTTTGGCTGCACGTGGAGGAGCAACATCATATTAGGTAGGTGATCATAATGTTTAGGTTCATCGATGTACGTTAACGTATATATAATTAACGTATCTCCTAAAACAACGGGGCGTAATTTCATTAAGTTTCATTACATTAGATTGGAAAAAGTAAGACACCAGGGAAGACTTATTGCTAATATTGCGTTGTCGCAGTATCTGCAATGCTGAAACCATTTAATTCAGTAAATTCTTGATCGTGGACATACTTTTATGTATACAGTTCTGTTTCTTTATCGTTTTATTATTATTATTTTTTTTTTATTAAAATGAGCTGTCTGTTCTTGATAAAGTGTATCGTATCGTTATTGCCCTTCTTGTAATTAGTGATCCTCAAACGGTTGCGATAGGGAGCCCCTTTATTTGTATCCGTATCGCTACCATATATTTTTATATAGACTTTAGCTTCTTTTATTGTTATTTTTACCTAATATTAAAGTATATCGTTTTAGTAAGAGTTTCAAATATGTTCTGCAAGCCATTCAGTAAAAGTTTCTTTTGCCCATTACAATTCGCTGCAAGAGTTCGATATTTGGGAGAGTGTATCATGCTCTTTTTAATTTATAAATACCAGTTCGATGAAAAAAAAATTTTTTCCCCCTACTCTACTATTTTTGGCATTGACTTTACGTTAGCTAAAACGAGAGATGTCCAGCCCGCAATCATGACATTTGACGTTACTACATTACACAACCAAGCGCGTGAGATTACGGTTCTTAACTTGTAGGTCAAGAATGGAATTCACTCAGATATCGGTCATGATTAGGGATAGCAACGAAAGCTATCACCTATGGTAAAATTTTCCATTAGTAAAAGATTTTTAGCTATAAAAAATACTTCTTGCGTTCATATCATACTTTTATTAACCTAATTTATCTTAACGAAATTGATACGCCCGATTAGGTTAGTAAAAATGGGAATAATTTAACTATATTTTTTTTAAAAGAAAACAATATTCTCATGAAAGTACGAAGTGCTGTTGATCGCAGTTGCCATTCCTGCATTGCGCTATCGGTGGAGCGGATCACATGACGAGTAGGACGCTACTCTATAGTCCTAAAAAAAAAAAAAAAACTTTCTGTTTATAGCTTTTCATGAGGAACCATATCAAAATCTTTACTAAAGCCAATGTAAATAATGGCGAAGTTGCTTGTTGTCTCCAACGTTTTCATACCTTCATAATAATTAATTGGACTGGACTGACAAGACTTTCCCTCTTCACAGATCCATTAAGGGTATCTATCGAGATGAGCCTGAATCTTATCTTTAACCACAAACTGCACGATCTAACTATTGAAGTCATATTCATCGATCTGTAGTTGCCCATCGTGTCTTTTGCACTCCTTCGTGTACTAAGGAGAATTAGTACTTTTACATTCCGCTTTGTCCAGAAATCTAATGAAGATCTATCATTCCTACGGAGTAGAAACACTCACATGCATCTTTTTAGTATAACATTCCCAATGAGTTGATGCATTTACATGCTGACTTTATTAGTATAACAGGATATACTGTTCACACCTAGAGCCTTACCTATCCTCATTTTCAATGACTTTTCTTTGAGATCTTTAATCACTTATGTATTTTACAGCAATCTGACTTCTTGTCAGTGTCCCCCAGTAGTTTGAAAAGGTATTTGAGCTGTAAATATTGTTAAAAAACATCTACTTAATTCGTCTGCCATTCCTACTGAGTTTTCTATGATTCTTCCACTTCGATCAAATAAGGGGGTCCATTCTCTTCTTTGTATTTGCATACGAGCAGAACTCCTTGTTCCTAACTCACATATTTTCATATTGATTATACTTTCATACTCACTTTCATATTGATTTCTCATACTCTGATTTCGCTTGTCTTATCCCCTTTATGGTTTGTTACAAATTCGTTTTGATACTCAGAAAGTGGCGTCTCGCGATAGTCCGTAACTGTCCCATGCTCATTTCTTTTGCTTATTGAAATCCTTAACGTCTCTAGTAATCGATTTTGGTATCTTTCTTTTGCGAAACTCCTCCTCCTCCTCTGGAACGAATGCGTTTGTGGCTTCCAGGATAAACCGAATACTTCCCACAATGAACCCCTATGTAATAGCATATAGTTGTCTCTCCAGTTAACAGAGCAAGAAATACCTCAATCCTTTATAGTCCCCGCTCTTTAAATTGAAGCCACACCTTTTCCTTTGACCACAGAAATTTCTTTCGACAAAATCCATTTTATGACATTGTGGTCACTATCCGCTATTGGTTCCTGCACTGTCAAATTTTGGATGCGGTTTGGTCGAGGATATTAGAGGAGCCCGTTGTACTTTCTCTGCCATGTTGGAAACAGAAGAAAGATAACCTAGGAAACAGAAGAAAGATTATAACTAAAATGTCCGGGTAAAGGCTATAAACATCAATATTACTAGATATCTAATATTACACAAGCCTGTAAATTGATACTTGCAGAATTGGGTTTCTATGTTAATGTTATTTTTTATAAGTTTGCAACGATGATTTCAAAATCGACTTTTTGTTTTCTTTTAATTTTATTTATGATTATTATTTTATCTATTTGATTGTATTATTTTTCACCAAGTCTGGATTTTTCACAAATCGGGAAAAATGAAAAGACGTTTATTTTATAAATTTTGTTTAATTTATCGAAATAACAATCTTCGGACTCCTTTTTTTTTTTTATAACAAGATGAACAAAACTCGATTAAAATGAATAAAATCAAAGAAAAGAATATTAATGCTCAAGTGAACGTTTATGCAGATACACATACCGGCGTTTTGGTCACTTATAATCGTTTTGTGGTTTTTCTTTGTTACATAACGGTAGAGTTCTCCCTTTTCAGATATCAGAAGTGATCTGTCATGCTTATGTTCCGTCGTCACTCTAGATTCCAGCTTATCATGCTATAACGCGCTCCGGAAAAAAAAAAAACAAAAAAAAAAAAAAAAAAAAAAAAACCGGAACCTAGAAGAAATGCATGCTACAGCATGTACAGTTTCATATAACAGTCACGGATAAGTTCCATAAAGCAGTTAGCTACGTACACTATCCCCAACATACGTTGACTTTTTTATAGCTTTCGGAGTTTGCGGCTTTTACTCTGAACTTAATTACATAAAAAAAATTATTCAAATAAAACTGTTTTGTTTTAGAGAGCTAATATTTCAATCGGATGAAGATGAAGCGTGGTGGGGGTAGAACTGCTTGCATTGGGTCGGTTTTAAAGGATGAATCAGGCGCCTTGCTTGCTTTTTTCACCATTTTATATTTTTTTCGAAATTAAATATACAGTCCTCATCAAGTCATCCAGTTTTCTTTTGAAGATGCATTGAGCTTCTTTCGATATCCGGCGCTTATTTTTAGGTTTAGGCTTTAAGGCGTCTGGACTTTTTTTTTGTTGTTGTAGTATTTCGACTGAAATTTTTGAATTGAAATTAAAATTTGACTAAGTATTAAAATTTGCCTGAATCAACTGTTTTTATCTCAATGGGAAAGTTGTTCCCCGTACTCTGTTTAGTCAAAAATATCATCGGTATACTTCTGAAACGAATGTAAAGCGATTTTATTTGAAGAGAGAGAGAGAGGAAAAAAAAAAACGGTTGAATGTGATGGTCGCTTTTCGTTAGGTGCGTTCAGTTGTGTCAAACAGCTAGCTGTACAAGGGCAGTTAAGTGTCGCATCTCTTCTTGCAAATAATGACAAGAGAAATAATATTCAAAATAATTATTTTTTTAAAAAAATTCTGGGGTGGAAAGTAGTAATTTCATGAAATAGATGTTTAAGTAAAAAATGCGCAATAGTAAATTCATTATAAGGAAATTTTAAAAAAATGGGATAAATGAAACGAGAATGGATATTTATGTGCTTAACTTTGCAATTTTGGCCGTTTGTTGTAAAAGATCATTTGTCACTAACGTTCAACAATGTTGTGAGACTGCTGCTATTATTTACGCAAAAATTAAAATTAAAGGTGACAGTTAACAACATTCTACATTAGACTACAAGTGGAGTAGTCTCGAAAAAGCCAACACGTGCTTCAGATGTTATTCATAAATTTAATGTGACCACCCTCTAACGCAATACAAGATTGTAACCTATTAACAGCGTTATTCTAAACATTCTTCAGACTAACGCTGTTAATTTCCCTGCATGCATTATGTTTTCTCTGCTTGAGATTACCTGAATTGCCGATGGGTGTTTCGTACACCTTTACTTTAACGAAACCTAGAAGGAAAAAGTCTAAAGCGATAAGATTGGGAAAAATGACGTTTCGGCGTAATCGTGCTGGAACCAAAGATGTCGGGCTTCGATGTTTATGGAACTTTTTATCCAGTCAGAATAAATTAATGCGAATTAATTCATAATATTTCGTCCCAGTCAGCGTGCCTTCAAGAAAAACTGGGCCGACAACTTCAACTCCCTATATGCCATACTTTGATAGACCATCATACCATACCATTCCACACCATACTTTGATAGACCATCTAACCCGATGGCTAGTATGGGTTTGTGTAGACTTGGAGTCCAGTAGCAGTAGCGAGAATTGTGCCTGTTTGTGAAGCCATTTTGAGTGAAGGTGGCCTTATCAGCCCGCAGGAGATTGCTGAGCAAACTGGGATTTTCTTCTAGCTTGTTTAATTGAAAATTACAAACTCCAAGTGTTTTTTCATTGCCTTCGTTCAAACCTTGTGTAAAAACGAATGATAGAGATGCAGTTTCGAAGGATCTTCCAAATCTGCGTGTGCTTGACTTACTTGCGGAAGAAGTTTCATGGACAGTGACGTGACAGGAAGAAGGCCACATGTTCTTCGTGAACACGTCTCAAATTCTGCACATATTCGCATCCTTTTTTATGTATCCCGCTTCCGGTTAGAATTAAGGATTTATAACACGCATAATTGTGGCATGTGATGTTTGCAGCCTCTGAGGATATCTCTTGGAAAATAATCGTGCTGTTGCTGTAGCATTCCGGACACATTCTTCATATGTCCGAATACCATCTTGTATGAATCGATTTTGGAAAACATGCGTGCATGTTTTCCAAAACAAATGTGCATGCAAATGAACACCAAGAAGTTGTACTTACAATGAATTTTGCTGCAGTCTTCATTCAGTTTGTGTAGGCCGACCATCACATTTCATGTTTCCGCTGCGCTCTAGGGCTTATTCTAGATTTTGCTGCGCCACTTGAAGGGTCAACTCGTGTCCATTTTTGCAGTTCATGGGAAGTAGAAACCACCAACAAAAAAAAAAAAAAAAGTGGTAGTTAATGGGACATAGAAACCGACAAACTCCTACATTTAAATCAGACGTTGGCTCTTTATTTTGTACTTTGGTTTACGCTTGCGTTTGAAAGTTAACTACCTGTATTGTTTAAATTATGGAAAGAAAAAAGAAAAAGGGGTGACGTGTTAAAGAAATCAACGTCACGGTCCTGGCCTGTCACCTATTCATCACCTCCACCTCTGGTGATAATAAAACACGAGTTTCTTCCCATGCCCAAAATTATTACTTAATGTGCCACTCTTTGCTATGATCAACGTAAGATGTTAAATGATTTGTGTGCATATCCTGTTTTGTTATAAGATTAAAATTGTTTGAATCTGCCACTGTTATTGGTTAGACCGCTACCTTTAATTTGTGGAAATAGTACAGTGTTGCTGAACGTTTCTGATAACTGATCTTTGATAACAAACTGGCAAAATATCAAAGTTAAACATTGAAATATCCATTCCCGCTTCATTTATCCCTTTTTATATTTTTATTTACCATGAAATTGTTGCTTTACAATCGATAAAATTTATTTTTAAATAATTCATTTGAATATTGTTTCTTTTGTCATTAGAGGAGATGCACCACATAACTGCCCTCGTATAGCTAGCTGTTCGACACAGCTAAACGCGAACCATCCCATACAAACGTCGTGTGTGTGTATTTATTTATTTATTTTTTGTTTATTCAAATAAAATTCGTTTACGTTCTTTCAGAAGTATAATGAGGAGATTTTAGATTAAACCGAGGACGGAGAACAACTTTCCCTTTGAAAAAAAAAAGCAGTTGATTAGCCAAAATTTAAATTTAGAAGTCTAATATAAAAATAAAATATAAAGGCTAATACGCTTTTATATTTTAAACATAAAATTTCAACTTAAATATAAAATTTCCGCCCAAGTATTACAAAATAAGCGAGATAGAACCCATTCCGTTTTAATTTACACGCCCTGTACAGGAACTGTAAAGTATATATTCTATACAAAATATAGATATAACAAATCGAAACATGCAGCACTCGCTCACGGACAACTAAAAAACTGAAACGGCGCTGGAAAGAAAGAGTGTAACGTGGCGGCGCGTGGGTTTTGTGCACGTTACTTCTAATTCTCGTGTCTCATGGCAGAAAATGTGCCAAATAGATATGCGCGTAACTTGAAACTCGCATTGTAAGATGGTTCTTTATAGCAGGATGAGCTTATTAGTATGTAATAGCTACTAATAGTATTTTCTATCTTCATTATATCTTGGTGGAATTTCTTTCTATTCCTCTCTGACGAAATCAAGATATTTCTGATTATGTATAGTAGTGCAAGAAATGTACCTTCAAGCTAATTCTGAACATTTTTGAAACCATATATATGACATTATGGCCAGTTATGTCGTTCATTCAAATATTAGCTGTATTTAGAAGCAATGGATTTCATAAAATTCCTTTAAGGGAACCAAATGTGCAATTCAGTCAGAAACAAATTTTCCTGTTAGGAAAACTTTGAGATTAGCTGCTAAGAAATATGCCAATTTCATTGATATATCGGAGCTCTCTTAGGCAGTCATTAACTAGAAACAATACTACAACAGAAAAGCGAATCTTTCTGAGAAGAGTATTTAATAAACTACTCGGTGTCTGAGTCTGGCACAACTTTTTATCTTGACAGCATACTTCAGTAACAGTGTTTTCCTTCTTAATATTAGTGGGGGCTCATGATCATCAATGTACAGACTGTGCACTGGCGATGTTCTGAATGCGCCAAGTGCAATCCTCAAAGCACTGTGTCGAATTTGATCAAGCCAGCGTAATGCACTCATTCTGGCAGAATGAGTGCATTACGCTGGCTGAGTGCATTACTATTCTGAGCTCCCGTAGAGACGGGAGCTCCATAATCAAGACGAGATCTGATTAATGCCCTGTATAACCGTAGCAGGGAGGTACGATCTTTGGTTGGGCGGATAAAGCTCTGAGTATGTTTAGCTTTTTGAGACAGGAAGTACGTACCATTTTAATATGATCTAAGAAATTGAATTTTTTGTCTGGAATTAATCCTAGAAATCTGATGTTATTAGTGACTTGGATGGAGATATTATATATATGAAGTTCAGGGTCCGGATGAAGCTTGCGTTGTCTACAAAAATGGACAGCTACTGTTTTGTGCAGTGAGAGTAGATAGCCGTTATGGCTGGTCCATTGCTGTATTTTATTAAGTGATATCTGAAGCTGTCGTTCAATAGATCTCATATTTTGAGAATGGCAGGAGATGGAAATGTCATCTGCATAAAGGTAGGTCTCGACTGTATTAAGAAGCTGTTTAGTGATAGAATCTATTCTAAGAGCAAGTGGCACTCAACACTGATCCCTGTGGAACTCCTTCTTCTTGAATGAAGGTTTCTAAAAGGGCATGTTGGTATAGAACTTGAAACGATCTAAAAACGTTCACAATTTTTCACAGTCAAAAGTCTTCTCTATATTTCTGGAAACCATTAATAGATGTTCGTGTTTAAGAAGGCATTACAAATGGAAAATTCAGCCTTGACCATGAGATCCAAGCATGACCTGTTTTGTCGAAAGCCATGTTGACTATGGCCCATTAGATGTTCTGGCTCAATGATCCAGACGCGTCTTCTGTGGACAGTTTTTTTCAAGGATTTTGCCGAGGCAGCTTTAAAGAGATATGGGGCTAGTTGGATCTTTTCCAGGCTTTAGGAACGCCAAAACAGCAGAATGATGCCAAGAGGCTGGGTATATATTTTCTAAAAAATATACGGTTGTAATATACCAGAAGGAGGCGCAAAGCTTTGTCATCAAGATGTTGTAGCGTGACATAATAAATCCCATCTGGCCCGGCAGCACCATCGTGGGCTGTTCTGATGGCTTTCAAAAGTTCAGAAAATTGCAGAGGATTGTGATATAGAAGAAGGAGCGCAGTTTCAAAGTAAATAGAATGTTAGAATTTTAATAGAAAGTTAAAAGCAGTGTTCTCCACTACTTTTAATTCGTTGGATGATTTAGTGCAAGCTGAAGCTGCTGAGATTTCAGCAAAAATTATCCAGAGCATTAGCTATATCTGAGAGATTAGATATATCAGGAGAGTATTGGAGAAGGTATGGTAGGAAACTTACCAGAAAGCTGTCTAATTGCTTTCCATATTATTTTGAGATCAGTGTTTCTGTTGATGCTCGAGGCAAAAAGGGTCCAGGATTCTTTCTTGGCTTGCTTTCGTATAAAACGCGCTTTTGCCTTTAATTTCTTAAAATTGATAAGATTTGCTGTAATTGGACTGTGCCGAAATAAATTCCAGGCTTTATTTACTTTTGTGCAGTCCTCGTTCCACCAGTATCGTGGAATGAGGCTGGGTGTATTATATGCACTATATATTCAGGTATGGGTATATGTTCAGCTAGAGATGTGCCGGAGGATTTGATACTGGTATTGAGTCTTTTGTCACTTTTAGGAGATGCCCCGTGATGATCTGTCACGTTATCAATAGGATGGAGGCGGATTGTTTCCTTATCAAGACAAATTGATGACTGAAATTTTGCCCAGTGTGCGCGGACAAATTTCCATTTTCTGCAGAGTTGATTTGAAGAAGTCTGCGCTATCGAAAATTTGCATACGATTGTGAAGTGGTCACTGCCCATGTGATCATTTATAACACACCACTCTATGGTCGGGATCACTATTGGAGAGCAAATTGAGAGATCTATTGCTGAGGTGTGTCCAGTTGGGAGCTGTACGTGCGTGGGTGCACCAGTATGATGAGGTTTTGGGCCTCTAGAACGCTTTCAATGAGTCGACCCCGTCTGTCTAATTTAGGATCGCACTACAAGGGAGTGCAGGTTAAAATCCCCTAATATACAGAGGGATGGAGGTATCTGTATGATGAGATCTTCAAGATCTTTTAAACAGTAAGTATGGTTTGGCGGTAAGTAGATTGAGACAAGTGTTATGGTAACATGGAAAGTTATACGAACAGCAACAGCTTCTAATTCAGTTTGAAGTGGGATATGTTTAGTTGGGATCTTTGAATTTACTAGGATCTCCACACCACCATGGGCAGCATTAGTTGTATTTCGACCACTTCGATAAAGGCAATAGTTCTTTATCGAAGGAGAAATATTTGAGGTTAAGTAAGTTTCCTGCAAACAAAATGCGACTAGAGAATATCGGTTAATTAGGTATTGAATATCGTCAGATTTGTAACGAAAGCCTCTGCAATTCCATTGTAAGATGCTGTGGTTCATTTAGGTTTAGCTGAAGATGATTCATCTGACTGTTTTTTGTTTGAGGAGCATTTTTTTAGGTCTTTTTTTTTTTGGGAAGGTGGAGCGTCCGGTATCCATAGTGTCGTTTGCGTGAAGTTCTAGTATGGGTTCCTCATGATCTGAATGTACATCGACTTCCATACTATTGCTGGATAATTCAGGTTTCTTGTTGTCTTTAGTAGTTTTTAATTTTTATTTGTCATGCGGGAAGATCCGAGTATCAGTTGGGGTGCTGATTGTAGTGTTGGTCGCTTCACTGGTTTTAGTTTGATGTGTGTTTTTACCAGAGTTTGATAATGTACTTTTAACCCAGTTAGCTAGGGATGTACCGGGAGGTATTGATACATCTGTTTGAGCTGCTGTTGAATGAAAGCTTCGAGCGTGAGATGCATTTGAATGACTGGGCCTGGTCAACATAACCTATCTGCGTGCTTCAGAGTATGTGACTTTGTGCTCTATTTTATATTTTTGGATTTTCTTCCCTGTTTTCCACATTTCACAAGATTTGTAAAAGGCTGGGTGACTTTCTTTGCAGTTGGGACAAATGGGACTTAAGGCTGAACGGTTTGCTTGTGTATGCTCATTGGAACCACAAATAGGACAAAGGGCATCACCTCTACATGCTTGTTGGGAGTGTCCATATTTTTTGCATTTAAAACAACGTTATTTGGTTTTTTTTAGGAGCATCAGCAACTAAGGCCATATTGCTCCGGGGATATGCGGTGGTCATTCCCTGACCTTTCCGCATCTTCCGTATTTGGTGGTCACGGGCTGTTGTTATTTAGGAGCATTAGCAACTAAGGCCATATTGCTCCAGGATATGCGGTGGTCATTCTCTGACCTTTCCGCATCCTCCGTATTTGGTGGTCACGGGCTCGAACCCCGGTCTAATCAAGAAGCGTGTGCTACGCACTGCTGCTCCTGCCCACCTGGCTACGGAGGCGCCACATTTAAAACAACGAATGGCATTATGGATATAAGGCAGAATTTGGCAGTTTAAATAGACAGCTTTTATTGAGGATGGCAAATATGGGGTGCTGAAAGTTAAAATTATGGATCGAGTTTTCCATCTTTTTTTGGCCATTATACGTTTTGCACTAATTACTTTTTGATTGCTCAGTTCCTGTACTAATTCCTCTATGGATACTGTAATCAGATCCCACTCGGTGATGACACCTTTGGACGAATTTAACGTATTGTGGGGAGTGATAGATACCGGCAGCCCAGCAAATTCTGTTGTTTTGAAGTAGCTGTTTCAATCAGGTCTCCGTATTGCAGTCGTTTAACCATTTTTGGTGTTCCAGCAATGGATTCTAAACATCTTTGGATAACAAATGGTGAAAACTTTCCGACAGACTGGTTAGAGAAAGTGTGTATCACCAAAACGTTTGGCATCTCATTGCACTGCACTTCTCTTCGGAGCTTTTTCGGTTGGTTCAAGTCCTCATCTTTGAGTTTGTCTGGCCTTCAGTTTAAAAGCCCTAGAGGTGGATAGTCGTTTGCATCCATGGTTACTCCTTTTAGCTCTGGAGGATAACTTTTCAGGTTACCGGCCCCGCCACAGGGAGGCAGGAGCAGTGCCGCAAGGAGGCCACATTAAGATCAGTTAGTTGGTTAGTAAAACAAAAATAATATATGTAATGAAAAAGAAAGGTGAATTTCCTTTCTGTTCTTACTTGTGACTTTCCAAGTGTAGAACTGGATTATAAATGAACTGCTAATAGAGAACGATATAACTTAAAATGAACTTTTATCGCTGAGAAAGATCGCTATATAATCGCACTTTGAACGCTTGACCTCGAATTCGTTTGGTACCCGGGGTCCCATCAAAATCTGCCTTGATGATGATGATATCATTAAAGCTAGTGAAAAAGATGTGTTTTTTCCATGTCTGAACAACCCACTTATTCATCAAGTGATATCTGATTCAGATCTAGATGCGACATTTGATTCCAAACTGCGATTCCATCTGCAGATTTGAATTCTTACATCATGACGGACTCGGATGGCAAAATAAGACTAGCAACATATTAATGACCTGGCAGTAATAAAGAAGTATATCAGGACGATATCTTACCCACCACTTATTATACAGGGCTAAATTATTGGGCCTCAACAGCCCCCATGACAATAAAGATACTGTTGTCATCTGAGTTCTGGTTAATAAAACAAACTAACTGTAAAGAAAGACTTTCACCACCATGGACTTTAAGCCCTAGCAGTGTCTATGTATATTCAGCAGATGCCTCAACTGATACAGCGACCACTAATTATAGTGAAGATGATCATTGGACAGATTTCGCCATCGTCAGTATGAAACGTGCTACTGTCGCAGTGTTCACCTTCAGGCCTGAAATGACTACAATGTGCGTAAACATCAAACCTGTTCATCCCGTATCAAATTCTGTGTATTGCAAAGTCGAACAAGTTTGAACTCAAGTATTGGAACAGTATACAGTATTATCATCTGGAATCTCCACGCCTATACAGGATGCAAGATAAATAAAAGAGTCCGCCTTCTGTGTTAATAAAGGTGAATCGCCCGCAAGCTGCTTGGAGTCCATTTTAATGGACAATTATCCATACTCTAAGTTACGTCATGTGGAACTAACAACCACACGCATCATTTGACAAGTCAAGAAGAGTGGAGTGTGTTACCGCCCCTGGCCCAGGGATGCAGGTCTTTGTATCAAGCTAAAATTGTAAAATGAACTCCGTAACTTTTAAAACTATTTGTACTAAATACATTCATAAAAATATAACTCTTCAATTAAAAATAAACTTGCCAACTCTTAAACATAAAAATCGTTTATAATTAATTTACAATATTTAATTACGCTATTTAAATATTTACAACACTTCTTAAAATTCATTTCCTTGATGAATGAAGGTATTCACGAAGTGCAGGAATGCTATATACAACTCTATCTTCAAAGAATTTACCACCTCAAATGCATCAATCAATCCTCCAATTCATTTCTAGCTCCAAACGGTAATAATACTAGATAATCAGTATAGGCAGGTGGTTCACAGTGCCCCCCCCCGCTCATCCAACAGCTTGTCCTTCATATAATTCTAGAGATAGGGGCCCCCACTATCGAGCCCTGTGAAACTCCCTGAGCAACTTCTTTCTGTACTGCAGTATAATTAGTTCTTTTTTTCTGCAGGACTGTGATGGAAGTAATCCCTCATGACTGTCAATTATCAGGACATTCCATCATATTCATTCTGCTTAAGAAACTTTCCCACTACACTCATTAAATGGCCTCCTTAAAGTCAATAAAGACACACAGGGCATTTTTACATAGTCTCATTTGCACATTCTAAACCAACTGATTGATAGCACACTCAGTTGATCCGTCACTCCAGAACCCAAATTGCCTGGGAGAACTAAGCCCTTTTTCGATGTAATGCTTTTCAGTTTTTAAAATAAGCATTGTTTCTGACAATTTCCCTAGGGTGAACAACAGAGCCACTGACCAATAGGAACAAGGTTCTGTTTTATCCTTTTGTAGATTTTTTTAAAAATCTTAATTCCAGCTGACTTCCACTGTTCAGGAAAAACTCTCTCTCTACTCAAAAATAACTATTATACAGGTCCAATAATACAGGGTGACCATAATTAAAGTTCCCTATTCAGTGCTTTCTATAGCTTTAAGTAATAAGCGGAATGCCACCAAAATTAGTAAGTAAACTATTCAAGGCGAAGAAAAAAAAACGTTCCAAAATCTGCCGATAGGGGATAATATGGCGCTGTACAAGAGGAAAGCCATGACAAAGTACCAACAAATAAATAAGACAAACCTTAACGAAATTACAACTTTTAATTTGTGCCTTTGCGGAAAACAAAGAAACTGAATTGCACTAAAGTTTTAAATCCAAACTAGAAAATAAGACACCGAGGAGAGCAGCAAATTTGCATACATCTGAGTTAATTTAATTTTCCCAGCAGCAGAGAGCTATAAAGGCACAACGCGAATATCGCAAGCGTATTCTGTAAGTTACTGTGAACAATGCGTCTCACTCTGCCTGATCGCGAAGTTCTTCTACGTTAATGGATGCAATGCAGGCAGCAGTCGCTCTGCGTGAATTTAGACACTGAAGGAACTTACATCAAGGTCCTTTATCAGCTGCGGCAGTTAGAAGGATGATTAACAAATTTGAGGAAACGGGGTCCTTTGTTGTTAAGCCTGGAAGAGGAATGAAGCCTGTTTCGCCTCGGGTAGCAGAGGAACGGCTATAGTTGCAACGGCTATAGTCGACTGATCCATGGATACAGCTGCTGGAACTAGTAGCAGCGCACGGAGAGCAGCGAGGCAATTGGATGTCCCATATTCCAGTGTGTGGAAAATTCTTCGGAAACTAATCCACTATTATCCATACAAGATCAGTCGCCAGCAACAGCTGCAAAGAGATGATCCTGAAAAACGAATGGCATTTGCTAACCTGATAACATCTGCTCAATCCACAACTGAAAAATATTTCCTTGCAATTCCAGTCGACTTCGCCGGGGTGTTCGAGTCACTTTGGTGGCCGAGCGTCCTTGGCAGGCTTAGGTAAGCACAGATTTCTCAAAATCTCTACTCCTGCATTAAAAGCTATCTATGTGATAGATCTGTCAGGGTGATCAGAAAGATCCACAGATGCAGGCGCATTATAGCCATAGTAGCTTATGCGCCTTTAAACTCCCATAACAACAACAGGGGATGTCCACAGGGCTTAGTCTTAGGACCACCTTTCTGGAACATGGTTCTGGATGACTGATTTAGAAACTGGAGAAGTTCCTAAATCAAGACATTGGGCATGATTTGATTCTTTACGTGCCTGCCAACTCAAGGGCCCAGCTTGAAATTTCTGCTAACCGAGCACTCTGGCTCCTCCAGGAGTAGGCTACCCAGCACAACCTGACAATCTCGGCTGAGAAAACCTCCAGCATCCTCCTGAAAGGGAACCTAAACTCAACCAGACCACCCCAGATTAAGATCAATGGCACAACCATCAAGCACTGCAACAAGCTTAAACACTTTAGTGTAATCCTGGACTCAAAACTATCTTTCCTCCCACACCTACAGTATATCCAAAAGAAGATAATATATTACACAGCATTGGTGGCAAGGGTCACCAGCAGGGACTGGGGTTTAAACCGACGTACCCTAGCCCTGTTTTATCACCGGGCAACTATTGTCACAAATCAGAAGAAATTAGCCACCATTCAAAGAGCAATACAGGAGTGCTCACCAGAGCCTGCTGCACGGTGAGCACTCCTGCTCTTCAAGTCCTTGCTGGAGTCCTCCCTCTAGACCTTTAAATAATTAGATGTGGCATGTTGTATCATCTGTCCAAAGGAATCTCCATTACCACCATTGGCTTCACCATCAACCCAGCAATCAATCGCCAGACAGAGAAAAGGCGCCTTCTTGCTCACCTGCAGTAGGCCTGGCATGACAGATGGATGGACGACATCCACTAAGGGATCAATCACAAAGAAGTTCATACCTGAAGTAACGTTCGCATTCCCAAAAGCCCTAAGACGGTGTTCCTCTGGCCTGTACATAACGTAGCTCCTTGCAGGCCATGGGTCGATAGACAAAAAATTAACGTCTCTGGGCATCACAGATGATCCACACTGCCACTGTGGCACTGACGAATCTTGACACCATGTAATGTATGACTGTCCTGACTATGAAGACTTGAGATCTATTCTGATCACAAATATTACTAATTTTCCAAAGGACCAAGAACAAATACTAATTCATACCCATGACAATTATAAATACTTCGCCACTTTTGCACAGGATGTCTTCAACAGACGAAGAACATTAAGGAGCCTATTAAACCACCAAGGCCAATAACTTGAGACAGATTCTTAGCACCATCTCCAGTAGCATCAACCGCCAACCTCATCGAAGCTCAATTGAACTGAAATTCATTCCTTCATCCAAGTTCCATCGAGCTGGTATCTGCAACTGAATCTGCAGGCAAGATCAACCGGGACCCGGTTGATCTTGCCTTGACCAGATATTGGAGATATCAGCAGCTTGTCTGCCACACGTCACATTGGCAATCAAACCGAGCACTCTAGCCTGGTTTTCTTTTACTCTCCTATCCGGCCAGGGGGGAGTATACGGGTTCTTGGCTCCCCCGCCGCCCCTTCTTCCGCCTGGTGAGGCGTGGGCCTGCCTCACTGACTTTCTGGGGTCCCCTTCTCTCTAGGCGCCTCCGTAGCCAGGTGGGAAGGAGCAGCAGTGCGTAGCACACGCTTCTTGATTAGACCGCGGTTCGAGCCCGTCACCACCAAATACGGAAGATGCAGAAGGGTCAGGGAATGACCACCGCATATCCCGGAGCAATATGGCCTTAGTTGCTAATGTTCCTAAAAACCAAATAACAAACAAACAAACCTTCTCTCTACCGCCCCATACCTCTGTCTTCCCCCCTCAGCCTTCAGTTTCCTCCCTAGTCTATCTAACTCGTAGTGTACACCGCACACAATTTATAAATTAATATCGTCCAAATTTAAACCGCGCTTACATAAACCTCTTTTATATTCTAGCGATAACCCCCCTCCTTTTTTTTTCCCCACATAGGCCCTTGCCATTGAAATCTTCGGAAACTAGGTGGCAGGCCTGCCAGAGTACAAAATAAAAAAATACTGGGTACCTGACCTGCCGCCCCGGGGCCAAGTGCGGTAAAGGTGGGTCCCAACGGCTAAATGGTCAGAAGAACAACACTACACATCCTTCCACTTCCCACATACATTTTAAATCTCTCGCCTTCACAGAGTTCTGTGCTCCGCGTTGTGACAAACAGAGTATACAACGCTCAGATGGGGGGGGCGGAACCCCTGGTGCCGCACAACTAACACACTTAGCACTTATTAGAGCTACAGAGAACGCTGAATGGCGATACTTTAATTATAGCCACCCTGTATATTTTCCTTCATGGAAGTCCAGAATATATTGAAGTCCGGAGAACGGCAGATAACATTGAAAAAATAAGAACCAATGACTTCTCGTTTGAGCACGTTCAGAATTTTACCTACCTAGGTTCGCAGATAAATCACTCAAACGCTATTACTAATGAAATTAAGTACCGTATCCTGAGTGGAAACAGATGTTTCTATGCATATTAAAGACTATTGAATTAGAGAGTATTGAACAGACATTTAAAATTAAGAATATACAAAAGCCTCATTAGACCAGTTGTGACATATGGTTGTGAAACTAGGACATTAACGAGTAAAGATGAGCAGTTGTTGAGAGTGTTTAAGGTAGAATTTTACGAACAGTTTTTGAGCCCGTACAAGTTGGATTCTGGAGGATCAGAATGAACCATGAACTTGGCCATCTTATTCAGGGCGCGGACATCAGATATCTGAAGCGCCAGAGACCTGATTGGTTGTGGCATGTTATGAAATTGGATGATAGCAGAACAACTAGGAGTATAATGAAATGGAAACCTACAGGAAGGAGGGCGAGAGGAAGACCAAGAAAAAGATGGATGGATGACTTAGAAAAGAACTTAAAAGACCACGAGAATAAGAAGTTGGAGAAAATTGACTTCTGGGAGGGCTTATTGGTGGAGGAGGCTAAGACCCACCTTGGGTTATAATGCTCGAAGAAGAAGAATATCTTACTTCATAAGCTTAGGTACGCCGCTGCCGCACCACTAAACGCTGTCTTAGATCCACCCACATATACACTGTGCCTAAAAGTTAGGAATCACCTAAAGAACAGGTTCTATATTGTTTATTGCCTACAGTCAAGCCCGGTAGAGGTTCCATCTTGATCTAGGTTTCTTTTTTTCTAGAGTCGGTGAATTGAAGGAATTTTAAGAAAAGAAGGCTATAAAAACATTTTTGAATATAATGCAATATCCTGTAGACTTGGAATTTGTAGAAGAAATTTTATATTACAAGACAATAATCCGAAACACTGCTATAAACTGTGCAGTGACTTTTTAGCTACTAAACAAGAGGAGTGGGATATTACAAATTGTGGTATGGCCACGCCAATTGTCTGACTTTATTAGGAACCTTGCAGATATCTTGGAATAATATTAGTCAAGACACAATTATAAAATTAATCGCGAGAACGCCACGTCTGTGTAGGTGAGTGATAAAATCTCGTGGAGAGAGATGCGAGTTACGTGGTAATACATAACAAATACTAAAATACGTAACAGAAGCTTGTTTTACCACAGAAAAACAAGCTATGTTTATCTAACATGACCATGCAGTGCCATTCTTGATTTCCATATGTAACGTATTTATGTATTCATAGATACACATAGTGTCGAAAGTGAGCGCAGCGAGCAGGGGCGAAGCCCCCTAGTATTAATTATTTTAGTATTTGTTGCTATACTTTTTAATACTTAATAAAAAAGCTTAAAATTCTTTGTAGTGTGTGGTTTTTTATAGTACACCTTACGTTGTCATAACTAATTAAAAAAATAAATAATAATAAATAAATAATAAAAAATAACGAAAACTGTTGTCATATGCCGTGATTCCAAACTTTTAGGCGGGAGTCTATAGGTGGTATAAATTATTTTTAGCACGTGCATCTGTTATAAGCAGAGTGGCGGAAGTTGTTATTTGCACCACTTTAGGAGAGAAAGACCTGTGTTAAGAAAAAAAAAAAAAAAGTGTCGAGGTTGGTTGCTTGTAGGGTTTTAGGCACATTAACAACAGGCACATTAAAAAAAAAGGCACATTTTAGGCCATATTGCGTCGTATATACTATGTCTGTAAATTGCGTGTGTTTTTTGGTCGATATTTGCTCGAAAAACCCGAGTTTCCAGGTGGAAAAAACCAAACTAACCTCGCACGGGGACAACTGACTAAGCCATTGTGAAAAAGAGCCATAAAAATTTCTCGCGTTATTGACCGGATTCGAAGTCAGGTCTTTTAAATCCGGTACGGGGTAGGGAGGATAGCGATTCTACCAACTGTGCTACCCACGAGGACGTAGAATTATAACGAGTGTTAAGTTTACATATGTCATCAATATTATCACGTAGTCCTCTACAATTCCATTGTAAGATGTTCTACATTGTTTAGTTTTGGAGATGGAAGATGGATCTGCTTGCTTTTTGTTACTTCTTTCCTTATATCGATCACTTTTGCATCTTATCTTTTTTTTTAGAAAAGAGGGGCGTCCTGTATTCATGTCCTTCAACAAAATTTTTTCTAGCAATTCTTCTTCTTCTCTGGCTGCATTATCGCAATCCATCTGTGTTGGGGAGAGTTTTTTACTTTAACGAATTCACTTCTTTATTTTATTATTATTTTTTATTTTTTGTACATTTTGAGTAACTGGAAAAGCAAACGTGGATGGGACTGGATTCGGAGTATTAATAGCTTGATTTGACATCCTCTTTTGAGAAGATTGCTGACAGTCTGCTAATAGAGATTTTGCCCATTCAACAAGAGATATGTTTGGGGGAAGTTATCTTTGTGTTGTTTTATATCTTTGGGTAACTGCTGCATAGGTACGATTTGAAGTGTCAAGAACAACTTGTTTTCTTGTTTCCTGGTACGCAACTTTATATTCTGTCTTGTACTTTTGGATTTTTTTTTTTTATCTAATTTTCACATCTCACTAGCTTTGGCATATGCTGGATGAGAGCCTTTGCATAGCAAGGCGATTCTACACTACACTTTCTTGTGTGTGTGGTCCTTGCACTCAAAGCTGCAGCAAATTGAGTCTCCCCAGTATGTTGTTCGTGAATGGCTAATTTTTTGGCACGTAACAGCATCTTTTTGGGTTTTGTGTATATGGACGAATATGGCGCAAGAGGTAGCCTGTTTTTAGTGTTGTTGGTAAGATCGGGGTATTGAAATTAAGTACAGTATAATGTTATGAGCAGGTACAAGTCCACCATCTTTCTTAGTCAATATTCTTTTTGCATGACTTTTATGACTTTTTGTTCTTGCATTTCTCGCACTGTTTCTTCTCCCGATACGTTTAGTAAATCCCAGTCTGCCGTGACTCCCTTTGAGTTGTTTAGAGCTAAATGAGCAGTTACCTAAATGGGAATTCCATTAAAAGATTAGAGGTTACGCAGAGCTTCAGTATGCTTTTGTGTCACTGTTTCTACGAGGTCTCCTCATCGTAATCTTTTAAGTGATCAGGTGGACCAGCAGCATTTCTCTTCTAACTCTTTTTGGATTTGAGGTGTCATGATCGGCCTCACAGTCTCGATATGTTGAGCCAGTGGTGGAAAAGTTTGGAGACCCATTTGGCTCCTTTTAGCCCTGGGGGTTAGCTCCGGGGAGGCAGGGGCAGTGCCTGGTGTGACCAAGCCAAGGTAGTAAAAATAAAGAAAGATAACTTTCCTTTCGCGCTCTGTTCAAGATTTTATTTGAAAGCAAGCGGAGCTGCTTTCAAATAATAAGATCTAACGAAGTCTAGAAATTAAAGATAATACAGTCGCTTTGAAGAATTGCAAATGCGGCACAGATATCGTTCAGTCTCAAATCGTTTGGCACCCAGCGGCCAGGGATTTAGTAATTAGCTAAATAAACTATCTTCGTATTCACGTGGTATAAAAGTAGTCATTATAGAAACTAGATTTCTTACATATTTTTTTAAAATACTTTGTTAATAACACATTTGATAACAATTTGTTTCAATATCTCTATTTGCAAAGAATCCTGATTCGACTCTATCGTTGTGACAGAAGCGGCTCTTGATGATCTTGATTCAATAGAAACGATTATTTGTGTCCATTCTATAATTAATATTTTGGTAAAAATAGAGATTGTCGTATGTTTCTTTTTAATACTGAAGCACAAGATTAGGAAGGATCTGTTGTCAGTGCTTGTTGCTGTGCCTCAGGATATGTCACGTAATTCTCTACCTTATATTTTTGCATCCTCTTTCCTGGAATCCTCATGCCACCACATGTTCTAGAGAAAGCTGCATGTTTGCCATTACAGTTAGGGCAACATGGTGATGCAGTGTAGTTCAGCTGTGTTTGTGGGTGGTCTTTTGATAAGCCCACTGGAGAGAGATGGCATCTCTTGGCAAGCATTCTGTGAGTGAGCAAAACCGCGACATTAGAAACATCTGATTGGAATAGGTATAAAAGATCGTACTTTGCAGTGTAGATAAGCTGCCTTTACTGCCAGCAGCATGACAGGCACACTACAGGTGAGTATAATTGATCTTATAGAAGTGTGAGTCCCATCTTTCTTCGTCATAATTAGTTTGGCACGAATGACTGATTGATATTTAACTTTTTGTAGTATCTCTTCTGTAACAGTCAGCAAGTCCCATCCGCAATAACTTTAGGGGTTAGTAACACGATAGGCCCGCAAATTTCGTTACTATAAGGGCGTGGGGATTTACTGTCTATATTTTTTTTGAATAAGAAATGGAGATAACATGCCTAAAGCTTGATCAGACAATGCATTCATTGTCTGAGGTATACGAGGCTGTATCATAGTAGTCATGCAGGAGTCAAATTGGACTCTCCTGCTTTATAATCCTTCCAGGTTGTCATTACTACGTCCCCAATCCGTGGTTGAATTAGTCAGTCTCAGGCGTGGACAGCAAGGTTCATTCCGAGAAATTCGGGTGTTTTATCTTTGAAAAATCGGCAGACAACTAGAGAACACATGCAATTTTTCTGAAAAATGGAATATTTGCATATAATTGGAGTATCTTGCGGTTTCAAATACGTTTCTTGCAGATGGACACATATTGGCGCAGAAAACATAACAGTTCATTGAATGAATATGTCCATTCTTTATTTATTCATGCGTCTTCGGATTGCTTTCGAAGGACCAAAACTTTGTGTGCGTCTGTATCCTTTTTCGGAAAAAAATGGTTTGCATATATCCATGTCTTCAACAAATATTTCTGGCACCTGTTCTGGGATTTTTTCTTATTAACGTTAAGTTCATTGTGAGAGTTTCGTTCGATAACACTGAACGGGGGAAAAAAAAAAAAAAAAAAACATTTTTTTTCACTCCCTGTTAAAATTTAGAGTGATTCTTGTAGATTTGATGTTACTAACCTCAAATATAACAAACATATTGCTGTAACAGCCACTAATTTTAAGGGAGAAGGGATTAAAGTCGAAACGTTTCTAGTAAAAAAAGGTTTCGTATATTTTTAGAAAATGTTACATACAGTACTAAATATTGAACAGTGGGTCTATCTACTAACTTTATTCTATTTAAAAAAATGTTTATCTGATAACAAAGCACTTATTTTGTCGTTTTTTGCTTTTTATAATCGTCCAAGATTCCAACAGTAGTCTGCCAACATATTTTCTCTGGTATCTTTTTTTTTTTCATTTGAGAAATATCTTCGAAAACCGTTCATAATTAATTTTCATCGGAGAACGCTCCCACGTTTTCAGGAAAAAAAAGTCTAAATGGGAATGTAGGCATGAAGCTTTAACGACAGGGTTTGGTTTTCGGTTATTAACCCACGATATTTGAATTCTGAGGGTGATGAGAACTTTTTCAGCACATATCTGCGTTTTTGGTTTTATCAGCCATTTCAGAGAAGTACATTATCCTCCAAAAGGTATTCGGATACACGTCGGATTCTTATTTACATAACTGCTACTCAAAGTATCAGTTCTCCCTTTGGTTTGCTATGACAAACTCCAACCTCTTGGGTAACGTTTCCAGCAACGAACGATAGAATGCAATTAATATACGCCATTTCTCCCGCAGAACAGTGACCAGTTGATGTTTGTTTGTTATTTGGTTTTTAGGAGCATTAGCAACTAAGGCCTTATTGCTACGGGAATATGCGGTGGTCATTCCCTGACCTTTCTGCATTTGGTGGTGACGGACTCGAACCCCGATCTAATCAAGAAGCGTGTGCTACGCACTGCTGCTCCCTCCCACCTGGCTACGGAGGCGCCTGACCAATTGAGATAACGATGTAGGATGTGTTGGTCTGGCCTTCACTCGACCTGCCAGTTGATCCAATAACTTTTCCATACGGTTCAAATCGGCTCTCTTCGCCGGCCATTCCAATTTCTGTATATTCTTGTCCATGAGCTATTCTCGAACAGCACCAATGATATGGCTTTGTGCATTATCCTTTGGAAACAAAGTTCAGTTTTTACTACCAAAGAACTGCTACATCGTAGGGAACGTGGAATTGTCCAAAATGTGAAAGATAGGCACCTGCATGCATGGGTTCTCCAACAACCACCAAATATCCCATTAAAAGATCCAAGGCGTACAGTGGGAAACAGCCCAACGCCTTAACTGCCCTTTCTCCGAACTTCAGTGTTGGAACAATTCTCTGGCAGCTGATGTTCTCTGGGCATCCTCCACACCAGGGATGGGAAACCAAGGGATCCCCCCCCCCGAAGTCGCGGAAGGTCGATGGAGGGTCGCCAATTAAGGAGCATTGAAAAAGAAATCATACCCAAACAATACTTTTATCACATCGCGTGACATTTTAAGAATTTTTTTGTTTGGTTTTTAGGAGCATTAGCAACTAAGGCCATATTGCTCCGGGGATATGCAGTGGTCATTCCCTGACCTTTCTGCATCCTCCGTATTTGGTGGTCACGGGCTCGAACCAAGGTCTAAAGGAGCAGCGTGTGCTACGCACTGCTGCTTCTACCCACCTGGCTACGGAGGCGCCATTTTTTAAGAACTACAATGTCACACACGATATAATAGTACTATTCATTGTAGGAACTACAGTGTCACGCTAAATGATAAAAATATTAAATATGTTTAGTCTTATTTCTTTCCCAATTTCCTTAATTGGCAACACTCATTCCCCTCCCCATTGTAGTTCCTACAGTGCCACACGATATGATAGAATTAATAACATGTAGTTGAACAATCGGGATACGTGTATCCTCGCAACGAATTGTTGACACAGGTATACAACTGATCTCCACAATTAGCAATTAACAGAAACCTGGCAGTATGTACGGGCACTGTCAAAATTATGCATCTGATCCTAATCCTGAAGTGCCTACCCATAATAGCTTGCCTTCATACTCCCCAAGTTTCAAGGTTCCCCGCGAAAAAAAAAACAGATATGGTAGCATAATAGGAACAAGAAATATGCAGTCTTGTATTAAAATTAGAAATGGAAATCGTCCGATGTTTAGAAGTAACAACATTTTTGTTAGCAGACTAAATCCCAATACTACCTCCCAGCAGATGGATCAGCTACTATTAGAGCTGGAAATTCTGGATAGTGCTTCCAAGATAAAATCCAAACATCCCTATTTTGCATCCTTCAGAATTGAGCTAAAGGATTGTGACCTTCAAAAATATCTAAATTCTGATATCTGGCCGAATGGTCTACTCGTCATGCCATTTTATGGAACTATTCTAGGTTCTGTAAACAACTCTAGTGAGAAGTTAACGTCTAACTCTCAATCTGTTGAACTGTTTGTGTAGCTAGAGAATACCAGTCCAGGTTCGCATCACAGTCCATTATTTATCCTTCCTCCTAATACTTGTAAACATCCTTCTAATGCCTATGTTCACCTCAGCATGTAAAAATTAAACTGTCTACGCTTATAGCACTTTTGGTTGAAGAATCATGACATAATTTGTTTAGTTGAAACATGCGACAGGAACCTCTTCAGGATGTTTTCCTACTGCCGAAAATTCTCAACTACACGCAATACATGACATCTAGGACTAATTGAAGAGGTGGAGGGTTAGCAATTATTTTAAAATCAAACGTTAAAGTTATTAACACCTACAACTACTGTTCCTACAACTTTGAAGGAATTTCTCTTCTGATCGAAGTTAAAGATTCACTGCTTCAAATATATAATATTTATATTCCGCCTGGACCTATTGATGATATTATTAATGAAGTAATAACCTGGATCACCACTGTTCATAAGTCTCAATCTAACATAATTACAATGGGCGACTTTAATCTCCCCTTGCCCAAATATAATTAACAAATGATGTTGCTATCCGACTCCTTATTAGCTCTAGGAGCTAAAAAAATCAACGTCCCTGTTACAAGAGGTAATCAAGCGCTTGATCTTGTTTCCTCTAATCTTCAACTTCAAGAAAAACGTAGCAGCAACATTATATTTAGATTTGACCACAAAAGTATAGAACTGCAAGCAGCAATTTGCTGTGGGAATCCTCGCCCCCACCCTACCCCCCTCTGGAAATCACCAGAAGAATATCATCAATTAAATTCTTTCAAAAAGAAAAGTTTTTACAGCTCTTGAAATATTACCCATGGGATTCTCTCAAAAATATACCTATTCAGGACGCCACGTTTCTACTAATAAAATGGTTGAATCAATTAAAAAAAGTCGGCATCCAAACTCGTAAAATTTTCTTTTTCAATCCAAACCGTGGTTCAAATCCCATCTAAAACCATACTTTAAAAGGAAACAAAAATGCCATAGGCAGTGGAAGAAGTAGGGCACTTTATCAACATACATAAAGTATAAAAAAAGCAGAGCATTGTTTCAGCTCAAAAAAATTCAGGCGTACAAAAATTATTTTATGTTCAGGCTGAACCATAATAAAATAGCACTTTCTTCAAAAACAAGAGCTACCTTGCAGCATGACAAGGCTTTGGAATGGATAAAATTCAATATGGAAACATGCAATTTTGACATCTGCACTGAAGATATGCAAAACAGATTTAAAGAATTCAATTCTTATAAACACACAAATAGCGTACAACATGAAATGCTTCCTAGTCAAGCCCTGCTAATCAACCAACTTGTAAACAAGAATTGCAGTTCAGAAAATTATTAACCAATTATGAATTGATGGTAGTGAAGGCCCTGACGGCATCCTTAGTGTTATTATTAAAATGTCCAGTTCATCACTGATTCTTTAGTTCATATTATTTCCAGGTGCATTTCCCAGCCATTCCTTCCAAGACTATGGAAGACTTTTAGAATTACCCAGATATAAAAAGAGGCTAGTAGTAATAACCATATAAGCTATCGTCCAATTGCTGTATCGTCAATAATTGCTAAAATTATTGATAAGCTCATGCTGCCATATCTTCAGGATGCGATCTTCGCTAAGGCACCTGTCAACATGCATTTTGATCCTCCACAACAACAAGCCTTTATCCTGACAGCGTTTCAGGATAAAGCACAATGCGATGTCTTTTACTTAGACATCAAAGGTTCTTTCGACAACATTGATCACAAGAAGGCCATGGAAATACTAAAATATCATTTCCTCATTGACACAATGGTTATATTCTATCTACAGTACAGCCTAAATTACAGAAATTGTATCTTCCCCTCTAATACCGATAATATTCTTGTCACAACCACAACAGCCATTCCTCAAGGAGGTGTTCTCTGCAGTACTATATTTTCAGCATCTCTACAACCACTTCTACAAGAAAATCTGAATCTGCTGGCTTATGCTGATGATTTAAAGTTGTTTATTATTTCCAAATCCTGTGATGACATTTCCAAGGTTAGCCATGATGCTTTTTTTTTTTTTTTGGTAGTTGTTGGCGCATAGGCTTCTGTGGCCATAATGCACCTCCCAAGGTTTTTGCAGTACTTTGATCCAAGCCCGAGGCGGGAATCGAACCCGCGACCTTTGGGTTGCCAGGCAGGCACTTTACCCACCCGGCTAGCCATGATGCGAATTTACTGATGTTCAGAATCATCAAGTATCTGAAGAATCTCAATCTGACTATAAATGCAAAAAAATCTGCCCAATTAACTTATTCCTTACAGAAACAACCAAACCACATAGAAATTAAAATTGCAGATGTTTCAATTCCAAATGTATATGCTCACAAAGACCTAGGAGTTGTTTTTGACAAAAATCTTTCCTTTAATTCACTTGAATTTTTGAATTTGAATCTTTGAATTTTTTTTAGTAACATATACATGTTGCTAAAAAAAATTCAAAAAGCAAAATGGCTGATCAAACAAGAAACAGCAGCGATTCAAGATAGAAAAACAGTCATAAACCATGGACAGAGATGCAATTTTTCCCATTCTGTCTTATGCCTCCGAAATCTGGTCTGGTGCTCCTCAAGTTACCGTCAAGAAATTCCTTGCCCTGGAAAGTTCCTTGCCGAACAGTAAACTTCGTTTTCCCCATACAATATCCAGGCAACAGCTTTATGAAAACCTAAAAACAAAGTCTCTCTGCAACAGATGATCAACGAGTCTGGAGTCATGCTTCTTGCAAAGTTAATTACCTCTGCAACAGATTCACCAAACTTACCCAACATAATAGCTCCTACCAACAGAGAAAATTCAAGAAACCAACAATTCAAATCCAAACTTTCCAGACTCAAACAAATGGACAGGATGTTCCCCAATGCATTCCTTCACCTCACAGATTATCACAACGTTGATTGCAAGAGGTTTTTCAACTCTGAAGCTTATAGGAGTCTCATTTCCAATCAAATGATGAAAAATAAAAACAGCTGCCTGCCTGCCTGTAGGCAGGCAGCAGTTATCCAGTAACTGCGTCCGAGAGCCAAATGTGATGTTCTGTAATATATATTGATCATTATAATTCATATTCATTGTTAATGTATATATAGAATATGCTATGTATTTGTTTCCTTTTTACTGAATTTATGCCCCTAGCCTAGTGTTGTGATGGGCTTGCTGTATTTGCAATAAATTAATATTTATTTATTTAAGCCTTCTGATTTTATCCTCTGTCTACGATGGCTGTTATTGTACTTGTTAGTCTGGTTCATGGACGTGACATTCTTGATTAAATGCGCGGACAGTGAAGTGTGAGAGATAGTTCTTCTATTTATCTGTTTTTCTATTCTTTATACTGCACCATCTTCACTGTATAAATATAATAAATACTATTCAAAACCTATAAATGATGTATTTTTCATATTGTTCCCTAGATGGGGGTCGCGAGTAGGAAAAGGTTGCGCATCCCTGCTCGATACCAGATCTATCTGACCGAAATAGAGTGCGACGAGATTTTTCTCTCCACTGAATCGATTTACACTGGTCTATGGACGAATTACAGCATTCGCTGCACCACGCAAGGCGCGTTGATTCCCGTTGGTAATGTCTGGCTTATAAAAACGAGGGTCTGGAGCTCTGCACTTAGTGTGTTGGTTGTTTAAGGGTTTTATGGCGCATTAGTGTCTAAGGCTGCAATGCGCAGTTTGTTGGTACTGTCCTCAAACAAACGTGTTGGAGCGTTAAACTCCTGGATGGTGATTTGCAGGGACGTCTGGCAAGACTGTTATAATTCTTTCGAGTATTCTCTGGTCACGCGGAATGGGCTCCATTTCGAATGATGATGCTACCACTATTCTTTTCATAACATGGCCTACGGTCTACTTTGGATGGTGTAGGCTGCCACGAATTTCACGAATAGATACATCAGCATTGTCACATCCGACAATAACATCCATCCTGAAATCAGCCAGCTCGCTCTACGCGCCATGACAAGAATAACGAACTTGTGTGGCTCATAGAAGCCTTCCTTGTATACCGGTGTGAGTTGCTTGTTTATCCGGAAAGGTTTAATGGACTGTCAAAACAGGGATTACTGAAAAAATCAAAGTGTGTATATATATATATATACAGTAGACTCTCGATTTTCCGGGATAGATGGTAAAAAACAAATCCCGGATAATCGATTTCTCAGTTAATCCAAAAATACAAAAGTCCCGACATACGTATGAGGACTTCTTACTTCGTCGAGCTTTACGTAACTCGGGAATGACTAATAATATATTGCTACTATATTATTATTGACAAATCTGAATTCCGCGCGAAACATGTTAATGTAAGTATAGTGTAAAGTGTGTTTGGGGTCAAACGGCACCAGGGGTTTCCCCCATCTCCGCGTAGTTTACATTGTCGTGTGATACAGTACACTGTAATGGCCAGAGATTTAAAAGTGTATGGATATTGTAGATGAGTAGTGTTGTGTACCGTTGTTCTTCTGGCCATTTAGCCGCCAGGCCTCTGCTGAGGCCAGACGTTGCCCACAACATGTTAATGTTTAGCCCATTTTCATACATCCTTTTTAGTTTAATTTTCTGATCCAAATCGATGGCTTTCCTTTTGTTGGTAGATTTACTAGTACCGCTGTCACTTATTTAGTCTTAGTCGGCATCATGATAATGGTTCAAAATGAAATTTTCTGAAAAGAACTTCACAGAATTAAACAATTTGCATCTTCCGGGTTACTAGGTTTTTCTGTTCGTGCATCTAATTATAAACGGGTAGTAAACTCGATCTTATTGCATTTGCGATAATACCGAAAGCTGGAATTGTGTGGGTTTTTACGTTATTATGGTGAAATGTGATCCTCCTTCACTGACATCTGCAGTCATATAAAAAAAAAAAAAAAACCATAAATTGAAAGAATCTCTTCTTTCCTATTTTTTTTGCTTGCTACTCCGTATCTCACTTGTGCAATTTGTGCGTGCCGTGCTCGTCGTTATTGATTGTTGGTTTTAAATTTTATAATTCTAATAAAAAAAAAAATTGAGCGAAAAAAATTTACGTAAATACGTAGTTGCGTAAGTCGGGGACTTGTATCGAAAAATGTTCAGCAACCTACGTAAAAAATATGACAATAGATAAAAAAAACTTACCATACTACTCGCGTGTCGAATACGATGCTTCCTTTTTTTTTTTTTTTTTTTTTTTTTTGGGATGTCGATTTTAAATCTAATAGCTTATTTTTTACGATGTTGCATATGGTTTGGTCACCAACATTATAATGGTTCCTTAGAGATTTAACAGATGCACCGTTTTCAAACTTTTGAATAATTTCAAGTTTTTGTTTAACTGAAAAAGCAACTCTTTTGCGTTTACCCATCATCCTCGCGATTTCTAAACAAAAAAAAAATTCTGACATAAATAACGAAACAATTTCCTTTTGCTCTTCAACGGAACACAACAAAATCGACGCGACGCACTAAAACAAACTAAACATTTGGTCTCTCTTCTTCTTCTTCTTCTTCTTTTTTTTTTTTTTTTTTTTTTTTGAACGGCGGGTGTGACGACAGCGGGGATTGCAAGATAATAGGTACACCAATCTCCCGATGACGACTTATAATACCGCTTGTCGCTTATTTACGACTTGCAAAATATCTGTTTATACCTATTCTAGTTTATACATATTTATACCTATACTTGAATTTTTTGATTTCTGGCTGATTTTTTTTTTTTTTTTTTTTGATTTGGAGTCTTGAAGTGTCCCGGTTAATCGAGAGTCTGCTATATATATATATATATATATATATATATATATATATATATATATATATATATATATGTGAATATTTAATATATATTATATTAAATATTCTATGTTTAAAATTTTTACATATCAGTGATAATAGTAATGAATTCATATTGTAATATTTCTTCCTTAAATGCATGCAGCATCTATAATTACCTTTCGCAATAATCACCATGGACTAACAGGCCTAATAACAAGGCGTGCCTTTTCGTTTAAAGTCACATTTGCAGCCATCACTGAATGCTGATATAATTCCAGTTAGCCATTGTGCTCATTTAATTCCTAGTACCTTAACGCTTGCTTCCTGAATTAAATATTTAGTACCCCGAAGCTAAAATAAAATTGCTAGGCGTAGAAGGAAGGTATTAATGAATTCTAGTCCAATTAAGAAGGACGTGGAAGAACTTGTTCTTGTCTTGGTAAATGTAAGAAAATAAACATTGAAATTTTCATGTAAACTAGCAACATAAAAATGGAATTAGTTTTTAATGATGCCACCACACTTTAAGAAAAACTTAATTATATTAATTAACTATATTAATATTAATTGATTATGACAGAATTCATTATATTAGATTATAACTGTGGTATTTTCATTTTATGTATAGATTTTATTATTTATTTTTATTATTCTTTTACTATCAGATTATGCAATTAAAACAACTATGATAACAATTTTAATAATAAATGCTGTAAACATCCCCCATCTTTTCATTATATTCGATGCTTCAAACATTTGTTTTACAAATGTTTGAATCGGTTATCAGAGATTTCCGCAAGATTACACACCGGACTTCAACTACCGTATACAGGTTCAGCTGAAATATTTTCTTACATATTTCGGAGAAAGATAATCCTAACACTGATTATGATAAGTGATTGGAGGGGGGGGGAAAAACAAAAAAAAAAAACAGACTGAAAATAAAATATTATTTCTTCTCAAGCTGAAAACAAAAAAAAATCACACCTTTTGTGGGGTACGGGATGTATTCCCAATATGCGCTTGTTGATGAAACGTTAATGCCAACTATTTTCTAAAAACAAAAGTTTGTGTTATTACTTCCCTTTTCGGGATCGCATTAGTAAAGTGTGTTTAGTGTCAAACGGCACCAGGGGTTTCCCCCTTCTCCATGTACTATGTATTGTGGGTGTGAAATAGAACACTCAATGCCAGAGGTTTAAAGGTATACGGATTTTGCAATATGTGTAATGCTGCAAGGAAGCAAGTTTACACTCATGAGCAAAAATATTATGACTACCTGCCTAAAAGTGTTAGGCCACCTTTCGCCGTGATAACACTTGCACCCAGCGTGGCACGACTCCACGAGAACGCAGGTGTTCCCGAATCCCGAAGTTCAGCAACGGAGCGAGGCACTGGCATAGACTGGCGAATGCTGCGTTCCACCGCTTCCGACAAATGTCCGATGGGGTTGATGTTGGGGGGAATTAGAAAGCCAAGGGAGCACACAAAATAACTAACAATGAGGGCCTAGTGATGATACTTTGTCTTGTTTAAAGCAAAAGTCCATCTCGATACACGATCACGACGTAGGGCAAAACTTGGTCCGAAACAATGCGGAGGTAGGATCTGGAGGTAATGATGTGTTCAGTAGAGGTCAGAGGATCCAGCGATGTCCATGAAAACATCCCCCAAGCCATGATACCATCCCTGCCGGCCAACTGTGCAGTTTGGTTGTACAGTTGGATGACATTCAAGTATTATTATTAAAGAAAGCTATTGACAACATTTCAGAGAGCCTAGCAAGATAACATTCCTGTATGAAAATTAACTGTGAAACGCTGAAAACTTAAACAGTGAAAGATATAAATAATATTAAATGAAATATTTATAATTCCAAGAGAAAATTTCAGTAAGTTTTGCCAGTTTTCCTGCAAAGAACAGTTGATGCTCAACTGATAAAGTGACTATTACTAATAATAATATAATATAATATAATAGAATATAATAGAATATAATACTTACTAATACTAACACTAGGTGGCAGATGACTCTCATCAACCGGTGCAATACCACCACTTTTCTTATTGGAGCCTTGAAGTGGTGAAACCCATTTTTAGTCTCTAGAGCAAAGGTTCCGGCATTCCCTCACTACCCATCTCCTTCAACTTATGCATGGTATTAAGTACTATAGGTTTTGATACCTTTCGTGTTTGGTTTTTTCATAAAGGAGAAAAAAATTAGAATCACATGAAGACGGGGGAAATTTATGTTTTTTTTTTACCCTGTTAACCCGTGTTTTTTTATCCAGAAAAGATGCAAATCAAAAAAGTATATACACAATTTATAGATAGATTTCACTAACGCCTCATATCTAAGTTGCACCGAGGCAAAACAAAAAAACTGTTTTGGGAGGACATGTATGACTGCAAGTTTTCCATTATGTTCAATTGTGAAACAAGTGTTACAGTTTAAAATAATGACGTTTGTTAGGAAAACGAAAAACTCTATTAGTGATATTCAGAATCATGGAGGAGGGCGACGACTGAACATACAGCACGCCAGAGATCACTAACAGAGCTGCTTAAAATATCAGTCAGTGCGGAAAGACTGTTCCAGAAGTAATATAAAAAAAGATACTAAAGCAGGAACTAAGCAAAGAAGTTTAAGTTGCAGACGAATAGGAAAGAAGGGAGTGACAACTCTAAACTGACAGTTATAATTGGACCATTTCAAAAGGTTGAGGAGGAATTATGGCATTTGGAACGGAGATATATGAAAATTTCCAGCGGAAGTCGGAGTTGTTAATGAGGTTACTGACACTAGGGCTGCTAGGATCAAATTATATCAAATGCAAAGTACTGTACACGGGTAACAGTAATCCGAGAGTAACATACTAACTGTGTGGTATTAAGGTAGTAAGAGTAGTGGAAAATAAAAAGGATCTGATAATAATTGTACATTCTGATATATAAAGTTCTCTGAGCAGTGTAGACAGGATGCCAGGACAGCTCATGGGGTTTTGTCAATGATATACAGGAATTTTGCTAGCAAGGATAAGGAGGTAATTATCCCACTGTATAAGGCAATGGTTAGGTCACATCTTTAGCATTGCATACAGCTGTGGCGCTTCATTTTAGGAAGGATGCTAAGCTGAACGGTTACAGAGGACAAAGTGATTGGCAAGGGGAACAAAGGGGGTTGCTCTTACCAAGAAAGACTTCATTTCTGCAAATTGCAGCGTCTGGAGACTAGGCATCACCTGCGAGGTAATCTGATTGATGTGTTTAAGGATTTGAATGGCTTCAGCAAACTCAATTCTGATGGGATTCTCCCTCTTACTCAGACTATGCACATAGGAGCATAAATTCAAATTGCAGAGGGCCTCCGTAGCCAGGTGGGAAGGAGCAGCACTGCGTATCACATGGTTCTTGATTAGACCGGGGTTCGAGCCCGTCACCACCAAATACGGAAGATGCGGAAAGGTCAGGGAATGACCACCGCATATCCCGGAGCAATATGGCCTTAGTTGCTAATGCTCTTAAAAACCAAAAACAACAATCAAATTGGGGAAGGATGGCTGCAGAACAGATGTACCGAAGTTTTCTTCAGCCAGCGGGTGGTTGGATGTTGGAGCAACTTCCATCTGGTGTTGTTTATTTTATTAACAACAAGATACACAACAGGTGACCATTAACAGTGTATCTGAGAGCAGAACAATGAACACAATTGATAAAAATAATATGAAATCCAACAGGAAAATAAACATTGATATACATTTAAAAATTAAATCATATGTACAAAAGAGGATTGCATCAAGTTATGTTACCGGTAAAACAAATAATAAATAAATTAGTTAGTCAGAGAATAGAAAAATAATAAACTACAATAATTAGATGAGAGCTAGTCACTTTGCAGTTTAAGAGAAGAGGCAAACTTGTGGATGGAGTTCATCAGTGATTGAGAGTTGTCAAAGAAGTCAATGAGAGAGTCATTTGCTGATTTGCTGGTTCTGTTAAGTGGACTGAACTTCATAAAGTCCGTGGTGGCAGAGTCAAGAGGTGAAAAAGTGTGCGGTTCCTAACTTGTCTACAAGGGGCATTGAAGTTTATTTTACTAAGGATATCAGATGCTTCATAAATTCCAGTGATTACTAGAAGGGTGATGTCAGCAATAACTCTTCTAGTGCACGGAGGCCTCAGATGAAAGTAATCACACAGCGATTCATAAGTACACTGTGTGATACTATGAATTGTTGTGATACTTGTGAAAGAGGGCAGTTTGAATAAATTTAAGGAAGAACTAAACAAACTATTGAAGGGGACGGATAGGTGAAGTGGAATTTTTTTTTTTTTTTTTTTTTTGGGTGATGCTGTATAAGCTTTCTTTCATAATTTTTCACTGTTAATACTGATACTATATCTGTCTAATGGTTAAGAAGAAAGAGGGAACTTCACTATAAATTTCGATCATATTTTGTGGTATAGTGCAGTCCGATTCAGGTAAGTAAAAAATATTCCATATTACCATCATCTCCAAGAAGGTGTAATAATACCAGTGATAGTTGTAAATTTCCTGAAGTTCTTGAGTGGATTAATTCTATTAATATAAGGTGAACAGTGAGTGTATGCAGTCTTCTTCTTCCAGTCACATAGTTCCCTGAGGAGCTGTTGTGGCCACCAACAAAATCCTCCAACTGCATCGATCATATGCTATACGAGCGGCATCGCAAAATGTCACGCCCAAAAGTTCACTGATCCCTTACTTCCACCTAGTTGCAGGTCTTCCTTTAACAGCAGTTTTTGGAGTTGGTTTCTGTGGCATCATATAATGTGGTGGTATGCCATTGCCTACCACATGGCCGATTTTGAAAGGGGCCGGCTTTAATCATAGGAAGAGTCATCATGCATCCCACGAGGCGCCTCTGTAGCCAGGTGGGAAAGAGCAGCAGTGCGTAGCACACGCTTCTTGATTAGACCGGCGTTCGAGCCCGTCACCACCAAATACGGAGGATGCGGAAAGGTCAGGGAATGACCACAGCATATCATGGAGCAATATGGCCTTAGTTGCTAATGCTCCTAAAAACCAAATAACAACAGCATCCCACAAGATGCTCTTGAAGAGGAAAGGTGACTACAGCGGAGGAGCCCCACTCAGTGCAGGAGGCTGATTACAACTGGTTTTCGTCTGGTTTCCAGATATCGTTTATGTATATAAACGGATATATATTATTCATTAGATTCGCACCAGTAGTTATTAATATCTACAGTCAATGAATTTATTCTTAAGGTGACGACGCTATTATCCCTCTTCTTCCTTCTTCGATGTCCAATATTTCTAATTAATTATGTCGAATATATTTTAAAATAATTTTCTCCCAAACCATAAAGAATGCAACGTTTCCTTACCATAAACATATTTACATGCTGATTCACACAGTCTTAATCCCCAATGAATACATTTCTTACGTTTTAAAATATTCGTTCCTATATTTCAAATTTACACTCCTTTCATATGGCATTAACCGCTGCATAGTCTTTTGTATTCTTCGAACGCGCTAACCGTTAAACTGTTATTTTAATCTTAGAGACTAAATATTTATCACCACACAGATATAAAATGTGTCTAATGAAACCGCTGTACCTCTTCTTCTGTATGGTAAGATGTATTTTCAATTTTTTATGCTTCAACCACCAAATTTTAATATAACTGAGAGCACATTTTAACACATTGTATAGATGACCAACTCATCTCACTCACTAGGAGGTGCAGCGAGTGAGATGCGCACGTACAAATCTTACTTTCCATAATATTAATTCCCTGCTCCTGCTTGTGACAAAGCAGGAGGGGCACAGCTTTGAGTCTGATTTTATACAATAAAGTTTGCTTCCTGGGTAACCTCTCCAGCTCAGTGACCAGCTATCATAACATGCGTCAAGGAAAATAGATTAATGATCGGTATATGACACTTGAAAAGATTGTGAAGTTGTAATACGAGGGCTGTTCAATTAAGAATTATCATAATTTTTCGTGAACAACTGTGCTGCTTGCTCTTTCTAACTGAGCTGCAGAATTTAAGTCTAAACAAAGCAACTGCGCAGTTGACTCATGCACACGGTGATATGGTTGATACTGTTTATTGACACAAAGGCTGCTAGGACTAAGATGTATCCCTCTAGAGGTTGCCTATGAGGAAAGCCAGCTCATGAAGAAACTATAATAAATCAGATTTTATGATATAACTGGATCTGTTTTAAATAATTGAAAAGTTCAGTCACATTTGCACTGTTTACTGTAAAATGTTCTAACGTCATTGGCTCCTGTAAGTCCTTTAGAGATTGCAGATTAGTGATTCGGGCATTGTTATCACAATGCAGTCAATCAGGATGTGTTTAACTGGAAGCTGTGTACTTCAGTGCGTGCACTGAGGAGGATTCTCGCCCATTACTGGATACAGGTGAGTGACATGTGTTTGGCCGATACGTGCTTTTGCTTAATCAATCTCTTTCTGCCGATTTATCCTCTAACTAGATTGCCCTTGTTGTTGGATCTGATAAAACTTGTTAGTGGTTTGTGCCTACCAGATTTGAAGCTGTCTTTAAAGTTCTTTGTACTGTATTATCATTCTATAATCAATGTAATGTAAGGTAAAGGAGTTGAGCTATGCTTGACGTAGTTGGATGTTTGGCAGGATTGTCTGCTACCTCATTACCTGGAATCCAGCAGAATGTTGTCCGGTTTTTGGTTCTAACAATCCGTAAATAGGCTGGAATTTGCTGCATTACAGGATGTCTAGAACTGTTTTTTTTAAGACTGATACCGCATTCAGAAAATGACGATATATATTAAGATCTGGGAAGTGGCCAAGTTCTAACATGTTCTAAAAACAGTTTAATGACATACAGTTTAGCAATATATACACTATATTCTATCGGTAGAGTGGGAGGGAGAGAGCACTGTACAATATATGATATACTGCTTCAGCATCCGCAGCAGTATATATGATATACTGCTTCAGCATCCGAGCCATTAGTGTAAATTTGATAACAATGAAAATTATCAGTTGAATGAGCTGCGTGTAGTTGCTGGATGTTGAAGGTGGCTAATGAATTTCCCCCCGACATTCAAAGTAGTTGTCTATAGGAAGCTATTTCCAAGGACCTGGTTGGTCTATTTCTTGGCGAATGTTGTCAAGATGAATGTTCCAAGTGCTTATCAGATGTTGTACTCTTAATTCCAGGCTTATATTTCAACAGGCTTATTTTCATTTGGCTTGTTTCCATAAAATTGTACCAACAATGGATCAAGAAAGGTATTTATGGTCAGGATGCAATGGTAATTCCCTCAACCTAGGCACCTGTACGTGGCGAGGGGACCGCCCAGTGATGCTGATGGTCCTCCATGATTAGCATCACTAGGATCCAACGTCTACATCCTAGGTCTTCCAGGCTATCATCATTGGACTCGGGCATGTTTGCCATGCGGTGCGACTCGTGGAAACTCGGAAAGGGGGATCCGTGGTTGAGGGAGCCAGCTTCAACACACCACTTTGTCTCCTGCTTCGATAAGACAGGTGGTCATGGATGGCTCGGCCAGGATCAGTCGGCTAGTGGGTTCACCTGCAAGGGTCAACCGTGTCGATGCGATGCCCCTGCTCTCACGGTCCGAAAGACAGAATTCAGTCTGGCGGAGGTGCGGATATAGTGTCTGGCTAACTCTGACGTCCCACTTCCAAACGCATTTATTGCTTTCCGGGTAGTGGGCGTTCCGTTTGGGCTTCTGCCTGTGGTATCGTACAGCTAGTGTCTGGCACCAAAACGTTATCAAAGTAAAGATGAAAACTAAGTTAATTTCTTTGCAGAGATCCGTATTACTGACGATACTTAATATTCCTAGAACCACTTCAAACAATGCTCTACAAGTCTTAGGAGGAGTGATGCGTTTTTGTTCTATACATTACATATCGTGGAATGCTGTACAAACTAAAGAAGGGTCTATCGATTACTGTGCATGGCATAACATCTGATCCTGTAAATGATATAAAACAGGAAAAGGTTGGAATTTGGAGAGAACTAACAGGAATATGGCAACAAAGATGGGATGAGAGTCAATATGGCCTAACTACAAAGAGATACATACAAGATGATTACTTAGCATCTCCAGGTTTAAATTTATGGTTCACGCCTAAAATGTATACCTACTGTTTGTTAACGGGGCATGGCTCCTTGAGGGCTAAACTTTTTGAGTGTGGTTTGGAGCCGGACCCGTTTTGTAATTGTCGCGGTTTTGAGACCTGGGAACATGTTCTCCTGCATTGCCCAGAGTATGTACAATTCAGGCACACACTATTGAGTCTGGTTCCAGAATTATTGGAAGAGAATGTCAGTGTTCTTATGGATAATGCTGGAAATTTTAGAGCCTTGCAAGACTTCGCTTCTAATGTCCTTAAAAAGTGGACTCAGCTCAGGGAACTTGGGAAAAAAAAAAAAAAAAAAAAAAAAAAGGAAAGGAAAGGAAAAGGAAAAAACGATCCCTTACGATTTATTTATTTATTTAATTTTTTTCCTGGTTCCCAGGTATGGGCAACCTGGCAGCGGGATCTGTGCAAAAAGAGCACATACTGATGATAACAACAGAACTCACTACTCCTAACACCACTTTTTCAGGCTCGCTATACAGAGCTTCTGTACGAATACAGAGGACAAAGATGGAGATGGAAACACACACGCATGTACACCCTTAGGATGGATATATTGTGAATGTATATAAAATTGTATATAAATCATGTATATAAATTAATTTTACATCTATCTTGGAATTGTAGATAAAATTTGTGTGTGTGTGTGTGTGTGTGTGTGTGTGTGTGTGTGTGTGTGTGTGTGTGTGTGTGTGTGTGTGTGTGTGTGCGCGCGCACGCGCGCGCGCGAATAAATGAAAATGGGCTCCGTGGAGAGCGAGGCGCTGAACGAAAATAAAAACCAGTATGAATCCTGATAAATTAAACTTTTCTTCTGGGCGTCCCAACACAGCCCCTACAGAAAATATGCCACCTTTCTTTATCCAGAAGGGTTTGGAAGGGTTGGCTCCCCGAAATCGGTAAAACGGCTACATTCAGGGGATATCCTCATTGAAACCAAATTTGACAAACACTCTGAACAGCTCCTCAGAGCAACATCTATTGGGGGAATGCTAATTATGATAACACCCCACAAGACACTGAAATCCCGAAGTGTGATCTCTGAATGGGATCTTCAAGTATCTGAAGAGGTCTGTTCAGAACTAAAATCGCAAGGAGTGACAAACCAAATTATATTAGGGTCCCCTGTAAATGATTACATCTACCCGCATATTTATTTTGCGTGTGTTCTATGGTCGATTTGCCTGTTTTCTGGACGAAAAAAACCCCAGTTTCTGGGGGGGGGGGGGAACCTTGCTATCTACGCCCGAGACGGACTAACTCAGCCACGGAGTAAAAAAAGCCTATTAATGTTCCTCGTGTCATCGACGGGATTCGAACCCGGGCCTCCCCCCCCCCCCCGGTGTGGGGGAGCACGGTGACGATACCACTGTGCTACCCACGCAGAACATTTTACATGACCATCTGCATATGTCTGGTGTCTCCGCACGATGGGTTCCAAGATTGCTGACGCCTTTGCAGACGCAATGTCGAATGTAATGTTCTCGTCAACTGCTGGATTTGTGTAATACGAATGTTGAGAACTTTTTTGATCTGTTGGTGACAAATGAGGAATGATGGGGGTATAATGAAGAAACCATTGCGTGGATGCCGCTTTGATTTGTCTCAGGAAGTCATCAATGAAGTGGAATCGTGGTTTCAGGCAAAACGTGCGGACTTCTATGATCCAGGCATTAAACAACTGATCCATAGATGGGAGAAATGTGTCATTATACATGGAGAGTACACAGAAAAGTATTAAAGTTCCTCTGAAGTTTCACTTTTTTAGGGCTATTATTTCTAGGTAAGGTTACGAACTTTTTGATATCCCCTCGTATATACGTTGTAAAATATTAGGAAACAGCACTTCTCAATAAATTTCGATATAATTGGCATAAAATTAGCAAATTTTCACATGAATAATATTTTTTTTTAAATTAAGCAACATTGAATAATATTGTTTAAATTAAGCCACAAAATTTTATTTTAATTGTAATGCAAAATGAAAAATAATGAAATATAATATTGATCTTAAATAATACAAATCACAACAAGACAATAAGAAATATAATTGTAGTGTTACAAGAAAAAAAAAAGCATAAACTTTTAAGTTTTGTATCATGAGATTTATGGACGATTTTTGTTTGAGATTATTTCCATCAACCTGCGTTCTAAGGATGTTGGGTGGATACGTAAAACACATACGAGATAACTATTCGTTGATTTGGATCTTAATTTCGACTTGTTCATATTAATTAATTTAGACTTGTTCATAAGAGAATGTTTTTTCACAGATATAAGGACTTCCAAACAACGAATCCATTCGATGTTAGTACACAAGTCTTATGATTCTATAAAATTTGAACAAAGATTTTCATAACATCATAAAAAAAGCTCGCTGGCAGCAGATGGCTCGTGGGCCACATTTTGTGAACCCCTGATGTAGACCGTCAATTCTGTGAAGTTTTCCCATCTTCACAATATTTATGGGAACCTTGCAAATCGCTTGGAATAATGTTAGTCAAAACACAATTATAAAATTAATCGACAGAGTGCCACGTCTAATCGCCGTGTAAGGTGACGATACCACTGTGCAAAAATCCAGTGAAAAAAATCTCGTGGAGGATATTTTGATGAAAATATCAGTACAATTGCTAATATTAATCATTTCAATATTTTTTGCTGTAAATTTTCAATGCTTAATAAAAATATTAAGATGCTTGGTGGGTTTTTTATTTATTTATATTGTCATTATAAATAAATTAAACCTTAACCTTTTTATTAAAACTTCATAGCTAATTTCAAAAGATTAACAAAAACTGTTGTCACTCTTCTACGCTGTGATTCTAAGCTTTTAGGCGGGAGTATATATATATCTGAAGTATTTTTGCATTAGTCAAGACATGAGCTGTATGTAACTGCAAAATTTTGGCTTGACGGAATATTTTCCATTGATAAAAATAATTATCGATGTCTGAGGCGGCGTGAGAGATAAATGAAAGATTGATACTCCATTGTTGTATTAGTTCTTGTAACCGGATACCAGCAGTTTTATATTCATTTGTGGTGCACTATGGCCATAGACGCCAATGCGCCTAAAAAATTCCCAAACAAACAAACATATTTTCATTTGGTTGTTTCTATATATGTTTACCCACTGAGTATCGAAGAAATATATCCAGATAGGGTGAGAAGAGTGGCTAAGTCATTTGGCTGCATTTAGAAGTAATAACTTTCTCGTAAGATATAGTGGAGGTTCATTGGCATCCAATGGCACCACAAACTTGGCATTGGGGACGTCCTGAAAACTCTGTGAATTACTAGGTTTATGCTCCTTTATAGTGCCCTCATAGTTTATGCCGCTCACCCTTGGCTGAGCGGCATAAAGCGATCCGCTGCCCCACTTAACAGAAGAGATAACTTTGGGTATATTCATCTTCTTCATACACTGAGTTGATGTTCTAAGCCTAAGAACCGAATATTGTTACTCATTGTTAATGGTTGGGTTCCCAGCTCACGATCCGGATAGAGCTGACGCTTTTTACAAGAGTAGATGGTAGTGGTTTTTGATGCAGAGAAGCGAAAGACATTGTGAGATGTCCATATATCTATTTTGTTTATTGAGAGCTGAGGTTGTCGTTCAATGGAGCGCATATTTGTTGGTCGTTGTAGGATTTTAGGCGCATAAGCAACCTAAGCCCTATTGCACCTCATACTGTATATAATACGTCTGTAAATTGTGTGTTCTATGGTCGATTTGCTGTTTGCTGGACGAAAAACCCGAGTTCACAGGAAAAAAGAACCAGGCTACCTCACACGAGACCGATTACCTCAATCGCGTTGTGATAAAGGCCCATAAAAATTTTCTCGCATGGGATTCAAACTCCGATCTTTCCACCTGGAATGGACGGTGATGATACTATTATTGTGCTACACAAGAATCTACATATTTTGTGAATATGCAGAATATTGTAAGGTCATCGTCATATAAATAGGTTAATATTAGCCGGGATATTGTTTATTCTAACCCAAAGAGCTGGTCCCTGTGGAACCCCTTCTTCTTAGATAACTGTTTGCAATAGAGCATTGCAGTAACGCACTTAAAAAAGTTCTGTATGATTAGTGGCAGCTGACCCCGCAGTCTTGTGGTAAACAGGTTTTGAAGAATACCATACGCCAGGTGGTATCAAATGCTTTTCAATGTCCACGCAGACCATGACAAGATGTTCATTTCAGATAAAAGTACGTATGGTGGATTCTGCCTTGATCATAGGGTCTCACTTTAACCGTTTTTTTTTTCGGAAGCCGTACTTTTTCATTACCGACTGAGATTCTAGATACCATGCTAATCGATTGTGAATTATATTTTCCCTAATGTCTTACCAAGGCAACTGCTAAGAGATACTTTGATATTTTCGTCGCTCTGACTGATTCTTTCGAGGTTTAGGAAACGCTGACTATTGTATCGCGCGAAGAACGAGAGTAGTAGCCTTCTGTAAAAATCTATTTTAAATACATCAATAATGAATTCAGCGCTTTCTCTTCAAAGTGCTGAAGCAAGACATAACATCAGATCCTGTTGCAGTGTTTGCTGATCTGCTTAGGGAGCTCTCTAGTTCAAAAATTTTAAAAGGTTGATTGTACGGAAGAGGCACCTTTGTATTGAAGTTCAGGTTATACGTTCTGCATTGACTTTCTTGTTTAAACGCATCTGTTTAAGGAGCTCTCTAGTCGTACATCATAAATATAAATGTTGCTGCGTTGTTGGTTTTTTTTTTTTTTTTTTTGTATCTATCCAGTTTGTACCAATTTAGTTTCGTCTTTTCTTTTTTTGGAAAGGTAGGACGTCCATATTATCTACATCATGCTGATCTAAGATTGGCTCGACCTGAAGGATAACAAAATTTGCTATCCATATTTAATGGATTGGTGATGCTTTCGATTTTATCACTTAAAGGAAGCAGTTGGTGGAACAGTTCGCGGAGTGTTGCTAGTATAATTAATTTTACATTGCTCTGCAGTGTCTGCTGCAGAGATGACACTACGGATCGAGCCAATCAGCAATAATTTCCAAAAGTTTGTACAAAAGTATAGATTGGTATTTCTGGGTTGCTGCAAAATAAATAAATTTTGGCATTTTGAGCAGAACTTGCTTTCTGATAGGTAACCTTTTGTTCGTCCTTGTATTTTTAAGTCTTTTTTCCTTACTTCCAGACTTCGCAGGCTTTTGAGTAGGCTGGATGATGGCCTTTATAATTTGAACACTGCAGCATTTCTGCAGACTGTGTCCTCTCGACATACTGTTTGAGAGTGTCCAAATTTTGACACTTGTAGCTTTGATTGGATTGGATATACAGGGTGTTTCAAAAATGATGGTCAATAATTTAAAGGTGAAAAGTACAAATTAAAATAAGCAAAAAAGTCCCAGTGAACATCGGGCCGCAAATGTTTTCGAGATAATGCACATTTTATTGTTAAGATCCGCCACTGACTATGGGAGCACTCTGGGAGGGTAGCCTGTATTGCTGAGACCTTGTACACACTGGATACGGTAGGGGTACAGTAATTGGCAATGTAAAATTCGCCACACATTCTATGACTCAGTACACGCTCTTGCAGAGCAACCCTCCTTGGCGAAATTCCTGGATTTTGTACTATTCTTTCTAACACCCTTTCCTCAACATCAGGTGTTGTGCTTCTGGGCCTACCTGCTCGTACTCCATGTGCGATGCGCCCATGTTCTCTAAGGCGTTGATGTACCCTGATGAATGTGTGCCTGTTGGGCTACCTTCGGCGGGGAAATGTTTCTTGGTACAAACGTGCAGCCTCGGCTGCACTACCGTTGCTTTACCATACATGAAGTGCATGTCTGCGTACTCTTCGTTGCTGTAACCTCTTTCCATGTTCACTATCCTTTGACAAGTACTAGTATGCCTGCTACGTCTCTGAGCATTGAGAGAGGGGAAAGGGAGAGAATGAGCATAACCTAACCTAAACAAACAAATCAGTGGTGGTTCCCAACTCTGTATAGTTCACTTTATCAGTGGTGGATCCCAACTAGAACTGTGCAATATCTCGAAAACGATTCACTTAAGGACCCATGCTCACTAGGTTTTTTTTTTTTTTTTTGCATACTGTAGTCTGTACAGTTCCCCTTTAAATTATTGACCATCACTTTTATTGAAACACCCTGTATAGAGAAGTACGCGGCAATTGAGGTATCCTGATTTAAACACATGGTTGGCGCATCAACCATATCTTGTTGCACTTTTCTGTACTCGTTCTAGCAACTCCACATCCTTCCTAAAATGAGTCCTCCAGACCTGTATACAGTACTCAAGGTGTGGCCTGACCATTTCCTTATAGAAAGGGATAACCATCTCCTTGTCTCTGCTAGCAAAATTCCTATATAACATTGACAAAACTCCATGACCTGCTCTGGCAGCCCGTCTGCACTGTTCAGAGAACTTCATATCTGACTACACAATTACGCCCAGGTCTTTTTCATTTCCCGCCTCCCTGACTGTAGTACCACACAGTTGGTACGTTTCTCTTGGGTTACTGCTACCCATGTATACTTTGCATTTGTCAATGTTAAACTTCAGTTGCCACTTCTCAGCCCATCTGCCTAACTTTTCTAGATCCTGTTGTATTAGCATACTGTCTTTACTATCATTAACAACCCTGCCAACATTTGTATCATCTGCAAACTTGGACATTAAACCTGATATACCTTCATCGATATCATTGATAAATACACAAAACAACAATGGGCTCAGCACGGAACCTGGGGGACTCCGCTAATAACATTATCCACGTAGAGTCCATTTATTCCCACTCAACCATCCCTTTATCCATTGCAGTAACTTGCCCTTAATGCCATACCGCTCCAATTTGCACAGCAGTCTTCCACGTGCAACAGTATCAGAAACTTTCCTGAAATCCAAGTATATGACATCAAAATTATTTTTTGCTTCCAGTTCCTTAGTGACCACATCGTAGGATCCAATCAAATTGGTCAGAACAAGACTTCCCCTTAACAATCCCATGCAGTTTCTCAGCTATTACTGCTGTCTTGTCTAGGTGATCCTATATCACCTATTTAACCAGTGATTCCATTATTTAGGTCTATAATTATTTGTCACCCTTTGTGAGTTGGGGATACATTTGAATGCCTCCAGTCCATGCAGAACTCCCCTGAGTCCAAGGATGCTCTCATAATTATGGCTAAGAGTTTGCTTACTTCCTTTGCTGCCTCATTTAATATAACTGGATATATTCCGTCCACACCAGGTGACCTCCTTATGTTTAACTTCAATAATTTCTCCTCCGCTTTGCTCTCAGTTATTACAAAATCACTTAGCTCCCTGTTAGAATTTGATAAACTTCTGTCATTCCTCTCTTTGAATAACTCCTCGTGTGAATGTGGATGCAAAATTCTCATTCAGTTTATCAGCTACTTGAGCAATCTGATTCATCCCTTTCCTTCAGTTTATATAAATAAAGAATTCTTTGCTGTTTGTATTTGCGTCCTTTGCCAAAGATTTCTCGCAATCTGCCTTCTCCTTCCTAAGCTCCTTCGTGACTTGATTACACACTAGCTTATATCTGCCATAGGCTTCTGTCGCCTGATAATTTATATGCATCCCATGCATTTTTCTTCTCTGCCACGAGCCTCATTAATTCATCCGACATCCATTTAGGCCTGAATCTTGAACAGTATTTCTTAGTATGAAAAGCCTAGTAGCCTCCAAGATTAAGTCCCCGTAGGCTTCCCATTTAGAATTCACCATTGGTAACGTCATCAGCTGATCCCACTATATATAATTTAAAAACTGTCTGAGACTACTGTAGTCACCTTTACGAAAACAAAAACCTTTCCCTTTAACCTCGAGTAGTTACATCTTTAAGTAAATCGCACATCAGTACACTGTGATCACTGTCACCTAGTGGTTCCTTTATATGCAACTTTATACGTTGCTGTAGAAAACAATCCTCCAATAAATCCATAAAAGTCTTGCTAGCGTGCGAGTGACCAAGCCACAAGTTGGTCCAGTCAATATCTGGAAAGTTAAAATCGTCCATCACAAGACAATGGCCAGTAAACCAAAATGGTTTACTGGCCAATTCGATTTCTCTGCACAACTGTCCATTGCATCCAGAGTCATTAGACCTATAACATACTCCTACTCTAATTTTCCCTTTCTTAGTGTTTATGTCACACCAAACAGACTCGATATTGCACTGTCCACCCGTGTCAACTGGATGCACTTCCTTAGATATTATGTGTTTCTTAACTAACAGCATAACCCATCCTCCCTTCCTACACTGTCTGTACACATTGTTCTCCCCAAATTACAATTCTGCACTACTTCTGTCTCTGCACATGTCTCTGATATCCCAACAATACCTGCCTTTGATGTCTTGATCAGAACTTCAAATTCATCAATTTTATTTACTATACTTCTAGCATTGGTGTACATGCAAGTATACATGAGCTTGTTCTTACTTTTAGTTATCCTAACACAGCCCATGTATTTACTTGTTCCATGATGACTCCCAGCAGGCCTTGAAGTCTCCAGCAACCTGTTCTCATTGTAATGAGCAGCAGCCTAGAGAACAAGGTGCTGGGGACGTCAATCTGCTCATTACAATAAGCAGCAGTCTTTTAAAAGCAAATGAGACGTGGCTTCTTCATTTTGACCAACACAGTAAGAAACAAAGCTCTGTTTGGAAGCTACGTCATGGCCAGCACCGAAAGAAGGAAAAGTTATGGCCCCTGAAGGTAACAGTTAAATTTCTGCAGAAAATATGACTGTTACGGGACCTTACTACAGAAATGTACTACACGATTTGTGGGATCACATTCGTCGCAAACGACCACAACTACATGCAGGTGGGTGTACGCTGCTTCACGACAATGTGAGACCTCACATTGCTCATACTGTCATACAGTACTTAGCCAGCCTTAATGTCAGATTGTGTTCCTCATCCGCCCTGACCTTGCACCCTGCGATATATTTTTTATTTATTTTCAGAGTTAAAGAAGGAGCTGCGAGGAACAAGGTTCCAGTCATCAGACGCTGTAAAAACATCGGAGGTGATTTTCAAAAGCATGGCTTTCACTATGTTTTTGAATAATGTTAGAAACCCTGGAGTAAGTGCATTTCATCAAATAGATACTACTTTGAAAAGGACCACCACCATATGGAGGATTAATAAAAGAATATATTAAAAAAAAAAAAAGGTCATTATTTATTGAACCGCCTTCTTCATTGATTTACAATTGTTGCGAGCTGTGTAGGTAGAAAAAGAACCTGGAGATCTGGATGCAAGCCAATTGCAATATTCTTATCTTAAAGACCCACAGTACATTTATTGGAAAACCAAGGTTTAGATGAATTACGAGAGATGAAGATGGAATACGAGATTTATTATAAGAATAATTTCACTTACACGATCTGAGGAAACATCGACATCAGATGATTTAAAACAGTAATATCACCAAGAAAAAGAAAAAAAAAAAAAAAATTCTCGCAACTCATCCCATTTAAGGCCAAACAATACGAGTTTGAGAATGGCAACAAGAGAAAGGATACATTGAGAAGAGACCAACACCAAGTTGTGCTCTGAGGTGCCCAGAGGACCACTAACTTGAACCGTGTAATTGGAAGGATTGTTTATAAGATAATCATAAATACAGGAGTGTTACCGCTGTCATAGTTAGGACTATTTGGTATTCTGGCAGGTAAATGGACAATCTGTGCGAAATCAGTAATTGCAAAAGCCTCTGCATCTCGCTCAGCTGGATCCGTGTGACTAGAAAACGGAGGCTACCTTGTAAACGTTAAAATCAGGAAGGAAAATAACCTCACTGTCAGGAAAGTAGGACTTGAGGAAGTCAAGTTTCAAAGAAAGGAAATCAAAGTGTTCCAAGTGATTAGTAGAACGATCGAGGAAACAGATGAATTTGACAGAATAGTGTTGAAGGATTTTCAACAGAGAAGATCGAAAATAGAATATTCCAAATTACTAGGTGTCTTAATAGGATATATCAGAGCGGACATTTGATAGGTACCATCTTTGATGCGAAAGGAATTGTACAGCTAATAATTAGGGCGATTGAGATGAGCACTTGTTGAATCAACCGATAATTGGGACTTTTTCAGTAAAAAGTAAGTGGGGCTTGGCAGACTATAAAAAAAAACTATTATTAGGGTCACCCAGAATGTTAGTTCAACTACTCATGCGTATTGTCTGTAAATTGCGTGTGTTCTCTGGCCGAAAAATCCCAGTTTCTGGGGAAAACCTTGCTATCTACGCCTGAGACCGAATAACTCAGCCACGGAGTGAAGGGAAAAAAAAGCCCATTAAAGTTCCTCGCCTCATCGATGGGATTCGAACCTGGGCCTTTTTTACCCGGTGTGAGGAGAACAGTGATGATACCACTGTGCTACTCGCACAGACTTGGCAGACTATGAGTGGATATGGGCATCGTTGAGACTGGAACTGAGATCACGCATATATGAAAACAATGAGGTGGTGTTTCGGAGGTTTAGATCTTATCGCAGATAAGTTTTTTCTCTTAGTTTGACTGTTCTAAGTAAGAAAGTTTGAGTATTCAGTAGTAAAAAAGGTAGGAGGGCCATGTTGCATGAAGTAACGAAATTTTTGATATGGCATATACATAGAAAAAACATGCCTAGCTCATTGATACAATGTCCCCATACACACTACCCAGGCACCCTTCAATCACTCTCTGGCAGAGTACAGGCAGCGAGATTATACATTAGCTAATCCGGAAGCCCGCTGATGAGTTACCAAAAGGTTCTGTCCGGTCCGGTGGACGATCCAGCAGCCGACCTGCGAACACTGTTTTAGAGATGTACTTCGAAATGTGAATCTATTGGATCTCACTTGATGCCCATCATGACCTCAAAACACGTCAATCATATTGCATGATGGAAGAGATGATGGGAGGAGCAGAGCTTCGCTCTAGAGCTTAAACACCACTTCAAACCTCCAATAAGCAAAGTGGTGGTATTTCACCGGTTGATGTACGTCTTCTACTATCTAGTATTGCCTGGTAACACAGAGTGGCGGCATTTCTCTGTGCTGTGGACGCCACACCTCGACTCCTACCTACCTTGGTTCACACCTGGGTGGTCACCTCCAGTATACTAGGTGCCAGTTTTCAGGAGTAGCATACAGAAGTTATACCCAGGTTTACTAGTAGTCCCAACATCGTGGAGGTGCAAGCAACGGATTTGGTTGTCGCAGAACGACCGGACTTCGCCGAAATTCGGCCAACTTTACTCAACTGTCACCTGAATATCAGTTCTGTCACTTTTAAACTTCCAGATAGCAAGCCCACCTACTCCTCATTCTGTCAGGTATGAGGACTAGGTAAGGCATCTCAAGAAAAACTTCATAAACTGAGGAACCATAATCTATGTGGGATCTGATTAAGGCATAATATAAAATGTAGTAAGATATACCAATCAGCACCACATGCCACTGCGTAGAGATTTATAAGGACGTTTAATGTTTTCTTACAGACGGTTCGTAAATATGTAATATCTGCTCTCTAAGATTAAGCCTAAGACGCGAATAGCACTACTGACTGGAATGACTTGGGCATTCAATCTGACTTCCGGTTCAGTATAAATGCTGCGTCTCTTACAAAAGTGAATTACTGTTGATTTCTGTCCCGATAGGCGATAAAAATTACGTATCACCCAAAATGTTAATTTGTTAATCGAAGTCTGAAGTTGTCTCTCAGTTCATGCCATGTTCTGCGCGAAATAGTGAGATCATCTGTATACATACACTGTGCTGCCATTTTATTAGGTACACCCCTGCTGTGCAAACAAATGGTTTGTCCCACAACGTTGCAAGTCACATGACCACAGTTGTGGATATATATGCAGCAGAACAACCTTTCTGATATCAGCTAAACGTAGCAAGAATGGGGAAAAGGAGTGATCTAAAAGACTTCGAACGTGGCATGGTAGTAGGTGCAATACGTGCTGGGCAAAGCATCTCTGAAACAGCAGTTCTCCTGAACTTTTCACGCACCACAGTTTCAAGGATGTATCGAGAATGGTGCAACGAACAAAAAACATCCTCTCAACGGCACTCCTGCGGAACAAAATCGCTTGTTGATGAGAGAGGTCAGAGGAGGATGGCTAGAATTGTGTAAGTAAATAGACGGGCCACAATGTCGCACATCACTTAAGAATCCAACCTTGGTGCGCAGAACAAAATATCGCAACGAACCACTAGTCGCACTTTGTCGCGAATGGGCTAGAACAGCCGACGGCCACACCGTGTACCTTTGTTATCAAAGAAGAACAAGAGAGCACGCCTCCTGTGGGCACAGCAACACCAGCACTGGACTATCGAGGATTGGAAAACAGTTGCTTGGTCTAACGAGTCGAAGTTCCTGGTGCATCATGTTGATGGAAGGCTCAGAATTTGGCGAAAACAACATGAATCCATGGACACGTCATGTCTGACGACTACTGTGCAAGGTGATGGGGGCAGTGTTATGGTGTGGGGAATGTTTTCTTGGCATACGTTGGGTTCATTGATACCCATAGATTCACGTCTGAATGCCACATCGTACCTAAACGTCGTTGTTGAACAAGTGCATCTGTTCATGTTGACAGTTTCTCCTCAGTCAGCTGGTTACTTTCAGCAGGATAATGCGCCGGTGCACAAAGCCTGAATCACTATGGAATGGTTCCAGGAACATGACAATGACTTTTCTTTGCTGCAGTGGCCCACTCAGTCCACGGATCTGAATGCTATTGAACATCTTTGGGATGAGCTGGAAAGGGCTGTTCACTGCAGGCCTACACCTCCGTCGAATCTCAAGGAACTGCGTGACATACTCATGTCTCCATGATACTCCATTCCAGCACAACGTTTTCAGCATCTTGTTTAATCCATGCCTAGACGAATTCAGGCTAAAGGAGGCTCAACACGCTAATAGGTAGGTGTACCTAATAAAGTGGCAGCACAGTGTATATTTCTATGATGAGTACGAGTATTTGATCTTGTGTTCGTTGTGCTGATCTACCACCGATTAAATAATCTTCCCACTGTTATCATTATGGGTAGATCCCCATAACAGATGGTGCCCATTAAAGTGACCTAATAAGCAGAATGGAGTTCGGATATGTGCTGTAAGTTTTTCCAAGATCTTTAGCATTAGCATTAGTAGAGGCATTTGATGCAAGAAAGCAAGCTTATGCAGCATCAGCCAAAAAAAAAAAAAAAAAAAAAAAAATTTAGTACTATACGCTTTCGGTAACTGATATAACAGCTAATTCCAAGGATGATAAGGACAACGACCACTTCCAGAGAGGTTATTATTGGAATGTTTTGCTGGAATATTTGCGCATACCAGAAGTGCCACCTCTCCCTGTGCAGAGGAGGTGGAATTTCTGTCTTTTGATTTTGGGAGCAACCTGCAGAGTTAAGTTCGTCTCTTGAAATCGAATACCTACGTACTGAAAAATCAGATCATGAATATCATCCATATTGCCAGGAAATCCTCTGCAGTTGGATTGAATGATGTGTTGCATTGCCCAGTTTTGTAAGAAGGTCGTTAAATTTTTTATATGCAATGTTGGTTGGTTATTTGGTTTTTAGGAGCATTTAACAACTAAGGCTCTGGGGATATGCAGTGGTCATTCCCTGACCTTTCCGCATCCTCCGTATTTGGTGGTCACGGGCTCGAACCACGGTCTAATCAAGAAGCGTGTGCTACGCTCCTGCCCATCTGGCTACGGAGGCGCCTATATGCAATGTGACATTGCAATTGCAGCACCCAGAAGGAATTATCGAAAGTGCATGGAAATCGGAAGGCGGACGAGTTTAGTGGAGATATATAAATGGTTAAAATAAGGGACCAATCGCTGGAAGCTTCGGCTGAAATAAAAACGAACGCAGATATCCTATAGGTCAAAGAATCGCGTGCGTGACGTAGTTAACAGGCTATATCTTACAGGAACCGACTTCAGAGTATAAGGAGATTGTAGAGAATGCAGAGACGACGTGTTCGATACCGATATTAGCAACTTCGACAGAGAGCGGATTATTGGCCTTCGAGAGGCTGGATGGTTGCTTTATCGTTCAGCAGAACGTGTGGGCCGTGACAATGCAAGGACGTTGGCAACATTGGCTGCAGATATTATTCGTCCACAGGTTTGCACAATACCTACAGCTGTACTGGCTACCATCTGATGAGCTGTGACATCAGTTGACTCTCATCTAATCACCAGTCGAACCATTGAACGCCGACTGGCAGAAAGGGGCCGACGTGAGTACCGGCCACCAGGTCGATTACCCCTGAGGGCTGCTCATTGTAAAACGTGTAGAATGGTGCCGCACACAGGCCATCTGTGATCCAGAACGTGTCACGTGGTGTCCAGCAATACATCCCTCTTCCACTTGGCGCCCTGATGATCGCTGCATACACGTGTGGCGACGACGTGGTGAACACAGTGATTCCAAAGCCATCGTTGAACTCCATATGTACCTGCTGTTGTTGTTCATCAATGGAAACCTGTCTGCTCGCCGAGATTCTGGAACCTTTCTTATTAGGGTCGCTGCTTATCAGGGCAATATACGAGCATGTAACCGCACCATTGTCCTCTGAGTGTCTTCGCGGTGTGGGCGTACTGTTTTGACCAGGCAGGTCGTCGGATTTCTTCCTCATCGATCCCTGTCCATGATTGGGCGCCATCTACAGAGCCACCCGCAACCAGCACAGACCACGGATATTTTCCAGGATGAGGTGCAAGAGGCTTGGGGGGAAATACCGAAGGAGGTTATTCGACACCTGTATGAGAATGCAGACACACATAGCTCAGTGTTTCCGTAAACGTGGTGGATTTACATCATATTTATCTATGCACTGTATGCATAATTTTGTATCATTAAACGTGTTCATACGCACACATTAAAGTCTTCAACTCTCGTCATGTGTTCCTTAAATTCTTTGCTATCCTATCATTACTAAGTATCCCCTGTGCAGTCCTGTTCATCTGAAGGAACAGGACTGCATTGAATTTTGCAACCCGAGTTGCGAAATTCAGTGTCACAGAGTGCAGTTGCTTGCTCGTGACGATTACACTACCGTAATTTAAAAAAAAAAAATCACTGATGTTTGAATTATTTCTAATGTTGATTTTAAAAAAAAATTCCGTTTGTTTCCATCACTTCAGATTTCTTCAAAAATCACAAAAGAAAATTTGTTTTTTCACAAATTTTTTTATTAATTTTGACAGAATTTGTAAACTGAAATTATAACAAATTGCAAATTTTACCAAACTGTATTTAAATACATGTTGAATACATTATTAAATAGGGCAGTGTGGTAAAAGGTCCACTAAACGCGCACCTCTCATTTTAAAAATGATCTTTTCATTTCTTTGATTTTATTGCAGATTTTTCTACTTTATCCTCTTCAGCAACCAAATAGTCAGACATCATGTTGACATTTCACCCCCAGGTACTTTATTTCCACGTCTTTTGTATCCTCGCAAAACCTCTTGCCTTGTTCTTCATTAACACTTCCTAGATTTTCTGGGAAGTAGTCGATAAAGGGAGTGTAAAAAATGTACCTTGACGCTCATGTTGCAGCCCAGCTTCTTGAAGTTTGCCAGCATATTTTTAAACTATATTTTTGAACTCGGATCATTGTTGTTCCTTAAGAAGTTCTCAACAACAGACCTGAACCTAATTCATGCCCCTGTTTTTAAATTTATTCATAATTCCTTCTAAATCTTGATCCTTCATTAGCTTTCAAATTTCAGGTCCAACAAAAAATACCTTGTTTTAGCTTCTCCTGGGTGATCGATGAGAATTTAGTACAAAGGTAGTGTTGAAGCAGGGACATTCAAGCTTTCCCAAATTGTTTAATCAAACCCAGTGTAATGTGCAAGGAAGCCAGTTTTGGGGACTACCAGTGGTTTATGAGCTATGGTCCAGGCAAAAAATTGCCGCTCTATGAGATCCCAGTGCTTACATCTTGCACAACTGTTCCACTCACACAAACAGCAAGGCATTTTTGTGTAGCCAGATGGCTGTCAAGGTAACATGCCTATCACTTTAAAGTTAGCTCAGACCAACCAACCATTTTCTTCATACTTCAAATTATCATAAGTTGCTTTCAAATGCACAGAGTGAGCTACTAGAATTGACCCATTTTGATTTCCATTGTGGCAAAACAAGCCTTTGAGACTCCCCTTTGACGATTCAACAAAAAGTCTCCTCACCGTCCTCAAAAAAGTAGGGGACTAGTTTGCGTTCTCTCTGTCTGTTCCACGAGAAAAACGTCCCATGTGCTAGAAAAGTTTTTGATTTAAGTCTTGAACCAAGAAGTTCTGCAGATTCCTTTAGTAAATTTAAATCTCTTATCAGATCATTGAGTTCATGCTCTGAAAACAATTGCGGGCTGGACTCATTGTCTCCATGCGTGCAGACTGCATTTTCATTTTCAGAATCTTCACTTTCAGCACTCTGCTGCTACATTCTCCAATATAAGTGGAGGTGGAGGGCGTAGACCTGGCAGGTTATCTCCAGTTGGGGCTGGACTAATGACAGATGGCATTTTAGGATACACAATGCCCTTCTTACTCTTTACAATGTATCCCTCTACTTTAACAAGGCAAAAGTAACAGTCATCATAGTCGTTTGTATGATGATTTGGCTGCAAATTATCACTGCTCTGGCGTACGAAGCTGTTCGGCTTTTTATACTGCGAGCTATGCGGCATAGTCCATTACGGATGCAGTGGTCATAATTTAGTGATCACTGAGTGTATGCTCAGCTGATTTATACTTGGCCAGTATTTGTTCGTTCATTGGTCTACTGGATATAGGTAGCTGGGATTGGCCCATTTTGAATCAAGTTTCATAATCAAGTTTTAAATAAAGGTGATCATGTGTGGCTATTGACTGTGACCGTTTGTATTTTAGTGGTTTCTCACACACACATAAAAAAAAAAAAAAACCTCTTAATAATAATGAATTTGTTTGCATGAGTGATCCAGTACTCCAACACATCAGTAAAATATATTTTAGCTCAATATATTAAGTTACTGTAACTGCGCTCTAACGTGCAGCATTCACCAGAAAAGACCCTCCAGTCATCACGTGACTGAAGCATAATCATCTCTGGGAGTTTAAAGTAACACTTGCTACTGTGCTCTGGTATGTAGCCATTCTAGGTATCCGCAGGGGATAGCGAATTCCGACTTGATACAGAATAATCTATCACAAATACTAGAGCTTGCGGCACTCTTCCATTACAAAGAATAAAATTTTGTTGTTACCTGCTACATAGTACTGCATAACTAAACAAAATAAGTTCAATTCCGTTGGCAATGGCAAACTTAAGAGTGGCTCAGAAAAGTACAGAACACCATCGGCCGTTCTATCTGTAAAGATAGCTTTTGTGAGCGGTGTTCTTTAAAATCTTTTTCCCAAGGCACCCAGTCACCAACGAAAAACTTTTATTTGTCCCATATGTAGGATTAAGGACTGTACTGCATTGCAAGAATCGAACTCGAATCTAAAACAGCATCTGATCGAAAGAAAGGAACCAATATAGTAGCAAATCACCTCTAAACAACTTGAGAGAATATGCGCTCACGTGAGCCATCCAGACGTAAAATGCATGAAAATACGGATGTGAATATAATGGACAAAAATTAACTTTAATTTTTTAAGGTAACAATAATACAATCAAAACTCCCTATAGTCTCAGCTATAATGATGGCGAAGTATCCACGGCAATCAGTACCAATCCGAGGGTAATCTAATAATTTCTTAACACTCGTTGAAAAGCTCTCGTATGAAGGCTAATCGGAACCAGATCATTAGCAATGTCGAAATAATTCGAACCGATATTATCGATATACTGTCAACTGCCACACTCTCTATACAGGAGAACACAGCCAAAAATCTGTTATTAGTCGATAATTAAGATCGTTGCAGATGAGATACAAAGCAAATAATTATATTAAGTGATAAACTGGCATCTTCTCTAAGCAACTGTTCTGCCAATATCTAAAAAGGCAGATCCTACAAGACTGATGAACCTTCCGAACCAACTAAAGCAGTTAGCAACAGTCAATTCACCACCAATACTATACACAGAGTTAGACAATTTGAATTTACAGGTGAAACACTCGGCCTTCCTCATACCGACCTCCCTCATCTTCAGTTAACAGCTTCCTTGTAACTCTTGACAACACTATCTCATTTCACAAGCAAATTCCTAAGCCTTCTACTGATTGGTGACTTTAATATTAACATTCTCCAAAGCTCTTCCTCTCAGGTTCAAGAACTCCTAGATGTCATTACTTCAAATGGTTTCTCTGTTCTTACTGATGGAGATATCCCGACTAGAATGGAAGAGTCCCACAATTCCCTCTTGACTTCGCAATTGGGGAATGCTCTCTCACGTATGCAATACGTGATACAACTATTTCGGATCATCGCACCATCGTAATGGTAATCGAAAATGAAATAAATGAAGCAGAGATCATGCACACTTTCAAATCTGTCACTCCAGACTCTCTCAATCAGCTTTGTCACGACCTGCAGCAGTCAACGTGGGATGGAGTGCTTGCTACAAGTGATCCTGAAATTGCAACTAACTGCTTTTATAAGCATATCCTAAATAGCTATGAAAAATACTTGTCATATATCAGGAGCCCAGGGAATAAAAAGGCCACCAGGATACGAGGGAAAATATGCCCGTTCATCTCAAACAAGATTTGTAATATGTTAAAGAAAAGAGACAACCTTGCAAGAATTGCTAGAGCAACAGGAATCGAGGCAGATAAAATTAAATACACAACGTACAGAAACAAAGTCACTGACTGCATCGGTCAGAGAAAAGAAAATACTATAGTTCTCAACTTACAGGTATCATAACAAGCAAGGAAAAATGGACAGTTTTGAACAAACTATTACCGGGAAGGAAACTGAAATCACGAAGCTACGTTGGAGATGTAGTTGAAAACGAGGTACTCATTTCAGATGACGAGCTAAAAGCTACTGCCTTCGTAACCACTTTATTTCAAGTGTGAATAACCTCTTTCAAGACGAACTTGACTCCAGAGACAATTAAATGAGAAAATCTGCCAAATACTCAATCAGAAACTTTTTTTTTTCTCGCTCCTCTCTCTCCGATCAAGAGATTTTAGAGGCAGGGAATCAATTGAAAGAAAAGGGGACCCCTGGCTTTGATGAAATATCTCCATCTCTGCTGAAAAAGGTCCTTAGCTCAATTCTTACGGCATTGAAGTATATATTCAATCTCTCCTTTCAATCTGGTAAATTCCCTCCTCAATTCAAAAAAAAAAGCAATAATCATCCCTGTTCCAAAGGGAAACCGTTGGAAACCAATAATCATCAACAACTTTCGCCCAATAGCTCTACTCTCAGTTTTTGCAAAATTATTCGAAAAAAGTTGGGCAAAACAAATGATAACCCTACGAAAGAAAACTTAGTCACTAGCGGGAATACTCGCCAGGGCCTCTGCCTGGGTGTCTCCTTCTCTTCTCAGACAAGTATTCCTTTCTTTAATTCAGTCGCACCTCACCTATGGAATCATCTCATGGGGTACCACCAGCCAAGAAAACCTCGCGAGAATCAACTCCATTCTCAATCGATGCGTTCGTTCAATTTTGGGCCTTCCCTGGAACGCATCGGTTAGTTCGAGATACAGTACAAGGAAGTGAGACTCCTAAGCATCTACCAGCTATTGCAGAAAGCCGAGGCGATCCTTGTTTACGATGCTATGAAGACAGCAGACTTTCCCCCTCTCTTCAGCTCCTTTTTCATAACCACAGACGAAGAAGAAATATCATACAATCTAAGAAATGAAGCTAACCCGAAGATTCCGCTTTTCAGAAAAGCCATAGGTCAGAAAAGTATAAAATACAGAGGTGCTAAAACCTGGAACAAACTTCCTGAAAAAATCAAAAATGTCACTTCACTAAATCAATTCAAGAAACTACTAATCGAACACATCACCAGGCATGTCTGATTCAAATTACTTTCCACTCAACTCCTGGATTTTAAAAACACCAACATGGAAATAATGTACAAAGGAAGCAGTTGGCAAATAGTTTGTAAATTTCTGTGCATGTATCTCATCATTTTTCTTTTCTCTCCTCATTTAATTGTAAAAATGTTCACAATTATATATTATAAGTAATGATGCTTTTCGAAGTCTTCTGTAAAGAAATGTACAAAACACTCCAATTTATTTATGTCTTTCCTGTTGAACATTACCTGTACAATTTCAGAACTGCACATTTTTCAATTGTATATTTGTATATTCATCATTTTTTAAGGGAAACCCCCTAAAAGCCATTGGCTTATGTGTTCGTCCTCTCTTTTTGCTGTTATTTCCCCCCCCCCAAAAGTGTAACATAAAATAGGGATAAATAAATTATTATGAAAACTCGTCATTGTAATGCATCAATCAATGAAGTCGTAGTTATTGAGTCCATCAAACCCCCGAACCGAGGCATAATCCATAAACAATGGCCGATTATATTAGCAACTTACTTCCAATATTCTTGTTTAAACTCCGGCACAACCAGCAGGGTCAGTGGGGTTTACAATAAATCACAAATACACATGTTAATAGTATTTATCAGTCACGGGCTTGAACCCTGGTCCAGTCAAAGAGCGCAATCTATTGCGCTCACGCTCCTGACCACTCGGCAACGTCAAGCCTAATGCAATACCTCAGTAACACATTCTGTACCTGGATTGGAAACTACCATGTCAAGTAACGTACGACCTTTATAAACAAAAATCCGCAGAACAACCGACATCTGGAAAATCCAGACAGCCATTACCTGCCTACCATCTTGGGTTGAATTTGTTGCCACCTTAATTGGATAGCCCATCAGAGCAGCCTTTCTCGCGGTCCTTTCGCGTTTCCTTCTCAAAATAAAATTCAAATTAATAATATCAATAAAAAATTGCTTATAATGATAGGCACTTCCGCAACTTCTCTTCTGAAACTTATGAACAGGTCCCCACCTCCCATCACAGAAGCCTCCTTTATTACTCGACTTACGTATTACTCGACGAGAGGTATTAGAACCTATAGTAGAACCTTTATTACTCGACTTACGCCACTGACAACAGCTGAGGATATTGAGTCTGCGATAAATCAAGAGCTGGAAATCATACATTATTATTATTATCTTTATAGTGAAATGCAATATTCAGGACTTCACATCAGTTTCGCTAATTGGCACCCTAAAAGGCCATATGAATCAATGGGCAAGAAACATCCAAAACTAGTTTTTCACAAAACTAATGGTAACTTTTGTGATATCATCCGTTAAGGTAACGGATCTATAGCCTACTGAGAGACTGAGAAACAGTCCAACTAGTCTGGCAACTGTTGAAAACCACAAGTCCAGCTCCAATAGCTCTCTTACACTACTAACTGCCAACAAACCTGATATGACGCTTTATAACCCTGCTTCTCGATCACTGCTAATTCAGTGTAATTTCCATAAGATAAAACTGCCGATGTGCCCAAATCAACAAAAGATAGATAAGCACTTATAAAAATTATCACGCCACTCTGATAGTTTTCGAGCAAAATAACTAGAGCCTCTCAAATAAAGCTGATTCTCCAACAACTCCTTTTCGCCAATAACGCAGGTATAATTTGCATATATCTGAAACATGGCTCGAAAGGGAACAAGCGTCACCGATTTACACATCAACATCTCATTCCAGCGGCGGCGGAGTAGCCATTCTCATAAGAGACATCAAGCTTAAAATATGTTCATTCCACGTATTTTTATTGTGTAAATAGTACATTGGTTAGGAGCGTGAGGCACTCTTTGAGGGAATCGGGTTCAAGCCCGTGTCTTTTCAATTTTTTTTTATTTTTATTATTATTTTTTAAATATAAACTCCAAACACGAGAGGTATTAGAACCTATAGTACTTAGTACCGTGCATGGTCGGAGGTTGAGAAGACGAAAGAAGATATTTGTTGACATTAGACTTGAACTTCTGTAGACTGTAATTTTCAGGAAATACGTATGAAGGACGGTTGTTCCAGAAAAAGGCAGCAGTTGAATGAATCAATGAGTAAGATGAAAAGTTGGTTCTGTAAATTTGAAGTTGGACAGTAAATGGATGTTGGCTGGTGGCAGCACGTGTTCGGACTCTTTTGAAAAAGAGAGAGCGGGAATCATGGAAGCCAGTTCAGAAGAACAGTGCTCATGGAAGTATCTGTAGAAAAGGCATGCATCAGAAACAGTACGTCTGTGAGACAGAGAGTAGAGAGACTCTGTTAGAGATGAATCATTAATTAACCTAACTGCCCTCTTCTGAATGGAATCAAGAAGCCTGAGAGAGGTTTTGGGGGCACCGCCCCAGATGTGGGAACAATATTCCATGGCAGGGCGGATTTGCGATTTATACAGAGTGAACAGCTGTTTGGAAGAAAAGTAACACCGAGAGCGAAAGAGAAAAACCAAGTTTTTTAGATGCAGAGGAAGCAATATTTGTAATGTCCTTGTGCCAAGAGAGAGATTAAAAGTCACGGTAATCCCCAAAAGAGATATATCATCTTGCCTAGAAATCGGAGTGTCGCCAAAGATAAGTGTAGGAGCAGAAGAATCCTTTTTGCGAGATATAAGACAAGACTGAGTTTTAGAAGGATTGAAATCAACTAAGCTGTCTTTGCCCTACTGGAGAATTACCTGGATATCGGCATTTAAGGAATTGGTAGCAGATATTCGAGAACTTGAAGCTGATTGAGCAGGGCGAGGTTTCTCAAACTGGAAAGTGGAATGCAATGTGCTATCATTAGCATGACCTTACCTTCCATTGACCGGAAATCCTATGGATAGGATTTCCGGTCAATGGAAGGTAAAGTCATTAATGTACAAGAGGAAAAGAGTGGTGGAAAGAACTGAACCTTGGGGGACACCAGCATTAGTAGAGAAGTTAGAAGACAGAGAGCCATCTACCATCACCCTCAGTGAGCGGTCAGAGATAAAACTGAATAAACAATTACAAAAAACAGTTGGCAAACCATAAGATGGAAGCTTGTTTAGAAACAGAGAAATATTACAACAGTCAAGGATGAACCAACTACAAGCACTAATCGTCTCGACCTGATTTCTAAGCTCGTGTGTTTGCAGATGCGACATTACACGAGAAACTTTCTTCAAAAATTGCGACCTGATTGCCTTACTTCTTTTACTTCCTATACCTAATAATTAGAATAACTGTAACACTGGAATAAAGTCGTAATTTCTTCTACTTTCCTCGATTCAAATAAATGCTTAGAGATAGTACAGTGTATAACCACGCACTAGAAGGATGAGATCCTATCTTCACAGTTCATCTCAGCACGAGATGGATGTACACAATTATCCTCTATTCATCCCCGAAGTATGGTGGACCAAAGATTTTTCGCACAGTTTTTTCACAGTAAGCAGTCCCTTCACAGGCAATTGAAAATGTCTGGCATTATGCAAGGCAGGATCCTGTATTCCACAACAAGAATTATCTCCAACTGACACAAGGCATTAGCAATAAAGAGATAGAAGTAAGTATCAATTCTACCAGATATAGCACATTTTCTTTAAATCGTGATTCGGATAACTGGATGGACAACATTTAGTGGATTCCAAACCAGTAGCACTCTTGCAACATTATCCTTCCAACACCGAGTACAGCAGGGCAAGGTAAGATACTCCCGTTGATGATGAATTTTTTTTCTTCCGGAAACTCGGGGTTTTCGTCCAGCACACAGAAAATCGACCACAGAACACGCAATTTACAAACAGTATATACGGACCAATATGGCCTTCGTCGTTGATGCTCTTAAAACTGTACAAGAACAACAACATAAGATATTGTTGTTCCGGAGTGTTGTTCCTATATCCAAGATGATTTGCTCTTCATTTACAATGCGAGTATCCCCTGCCCCATTGAATGAATACTGTCTGGTCACACAACCAAAAAAGTGCACGTGCCAACAAGCTGTTGTTGTGCTTGGATTTTTTTGGTGCAAAGGCTACTATGCCATATTGCACCTATCAAAGTAGTTAATACTAATTTTGTTGGATTCTATGGAAGGAGTTAGAAACGGTCATATGAAACTATTCGTTTCAGAAAGAAGAAAAATTATATAAGGTTTGAATTTTCGCCTATGATATGGCGAAGTGACAATTGATGCAAGTTTGAGAGAGAGAGAGAGAGAGAGAGAGAAGTGAATGAAATTAGACGAGAGTTGTTACACACGGTGCATTCCAGGAGTATTTGTTCTATTGTGAGTGACCCGTGGAGGGTCATTACCAGATAACAGGAATAGATGGGTGAAATGAGTGTGGCTATTCGGGCTCTGGCCAGGACTACCTCTTCTTGTCTGGAAATTGAAAATGTGTGGAAATTGAAGGCCCATAATTGCGGTACAATTTAATTTCAATGAATTTATGTAAAAAAGCACGAATTACGATAATACAGGAACTCCCCGACTTACATAAGGGTCGCGTTCAGCGAAACGCTACATAAGTCGAATTTTACATACGTCGGAATTTTCCCCATGCCTGTGCAGCACTCGCAACTGTGCTCGCTGAATTGACGGAATCAAAAAAGAAATGTTCGACCAACATGTAAATAGAATTATTTATTGTATTAATTCATTTTTATCTCGTGCGCAGGAAAAATTACAAAAGCATGCAATTTAAAAATTTTTCAAAATTATAAAATTACAAAAAAAAGAGGAGACAGGCATAACGTCAGTAAGTTTTACCTCTCGAGCATCGTTGCCAGAATCGACGTCTTCAGCTGATAAGTACGCCGCTGTGGAGGTTGAGGGCTGTGGAGATTTAGAAGGGGTCGGCCGCTCAACCTTACTCATTAATGGATGACTGGACGGTGGCTTTTTTCTTTTCATCGTAGATTTCTTTGTATATCATTCACCCCTCTGTTTACTTTTAAGAATCGTTTGCTGTCAGGATCCATCATCTCAAACCTCGCCATTGTCGATGCAATTTCAAGAAATGCCATTGCCATCTCTCTGGTGATGAAGCGTTTCGGCTCCTCATTTGGTTCATCCTGAGCTTCGTCAGCATTTTCTTCTTTCACTATCGCTGCCTGCAAGTCAATAAGTTCTTCGTTAGATAATTCCTTCTCTTCTTCCTCTATTAACTTCACGTCTTTGGCATCAACCTCCAACTGAAGTAGCTCTGCAACCTTTACAATCTTATCTGTAACCTCTTCATATGATTCGTCTTTTTCAATCCTTCGAAGCCTTTTACGTGCCTTGGGCATATTTTCTTCCATGCGCATTTAAACAACTTTTAGTAATTTCCGCCCAGGCCTTATTAATGTTTAAGATGGCGTGGTAAATATTGTAAAATTTACAAGTCTCTTAATGTAAAATTTTTCTCATGTATACTGCAGACAATGCCTGAGCAAATTTTGTGCGTAAATAGCATGCTTTTAAATTCGAAATAACACCCTGATCCATAGGTTGGATGAGTGAAGTCGTGTTTCGCGGTAGAAATATGTCTCTCACGTTCGAATTGAAGTCATCTAGACGCGCAGGATGTCCAGGAGCATTATCTAATAGAAGCAAAATCTTGAAAGGAACGTCGTTGTCTTTACAATATTTTTCAACCTCGGGAATGAAGCAGCATTTAAACCAATCCTCAAAGAGAGAGATAATGTTATCAGTGCTTTCTGATTCGATTGGAAATGCACGGGTAGGATGGCTTTGTTGATGCCCTTAAATGCATAAGGGTTTCCAGAATGGTACACAAGCAGTGGTGTTAATCTGTAATCTCTCATTGCATTAGCCCCAAGCAAGAGCGTGTCCCTATATTTTGACACTTTGAAACCCGGCACTGTATTTTCCTCTTTGGCAATATATGTTCCATCCAGCATTTTTTCCAATACAAAACAGTCTCGTCACCTTAAAAATTTGCTGCGTTGAATAGCCGCCTTCATCAGTAATTTTTCCCAACACATCACAAAATTTCTCTGCAGCTGCAGAATCGGCACTGGCGACTTCACCGCATACTTGAACATTGTGGAAACCAGCGCAATGCTTGAACCAATTAAACCACCCTAAGCCAAGTTCGTGGCAAGCATGCCACGAACTTGGCATGCTTAATATCTTTATAAAAATACTTCTTGCTTGAATGGTCATTAAATAAATAAATTTTCTGTTTATACTCCGGGACGACCAAACGGTCAGAGGAGTTTACAAGATACACAGAATACAAGAAACAGCACCGTATTCAGCAGTCACGGGCTTGAATCCCAGTCACTCAAGGCACGTGTACTTATGCACCCGCGCGCCTAACCACTAGGCTACGGCGCCCTTTGGACTCAGGGGCACTCGCTTCTGAATCTGATTTTACATCCATATTATTAACAGCTGTTCCATCTTCGATATAGTACCTGAACGCTGTTTTGTGATCACTTTTGTGTTGATCTAAAGTGCATTGTACTTTGACATGTTCTTTGATACGTGCACCGTCCTTTAAAATAGTATTCACAGTTGAAGCAGCGAGACCTAATTCCGCGTAATAGAAGACAAACTTTGTCCTGCTCCGTACTTCTTAATCATTTTCATTTCTAAATCAATTTTGTTTCGTTTCCTGGCACTGCCAGCACTTTCACTTTCCGTTAATCCCTTTCCCTTAATCATTGTAATACGTTAATAGAAACGAAGAGAAGTTTCTGAAAATTTGTTTTTTATGATTGAAGATTTAATTGAAGGGAAACACATTTCACCATAACACCGTAACGTAAAAACTCACAGAATTCCAGTTATCGCGATTATCGCAAATGCAATAAGATCGAGTTTAATACCTGCTTATAATTAGATGCAGAAAAGACCAATAAACCCGAAAGTGAAAATTGTTTTTATTGTTTTTTGGTAGTGACCTCCAGAAACGTGCTTTAGAAAAATATCACAAAGTCGTTCAAAACTGATTCTTTTAACTGGAACATATGATAACGATGAAAGGGTAGTGCAATTTCCATTATAAAAATTACCTTTTAGAGAGATAAATAGCTAAGGTGAAAATAGCGAAATTTTCAACTTCCGAAGACTTGGAACGAATTACAAAAAAAAAATAATAATAATAATAAAAACAGTGTTACTGGGTTCACATTACGATATTTTCATGATACCTCCATTTATTCCTATAGGATGCAAAATACATTTCCACGATTATTTTTAAGTTTGCACAGGCCGGCAAAAACTTACGTGAAGTCGAATTTCCTTAAGTCGAGAATTACTAAGTCGGGGAGTTCCTGTATTTATAATTTAATATACAGGGTTGTTATGTAGAGGGCTCTGGAGCGAGTTAAATAAGGCTCGTGCTGAAGAGAAATTTGAACAACAGGTACAATAAAGAATGCGCTCGCCATTTATTGGGGAGGGGATTACAAAATTTGTCACTGTGTGGCGCTGTGGCAACACAAATCACTTGAACAGCGCTACAATTGTTCAATGTGTCCTTCGTTTTAGTCAACAACAGTTTCTATTCGAAGAACAGCATCTTCTACAGCAGAACTTAACATGTCAACTGGAATGGCCAGCACATGACGTCTAATATGCTGTCCTTCAGATCTGCCAGAGTTTGACATCCTTCCCGATACACTTGGTTCTTCAAAAAAATCCCACAACCAGAAGTCGCATGGGGTGAGGTCCGGTAATTGGGGTGGCCAAGATGTCTGGAAACAACGACTGATGACAATTCGTCTATAAAGTGTTGCCTTAGCAATCGTTGGTATCCTGAAGGCACCCACATTGTTGCAGCTCTGGTATTGCGAAATTTGCCAACATTTCATAATATCGCTGTCCAGTGACGGAACAGGTGCGGGGTCTAGTCGGTGTTACCTGTTCAAAAAAAATATGGCCCAATCATATAAATCTACACCGCACTCACTTTTGGAGAATGCAACGGGACCTCTTGGATAACTCGAGGGTTTTCTGTTGCCCAAATCCGACAGTTGGTATTCACTTGTCCATTTAAGCAGAAGTGGGCTTCATCACTCCAAAGGATGTTTCCATGGCTAAGTGATATCCACTGTCATTCGCGCCAGAAACTGAAGTGCGTATGTGAAACGAATATTACTGCATCAACATGCTTTAGCTGCTGTAGCATGTGCATCGTGTAAGGATAGTACCGCAACACCTGACGCATTACTAGCCTTACAGTGGAATACGGTATGTCCACTTCACAAGAAACAGCTAACGCACTTGCGCTACCACATGGAGATTGACTTGATAAATCCAGATAGTCATAGCCACATCTTCAACACGAGAGGAGTCCACTCGTTTTCGACCTCTACCTGATTGAACTCCAAGATGTCCTGTCGTTTCAAATTTCTCAATCATTTTGCGGACAGCACAAATAGTCATAGGTCCACGTGGGTCTTATGCGCTTCTGACTGCGGAATTCTCTGATAGCCGCAGCTTCATTGTTGCTGTTCTGATAGTACAGCTTCACTAATAGCGCCTTTTCCTGCAACGTTGTTGGCATTGCGGCTGTAGTGCAGGCAAACATCTACTGTATGATTTTGAAGAGACTGCTTTGCTTTTATACAGTACAGTAGAGCTGAGTAGTGGTGCTATGGCAATAACTTACGATTATGCAAATAACTTACGTTATTTGCATAATCATTCTGACTAAACTTTTTAAACCAACAGCTTTTAAAAATCAATCGCCAACAATAAATTCATGGTTTCGCGAAGGTTATTGAACTGTGACCTCACCTGAAGACACCCACACTCTAATGCATACAATGCTACCTACCATAACTCACGAGTTAGCAACTTGCGCGTGTACCCTAGTCACGCTGTTATCGGTGAGGCTGACCCATTACTTGCGAGCTAACTAGCTACCTTAGGATCGTACTTTGACGCATCAATCTACTCGACGTAAAGGGCTGTCTGGTGCACGAAAATCGTGCATTTCAGACACTGCAATAACTACTACTCCTCGTTTTCGTACTTGCTTAGGTGTTTACCGGGATTTTAATAAGGTTAAAGGGTTAGTTCGACGTATCAATTGCAGCTTTCCAATTGTTTATCTTTTTACACGGGATAATGCTCTTATTTATGTGGCATACCAACTTTCGCAGAGTCTACAGAAAGTCGGGAGATATGATCTGAGGTTTTCGCACTGCTACAATAACTTCATATTTGAAATTAAAAAGGAAGTGAATACTGTGTAATCATTTCCTCCTTTATTTCGATCTTTGGATATTATTGAAATGCTTTTATTGTACTAACCCTGTTGTTATTTCTTAATCAGCTATGGTTACGAACAGGCCCGCTGCGACCCTATGTGCCACCAGTAAACGAAATCAAATTTGCCACCCCAAAATATTTGGATTAAAAAATAAAATAAGGAGTAAATAAAATAGTATTCATTTATTGAAAAAGAAAAGAATTACAACACCTCTCATATAATATAATGAGACAACAAACAAAAATAACAAAATCATTCTGAAATTCTGGAAATAAACTTTAAATTCTAAATGACAGTAATTTCAGAATGTTTCCTTGCTTTAAGAGATGCGAATTTATTAATTATTTCATTTATGTTTTTGTTCCAAATGTTCATTTTCCATTGATATTACTGCCAAATTAGAGATTTGTTGTTGAGACATTGTCGATCGTAAATAATTGATTAATTTTAATTTGAAAAACTCCGTTCATCTGACGTAACTGAAACTGGTAAAGTTAGAAAAATTCTTAGTGCAACTGCTACATTTGGAAAAGTATCTGTAAAATCGTTTTTAAAAATATATTGTAACACTTCAAATGGAGTAATATCGTCTTTAATATAAACCTGAAGTACTCTGAGTTCTTCAGATAATGCTAAATCATCAACATCAAACTCATTACGATGAATGTCACTTAATTTAATATGCAAACCTTTGCAATGATTTAATAAATCATCATCTGACAATTTTTTTTAAATTCAAAAATATTATAAGATATTTTAAATATTTCGACAAGTTCTTTCATATTTTTAAACTTTTCAGTTAACGAGAAAATTATTTTGTCCATAATTTGAAAGAAAAAAATTAATTTTGAAATTTTGTTGCGGATCCTGAATAGCTTCATCTCTACTTTCAAAATCGAAATGCCGTTTTTTAAATCTTTTCCTTACAGTGCTTACTTATGGAAACGAAGCTTCAATGCCAATAATAGTAGCCATATTGTTAGCCAAATCGAGAGTTTTTTGGAATGCTTCCTCTATTCTATTTAATTTAAAATATTCCGTGATATTTTGTAGACATTCAAGAGCTTTATGTATATCAAAATTCGTTTTTTGGAGCATTTTACTTACCGGATTAATTGTATTTAAAATATCATGCCAAATTATAATTGAACAAAGAAATTTATAAGATGTTATTTTTAAGGCTATTGATTTAGCCTGATTCCCTTATGCATTGGTAGTATTACGGCCAAATTTGGATCCACTAGAACTGCAAATAACAAGAGCTTACATCACCAAACCAGCCTCCATGCTAACGATAGTGAAATTATAATACCGTGACAAAACTGACTAAAAAAAATTGAATGGCAAATGCCTAAAAAACGGTACTCACCTTGTATAAATCTGCAATAAATTTATTGGTAAATGGTGGCTGAATTTAGTTTAGAAGAAGCATTAAAAAGAACTAAGGCAGAGAATGGGGTAAAAATATTTTTAAACAAATTTTAAAATGAGCGCAAGGAAGTAGAAGTGCAGATCTCCAATCCTTGGTTGTCATAAAAAGGTTGAAGGACGCGAATGAAAGACTGAAATAAAAGAGAAGCCGGTGTGGCAATAGTCGTTGCGAGAGACTTTCGTTAAATGAACCGTCATCAGTTGGCAAATGGAAGAAAAGTGAGCGCGTGTTGTATTTAAAGTTGGTCTATACTCTCGTGATGCTCTTTTTGACAGGTGGGAACTTTAGCTGCGAGAGGTTCCAAGCCGGTGAGAGGCTGAAGGGAAGTTTTGCGTTAATAATATTGAGATCGGAATGGTGTCGGTACCATTCGATGGTGAGGGCTTCATATTGAATTCTGTAGCTCGATCTAAGTTTAATAATAGTGATGGCAGAGTCAACAAGGGGGGTGTGGTTGTAGTTTTGAGCATGGGTTGTTAACTCAGTGCAGGATTGACTTGTCCTGAAACTGTTGAAGTGGTAGTATGCGCGGGTGTTGGAAGTTGTGGAGGAACGGAATTTGGTGGTAGTGCTGCCGATGTAACAGGTGTCGCAGTTTGGTTGGCATTTTATGAGATATTATATTATTGAGATCATTGATGGGATACTTGTATGTTTCTTTATAAGAATTAAATAGGGAACCTAGTTTATTATAAGTAGAGAAAGTGAGGGAGATGTAGGTATCTTTGAATTTACGTCGGAATTGTGCTGCGAGTTCACTATGGTAAGGGAGAACTATGCGAGTATTTGTCTTGTTACTGTGTCTGATGGGGTTATTAATGTTGTTTTTAACGGTGGATATTGTGTGTTGGATGAGTTGAGGGGGATAGCTCCTGGCTATGAATTTATCGGTAAGGTATTGAAGTTCATTGTGTAGATCGTTTTGTGAAGAGCTGAATTTGATAGCATTGTAGATTTGGTTGTATAGGACGGCTTTTTTGGTACTAAGGGGATGATGTGAAATGAAATGTAGATATTTACCAGTGTGCGTGTTTTTTCTGAAAATCTTGGTATTTAAATGTGTCTGTTGTATAAATAGTGAGATTAAGAAAATTAATTTGGTTGTCCGTTCCGATTTCGAGGTAATAATACAAACTGAACTACCTCGAACTACTAGCTCGAGGTAGTTTATAGTTTTAGCATTTCTTATTAAGTTGTTTGGACCTAACTACTAAACGGAACTGTTAGGTATTTCTTTTCGTCTGGATGCGCCTTAAAAAAATACTGAGACACTAAGGGCGCCGTGAACCGAGAAAGTTTGGGAAACTCTGACATAAAATACACAATGAAGAAATGACTGTTGCAGAAATAGTTGAAGTGTTGACTTTCTCTTTTCATCTATCAATTTCCGATAGCCGACAATCTTCTCTGAGCCCTGGGGAAATAAATATCGCAGAGAACCTCAAACCTTTTGTTTGTGGTTCTATGCGATACGAAAGATTTCATCTAATTCTTTTACCGTTATCTCCTTCGCGGTAACATTTTCATCTGGCTCATTTAAAAATTTGAATTTTAATGCAAGTGTGCATTGTCTTTATTAGCAGGAGACAAACAAGTAACACGTCTTCTTCCGATGGTTGATGGAACACACCGAGGCGGGCAGCAGGCAAACATTTGTTTTGCCCGTACGACTCCCGGCAAGCTTAACATGCGATTCAAATATTTTTCAACTATCGCATAAAAAAAAAAAAAAAAAAAAAGATCGACTTAACTGGAAAGTTGCATTGTGTAAAGCGGTACAATTTTTCAAATAGCGTTAACTGAGAATCGCGTTAATCGAACTCGCGTTATGCGAGGCCTGGCTGTACATCATAGACATGCTCCTTCACCTTTTCCACAAAATCTTAAGTGAAAACCACTTTCCGAGGATATGGAATACGTACTTCGTTAAACCTGTTGCCAAAAATAGCAATCCTAAATCCGCCAAAGACTACAGGCTTATTGCAATTGGATGTTTGCTTGAAAAAAAATTGAGAAATCTATTTTAAATACCATCAACCATCACTGCTTCAGGCATAGACCGAATTATCTTCATTCAGTGATCACACAATGATCGAGACTATTTCGAATCCAATATGCCCTTAACTTCAAGACAGCAGTTAGATATTGTCTTCTTAGACGTTCTATCCGCTTTTGACAGTATTTCTATCTCGGCTATTACTATCATCTTAGAGTAATAGTTCCATATAACTGGGCACGTCTTAGCAATAATAACGAGCACTTTGAGGAAGAGACACATCACTGCCATTAATGGAATTCCCAAAGCGACCTTCCAAGTCAACAGCACTGAATACTTTCCTGGCCCACAATTTGCCCTTTACGCAGACGACTGGACATTTTTCATCACCTCGAACGACCAAATGACATATACCCATGAGCCAAAACATTATGACCACCTACCTAAGATGATGTTGGTCCTCCACGTGCAGCCAAAACAGCTCGTAATCGGCCAGGCATGGACCCTACAAGATTTCTAAATGTGTCTTGTGGTACCTTACGAACACGTAACCAGCAGATCCTTTAACTCCTGTAAGATCCGTGGTTGAGACGTCACAGATCGGAGTTGCTGTTCCAACACAAACCACAGATGCTCGATGGGACTGATGTCTGGGGAATTTGGAGGCCAGGGCAATGCCTGAAAGTCTTCCTCATATTCCGCAAACCAGTCTCGAACAATCCGGGCGGTTTGGCATGGCGCATTATCCTGCTGAAAGACGGCACTGCCAGAGGGGAAGACTGTAGCCATGAAAGGGTGTACCTAGTCAGCAATGATGTTTAGGTAGTGTAGAGTGTATTTAGTGTGAAGCAGTACCAGGGGTTTCCCTTATCTCTGCGATGCTTTCATTGTAAGTGTACCAGTTCACTGGAAAGACCAGAGATTTAAAAGTGTATGGATATTGTATATGTATAGTTTTATGTGCCGTTGTGATGTTTAGGTAGGTGGTAGACGTCAGAGTGCCTGGCACGTGGATGACTGGAACTAGGGTATCTTAGCAGAACATTGCCCAAAGTAATCCACCGGCTTGTTTTCGTCCCACAATGCATCCAGGCGCCATTACTTCCCCAGGTAAACGACGCATACGTACCCGGCCGTCCACATGGTGCAACAGGAAACATGATTCATCGGACTAGACGACCTTTTTCCAATCACTCAAGGGCCACTTTCGATGCTCGGAGCGGCCTGCAGCTATTTCAGAACGGCTCGATGTACTGTATGTTGTGATACAATACTTCCGTCACCAGCATTCCAATCACCGGCGAGTTGCGCCACAGTCGCCCTTCTGTTGCTACGTACCATCCAGGAGAGCCTTCGCTAAATGCGAGCATCAGTGAGCCATGGTTGTCCAACACCTCACCGCCAGTTCGTGGGATCCCCCTCCTTGGACCACTTTCAGTAGGTACTGACCACGGTTGACTTTGAGCACCCACCAGCCGTGCCGTTTTCGACATGCTCTGACCCAGTCGTCTGGCCATTACAATTTGGCCTTTGCGAAACTCGAAGTCCACTGCATTTCCCATCTGAAGAACAAGAGTATAACATTGATTAACGGAGCTCAGTATCAGGTGTTTTTTATACTGTGTTCCGACCCGCGCATGCGCCGTAGTTCACCTGCAGTTGTTTCGATTTGCATAACTACTCGCTGGTCATGTTTTGGCTCATCGGTGTATGCAACAAAGAGCAAACTCCAAAATCGTCGAGTTGCAAGAATACCTTAAGGCTCCGACTAAATGAACACAAGACAGCACAAATGGCTTTCAACAACAAAAAAGTCCAGACACATTGATCTTGGTCTGAAATGGGACGAAAACCTAAACTTCACACCGCATTTCGGACATGTAAAGAAGAAAACCTATGCAGCACTATGGACCTCCAGACAAGAGCTGGTAGGTATCAGGAACCCCGACCGACCTTGTTAAACAATATATTTTAAAATGTGTCATCTCCATCCCTCTCTACCCAGCTTAGATTTCGTCTTCTTCCCCAGACGATTGCATTAAGGTTTTCCTGTGTTTAGAGTACTGGATGCTGAGATAGTTAAACGGGATCACTACTTACCTTCTAAAGGGCTATTTTATATGCCAACTTGGATGTCACACCGTGGTCTCATATAATTATCACAAAAAAATATTCTCACGCTCGCAAAACTGCTGACAGGGAGACAAGACTCGCCGAAAGCTGAGTACTTGCTGACTCAACCCAAATGACTCAAAGGTGGGCAAATAGGACACCATCACCTCAGAGCGCGCTCAAACAGCTCGAAGCCTTCAGCAATTTTTCCCTTCTAACATCATTAAGATGTACAACGATCTTCAAGCAGACCCAGAAAGGTTTTGCACAGAGAAAAAGTGCAGGACTGAGATGTTTCAGAATGCATTACTCCACCTATAAATGAGGTGCCTCCGTAGCCAGATGGGCAGGAAAAGCAGTGCGTGGCACACGCTTGTTGATTAGACCGGGGTTCGAGCCAGTGACCACCAAATACGGAGGATGCGGAAAGGTCAGGGAATGACCACCGCATATCCCCGGAGCAATATGGTTGCTAATGCTCCTAAAAACCAAAGAACAACCTATAAATGAATTCATTAAATAATAATTGCCGGTTATTTTATTAAAAACAGGAAAGGTACCCCTAAGACCAAAGATGTGGAGGTTCTGTAATAATCATATCGCCAGGCTTTGTTTTTTAATATCAAAGAAAAGTGACACCAGTTGCTGGGATTTCGTAAAAGCATCAGGAATATACGTTTCGAGTCTGATTTTTTTAATTTTTTTTTTTTATTAATAACAAAAAACAGCAAAAAGCCTTACATTTGTGAAAAACAGTTTGATATATAATAATAACATATAAAAATAAAAGTAATACAAATAAACTTCAGTAAAGTTAAGATATAAAGAATTAACACAAAACATGAATGGGCTAGAACAACAGTTAGTGATATTCATTTTTAACACTACTTTTATTAATAAAATATCAATTTTATTTTCATTTAACAATGCAGCTATTCTGTTGAAAAATTCAAATTTAAAATGATTTGTCCTAAATTTGGAGATGTGAAATAATTTATGTTCCCTCAAAGGCCTAGGTGGACAATTAAAGTTAATACACGAGAGTAGCAATGGAGCGTCTATTTTGCCTTGAACAATCGAATGTAGAAGGAAGCAGTCAAACGTATTCCTTCTAACACTTAACATGGGAAGGTTAAAAATTTACAGCAATCTTTATATTTAAACATAAAATAATCTAAATCTGAGTTAAAAACTAAGTATCTGATGAGAGATTTTTGAATCCTTTCAAGCGTATTAATATCATTTATACCAAAAGGGGTCCACACTTGTGTTGCGTACTCCAGAATTGGACGAACATATGATGTATAAGCAAGTTTTGGGATTTCAGACCCAACAAAGTCAAAAGAAGCCCTTTTGATTAAGCCAAGTAATTTAGAGGCTCTGGCTGTTTGTTATTTGGTTTTTGGGAATATTAGCAACTAAGGCCATATTGCTCCGGGGATATGCTGTGGTCATTCCCTGATCTTTCCGCATCCTCCGTATTTGGTGGTCACGGGCTGGAACTCCAGTCTAATCAAAGAGGCTCTGACAGTTACTTTATTAATATGAGTTGCGTAAGAGCCATTACTAGTTCTTAAAATTCCTAAATCTTTTATTTCATGAGTTCTATTAATATTCAAAGATTCTAAAGTATAATTGTAATAGATGACAAATTGTTTATGAGGATCAGAAATGGTAATGACATGACATTTATCAATATTAACATCTAGTCCATGACTTTTAATCCATTGGTATATTAACTGATTACCTTTTTGCAGCTCCTCACAATCCAAAGACTGATTAATTTCTTTGTACAATTTCATGTCATCAGCTTAGGTAAGAATGTTGAATTTGGCTTTCTGTAGACAAGCAGATATATCATTAAGAAAAATACTAAAAAGTAAAGGGCCAAGAACCCTGTGGAACACCCCTCTGAATATTAATGAGCTCCGAGTGAACGTTATTATAACAAATACTTTTACAATTATGAAAATAGTCCTGAAATCAAGTAAGAGCAAGTACTATTACACCCAGATCAGCAAGTTTATTACATAAAATTTATGGGAAACTAAATCAAAAGCTTTTTGAAGATCTATATAAATGACGTCCAATTGTCTGTTTTTGTCAAGGGCTTCCCTAAAGTCATGTTCCATTGTAAGTTTGTGATCGTCGAACTTGCTTCAATAAAACCGTCATGAGAGAAATGTAATTTATTGTGGAAGAAGGCAATTAGTTACCTATAAACAATATGTTCTACAATTTTAGTCATTGGGCTAGTTTTGTGGATAGGCCTAAAAGAGGCAGGGTTATTCTTATCAGCTTTCTTATATAAGGGACAAATTGTAGTTACCTTGAGATTGATGGGTAAATGCCCAGTTTTGATTATATTGTTAATAAAGTGTAGCTGTTGTTTACTTAATAACAATATAACAATTTTTCAAAAAATCCATTGGAATATTATCCAGTGTGGTGTTATAGTTCAAATGGAATTTACTAATAGTTACAACTAATATGTCTGTGCTGATTTAAAAATTACAGAAAAGGTCATTTCCCATATCATTCTGAAAATTATTCGCTTAATTGTTTATCTCATTATTTGATGAATATAGCCTTTCAAAGAAATTCTTGAATTCTTCCGTTGTAGGTAATGATGTATTTTTTTCTGTTTTTGATTGCTCTTTATATCTGTTCCAGTGATTCCAAAATAGACAGATTATTTTTCTTAATAGCTGTGGATTCTATTGAAGCTAAATATTTTTATAAGCAATTTTAATTTTATATTTCACTGCTTTTCTAAAATAAGAAAACGTTCTATAATCATTAAGATTATTACTGACTCTGAATTTATTAAACCAATCTTTCTTTATTCTCAAAAGGCTGATTATATCTTGAGTAAATCAGATAGGATATTTAAGTTGTATAACATTTTTTTATCTTAATAGTAACCATTTTTTCTATGATATTTGTTAAATTATGATTTAGGATATCCAATAGTATATCTGTATGTTTAATATCATAAAATTCATTCCAATCTAAATGAGAGATAGCCCTTCTAACCAAATTCCAGTTAGTATTTTTAAAGTCAAAATACTTTAGGTTTATTTGGCTCATTAACTAAAGTAAAATCCAAATGTAGTGCAGTATGATCAGAGTTAAAATAATCTTGTTCGGCATAATTCACTTTAATATCAAAGTTTGAAAATACTAGATCTAGTATATTTTTCCCTCTAGTTGCAAATGAATTTCTTTGAGTTAAAGTCTTAAGAACATATTAAACAGTTGATTAGAAAGGTAACAATTTACCATAGCAAATCTCCCCTTATTAGGGTCCCACAGAAAAGGTACATTAAAATCTCCCATCACAATTGTATTACTATCCATATCAACAGAGTTAATAATTGACTCCATGTAGGTCTCAAGTTTAGTTATTGTAGAAACTTGAACAGGTGGAGGTAAATATAATAAAATCAACAGTAAAGAACTTTCACCTACTTTTAATTTTATCTTTATACCCTCAAATTCCGCCAAAATACTGAAATTTTTGTTAATAAAAAAAGCAACTCCCCCATCTTTAGAATTCTATAATTCTAAAGATAGGTGGGGGAGTTGCATAATTCTTGATTATTGGTGTCAAGAAATAACCAAGTTTCTGTAATGGCCCAAATGTCAAAATCTTCTTGGTTATGTAATTTAATAATTGTGCTTAAAATACTCCTAACAATTTGTAAATAAATATTAACATGACTGTTTCCAGATTCCTTATTTCTCTTTTTTATGTGAGGCGGTTGTCATCTTGATTTAATTGCTATGGGGCTATATTATCGTTATCTTTAATATTAGCGATGTGATATTTGTTAAAAAATACATGGTTTTTATTAAAGTTTTATTTACGAGGTAGCGTGCGATACGATTAAAGACCCTTTTGGGAGAATCGTCATTTTCGTGTGTTCCGATGGAACATCCCGGAAGTGGGACGCCAGGGCTACCCGGACACCACAGCCGCCAGCCTGAATCCTGTTCCCCCAACCATGAAGATAGGAGCATGGCATTGACACGGTTGACCCCTGTATGCAAACCCACTAGGCGATTGATCCTAGCCGGGCCATGTAGGACCACCTGTCTTGTCGCAGCAGGGGCCAAGTGGTGTGTTGAAGTTGGGCCCTCAACAAACAGGATCCCCCTTTCCGAGTTTCCACGGGTTGCAGCGCACGGCAAACACTCCGGATTCCACTGACGTTAGCCTGGAACCTGGGCTGTGGGCACTGGATCCCAATGATGCTAGTCTGGGGGACCAGCAGCGCCACAGGGAGGTCCACTCACCGCGTAAAGGTGCCCACGTGGAGGGGGAGGTCTCATGCATATGCGTCCACCAGAATTAATTATTATTTTTTTTAAATAGCGCACTTTGTTGGCTTCACCCTATTTCACCATCGGGCCATTTGTATTGCTACTGGTGCATTCACTTTCGACCTCCTGTCGAAAGTCTCTATGTCGAAGCAAATAAACTATGCTTGTCGCTTCGACGAAAACAGTTCTCTCTACAGTATGCCTTTAAGCTGAATTTCCAGCCGGATCACCCCCGTGTACATCTGTTTTTGAGCCACGATGGGAAAATTTTTATAACACACGTCCTACTACCAACCACCCATTCGGCATTCATGTTGAACAGCTACTCACTGAGCTTAACATCATGGTAGACACGGTTGCTCGCTCACGAAAACAGCCCGTTCCATCCTGGCATGCTCAAATACGAAAAGTCGAGTGGCATGCTACACATGCACTCGACTTTTCGGTCAAGAATGCGACGAAGCCTAATATCCTGTCTTCTGTCTACCTTCAGCTCTATTCACAACACTGTGCAGAACATACTGACTTCTTGCCAGTTTACAGCCGGCTCGAAGTCAGAATGGTGTGAGATCTGGTGCTGTTTTTCCAGATAATATCTGAGAAGATTCCCCCTTTAATTTAGCATATACACTGCAGAGCTGCATGCTATAGAGTTGACTCATTATCCTTTTCTTTTATTAATTATTATTATTATTTTTTTTATCATTGTTTGATTCGGTTTTTTTTTTTTTTTTTTTTCTTTTTCTTTTGGCTGGTGCAGCATAAGCCATAGGCTTTCTTGCACCATGCGGCCATTACTAATACTTATACTCAGTGGCAAGATTCTTGCATCGGCAGGTTACAAACTATATCGGATTAAGCCTGTAAACCATCTTTGGCAGTCTAGTCTACACAGGGATCGTAAAGAGTAAAGAGAGCAATGCGACACCGTTTTACCCGTTAAACATATTTTATCCGACTGTAAAAGTTTTAGAAATGCTCGGTTTACTGCTTTTGACCATCTGACTGAGCCAATTACACTGAGCCAGATTTTAACTGACAACGACAATGCGCGAGCAGTTTTTAAATTTTTAAAATTTTTTTTTGTGCTTATGAACCTTCATTATCTGTAATGAACGATTTTTGGAGCTCACTTGGAGACAAGCACCTGGCAGAGCAGTTCACCCAAATGATAAGGCACCCAAAGATCCTGGAAGTTTCTCACTCAAAGAATCACATATCTGAAGCTTAAAGAGGAAGATACAAGAAACTCGGCGAAATACAGGCCAACCACCTGCCTCCCAACGATGTACAAGATCCTGACCGGCCGCATAACCATATCAGACCACTTGGAGAGCCAAAACATAATGGCCAAACAGCAGAAAGGATACAAGGGGCTAAGCAAACGATGCAAGGAGCAATTAAACATAGATGTCGCGGGTTATAGCAAGCCTACAAAATGCGCCGAAACATGTGCACAGCCTACATCGATTACTGCAAGGCCTTCAACTCCGTGCCCGATAGCTGGCTAATAGAGGCGCTGAAAGTCTACAAAGTCAATCCGATAGTGACAAACTTCCTAGAAGAAACGATGGTGAAATAGAGTACCACCATTAAGATCGAGAACATCACAATCAAGCCAGTCCGCATCAGGAGAGGGATCTGTCATGGAGATGCCCTGAGTGAGCCAACTCTAGCACTTAACCCGCAATCCACCATGCTTAACAGCAGCAAGAACGAATATAACCTCAAAGAAGGAACGAAGAACTGTACACTCTCATCCACCTGATGGACATAGATGACATCAAGCTCTACGCAGGAACAGAGAAGCAACTCCAGCAACTACTCCGGATCACCGAAGAATTCAGCAATGATATTAGGATGGAATTTGGTGTAGACAAATGCAAGACCCACGGATTGCACCAGGGAAAATTAGTCAACGGAAACTACCAGCTGCAGACTGCTAAAGAGATCGAAGCCATAGTAGAGGGAGGGGCCTACAAATATTATTATTATTATTAATATCAATTTATTTTCCGAAGAAATGTCCCTTTACAGCTATGCAGCTAGAGGACATGAGTTACATAATACTTGGGGATGATGCAGGTTTAGCAGTTACAGTACAAGGAAATTAAGGTCTGCCTGACCGAAAAATACCATCAGAGACTTAGAAGCCTGCTGAAAGCAAAGCTGAACGGAGGGAACACAGTTAAAACTCCAGACACCTATGCAGTCCCAGTGCTAACATACTCCTTCGGGGTCATAGATTGGACTAACACCGAGCTGGAGAATATCATCAGAAAGACAAAGACAATCATGACCAAGAGCTGCCAACACCACCCGAAGTTAGCAGTGGAGACACTGACGACTGCTTGGAAAGGAGGAGCCTGATAGACCGCATCGAGCAGCAGAAAACAGCGATTGCTGTCCTGAAGGATTAATTCCAGAAACACACAGCAGCGCTCCACCAGGCCATAAGGAAGCGATATACCCCACTCAATCTAAGTGGGGAGTCCCCTCCCAACCAAGAGGCACAAACGAAGCTAGAAAAATGGGCAGAGAAGACACTCCATGGCAGACACTACAATGATCTCCATCAAGATCACATAGATAAAATTGCTTCCAATGGCTCACGAGCGGGACGCTCTTTCCCAAGACTGAAGGATTTATGCTCGCCATCCAAGACCAAGTAATCAACACCACAAACTATAGATAATACATCGTCCAGGAGCCTGGAGTGTCCAATGACACATGTCAACGATGCCACTTGGCATAAGAAACGATCCAACCCGTCAACGCCGGGTGCAAGGTGATCACTCAGAGTGAGTACACTCATAGACACGACCAGGTAGCCAGGATAATATATCAGAAGCTAGCAAGGAAATACCAGTTGATCGAAGAAGGTGTACCGTACTACAAGTACGAACCCCAGGCAGTACTAGAGACCCCAATACGCAAGCTGTACTGGGACCGCACCATAATAACGTATAAGACAATCCCACACAACAGACCGGACATAACCCTTGTAGACAAGAAGGAAAAGGCTACCTATCTGATTGACATAGCGGTACCGAACATTGGCAACCTGCAGAAACCCCATGTGGAAAAAATCAGGAAGTACACAAATATAAGAGAGGAGATAAAAGAGATGTGGCTTATGCAACACGTTACGGCCATCTCGATCATCGTGTCAAACACAGGTATGGTGCCAAAGACCCAACGTCACAGCCTAGCTGCAATAGGTCTACCAGCTAACACCTACAAGGAACTCGGGAAAGTCGCAATTCTGAACATCTGTAGGATTGTCAGAGTTCCTCGACCAACAGTAACACCAGACATAACAACAATCATCCAGAGTACTTGGTAGCAATATGGGTCACGAGATGGAACCCCCAATCAGGGAGAAATAATATAAGAGCAATAATAATAATAGTAAATACCGTGCATAAAAATAATGTTTGTCCAGTTCAGCCTTAAATTTGTTTAAGCTATCAACTTCCATAACAACAGATGGAAGTCCGTTCCGGCAATCAATAACTCGCTGGCTAAAAGTAAACTTTCGCACATCTATTCTACAACTGTCTTTCCTCAATTTGAATCTGTGTCCCCTCAGGTTCATAATCTCAGCAAATGGAAGTATCTCATCAGCATTGAGTCTCCTCAAACCATTTAAGGCCTTGTACACCGCAACCATATGAGCTCGCAGGTGCCTAGTCTTTAGATGCTTCAACTTACAGAATTTAAGCCTCTCCTGGTATGAGAACCCCTTTGTTCCTCTCTACAATCTTGTTGCCCTTCCTGTACTCGTTCTAGCAACTCTACATCCTTCCTAAAATGAAGCCATCCTTGTACGCAGTACTCAGGTTTGTGAGACCTGACCATTGCCCTATACAAAGGTATAATCACCTCCTTTGACTCTGCTAGCAAAATTCCTATATATAATTGACAAAACTCCATGACCTGCTCTGGCAGCCCGTCTACACTGCTCAGAGAACTTCATATCCGACTGCACAATTACCCCCTGGTCCTTTTCATTCTCCACCTCCCTGAGTGCAATACCACACAGTCGGTACGTTTCTCTTGGGTTAATGCTACCCATATGGAGTACTTTCCATTTGTCAATGTTCAACTTCAGTTGCCACTTATCATCCTAACTTTTTTAGATCCTGTTGCATTAGCATACTGTCTTTATTATCATTAACAACCCTGCCAACATTTGTATCATCTGCAAACTTGGACATTAAGTCTGATATACCTTCATCGATATCACTGATAAATACGCAAAACAATAATGGGGCCCAGCACCGAACTCTGGAGAGCTCCGCTAATAACATTTGTCCACGTAAAGCAGTGTCCCTTTATTATCATTCTCTGCCGTCTCCTATCCCTTTATCCATTGCAGTAACATGCCCTTAATGCCGTACCACTCCAATTTGTACAGAAGTCTTTCATGCACAACAGTATCAAAAGCTTTCCTGAAATCCAAGTATGTGATATCAAAAATATTTTTTGCATCCAATTCTTTTGTGACCACATCGTAGTATCCAATCAAATTGGTAAGACAGGACTTCCCCTTAACAAACCGATGCTGTATCTGAAGTATTACTGCAGTCTTGTCTAGGTGATCCTGCATCACTTCTTTAACCAGTGACTCCATTATTTTCCCCGAATTATTTGAGCCACCCTTTGAACCCCCTCTGTGAATTGGGGATACATTTGCACATCTCCAGTCCATGGGGACCTCCCCTGAATCTAAGGATGCTCTCCTAATTAAGGCTAAAGGTTTGCTTACTTCCCTCTGCCCCAGGTGCCTTTTTTATGTTTAGCTTCAACAATTTCTCTTCCGTAATTACAAAATCATTTAGCTCCCTGTTAGAGCTTAGTAAATTTGTCCTCCCCCTTCCTTACAGAATTCCTCATGTGTGAATGTAGTTGCAAAATGCTCATTCAGTTTATCAGCTGTCTGAGCAGGATCATCAACAGTCGAACCACCAACATCAAGTGGAGCAATCTGATTCATCCCTTTCCTTCTAGTTTACGTAAGTAAAGAAGGCTTTGTTGTTTTTCTTTGCGCCCTTTGCCTAGGATTTCTCCTAAACAGTCTTCGCTTGCCTAACCTCCTTTGTGACTTGATTACAGACCAGCTTATATCTACCTTAGGCTTCTGTGTCACCTGCTAATTTATATGCATCCCACTTATTTTTCTTCTCTGCCTCATGACATCCTCAGCCTCATTAGTTCATTTGACATCCATTTAGATCTAAATTTGAACAGTATTTCTTAATTGTTTTTATTAAAAACATTCAATGTTTTTATCATCATCATCAGTTGATCCCACTGTATAGAATTCAAAAACTGCCTGAGACCACTTTAGTCATCTTTACGAAATCAAAAACTTATCTTTTTCCTTGATGGTAGTTACGTCTTTAAGTAAATACCACATCAGTAGACTGTGACCACTGTCACCTAGTAGTTCTTTATCTGCAAATTCTTAATGCGTGAGTCCTCACTGCTGATAATAAGATCAAGAGTATTACCCCCTCTGGTTGCCCCTCGAACATGTTGCTGTAGAAAACAATCCTTCAGTAAATCCACAAAAGTCTTGCTTGCGTGCGAGTGACCAATCCACAAGTTCCGGTCAATATCAGAAAAGTTAAAATCCCCATTACAAGTCTTTCTGATTTACTAGTCCACTATTTCTCTGCACAATTGTTCGTGCACTCATCAGAGTCGTTAGACCTATAACACTCCTACTGTCATTTTCTCTTTCCCAGTGTTTAGGTCACATCAAACTGACTGAACATTGCATTGTCCCCCAATGTCAACTGAATTCACTTTTTTAGATTTTATGTTTCTTAACTAACAGCATAACTCTTCCTCCCTTCCTGTACACATTGTCTATATACATTGTACTCCCTACCTAAATTCCAATTCTGCACTGCTTATAGCTCTGTGACACCATATCTCTGATATCCCAACAATATGTGCCTTTGATGGCTAGCAATCAGCACTTCAAATTCAGATAATTTATTTACTATACTTCTAGCATTGGTGTACATGCAAGTATACATGCACTTGTTCTTAGTTACTCTAAAACAGCCCATGTATTTACTTGTTCCAGGATGACTCACAGCAGCTCTTGAAATCCCCAGTTGTTGTTGTTATTTGGTTTTTAGGAGCATTAGCAACTAAGGCGATATTGCTCCGAGGATATGCGGCGGTCATTTCTCTGACCGAAATCCCCAGTAACTTGCTCTCTAGGCTGCTGCTCATTACAATAGAAGCAGTGCAAGAATCGCTTTTGCCTCTGCCTGTGGCTACTTTTAATCTCTTAGTCTGTGAATTCCCTCCCCCAGTTAGCAGTTTTCCGACCCACTTAACAGTGCCTCGTTAGCATTAGCAAATATTCTTGCACCCTTTCTATTTAAGTGTATCCCATCCCTGTAGAAGCTGTCTCCTGTTAGCAAGCACAGACCACGCTTAAAAAATTCTACCCCATGAGCCTTGCACATTCTCTCCAGGACCGAATTGATTGACAAAGCTCTCATCATATACTCCCTCCTGTCGTGTCTGGGCAGAATTGCAGACACTTTCAAATTCAACCCTAGCTCGCGACTTGTTTTCAACGTTTACCTGTACTTGTTAATTAAATCTGCAGATCTCTTATTCTTAAGGTCATTAGTGCCAACGTGTACAACAATATCACCTTTTGTGCCCTTAAAAGATAACATATCCCTGATACCGTCTAAGTGTATGAAGGTTTGCTGCTATTTATAAGTTTCACCTGTCTACCTTCTAATACGATATGCTCCGTTCTATTATTATTTGCATGTCCCTCTGATACCGGCGAGAGGTAGTCCAACACTGGTTTCGAAACCAGTGTTGGACTACCTCTGGTTTTGGACTACCGTGGTTTCGTTTGAGTCTTATTGGCTCGTTAGTAACTAAGGCTATAATGCAACAAAATCAGACCAAATAATAGTATTAGTATTAAAAAAAATAGTATTATTATTAGCCAGATGGTGCGAAGAAGTCCTGGGCTTTTGTTACACCCGCAAAAACAAACGAACAACAAAAAAGTAATAAATAAAATAACAATAATAAACTAAATAAAAATAATAAATAACCTATTTCCGGAGAGAAGCAACTGAGCTTTGAATTTTCCCAAGCTGTTAGCCTCAACCACCCATGTGAGCCACTTACTCCAATAATTAAGAAATTGCTGCTAAAATAAAAAATTTCCGAAATCCAGTCTGAACATCTTCCTCCGTAATTTGAATTATGAACCTCTAATTCTGGAATCATTTATAACCGTGAAAATTTCACGCTCATCTATTTTACTTTCACCTCTCAGAGAGTTTTAAACACCTCAATCAAATATCATTCAAACTGTCTTAGTTTCCAAGCTCTGCAGCCCACATTATTCAAAATCTTTCCTCATCAAAAGTTTGCGGATTCCATCCTTTTTGCTCTATTAAATGGGTGGTTCATTATTCATCCACAACAGAATTCTCCTTGTGCAATATTTTCTTAATAGTACAGTGAGTGGACAGAAATCATGGGATACCTACCTAGTAACGGGTAGGCCCACCTTCCGCCCGGATAACGGCAGTCACAAAATCACCAGCAAAGCATTCAAAACACTGGGATTCATCAAACGGAACACATACAAGTTCAAAAACTACATATATGCGGTTATCCTTTATAAAACTATTGTTCTTCCAGTCCTTGAATTCGGTTCACCCATCTGGAATACTCACACAAAGACTTTAACTAACAAAATTGAAGCAGTCCAAAAATTTTTGTCCGTTACCTTACGTACCACAATCCTCTATTCTATCACTCAGTGTGTTATGAATCGCTGTGCGATTACTTTCATCTGAGGCCTCTGTGCACCAGAAGAGTTACTGCTGACATCACCCTTCTAGCTAAAGTAATCACTGGAACTTATGAAGCATCTGATATCCTTAGCAAAATCAACTTCAATGCATCTTGTAGACAAGTCATGAAACTTACACTGTTTCCCCTTGACTCTCCCACCACGGACTTTATGAAGTTCAGTCCACTGAACAGAATCAGCGAATGACTCTCATTGACTTCTTTGACAACTTCCAATCACTGATGAACTCCATCCACAAGTTTGCCTCTTCTCTTAAACTGCAAAGTGACTAGCTCTGATCTAATTATTTATTGTAGTTTATTAGTATTATGTGTTTTATTATTTTTCTATTCTCTAACTGATTAATTATTACTTGTTTTACCGGTAACTTAACTTAATGTAATCATTAAGTTAAGTTACCGGTAAAAATTTACTCAATATATTGTACATATGATTTTAATGTTTAAATCTATATCAATATTTATCTTCCTGTTGGATTTCATATTATTGTTATTATGTTTATTGTTCTGTTCTCAGATACACTGTTAATGGTTACCTGTTGTGTATCTTGTTATTAATAAAAATAAAAAAACATGGTGAGGCATTGAGTCCACTAGTTCACGAAAGCGTTCGAGGGATTTCCATCCATGTTTGCTGCACCGCTGTCCATAATTCGGTCTCATTCCTGGGTGTAGGATCTAAAGCTCGAACGGACCTTTCCACAGCATCCCAAAGATGCTCCGCAGAATTCATATCCGGTAAACGTGGAGGCCGTTCAGTGGTGGTAAAATCTGCTGAATCCTCTTTGAACCATGTTCTAGTCACCACCACTCTGTGGGAAGGCCCATTGTCCTGCTGGAAGAGTCCATTTCCCTGTGGGTGCACGATGATCACGAAGGGATGCAGATGGTCTGCAAGGATGGACACGTAACCTGGACCGTTCGGAGATGCGTCTAGATGTACCAGAGGTTCCCAATGTGTGCCACTTGAACACGCCCCAGACCGTTACCGACCGTCCACCTTCCTTGAACAGTTCCTTATTGACATGATGGATACATAGCTTCGTGCGGTTTCAGCCGCATACGCGCCCTCCCGTCCGCTCGAAATAACTGGAAACGGGACTCATTGGACCTGGAGACCCGTCTCCAATCATCCAAGGTCCAGTGCCGATGTTCGTTCGTCCAGTTGAGGCGTACAGTCCTACGCGATGATGTTTGCAATGGGACTCTGGTGGCTCGGCGGCTCCCATAACCTAATGTAGCTAATGATCGCCTGATGGTTTTGGTAGAGACGTTTCTGGCACCTCCCTCGTTGAAGTCGGCGGTGATTTGTGCCACTGTCGCTCTCTTGTTGGCTAAAAAAATGCGAGACGGACGTCGACGGTCACGTTCACCCACCACCTTTCTCCACCCACAGCGCTCTCCACGATGAGATGTTATTTCGGAAATGGCGTATTCCCGGTACATTCCTGATACTGTTGAACGGGTATAGTGCAATTTTGTTCCACTTCCGCGATGGAGTAATCCATGAGTCGGGCACCCACTATCACCCCTCTTTCAAAGTCGGTTAACTCACGACGTTTATCCATACTGAGATCGAATTACTGTCTACTTGAACGCAGTGATGAAGTGTACCTATGTACCTGCGAAGTAGTGGGTTTGTCCACTAGCGAGAGGGGTAGCAGCGTCACGTTGCCCAGGAACCCCATGATTTCTGTCCTTTTAGTGTATATAAGTTTTTGAAGACTTCTGTGTAACTTCAAAGCTTATACAGAAGTTATTCGCTCCGTGTGTGAGCTGTCTCGCCAGTTGATAGATGCTATGTAACACTTTAAATTGTCGTAATCTTCTTTTCTGAAATTGAAACCCATTCCTTTGTCTTTAATAACGATTGCCTCTCTCCTCATCATTCAACTTAGAACTCCACAATCACTCCTAGATAGTGGTTCCTGTGCTATCAGCTGTGTGATGTCATCTGGTTCATGGTAGATGATCAGGTCTACAATATTTACCCTCTGGTACTTTCCCTAACCGGCTGATGGAAATAGCAATCATCTAGTTTACTTAAAAATTTTGTTCCTTATGGTGATTTCCCATCCAGCTTGCTTCAATTCGTTAGGGGCAAATTGAAATCTCCCCTAATACGACATTAACACTTGCTCGCAAAAGCCATTCACATATAAATGCTCTCATAATGATATTCACAATCTTGTGAACTGTAGATTACTTTTACTCTAATTATGCCTTTGCTTCTAGCTAAATTCACAAAACACGGATTCTGTACTAGCATGCGTGACTTCTGAATTTGGGACAGCTTTTGATAAGAATAATGACGTCATCACCCCTACTTTACTCAATATATTGCACACGCCCTAGCGAAATTCACCTTCCACTATTTCTAGGAGGCACCATGTCTCCTAATGCCCGTTATGTCAGCACCTAGCCCTCTTAACCAGGAGTTCGAATTCACTAATTTTATTAATATTACAATATACACCAATTTCTAATGCGTGAGTCATCACTGCTGATAATCAGATCAAGAGTATTACCCCTCTGGTTGCCCCTCGAACATGTTGATGTAGAAAACAATCCTCCAATAAATCCCCAAAAGTCTTGCTAGCATGCGAGTGACCAATCCACAAGTTCCTTAAGGTATCTTCAATGATATTGGCAAAAACATTTTGGAAAACTGAAAATATAACAGTTAAAAGATTTCAGTGACCAAACGAATTAGATAGCTAGGTCATAAGTGAACCATAAAAATGCGTAAAAAATGTAAATTTTCTTTATAAAAAAAAAAAAAAAAAAAAAAAAGACTCATTTAATGATTTAATGCTTTTAAATAATGAAAAGTGGCTGACACTTAGTCATTTGTCGGATAAAATCTGACTGAGCGTACAAGGCTTAGTCAGATGACTAAAAGCAATAAAACAGAAAACACATTCTTGTCTATAACATGACAAGTTGAATATCCTAGAGGAAATCCGCTTTTCTGAAATGACTGACAGTTTGCATTACGGAAACTTAGCTTGAACCAGTGCAAAAAAAAAACGATGTGTGCTGCAGCTGTGGGTTAAAGGGCCTTTTCAGATCTCGCTCAGTGTTTCACAGGAGGAGGTGCTCGTTAAAGATACACAAGCATATTTGTGCATCTCTGCTTCTAGACAGACCAAGGAATCTGCAGCCTTAATGATCACAATTAAGGTAAATTTGTTACTAATCGACTTAGCAGCAATTTACATCCCAAGTAGTCCAGATGAGGAAACAATCAACACTGCAATAGGATAGCTGATGAATCGGCTGCATGCACCGGCATGTCATATAATATGCGGCGACTTCAATTTAACTCTGCTTGCGGCGCCTCCGTAGCCAGGTGGGCAGGAGCAGCAGTGCGTAGCACACGCTTCTTGATTAGACCGGGGTTCGAGCCCGTGACCACCAAATACGGAGGATGCGGAAAGGTCAGGGAATGACCACCGCATATCCCCGGAGCAATATGGCCTTAGTTGCTAATGCTCCTAAAATCCAAATAACAACATAACAACTCTGCTTGCCTAAAGTTAATAATATATAAAGCAATGGAAGGCAGAATAGACTTGACTTATTCTGACCAATTTCAATGTTCCAAATGTGAAGGTTGGGGGTCATCTCTCCAAAATTCCGCGTGATGCACAAAGGATCTCGCGGAATACGCTTAAAAATTGTCCAGTAGATTTTGCAGTGCATCTCGTAACAAAATGGTTAACACTTTCGCTGCAGGTTTTCCGACCGTGGTTTCGACCTGGGATGGGAAACTAAGGGCTTGAATCAGTCTATATTGGAAAGGGCAGAAACATTTTTGGGCCTTCTCGCTGTGACTGAATTAATAAGCTTCCTGTTAAGGTTTGCTTGGCAAAAATATCTCGTTTTTCTTCTCTCAAATTGGACGAAAAAATTCTAAAAGAGGAAAAACCCGAAGACGCATATATGCGTTCAAGAAAGAGCGAACGTGTTAACATTACACCCAGGTCAGAGGCATGGTGCACCCCGCAACTGAAGGCCTCTTTTGTCCAAAAGCAAATCTTCTTCAAATTATGGAAACAATCAGGCTCTGCAGAAGACTGGGTATCATCTCTATTGTAAGGGCCGTGTTCTCTGGCACAAACCGCAGCTATAAAACGACAGAACACTAAAGATAGAAAGTGTGTGTGGGGGGGGGGGGATATCTGACTACTGTGAGAATCTACCTACAAATATAGATCTAGAAGGGCGGATGGATTTCATAGCTGGATTCTCTGCAGAGTCCGATGAAACTATCAGTTTGAACGTATCCCAGACCCAAAACACGATACAATTGAATTTAACAGGCAGAAAATAATCGTCGCCATAAATTCCATTTCATTCACGCAACAATAAAATTGTATGTTTTATTTGTAATAAGGGAATATCAATTCCAAAAGAATACAATTTACGTCGCCATTACGAAACGAATCATAAAGAAAAATTTGAAACGTTGGAAGGCAAATTGAGGGAAGAAAAGTTACAGTTTCTGAAATCTGGCTTACAACGAAAACAAAATTTTTTTACTGAAGCAAATAAATCCGGTGAAGCAACAGTTCACGCAAGTTTTGCTCTCGCGCACATCATTGCAAAACGGTTAAAACCATTTACTGATGGCGAATTCCTTAAAGATTGTGTGATTAAGTCTGCTGAACTTCTTTGTTCTGACAAACAACAATTATTTAAAAATATTAGTTTGTCAACCAACACGGTAGCGGAACGTATTAACGAAATCGCTAGTGATTTATATAGATTTTGCAGCATTCTCAATAGCAATTGATGAGAGTACTGTCATCACAGATATAGCACAACTTGTCGTTTTCGTACGAGGTGTTACTGATGAATTTGAAGTAATTGAGGAATTATTGGAAATAATTCCTATGAAGGAAAAACTGGTGCGCAGGATATTTTTTCTGAAATAAAAACTGTAATAGATAAATATAAATTAAGTTGGGATAAAATGGTTGGATTTGCAAGTGATGGTGCAGCTGCTATGGTTGGTAAAAAAATATGGAGTAGCGGTAAAATTAAGAAATAGTGAAAGAAGAAAAATTTCAGAATAATTTTTGCACTATACATTGCATTATTCATCAGGAAGCACTTTGTGCCAAAAGTTCAGACGGATAATGTTATGGAAACAGTAACTAAACAGTAAACTTTAGCCGTGGACGAGCTCTGAATCATCGAGAATTTGTTGCATTGCTTGAAGAAATTGAAATGATACGGATATTATCATTATTATCATTTTCATATTATCATATGAAATGATATTATTTATTGAAATAATAAATGAAATGATTTATTATAACGAGGTGAGGTAGCTAAGTCGAGGAGCTGTATTAAAACGGTTTTTTGATTTAATAAATGAAATCAAAATTTTTATGACACAAAAAAAATAAAACCATCGACGAGCTACATAATGATACATGGATAACAGATTTAGATGTTGACGTAACCGGCCATTTAAATATTCTCAATAAAGAGCTGCAAGGAAAGAATAAACTTATCACCTGACATGTATGCTTGTATTAAATCTTTTAAAGTTAAATTGCAATTATGGGTAACCCAACTGGAATCAAAAAAATTCGTACATTTCCTACATCTTAAATCCTGCCTTATTACGACAAGAATTTGAAGAAAGATTTAAAGATTTTAATGATTTGGAGTCCGATTTTACATTATTTTCATTACCATTAAAAACGAACGCGAATAACGCACCAGAAAATCTACAAATGGAGCTAATTAATTTACAGTGTGATATAAATCTTATTCAAAGATTTGAAGATACAGATTTGATTAACTTTTATTCGTACTTGTCAAAAGATAAATACCCTCAGTTACGAATTTTTGCAATAAGAATAATCGCTTTGTTTGGGAGTACATTTATATGTTAACAGTTTTTTTCGCAGTTGAAAATTAATAAGTCTAAGAAAAGAACCCGATTGACCGATGAGCATCTACAATCCGTGATGAAGATAGTTTCTAGTAATTTTTCTCCAAGGCTACAAACTTTATCAGAATCGAAACGCCATCAAGTGTCAAGTTGTAGTAAGAAATAAAGAAGTTTATAATTATTTACATACAAACATATGTATTTTTTCTGTATGTGGCGAAATAAATTTACAATTAAACCATGTTCGAGGCAAATTAAATTTTAAAAGTAAAATTCCAAACTTATTATAAACTTACACGCAACACATACGCGTCACACCAAGTTATAAATGGGTGGTATCCATACATTAGGGGTAAGTACGGTGCAATATATACATTACACTCTCATTTTGTTAAAAAAACAATTCCGGCCCGTCAGCTGCTTTCAGATCGTGCATTCGACCCGCATGCAATGAGTTTGAGACCACTGTTCTAGAACATTCTGTAGTGTCGATTGATTGCAATTATTGAAATGCAACGAGAAAGCAGTTTTTCGTTCTCTTAGATATAGTGGGCATTCTATGGTGATATGCTTTACGGTGAGTGGGCAGGAACAGTTACTGCATTGTGGGGTATCTTCGTTTCTTAACAGGTAACTGCGAGTGACCAATGCGCAGTCGCGCTAGTACAGTTTCTTCTTTTCTATTTCCTCTCAGGCTGGACTGCCACTGATTGGGTTCTCTCTTTATTTTAAAAAAGTTTATTATTTGTTTCTTTTTCCCATATACGTTTCCACTGTTCTTTAGAGGTTTGTTGTATGATGTAACATAAGGTGCCCTCAAAATTGAGTGACATCGGATTTGAGCATTTTTGACAGCTAAATTTGCTGCCTGTTCATTTCCTGGGATTCCAGAATGTCCAGTAATCCAACAAAAAATTATGCGGTGACCACGTGTATGAATTTCTATTAATTGAGCCCAGATTTTCTATACCACGGGAGGACTGCTGGAGTCCTCCCGTGGTATAGAAAACATAGCGTTTATATAGGGTGTCTCAAAAATACGCGGCATAACTTCAGGAATGAGTTCCTCATATGTAGACAAAAATATTTTATATCAACGTAGTTCCGGAAATGCTTGGTTCCCGAGTTATTAACCGGAATGTCTTATCTCCCGCAGGTGATTTTCTTCATTACAAGGTACTGACAGAATCTGGTGGTTTTCCGTTCCGACCATGTACTCAAATCAGGAGCAAGCGGATATGCATTTTATGTATGGTTTGGCGGACGGCAATGCTCTGGAGGCTCGTTGTTTGTACCATGAAAGGTTCCCAGAAAGAAGATGTCCAGATAGGAAAACGTTTGAAGGTATCACATCGCCGTCCTTTGTGAACATGGGACCGCTACACTTCGTGCTGCCGACAGAGAACGACCAAGATCTACGACTCCTGAAGTAGAGAAAGAGATTTTGGATGTTGTTGAGAGACAATACGAAACATGCCAGGAATTTGGAATCGTCTTCGCGAGTCCATCAGACATCGATGTGAGGCCTGTATTCAGGCAGGTGGACATTTTGAACAATTACTATAAGGTGATGTGAACAGTTGTGTCATAGACAGACCTTCAAAACTCGGAAACCAAGCATTTCCGGAACTATGTTGATATAAAATATTTTTATTGTCTACATATGAGGAACTCATTCCTGAAATTATGTCGTGTATTTTTGAGACACCCTGTATTGTGTACAATTCACAGTACTTAACGAATCGGTATATATGATGGATCGAGTATATGAGGCTTCTTTAATGTTCTCCAGGGCTAATAGGATACCATATAACTCTGTAGTATAAGTACTGCCTTCTGAGGGGAGCTGATTGGCGATGATAGCATCCGGCAGGACTACAGCTGTACCAACTTTACTGGCAGTCTTGGATCCATCTGTATATAGATGTACGTAACTTCGAAACTGAGTGGAATGGGCCAGATGTACTTGTCTAATGTTAATATATAATTTTTTTTTTTTCTCCATTTCTGAAAATATCTGTCAATATGTATCGTGGGTATTTGCCGTGGCTGGGTTTCCATGCTAGTATCTTGCAGTATGTTATTCATGTTGAGTCGCAGCTGGTGCTTAGAGCTTGAAGCCTAAAGCCAGTTAGTTTTTTGAGACGTAGTTTAGTTCAATACAGGTTTTCCCATTTTGTTCTGAATAGATAGTAATAGTGGCATGTGATGCAAGAAAGCAAGCGTATGAGCTTATGTTGCATCAGCCAAAAATAAATAAATAAAAAAATAATAATAAATAATAAATAAATAATAATAATAAATAAATAATAATAATAAATAAATAAATAATTAAAAAATAAAAATAATAAAAAATAAAATTCACACAACCATTCCCTCTAAAATTTTGTCCAGTTCCTCGTTGAATTTATTTAAGCTATCAACTTCCACAACGACAGATGGACGTTTGTTCCAGCAATTAACCACCCGCTGGCTAAAGGCAAATTTCCGCACATCTGTTCTACAACCCTCTTTCCTAAATTTGAATTTATACCCCCTTAGATTGGTAATCTGAGGAAGTGGAATCCCATTAGAATTCAGCGTGCTCAACCCATCCAAGGCCTTATACACCTCAATCAGATCACCTCGCAGGTGCGTATTCTCCAGCCACTGCAATTTACAGAACTTAAGCCTCTTGGTAAGAGGATTCCTTCATTTCCCTCACCAATCTTGTTGCCCTTCTCTGTACACGCTCAAGTAAATCCATATCCTTCCTAAAATGAGGCCTCCAGACCTGTACGTAGTACTTAAGTCGTGGCCTGACCATTGCCTTATACAAAGGAATAATCATCCCCTTTTCCCTGCTGGCAAAATTCCTATATATCATTGACAATCCCAGGTGACCTCCTCTGGCAGCCTGTCTGCATTGCTGAGAAAATTTTATATCTGACTGCCCAGGTCTTTTTCATTTTCTAAAAACCTAAGGGTAGTACCACACAGTTGGTACGTTCCTCTGGGGTTACTTCTACCCATATGCAGTACTTTACATTTGTCTAAACTTCAGTTGCCACTTCTCAGCCCATCTGCCCAAATTTTCTAGATCCGTTACAGTAGCACACTATCATTACTGTCATTAACGACAATGCCAATCTTTCTATCATCTGCAAACTTCGTCACTAAGCCTGATATACCTTCATCAGTATCACTGATAATTATACAAAACAACAGTGGTCCCAACACCGAACCTGTGGGACTCCGCTAGTAACATTAGTCGACGAAGAGCAGCGTCCATTGATTACCACTATCTCTCTTCTCCCACTCAACCATCCTTTTATCCATTATAGCAACTTACTCTTAATACCATACTGCTCCAATTTGTACAGTAATCTTCCATGCGCAACAATGTCAAAAGCTTTCCTGAAATCCAAGTATATAATATCAAAATTATCTTTTGCATCTAGTACCTTTCTAACTACATCATAATATCCAATCAAATTTGTCAGACAAGACTTTCCCCTTAACAAACCCATGCTGTGTCTGAATTATTGCTGCAGTCTTGTCTTCATGATCCTGTAATGCATTTTTAACCAATGATTCCATTATTTTACCCGGAGCAGAAGTTAAACTAACTAGTCTGGCATTACTCGTGTCACCCTTAGATCCTCCGCTGTGAACTGGGGATACGTTTGCACATCTGCAGTCCGTGGGGACTTCCCCTGAGTCCAAAGATGCTCTCAATTATGGCTAAAGGTTTACTTAGTTCCTTTGCCACCTCCTTTAATATAACTGGATAGATCCCATCCACCCTAGGTGGCTTTCTTATGTTTAACATCGACAATTTCTCCTCCACTTTTCTCTGTTATTACAAAATCATTAAGAACCCTGTTGCGGTTTGATAAACATCTGGCATTTTCCTCCCTTAATAACTCATGTGTGAATGTAAATGCAAAATACTCATTCAGATTATCAGCTTTCTGAGTAGGATCATCAACAGTCGAACCATCGATATGAAGTAAACCAATCTGATTCATCCCCTTCCTTTTAGAGTTTATATAAGTAAAGAAGTCTTTGCTGTTTTTCTTAGCATCCTTTGCCAATGATTTCTTGTAACCAACTTCGGTTGCCTAGTCTCCTTTGTGACTTGATTTCAGACTAGCTTATATCTGCTGTAGGCTTCTGTGTCGCCTGATAATTTATATGCATCCCATGTATTTTTCTTCTCTTCCACGATTCTCATTATTTATTTGACATCCATTTAGGCCTAAACTTTGAAAAATATTTCTTAATCGGTATGAAAAGCCTGGTAGCTTCCACGTTTAATTCCTTGAATGCTTCCCACTTAGAATTTGCTGTTGGTAACATCGTCAGTTGGTCCCACTGTACAGAAAAAAAAAAAAAAAAAAAAGTCTGAGACCACTGTAGTCGCCTTTAGGGAAGAAAACGCCCTTACCTTTCTCCCCGATCATAATTATATCTTTAAGTAAATCCCACATCAGTACACTGATCAGTGCCACCTAGTAGTTCTTTTATCTGAAAATTCTTAATGCACGAATAATCACTGCTGATAAACAGATCAAGAGTATGAATCTCTCTGGTTGCCTCTCAAACATGCTTCTGCAGAAAACAATCAACCAATAAATCCACAAAAGTCTTGCTTGTGTGCGAGTGACCAATTTACAAATTCCGGTCAATATCTGGGAAGTTAAAATCCCCCATTATAAAACAATCTGATTTATTGGCCCATTCTATTTCTCTCCACAGTTGTTCGTTGTAATCATTAGAGTCATTAGGCGTATAACACACTCCTCTCATTTTTGCTTTCCAAGTGCTTCCGCGGACCAAAGTTTGGGAACCGATGTTCTAGATCATTCTGTGAAACTGACAACATTTAGTACTCCAAATAAAGACGTAAATTCTATCAAACAGACGTGAATTCACTGTTGGTAAGGATGTTAATGGTATAATGGAAGCAATGAACATGAGGCACGTCCCAGAAGAATAGCGACTATAGACGCTTCTAAGGTTAGCCTTAAGGCTGTGTTATTACACAATGGGGCTTAGAGGGGAACAGGTATCCTGTGTGTTATCAGACACTCAGCCTAAAACACTGATGGATCCAATATCTCTCTATTACAGAACATTTAGGAGAAGTCCGGTTGGCCTGCCTCCCTAAAGTCCACTCATGCACACCTTCTCGATGGTAAGCCCTGTTACGTCACTTAGGTGGCAACGAACGTGTAGAGTGGTTCTCTTCAAGACGCCTGGTCAGCGTGAAGAGGAAAAGACCAAACCCTCCAGCAATGAGAGCACAACAATACAAATGGCCCTCAGTCCCCAGCAGTTTTCACTCTCCCTCTTACGGCAGCGAGAGGATCAGAGTGGAAGCAGAGGGTGCTAAGAATCTCTGGGTACGACCAGGATGCCATGCACGGAAACTGAACTTGGCCTGTTATAACGTACGATCACTCATCGGTGAAGACAGGATATTAGAGCTGGAAAAGGAATTAGAAAATGTGAATTGGAATATCATCGGTTTGGCTGAAACAAGAAGAAGAAATGAATCACTTATAAGTTTTTCAAGTGGAAATCTGCTGCACACCAATGGAAACAGTGAAAGGAGTGAAGGTGGAGTTGGGTTTCTGGTCCATAAAGATTTTAGAAACAACATTTTGGAATTCAAAAGTACATCACCAAGGGTGTCAAGACTAATGTTCAAGATTTCTAAGAGGTACAAGCTAAAGATTATAATGATTTATGCACCAACATCGAGCCATGATGATGAAGAGGTTGAAGAAATGTACACCGAAATTGAGAGCCTTCTAGATGAGCAGAAAACCCACTACACTATTATTATGGGGGACTTCAATGCTAAGGTTGGAAAAGGCAAAACAGCGCAGAAAGAGGAACTATAGGAAATTTTGGAATTGGTGAAAGAAATAAAAGAGGTGAAAGACTTGTGCAATTTGCAGAATCTCAAGGACTGACAGTAATGAACACTTTTTTCAAGAAAAGGGTGAACAGAAAGTGGACATGGAAGAGTCCAAATGGATTAACAACTAATGAAATCGACTTCATCCTCACTAACAGAAGATATATTGTGAATGATGTTACCGTCCTGAATAAGGTAAATGTTGGAAGTGATCACAGAATGGTAAGATGTACACTTGATATAGATGTAGGAAAGGAAAGGAAAAAACTGACTTGAGTAAATAATACAAAGGTCTTTGAAATAACAGAGGAGGAGAAAAAGCAGTATGTACTGGAACTTAAGAACAAGTTTGAGCTTCTGCAGACTGCTCAGGACCAAGATATCGACGAGGAATATTACAACTTTCTGAACGTGATAAAGCCCAAGAAACCTATAGGGAAACAGAAATCCAAAGAAGAAAAAATTAGTCAAGAAACACTTGTCATGATGAACCAAAGACGACAAATGAAGAGCAAGAAAAACACTGACAGGGAGAAAATTGAGTATACTGAGTTATGCAAAGCCATTAGAAAGATTGGTTGGTTGGTTTGGTTTTTAATGGCGCATTGGCAGCTAAGGCGCCATTAGAAAGAGACTCAGAGAGGACATAAGAAGATTTAACACAATAAAAGTAGAACAAGCACTAAGGAAAACAAATGACTTAAATCAGCAGCCATGAGTAGTAATACAGAAAGACAAATGATATTGAAACTGAAAAATAACGGTGGTTTACTTATAAATAGCAGAGAAGGCATAATTCAAGTAGCAGAATACAATACTATAGAGAATTATACAAGGAGCGAAGGAATGATGCTAGCAGTGGGGAAGAAGGATCGCAAATTAGTAACACATACGACTTACCCGATATTCTTCCTGATGAGGTAGAACATGCATTGAAGAAAATGAAGAATCGGAAAGCCCCGGGGGAAGATGAAGTTACTGTAGAGTTGTTAAAATTGGGAGGAAGAGACATAACACAAAAACTGACAAGGCTCTTCACAAAGTGCATTAGAAAAGGTGTGACGCCTAAGCAGTGGAATAATGCAATCATAGTTTTGCTGCATAAGAAAGGAGATAAATCAGAAATTGGAAATTATAGACCAATTAGCTTGTTATCCCATATCTATAAGTTGTTCACAAGGGGCATTACTAACAGATTAGAAAGAATACTTGATGAGAATCAACCGAAAGAGCAAGCTGGCTTTAGGACAGGAGTCTCAACTATGGATCACCTTCACGTAATATCACAGCTAATGGAGAAAGCAAATGAATATAAAACACCATTATGCCTGGCATTTGTGGATTATGAAAAGGTATTTGACTCCATACAGCATAAGGCAATGTTTCGGGCACTGGAAAGACAAGGCATAGATACTCCATATATTATGATTTTGAAGAAAATATATGAGAGTGCTACATCCTTTATTAGACTAGACAAAGACAGTAGCAAATTTAAAATCGAGAAAGGAGTTCGACAAGGAGACACTATCTCCGAAGCTGTTTACTGCTGCCCTTGAGGAAGCTTTCAGAAGATTAGACTGGTCGCAGAAAGCAGTCAATGTGAACGGAGAGTACCTAAACCATTTACGATTTGCAGATGACATTGTGGTCATAAGCCACGATCCCAAAGACTTAGAGGAAAATCTTAATCAGTTATGCACAGTTAGTACGGATTTTGGACTAAAGATGAATATGGCTAAAACAAATGTAATGATGAACAAGTATACCACGGAAAGGGAAATGATGATTGAAGGAGCAGTAATTGAAAAGGTGGAGTCATATACTTATCTGGGACAAGTTATTAGCTGTAATAATGATAAATGGCTGGAAGTCAAGAGAAGAATAAATTTTGGATGGATAGCATTCAGGAAATATAGTCACATACTGAAGAGCAATATCCCAGTTTGTCTGAAACGTAAAATAATGAATCAATGTATACTCCCCACCATGACTTATGGAAGTGAAACTTGGGCACTCACCAAAAGAATGGAAGAGAAGCTAACAACTACACAGCGAAGAATGGAACGAATTATATTGGGAATCAGACTGTTAGATAAGAAGAGAAACACATGGATTAGGCAGCAAACTCAAGTAAAGGACATTCTTATCAAAACTAAAGAACTAAAATGTTCTTGGGCAGGACACATAGCTCGAAGATATGATGACAGATGGACTAAGAAAATAACAGAATGGTACCCAAGAGGAGCTAGAAGAAAACCTGGAAGACAAAGGCGGAGATGGATAGATGAAATTCATGAGTTTTTGAGTAGTAAATGGATTGCCAGTGCTCAAAACAGAAGGAACTGGAAAGTTGCTGGAGAGGCCTTCATCCTGCAGTGGATTGAAAATGGCTGATGATGATGATATTACACAATGGAAATATGCTGCCTTCAATATCTCTTGAGTATGCTGTCCACAAAAAACACACATATGCAAACATGTAGCACATCCTCTTAGGTGTGCACTATCAGAAATATGAGTGGCAGATATCTGGTGATTTAAAGGTAATCGCTATTTTATTAGGACTACAAAAGGGTTACATTAAGTATTGTTGCTTTCTCTAAGAGTGGGAGAGTCGTGCCAAGGATATGCATGACGAGAAGGGAAGTTGGCTTCAACGAAAACCATAAACACTTGACTAAAGAATAGCATTTAATGGTAGTCTGGTTTACCTCCTAGCTGTGTGTACGGGCAACGTGGGGTCCAATTAGGGGGGCCCCTGCGACCAAAAGCCAGACCACAACAACGGATATAACATAATACTACTCACATACCACACGCAATACTTTTGTCTAGCTTTTACAGAGTACTGTATACTTCACAAGAGTACTTAGGGCACAGTTGTCGGAAACCACCGGTGTCGCCCCCATCCCCAAACACTATGGACACTTCATGTATAATGCTTTGTATGAAGTTATAAGGATATTTCTCCTTAGGAACGTTCTTGTTAGATATTCTAATTCTGTTTTTAAGTCTTTTCCGTGATGACAGTGTTTTATTGCGATATGCATTTCAGTAAATAAAACTTTTTTTTTTTTTTTTTAAACACTGTATGGATGATTGGAATGGAAATGTAAAAACTAAACTGTGTGGGTTCTGTTTCTGTAAATACAAGTATGTAATTTATTACTGTTTTGAAAATTTTAATGCTGTATATACTTTGATTAACATTAATTTTTTTTTCAAAAAGGTGTATTGTTTGTTTATTAGAAACTATGAGTGTGTTATCTGTATAACGGATGAAAATTTTGCCTATATGGGGAGATGAGAATGTCGTCCTATATAGAGGCTAATTATATTTTTGATAGCGGGGCTGATATACCCAGATTGTTGTTGTTGTTGTTGTTTTTTTGGTTTTTAGGAGCATTAGCAACTAAGGCCATATTGCTCTGGAATATGCGGTGGTCATTCCCTGACCTTTCCGCATCCTCCATATTTGGTGGTGACGGGCTCGAACCCCGGTCTAATCAAGAAGCGTGTGGTACGCACTGCTGCTCCTTCCCACCTGGCTACGGAGACGCCTTACCCAGATCTGTAGGGAGTCTATATATTTATAAGATACGTGTGCTAGCGTAAGGTTTAACGCAAAACTAGATAGCATAAGGTTTTAACAGAAAACTAGATAGCGAGTATAGTAGTACCAATTAATCAGTAAAATTTATTAATCTTATTAAATTTCATTGTCAATTGAATTGTACTTTTTTAACTAAATAAATACAGCGACCTAGTTATTACAAAGGTAACATCAAAAATTAATACATATAAGTTGACAGGGGATAAGAAAGTCATAACGTAACTCGGAGTTAATCGATACCGAAATACATATATATAGTGTTATAACTGCATTGGGATATAGGTTTAGGGTTATATTTTGTATTGGAATTTTATTGAACTTGAATAGAAATCATGACTCAGACCAGAGCAGCAAAGGAAAAGGCTCAAACTAATGGAAGTGCTGTGGCTGGGGGAAGAACTGAAGCGGAGGGAGTTGTCCTCTGAATCACAGTCTATTGAAATGCACTGCTTGTTTGATGTTTGTCGATCAATCAGGAACGGGACATGATATTGCCAAGGGGAATGCCTTTGTGCGCCAACTAGGCATTCTTATGGGCTTATATGAGAGCTTGAAGGACAGGGTGGATGCCCTCGAAGGATTTAAATTGAGAGCGCCATCAAGCTCTCAGCTGCCCACATCAATGCCAGAGCTTGCACTTGAACATCACGCAACACAGCGGCAACCTCCAAGGCAGAATGCGCTTGTCCCAAAGGAACTAGTTGTAGGAGATTATATTGTCAGGGAAACGGGGAGCATATTGTGAAAAAAGGATAGATAAAACAGGACCAGGGGCTAAGGTTGATGACGTTGTAGGGCAGATATCATCCTTTAAGGCCACAAAGGGTGGTATTGTTGTACACGTTGGCACTAATGATATTAACAGTAGGAGACCGGCAGAATTACATAACAAGTACTGTACAAGACAATGCTGAAAAAAAGCCGTGAGCTAGGGTTGAATTTTAAAGTGTCTGCAATTCTGCCCAGACACGACAGGAGGAAGTATATGATGAGTCTTGTCGTTGAATTCGGCCCTGGAGAGATTGTGCAAGGCTCAAGGGGTAGACTTTTTCCCAGCCTGGTCTGTGCTTGTTAACAGGAGAGACTGCTTCTACAGGGATGGGATATACTTAAATAGAAAGGGTGCAAGAATATTTGCTGATGCTATTGAGGCAGAGTTAGGTGGGTCGGAAAACTGCTAGCTTGGGGGATACACGCAATAATAGATTAACAGTAGCCACTGGCAGAGGTAAAAGTGATTCTTGCACTACTTCTATTAAAATTAAATTGAGCAGCAGCCTGGAAAGCAAGGCAATGGGAATTTCCAGGATTGCTGGGAGTCATAGTGGAACAAGTAAATACATGGGCTATGTTAGGGTAACTAAGAGTAGAAACAGGTGATGTATACTTGCATGTACACCGATGCTAGGAGTATAGTTAATAAATTCGATGAGCTTGAAGTGCTAGTCAAGACATAAGGCAAATATTGTTGGGATATCAGAGGCATGGTGTCACACAGACATCAGCAGTGCAGAACTGGAATTTGGGGAGTACAATGTACAGAAAGGACATAAAGTGAGGAGGGGTTAGTTAAGAAACACAAAATCTAAGGAAGTGCATCCAATTAATGTGGGTAGACAATGCAATGTTGAGTCTGTTTGGTGTGACATAAGCACTGGGAAAAGGAAAAATGAGAGTAGGTGTGTTTTATAGGCCTAATGAATCTCATGAGTATAATGAGCAATTGTGCAGAGAAATAGAGTGGGCCAGTAAATTAAAGTGTCTTATAATGGGGAATTTTAATTTCCCGGATATTGACTGAATTTGTGGATTGGACACTCACACACTAGCAAGGCTTTTGTGGATTTATTGGATGATTGTTTTCTACAGCAGCATGTTCGGGAGGCAACTAGAGTGAGTAATACTCTTTATGTGATTATCAGTAGTGATTCTTCATGCATCAAGAATCTACAGATAAAGGAACCACTAGGTGGCAGTGATCACAATGTGCTGAAGTGGGATTTACTCAAAGAGGTAACTACCATCAAGGGTAAAAGGAAGGTTTTTGCTTTCGTAAAGGTGACTACGGTGGTCTGAGACAGTATTTAAATTCTATACGGTGGAACCAACTGATGTTACCAACAGCAAATTCAAAATGGGAGGCATTCAAAGAATTAATCTTGGAAGCTACTAGGCTTTTCATACCAACAAAGAAATTTGTTCAAGATTTAGGCCTAAATGGATGTCAGATGAACTAATTAGACATATGTTTGTTTGTTATTTGGTTTTTAGGAGCATTAAGCAACTAAGGCTATATTGCTCCGGGAATATGCGGTGGTCATTCCCTGACCTTTCCGCATCCTCCGTATTTGGTGGTGACGAGCTCGAACCCCGGTCTAATCAAGAAGCATTTGTTATGCACTGCTGCTCCTTCCCACCTGACTAAGTAGGCGCCATTAGACATGTGACAGAGAAGAAAAATGCATGGGATACATATAAATTAACATATGACACAGAAGCCTATGATAGACATAGGCTGGTCTGTAACCAAGTTACAAAGGAGATTAGGCAGGCGAAGACAAATTACGAGAAATCTTTGGGAAAGGATGCAAAGAAAAACAGCAAACAGTTCTTTGCTTATGTAAATTGTAAAAGGTAGGGGATGAATCAGATTGGTCCACTTGATATCGATGGTTCAACTGTTGATGATCCTGCTCAGGTAGCTTACAAACTAAATTAATATTTTGCATTGACATTCATACATGAGTAGTTATTCAGGGAGGGGAATGCCAGAAGTGTTTTCAACTCTGGCAGTAAGCTAGATAATCTTGTAATAACTGAGAGTACAATGGAGGAGAAATTGTTGAAGAGAAACACAAGAAAAGCACCTGGGGTGGATGAAACCTATCCAGTTATATTAAAGGAGGCGGCAAAGGAAGTAAGCAAACCCTTAGCCATAATTACGAGAGCTTCCCTGGACTCAGGGGAGGTACCCATGGACTGGAGATGTGCAAATGTGACCCCAATCCACAAAGGAGGATCAAAGGGAGACACAGGTAATTACAGACCTGTTAGTTGAACTTCTGTTCCGGAAAATTAATGGAGGCACTGGTTAAAGAAGCATTTCAGGATCATCTAGACAAGTCTGCAGCTGTAGCTCGGACACAGCACGGGTTTGTTAAGGGGAAGTCTTGCTTGACCAATTTGATTGTTTTTTTTTTTTTTTTTTTTGATTTGGTAGTTGTTGGCGCATCGGCTTCTGTGGCATATTGCACCTCCCAAGGTTTTTGCAGTACTTTGATCCAGCCCGAGGCGAGAATCGAACCCGCGACCTTTGGGTTGCCAGGCAGGTATTTTACCCACTCGGCTAGCCCGGTCGGCCAATTTGATTGTATACTATGATGTGGTCACAAAGGAACTGGATGCAGGGAATAACTTTGTTATCATATATTTGGATCTTAGAAAGGCTTTTGATACTGTTGCACATGGAAGACTGCTGCACAAATTGGAGCAGTGTGGCATTGGAGGCAAATTGCTGTTATGGATAAAGGGATGGTTGAATGGGAGAAGACAGAGAGTGGTAATCAATGGACACTGCTCAATGTGGACTAATGTTATTAGTGGAGTCGTTCAGTGTTGGATCCATTGTTTTCTGTATTTATAAATGATATTGATGATGGTATGTCAGGCTTAATGTCCAAGTTTGCAGACGATACGAAGGTTGGCAGGGACGTTAATGACACTACTCTGCTGCAACAGGATCTAGAAAAGTTGAGCAATGGGCTGAGAAGTGGCAAATGAAGTTCAAAATTGACAAATGTAAAGTACTACATATGGGAAGCAGTAATCCCTCAGAGTAACGTATCAACTCTGTGGTACCACACTGACAGTGGTAGAGAATGAAAAGGACCTGGGAGTAATTGTGGAGGCAGATATGAAGTTTTCTGAACAGTGCAGACGGTCTGCAAGAGTAGCCCATGGTGTTTTGTTAATGATATACAGGAATTTTACTAGCAGGGATAAGGAGGTGATTATCTTCTTATATAAGGCAATGGTCAGTCCACACCGTGAGTACTGTATACAGGTCTGGAGGCCTCATTTTAAGAATGATGCAGAGCTGTTGTAACGAGTACAGAGAAGGGCAACAAGATTAGTGAATGGAACAAAGAGTTGCTCTTACGAAGAAAGGCTTAAGTTTTGCAAATTAGTGTCTGGAGACTAGGCACCTGCAAGGTGATCTGATTGAGGTGTATAAAGCCTTGAATGGTTTGAGCATGTTCAGTGCGGATGGGATTCTTCCTCTTGCTCAGAATAATCGCCTGAGAGGGCATAAATTGAAATTGAGGAAAGATGGTTGTAGGAAAGATGTGCGGACGTTTGCCTTTAGCCAGCGGGTGGTTGATTGCTGGAACAAACTTCCATCTGTCGTTGTAGATGTTGATAGCTTAAATAGTATCAAGGCAGAACTTGACAAACATTTGGGTGAGTGGATGGGTGATATAAGGGTTTTTTTTTTTTTTTTTTTTTTTTGGCTGATGCTATAAGCTTGCTTTCTTGCATCATGTGCCTTTGCTAATGTTTGGTTTGGTTTTTTTTTTAGGAGCATTAGCAACTAAGGCCATATTGCTCCGGAATATGCGGTGGTCATTCCTTGACCTTCCCGCATCCTCCATATTTGGTGGTGACGGGCTCGAACCCCGGTCTAATCAAGAAGCGTGTGCTACGCACTGCTGCTTCTTCCCACCTGGCTACGGAGACGCCGCCTTTGCTAATGCTAATGCTATTTGTTTGTAAGTATCGTTGTTGAATTTAAACCGTTGGGCTTCAAAAATTAGGGAAGCCAGTGCGACAGTGTTAGACATTGAAATTTTACTTCGCAATTTTAATTCATTGAGTCTTGTGAGCCATTCTTTTAATTGTTTAACGATTAACATTATAGGCTATGTTAACATTAGCATATAGCGTCGGAGGAAGCAAGAATATCTGGGTCTAATATTTCAATGTTTTCGACTAAGGACATGGGCTGTGTTTTAAATTTTGAAAATCGTATGGGGGGGGATATTATTTTTTGTTATTTTACTGTGCAAAATGAAAGATTGGGAAACGTAGACTTTATACGAAACAATGGGCCGGATTGGTTTGTCTGGTATATGTAATTTCACAGTTCCGAACACATGTGGCATGACTGTTTCTAATCCCTGTTGATTGTAATGTATAGAAATCTGTACATAAATCTATATATGTAATGTATATAAATCCAGAAAAACTGCAGCATAGGAATTGATACGATCACGAAAGCCTCCGTCACGTTCTTGGTTTTAAGCTTCAAATCATTACAGACGTACATTGAAAAAGTACACCTTTCTCTATGTGATTATTTTAAATAGTTCATTCCATTTTAATTCGTTATCTAACTAATTAAGCAGTTGAGAGGTAACTTCTGATTTTTATGTTTTCGTGGCTCTCTCTGTTTTTTTTTTTTTTTTTTTTTTATCCTGCTGTGAGCTTCACTTCCCCCTAGATATAGCAGGCTCTACCTCACAGCAGAGCCTAACTTGAGAATATGGGCGCCCTTGGCAAAAGTTTTTTGGGGCTCCTGCAAGGTCTATCTTTGGAGTATTTGGTCTCTAGGCAAAATATTTTCCGAGGATATCCTACGCCCTAGTTTAACAATAAAAAAAAAAAAAAAGAGCATAGGGGGACTCGAAAATTTAGGATTACACAGTCAAAAATAGTCCAAATTAGTGTTATTGACAATACGAAATAGTCCAAAATTAGGATTACACAGTCAATATAAAAATGTAAAGCAAATAAATTTGCATATATTTTTAAGGAAATACAGCAAAACGTTGATGGGACTAAGGTTCGATTAATCAAATAGTTCGGATAATCGCACATACATGAGAATACCCAGTTTATAAGAAACGAAGTGTAATTAGGCCTACAATTAAATTATTGTAGGCCTTTTACAATAGTAATATGCACGGGTATTACTACTGTATTTTGAAATATGAAGTATTATAAAAAATAATTGATTTAGGAAATGGTTTGTAAATAATAAACAAAACGCTTTGAAGAAACAACGTATATTATATTTATTTTGAACTTACCTAATTGTGATTCATAGTTGAAACCATTGTAAACACTTTTTTTTTTACATAAAAAAATAAACAAACTCAAGTAATTGCATACAAATAAGAGTATAATGAATCTTGTGAAGGTTTATTTTTTAAAATAGGTATTCTTGAATTTTTCTTTGAACCATGCGAGATTTTCTTTTTTTTTTTTTGCGGCGAGGTCTCTCATCCTCTTTAATAGCAGTGTCTCCGTAGAACTGCATTCAGACTGTTGCTCACACCATGCCATTGCAGTTTCTAGCGCAGTGAAGGCCTCCACATGAGCGGGCTCGCTTCCTCTTCGTCATTAGAATCACTTTGATTCAAGTCAGCGCGTTCTTCATCCTGGCAACAATTTCTTCTACGGTTAAAATATGATAACCAGGATCATTAGCATCGTTGTTTAACGATGCCTCTAAATCATCTTGCCCACATTTTGAAAACCAGGGAATACCTTGAAATAAAGTTACAATCTCACCTACGTAGACTTTATACGAAACAATGCACATGTGTGACCATCTCTTCGGCAGCACCCCAAAGTTTATGCCATGCCTTTTTCACATTTCCCTCCGACAACAAGTTCCTGGCATCTGCTAACATGTAGCAACCTTAACGTTGAGCTTCTTTTAACACTCAAACCACGGTTTCTTCATCTCCCTCCGGTAGCAGAAAGCGATGCAAGACTTGTTTTATGTACATCTTTTTTTAGTTTTTCTATAACAGCTTGATCCATTGGCTGCAGCGGGGCTGTAACATTTGACGGTAAAAACCTGCCAATGAAATTCTCGTCAATTGAATTCAGTTATTTAAGAGGAGGGCGAGATGGTGCATTATCGATTATAAACAAAACTTTATCAGCTTTACCCCTCATTTTCTAGATGCCTCTTCACACTTGGAATAAAATCTTGGCTAAACCAATCCAAAAAAAATGTTGGAATTCATCTAAGCATTTTTCAGTGCTATATCGTATTGGTCGGAAGTCACACCTTTAAAGCACCTTCGATTCTTGCATTTTCCATTCACCAACAAGGGTAAATCATGCTGTCCACTTGCATTTGCACCCACCATAACTGTAACACGCTGTTTGTTAGCTTTGAAACCAGGAGCAGCCTTTTCGCGTAGCGATGCAAGTGATTTAAGAGAAAGTAACTTCCAGTTAAGACCAGTTTCATCTGCATTGTAAACGTCATCCTTGGGAAAAACTTTTCCTCCGCTATTTTCAGCAAAGACTTTAAAAGTTTTTAACTCTTGTATTTAAAACAATTTTAACTCCTGTAATGACAAATTATGACTATTTCTATGCTATACTGCATATATCATCGAATAAATAATCAGAAACGAATGCATTAAGCGGCAGGATTAATATTTCAGCATAATAACCAATGCACTAAAAGTAGGTACTGTAATTTACGTTCTACTATATATACAAATCTGAACATATTGGCGGCACCCGCATTTTCACTAGAAGCTACATTACAATTTGAAAGTACATATATTTTATTTCCAAATTTTATAAGGAACACGAGCAATTATGCATTTACGGGACATGATATCAACCATAGAACTACTATCTTAAAATCCTGGACGAGACATCATCCCACAAAAGACTATCCATGATTCTGGGACACCATCCCATGATGACTTTTGCAGCTTGCTATACGCCTCTTGGCGATCTGAGCCGGGTGCCCTTGCCTGGCTCTTTTTCACTCCTTTTCCCAGGCGGTGGGGAGAGGAGACTGCATCTACGTCTCCTCCCCGTGGGGAATGAACAGCCCCACAAGCCATTCCTGGGGATGCCTTCTCTATTGGCCTCATATTTCTGACTTTTCCTCCCAACCTTCAGTCTCTCACTCTCAGTCTCTCTCACTCTCTCTCTACCTTCACACAAGCGTACGTCAGTGGAAATTAGAAATATCCAAATTCAACACGTTCACGACCCTTTCGGCCTAGCAAAATTCTAGCGTAATTCTTCCCTTCCTGTTTATTTTCACATAGGCCCTAGCCACTGAAATCTCAGGAAATCAGGTGGCAGGGTCTGCCAGAGTTCCATTTAAAATACTTGTGTACCTGGGCTGCCTCCACGGGGCCAAGTGTGAGCAACGGTGGGCCCCAATAGGGGTCCAACGGCTAAATGACCAGATGAAAAGCGGTATACGACACGACACGTAGACAAAATCCATACACTTTTAAACCTCTGGCATTCAGTGTTCTGTTTCACACCCACAATGTATACTACGTGGAGTTGGGGGAACCCCCTGGTGCCGTTTAACCCTAAACACACTTTACACTTTATGCATTTACAGGGACTAGGCACATGCCTAGTTTGCCTAGGCCTAAGACAGGCTCTGCCTCCCAGTGAATGTAACTGGGTGGCTAAGATGTTTACCCCCTAGCTAGCTGAACGAACCATAAAAAAGGCGGATAAGAAAGAGGTGTTTTTTTTTTAATAACCAATTTCAGTGCCCTCTACTCGTTAAACTTGAGTTTCAAGCAGTGGTTTTATACACCAATGAGCCAAAACATAATGACCACCTACCTAATATGATGTTAGTCAACCACGTGCAACCAAAACAGGTCGTAGCCGGCGAGGCATGGACGCTACAAGATTTCTAAATGTCTTGTGGTATCTGGTACCAACACGTAACCAGCAGATCATTTAACTCCTGTAAGGTCCATGGGTGAGACGCCGCAGATCGGAGTTGCTGTCAGATGCTCGATGGGATTGATGTCAGGGAATTTGGAGGCCAGGGCAATACCTGGAAGTCTTCCTCATGTTCCGCGAACCAGTCTCGAACAATCCGGGCGGTGTGGCATGGCGCATTATCCTGCTGAAAGAAGGCACCGCCAGAGGGGGAGACCGTTGCCATGAAAGGGTGTACCTGGTCAGCAATAATATTTAAGTATGTAAAATGTTTTTAGTGTCTAACGGCACAAGGAGTTCCCCAATTTCCACTTTGCTTTCACTGTGGGTGTGCCAGTTCACTGGAAAGGCCAGAAATTTAAAAATGTATGGATCTTGAAATGTGTGGTGTCGTGCACCGTTGTTCTGGCTATTTAGCCGCTGGATCCCTGCTGAGGCCAAACGTTGCCCCACTTTTGCCCCGTGGAGGCAGACCAGGTACATAGCAGTTTAAGTTTATTCTGGCAAGTCCTGCCACCTAATTTCCTGAGATTTTAGTGGTTAGGACCTAAAAAAAAAACTTAACATCGATTGCGCAGGGAGATGTCGCTTAAATAGGAAAGGCCAAGATTGTGGACGAAATCTAATTTGGACATATTTAAATTTAGGTGTGTAGGTCATATGATTGCTTTAAGATAGAAGGGGTAAGGAGACTGGAGAGTGAAAGGTAGAAGAATGAGGTTAATAGGGAGAAGACCTAAAGTGAATGTCAGCGGGGCATGCCCATGCACCGGCAGAAGGAAGAAGGAAGAAAAGGGGTAGCGAGGAGAGGTCAGGACCGTCTCCTTCCCCTGCCAGGGTGGGAGTAGAAAGAGCCGGACAACGTAGCCAGCACAGATTGCCAATATGGAGTGTGTGCAGCGAGGCTGCAAGCTGATCCGGGCAGCATTCGGTGTCAAGTGGCCTTCTCTAGATAGATAGGTGTGTGTGTGTGTGTGTGTGTGTGTGTGTGTGTGTGTGTGTGTGTGTGTGTGTGTGTGTGTGTGTGTGTTATCGCTGCTGGCTCCTGGGCATTTGCCCATCTCCACCTTGTTCATCTGTGTCGGCGCAGAACCTCTGCAGAGCGGGCCCGAAAAAGTGTTGGCCTAATGTGCTGGTTTGGGTCCACTATCACCTGTAGTGCTAAAACGCACAAAATCCCGCGCCCTCTGGAGACAGTGAAATACCACCCACCGGCAGTCCCCCTCCCAGGTTGCCCAAACCAGGGAGTCAGCATAAAAAAAAAATAAATAAAATAAATGTCAAAATTAACCTATTAATTATTTTACTCAGAAATTCTGATTTTTACCTTACTTAAATTAGCTAACATATTGCAAGGAAATTTAAAAGTTAAAACTTTAACTATATACAAAAGCATTTAAAAGGATAGCCGGTGGCAAGTGTCATAATGAGACTACCGCCACAGGAAGCATGTTGATATTCGTCTCTTCCGCTCCAAGATACACAGCATTGAAATACACTACACTTTAGTCTTCCACGAGAAGAGGCATACTAGAAGTAGATGATAAAGCCAGTAGCATCAAACAGGGAAACAACAGCTGCAATGAGACTGTTTCTCTATAAAGCACTGATTGCCATGCAGTCAAATTCAGGAAAATTTGACCAAAATTTAATGGTGATGTTGTTTTCTATGAACAGCATAATTAGACAGTCAAAAGGCCATTAATATTAGCTGGTCCAAAACGGTGTTACTCAACTTGAACTATCAACCTTACAAGAGACCGCTGCCACGGAAGAGCATAATGATCCTTGTCATCATTCCAGTCAAAGGTACTTAACAATTATAAATCTTGCTTTTCAATCTTCCACAGAAGATATGTAGTAGATAAAGATGACAAAAAACCCCAGCGTCAGGAGTGAGGTCAACAGCCACAATGAGACTGTAAGCTTCTATAAAATATAGTTTTACAAATCATTATTTCCCACGCAGTCTAGGAAATATTTTGGTCAGAAAGTTAGAAGTAATGAAAGTTGCTGTGAACAGTCGCAATAAGACTGTCACAGCACGATTTATCTTATCTAATCTAAAAGTGGCGTTTTTGACATGTAGTTTGAATTTTATATTGAACTATGTGGTATTGGATCAGTATGGTGTCTATTAGGGCTTGCAAACCGGTTTTATAAAACCGGTTAAATCGGTTTTCATATTGAGTTGCTAAAACCGAAACCGAGCTTCTAAAACCGGATTCGAATATTTTCTTAGTTAGCCCTCGAATATAGTTTATTGTTATGCACATTTTCTTTTGTTTCGTCGTTTGTCTGGATCGTTCAACTGCTTTATGTTTTAAACATGTTTTTTATTTTATTTTATTTTATGTTTAGATACGAATCTCATGGGCAAGTGGCCCAAATCTAGGAGCGGGTACCTTTTTATCTTCCCACCTGTATCATGGCACGATGTAGGTGTACTCATTTACGACTGAGTGAGTCGGAGCGATAGCGTAAAAGAAAATGCACAACATTTCTCCGTTCCATCTATCTTGTTCGCCAGGCAAGTTATGGAACGCGCCTTATTGATGGTTACCCACTTGAAACAGATTCGCTGAATATTGCATCAAATTTCGATCATAGAAAGTTTTTTGCTTCTTTATTCCTATTAAATTTGCGATCAAATGTTCTTCAAAAAGCAGCTTCACCAAATTTAGCCTTTATGTAATTTTGAAAATACAGTAGATTTAATTGGGGAAAAAAAATTGCAAGTAAATAAATAAAAATTTTCTTTCGTGAAAATTTTGAAACTTGCCTCGTTTAGACTCTTCATTTGGTGCTTTCGGGAGTGACGCATAGTATTGTGCCTTTGTTATCTTCAATATTTTTATTTAAAATTGTCGGCGATATAAATTCCTTCTAATTAATATTTATTACTCTTAATATTTCTAAGATGAAATCAAATGTATGGAATTATTTTGCTCGAAAAAGCAAAGATAAAGCACAATGTTCGAAATGTCAGAAAATAATGAAGTCGTCTGGAGGATCTGCATCATCTTTGATGTTGCATTTAAAGAAAATGCATCAGATTGACATTAAACAAGATAACAGTGAACCTCCCGTAAAAATGGTAAGAACATTAGTAAACTTTATCGTTATAAAATCTAGGGAAGAAGAGATTTCAAAATTAGCTGCTTTAGATGGATTTTCTTTTAATTCAATTGCCAAGAGTGAGTTTATACAATCAAGTCTTCACCTTCAAAGAAATAAATACGATAAATTACCACCAGCCTCAGTGAATGGAATTAAAAATATGGTTCTGAATTATTATAAAACTAAGAAAGAACTCATTCAGCATTTCAAAAATTCATTGATTTTGGGTGCACGGTATTCATCGACTCTAGACGAATATACGTCTATACAAAATAAAAGGTATATGAATATAAATGTGCATTCAAAATACAATCATTGGTCGTTAGGTCTTATGGAGATTAATGGTTCACTTGATAGCAGAAGAACTGAGCAAATTGTGAAGGGACACTTAAAGGAATTTGGTTTGAACTTGGATGAGGATATTGTTGCCTGCACCACCGAAGGAGCAACAATGATGATTAAGTTTGGCAAGCAAATTACGCCTATCAACAATGTATAGCCCATTGTATACATCTGTCAGTTATAGATGTACTTTATGAAAAAGCAATCAATTATGGTGCCACAGTCTTTGAGTCTCCCAAAGACAATGAAGAAAATGAAAATAATGAAGAAAGTAGTGATGATGAAGAAAGACAGAAAGTCATGCTTTATCAAACCGACTTTACCGATGGGCTCATTTATTTCTTCAATCCAATGGCCAATATTGCACAAACTATTAAAAAAGTCAGAAAAATTTGCAAGCTTTTTCGAAAATCGCCTACCAAAAATGACATATTACAAAATTTTGTTAAAGAAAAATTTAATGCGAAAGAATATAAACTTAAGAAATTTATTATAGTTACACACAGAGCGTACAAATAAAGAAGAAATATATGAGCTTTCGGCTATATGGTAGCCTTCATCAGAATTAAAAATACATGAATGGCAGTTGGAATGGAGATGTGCACTGCCAGGTGCGTGAGACGCGAGGTTTAATTGTTTGTTGACGCTTGTGGCTGTGACGCATGATGACGTGGCCAGCGTTTGTCCAATGATAGAACTACTGACTCTGTGATCGGGTTGACTTGGCAACCACTGTTCCTGTTCAAGGATTTATCCGAAGATTTTATATTTAACGATTCCAACCAGGTACGCTTTAGGTAATGGTGGGATCTGTCTACCACCACGACATCGCGGTGTGGGTCGATGTCGTGGTGGGCTGTCCAGACATGCTCGGCGATAGCTGAGTGTTCTACATCCGCTAAACGGATCGCTCTTTTGTGCTCCGAGAGACGTTTCTCGAGTCGACGTCCAGTCTCTCCAAGGCTCATATATTTCTTCTTTATTTGTACGCTCTGTGTGTAACTATAATAAATTTCTTAATGAATCCAGAGCGCGTAGGCCTGTTTCGTTAATATAAACTTATATTAGATTGCAAGACTAGATGGGATAGTACATTCTATATGATTGAGAGATTTTTGAAATTGAAAAATTGCATTCCAAATGCTCTATGTGCAGTACTGTCAACTGAAGCTGTGTCTGACGATGACTGGAAAACACTTGAATTGCTATGTGAAACTTTGCGACCAGTTGAAATGATTCTGAAGGCTATAACCTCAGAAGATACAGACTTACTTAAAGCAGTCTTCAATAGAATTTTTGCTTGCTAAGCTTGATACAGCAGAAAACCGATTTGCTTTAAAGTTTCACTAAAACCTTTTGCAGCGTTGCAAAGCAAGACGAAATTGCCAAACTGTGGCTTTGCTGAGCTATCTACACAACCCCAAAAAGTTTAAGAAAGAAGATTCAGATTTAAGAACTTTTGATTTTCCAATTCAATTTTTGAAAAAGCACGCTGAAGAGATTTATCAGAGATTATTTGCAAAACATTCCGAAGGAGTCTTAGCGTTGAATGAAGAAACTGAAAATAAACGAACTGTTCTTTTAGAAGAAAACAAAGACTCGTCTAGTTCCGATGTTGGAGATACACTCATGCGAGGGTATGATAGTGTAATAAAGAGATTAACTGAAGAGCCTTCAAAATATCCGAGTGAATTGGAAATAAGCAAAGAATTTAAACTTTTGGAGGCAACTAGCAGTAGAAGTGAAAAGCTGGAGAATGTTTATAGCGCACTGCTGACCATTAAACCAACAAGTGTCCAATCTGAGAGAGTGTTTTCGATCACTGGTCTCTTTAACACAAAAATAAGGTCAAGTCTATCAGGAAAAATGCTTAATATACTGTGTTTTTTAAAGGATCATTTTCAGAAAAAAGCTGAGCAATAAATAGTAAAGTAATTTCCCCAAGCTGTTTTTTTTCACATTATTTTTATTTATTTATTATTGGGCTTATTATTTTTTTTTGTTTACTATACGAGAAGATAGTTTATTCAAAGGATTTGAATACAATTTGTAATTTTGTGTAATCTCAAGCCGGTTACTTTTTTGGAGCATTTTAATTTTTTTATTTTTTTTTACTATAAGAGGTGATAGATTTTGTTTAAAAGATTTGATTACGATTTGTACAATCTACCCAAGATAAAAAAAAAAAAAAATACCTGTGTTATAAGCTTTTAATTATTTTCCCTAAGTCTGAGAAAATCGGTTTTAAAACCGGTTTTAAGAGTAAACTTCGGTTAAAGCCGGTTTTGAAATTTCTCGGTTTTATGCAAGCCCTAGTGTCTATTTCCAGAGTCCAGCAAGCAGGAGGTTACAAGATTCAAACAATGAACTTAAGAGTTCCCCCCCCCCCGCAAGTATTCCAAGGGCTTCCCTCCTAGTATTGATATTTTTATTTACATTCTTTACTTGATATCTGCCTTATTTACAACAAGTGGTGTTCCAACGAAACACAGTAGGCTATTTTGTTCATTAAAATGCAGCTCATGCAACTTGTACACCAATTTGATTTCAATTTAATTAACCAAGCTGATTCCTAAGTTCAGTTCTCTTCTCTTCTGAAAAACTGACACTGAGAAGATCGGGAGGGCGGCAAAATTTTGTTCATTTTCTAGAAGGATATGAACTTTATCCACCAATAGGTTAGGGAGCCTATTTATAAGATGTCGTCTCTGTTCCGAGTACAGTGGGCACATTAACAGGACATGTTCCCAATCCTCGTTCCCAGATCTGTTCTACCACAAGTGTAGAACAGATCTGGCTCAAGCCCCATCTCATGGAACTTAGCCCTGAGAGAACAGTGGCCTGTTAGTAAATATGCTATAATCATAGATGACGCGAACCATGAACAGATATTTGCCCATTATTCCCGGAGAAATCACTTGTTGAATGAACTATTTTGTTGCCAGTCCAGAGCACAGATTCGTCCCATCTAGACTGCTAAATAGCTGTTATCTCAGTCCAGATTCTTTTCTTTTCAATGTTATTTGCTAGGTCTGATGTTATGTCCAAAAACTTTGTAGATATCCCTTTCTTTAACTTGTAGATTTTGCTTCTGAATAAAATATATAAATCCATGGGCATTTCACAACCAAGAATTTGGAGTGCATTATTTGAAACCGTGCGAGCGACGCAGCGAACAGATCTTTGAATTGATGTTAACTTCCTCTTCACAGCAACCTTAATAACATTTTGATACCAAACACTTGCAGCGTACGACACAATAGGTAAGAATATCTAGGTAGATAGGTGGTCAGACGGCCTGGCACATGGATGACTGGACCCAGGGTATCCCAGCAGAACATCACCCAGAGAATGACAGCACACGTACATGACGCACACGTACCCGGATGTCCACATGGTGCAACAGGAAATGTGATTCATCAGACCAGATGACCTTCTTCCAATCACTCAAGGTCCAGTTTCGATGCTCGCGTGCCCATTATACATGATGTCGCTGGTGAAGCGCGGTTAGCATGGGTATTTGGAGCAGCCTGCGGCTATGCAGCCCCATTTTCAGCAGAGTTCGACGTACTGTGTGTTGTGACACATTACTTTCCTCACCAGCATTCCAATTACCGGTGAGTTGTGCCACAGTGCCCTTCTGTGGCCACGTACTATCCAGGAGAGCCTTCGCTCACCTCAAGCATCGATCAGCAGTGGTCGTTCAACACCTTGTTGGCGGTTCGTGGGTTTCCCCCTCCATGGACCGCTTTCAGTAGGTACTAACCACTGCTGACCGTGAGCTTCCCATTAGCCATGCCGTTTCGGATATTGTCTGACCAGTTGTCTGGCCATTACATTTTGGCCTTTGTCAAACTCACTTAAGTCTGCTGTCTTTCCCATCTGAAGAACAAGATTGATTAACTGAACTCTGTATCAGGTGTTTTTTATACCTTATCGTGACCCGCGCACGCACCGTAGTTCACCTGCAGTTGGTTCTATTTGCATAACAACTCGCTGGTCATAATGTTTTGGCTCATCGGTGTATAGCTGGTGTTTGCTCACGTTATTGGCATTCATCTTTTAAATTTAAATAAAGACAATATACACGGTTGCTCTGTGTATATTGTCAGTAAATTGCGTGTTTTTAATCCAGCAAAACAAAAAAATCAACGTTGATTTTCTGTTTTGCTGGTTAAAAACCCTAGCTTCCGGCAGCAAAACCATGCTATGGCGTCTAAGACTAACTCGGCCATGTGGTGAAAAAGACCCATAAAAATTCCTTCCGCCATCAACAGATTTTGAACTTAGGTCTTTTCCACCCGGTGCGAGGAGCACAGTGATCTTTCCAACTGTGCTATGAGGGCATATTGCCAAGTATATACTTATAAACAGCAGAGTATATATACAAAGACAAAGTTCCCTTCATGGCCGGAAATATGGTTAGGAGATTTACATAGTGAAGAAATAATTGCCAAGGAGGAAGCTGACATCAAGGTATCCAGTATCCTCCCCATTGCTAATATAGTTTGGAAAAATTGAAACATAATATCCTCTTCAATACACTCTAAACAGGGAATGCTGTATTATTAACAAGTTACAAGATATCATTAAGCTACGTTGTTTACAATACAAATACATTTATAGAGCTAAGATTTAGCTTTAAGAGTTTTCGGTGTAATTCCTGTTGGTAGCGAATTTACAAAGGTAGTGATTTACAAATCTAGTGACTGTGCAACTTTCAGCATATGCACAGGGAGAAATCAAGCACCATCTCCATACACCGTGTGTGTGTTTAACGCTCTTAATGAAAAGTAATTTATGTGAATTAAATTAAATGCTCGACCATTTAAGTCATCGATGAATTTATGTGAATTAAATTAAATGCTCGACCATTCAGTAACTATCAGTGAAGGCCTGTCTCTGGGGCATGAAGTTTCAGCTGTGTTGCTCTAACAAAAGTATTTTGTATATTTCTCTTTTTCGCTTGGATAGTGCACTTCTCAACGATGGACACTAGATTGCAGTTATTCTTGTATAACATAATGGCATTTAGTGAAACCTAGCTTCGCTGACCAATAACCTCGCTCTCTCTCTCTCCATTTCATGTCACCTCCTGCCTGCAGCAATACTCTACAGCAGGAGGTCCCATACACAATTGGAGAAAGCTTTCTTTTGCATCAGTGACTAAGAGGGTTAAGTTTCATGTGGCTACCAAACACATAGTCTTCACTTTCATTTATTTTGTCAATTATGGAAGGGGTGGCTCATTCTAAAAATGCAGATATCTGCAGATTATGCAAAAACAAAGAAAACAAAGGTGCATATATTAAATGCTCCAAATGCAAATTCCTAATTTTCCACAGCTGCTCAGGTCTTTCCTACATAAGCCAAAAAAAAATTATCAAGCACAGCTTGTTGCATACTGCTGCAGAAAAAAAGCCGGCGAATGGGCAAGGGAGCCTTCTCATTCAACTTTGAGCTCCCCTCCCAAACTGCTGCTTGACTCCCACCTGATGCCGCCTTGCCCACTGCAGCGTAGTAGAAGGCAGCGCAGCTTGTCAGTGACAGCCAGGTGTCTTCCACCCAGTTTGATAAACGAAGCCATGCCGAAGCTGTTACTAACCTAAGAGAGCTTACAGTCCAGATCAGAGTTAGTGGATTCAGTGAGGAGAAAGAAATCTGCAGGCAATGTAAAACTGTCTAGGGGTAAAAAAAAAACCCTAAAACACCCAGAGTGCTTGTTCCTTGGTTGGACAAAGACAAGGATAAGGATAAAAATCCTCATGTGTGGGTGGAAGAGTCCTCATCGATGGGAACGGATGTCACTGTTATTACTTCTACGGTTAATACGGATAATCAAAATAGTTCTTGTGAAAATGATGTGGTTCAGGGTTCGTCATTTACGGAGGGTTTGGACCTTGGAGGGTCCCTTGAGGCTTCTGCTGTGTATGCCATGGTAGCCAAAACTCGAAAGACTTTGGGAGAGTTTATGTTAGCTGATACAAGCAAAGTAACAAAGGTGGCCTCAAATCGTATCCATAGTTGGTTGGCAGATTTGGAGGTAGCCACAACAGCTTTATTCATTGACAATGAGCGATTAAAAGCTGAATCAGCAGAACTAGAAATTTGGGCAAATCATTTTGATGAGCTAATGTAGAAGCGGGCAGCTTCTCACAGATTATTGCTGATGCAGTTAGGCAGAATTTGGTTTCTGAGAATTCTAATGGCAATACTATTGTTAGGGAGGCTACTGTGAGGTATGCAATGGATGTTGCAGCTGCAGTTAAGGTTGTGCCTGTGTCCTCAGTTAGTTCTTGTGGCATTTCGGACCCTAAAAACATTGTTATACTTAGACCCACAGAGGATTCTGCTTTGGCTTTGAGCCAGGACGTCAGGAATGTGGTGGGAGATGCAATTAAGAATGATTATAAGAATATGAAGATTAAAAATATTCGTCTCCCGAGGAATAAAAGGGTTTTATTAGAAATCACAAACTCAGAAGATGCAACTAGGATAGGGAATGTTTCAGCTTTAATGGAGGTTGGTCTATCGATCGAGAGGCCTAAAATGTCAGATCCAACAGTGCTTGTAAACAGAGTGCCCAAAGATTTTACAATGGACAAAATCCCGGAGGATTTATACTATAAAAATTTTAAAGATTATGAATTTACCCAGGATGAGGTAAAAGATGAAGTAACATTCAGATTGAATTCTGGATTTGGAACTAATGCACCTAATTGGGTCATTGGTTTCAGCCCTCGATTATATAAATGCTTGTTTGATAATGAAAGAATTTTCCTTGGATCTGGTTCTCATAGATTTCAGAAATTCACGGTGGTGAACAAGTGTTTTAGATGTCTAGGTTTTGGACATGGTGCACAGTCATGTTCACACAAGACTGTTTCTTGTGGTCACTGTGCCAATGGAGGTCATGTTTTCACTGAGTGCCCTCACAAGGAGGACCCTCCACAATCTATTAATTGTAAGAGAAGAAACAGATTGTAATCACTCTGTAAGGGACATAAAGTGTCCTGAGTACACGAGAGCAGTGGAGTTAGGCAAACATGCACATCAATCACGGATAATAGCTCCTTCTTTGATTTTACCTCTGGAGCTTTGCAAGGAAAAAGATTTAAAAATTTTGCAAATAAATGGGCGACGCTGTCCGGCAGTTGCTGATGAAATAAGGGCGACTGCCTTGGAGCATTGTATATACATTGTTTGTATCCAGGAGCCATTTTATTCCTCACAAGTGGGAGGGGCAGCCCATAAGATTATGGGTTTTCCTTCTTCTACTAGAATAGTAGCAGCTGTGGATGTTCCTCCAAATTCCGCTATTGTGATTTTTAATCAAGACCTTGTAACGTCAATCACGGGTTTGTGCTCGGCATGTATGAGCAGCATTCTTGTGTCTTCACAAGTTTCTTGTTTCTGCCTGGTGTCATTATATTGCCCTCCATTAGAAGATAGTCAGATAGCACTTCATAATTTGAAAAATGTTTAAGATATGCATCCCATAATCTCATTATGTCTGCTGATTTTAACACAAAATCACATTTTTGGCACAGTGGATATACTGATGTGAGAGGGAACCAATTTGAAGACCTCTTATTATCTCATAATCTAGTTGTTCAAAATCTTCCAAATAAGCCGTTCACCTTTTCAGCTGTAAATGGAGAGTCTAATATCGACGTGACTGTGACATCTCTTCATATGTGCAATTCTATTTTGAATTGGGAAGTCAATTATGGCTTAGTAAATAGTGATCACTGTGCAATTTCATTTGATCTGTTTCGAAGTAGGAAAAGAGCTTCGCTATGAATGATCTGTGTAGATTTTGTATGGACTGTTAACTGGAACAATTTTAAAAATTATTTGACTACAGTTTTCGATAGTGATAATAGTGAAATACCTGGAGAGAGTTTAAATGCTATGACAGCTTATGAATATGTCAACTATGTACAGTATCATATTTTCCAGGCTTGTGTGCACTCCACCAGGAGAAAAATGACTAAAAAGTTGTCTGTGCTGTGGTTCACTCCCGCTTTGTCTGCTCTGAGATTTCAGGTATGCAGGCTAGAATAGTATACCAAAGAAATACACCTCTCTAGTGTTGATGTGGAATCATTTAAAAATGCCTATAAAGAGAGAAGAAAGGCTTTACATAAGGCTATTGCTGAGATCAAGAGAACTTGTTGGCAAAATTTGGTTAATGAGGTTGGTAAAACAGATCCCTGCGGATCTGTGTTAACCAACCTCATTAACAAATTTCCAAATCTCATTAACCTCTTTAACCAAATCTCGTTTATAAAATTTTTCATAATAAATTGCTTTGTGGAGAAATATACAACAGTGTACTGAACAATAATGATGAGACATCGGATTGGGCTTCTACTGTGGAAACGATTGTTAGAAGATCTTCCTCAAGATGATTCACCTGAACAAGTGGAGGTACGCCGGATGAACTCTGAGTTTACAGGAGCAGGTGACTCTGATGCTGAACTGTTCAGTTTGGGAGAGTTGGGTGCAGCTGTAGCTAAATTGAACGTTAAGAAATGTCCAGGTTTGGACTTAATTGAAAAACAAGTAATCATTAAATTTTATGATTTTCCTCAAATTATGGTCAAATTATGTTAAATTTATTTAATAAATGTTTAATTGAGGATACTTTTCGAAGACCATTGAAGATGACACTGCTAAAGATATTGCAGAAGCCTGGTAAGCCTAGGGCTCATCCAAGAGCATAAAGACCAATTTTTCTCTTGGCAAACATGAATAAGGTTTATGAAAGGTTACTCTGATATCGCAGAATTTATGCGATGTTAGAGGATACGCATCTGTGTTCTGCTGATCAGCATGGATTTAAGAAAGGGCACTCTACAGAGGACGCCATAACATCTCTTTTAAACTACATCAAGGATTCTTCTGATAAATATGTTCTTATGGCCTTCATAGACTTTGAAGGAGCATTTGATTTGGTATGGTGGGAAAGTGCCCATCGATCTCTTGTGCTTACACAGTGTAATAGTTACATATTTAGCACTATAAGGTCATATTTCAGGTGGTAGATGACTTTCATCAACCGGTGAAATGTTTAGTCTCTAGAGCAAAGTTTCTGGCATCCCCCCCCCCATACTTCAACCCATGCACGGTACTAAGTACTATAGGTTTTGATACCTTTCGTGTTTGGGGTTATCATTAAAAAAAAAAAAAAAAAATACTTTCAGGACAGATTTATTACTGTGCATGCATGTCATTTGTCCTATGGTGCCAGTGTCTTGAGAAGTTATCCTCAAGGTTCGGTTTTGGGACCTCTCTTATGCAATGCAGTTTTAGATCAGTGGCTTGTTAAGGAGGGTAGAGAGTTTAAGATAGCCTATGCTGATGACCTTATGATTGGAGTTTCTGGGTACTCCAGACTGATATTGGAAGAAAAACTACAGTCAGTTTTTGATGATTTAATGCAGTGGACCGAATTGAACAAATTGAAGACCCCTGCAAGTAAGATCTGTTTTATGGTTTTTAAGAAACAATTTGATTACGGCAGACCTCCAAGAGTTCTTTTAGGTGGAGTTCAGATTCCTTATGTTACTAAAACTAAGTATAGTGGTACCTTGGTTTGCGAGCATAATTCGTTCCGGAAACGTGCTTGTAATCCAAAGCACTCATATATCAAAACGAATTTCCCCATAAGGAATAATGGAAACCCAGATGAATCGTTCCAAAACTCAAAAATGTTCATATAAAAATGATTAATACAAAATACATATATACCTTTTTATATTTTTAATATTTAAATTTAATATGCATAAAGCAATCGAATTTATTAATTATTGGGTAGGACAACTTTCACTGTCACTAACGGAATTACTGCTATCTGTTGACTTTTTCTTTTTGTGCAACGTTAACAAGGAACCTATCCAATGACACTTGCTTTTGCCTCCTTTTGAGGATTTCACGGAAATATGACATTGCACTGTCATTACACAGATTCATCGCTCGCACTGCCACAGCCTTACTTGGGTGGTGCTTTTCTACAAAATTTTGCACTGTTTCCCACACTTTACACACCTCCCTAATCTCATTTGAAGTGAGTGATGTCTCCGTTGTTTTCTCCTCCTTCTCAGATGAGATATCCTCCATAATCTCTTGCTCGTGATGCAGATCCATCAGTTTGTCGGTGGTAAACTCCTGGCCATGTGTTCCTCCACCAACTCTTGAATGTCGTCCTTATTCACCTCCAGTCCCATGGTCTTCCCCAAGGACACAATTTTGTTGATAACTGGCAGATCCTGTTCATAAGCAAACCCCTCGACGCAATCAGACCACAGTTTTCTCCAAGCAGAATCGAGGGTTCTTTTGGAGACCCTATCACAGTTTTTATCAATGATCTTGAGGCAGTTTACGATGTGGAAATGATTTTTCCAAAACTCTCGGAGGGTAAGGTTAGTTCCTTTGGTCACCTCGAAGCATTGCTGAAATAGCGCCTTGATGTAAAGCTTTTTAAAGTTCGAAATGACCTGCTGATCCATGGGCTGGAGTAATGGAGTAGTGTTGGGAGAAAGGAACTTGACCTTAATGAACTCTAATTCTTCAAGTAAGTCGTCCTCAAGGCCTGGAGGATGAGCAAGAGCATTATCCATAACCAGTAAGACTTTGAGTGGCAATTTTTTTTCTAAAAGGTATTTGTTCACTGCAGGACCGAAGACCTTGTTGATCCACTCAACGAACAAGATATGAGTGACCCAAGCCTTGCTGTTGGACCTCCACATAACGTTTAACTGGCTCTTCTGCACCCTGCATTTCTTGAAGGCTTGTGGATTCTCAGAATGATACACAAGCAGGGGCTTGACTTTGAAATCACCGCTTGCATTAGCACACAGCAAGAGGGTGAGACGGTCTTTCATGGGCTTGTGACCGAGCATTGCATTCTCTTCTGCTGTAATGTAGGTCCTCTTTGGCATCTTTTTCCAAAAAAGTCCCGTCTCATCGCAATTAAAAACTTGCTGCAACAGGTAATACTCAAAAACCCTGAGCTTCTGGAACTCTGCAACGAACGCCTCAGCTGCTTTAGCGTCCGAACTCACAGCCTCTCCATGCCTGACAACACTATGGATGCCACTTCTCCTCTTAAAGTTATCAAACCATACCCTGCTCGCCTTGAAGCCTTCTTCGTTTTCTGTAGATGTACCTGGCAGTTTACTTACGAGGTCAGCATACAAGACCTTTCCCTTCTCACAGATCAAGTTCTCGGCCACAGTATCACCTGCTAGTTGCTTCTCGTTTATCCACACCAAAAGCAACTTTTCCACATCTTCCAGAATACATGGCCGATGCTTTGACACTCTCTTGACTCCTTTTGCTACATCTAGCCCCCTTAGTTCTTCTTTAATACTGTGCAAATCTATGACGTAGACTTCTTATAAAATCTTGCGATGGCGGCCACTTGCATACCTTGTTCGTGCTTCCCGATGATTTCCTTAACTTCTACCGTAATCATCTCCTTCTTCTTACCGCCTTCCTTTTCAACCCTTTTCTTCATTGGAGCCATTGTCGTAGCACAATTAATAAAGAACAGTCACTACATTTGGGCACAAAATAAAAAAATGCTTTACGCACATACACGTGGTCACAACGCTAGCATGAATGTTGACTATACGAATGAGGTATGCCAATTGAAACCCACAATCACGAGCGGCTTGTGATCACGTGACGCTTGGCAGACAAAGCGTATAGGTATTACTGTACATGTATTGTACTGCAAGACCTCGCTCGTTCATCAAGTTAAAATTTATTAAAAAAATTTTGCTCGTCTTGCAAAACACTAGCAGACCAAGTTACTTGCAATCCAAGGTACCACTGTATTTCGGATTAATCAGAGATGACAAACTTTCCTTTTTGCCACATGTTTCACACCTGAATGTAAAAGTAAGACACTTTACAGCCTCCATTGCTAGGATTCCTCGTAAGGAGTGGGGATTGAATAAGAGGGTGTTGTCATTGTATTATAAGAATATTTTTCTCCAGATAGTGGCATAGTGGCTGTTGCTTAGTTTTCTGTGGTAACTTAAACTAGGATTTGATTGAGACTTATCGCTTCAGCGCTTTATGTTATTAACTTTACTGAAAGTACCTAGAACAGTATCTACAGGTAATTGCTGGTACCATGCCATTGGATTTATTTATTGTCTACAGAGATTTTTTGTACAAATTGAAATGGTATGTTGTTAAAGTTTTTGGATATCACAATCGATTTGGAGAATAATATTAAAGAAGAAAAACAAAGAATATGGAATAAATTAATGGATTTATGGCAGACCAGAGGGGAAAGTGATGTTGGAGCTGTGACGAGGAAATATATTCTCCAGACGAACTATTCATTGTCAAAAACCATGGCATCGTGGTTTGCGCCTTTTATGTATACTTCTCTTTTGTTAACAGGACATGGCTCACTTAGGGCCAAATTATATGAGAGGATTGGAGGCAGATCCTTTCTTTCCATGTGTCAAACAGGACACTTGGATGTGTGTAAATTTTTTATGTCGGGAGTATGAAGACGAAAGGCAGACTTTGATGGCACATATTCCTGGCTTATCATTTGATGCAGTACATTTACTTATTGCAAATCGTGACTATTTTAATTCATTTCAAGAGTTTTCAGCTGCTGTTTTTACAAGAACTGTTCTCAGAACCTCTCTTTGAGAGGCAAACCTGGTGACTGGATTGTCTTCATGGAGTTTCACTATTGGTTTCTACCTCTGGCTAGCAGCTGGAGTGCTGGACCTGATTCATGGTGTTGGGTCTGGTGCTCTGGTTAGTTGTCTTTTGTGCTGCGATCATGAATGCTCTCTTCTGGATTCTGGGATGCTGGACCTGATTCATTGTGTCTGATCTGGTGCTCTAATGGTTCTATTATCCATGGTGTATAGTTGGAGATTTGCTGGACAGTACCGTTATTGGGTTGGGAGGTTCCAGTGCGTGTAGAACAGCAAATGAGGAAATATTCAGTCGAAGTGTGATTTTTGAAGTTTATAGTTGTGCCATCCAGACTATTGAATATTACTGTTGTTTTATTATATATATATATATATTTTTTTATTTTTTTTTTCCTGCTGGCTCCCTGATATGGGCAACCCAGGGCACGGGATTGCTGGCTCTCACTGGTTTTGCACTACCTTCATTGGGTGCGGAATTTCATGCGCGATTTGTGCTACAGTAAAATCAGATCTGGGCAATTCAACATACTTTTCCAGGACTGCTTTGAAAGACTATATATTTACAAGTTCTCAAGGTAGAGTTGGGCTTATGCCTGGAAGCTACCCTGATTAAAGAACACACATATACGAGGGTTTAATGATATGTTCAGAGCATATAATTATATGTAAATATATCTTGTATATAAATCATGTATATACTTTGATGTACATAATCTTGAGACTGTATATGGTGTGTAATTAATAAATGAATGAAAAAAATGAAGTCCACATACAAGAAGAGTGCACAGCGGAAGCAAGAGAACAACCGGAACTAGCTGCACCTAAAAGATATAAATGTAGATAAACAGCAGGAGCTGCTCCTGGACCACACCCTGCCCGAGGGTAACGTGTGGTCCAGGGGCCGTTTTCAATATGGGAAAGCCCTCATATTGAAAACGGCCCTAGAACATATCTTTAAGGACAATCCCAATTGGGTATCCACAGGACAGGTTGCAAATAGTGACCATATTTTACAAAATGGAGATGATCCTATCCTCCATAACACATATGTAGAAAGCCAGAAAGCTAACGCACGGCTACAAGCATATAAAGAATGTGGGGAAAACAAACTCCACAGCCCACCCCAACATATTTGGAAGCGCTGAGGATCCCATTGGCAATGGAAACCCAACCAACTGCAGATCCCATTGGCAATGGAAACCCAACCATCTCCTTTGGTTGGAGTAACACCAAACCTGGTGATACTCCAACCAAAGGAGACAGGCAAGATCCCCTCTAAAGGACTTTAAAAATACAAGAATAAGAGGAATACGGAAGATGAGACATAGGACTAGTAATTGAAACCGAAACTAGACAAGAAATACAAAGTATCATAGAAAACCGCAAGACAGACGTTGCCCAAAAGGAAGGGATCGTCAATAATAATCTATGACGTCAACCCAGAAGTCACAGCCGCCCAGCTGGCCGAAGAGCTCTACCTCAGGAATGTGGCCAGTCTAACTTAAAGCCAAAAGCATATGCCAAAATAGAATCGACAATTAGGAGAAGAAATAAAGAGTATAATACAGCAATGATTAAGATAATCCAGACTAATGTGCAACAAGCCAAAACAGTGGCAAACCAAATCCAGGTCAGGGCTGATAAGGAAGACACCGACGTAATCATATTGCAGGAGCCATACATTCACGCAAAGTGGGTGGTGGTGTATCCGCTGCAATATAATGCCGTCCACATGGAGGAGGACACCCCATGGGCGGCAGTCCTAGTCAGAAACACCAATTTCACTGCAACAAAAGTAACTCAACTGTGCATGACCTGGGCTGCCTGTGCCCAGCTCATTACAGCACTAGGCTCACTATATGTAGTGGCCCTTTACAGCAAGCCAGGACAGAAAATTCAGACCACAATCAACTACCTGCGCCATCTCCAAAACACTCTACTGAATGAAAATATAATTAAAGGAGTGGATGTAACTGTCGCTCTCCACTATGGCACAACGCTACTCTCAACAGAAGAGGAACAGCAAAGGGGCAGCAACTCAAAAACTATCTGATACGATCCCGGTTTGCTATACTGAACCAACCGCACCAGCTGCCATGCCACCATCGACATCACCCAAAAGTATGAACCTGGCGAGCCACGTGACCGACTGGAGGACACTTGGACCACTGAGTGATCACCTGCAAAGTAACAAGAAAGTTGCCAAGAACAACAGCAGCTATAAAAACACGCCACAGATATGCAGTTGCCAAGGCAGATTGGCCCCAATACAAAGAGCTACTAACTACAGCAGTTAAGAACAAATCTCCATCCCTGGATCCATAGAATAATCCCAACGGACTCAGAAGGCAACTACTAAACTGATGATAAACATCAGCAGCCAAACTATCAGGAAGAAACCCACACGACTGGGCGCAGTCCCCTGGTGGATCCTGGGACATTGCCATTCTCCAACGACAAATGAACAAGAGTAGAAAGGACTTCCAGATGGCCAGCAAATGAAGTCGAAGCCCTGAGGCAAAGATGTATACAAATCAGAAACCGGTACACTGATGCCATAAAAACAAGTATAAGACGCTCTTGGGAGTCCTTAGTTTCCAAGAGCAGGGAACGCTGACCCCTGGGGCATTGTCTACAAGGTAATCACCAATAGGCTGTCTGGGAGGCAGGAAGACCTAACTACGACCTGGGAGCAGTCGAATAACATACTCTAAGCAATAAATCAAAACCCAGATATGTCAACTTTACCAGCTCACCATCAGAGATGCGACAGAAACGATAACTACAGCAACCAGGCAATTGAGCCCCCCTTCACCCTGGATGAGCTCAGCGTGGTCACTAGTAGGGTCAGAAATAGAAAAACCCAAGCCTCGATCTTAATGATCCTGAAATACTAAAGAAAACCATGGAATACAAGCCACACCTACTCCTAACACTATACGATAGATGCTTGGAAACAGGACTTTTCCCAACTGCATGGAAAACAGCAAATTTAAAACTAATACTGAAAAGTTCTACCAAAAATCCAGAATATCTGGATTCATATCGACCCATCGCACTGCTCCCAGTGGAAAGCAATTTGCTCCCAGCAAACTGTTTGAAAGATTACTCCATGTGACAATTATAAAACACTATGAAGCAGCAGGCTTACATGCTGGAAACCAGTATGGCTTCAGACCAGGATCCTCAACTGTGGACCTGGGAAACCTGCTAAGGATATTCCAGAATTGTAGACAAAAGCAGCTGCTGCTCATCTCTGTTGACTTTGCTGGGACTTTTGATTCACTTTGTTGGCTAAGTGTCCTGGCAAGGTTGAGGTGCATCTTAAACTGTACAAAGTAATTGAAAGCTATTTAACACAAAGAGTGGAAATCAATATACACCATCAAAAAATAAGAGAAGTGCACAGAGGATATTCGCAGGGGTCGGTGCTGGGGCTGCTCCTGTGGAAAATGGTCCTCCATGAATTCCTGGCAGCGAACCTGGGTTCTGTGGGAGTGCACGCCTTTGCGGACAACCTGGTATTGATGGTAGAGGCGGACTCCAGGGCCCAATTGGAGACCCTAGCAAATCGGGCACTACAGCAATGGGCATCAAAGAACCAGCTGAAATAATCGTCAGACAAGATCTCATCGATCCTGATAAAAAAGATACTCTACAACTACGACGACCCCCACAAATTAAAATAAACAATGTAACCATCAAATTTGTGATCCAAATGAAGTATCTCTGTGTTATCCTAGATAAAAACCTGATGTTCCAGCCGCATCTGAAAAACGAAATATATAAGAAGAAAATTCAGAGGATACTCCGGACTGGTAACCAGAATCACAAGGAAGGATTGGGGACTCAAGAAAAAAAGCCTTGATGCTTTACTATAAAACAACCTTCCTGCCAGCAATCACCTATGCAGCAACAGTGTGGTATCCAAAACGACACCGGTAGTCGACAAAACAAAAGAACACGAGAAATGACCCAAAGACCACACCGCTATCAACAACGCATGCTTGCAGCACGCTAAATACCCCATTGCAGGTACTTGCTGGAGTGCTTCCCCTGGACTTGGAGGCTGTTCAGGCAGGGCTACTGTTTTTGCTGGCCAGGGGAGTGGCTGCTACCCACCAAGGATACACAACTGACACAGCAAGCAACCTAAAAAACGAAAAAGAAATAGGCTACAGACCCACCTCCTAGACCTTTGGCAGAGAAGGTGGACGGAGACTACAAAAGGCAAAGTAACAAAAAGATTTCTACCAGACCTCCGGAAAATATACCCAAAGCAGCCGGCATGGTACTTCCCAGGGTACCATATGACAACACTATTAACTGGACACGGACCCTACAAGGAGAAGCTGTTTGGCTTTGGACTCGTTGAAGACCCAAACTGCACATGTCAGGAGAGCAAAGTTGTAGCCACATAAGCTATGATTGACAACACCATGAAGACCTTAGAGGGCTACTAATAACAAGATTGATCAGCACTCTTCTTGTCCAAGTACTGGTTCCCAGAAACCAGCAGGGGACTAGTACTAGGACAAGAGTGCTGATCACGCAGAAAAGAAAAGCAAAGATGGGGCTTGCCCCATGTGTGACAACACAGAACAAACTAAATGCAGAATGGAGAACAGAGAACACACTAAATGCAGCACAACTGCAAACAGCCTGATGGCGATCTGAAGAGGGCACCCTGGCCCCTTCACCTATTATTCCCACTTTTTTTGGGGGGGGGCACATTCTCTGTTCCCTCCCCTCACCCCCAAACTTCTACTCTGGTGGGGCATGGGCATGCCCCACTGAAAACTGGGGCTATCTACTCGATTGGCCCTATATTTCTGTCTTCCATCTATCAGTCTCCCTCCTCTCTCTCTACCTTCATCATAGCAAAAGCCCCACACATCAAAAACTTAACATGATAAAATTACCTTACGCCCAAAATTCGGCCTAGCAAACCTAAGCAGATTTTTTAAAATTTTATTTTTATTTTATTTATTTATTTTTTTTTATAGGTCCTAGCCGACTAAATCCCAGGAAATTAAGTGGCAGGACACGAGAGTGAACCTATGGCTACTGGGTTTCTGGTTGGCCTCCACGGGGTGTAAGTGGGGCAGAGTTGGACCTCCACGGCTAATTTTTTATTTTATTTTTTTATTTTATTTTATTAATAACAAGATATACAACAGGTAACCATTAACAGTGTATCTGAATTGACCAGATGAACAACGGTACAGGACACTACACATGAACAATTCCCACACACTTTTAAATCTCTGGCACTTCCCTGTGAACTGGTCCACCCACAATGAAAACAATGCAGAGATGGGGGAACCCCTAGTGCCATATGACAACACACACTTACACCATCTGCATGCAATTACTGGGATGGACCTCGCTCATGGTGTTGAGTCTGTCTATATTATATGATCGGCATGATTCATTGTGTCATTGCCTTGATCTCTTTGTGCTTTCCATGTTGAGCCTAAATGTTTCTAATCCTGACTGACAGCGACTCTACAGGAACTATGTCCATTGGAATAGCAACCAATGGATACAGTTGGTTGCTAGAACAGCCTTCAGGTCCAGGGGGAGTGTTCCAGCATGTACCTGCAATGCTGGAGTACTTACTGTGCTCCAAGCGTGTGTTGTTGATAGCAGTATGGTCCCTTTGGGTCATTTCTAGTGTATTTTTTTTTTTTACTCGCTCCCAGGATTGGGTAGTAGATACAGGTCCAGTTCCTTGTGCCAGGGATGGACATCAGGGAGCAGCTGCCCTGGTGGCAAAGTGACCTGATGCTAACAACACACTATGCTCAGACATTTCTTTAACACTTTGTTTATACTTTCCTATTCAAAAATGTGATTAATTTAAAATAACTTTTTAGTCAAAAATTTCTTGTTTTAAAATCTCTAATTTCCTTCCTATCTTGTCAGTTCCAATTTACAGTTGATCTGTCAAATAAGTAAACTAGGTGGAAATCGGCGAATGCCTAGGGACCACCCCCGACACAACACCATCTACATGTGCCCTGACATAGATGGCAAAAGAAATACATATCCTGAACTATACGTTGGATCTCATCAACAACAGGAAGCTTGAAAAATCCAGACTGCTTAACCACGTCCGACAGGAATGGCAGGATCGGTGGACAGAGTACACCAAAGGGGAAATCACAAAGAAGGAAAGAGAGAGATAGAATCTTTATTGCCCTTCACAGCGTTAAAGCCAGGGGTTTACAAACTCCTGAGATAATTGAAACCATTATTTACAAAAAAAAAAAAAAAGTAATTATACAAATGAAGACATGTTTTAATACAAAGGAGAGAACTCCTCACGAGTGTCAGGTCTGATTGAGCTAGCTTAACGTTGAGATAAGAGCACCAGCTCAATCAGACAGGAGCAGATGCAAGGTACACATCAGTCATTGCTGATTAGTCCTGCCAGTCATAATTTTTTTTGGTAACTCCGGTCAACAGCGAATTTTTTCAGGTCGGCGTCAAGTGCCTGGGTTTGCTCGAGCATCTGCTGAGGGAGGAATCTGTCTGAGAGATGAAGTCGTGCTGAATGCGAGTAGAGCTCAGGATTGGCCCTAATGGCAGCAGGGGGAACGCTGCAGCCACAGGTATAAAGTGTTGCGATTATGCCTATTATCATCTTGCTGTTGCTAAGAGGCGTTGGTCATCGATTAAGGTGATAAGCGGTGGAATCCCAAGAGAGTCAGCAAGCTGTGTAGTGCAAATCAGAGCTGGAAGGTTGTGCTTCCTGTTGGCCCACTTTAGGAGCCAGAATTCTGCAGCAAAGAGTAGTTCCTTTATTGAGAGTGCTGCTGATGCCCAAATTTCAGCAGCATAGAGTAAAGGTGGAAGGATAACTGTTCTTATGTATGCCACGGTTGTCTTTTTATTGGTGATATGTAGGAGATGTTTTGCTATCCACCAGTCTAGAAGCCCGTGTGAGGAGCATGTCTATGTGGGCGTTAAATCAAAGTTTTTGGAGCCGAGTACAACGCCTAGATCACAATGGCTGGACACATTTGGGATGAGGATGTTGCCAATTGAAGGTTGGAGAGATTGAGGTTTCTTCAACGACTACACCATGGATTCTGACTTAGCAGAATTGATCTTGAGTCCAAACTGGTAGAGGTAAGATGTGACTGCAGTGGGAGTATTGTTAATTTCCACTTTTACTAGATCTAGGGATGATGGGATGTATCTGGGGATGATGGGAGTATCTTGATATCATCCGCATAGCTCAGTAAGATACTGAGAATGTGCAACCAGTGGGGAGATAATAGATGAAAACAGAAAGACCAAAAGGACCCTCCTTGTGGAACTCTTGCAGCGATGGATCTTGTAAGAGTGCGATCTCCTGTGTGAAGCTTATTACACGTGTCATGCAGAAGAGAGGAGAGAAAGCATAGTATGTTCCCTGTGATCTGCAAATGGCATTCCAGGAGAGTGAGAAGTTGGTTTACTTGGATGACACCAAATGCTGACAAGATAGTATTCATGGTTGCAGGCAGATTGGTGATCGTTGATCTGTTTGGAAAGGAGTAGTGAATTTGGGCTGGATTACTGGGCAAGATCTGCTTAGTGAGGATGGGGAGTAAGGCCTTCTCCGGGAGCTTCAGCAGGCTGGAGGAGTTGGAGATGGGTCAGTAGTTTTTAGGTTGTGATGGTGACTCAACTTTAGCTAAAGGTTTGATGAGATAGTTTTTCCACTGCTGTGGGAAAATCTGGTTGAAGATAATTTTTAAAAGTGGTTGGTTAATGTACGGACTTAGCATTTGAGCATGAATTGGGGAACTCCAACATCACTGATGGTTGACGAGGCAGGCAGAGAATTGATGGCTATGATCAACTGTTGTGTTGCACTCTGAATGATATTCAACACTTTGTGCTGGGTGGGCTCTGTTGGTAGAGCCAGATCTGAGTTTGGCATAGGATTATGGTTAAATCTTGTGACAAAATCGAGCCACAATTCAGGATCAAGTTGCAAAGGAAAGTGAAGGTTCACTTTCTTGTGTGAAATTTTTCCTTTAGCCAGATCACGGTTAACATACATACAATTTGATTGCCTCAGATTTTAGGCGGTTAAATTGAGCCCGTGCTCCTGAATAAACGATGCGGTCATTGACATTTTGCAACTGTTTCCATGTATGATTGAGCTGTTGCTTCAGCTGGAAACTCATTTTCAGTTCTGAATTCCACCAAAGTCTTGTATATGAATTGATTGTGATTTTTTTAGAAGCAGCATATTTGGCAACCATGTTGATCCAGTTTGTGGGAATGTTCACAGCTAGTTCTGGGTCACAAGTCTCTAAGGCCACCCAGGGAATGAGAGAGGCAGCCTTTGATGCACTTGTCTACATCAAGTAAGTTGGGGCTAGTGATGTCAGCATTTTTTTTTTTTTTTTTTTTGTCCTTCTGGCTTCTAACTTGCGGGCTGGCAGATATGCAGTCACATGTATTCGGACATGATCAGGTCAAATGACGTTTCTGCAATGTAATCAAGGGTGCAAGGGATAGAGGCCAGAACGAATGAACGAGCGAGAGAGAGAGAGAGAGAGAGAGAGAGAGAGAGAGAGAGAGAGAGAGAGAGAGAGAGAGAGAGAGAGAGAGAGTGTTATGGGGATTTAATGGCACATAAGCTGCTGTGGCTATAATGCGCCTATTCACAGGAAAATGCTAAAAACAAAATTTAAGCGTAGCTAAAAACAATTTAGGCATAACAACTTGGTTGTGTTTACAGAGATATTTTAGAATTTATCATAAAGTCCAATTATTTTCAGATAAGAGAAAAACTCGTTGATGTTTGCATCATCTCCAATAATATGTTGTAATGTCATTGGTTCTCGTAGATTTCTCAGGGAACACAGGACGGATGTTCTGTCCTGTTGATAGTGAGGGCAGTCAATCAGAATATGTTTGACTTAAATTTTCTGAACAGTATACACATTGAGGATCTTCGCCTCGGAGCAGATGGAGGTGGGTCAGATATGTGTGTCCGATATGTGCCCGTGCAAGAACCACTTCTCTTCGCACTGTTTTGGTGCTAGAGTGCCAATGCTTTGAATCGTGTTTCAACTGGTAGAGTTTATTATTGGTATGGGTGTGCCACAGCTCTTTCCACTTTGCAAAATATGCTGTTTGTATGATGTGACGGTAGTCAGAGGCTGGAACCAGAACGGAGATTAAATCAAAAGTTGACAGATTTTTAGCAGTTTCATCAGCAAGTTCGTTACCCTTTATCCCCGAATGTGCTGGGATACAGCAAAAGGTCACTGATTGATGACATTCTTCAATTTGTAATAGGAGTCTTCCGATTTGATTTAACACAGGGTGAGCCTTGTAGGAGGAGTTTTGCATTGCTGTTATTGAGCTGAGAAAGTCTGTGTATACAACATATTTTATATTGGGTAGAGATTCAGGTTGTCTAAAGCTAATTTTATTGCATATAGTTCTGCAGAGAAGCTGCTATACTCAGGTGGAAGGGCAGCCAAAATGATAGTAGAGGGAAATACTGCCGCTGCTCCAGCAGCTGAATGTGATTTGGAGCCATCAGTATATATGGACAAAAAACCAGTGTATTTCTGAATATGGCTTGAATGGAGTTGTTTCACATTGAGTCTCGGTATACGATTCTTTCCCCACTTGTGAAGATAAGTATCGAAATATAACTGAGGAGTGGGAATCCATGGCGGTTGGGAGTAATTCATTAAATGTTACCTGTTGAAAATTGGAACATTCTAACTCTGCATTAATTCAATAAGGCATAAACCTGCCGGCCTTATTTTACTGGGTTTATTTCTATAGAGATTTTGCAGTGGTGGATTAAAGAGGTATGGCTCAATAGGATGATGACAGCAACTTTGTATTCGGGCTGCATACTTAAGGAGCAGCGTTTTTCTGCGGAGGTAAAGGGGGGCTCATCAGCTTCAATGTACAAACTATGAGTAGATGTCCTACTCATCCTGATCATAAAGTGGAGCACCATAATCCAATCAGGATCTTATCAATGCTCTATATAAGAGCAACAAAGACATATGGTCTGCTCCCCAAGACAAGGCAGATAAAGCTCTTAGTATGTTCAGCTTTTTGAGGCAGGATATACACACAGATTTAATGTGCTCAAGGAAATTTAATTTCCTGTCAAGGATTAATCCCAAGAATCTGATGTTGTTAGTCACTGAAATGGTAAAGTTTGGCATCTGAAGTTCAGGATCTCTATGTAACTTAAGTTGATTGCAACAGTTTTCTGCTGTGATAGACGATAGCCATTTAACTCTGCCCACCTTTGGACTTTATTCAAAGATATCTGCAGCTGCCATTCAATAGATCTCATATTCTGAGAATGGCAAGAAATAGAGATCTCGTCAGCGTAAAGTAGGTCTGAACACTATTTGGAAATTCTTTTGTGATGGAATCGATTCTAAGGTCAAAAAGGGTTGCACTCAGTACAGACCCTTCCTGAGAAAGTTCCTGATGAATATAGGAAGGTTGCCTCGTAGACCTAGAGCATGGAGGTCACTGAGAATGCCAGACACCATGTAGTATCAAATGTCTTCTCTATGTCTATGGAAACCATAACAAGATGTTCATTTTTTACAAAGGCATTACGAATTGCAAACTCAGCTTTGATCATGAGATCTAAGGAGGACCTGTTGTTTTTTCGAAAGCCATGCTGATTATTGCTAATTAGTTGTTGCATTTCGATGATCGAAACAAGATGATTATGGATCATTTTTTCAAGTAATTTACAGAGGCAACTGTATAGAGAAATAGGTCTATAACTGTTAGGACTGGTAGGAACTTTACTGGGTTTCAAAAAGGCAACTGTAGCATGATGCCAAGAGCTGGGATAAATGTTTTCCATAAATATCCGGTTATAGTAGACCAGCAGTATTTGTAAATTTTTGTCACCAAGGTTTTGTAACATAACGTAAGATTCCATCTTACGTTATGTTACAAAACGTGGCCAACAGCACCACTGGGCCAGATTCCATCTGACCCAGCGACACTGTTGCGTGTTGTTTTAATGACATGTAGAAGTTCATGATATGGAAGAGACTGGTTATACGGAAGCTAAACTGAGGTTCGAAAGTTGATGGCTCGTTGTTCAGTCTTGGTCTTTATTTTCTGAAAAACCAGAGAATAAGTTGATGCCACTGAAACTTGGGCAAAGGTTTTGCCCAAAGCATTTGCTATGTCATTGGCAGCAGAGAGTTCCTGCCCATCCCATGAAAGAATTGAAGGGGTGGTTGGAAATTTTCCGGAAATCTGCCTGATTTTCTTCCATGTTAACCTGGAGTTAGTGTTTCTGTTTATGGTAGATGCAAACCGAATCCAAGAATTTTTCTTGGCTTCTCTTTGAATGCGACGTGCTTTTGCTCTTAGTGTCTTGTAATTGATAAGATTGGGGATCTACGAAATAAATTCAATGCTTTAATTTTTAACTTCTTAGCTATTGTGCATTCTTGATTCCACTAATAGTTAAGGTGCCGTCGGGATTGGGAATTCGACAATGGAATTGAACATTTAGCTGCATATAGTAGGTGTAAAGTGATATAATCTGTGGCTTCATCTATCGACTGTGTTCGTATATATTGCTCATCCAGGGTGACAACTGATTGAAATTTGACCCAGTTGGCTTGAGAGTTCCATTTCCTGCAAGGTATAGTCTAATGGTGGTTGTGCAGTGAGCATAACCACCGATCACTGTGCAGTGATCACAAATAATCGGAAAATGGTCACTTCCCATGGGATCGTTCATAACAGACCGTTCTATGATTGGAAACAGAATCGGGGAACATATTGATAGATCGATTGCAGAGGTTTGTCCAGTTGGTAGTTGTATGTGAGTGGGTGCACCAGTATTAAGAACAGTAAGGTTTTGCTTATCCAGAAAGGTTTCAACTAAGTGGCCATGTATATCTAATTTTGTCGATCCCCATAAGGGATTGTGGCCATTGAAATCACCCAAGAGACAGACGGGGGTGCTAATTGCATTAGCAGGTTTTCAAGATCTTGGTAAGAGAAGGTATGACTTGGTGGGAGACAGACTGATACTAGTATTAAAGCAATCTGGGTTATCAAATGCACAGCAACAACTTCAATTTCAGTTTGCAAAACAATTTGCTTGGTCAGGATCTTTGAGCTGACCAAGATGGCCACGCCCGCACGAGCAGCATTTGAAGTATTACGATCGTGTCGATAGGTGGCATAGTTCTTTATGTTGGTGGAAATTTGAGGAGTTAGATAGGTTTCCTCTAAACAGAAACCAACTGGAGACCAAAGACCTGCAATTCCATTGAAGAATATAAGGCATTACTAATGTTTAGTAGAAGAAACTGCTTCTGACTGTTTTTTTTTGATATGACTGTCTTGTTTGGCTTTGGTTTGTCTTTTTTTTTTTGAGAATAATGGTCGACCGGTGTACATTTCTTCTTCCGCATATATTTCTAAGATTCAACTGTTTCGGGGCATTGGACTGTTGCTGAGAGAGAACAGTCCGAGTCCAGTCAGAGACTGAGGTTTGTTTGTTATTTAGTTTTTAGGAGCATTAGCAACTAAGGCCATATTGCTCTGGGATATGCGGTGGTCATTCCCTGACCTTTCCGCATCCTCTGTATTTGGTGGTGACGGGCTCGAACCCTGGTCTAATCAAGAAGTGTGCGCTTCGCACTGCTGCTCCTTCCCACCTGGCTACGGAGGCACCTAGTAGAGATTGAGGTGTTTGAAGGGACTGTAACATCAGTTTGGGTGGCCACTGATTGATATTTTTGCACAATATTGGCTTATGTACATTTATTCATATTGGGAGTAAGTAATTTCCATGCTTCTTGAAAAGTTTACTTTATTTTATATTTAACGATTTGCTTTTCACAGTTTTCCATCTGTCACATGTCCTTGAGTAGGCAGGATGGTTTCCTTTACAGTTGGGGCAAGTCATTCTTTTGCCAAGCAGTCACTTTGGGTGTGGTCAGCAGGCCCACAAATAGGACAAACCTGGTTTCCTCTGCATGCCGTTTGAGAGTAGCCATACTTCTGGCACTTAAAACATCTCAATGGGTTAGGAATATATGGTCTAATGCGGCAGAGTAGGTAGCTTGCTTTTATTGATTTGTTTGTTTGTTTGTTTTAGGATTTTATGGTGCATTAGCATCTAAGGCTATAATGTGCCAGGTCAGCTTTTATCGATGGTGGTAGATTTGGCATGTTAAAAGTTAGAATAATATTCCTTGTAGGTGTGAGTATATTTTCTCTTTTCACCATAATTCTTTTCACAGCAATGACATTTTGATCTTTAAGCTCTTGTGTTATCTCCTCCTCGGTGACATTCAATAGATCCCAGCTGGATATAACACCCTTAGATGTATTTAGGGTAGCATGGGGAGAAACTTTTACTGGAATTCCAGCAAAGCTTGTAAATTTTAGCAGTTTCTCTGAATGTCTACAGTTCACTGTTTCCAATAGAAGGTCGCCTGATTGCAGTCTCTTGACTGTCTTAAGAGATCCTGCTAGACTTTCCAGGTGTTTCTGGATAAGGGTGGAAAAGACCTGAGTTTGAATCCCGCCGATGATGGGAGGAATTTTAATGGGTCTTTTTCACAGCGTGGCTGAGTTAGTTGGTCATAAGCGAGGGTAGCATGTTTTTATTTCTCTAGAAAAGAGAAGGGAAAATCGACTTCAGAACACATGCAATTTACAGACAATACATGGAGCAACTGGCCTTTGTCACCGATGCTCGTAAAACCCAATAACAACACCTACTACCAATCAATCGGACACACAACAGAAAAAACATTTTATTTGAATTCTTTACGTTGATCAGGAGTTTTCCAAGCCTGTCCTTTCCAACTGAGAATTGGGAGAGGGATTGGTGATGATTGCCTCTGAGTTGTTTTTAAATTTTATTATTTTTTTAAATCAGTATCTTTGGTAATAGTGAATGCAATTCGAATGCAGGAGTCCCGTCTTACTTGACCGGTATTGACTCTAGATCTTTTCTAGTTAAATAAATAATCATTTACTGCTAAAAATACATAAGCCCATCACGGCCTACGATATGGCTAGAGGGTGGAATTAACAAAATTTACAGATACAGTCAGTCTTCGTATAACACGTGTTTACATTACACGAATTCGATCATACACGATTTATAAATAGGGGAACGATATCTTATATAACACGAACCGAATTCGCTTATGCACGATTCGCCTTTGTGTTTACAAGAAATGGCAGTCGAACGCGGAATCACCCCAACTGAACGCAACAGGAAAGGAACGAAGAGGAGATTCTGAAAATGTATTTATGAAGGAGAAACACATTTCACCCTAATAACGTAAAATTCCAGCTATCGGTATTATCGCGAATGCAATTAGATCGAGTTTACTACCAATTTATAACAGATTCCACTAGCAGAAACGCAACTGGAAATTGTTTTTATTGTTTTATGGTAGTAACGCCTAGAAATGTGCTTTAGTAAAATGTGAGGTGTTAATAGTGTATCTATGCCTTTACGGTGTTGTTTATTCAGTTGCTACACGCGCGCAGCTTTGTTTATGTGTATCAAGCGTACCTCCTGGTTTTGCAATTGTGCTTTATTCCCTAAAAATGAGTAAAATACTTAAAAGGTGTGAAAAGGAAGCGTCCTGGTGAAGACACTGCAGATTCAGAGAGGGAAAAAAAAAAGCAATATCGATAAACAGAGGCGGACTGGATCAAAAATTCTTACCCGGGAAAATTTGTAGTGTCCTCACACTGGCGTTTATGGCCAAAATCACACCGGCCACCGGTGTGAAAAAATATGAAACTGTGAAACGCTTTGAGCGAAATGAAAGACCATGTGATATTATATTGCACGTGCTACAGACCTAAATGAGGCAATGCCGAGAATTAGAAAGAATGTAGAGAAAATAAAAACAACTTTCATAGCAGGAACAACTCAAAGTGTAATTAAAATCCATTAGATTAAGACACAAAGAATTGGAAGAGATGGAACGGCTGTCATCTGTTTGGATAGAAAATCAAACAAAAAACAAGTTTGCTTACGATAGAAGCAAAAGCATTAGCAATATTTTATTACGTAAGTCGTAATAAAAATACGTATTTTATTCGTAAAAAATACTTACGTATTTTTTATTATTTATTATATTATAATAAAATATAATATAATAATAAAAATTATAAAAAAACTATAATATTATTTTTATTACGTATTTTAATCTTTATAAAATACGTAAGTATTTTATTACGATTATTTATTGTGTTTGGTAATGTTTTGGTTACCAATATGTGTGTTCAATCTTCGGTGGTCGGCACCTAAACCTATTTTTCCCATAGGGCCTGTTGTTTATATTGCACGAGGGTTTCTAGGAACACAACTATCGTGGTATAAAGGAGACTGACTGTACTATAAATATATATATTAGCATAGGCATACGATGCAAGAAAGCAAGCTTGTGCAGCATCGGCAAAAAAAAAAAAAAAACTTCCCATTTCACCCCTCCATTCATTCCAAATGTCTATCCAGCTCAGCTTTAAATTTATTTAGGCTATTAGCTTCCACAACAAAAGATAGAAGCCTGTTCCACCAATCAACTACCCACTGGCTAAAGGCAAATTTTCGCACCTCTATTCTACAACTATCTTTCCTCAATTTAAAACTGTGCCTCCTCAGGTTCTTAGTCTAAGCAAGAGGAAGAATCCTATCAGCATTCTCAATCCATTTAAGGCCTTATAGAACTCAATCAGATCACCTTGCAGGTGCCTACTCTCCAGGCGCTGCAATTTGCAGAAATTAAGCCTTTCTTGATAAGAGCACCCCATTGTTCCCCTCACCAATCTTGTTGCCCTTCTTTGGACTCGTTGTAGCAACTACAATCCTTCCTAATGCAGGAGTCCCGTCTTAAGAGGCCTCCAGACCTGTACACAGTACTCTAGGTGTGGCCTGACCATTGCCTTGTATAAAGGGATAATCGCCTCCCTGTCCCTGCTAGCAAAATTCCTATATATCATGACAAGACTCCGTAACCTGCCCTGGCAGCCCGTCTGCACTGCTCAGCAAACTTCATATTTGACTGCACAATTACCCTGAAGTCTTTTTCACTTTCTACTTCTCTGAGTGTAGTACCACAGAGTTGGTATATTTCTCTTCGCTTATTGGTACCCATATGCAGTACTTTGCATTTGTCAATGTTAAACTTCAGTTGCCACTTCTCAGCCCATTTTCCCAACTTATCTAGATCCAGTTCGAGTAGCATACTGTCTTTAACAACCCTGCCAACCTTTGTATCATCTGCAAACTTGGACATTAAACCTGATATACCTTCATCAGTATCATTGATAAACATACAAAGCAACAATGGGCCCAACACCGAACACTGGGGAACTTCACTAATAACATGTTTTCCACGAAGAGCAGTGTCCATTGATTACCGCTCTCTGTTGTCTCCCACTCAACAATCCCTTTATCAACTTACCCTTAATGCCACACCTCTCCAATTTGAACAGCAGTCTTCCATGTGCAACAGTATCAAAAGCTTTCCAGAAATCCAAGTATATGATACCAAAATTATTTTTGGCATTCAGTTCCTTTGTGACCACATCATAGTATCCAATCAAATTGGTCAGACAAGACCTTCCTTTAACAAACCCATGCAGTGTCTTAACTATTACTTCAGTCTTGTCTAGATGATCCCACAATGCTTCTTTAACCAGTGATCCCATTATTTTCCCCGGAACACAAGTTAAACTAACAGGTCTGTAGTTTTATTAATAAAACATTGGAAATAATTGGTACCCATTCTCAGTTTTATTTGCAAATAATATTAAGGTGACATGCCACTGAGAGAACTTGGAGTGGTAAAGCCTTAAAGTTTTGGATCATGTTAGCTATTTCACTTGTGTAGAATCTACTAGAGATAAACTTGTAACAGTCTATTTTGTGTTGCTGAAGTTATTGGTTGTAGTGTGTTTCCGGAATAAATTCCATACTATTTATTTATTTTTTTTTTTTCCCCCTTTTTCTGCTTTTGCGAATTCTGCATTCCACTACTTGTTTGTATGTTTTCGGTGTCCTGCATGTGGTATTACAAAATTTCCTGCTGCTCTTATCCACTCTGTTATCTGTTCATTTACATTTGTGGGTTGACACAATGAATGTTGTATTAAACGAAACGTGAATAGCATATTTTTTTTCCCAATTAGCTTTTGGTGAATTTCCATTTTGCCCGACTGAGTTTCAGGTGTAGCTCATGTTTGGATTCAACAAACTATAGGTAATGGTAACTGCTGAAGTGGTTATCTAGCAATGACCAGTCAATGCATGGATACAATACAAGGAAAAACAGATGGAAAGGTCGATAGCAGAGGTTGAATCTGCAGGAAAGTGAAAAGGTGTATGGGAACTAGAGTTAAGTATATTAAGGTTGTGCTTGTCAAGTATTGCTTCGAATAGTTTCCTCGCTTGTCTGTTTGAGGCGATCCACAAAGTATGTGGGTCCATTAAAATCTCCTAGTAGATAGAATGGAGTCAATGTTTTCAGAGAGAGGTAATCTGAGTCATTGGTATGGTTTGGTCGGAGATTTGTAGAGACAAGGGTAAATGTAATAATGAGTTCAATTTGCACCACAACTGCTTATAAGGTAGTACAGAGAGATATATTTGGATAGAATTATAGATTTTATTAACATGGCAACACCTATGGGCTGTTTGTTGCCTTTTTGTTTCGTCTGTAAGGGGTGTAATTCTTAATTGAGGTATACATTTCACCAGTAAATTGGTTTCTTGCCAGCATATGCCAACATGATCAGTTCATACAAATCATCAATGTTGGTACGTAGTATCCTACAATTCCATTGTAGGTTATGGTCCATTATTAGGATTTAGATGTGGAGGGTTTGTTTTCTAGATGCCGTTTGCTTGTGCCGATCCTTTTCAGTTTCTCTTCGTTGGGAAAGACAGGGCGTTCTGTGTCCATATCACCTTCAGCATATGTCTCAAATGATTCACCTTGATGAGTTGCATCATCTATGTCTATCTGTTCACAAGGAGGAAGTTTTTTTTTTTTTTTTTTAAATGGAGTCTATAAGCCTGAAAGAGGGTTTGGAGGCACCACCCCAAATTCAGGAACAATATTCCATGGTAGGACAGATTTGAGATTTGTATAGAGTAACTGTTTGGAAGAAAAGTAACGCTGAGATCGAAAGAAAACAGTTTTTAGATGTAGAGAAAGCAATATTTGCGATGTGCTTATGCCAAGTGATTAGAAGTCAGGGTACTCATTAATAGAGCTATGTGATCTTGTCTAGAAATCTGAGATAAGCACAGGAGCATAATCCTTTTTGCAAGCTATACGACAGGACTGAGTTTTAGGATTAAAATCAACTTCTGGTCGGCATTTAAGGAACTGGTAGTGGATATCCGAGAAGATGAATATGTTTGTGCAGGGCAAGGTTTCTCAAACTGGAATGTGGAATGCAGAGTGCTGTCATCAGCAAAAACTATGGATAGGATCTCCTGTCAATAGAAGGTCATTGATATCCAAGAGGAAAAGAATAATGTGTCGATCCATTGCAGAATGGATCATGCCCACTCTGCAATGGATGTACCAGGTGGGATTGATACTCCCCGTTTGCGTTGTGACAGTTTGTGACAGTCATCAGAAAATCATTCAGTTCCTTCTCAGAGTTTGATAAACATATGGCATTCGCCTTTCTAAAGAATTCTTCATGTGTGAATATAGATTCAAAATACCTATTCAGCCTGTCAGCAAATTGACAAGGGTCATCAACAGTTAAACCATTGACATAAAGTGGTTAAATGTGATTCAACCCCTTACTTCTACTCTTAATATAAGTAAACAAGTCTTTTTTGCTTTTCTTGGCATTCTTTGCCAGAGACGTCTCATAATCTGTCTTGGATTGCATGACCTCCTTTGTGATTTTATTGCAGTCTACGTTACATCTACCACAGGCTTCTGCATCAACTTATAATTTATATGCATCCCATGAATTTTTCTTTCCTGCCACATGTTCATTTGACATCCATTAGATCTAAGCTATGAAAAGTTGGTATAAAAAGCCTGGTAGCTTGCATGACTATTTCCCAGTATGCACCCAATTTAGAATTTGTTTTTGGTAACAACAAATTCCAAATGGTTGTCATTAGTTATTCCCAGTGTATAGAATTTGAAAACTGTCTGAGACCATTATAGTCTCCTTTACGAAAGTGAAATCTCTTCCCTTTACCTTTGATGGTAGTTACATCTTTAAGTAAATCCATCACCAATACACTGTAATCACTGCCACCTAGTGGTTCTTTTATCTGCAGATTCTTAATGCATGAAAAATCACTGTTGATAATCACGTCAAGTGTATTGCTCTATATTGCTGCTTCTATAACTGCTGTAGAAAACAGTCATCCAATAAATTTACAAGCCTTGCTAATGTGTGAGCGACCAAACCACAAGTTCTACTCGATATCTAGAAAGTTAAAATCCCCCATTATTAGAAATTCTGATTTACTGGCCCTCTAATTCTCCGTGCAATTGTTCGTTGTACTCAGTCATTCAGTCTATAACAACACATTACTATTCTCATTTTTGTTTTCCCATGCTTATGTCACACCAAACTAACTCAGCTCTGCACTGACCACCCATGTCAACTGGATGCACTGCCTTAGATTTTATGTGCATCTTAACTAAGAGCTTTCCCATCCTGTCTGTCTTTTCTGTACACATTGTACCCCCCCCATATTCAAATTCTGCATCCCTTATATCTTAGTGATAACATATCACTGATATCCGTGGCTATATTTGCATTTGATGACCTGGCCAGCACTTAAAATTCATCAAATTTATTTATTATGCTCCTAGCCTTGGTGTTTGTGCAAATATACATAAACTTAATCTTACTATTTGTTGGCCGACTGGGCTAGGCAGGTGGGTAAAGTGCCTGCCTGGCAACTCAAAGGTCGTGGGTTCGAATCCCACCTCGGGCTTGGATCAGAGTAAAATGCAAAAACTTTGGGAGATGCATTATGGCCACAGAAGCCGATGCACCAACTACTAACAAAAAAAAAAAAAAAAAAAAAAAAAACCACACTATTCGTTATTCTGGTACAACCCATAATGTTCCGTGATGACCTATAGCAGGCTTTGATTTCTACGCTGTCACTCATTTCAATAGAAGCAATGCAAGACTCACTTTCTCTTCTGCCTGTGACTATTGTTAATCTATTAGTCTGTGTATTCCACCAAAATAACGGTTTTCCGACCCAACTAACATTGCCTCGATAGCATATATTCTTGCACCTTATTATTTAAGTGTATCCCATTTGCTGTAGAAGCAGTCTCTTCTGTTAACAAGCACGGGCCACGCTGATAAAAATTCTAACTATGAGCCTTGCATTACTCTCTCCAGGACCAAACTAATTGACAAGGATCTCATTGTGCACTTTTCCTGTTGTATTTGTGCACACTCACCGGTATTAAACTACCTCTAGTGGGTGTGGGATTGTGCATTTTGGCATGAACAGATATAGTATACCGCAGCCTGGCTCCTCGTGCCCAGGAACGGGCACCAGCTATCCTTGTATTGGCTGCTCCCTGGTGGCCTGACACTAACACCACACACAATAACACTTTTTCAGGCCAGTTTTTTGTACAGGTTCTACACCAACACAGATGAACTAGGTGTAGATGGGCTTTTGCCTAGGAGCAACCCTCGATACTAGGACATGCACAAAATGCACAAGTCACATGTAACATGATATGATATGAATTTAATATGAATTTATAATGAGACTGTAAACGTATATAAAATTGTGTGTATACATAAATGGAATAACGTATATAAAATTGTGCGTATACACAAATGGAATGGAATGGCATGTTGTATCTATGCAGAATTGCAGACACTCAAATTTAACTTTGCAACTTTTTCTCAATACTAGAGGTTGACCTCAACATTACCCTGTACTTTTTAAGTACATGCACAGGGTAATGTTGAGATCAACCACAGATCTACTCTTAATGTCATTAGCACCAATGTGGACCACAGTATCACCTTTGTGCCCTTAAAAAAATATCTGCTCTACAATGTAATTTTGCCCTTGACAGACATACCCTGGTCCTGTTCCACCTATCCTTTTTGCACAATACATTTTCCGTTTAGCTACCAATACAGTCATCATCAATAGTACATCCTGTGGGACCAGTGCATTTTCTTGGAAGGTTGTCGCTATGTTTCCTAATATGCAAATGCAAGCTGTGGCATTGAACAGGACAGCTGAGAGATTGAAGAGTAGGGTGGGTGTCCCCAAAGGAATTAAGTTGGGCACATCAAGTTCTCATAAACACCCATCAGGACGCTTTTTTTTTGTTAGTTGTTGGCGCATCGGCTTCTGTGGCCATTATGCACCTCCCAAGGTTTTTTGTACTACTCTAATCTAATCCCTAGGCGGAATTCGAACATGCGACCTTTGGTTTCCAGGCAGGCACTTTACCCACCCGGCTAGCCCGGTCGGCATCAGGACGCTGAGTTGACGCTTGATATCATCTCACTATTTACATCGAATACACAGAGACATCCCACTTCGCTATACCATGTTCTGTTTCCTAATCGGCAAACATGAAATAAGTAGGACATTTTGTGTGGCTGCGATTCAGAGGACAACTCAGAATCACGTAATTGGAAATTAGGGAGTACAATGTGTACAGAAAGGATAGGAAGGGAGGAGGAGGGTTATGCAGTAAGCTAAGAAAAACAAAATCTAAGGGAGTGCCTCCAGTTGACATAGATGGACGGTGCAATGTTGAGTCAGTTTGGTGTGACATAAGCACTGGAAAAGAAAAATGAGGGTAAGAGTTTGTTATAGGCCTAATGACTCTAATGAGTACGATGAACAATTATAGAGATAGAGTGGGCCAGCAAATCAATGTCTTATTATGAGGATTTTAACTTCCCAGATATTGACTAGAACGTGTGAGTTGGTCACTCGCACACTAGCAAGGCTTTTGGGGATTTACTGTATGAGTGTTTTCTACAGCAGCATGTTAGAAAGGCAACCAGAGAAAGTAACACTCTCGATCTGATTATGAGCAGTGATTATTCATGCATAAAGAATTTATGGATAAAGCAACCACTAGATGGCAGTGATCAGGGTGTACTGATGTGGGATTTACTTAAAGGCGTAATTACCATCAGGGGTAAAAGGAAGGGTTTTTGCTTTCGTAAAGGCGACTACAGTGGTCTCAGAGATTTTTTAAATTCTATACAGTTTAACCAATTGAGGATGTTACCAACAGCAAATTCTAAATGATTCTAATGGGAAGCATTCAAGGAAGTAATCTTAGAAGCTACTAGGTTTTTTGTTTCAACTAAGAAATACTATTCTAGGTTTAGGCACAAATGGATGTCAAATGAACTAATGAGACTCGTGGCAGAGAAGAAAAATGTATGGGATTCATATAAATTATCAGGTGACACAGAAGCCTACGGTAGCTATAAGCTAGTCTTGTAATCAAGTCAAAGGAGGTTAGGCAAGCGAAGGCAGAGCATGAGAAATCTTTGGGAAAGGATTCAAAGAAAAACAGCAAAGATTTCTTTACTTATGTAAACTCTAAAAGGAAGGGGATGAATCAGATTGGTCCACTTGATGTCAAGGGTTTGATTGTATATGATCATTCTCAGACAGCTACCAAACTAGATGATTATTTTGCATATACATTCATACATGAGGAGTTATTCGAGGAGAAGACCAGATGTTTATTAAACTCTAACAGGGAGTTAAATGATTTTGTAATATCTGAGAGCAAAATGGAGCCAAAATTGTTGAAATTGAACATAAGAAAGGCACCTGGGGTGGATGGGATCTATCCAGTTATATTAAAGGAGGTGGCAGAGGAAGGAAGCAAACCCTTAGCCATAATTGTCAGAGCATCCTTGGACTCAAAGGTAGTCCCCACGGACTACCTTTGAGTATGACAACAAAGGTTGACAACAGTAATTACAGACCTGTTAGTTTGACTTATTCCAGAGAAAATAATGGAGTCACTTGTTAAAGAAGCATTGGAAGACCATCTAGAGAAGACTGCAATAATAAATCAGACAAAGCATTGGTTTGTTAAAGGGAAGTCTTGTCTGACCAAATTGATTGGATACTATGACGTGGTCACAAAGAAACTGGATACAAAAAATAATTCTGATGTCATATGCTTCGATTTCAAGAAAGCTTTTGATACTGTTGCACATGAAAGTACTGTACAAATTGGAGCAGAATGGCATTAATGGCAAGTTGCTACAATGGATAAAAGTATGGTTGAGTGGAAGAAGCCAGTGGTAATCAATGGACACTGCTATTCGTGGACTAATGTTATTAGTGGAGTCCCCCAAGGTTCGGTGTTGGGCCCATTGTCGTTTTGTATATTTATCAATGATACTGTTGAAGGTATATCAAGCTTAGTGTCAAAGTTTGAAGATGATACAAAGGTTGGCAGGGTTGTTAATAACAGTAACGACAGTATGCTGCTGCAACAGAATCTGGAAAAGTTGGGCAATTGGGCTGAGAAGTGGTAACTGAAGTTTAGCATTGACAAATGCAAAGTACTGTATATAGGTAGCAGTAACCCCAGAGAAATGTTCCAATGAGGTGGTGTTACACTTAGGGCAGTGGAAAATGAAAGAGACCTGGGGTAATTGTGCAGTTAGATATGAAGTTTTCTGAGCAGTGCAGACAGGCTGCCAGAGTAGGTCATGGGGTCTTGTCAATGTTATATTTGGGGAAATTTTGCTAATAGGTATAAGGAGGTGATTATCCACTTGTATAAGACAATGGTCAGGCCAAACCTTGAGTACTAACTGGGTACGAGGGGAACAAGAAAAGCTCAAGTTCTGCAAATTGCAGCATCTGGAGACTAGGCACCTGCGAGGTGATCTAATTGAGGTGTGTGAGGTCTTGAATGGATTGAGAATGCTCAATGCTGATGTGATTCTTCCTCTTGCTCAGATTACAAATCTGACGGGGCATAAACTAAACTTGAGGAAAGACAGTTGTTGAATAGATGTGCGGAAATTTGCCTTTAGCCAGCAGGTGGTTGATTGCTGGAACAAACTTCTATCTATCATTGTGGAAGTTGAGAGCTTAAATAAATTAAAAGAAGTGGACAAACTTTTGTAGTGAATGGATGGGTGAAATAGTAGTTTTTTTTTTGTTTTTTTTTTAGTTGATGCTGTATAAGCTTGCTTTCTTGCATGGTATGCCTCTGCTAATGTTAAATTAATCTACCACCTTACAGAGTAGCAACATTATGCAAATTATTAGTGCTTATAAAATCACGGGTTGCAACCACTTCACTTCATTCCCATTTTTTTGGCTTGCTCAGTGGGACAGCCATATCTCCTGTACTCAGGTTAACTAGTAATCGTCATTTAGATGATTTTTCGAGATGGCGCCGTTGGATGACTTGACGTCAGGCAGTCGCAGGCGGAGGTATAGTGTGTTTATGTCTATACCTCCACCTCTCCTAGCGTCTTCACAGCAGTGTGGAAGCAGTTTCGGGAGACACTAATCATCACAAGAAGAGCTGGCCAAAGTCACCTGAGGGCTGCGTGAACAGGAACAGATTGCTATATCTGGCTCTAACAGAAAGACGGAACCCTATGATGTCCTGTCATCAACTGTCTCTTGCTGTGGGCACAGGTGAAAACATTTCCAACCGAACTGGGTTAAGAAGGCTCAATTCAAGTGGACTCTACGCAAGGAAGCCAGTGGCCAGAACAGAACACACACACAAACTACTACTCACATTTCTGGTCCTTTTACAGTGGTACTGTCCTTCACATAGATACGAGGCAGAGATGAACTCATGTTCAGAGAGCCGCCCCTTGCAAAAACACATGTCCACATTCCATTAACTTGCACGTAGATCTAAGACAGGAATTACAAGTGCTGTCTGATGTTTACCTGGAGGATGTATTACCTCGTTTGGTGGAGACCAAGGAAAATTATATGGTCTTCTCTAGTTTTGCAGATAAGGCATTTAAAAGACGTAAAAGACTTTTGGGTAGAAATCACTCGAGTTTATTAATTTAATGTGGTTTTGGTTTTCACCTTGTTCTGGAATGGGTACGAGTTTTCTTTTTCTAACCGATCTTTTGAAGGTTTGTTCCGTGTTGAACAGGCTGGAATTAGGTTATTTTACTTATGATGAAAGATAGACATAACTGATAGTTTTGTTAATGATTTTGATTTGGTTTGATGACAAAGTATGAGTGAACATATTTGGGTTGCCTTGATATAGGTCAATCGATAGAACTGATTAGCACTGGGAAATATTGAAACGATTGTCTTAATTTCACACATGATTTGTGGTTACTTGAAGTTCTTGAAAGACTGACTATATAATAACACAGCTGTCGGGTTGTCTATAGGAAGTTACCATGTAAGCGAAGAGGTAATTTTGTATGGTAATTTGCAAATGAAGTTAGTACAGTTATGATTCTGTTGTGTCAAGGAGTTTAATGGTAAATAAATTGTGTTGGCATTGTGGTGGGTCTGTGTTAAGTTGGCAGTAGATGTTAGATATAGACCAAGATTACATAATCCAAATGCAGAAGTGTAATTTTGTATATAGTTATTCTTTAATTGAAGTTAAGATGTAAAGGAGTGCAAATTTTAATTAATTAGTATTTAGCCATACAAAAGAAGAATTTTTGGATAAGCTCCCTAATTCATCATCATCATTATTATTCTGCTCTTCCGTTTGGCACGGGTTGAGTCCCTATTTAGATATCGTCCTCCATTGTTGTCGATCTCTTGAATCTTGCATCATTTGTTGATAACTCTGAAAGCCTGTGTTTTCCTTTAGGCATTGGAGCCATTCTCTTTTGAATCTTCCTGGTGGTCTCTTATCTCCAATTCTTCCTGTCAGTACTACGTTAGGCAGCCTCTGTTTTAATCCGGTTCACATGCCCAAACCACTGAAGTTGTTTTTTGTAGATCTGCTCTATTATTCTGCATTCAAAATTTAGATCTCTCCTTACTTGTTCATTAGTTTTATGTTCTCTCCAATTTGTTTTATTGATTTTCCTTAGACATCTCATTTCAAATGACATTATTTTTTGCCTTTCTTTCTTATTTATTCTCCAATTCTCTGATCCATAAGTTGCTGTGGGTATGATGACAGTTTCATATAGTTTAATTTTTAGACTATTTGAGATTTTATTGCTCTTCCATGTTTTTGAGTTTGTTCATGTTTGTCCATCCGGTGTTCAGTTTGTGACTAATTTGGTCAATATTACGGTACGTCAGATGAGCTATTTAACTTGGATGTATAAGTATTATGTGTATGTTACTATTGTGTCAAGGAGTTAATGGTAAGGGAATTGTGTTGATATTGTGGTGGTCTGTGTTAAGATGGATCTAGACCAAGGTTACATGATGGTTCTACATTCAAATGCAAAAGTGTAATTTTATTGTATATAGTTATTCTCGAATTGAAGGTAAGATGTAAATGCATACAAAATTTGAAAGCTTCGGTATATAGCCATACAAAATGGCCATATACCATTTTTTGAATGTGACGCTTGTAGGCAACAAACAGGAAAAGATAATGAAGAATTACCTAATGAAGTCATTTGTGAAGATTCTTGCAAAGAACAGATTAACGACCTTGAACAAGCAACAAGAGTAATCCTCTCGCAGACTGACCTTGGAAATGGCATCTTGGGCCATCCTGAAGGATCAATTTTTGAAACCTTGGGATGCGATATTTGCCCGGAAGACTGCAAGCACTCTGAAGGGGGGTTCCTCTAGACAGAGGAGCAATCATAGCCCGAATGAAAAGCAGGAAGAGAACCGTAAAGGATATGTCTCGCGTGCGGAATTAAAGGATATCTTTGCAGACTGCACAGCCCCTTTTTGATGCAGGCTGTGGAATACGCTGAAAACCTCGCAAGCAATTTCATCCCTGTACATAAAATGCTACAGGAACTGCAGGAAGAGAATTTTCTTCTCAAAGAACAAAACAGTAGAAAACACCCTTAAACGACTGGAGGAAAAGCTAGTATGCTTTGAATCCGTCCTCGTTGCACAAGGTGGCTCAGCGGCCCCCGTAACCGACCAAACTTGCTATGCGAGGCAGAGCTACCCAAAGAAAAGTAGAAGTGATATGCATGGATTGCACAGGAGGATAGAAAGCATTGAAAAGCACAAACAGAAGACAAGAAACAAATGGAATTCGGGGGAAAACATATCAGAACGAATTGCAAAACTACAAGACAGCCAAATAATATGTGAATTTCAAGTCCAGCTGCGAACTGTCTATTTGCAGCAGGACCTCGCAAGCAATAGCACCAAACCCAGTGAAACTTTAGGGGCAGCACAAGGAAATTACTTCACACATTCCACTAGGAAAAGTCGAAACCAAAATAAAGAAGCCTCAGAAATATTAGGACAACAGGAATCCACTGAAATGATTGGGGCATGCATGTATTCCGAGAGTATGAACGCCAAAGTTACATCTTCCCCTTCAGATCATGTTCCTGCAAACCCACTCACTTATGCGTACATCGCTAAGCTACCTAAAAAGCATAATACTTTTGTGGGCAGAAAAACCCACTCTTCCCAAAATTTCATGCCTACTCTCGCCGAGGACGTAATCCAGTTCACAGAGAAAGTATTAACATGTCTTTCTGTAACACACCTGAAACAAACAAACAGTTTTCTGAAATCTACAACATTACTTCCGTTGCAACCAGAGAGCAAATTTTTGTATCAAGGCTGGGGCCCACAACACAGCCCAGAAACATTAAAGCCATGTGTGAGGGTGAACATGGGATAACTGTGGAAGTAAAGCAAGTGAAAACACGACACTCAGCTTACTCCTCCTTTATAATCTCTTGTCCACCAGATAAAGCAACTCGCCTACAAAACGTAAGCGCCTGGCCAGTAGGTACCTTAGTCAAGCCCTACAGAGACAGATGGGCCAGACCACTGGTTAAAAATGATGCAAGGAATCGGGCTCAATAGCAATAAAAAAAATTACCCCCAGCTGGGGATGCAGAACATCATATCCACTTGTTTGCACAAAACGTGAGGAGCATCTCAGATAAGCTCTACACCTTACAAACGATGATGATGTACGAGGACCCGGATTTAATTTGCCTAATCGAAATCTGGTTGGGAAATGGAAAACAGTTAGATCGGCTAACTGCGGAAGCAAACTACAAATGTGTGGGAACCGGAAGAACAGATAGACGAGGAGGGGAGTTATAATTTGCTATCAAAATAAATACCAGCCTATAAGAGAACGAACAATCAATTCAAATAATTTTGAAGGGATTTGCGTTACCTTTTCAAAAGAGCACGTGAAAATACAGTTATGCATCATATACCTCCCACCTGAGCACACAAAGGAGACAAAAACCGAACTCTATGCGTGGCTTGCTGCAAATCTAAAGCCATCAGTCGACACAATAATAGCGGGAGATTTTAATTTGCCTCTTCCGAAACACAGGGAGGCCAAAAAAGAGCTGGATGCTACATTAGGTGCACTGCACTTAACGCAGCTTCCGACACCAGTGACAAGGGGAATGCAGCAACTTGACCTGTTGCACCATAGTTCCTTAGACATAAGGCTAACGCAAAACTTTATTTAAGTCGGACCACAATCCCATGGAAATAGAAGCAGCACTGAAGATACATAAATACATGCAGGGTAAGTACACGAACTGGGAAAAGCAAAGTAAATATCTTTTCTCCTGAAGTATATTAATGCAGAAGTCATTCTCAGTCATCTGACTAATTACAACTGGAATGACCTGCAAGAAAAGCCAGTAGACGAAGCTTTAGAAATGATCACTAAAAAGCTATACCAAACAGCATTGGAAGGAGCAGCAAAAGAAATCAAAATATCTGAGAGAACAAAAGAATGGTTCAACCCATAACTGAAAGCAAGTTTCCTCAGGAAGCAAAAACTTTATAGAAAATAGCAAAGAACGGGTCATCCTGCCGATCACGTTCATTATAAGAAGGAAAGAGCACATTTCATCAAAGCAAAACGACAGGCACACTGCAGTGCTGTTCATAACAAACTAAAACGAGCAAAAAGAATTACTAGCAATAGAAATAGCACAAAGAATATGACCGAATGCATTTTCAAGGAATGGGCTAATAACACTTTTGGTTACCTGCCTGGACTGAATCAAATTGAGAACACTGATAATAGCAACAAAATTTTGGACTTCCTGAAAGATTTAAACAAGCGAAACTATTCAACAATAGAGGAACCAACAAGACCTCCATTGAGTGAAGTACAAATCACCAAAGAGAGCGTAATGAAAGCAATCAACGATCTGTCCAATAAGGCCACTGTTGGACCAGACAAATTTCCAATGTTCATCCTTAAAATAAGTAGCCCATTTATCATAGATCTTTTACTGCACATCTATCAGGAAATCAGTAGGTCAGGAGCTTTCCCGCAAGCTTGGAAAAATTACATTGCAACCCTAATACCAAAAATTAAAAATCCAAAATTGGCTAAGGATTACAGACCAATTTCTGTTAGCTGCACCCTACAGAAGGTATTCGAAAAAGCTTCCCACCATCAATCAACACTGCTCCAGCCACAGACCACCACATTTGCACTCGGTCATTTTGGGGAGATCAACAATAACAAACTTACTGGAAACCCTTTTTTGCATACAGAAAGCACTAAATGAGAAAAAACAAATTGATATTATTTTTTTGGATATCTCCACAGCCTACGACAACGTCTCAATTCCAGCACTCATTGCGATTTTAAGGAATTATTTTGATGTAAGAGGAAATTTTTTAACTGTAATAAGCAGCTTGCTAGAACACAGAAAACTTACTGTTAAGCACCAAAAGCTACAATCTTGCTTTACCATCTCACGAGGAATGTGACAGGGGGGAGGTTCTTTCGGCTACCCTCTTCGCGGCCGCCCCTGGAGCCGTTTCTTGCAGGGTACTACAATTTTATAATATATGCTGACGATGTAAAATTATTCATCACTTCCAAAGACCATGAATCAGCAGAAGGTATTTGGCAGATGACAAATAACACAATCCGAGAATTTCAGAGCTATCTGGCTTGCATCGGGCTCCGTATTAATGCACAGAAGTCTGTCCAAATGGCCATAACTTACAAGCAGAATAAATGACATCTCGATCTCCGTGAACGGATCTAGTGTGGAAAAAGTGCACTCTCACCTGGACCTGGGTCTTAAGTGGGATGACAGACTCACCTTTTTTCAACACTTCGCCCATATGAAGACAAAAATATTTACTGTTTTAAGGCTACTAGACAGGAACTGGTAGGAATTAGGGATCCTCAGCCAATTGCAATGTATGCCTCGCAAATCTGGTCTTCAGCTCCAGATTCACATTATAAGTCCATCCTTGGGATCGAGTACTGGTTCTTGTGATGGCTTAACAGAGTTGCTGGCCACCCTTTTACTATCTCAAGGGCCTTTCTCTACTCAAACCTTAACATCACACCCTGGATGCAGCAGATAATTAACAGGAACATACACACACTCACACTAATGCTCACAGGCAGAGTAGATGCTCCAGCCCTGGATAATATTCTAGTCAAACTGAGTGCCACTGCTAGACGTTGCAGAAAAGTAAATAATCCACTGTTCCCAGCCCTGAACAATCATAGTAGCCTGCAAAGATTCTTCCCATCAAATGCAGCATACCGGAAAGAGATCTTCCAGAATTTGTACAGACTTACCAAAATATGAATTGGCTGCAAAGTACCAGAGAATTGCGAGTAAAAGTGAAACTTTCTGCTTTAAGAACAATAATAATTTGGTAGGCTGTTGGTTGACTGGAAAAATATACCTTCTCTAACAGTTATATAAATATGTAAGTTATATATGGAATTATTAGTGAATTGTAAATATATGATTTGTATAATGTATGTACAGAATCATTAATGTGTAAATACTGTATATATTAAACATAAAATTTGTATATAATATTTCGGTACGAGACTACGTGTTCAGTATATGTAACCCACTGCACGTAGTATCTCGTACCCTGATATGTACTTAGCACCCTCCTGGCACTTTGCCATCCTGGGGTGGTTTCCTTTACTGGAATAAACAGATGATAATAATAATAATAATAAAAGAAGTACTATTATTATTTTTTTTTTTTTGGTTAAGCTCCCTGATTCAGATGAGCTATTTAACTTTGATGTTTAAGTATAATGTGTTGAAATTACTGTTTTAGCTTCATATAGTGCTGGCCATTCCAGTGGGGTTCATATCTGGTTGGAAGGATGTTTATTTGGATTTGCTCTGGTCTGGCCTCTGTTTTGTTGTGCCAGTGATTGGTTTGTCTTTTAGTTTTAAGGCAATATGAGTGTGTTTTTTTTTCATGATTACAAAAAGATAAATTTTTGGATGATTTTCAGAGCGGTGATCATGCCTAAATTGTGATGTAAATAGTGTATAGGTTGTGGCGATAAGACTGATGTTTACTAGTCACTCTGCTGCTGCTTTTTTTTTTTTTTTTTTTTTCAGCAGATGTCTTCTTCTTCCCCCACTGTCTGTCCTCTTTCCTCCCCTTCCCACACTTCTCCTTCTATTTCCCTTTCTCCATTCATTCGATCTTTGAGATTTCTTCAAGTTCTCTTGAAATCTCAATAAGAGTCTCCACCTGGTTGTGGAACCTGGCTGCCTCCACATGGCTTGGAATGGGAGTCAAGGGACCAGGTGTTCCATTCCCCCTGGCTGCGAAATGCCAGGCGCCGGCACTCAACAACAAAACACACACGTATATTACATAACACACACACACAGTTGCCGGCCTTGGCCTAGTGCCTTCAGAAGCTACAGCGACATATAGGGGAAACTCTGGAGGCCACAACAAAATACAAAAAAATAAAATAAATAAACAACAAAATTCCATTAACACCAAACCACCACACAGCTCGTCGAATTTGGTGACATAAACTTGGAGCCCTGACAAATGGGGTACAGTTCTGTTCTCTGAAGAATCCTTTTAGCCTACAATCCGATTCTACACGTTATTTCATCTGGAGACAACCAGGAATGAGGTGTCATCCCTCTAACGTCAGAGAAATGGACATTTACGCATGGAGGTGGTGTTCCCGTGTGGGGTGGAATAATCATCAAGGGCCGCACCCCTCTTCATGTTTTTGACAGGGGTCAAAAACATTCCTGTAAATGCGCTGAGGCACCGAGAACAAATCCTTGAACCATAGGTACGGTTGGCCCAGATTTTCTTTTCAATGCACAACAACGCCACTGCACATAAGAGCTCAAATGGTGGGAGAATATATTGTAACTGAAAATATCCAACGACTGTCCTGGCCAGCACAAGCACACACTTAAATCCAAACGAACATGTGTGGGATGCCCTTGGGCCGCGCATTGCACGACGACAGCCAACTCCTCTGTCACTTGGTGAGCGTTTATCAAACTCCATCTTTCGGACCATCAACACCCTCAATGAAAGCAAGACTGAGAAGAAACTAATTACATTAAGCTTCTACAGACACTGACAGGCCAAATGGACAGACTGACAAATCACCAAATTACCAAAAAATTTCTTCCTGATATTTCACTTGTTTTTCCCAAAGCTCCATCCTGATTCTCCCGAGGTCTTTACGCAACTTATCTAGTAACTGGGCATGGTTCCAATCAAATTCTCTTTCATGGGCATAATAGATAATCGTATTGTTCTTGTGGACAGATCGAGGACTGGAACCATCTATACATCTGCCCACTCTATGAGGACCTTCGTAGCATCTTTTAAACTAGGTTCCAAGACTTACCACAGGGATATGAACACTTGCTCATTACAGAAGATTAGTACTATCATGCGTTCACCAAATTTTCCCAAGATCTGTTTTAAAGACGGAAGACCCTCTCACATACTCATACTGGGGACCAAGATGATGCTTGACTTTAGCTACCAGCTCAATGCTTCAAAGGCTCTACTCTGCCAGTAAAACTTGCAATATATCTGCTAACACCAATATTATTGGGGTAGAATTTGTCAACCCTGTCTTTGGACATAGGATTCTAGTGGTCTTTGGCCACTACTACGGCGATTTCGGTGATTATTACCCGGCTCCTTTGCTGTGTGACTTTTTTCCTTTTCCCGGGACTTGTTCCCTTCCCCTTTATTTCTCCTGGTGGAGCAACTTTGCTCCACCGAACTCGGGCAGTTGCCTTCTCTACAGCCAGTACACTTGCTCCCAACTTTACTCCTTTTTTTGCACTAATATTCCCGTGCTTGACTATAATATAATTTTTATTTTTTTTATGATTTTTTTAGGACCTGCCTGAATATCATTGGCTCTCCTCTACTGCCTGGTCTATCTCCACATAGTTAGTGATGGGCAATGTGGAATCCCTATAGGGGACTTGCGGCTAAATGGCCAGAAGCAAAACAACCAAATACTACACTTCATAAATTACACTTACATATTCTGGCCTTTACAGTGAACTGTATGCATCACAGAGTTACTACGCGAAGTTGGGGGAGACCCTCGGTTCCACTTGACACTATGTTGTGTGGAACCCACATAGGGTGCCCCTGCCCTATGACTTTACTCCCATTCAATACCTGTATCCCTCCCCACCTCCCATCCAAACCTTTTGCCTGGTGGACCCTACCACCACAAATTTTTCTATCTTCCTAGTAGTCCCCCCCCCCTCTGAAGGATAAGTTCCTTCCAAAGAGTTGCCCCTCAATCCCTTTAACTTTCATTTTACAGGTGGAAGCCTTCCTATCATCCACCTTCCTTATCTTTACTTTTTTTTCCAATACTCGAACTATCAACCCCACGCTCCTTTTCCAATAAAAACGCTTCCAGTTTTTTTTTTTTTTTTTTTTTTAGGGATCCTCCCTGGCAAGTTCACACGGCGCCAAGGGTTCGACCCAGTCAGAAACTTTATCTACACCCGTCCTACCTCCTAGTGGTGATGGATGGGTTCCCATCAGGGGGGAACCGCATATAATGGCCGAAAGGAACAACATACCAACACAGAATACACTAAAACTCACACTAGTATTGCGACACACCGTACACTATGCGGAGTTGGAGGGGAACCTCAGCGCCACTTGCAGTAAAACACTATGTTGTGGGGAACAAATAATATCACAATAATCAAAAAGAGGAAGTACATGCTGATTTTTAGGAAGAACACTCTTAAAAGTCAAGGAAGAACACTTAATTAAACCAAGAAGTTTAAGTCTGAGATATTGTGAAATCGATACAGCAATAGAGAATAAATCTTGTGAACCGGCTGAGTACAGATATAGAGAAATTGTGTGCCAGTAACACTTAAAATTGCAATTTTTCAGCAAATTTACCAGATAAAATCGATATAGCAATAGAGAGTAAATCACCAAGATTCAATTCATCCCGAGAAATAATGACCCCCACTTTCTGGAGAGGGCCGAAACTTACAGAGCCTTCTCAGACTTTGCCCAGATCATATATACCAAGCAACAAACTTTACAACCACCAAACCCCCAACTAGGAAAGTTGCGAGATAAATGACAACAAAAGGAATTACCAACATAGGAGAAAGTGCAAACAACAAAAGACACCCCCACTGGGGAAAGAAAGAATTGGGGCCGTAAGAGATCTTATCACCCCACAAGTCAAGAAAACCTAAGCTCTCAATAAAGTGAGCATCTTCTGCGACAAACAGGGAAACTTCAAGTTTGTGACCTCAAAACACCTAGAGAAACAGCAAGCACAAAAGCTTCCTCTCAACCCAACAGTTGACTCAACAACCACAACTGATCACAAGAATTAATGATAACCGGCACTGCACACTTGACTTAAACCAGAGATGAACAAAAGGAAATTGACCCCAAGGAAAAGACAATCATACTTAACCAAACACACGGATATGAAAAACTGACCAGCACCACAAGAAAAGGACAACCAAGATATTGGAACAAAAACCAGGACTGCAGCTGATTACTGCCTAAGCCATACGGCAACCCAGGCTGGACACTTAGCCCAGCCTGCTTCCAACCCTTATCCCTGGCAGGGGGAGATGACTTTTTATTACCTCCCCCACCTGTCATCAAGCTTCCCTCTGGTGTGGCATGGGCATGCTACACTGTTTACCAGGGATTATTTCTTCTATCAACCCCTTACTTCTACTTCTGTTCCCCCAGTCTTCAGCCCCCTCCCACTATTATCATTCATCTAGCGTATAGCTCCACACAACTAAATTTAATAACATCAAAATTTTGCCCAACCTGTTACGAGGGATGTGTTAAAAGAACGCTGGAGAGATGTGTTAAGAGGCCTTGTAGGCCTTTTAGCACATCTCTCTAGCGTTCAACCCCAACCAGCAATTTCTTAACAGCAATCTCATTAAGCGTTAACGTGAAATGCGTGCATTTTTTTTTTTTTTTTTTTTTTTTTTTTTAGGCCCTAGCCACTGAAATTCCAGGAAAATGTGGCAGGACCTGCTAGAGCAACTTGTTTTGATACTGTACACACCCGGCTAGCCTCCATGAAGTGAGGTATGGGCTATGTCAGGCCCCAGTAGGGGCCTGGAGGCCAATAAGCCGGACAAACAATGGGCATAACACATCATAGACATGGCCCACACATTTTCATGTCTCTGGCTTGACATTGTACTGTCCTCGATATATTATCGACCCTTGGGGGGTTGTATATAAAATTACCACCAATAAACTCCCCAGGGGAGAGGTTCTGACAACCACTCTCACATCACAAGGCACAATAACCACTACCTGGGAGCAGTAAATTAATAACATATTGAATACCATTTTCAGGCCACCAATCTCTGACCTCACACTAATACAAGCCCAACTGTGTGCCTCCAATGAGTGCTACATCATACAGAAAACTGAAGAGCCCTTCACCCTGGAGGAACTTCATAGAGCAGTATTGAAACTCAAGGACAGGAAATGCCCAGATCCTGACCTTCTGGAGACCAAGAATGTCAGAAGTGTAGTAGACTACAAGCCATACTTACTGCTGAATTTTTTCAGCCACTGTCTGGCAAAAGGATCCTTTCCACTTGAATGGAAGACAGCTAATCTCCGACTTCTCCACAAGAATCCGAATAAACTGCCACAACAGCCAACGTTATACAGACCAATCACCCTCCTAACTGTTCTCAGCAAACTCTTTGAGAGACTCATCTTCTTCAGAATACACAGGTATTATACAAACACAAACCTACAGCCAGACAACCAGTATGAATTCCGTCAGGGGAGCTCGACAGTAGACACACTAAATAACCTGATAACATCTGCTCAATCCACACCTGGAAAATACTTCCTTGTAATTGCAGTCGACTTCGCCTGGGCGTTCGACTCACTTTGGTGGCCGAGCATCCTTGGCAGGCTCAGGCAAGCACAGATTCCTCAAAATTTCTACTCCTGCATTAAAAGCTATCTATGTAACAGATCTGTCATTGCAGAGACCTGTCTACTCCAGGGTGATCAGAAAGATCCACAGGGATCGGTCCTAGGACCAACTTTCTGGATCATGGTCCTGGATGAGTTCTAAATCAAGATCTTGGCCATGTTAAGATCCCCAAGCCTATGCAGATGATTTGATCCTTTCCGTGCCTACCAGCTCAGGAGCCCAGCTTGAAATTTCTGCTAACCGAGTGCTCTGGCTCCTCCAGGAGTGGTCTACCCAGCACAACCTGACAATCTCGGCTGAGAACACCTCCAGCATCCTCCTGAAAGGGAACCTAAGCTCAACCAGACCACCACAGACCAAAATCAATGTCACAACCATCAAGCACCACACCCAGCTTAAGCACCGTGGTGTAATCCTGGACTCAAAAATGTCCTTCCTTCCACACCTACGGTATATCCAAAAGAAGATAGGAAATTACACAGCACTGGTGGCATGGGTCATCCACAAGGACTCGGGTCTAAACCGACATACCCTAGCCCTGTTTCACAAAGCACTCTTTATTCTAGCCATCTCATATGCTGCAGGAGTCTGGTAGAACTGGGCAACTATTGTCACAAATCAGAAGAAATTAGTCATCATTCAAAGAGCAATATTACTTACCATCACCAGAGCCTGCTGCATGGTGATCACTCCTGCTCTCCAAGTCCTCGCTGGAGTCCTCCCTCTGGACCTTGAAATAATTAGATGAGGCATGTTGTATGATCTGTCCAAAGGAATCTCCACTTCCACCATTGGATTCACTACCAACCCAGCAATCAATCGCAAGATAGAGAAAAGGCGCCTTCCCGCACACCTGCAGCAGGCCTGGCAGGGCAGGTGGACGATATCAACTAAGGGAGCAATTACAAAGAAATTCATCCCTAACGTTCACATTCCGAAGAGCCCCAAGCTGGTTTTCCCCTGGCATGTACATAACATACCTCCTCACAGGCCATGGGTCAATAGAAGAAAAATTAACATCAGTGGGCATCACAGATGATCCACGCTGCCACTGTGGCACTGACGAGTCTTCGCATCATATAATGTATGACTGTCCTGACTAAGAAGACTTGAAATCTATTCTGATCAAAGATTATTAATTTGCCAAAGGACAAGAATATATACTAATTCATACTCATGAAAATTATAAATACTTCACTTTTGCACAGGATGTCTTGAGCAGACGAAGAACATTAAGCAGCCTAAACCACCAAGGCCAATAACTTGAGACAGAGTCTGGGCACCCCTCTCAAGTAGCATCAACCGTCAACCTCTTTGAAGTTCAATTGAACTGAAATTCACTTCCTTCATCCTTCCATTTCTGAATCTGCAGATCAGATCTTCCAGTACCTGATCCCACTCAAGACTCCAAAACCCAGACACTGGAAACACCAGCAGCTTTTCTACCACAAGCCACATTGGCAATCAAACCAAGCACTCTAGCCTGGTTTTCTTTTACTCTCCTCCCTGGCTGGGGGGAGGAGATTGGTTCCTGTCTCCTCTCCCCTTCCACCCTCTTCTTCTGCCTGGTTAGGCATGGGCCTGCCTCACTGAATTTCTGGGGTCGCCTTCTCTATCGTCCCCATACTCCTGTTTCCCCCCACTTCTCTGTCTAACTCACAGTGTACATCCCACACAACTTATCAATTAATAATGTCGTCCAAATTTAAATCATGCTTAGATAAACCTCTCTTGGCCTTTTATATTCTAGCATTAACCCCGTTTTTTATTTATTTATTTTATTTTCTTTTTCACATAGGCCCTTGCCACTGAAATCTTTGGAATCTAGGTGGCCGGGCCTGCCAGAATACAAAAAAATCTATTGGGTACCTGACCTGCCTCCCCGGGCCCAAGTGCGGTAACGATTGGAGTTCATCGCTAAACTAACTTAACTTTGAAAAGCATACGGTTATAAAGAAAAGTGAGCGCTATGAAACACTTCGTGAAACTGTAAACAAAGTTGAACCTTCAATTATTACAGACAGTTGGCGATTGCTAAATCGCTTGAATCAAGCAAACCCAGTAAAGGGGATTGTAGAATACAAGCTTGAAGAGAAGATAAATGTGAACAGAATGAAATATGTGAAATATCGAGGAACAGGTAGTCTTTCCCTTCGAACTTTGTCCAAATTAGTTCACAGGAAATAAGAGAATGTGGTTGCAAGATTTGAGCAGCGTATTTACCAGGAAGAAAGCACACTGGTCATATTACCCTGGGAATGTTAATAGAATTCGCCATTATGTTCATATCCTCAAAAGGCACCGCCCATACTATTTCCTCAATGCCCAAATTATATTAAAATTAAAACAAAATAGTTACCTGAAAACTTCCAAAACAGCTGCCACCGGGTAATGTAACATAACAAACGTATGGAGGACTAGAAGATGGGACGGACTCGTATATGACCAAAGCTCCATTTTTTAGATCGGCACCTCTGGCTAATTTCATCTGCCAAAACTCCTGGAGGGCTTCAACGACATTCACTACAGAAAACGGAAGAAAAATCTCATGAAATAAAAAGAAACGAAATATAACATTAGTGTTTACTCTTCATGTTAAGTAAGCAAAAACATCATTAATAAAAATTAATTCAAAGAGCAAAATCTGTTATAGAAAAATCATTGTTTCCTTTGTGTTTTAAATCGATTAATTAAAAAAAAACTCATGTACTATCGTGGGTAGCATAGTTGGTATAATCACCGTCCTCACCACACCGGTTGGAAAGACCACAGTTCCAATCCAGTCAATGACGCCAGGAATTTATGGGCTTTTTTCACAATGTAGCTGAGTTATTCAGATTCAGGAGAGAATTGAATGTAGTTTTTTTTTTCCCCCCTTCCACACGGAAACTGGGTTTTTCGTCCAGCAAACTGACAAAACCAATTTTTGTTATGGTCTTTACATAAGAAAATAAAACAAAGCATCATTTCCATGAAGTTTCAGTAATGCTTGGAGTGTCTCTCTAACTTTTCCCAAGTTTAAAGAAAAACTTGATGTTAGCATGCTGATCAAACTACGACACTCCGCAATCAATGAGCTGTGGCACACAAGTGAAGTGGTCGAGCCAGTTCATGCTGGCTCCACAAGGTCGACGTCAATGTCCAAGAAATCTTACGGCTGTATCGAATATAATTTAAACACCAGCCTGCGATTCCAGGAACTTTTTGAATATTCTACGTATTTTATTAGATTGTAAAGTTTAATCACATTTGTAAAAGAACCTTTTATTGATAATATGGTTGATAAGCTACTGGGCCCATCTGTGCACTCAATTGCACACTGTCGTCATCGGTATATTCAAAACCAACATTTGTTACCATTAAGGCGGTATTTTGTTCCATTTCTCATTCAACACAGTAGTCAATTCTTCTCCTAATTGCGGGAGTGTTACCTATCCTGTAGCTAATAGTGGAGGTGAAGTGCAGCTTGATGAAGCTTTTGTATGCCCACAGCTTTAAACCAAGTCACCACAGGTTACGTAGTAATATATTAGTACCATATTATACTGAAGGAGCAAAGGGCACAACCACACTTCTTTCTGCCAGAATATAGGAACAACTCAGTTGTTCAGAATGTCAATGTACCACACAGCATTCATATTGTTATAAGAACGACCAATGGTTGAAAGCCGAAACTATCAGCAAAGACTCCAGAGAGTAATATTTCTAGACACTTCATAAATAAATATATACAGTACATACACTGTGCTGCCACTTTATTAGGTATACCCCTGCTGTGCACACAAATGGTTTGTCCCACAATGTTGCAAGTTACATGACCACAGTTTTGGATATAAACGTAGCAGAACAACCTTTCTAGTATCAGTTAAGCATACAAACCGCAGCACGAATGGGGAAAAGAAGTGGTCTAACGGACTTTGAACATGGCATGGTAGTAGGTGCAAGACATGCTGGACAAAGCATCTCTGAAAAGGCAGTTCTCTTGAACTTTTCACGCACCACAGTTTTAAGGGTGTATCGAGAATGGTGCAACGAACAGAAAACATCCTCACAACAGAACTCCTGTGGAAGAAAATCGCTTGTTGATGAGAGAGGTCAGAGAAGAATGGCTAGAATTTTGCAAGCAAACAGACGGGTCACAATGTCACACATCACGTCATACAAACTTGGTGCGCAGAACAAAATATCACAACGGATCACTAGTCGCACTTTGTCGCTAATGGGCTACAAAAGCTGACTGCCACATCGTGTATCTTTGTTATCAATAAAAAACAAGAGAGCACGCATCCTGTGGGCACAGCAACACCAGCACTGGACTATCAAGGATTGGAAAACAGTTGCTTGGTCTGACAAGTCAAATTTCCTGGTGCATCATGTTGATTAAAAGCTGAATTTGGCGAAAACAACATGAATCCATGGACCAGTCATGTCAGATGACTACTGTGCAAGGTGGTGGGGGGGACAGTGTTATGGTGTGGGGAATGTTTTCTTGGCACACGTTGGGTCTATTGATACCCAATGATTCATGTCTGAATGCGACCTCTTACCTAAACATCGTTGCTGATAAAGTGCATCCCATTCACATTGACAGTTTATCCTCGGTCAGATGGTTACTTCCAGCAGGATAATACGCCGGTGCTCAAAGCCCGAATCGCTATGGAATGGTTCCAGGAACACAACGACTTTTCTTTGTTGCAATGGCCCGCTCAGTCCACGGATCTCAATCCCATTGAACATCTTTGGGAAGAGCTGGAAAGGGATGTTCGCTGCAGGCTACACATCCGTCAAATCTCAAGGAATTGAGTGACACACTCACTTCTGCATGTTTTCAGCATCTTGTTCAATCCATCCCTAGACAAATTCAGGCTGTTTTGAGGGCTAAAGGAGACTCAACACGCTACTAGGTAGGTGTACCTAATAAAGTTAGGTGGGTCAGAAAACTGCTAGCTTGGGGGGGAGATAAAGACTAATAGATTAACAGTAGCCACTGGCAGAGGTGAAAGAGATTCTTGCACTGCTTCTATTGGAATGAGCAGAAGCCTGAAAAACAAGATGCAGGATATTTCAGAGACTGCTGGGAGTCATTGTGGTACAAGTAAACACATGGGTTCTGTTAGGGTAGCTAAGAATAGAAACAGGTGCATGTATACTTGCGTGTACACTAATGCTAGGAGTTTAGTAAATAAACTTGATGAATTTGAGGTATTGCTCAAAACATCAAAGGCAGATATTGTTGGGATATCAAAGACATGGTGTAACACAAATATAAGGAATGCAGAACTGGAATTTGGGGAATACAACATCTACAGAAAGGATAGACAGGATAGGAAGGGAGGAGGGGTTATGCTATTAGTTAAGAAACACAAAATCCAAGGAAGTGAAGCCAGTCGACATCGCTGCACAGTGCAGTGTCAAGTCAGTTTGGTGTGACATAAGCATTGGGAGATCAAAATTGAGAGTAGGAGTGTGCTATAGGCCTAATGACTCTGATGAGTATAATAAGAAACTGTACAGGGAAATAGAGTGGGCCAGTAAATCAGAGAGTCTTATAATGGGGGATTTTAATTTCCCAGATATTGACTGGAATTTGGGAGCTGGTCACTCACACACTAGCAAGGCTTTTGTGGATTTATTGGATGATTGTTTTCTACATCAGCATGTTCGGGAGGCAACTAGAGGGAGTAATACTCTTGATTTATTGATCTATTGTCAGGGAAACGGGGAACATGCTTTGTAAAAAAGATAGGTGGAACAGGACCAGGGTATGTCTGCCAGGGGCAAAGGTTGATGACGTTGTAGAGCGAATATCATCTTTTAAGGGCACAAAAGGTGATATAGTTGTACACGTTGGCACTAATAATATTAAGAGTAGGAGACCGGCAGAATTACTTAACAAGTACAGGTCACTGTTAAACAAAAGCCGAGAATTAGGGTTGAATTTGAAAGTGTCTGCAATTCTGCCCAAACACGATAGGAGGGAGTATATGATGAGAGCCTTGTCGATCAATTCGGCCCTGGAAAGATTGTGCAAGGCTCAAGGGGTAGAATTTTTTTCAGCCTGGACTGTACTTGTTAACAGGAGAGATTGCTTCTACAGGGATGGGATACACTTAAATAGAAAGGGTGCAAGAATATTTGCTGATGCTATCGAGGCAGTGTTAGGTGGGTCGGAAAACTGCTAGCTTGGGGGGAGACAAAGACCAATAGATTGACAGTAGCCACTGGCAGAGGTGAAAGAGATTCTTGCACTGCTTCTATTAGAATGAGCAGAAGCCTGAAAAACAAGATGCATGGTATTTCAGAGACTGCTGGGAGCCATTGTGGTACAAGTAAACATATGGGTTGTGTTAGGGTAGCTAAGAATAGAAACAGGTGCAGGTACACTTGTGTGTACACCAATGCTAGCAGTTTAGTAAATAAATTTGATGAATTTGAGGTATTGCTCAAAACATCGAAGGCAGATATTGTTGGGATATCAGAGACGTGGTGTCACACAGATATAAGGGATGCGGAACTGCAATTTGGGGAGTACAACGTCTACAGAAAGGATAGACAGGATAGGAAGGGGGGAGGTGTTATGCTATTAGTTAAGAAACACATAAAAACCAAGGAAGTGAAGCCAGTCGACATCGCTGGACAGTGCAGTGTGGAGTCAGTTTGGTGTGACATAAGCATTGGGAGATCAAAATTGAGAGTAGGAGTGTGCTATAGGCCTAATGACTCTGATGAGTATAATAAGGAACTGTACAGGGAAATAGAGTGGGCCAGTAAATCAGAGTGTCTTATAATGGGAGATTTTAATTTCCCAGATATTGACTGGAATTTGGGGGCTGGATACTCACACACTAGCAGGGCTTTTGTGGATTTATTGGATGATTGTTTTCTACATCAGCATGTTCGGGAGGCAACTAGAGGGAGTAATACTCTTGATTTGATTATCAGCAGTGATTCTTCATGCATCAAGAATCTGCAGATAAATGAACCACTAGGTGGCAGTGATCACAGTGTGCTGAAGTGGGATTTACTCAAAGAGGTAACTACCATTAGGGGTAAAGGGAAGGGTTATTGCTTCCGTAAAGGCGACTACGATGGACTGAGACAGTATTTAAATTCTATACAGTGGGACCAACTGATGATGTTACCAACAGCAAATTCAAAATGGGAAGCATTCAAAGAACTTATCTTGGAAGCTACTAGGCTTTACATACCAACTAAGAAATATTGTTCAAGGTTTAGGCCAAAATGGATGTCAGATGAACTAATGAGGCATATGGCAGAGAAGAAAAATGCATGGGATACTTACAAATTAACACATGACACAGAAGCCTATGATAGATACAAGTTGATATGCAACCAAGTTACAAAGGAGGTTAGGCAGGCGAAGGCAGATTACGAGAAATCCTTGGCAAGGGATGCAAAGAAAAACAGCAAAGAGTTCTTTACTTATGTAAACTCTAGAAGGAAAGGGATGAATCAGATTGGTCCACTTGATATTGATGGGTCAAGTGTTGATGATCCTGCTCAGGTGGCTAACAAACTAAATGAATATTTTGCATCGACATTCACACATGAGGAGTTATTCAGCGAGGGGAATGCCAGAGGTGTATTCAACTCTAGCAGTAAGTTACAGAATCTTGAAATAACTGGGAGTAAAGTGGAAGAGAAACTGTTGAAGATAAACACAAGAAAGGCACCCGGGGTGGATGGGATCTATCCAGTTATATTAAAGGAGGCAGCAAAGGAAGTAAGCAAACCCTTAGCCATAATTATGAGAGCTTCCTTGGACTCAGGGGAGGTACCCATAGACTGGAGAGGTGCAAATGTGACCCCAATTCACAAAGGAGGATCAAAGGCTGACACAAGTAATTATAGACCTGTGAGCTTGACTTCTGTTCCAGGAAAATTAATGGAGGCACTGGTTAAAGACGCACTGCAGGATCATTTAGACAAGACTTCAGTTATAGCTCAGACACAGCATGGTTTTGTTAAGGGGAAGTCTTGCCTGACCAACTTGATTGGATACTATGATGCAGTCACAAAAGAACTGGATGCAGGGAAAACTTTGATATTATATACTTGGATCTTAGAAAGGATCTTAGATACTGTTGCACATGGAAGACTGCTACACAAATTGGAGCAGTGTGACATTGGAGGCAAATTGCTGCTATGGATAAAGGGGTGGTTGAGGGGGAGAAGACAGAGAGTGGTAATCAATGGACACTGCTCATCGTGGACTGATGTTATTAGTGGAGTCCCTCAGGGCTCAGTGTTGGGTCCATTATTGTTTTCTGTATTTATAAATGATATTGATGATGGTATATCGGGATTAATGTCCAAGTTTGCAGACGATACAAAGGTTGGCAGGGTTGTCAAGGACACTACTGACACTATGCTTCTGCAACAGGATCTGGAAAGGTTGAGCAGATGGGCTGAGAGGTGGCAAATGAAGTTTAACATTGACAAATGTAAAGTACTACACATGGGAAACAGCAACCCCAGAGCAACGTATCAACTCTATGGTACAACACTGACAGTGGTAGAGAATGAAAGGGACTTGGGGGTGATTGTGCAGGCAGATATGAAGTTCTCTGAGCAGTGCAGACGGGCTGCAAGAGTAGCTCATGGAGTATTGTCAATGATATACAGGAATTTTTCCAGCAGGGATAAGGAGGTGATTATTCCATTGTATAAGGCGATGGTCAGGCCACACCTAGAGTACTGTATACAGGTCTGGAGGCCTCATTTCAAGAAGGATGTAGAGCTGCTGGAACGAGTACAGAGAAGGGCAACAAGATTAGTGAATGGAACAAAGGGGTGCTCTTACGAAGAAAGGCTTAAGTTTTGCAAATTACAGTGTCTGGAGACTAGGCACCAGCGAGGTGATCTGATAGAGGTGTATAAAGCCTTGAATGGTTTAAGCATGCTCAATGCTGATGGGATTCTTCCTCTAGCTCAGAATAATCACCTGAGAGGGCATAAATTCAAATTGAGGAAAGACAGATGTAGGATAGACGTGCGGAAATTTGCCTTTAGCCAGCGGGTGGTTGGTTGGTGGAACAGACTTCCATCCCTTGTGGTGGAGGTTGATAGCCTAAATAAGTTTAAGGCTCAGCTGGACAGGTATTTTGAACGAACAGAGGGGTGAAGTGGAAGTGGTTTTTTTTTTTTTTTTTGGCTGATGCTGCATAAGCTTGCTTTCTTGCATCAAATGCCTCTACTAATGCTAATGCTAATTTGATTATCAGTAGTGATTCTTCATGCATTAAAAATCTGCAGATAAATGAACCACTAGGTGGCAGTGATCATAGTGTCCTGAAGTGGGATTTACTCAAAGAGGTAACTACCATTAGGGGTAAAGGGAAGGGTTATTGCTTTCGTAAAGGCAACTACAATGGACTGAGACAGTATTTAAATTCTATACAGTGGGACCAACTGATGATGTTACCAACAGCAAATGCAAAATGGGAAGCATTCAAAGAACTTATCTTGGAAGCTACTAGGCTTTACATACCAACCAAGAAATATTGTTCAAGGTTTAGGCCTAAATGGATGTCAGATGAACTGATGAGGCATATGGCAGAGAAGAAACATGCATGGGATACATACAAATTAACAAGTGACACAGAAGCCTATGACAGATATAAGTTGATCTGTAACCAAGTTACAAAGGAGGTTAGGCAGGCGGAGGCAGATTACTAGAAATCTTTGGCAAGGGATGCAAAGAAAAACAGCAAAGAGTTCTTTACTTATGTAAACTCTAGAAGGAAGGGAATGAATCAGATTGGTCCACTTGATATCGATTGGTCAACTGTTGATGATCCTGCTCAGGTAGCTAACAAACTAAATGATAATTTTGCATCGACATTCACACATGAGGAGTTATTCAGCGAGGGGAATGCCAGAGGTGTATTCAACTCTGGCAGTAAGCTAGAGAATCTTGTAATAACTGAGAGTAAAGTGGAGGAGAAATTGTTGAAAATAAACACAAGAAAAGCACCTGGGGTGGAGGGGATCTATCCAGTTACATTAAAGGAGGCAGCAAAGGAAGTAAGCAAACCCTTAGCCATAATTATGAGAGCTTCCTTGGACTCAAGGGGAGGTACCCACAGACTGCAGATGTGCAAACGTGACCCCAATTCACAAAGGAGGATCAAAGGCTGACACAAGTAATTATAGACTTACAAGTAATATGTCAGTTTAACTTCTGTTCCAGGAAAATTAATGGAGGCACTGGTTAAAAAAGCACTGCAGGATCATCTAGACAAGACTTCAGTTATAGCTCGGACACAGCATGGTTTTGTTAAGGGGAAGTCTTGCCTGACCAATTTGAGTGGATACTATGATGCAGTCACAAAAGAACTGGATGCAGGGAATAACTTTGATATTATATACTTGGATCTTAGAAAGGCTTTTGATACTGTTGCACATGGAAGACTGCTGCACAAATTGGAGCAGTGTGGCATTGGAGGCAAATTGCTGCTATGGATAAAGGGGGGTAGAAGACAGAGAGTGGTAATCAATGGACAATGATTCGAGGTGAGCAGACGTGCTTAGTCAGGGCTCCTCAGTTAAGTGGTTTACTTTTGGATAGTGCTTTTAAATATTTGATTTATTTAGATATTGTTGGATTATTTTGTTATAAGTTTTCCTGTAACAGTTTGATTTTAATAATATTATAGATATAATTTTACAAAGTTAAATTTCACTGATATTTATTTAATTTTACAATGGTAGTTACGAGATCTGCCTTAAACACGTCACAGGGTATCGTGATTCACACGGAAATAGCCGATGGCGATTTACGGGTGAGTAATGATTTAATCCGTTGTGGAACGTGTGGAATGTTTTCCAACGTCGACCTGGTGACTAATCCTACCTCACCTGGGGATTCTTTTCTTTGTGATTGATGTAAGGAGTGCACTGGTCTTAAATTACAATTTGGTGCACTGATGGAACAATTTGAGTCCCTGAAAAAACGGGTGCTTGCCCTCGAGAATAATGCATCTGAGAGCTCGTCAGGGACTCAAGACTCCAGCAATCTACCAAGTGATGCACACCCGATTCGAGCCTCAAAAGAGAAAAACCAAGTGCCACTCTGGTTAAAAAGGACACTTATTTGGAAACTCCATTGTCAGAGAAATGGGGAATATTTTTTGTAATAAGGATAGGTGGAGTAGAACCAGGGTATGTCTGCCGGGAGCAACTATTGATGATGTCACCAACAGATTGTCAGATTTTAAAGGGGGTAAAGAGAATATTATTATTCATGTGGGGACTAATGATATTAAATGTACACGATCTGACGATTTGTTGGAAAAATACAGGACCATGCTGAGGAAATGTCGCGAGCTAGGCCATAATGTCTATGTGTCTGCAATTCTGCTGAGACACGATAGGAGGGATTATATGTTAAGAGCCTTGTGGATTAACTCAAGACTTGAAGGAATCTGCAAGGCTTTAGGGGGGAAATTTCTATCAGCATGGCCCACACTTGTAGGTAGAAGGAATTTGTTTTGTAGAGATGGGATACACTTAAACAAAGGTGGTGCAAAAGTTTTTGCCAGTATTATTGAGGATACCTTAAAGGATGAGGGAAACTGCTAGTTAGGGGTTGGGGATGTGTGTAATATTGACACGCGTTTATCTGATAATATAGGTCAAAGTAACTCTTGCACATACCTTAAGAGTTCTTATCTGTTACCCCAACTGGACGTATTATCTAGATGTTCTGGGGACGGAAACCTTTCATGTGAGCGGGTAGCTAATATCAGGGAAGAGAGCTTAAAAAACTTCAAGGGTTGTGTTAGGGTTGTTAAATATAAAAGAATAGTAAATCTTAATTGTTTATACAGTAATGTTAGAAGAGTCGTCATAAAATGAGCGAATTCGAACTGCTGGTTAAAACAAGTAACACGGACATAATAGGGCTTACGGAGACGTGGTGCCACCCGGAATGTGGGGATGATGAGTTTCAGTATGGCTTGTATAATGTATTTAGGAAGGATTACTTTTTAGGGTAGATAGAAAGGGTGGTGGGGTAATGCTTCTTATCAGAAGCAGCCTGAGTGCGATGATAGCTTTCCCGGATTCAGACATTTCACATGCTAGTATAGAAAAATGGTATAATGCGAGTAGGAGTAATCTACAGACCAGGTGATTGTGAAGATTATGACAAAAGCCTCTACATGCAAATGGAATGGGCAAGTAAGCGCCGTTGCCTTATTATGGGCGATTTCAATTTGCCTCCAATTGATTCGAGTAAATGGGAAGGAAACTCGACATGGGGAACAAAATTTTTAAATCAACTAGATGACTGTTATTTGTATCAACATGTCAGGGAAAGTACTAGAGAAAAGAATGTCCTAGACCTCATCATCACCCATGAATCAGATGACATAACAGGGCTGACAGTAGAGGAACCAGTAGCAGGAAGTGATCACGGAGTTCTACAGTGGATGATGTCGAGAGAGGTAGCAGAAGTAAAAGGAAAAGGAATAGGTTTTAATTTCAGAAAAGGAAATTACGATGCCTTAAGGTACTACATGGCCTCTATTAACTGGGTAGATATCGTGCAGAAAATGAATACATTTGAACTGTGGTACGCTTTTAAAACATTAATCACAGATGCCTTGAATGTGTATATACCATTAAAAAAAAATACTCCACGAGGAGGGTTCCAAGTTGGATGAATAGTGAAGTTGCCACATTACTTGAGCAGAAAAAGGTGGCATGGAAAGGTTACAGAGCAATAAAAAGTACTGAAGCCTATAACAGCTATGATCTGTAATAGAGCCACAGAAAAGGTTCGACAGGCAAAGGCAGTTTATGAGAAATCACTAGAAAAGAGGGGGGGGGGGTGAAGAATTCTTCACATATATAAATGCCAAGAAGAGCAGGACAAACCAGATCGGACCTTTACGTAAGGGAAAGGGGATAGTATTAAATACACCAGCTGCCATTGCAGATGAACTCAACAGTTATTTTGCATCGATATTTACAAATGAAAAACCTTTTGTGGCAATGGGAAATTTTGGGAGTGCAGTTAAAAAATATGTAATTAATGATATTGATATTTCGCAAGATTATTTAATGAAAAAAACTTGAGCCTACAGACCAGTAAGGCTCCTGGAGTTGATGGAATATAACCTATAATCTTAAGGGAGGCAGCAAGCGAGTGCATTGAACCATTGAAGTTAATTATGCAAGCATCACTAGACTCTGGGGAGATTCCCTTGGATTGGAAAAGTGCAAATGTATCTCCAATACATAAGGGAGGCTCTAAAAGTGAAGTTGGAAATTATCGACCTGTCACTCTGGCTTCAGTAGTTTTTTTTTTTTTTTTTTTCGGTAGTTGTTGGCGCATCGGCTTCTGTGGCCATAGTGCACCTCCCAAAGTTTTTGCAGTACTTTGATCCAAGCCCGAGGCGGGATTCGAACCCGCGACCTTGGGGTTTCCAGGCAGGCACTTTACCCACCTGGCTAGCCCGGTCGGCGCTTCAGTAGTAGGGAAAATCATGGAGGCAATGATCAAGGGTGGAATTCAGGATCATTTGGATCGAATTGAAATTCTCAAGGATACTCAGCATGGTTTTGTAAAGGGAAAATCATGTTTAACAAATCTGGTTCGCTATTTCGAAAGGGTCACTCACGAGCTGGATTTAGGGAATAATTTTGACATTGTTTATTTAGATTTCAGCAAAGCTTTTGACTCAGTCCCACATGAGCGGTTGCTTTATAAGCTGGAACAGGTTGGAATCACTGGGAAAATCCTTAGATGGATAGAAGGATGGCTTCGGGGCAGTAGGCAGAGGGGTGTGATAAATGGCTATTCCTGAGATTGGGTTGATGTAAGAAGTGGGGTTCCCCAAGGATCAGTATTAGAACCACTGTTGTTTTTAATTTTCATAAACGACATTGATCAAGGGATAGAGGGCGTGATGTCTAAATTTGCAGATGCTGTTAAAAATGGTAGAGTAGTTAATGATCACTGTCAAGCTGAGCTTCTTCAGAGAGACCTAGATAGACTTCAGGAATGGTTAGAAAAATGGCAGGTATGCTTTAATCCAATAAAGTGTAAGGTATTAACACCTGGGAAACAGTAATCCCAAAATAACTTATTCACTTGGTGGAGTTCAACTAAACCCAGTACTGGAGGAAAGGGACTTGGGTGTTACAATACGGTCAAACATGAAATTCTCTGAGAATTGTAAACAGGTTGCAAGGAAGGCCCATGGTGTCCTATCGATGATCTATCGAACTTTTGCAAGTAGAGATAGGGACGTGATAATCCCATTGTATAAGGCTTATGTTAGACCACACTTGGAATACTGTGTTCAAGTATGGAGACCGCACCTAAAGAAAGACATAGAGCTTCTTGAAAAGGTGCAAAGATGGGTAACTCGCCTGGTGAGATCGGCAAAAGGGCGTCCTTATGAAGAAAGACTTCGAATATGTGGGTTGCAGAGTTTGGAAACTAGACACCTTAGAGGAGATTTGATTGAGGTGTTTAAGGCTCTGAGAGGCATCAGTAAAATGAATGAGGACAAAATTTTAAAGATTATAAATGATGCTAGAACTAGGGGACATAAATTGAAGTACAGGGGGGAAATGTTTAGATTGGACTGAAGGAAATTTTATTTTAGCCAGCGAGTTATAAATTACTGGAATAAGTTGCCTTCATGGGTGGAGAGGCCAACAGTTTGGGGAAATTCAAAGGTCATCTGGATAGTACTTTCGGGTAAGGGAAGCGCATAGAATGATAGGTTTAATTTCCTTTTTTTTTCTTATTAATTATTAGTATTTTTTTTTTTATCATTGTTTTGTTTGGATTTTTTTTGGCTAGTGCAGCATAAGCCATAGGCTTTCTTGCACCATGCGGCCATTACTAATACTAAAATACTAATACTAAAATAAACACTGCTCGTCATGGACTAATGTTATTAGTGGAGTCCCTCAGGGTTCAGTGTTGGGTCCATTATTGTTATCTGTATTTATAAATGATATTGATGATGGTATATCAAGCTTAATGTCCAAGTTTGCAGACGATACAAAGGTAGGCAGGGTTGTCGAGGACACTACTGACACTATGCTGCTGCAACAGGATCTGGAAAGGTTGAGCAGATGAGCTGAGAGGTGGCAAATGAAGTTTAACATTGACAAATGTAAAGTACTACATATGGGAAACAGCAAGCCCAGACAGAGCAACGTATCAACTCTGTGGTACTACACTGACAGTGGTAGAGAATGAAAGGGACCTGGTGGTGGTTGTGCAGGCAGATATGAAGTTCTCTGAGCAGTGCAGATGGGCTGCAAGAGTAGCTCATGGTGTATTGTCAATGATATATAGGAATTTTTCTAGCAGAGATAGGGAGGTGATTATTCCCTTGTATAAGGCAATGGTCAGGCAACACCTAGAGTACTGTATACATGTCTGGAGGCCTCATTTCAAGAAGGATGTAGAGCTGGTGGAACAAGTACAGAGCAGGGCAACAAGATTAGTGAATGGAACAAAGGGGTGCTCTTACAAAGAAAGGCTTAAGTTTTGCAAATTACAATGTCTGGAGACTAGGCACCAGCGAGGTGATCTGATGGAGGTGTATAAAGCCTTGAATGGTTTGTTATGTTATTTGGATTTTAGGAGCATTAGCAACTAAGGCCATATTGCTCCGGGATATGCGGTGGTCATTCCCTGACCTTTCTGCATCCTCCGTATTTGGTGGTGACGGGCTTGAACCCCAGTCTAATCAAGAAGGGTGTGTTACACTGCTGCTCCTTCCCACCTGGCTACGGAGGTGCCTTGAATGGTTTGAGCATGCTCAATGCTGATGGGATTCTTCCTCTTGCTCAGAATAATCACCTGAGAGGGCATAAATTCAAATTGAGGAAAGACAGATGTAGGATAGACGTGCGGAAATTTGACTTTAGCCAGCAGGTGGTTGGTTGGTGGAACAGACTTCCATCCCTTGTCGTGGAAGTTGATAGCCTAAATAAGTTTAAGGCTCAGCTGGACAGGTATTTCGAACGAACGGTGAAGTGGAAGTGGTTTTTTTTTTGGCTGATGCTGCATAAGCTTGCTTTCTTGCATCAAATGCCTCTACTAATGAACCATGGCAGCATAGTATATATTGGTGCATTTGTTGCATGTCTTTTTTTCAGCTCTCTCTCATGTTAGTTTTATTACTATAAATTATTAACACATGGGATTGTCCGTTTGTTACTGCTGTGGTTGCAGCTATCATAATGACATAAATGTCTTTACACTGTCATTTCCAACCCTTTCTTCTCTGTATCTCAGGTTTTTAACCTTGAAATTTTTAACACTTTTAATTTTAAATTTGATTTTCTTTTTTAAATTTCATTATATCGCCTTTGGTATTGGCGTTAGCGTTTTGTCGTTTCTTCTATTCCTATTGTACTTAAAATTATTTTGTATCCAGTTAATTTTACCGTAACTTTCTTTATAAACACTGCATATGGACTACCTTGTCCATATTTTATAAGAGATATATTGCTTTTCAATCTTATGTGCTTTATTTTCAAAACTTTATCTTCTTCAGTTTTGGGCAAGTATAGAAATGCAGTCTTTTGATATATGGTCAGGTTTAGTCCCCTGATAAATTACCTGATGATGTATCAGCTTTTACCTTTGCTGATATCAGATTTAATCGAATTTTTGCTTTATTTTCCCTTTTTGAACCATATCCAAATTTACCCACCTTTATCTGATGCCAGCTACCATTACTTTTATTATATTCATGTAATCTATTTTATTTTACAGGCCACCATTTTTTAATTATTTATTTTATTTGTATTTCGGATATCTTTGCTTTTGGCTGTCGTGTAACTCATAATTATTAGAATATAGAAATATATATACATTTGCATCCTTTGCTGCTGCTTTGCGCGCTTTGGTGCAATTGACATATCCAGTTTATTTAATCTTCCCACTATTTTTACAGTTTTAATTCACTGGTATTATATACTGTATCTGTTTTTTATATATATATATATATATATATAAAATGTTTACACTCCGAAAAGACCACATAAGGTCAGAGAAGTTCACGAAATAGAGAGAATATAAAAATTATACCATATTCAGTAGTCACACAGTCTTGAACCACATTCACCCAAAGCACATGCACATATTTAATCCTACGCTTGACCATTTGCCACTCTGGCAAATTACGTTCTGTGGACGTCCGCCAGACCGGAACAATTTTAAAATGAATTTACTGAGGAGTTACCACATAAATCAACACTTAAAATATTAGCAACGTTTCAAGATTCTACTCGTGGCATGAAGATTGCATTCATTACAACCTTGAAACATTGCCAACAGGGTAAAGATTGATGTGGTAACACTTCAACGCATATTCACGCAGTATAGCAGTGTACTTAGTTGTTATTTCGAGGTCCCTCGAAACAAATTTCTTGGAGCAGCAGCCTTAAAGTCAAAACTTTGGATCTGTTACATCGGTGACAATATGGACGGTAATATGGAACCATGGAAACCTCCAAACCTTTAGTAGCCTCAACAACTTGCACAGTAAAATTAACTTCAAACTGGAAACAACCAGAAACTTTCTTTCTTGGACGTACTACTGGAAAGAAAACCAAGTTGCCTAAAAAAATCAATTTACAGAAAACCAACAGACACCAGAATTTTCCTAAACTTCGATCCCATTCAACCAAGGTAGATAACTTGAGGTCCTAAACCTTAAGAGCCCTAAACATCTACCAAAGCCAAGTTCAAAAAGAAGTCTCATACATCAAGAATTCTGCTATGAAGAATAATTACCTGGTAAACGTCGTTAACAAAAATGTATACGAAACCACTAGAAAGTTCTAAAACTAACCAAAGGCTACGAAATCTGAAATCTATAACTATTCGCTTCATTCCAGCAATTAGCGAACATATAGGAAGACAATGGGGATCTTAATATTTTTCATGAGCAAAGTCCATTTAGAATACAGGGAGAAATCAAGCCGAAAAAACCTACAAAGGTCCAGTCTACCACAAAGAATGTATATCGGAGAGTCTTACAGGAGATTCAAAAATAATTCAGGAACATTCCAAGGATGTTCGCTTTGGAAGAGTAAGTAAATCAGATCCGGCATTCCACGTTCTCCAATGCAACCATTTTTGGAAGAAGTTTCAATGGGTCTCGTGGTCCCCACAGCATTGCTTAATGCAAATGGGTTGTTGAAGAATCATTCTTCTTCATGAAATTATAAAAATAATATTTCCATCAACAGACACATCTAGCAGTTTTTCAGCCTTTTCAAGAACAAAATTAAACTAAACATCCACAGAAACCACATCCAAACACAACAATCCCTAGATGAAGAGCACACAACGCTTAAAAATATTATACAGAGCAGAAACTAATAGAAGAAACCACAGAAGAGCAAGTTCTGAAGCAATTATAATCTAAGCAGATTGAAGAAATTTCCTTTATCCAGTTAATGGTTTTTTTTTTTTTTTTTTGTACAGATGTTATTTTAATTTTTACCTTAAATTGTCTCTAATTATATAATTATGTCACAACCTTAATTTTAATTGAATTTCCTGGCATTAAAAATAGTTAAGATTAATTTCATTTATACATCTCTCTGATTCTACAGTCCCTATGCAGCCCGTTAAATTTTAGGGGTTATACAATATTCAGCGATGTTACTCTTACACTCCTCTTGCCTTTCCCTCCATTGTATATCAGCTTCCAGAGTATTTAAATCATATAAACAGAACTTTCTGCTTCAGGAGTTTTTGGGACTAATTCTGTAACATCATCTTGGCTCCTGTTGGTTGGTTCCCTTCCCTAGGTAGCTGCTTCCAAAGTATATAATCTCCTCTGAGCCTCACATGTAAGTACATAATTGGAAGTTTGTTGTACAGCATCTTATCTCCTATGGTACAGTTTTGTCTTCTTGGGCAGGGTTAAAATCTTACCCCAGTAAGTACAAACTTTTATTTGTTTTTGTGATTAGTTCAATTGTACTGTTCTTGGAAATATTTGTACCTTCGCATTCGTATCCCAATTTTTTTTTTTTTTTTTTTTTTATGTAAACCCCAAACAAGAGAGGTATTAGAACCTATAGTACCGTGCTTGGGTTGGAGGTTGAGAAGACGAAAGAAGATATTTGTTGACATTGGACTTGAACTTCTGTAGACTGTAATTTTCAGGGAATATGCATGAAGCAATGTTGTTCCAGAAAACAGCAGTTGAATGAATAAACGAGGAAGATGAAAAGTTGGTTCTGTGAGTTTGAAGTTGGACAGTACATGGATGTTGGCTGATGCCTGCATGTGTTCGGACTGTTTTGAAAGAGAGAGCGGGAATTATAGAAGCCAATTTAAAAGAACAGTGCGCATGGAAGTATCTGTAGAAAAGGCATGCAGCAGAAACAGTACATCTATTAGACAGCGAGTGGAGAGACTCTGTTAGAAATGAATCATTAATTAACCTAACTGCCCTCTTCTGAATGGAATCAAGAAGCCTGAGAGAAGTTTTGGGGGCACCACCCCAGATGTGGGAACAATATTCCATGGTAGCGCGGATTTGCGATTTATACAGAGTGAGCAGCTGTTTGGAAGAAAAGTAACGCCGAGAGTGAAAGAGAAAAGAGTTTTGTAGATGCAGAGGAAGCAATATTTGTAATGTGATTGTGCCAAGAGAGATTAGAAGTAAGGGTAATCACCAAAAGAGATATATAATTTTGCCTAGAAATCGGGGTGTCACCAAAGATAAGCATAGGAGCAGAAGAATCTTTTTTGCGAGATATAAGACAAGACTGAGTTTTAGAAGGGATGAAATCAATTAAGTTGTCTTTGCTCCACTGGAGAATTACCCGAAGATCGACATTTAAGGAATTGGTAGCAGATTTTCGAGAAGTTGAAGCTGATTGAGCAGGACAAGGTTTCTCAAAATGGAAGTGGAATGCAATGTGCTATCATCGGCAAAACTATGGATGGGATTTCCAGTCAATGGAAGAAGGTCACTAATGTACAAGAGGAAAAGAGTGGGAGAAAGAACTGAACCTTGGGGGACACCGGCATTAGTGGAGGAGTTAGAAGCCAGAGAGCCATCTACCATCACCCTCAGTGAGTGATTAGAGAAAAAACTGGATAACCAATTACAAAAAACAGTTGGAAAACCATAAGATGGAAGCTTGTTTAGAAAACCTTTATGCCAAACACGATCGAAAGCCTTTGAGATGTCAAGAGCAACTTGTGTTTCAGCGAACCTTTTCACTGGTTTAGTCCATAAATGGGTAACATAAGCCAGAATATCACCAGTGGATCGAAACTGATGGAATCCATACTGGCGATCGTTGATCAGATGGAAGGTTTCAAGTTAGTTTAAAAGTTGGCAGTTAATTGATTTCTCCATTACTTTAGAAAGACTAGAAGTAGTTGCAATGGGACAATAATTGGATGGGAGGGATTTGTCACCCTTCTTAGGAACTGGCTGGATATGAGCAAATTTCCAAGCAGAAGGAAAGACACCTTTGGAATAAGAAAGTGAAAAAAGGCGGCAAAGAATAGGAGTAAGAATAATTTCACTGACACGATGGGAGCAAATGTTGACATCAGAAGTTTTGAAACAGTAATCCGACCAAGGAAAAGAAATCTCGCAGGTCATCCCATTTTGAATTCTTGTAATGCCAAACAACACGAGGTTGGAAATAGCCATGAGATAAAGGCTCCATTGGACAAGAGAATCACCAAGTTGTGATCTGAAGTGCCTAAAGGACCGTGTACTCACTCCGACCGTGTACTTAGAAGGATTGTTTGTGAGAAAAAGATCAAGCGTGTTGGCTGTATTGTTTGGATTGTCCAGTATTCTTCTAGGTAAATGAAAAATCTGTGCAAAGTCATTAGTAATTGCAAAAGCCTCAGCATCTCGACCAGCTGGGTCGGTGTGACTAGAAAATAGAAGCCAGCTGGAGTTGTGAACATTAAAATAAACAAGGAAAATTACCTCACTGTTAGGAAAGTTGGACTGAAGAAAGTCAAGTTGCAAAGAGAGGAAGTCAAAGAGCTCCAAGTGATTAGTGGAGTTGGGAGAACGATAGAGACAACAAATGAATTTGACACAATGAGGTAGAGAGATTTTAAGCCAGAGAAGATCAAAGAGAGGAGATTCCAAATTGCCAAGTCTCTGACAGGGAATATCAGAACGGACATATGTACAAGTATCCCCTTGGAGGGGAAAGGAATTGTGCAGCGAATAATTTGGGCAACTGAGACTAGCTGTAGTTGAGATTCTCTCAGAAAAAGTACATGGGGTTTGGCAGACTGCAAGTGGAAATGGACATCATTGAGATTAGAATTGAGATCACGTATATTTGTGAAATGAACTAGGAAGCGTTTGGGAAGTTTAGATATTTTCGCAGATAAGCTTATTGTATTAGTTTGACAATTCATGGTTTATTCAATAGTAAGAAAGTGGGTGGGACATGCTGTATGAAGTAATGAAATTTTTGGATATGGCGTACACATGGTAAGAATATTCCCAGATCCTTGACATAACATGGCCTCGACAAACCTTCACTATTTTGTATATATTCATTTAAGAAATGAACTTTACTTCGAGAATTAATTTTAAAAAAAAATTAGTTATGATTTAAAATTTGGTTTAACTAAAAGACATTTTTTGGATAGAGCCTTAGACTACTAAGGAGTTTACTGACATATGGGTTATAGTGTAATGGTATCATTTTTATACGTGGTAAAGTACCAAGGTAATAAATAAATAAATTTGCTGTTTATACTCTGGGACAACCAAACGGTGAGAGGAGTTCACAAAATAGACAGAATACAAGAAACAGCACCATATTTAGTACTCACGGGCTTGAACCCTGGTCACTCAAGGCACGTGTACTTATGCACCCGCGCGCCTGAGCACTCGGCTACGGCTACATTTAGATGAATTGACATCGTTTTAACTATACAGTATATCATTGTGAATACCTTCATGAGCTACCATGGCATTGCACTATCTCGAATAAGTAAAGCTTCACCAATGGGGAAGACTGTTGTAATTTATTCTCGGCGGATAATGGGTGGTGGTATACTACCACAACCCAGTTGAAGTTATTCACAATATGAGATGTAATTAAAACGATGCCAATTCATCTACCTTGAAGTACTCACCTAGGACCCAGGAGCACTTAATCCTGACAAATGAAGACAACTACAAAGCTTTCGCGCTTTTTGCCCAGGATCTCTTCACTAGAAGGACCTACCCACAACCATAATACTGCCAACAACCATCGAGCCAACAGCCTCTCTCGTGCCTACACCTGAGAATGCTATTGCCACCCTTCAAATGACAGAGACTCTGATGAATACAATTAGTGCACTCTGGTAAACCTGGATGAGATCACACTCCAAGTAGGCCTCAAAATTTCAGACAGGACAAAACCCATATGTAGGACAACAACCAGATACTTCCTGAACTGGGACCCAACCACAACAACTGATAAACTGAACCAACAGAAATCAGACAAACAAACCACAAAAGGAATCATGGGCCTGAAACCGGGCACCACATGCTCTAGACTAACCACTACTGTGAACGACCTGGCTAGTAGAAACCTCGTACTCACAAATGAGTGGAAATTACCATACAAGATAAAACTGGACGGGACTTGACTATAAGTCAAAATGTGATATACTCGGACTGGACACTTCCTCGACCATGACTGTGACTGCAGCTCCGCTGCCGCCTAGCCAGCTGGTGACCTGGGCTGGGCACCTTGCCTGGCCCTTCTCTCCCTGTCCTGATGGGGGAGGGGAGGGCACGGTATCTCTGTCTCCTCCCTGCTGCCCCCTTTCTCCATCTTGCTCATGGACTTACTGTTCAAAATTTGCCTAATAAACCCTACACTTTTTCGACCATCAACGGTGAAAGCAATATTGATATTACTCTGACCTCTGTCAAAATTGATTGTTGTATCTCTCATTGGGATGTTGTCCCAGAGTTAATCAACAGTGACCACCGTGCCATAGTTTATGGTCTTCTTCCTGGGCAGCGAGTCGATGACCTTCAATTTACTGATCTTAGGAGATTTTCCATTAACAGTATTAAATGGAACAAATTTAAAGATTTTCTCTCTGCTGTCTTTACAACAGAAATGATCGAATCCCTTAATATATTAATGGCTGAGGAGACTTGATTTTGTTCAAACCCAGTTGTACGTGGCCACGGATTATGCAGCGAAGAAAAAACACAAGACAACTCCTGTCCCTTGGTGGAACTCAGATCTTGCAAATTTAAGATCGCAATTTCAGAATGCAAGGAAGGAATATCAAAAACACAGACATCTGTCTTAACAGGATGTTCAAGCAAACAAGGATTCTTATAGAGATCTTTGGAGGAGATACCACAAAGAAATAGCTAATGCTAAAATAGATTGTTGGCAAGGATTTGTCAAACAGATTGGGAATTCAGAACCGTGGGGATTAGTTTACAAAATCTCCAGAAACAAACTAATCTGTGGAGAAGTGTACAATACAGTAAGAATAAACTGAGTAGAATCTGAGGACTGGAGCTCTACAGTACATGCTATAGTGTCATGTCTGTTCCCTAAAGATATTCCAGAGTTGGATACATTGGAGCAAGGCCAGATACATCTTGAAAATAGTATGTATACGGGTTCAACTGATATTGAGTGTTTTAATCTGTTGGAGTTGGGTTCTGCTATAGCTAGACTAAACAGCAAGAAATGCCCCGGAATTGACCTTGTGGAGAATCTTGTTATCATCAAGTTTTTCAACTTATACCCACAAGTACTGCTAAATCTCTTGAACAAATGCCTCCTGGAAGGATACTTTCCAAATCAGTGGAAATTGGCATTGCTCAAGATTCTTCACAAGACATGGAAAAACACATCCGATCCCTGTGCTTACAGGCCAATTTCCTTACTTGCTAATCTGGGAAAGTTATTCAAACATCTTCTGGCTCCCAGAATACTACAGAAATTTGAGGAAAACCAATTATGCTCAAGCTGCCAGTTTGGCTTCAAAAAAGGGAGGTCCACTGACGATGCTATTCTTACGTTGACTAATTTTATCCAGAATTCATCTTCTAAATATGTTTTGGCAATTTTTGTGGACTTTGAGGGCACTTTTGACTCCCTCTGGTGGGAGAGTGCCCTCAGGTCTTTAAGGCTGACTAAATGTGATAATTATGTGTACAGGGAACTGAGATCATACTTTAATGAGAGATACATCATGGTCAAGGCAAAGCATCTGTCTTATAAGGCCCAGGTTTCGAGAGGATGCCCCCAGGGGTTGGTGTTGGGGCCTCTCCTCTAATGGCGTATTAGATCAGTGGCTCACGAGAACATACAAGGATTCTCTAAAGGTGGCCTACGCCGATGACCTCGTGATTGCCATAGAAGGAAGGTCACGTAAGGTATTAGAGGACAAAATCAACCCATCTTAGATGATTTGGTGGCATGGGCTGAAATCAACAAGCACAAGATATCTCCGAGTAAAACAAATTTCATGACATTTAAAAACCACTTTAATTATGGAAGACCACCAAGAATTCAACTGAATGGTTCACAGATACCTTATGTTCCCTCAAAACAAATATCTTGGCATAATCCTCGATGATAAATTAACCTTTCTCCCTCATGTCACCAAACTGAAGGAAAAAATTAGAAATTTTACTGCTTCGGTCATAAGAATCTCCAAAACAGACTGGGGTCTGAATCAAAATACCATGAAACTATATTATAAAGCAATATTTCTGCCTATAGTTTCGTACGGAGCAGGTATTTGGCACCAGAACATCGTTAAGGTGAAAATCAAAAATAAGCTACTATCAATTCAAAGAACAGTGCTTCTGGCACTAAATAATGCCCTCCAAATCCCTGCCTTTAGATTTATTTATCTTATACCGTGGCATGATTTATAAACATAAGAAAGGACTGCAGGTATCTATTATGGGAATTACAACAGACCCAGTTAGTAACTTGAAGACAGAATGGAAAAGAATATGGAGTGAAATGGTTAGTATTTGGCAAAGTAGATGGAATGAGTCTGTGCACAGTGAAGTCACAAAGAAGTATATTGAAAATGTTGAGTTTGCTTATACTCAACCTTCTGTTTCATGGTTTGCACCAAGCATGTTTACGACGTATTTATTAACAGGCCATGGATCTTTGAGGGCCAAACTTTTCAACAGAGGTTTGGAGCCGGATCCTTTTTGCACCCGTGGTCAAAGGGAGGACAGGATCCATGTTTTACTATTTTGTCCGCAATATACAGACCATCGCTACTTAATCAGGTTCCAGGTCTAGCTGAGGACAATGTAAAAATACTAGTTGAGAACAAAACAAACTGAGACTTTCCAGACCTTTGCAGAATTGGTCTTTAAGAAAAGATTTGAACTAAGAACTCAAATCCAAAATCAAATATAAATCTGACAGCTGAGAAGTTAATAAATGTTTGTATCCCATTAAATATAAATAGAATGACGTTGTAAGATATGTAAATTTAATTGGATTGCTAGGATTTAGAGTTAAAATTCTATTATCTTGTACAAATGTAAATATTTAATTCGCTAGGTTTATTGGAGTTTTTCAAATTGGCTTGTATCTGCTGAGGCTTGGATATTTTTCCCTTTTTTTTTTTTTTTTTTTGCTGGTTTCCAGGTTTGGGCAACCTGGGAACGGGACTGCACTATCTCCGGTGGGTGCGGGATTCGTGCACAAGGCACTAAAGGTGATAGTAGACCCAGGCTTGGCTGCTTGTGCCTGGGGGCAGGCTGCAGCTGCCTAGGTGTTGCCTGCTCCTTGGTGGAAAGGTGGACGTACACAAGCAATACACCAATACAAAAAGCTTTGAAGAGTTTCTGCACCAATACAGACGTGTAAGGTGGAGATGGGCTAAGGCCTAGGAGCCACCCTTGATACAGGTAAAACACACACATACACACGAGTTCAGATATAATATAGTATTTTATATATGAACTCGTGAGTTATATGATTTTATAATGAGAATGCTAATGCATATGAAATTGTATATATATCTTCTTTGTAAGTTTTGTATATAATTTTGTAAATAATTGTGTACACAAATAAATGGGAAAAAAATGCCCCTTTCTCCCTCCTCTGGTGGGGCATGGGCATGCCCCACTGATCTTCCCTGTGATCACCTTCCCTATCGTCCCCATATTTCTGTATTTTCCCCCCAGCCTTCCGCTTCTCCCCAACTCTACCTAACACTCTAGCGTATGCCCCACAGAAGTCAAAATTTAATAATGATTAAATTTAATTAATTGCACCTCATAACTCCATTCAGCTTCTCTACTTCAATTGTCTAAACTCCCACTGAGCAGTGCATTTTTTTTTTTTTTTAAGTCCTAGACACTGAAATCTCAGAAAACTAGGTGGCAGGGTCTGCCAGAGTAGACTTCAAATTGCTGGGTACCTGGTCTGCCTCCACGAGGCAGAGTGTGGGCAATGTTGGCCTCAGCAAGGATCCAGCAGCTAAATAGCTAGATGAACAATGATACACAACACTACACATTTAAAAAATCCACACACTTTTAAATCTCTGGCCTTCCAAGTGAACTGGTACACCAACAATGAAAGAAATGCAGAGATGGGGAAACCCCTGGTACTGCAAGACATCAATACACTTTACCTTGAAGTCGTCAAAAGCTGACTAAGCCATAAAATCAGAAAGGGATCTCATGCACAGTCACCTTCCTACTTACAGAGCCATTTACACATAAATTAACCACACTCGGAATTTAAGAAAACCCATTCTGTCTCTGTGACCATGAAGAAAACTAGGAAAAGTCATGTGCCTCTGTCCTCAGTATGGTGACTACTGGACTATACTATTCACGAAGATACAAGAAAACCCCCGAAATTCTGAGCACCTTTTTCTCACGGAAGAAAAGTTTTATATACGAGGGGGTATCAAGAGTTTGTACACTGAACTAAGTAAACATTATTAGGAAGATGCCGTTTTTAATATAAGTTGTCTACATATCCAATAACTAATATGTGAAATTTCATTCCCATAGATGATCGCTCACCAGAGGTGGAGCCCGGAATCTGACGAAGGACACTATGGTTGACAAAGTGGAGTATCGAGCAGTGATCAAGTTCCTACATTTGCAGGGCAAGAAAGCTCAGGAAATTGACGAAGAAATGAAAGCTGTATGGGAAGAATTGCCCATCCTATGACATTGTAAAAAAATGGAAACGGGAATTCCAAGTCGTACAAGTGTCTTTGACGAGCCAAGAGAAGGAAGGCCATCAACATCCACATACAGTGAGATGGTTGCAAAGGTTGAGCAGCTGGTGCTGAGTGACAGACATGTGACAATTCATTTCATCGCAAATGCGGTGGGAATTAGTTATGGGGCTGGCCACAGCATTTTACATGACCATCTGCACATGTCTAAGTTCTCTGCACGATGTGTTCCACGTTTGCTGACGCCTTTGCAGAAGCAATGTCGAATGCAATGCTCTCGCCAACTGTTGGATTTGTGTAATGCGGATGTTGAGAACTTTTTTTATTGGTTGGTGACAAATGACGAATGCTGGGTGACAAGCTAGTTTCAATCTCGGCACGGAACTAACTTATTGAATTAGGTCTATTACACTTTTAGGTATCTGTATGACCGTGGGACTCACAATATAAAGAAACGGGTTGCGGGTTAGACACACCTACATTACATTATGTGTATAAAATAAGTATTTAAGGACTGAAGATGTGCTTCACATCATAACTTTAAAACAATAATTCTGCGTCTGTAAATAAACTGAAAGAAGTTAAGAGTTAAAAGGAAAGTTGACTTGATATATAGTAACTTTCTCCCAATACTTTCATACTTTTCAGCAGTATGGTTCCAAATCACTGGTATAGACTGATATTGCTTGATAACAATGTTAAAAGTGAATAAAGATTTGGAACCTTGAATTGTGAGGAGTGGACAGCCCCACTTCTCATATTTGTTTCTTCTTAGTTATCAAAAAACATTAATGAATAAAAGAACCACTACGCAATCATACGTTTCATATGATTACATAGTACAGAAATGGTGGAATTTCAAAATTAAAATGTAAATCATACAAGTCTTTGAAGAAATCTTTGTTTGGTACTTCAGTTTGTCTGCACATGTACTCTAGGAAATATCAATGAAAGGTTCAATCTGGAATGTTCCCAGTCAGTGATCCATGAATAATCGCTACTCTCAGCAGCTTTCATCAAGGAATAAAGTACATTAATATTCATTTTCCCTTAAACAATCTATTATTGCTAACAGCATGGAGTGCTGCAAAATCGCATGTTGTCACATCCACTGCAAACATCTATCTCGTTTAGTGGTACGGTATGGTATGTGAATATCCGATCATGGTCCAACAATAGCAAAACCGGTCTTTTCTAAGCACCTAGAAGCTTCGAAAGATGAGGTAACTTCTTAACATAACTGAAACAAGAATGTGTGTACTAATCGGCATCTCTGAGATCTGTGACCACTTATGAAACGTAAGATGACTTAACTCGCATCTCTCAAATAATATCTTACTATTTGAGATAATAATAATTTACTTGTAATATAATAAATATTACAAGTAAAGCTGCTCTTGAAAGCTTTTGTCGCCTTTATGAACATGAAAGGGCTGGGTAAAAACATTCATTCTAAAAAAACAAACTAATTGGTCACGTATATTACTTTCCATTTGAAAGATTTGAATTAGGTCTATTACACTTTTATTCCAAATTCATATTGAAAAGTTGTATTCTTAGTAGCAAATGAGCATAGGTTCCGTTAGGAAAAAAAAAAAAAGGAAAGTGCATCATAAAAACAACACACTTTCCTTTTTTTTTTTTTCCTAACGAAATATGGATAAAACATTCCACTAATCCAGGTATGAAACGTTTTATTTCAATATTCGAGATTACACATTGAACTGCATGTATTAATTTATAATGTATAATTATCCAAATTCTGTTTATTTGCACTTGTTCTGGTAGATGGGGGAGGGCATGAATTTTATAAAATATTTCAAAGGGAATGCAAGGTATAAACGTTTGGGGAACCTCTGAGCTAGAGTAATAAATGGAATATTTATAAAAATTGCTAAAGTGTGTAGTATAATGAATTTATGAAATAAATTTTAGAGTTGTCACTTGGCAATACTTCCTCAGTTGAACTTTGTCACTAAGCAAATATGCGCACCCAATTTACCAATGAGCTCCCTTATTTATTTAACTACATAACACATTAAGTGTTCCAAGTGTGTTATAACTAGGGTTCACAATACCGGTCAAAATCTTATTACCGGTATTTCGGTATTTTTAATTTATGAAACGGGATACCGGTATTTTTAATTTATGAAACGGGATACCGGTATTCCAAAAAAAAAAAAAACCCCCGCATTTTTCGCAATAAAGTTTTATGACAATTAGGTGCAATAAAGTAAGCAAAAAAACAAGTAATTACTTGAATTCACGTTCTAAATCAAACTTTTATTACAATAATAAATGTCCTAGAAAAAATTATTAAATATACAGTTATTCTAAAAACAAAAAAATAAGCATCCGCACTAACTGTCCGAATAAAGTGAGCTCTTAAGAAACCCAATAGTGTTATCGTTTAAACTGGATCTAGATTTTGGTACATATTTAATTAGCGGCAGAAAACATCCTTTTGGATGCTATGCTGGGCGGGTGCTTTGTACTAAGATTTTTAGACGTTGTAGACGAATTGCGTTTAACTCCCCCCCCCATTCCCTTATCTTCAAATAATCTTATTTCCTTTTTATCAAAAATAAAAAAATATTTCCTTTTTAATGGCACTATATCCGTATTAACAAAAGAAAGGGACTGACGGTTAAGCTTGGTGAGGAAACCAAATCTAAGTTGTGTGGGGGGAGTATTTATTTATTTATTAATTTTTATTTCCCTGTACCTTAGTATTGCCGTCGGTGGCCATTATTATGATTTTCGTACAGCAGCTCCCCTCAAGCACTAAGCCCCACAAGCTACCTGACTGCGTTAAAAAATGAGAATTTCCAGGAGCTGAGGGATATTCACCCTCCCCCCCACATGCGAGTATATATATATTATATATGAGCTGTCAGTTTCTCAAGAGCAATGATACAAATATAAAACAAGTCATTTATCATATAAATCTACTTACAACACATAACTGGTGTTCATTTACATCTCATCTATTCATTTTTCTCATTTAATCTGTTAATACATGCTACCATTTCCATAAAATGTCTCTCAATTAACAATCTCAACTCTCTCTCTGCAGCTTCAAACACTGAATTAATTCAATCTTAATCAATTCCTCATATTTCTCTAAATCACCAATATCAATTCTCTTCACAACCGCAATCCATAAGTCGCTAACTTAATGCTAACAATTCCATGTAATCTCTCTTAATTTAGCAAGATCAATTTTCTTTGCAACTTCAAACAATAAACCAACTCAATACTAAACATTTCCTTATTTCTCGTGTTTCTTCAACTTCAGTCTTACTCTAAAATAATCTCCCACTTTATCTAAGTTTTCTACAGATACTTCCATGGGCACTGTTCTTCTGAATTGCCTTCTATAATTCCCGCTCTCTCTTTCGAAACAGTCCGAACGTGCCGCCACCAGGCAACATCCATTTACTTCAAACTCACAGAACCAACTTTTTACCTTCCTCGTTTATTCGTTCAACTGCCGTTTTCTGGAACAACCTTCCTTCATGTGTATTTCCTGAAAATTAGTCTACAGAAGTTCAAGTCTAATGGCAACAAAAATCTTCTTTCATTTTCTTAACCTCTAACCTAAGCACGGTACTAAGTACTATAGGCTCTAATACCTCTCATGTTTGGTGTTTTCATAAAAAAAAAAAGTACCATTTCCAAAACAACACCGTTCAGACGACTTACCTACCTTCTCTTTCACGGTGGGATTCCTTTGTGCGGGCTCCTTCCAAAGAGTGCGGTGATCTCTCTCTCTCTCTCTCTCTCTTCTTAGTTGAACTCTGCCGACCAGGCTAGCCAGGTAGGTAAAGTACCTGCCTGGCAACCCAAAGGTAAGTGTGTGTGTGTGTTGTTGTCTTACGGCACCAGGGGTTTCCGCCAACCCAAAGGTCGCGGGTTCGATTCCCGCCTCGGGCTTGGATCACAGTAAAATGCAAAAACTTTGGGAGGTGCAATATGGCCATAGAAGCTGATGTGCCAACAACTAACAAAAAAAAAAAAAAAAAAGTTGAACTCTGCATCTCTGCCGTATAGCTCTTCCAGTACTGCCTTATTTCGGGAACAGTTCTCTGTTAATACTGAAAGAAATTACCACAGTAGTAGTAGAAGCCAGGGAACTCTCTGACTGGCTTGTTATTCAATGTCCGGATTAACTTCTAGCACAGGAACATGCCCAGCGGAACCCTTCACTATATAGCTGGACACTCCCAGAACTGGACCCGAACTGAATCCAGAACTACCAGTAGAAGTCTACCACAAACCCATCTTTTGGTGCGAGCATCTTATTTATTTCCTTCTCATTTATTTATTTATTGAATTGATTGTAAGTTACAAATCGCACCATGTACTACTTTTTTATATGCAAGCTTATGTGCAAACCCCAGAGAGGTTTGCACGCATTTACGTATCTCCCCCTATCTAATTAAAACCTGACCCAATCATGTGTTATTCTTTAAACTCACTCTTCCTTTGGTGGGAAAAACAGAATATTTTTCCCACACAACGAAACGCTTTCATCTTTTACCTCAAGATCACCTGTTCACAATACCTTTGAACTGTTCCATACCGAAGCCCTTTCCCAAATTCACTAAGTATCGCATCCTCAAATAGCGGTGTAATAGAGGGATTAAACCAGTGGTTTTCAACTGGGGTGCCGTAAACATTTCAGGGGTGCCACGTTATTTGGGTTTAAGTTACTTAAACTTATTATTTTTAATTTATATGTTTATTTCATTACAAAAAGGTGTACAGTATCTTTTTAATTTTGTGGTGATCTATAATTGATGTTTACTTAGTACCTCTATATAAAGAATAAAATTATATACTATACTATATATATATATATATATATATATATATATATTGAAAAAACTGAGTAGAGGTGCCACAAAATAAAATAAATTACTTAGGGGATGCCGTTATTAAAAAAAAAAGTTGAAACCACTGGATTAAACTATTGTGTTCAGAAGCTTTTAATTTTAACTCTTCTGCACCTGCCATACCATTGTTCACCATATTCCTTAACTGCCCTGCCAGTCCTACTGCCACTAATGGAAATATATCCGTAATGATGTTTTCGTTATTTCTCAAGTGCTTTACTTCCACACACACACACACACACACACACACACTTTTACTTACTAAGAGAAATATATTTTTAAGATTTTATGTCTTACAGTTCCATGACATTTTCAGGTTTCCGTTGCATTTGTATTGTGTATAACAATCCCTAATTTGCAAATTCAGCAGTATTAATGATTTATCGTTGTTGATTTTATAACCAAGGAAAATTAACGATGATTAATACACAGAGGAGAACAGGCATTCTGTTATCAGACACTCAGTCTAAAACACTGATTGATCCAATATCTTACTAACTCAGAAGATTTAGGGGAAGTCCAGTTGGCCTGCCTCCCTAAAATCCACTCATGACACCAATGATAGTAAAATAAGATTCATTGGCAAAGGGGATAGAGGAAACCTAGTAGTGGTTCCTAAAAAGATCTCGTGGCATGTCTCCAGGCTGGCACCCTCCATGGAGGAGGCTGACCTAGAGTGCTACTTTAAGAGAAAAATTAACATTAACATATCAGCTGAGAAAATGAAGTCACTTCATCCTGAAATATATTCCTCCTTTAAGATCAGCTTTGATCAAAAGGATAAAAATAGCCACCTATTGCAGTTTCTGAAAGATATGTTTTTCAGACTCAACCTGAAGCAAAAATGCAAACTCCCCACCAGAAAAGAGAAACTCCTTGACCTAGTCTTCACAAATTTTGACATAAATATTAACCACACCCCCAATTATTTCCACTCGGATCATCTAGCCTTATTGCTTGACTTGGATATCAAGACCAAATATATCAGCAATGAAGTCAGGGAATGCTCCTTCAATTTTAGGAGAGGCCCCTGGGACAAAATAAGAAATGAAATCTTAAATGTCAACTGGCAACCATTATTTAGGAGTCAAGACCCAGATATAATTCTGGATATGCTGTACAACAACTTAGACCTAATTATCAAAAATTATACACCCAAGAGCCATGCAAAGGCAAACACTAATAAATTTCCTATGTGGTTCACAAAAGAAGTCATTCAATTACTCAAGAAAAAACAACAAATGTTCATCAATTTCAAAAACACCCAGAAACATGACATTTACATTCAGTTCTCCAATCTAAGAAGGCAAATAAAAAACAGTATCAATTTGGCCTACCAAAATCACTTAGCTAACCTACAGAATGCAATGCTAAACAGGCATGATATGGGTCCATTCTGGAAGCATTGGAAAATGGGTTATAAAAAACACAAAAACATGAACAAAATGGAGAACATTCAATCAGATCAATTTGCAAATTTCTACAGTGAACTATATACTGAAAAAGCTGATCAGAGCAGTAAGCTTGATAACACCTCTCCCTCCTCATATTTCAGTGATACCCTGACACAATTTGAAGTCAATGCAGAGATTTTATTGAATACACTCAACAAATTTAAATTAAGTTATGATACAAACACCGGCAGTTTCCCCATTGCACTCTGGAAACACTGCTTTGTTGTATTGCAACAACAACTAATACATCTGATCACGGCCATTTTCAATAAGGGATCACTCCCCGGAATATTAAAGGAAACCACTATCACCCCTCTTTTTAAAAAGGGGGGCTAAAGACACACCTTCCTCATTTCGACCTATACACAAATCTAATCCCCTACGCAAGATCATTGAGAATCTACTTTACTCTCAACTCTGCTCCTTCATGAAAAATAAATTCAGCCACATTCATCATGGCTTCCTAATGGGTAGATCAACTACGACTAACCTACTCTCCATTGAACATGACATAAAACTTAGCCTTGACAATAACAATCAGATAGACATTATATACCTTGACTTACAGAAAGCCTTTGACTCAGTACCACATAAGTTGCTTTGCCTCAAATTAAAAAACATAGGTCTATCAAGTAATGCCTTATCACTTATGTCTAACTTTCTTGAAAACAGGAAAAGCAGAGTTCATTTTGAAGGAAGATACTCCTCCACTTTCCATATACAAAGGGGAGTCCCACAGGGTTCTCCTCTGGGGCCACTACTCTTTGCTGTATATATTAATGACATACAAGATTGTATGCAACATGTTGACATCAAAGTGCTCTCATATGCAGATGACTTGAAAATATACAAACCATCAAAACAACACAAGATTGTGAATCACTGGAAAATGGACTAGACACCATCACCCGATGGATCACAAACAATGGTCTAACACTAAACTTAAACAAATGCTGCACCATGTCTGTCACAGACTATCACAAAAAACACAAGATTAATTATCCCTATAAAGCTAATAATCATGAGCTATTGAGAATACATGAGGTTTCAGATTTGGGAGTATGGTTTTCTGAGAAGGGAAACTTCAACACACACGTAAATAAAACTACAGCTAAGGCCTCCAAATCCCTTGGACTGGTTAAAAGAATCTGCTTCGATTTCACCAATGTACAGCTCATAAAAACAGCTTGCATAATGATCATCAAAGTACCAGTATATCACAGTTGTCTTATTTTAAAATTACTATCACCAGTAATATGGTATTTTGTTTTGTTTGTAAATAAATTTATTGTAAATATTAAAATTTTAAGAATTTGGTTTTTCGTCTTTCAGTTTTTACTTCAATGGTTGGTGAGAAACACTAAAAAATCATAGTATGAATATACCCAACCCCAGAGGCCTATTTGAAGAAATAATGATCATCAACCCAATTCTAGAATATATCTCACAAATCTGGAATCCTCACACCAAAATTCTTATAAAACAACTGGAACGTATTCAGAAATCCATAGTCAGATTCCTGGTGTACAAATCTAGGTTGGAATTGAACACAAAATCCTACAATGAATGGTGCATTCACTTCGGGATTGTACCACTCTACCAAAGAAGAGCTGTGACAGACTGCAAATTCCTAATGCATCTCGTGGCTGGCAAGCTCGATGCCCCCGAGCTGCTCTGCCTCATCAACTTCAGCTGTCCTCCAAGAGTCTTGAGAAGACAAAATATGCTGGCACAAGAGCCATTCAGAACTGATCAACTCAGATTCCATTACTTCAACAGAACTGCAAAATTGCTGAATGAATCCAACATTGATATCCTAAATGAAAACATTAATATCAAAAAAGAGCTACAAAGGTTTTTCAATCAAATTAATAGAGAATGAAAATAAATGACTAATTTAATAATAACAACAATAATAATACTATAAAGATAGGTATACTTAGCTTTAACAAAAAAATTTTTTTCCTTCAATGAACTAAGATAAGAAATAACAATTAGAAAAAAAAAAAAAAATTGGGATAACAATAAGAATAATAACGCAAAGCAATTAATGCAACTACCTAATGTGAACTATCAAGAAAAGAAAACAACAAAATGCTTAGAAATACTAATTTTTCTGTTACCACAGCTTTGCTAAAATGCAAATCGCTTGTAATGCATGATATGCATTGTATATGTTGTAAATTGACCTTGTATATTTGAAATTGTATATTGATACCCGACATTGTGTACAGATTGTAAATAGAAGGATTACTATATTTCTACTGTCAAATTACTCCTCTGTAATGCTTCGGCTGTTTTGGAGTAATAAATAAATTTAAAAAAATAAATAAATAAAAAAATGCACACCTCGATGGTAAGCCCTGTTACGTCACTTAGGTGGCAACGAACGTGTAGATTGGTTCTTTTCAAGACGCCTGGTCAGCGTGAAAAGACCAAACCTTCCAGCACATGACAGCACAACGAAACAAATGATCCTCAGTCCCCAGCGGCTTTCACTACCCCCTCTTACGGCAGCGAGAGGGGGAGTGAAAGCCGCTGGGGACTGAGGACGACCAAGCTGCCATGCACGGAAACTGAACTTGGACTGTTACAACGTAAGATAGCTCATCGGTGAAGCCAGGATATTAGAGCTGGAAAAGGAATTAGAAAATGTGAATTGGAATATCATCGGTTTGGCTGAAACAAGAAGAACAAATGAATCACTTATAAGTTTATCAAGTGGAAATCTGCTGTACACCAATGGAAATAGTGAAAGGAGCGAAGGTGGTGTTGGCTTCCTGGTCCATAAAGATATAAAAAACAACATTTTGGAATTCAAAAGTACCTCACCAAGGCTGTCTAGACTACTACTCAGGATTTCTAAGAGGTACAAGTTAAATGTTATAATGATTTATGCACCAACATCAAGTCATGATGATGAAGAGGTTGAAGAAATTTACACCGAAATGGAGTCTTCTAGATGAACAGAAAACCCACTACACTATCATTATGGGGGACTTCAATGCTAAGGTTGGAAAGAAAAAAAAAAAAAAAAAAAAGCAGAAAGGGGGACTATACGAAATTTTGAAATTGGTGAAAGAAATTAAATAATTGTGGAATTTGCAGAATCTCGAGGATTGTCAGTAATGAACACCTTTTTTCAAGAAAAAGGTGAATAGAAAGTGGACATTACATTGAAGAGTCCAAATGGATTAACAACTAATGAAATCGACTTCATTCTCACTAACAGAAGATATATCGTGAATGATGTTATCTTCCTGAATAAGGTAAATGTTGGAAGTGATCACAGAATGGTAAGATGCACATTTCGTATAGATGTAAGAAAAGAAAGGGAAAAACTGACTCGAGTAAATAATACGGTGTTTATAACAAACTGGAACTTAAGAACAAGTTGAGCTCCTGAGACTGTTCAGGACCAAGATATCGACGAGGAATATTACAACTTTCTGAAAGTGATAAAGCCCAAGAAATCTATAGGTAAAAAGAAATCCAAATAAGAAAAAATTAGTCAAGAAACATTTGCCATGATAAACCGAAGACGACATATGAAGAGCAAGGTAAACACTGACAAGGACAAAATTGAGTATACTGAGTTATGCACAGCCATTAGAAAGACTGAGAGAGGACATAAGAAGATTTAACACAATAAAAGTAGAACAAGCACTAAGGAAAACAAATGACTTAAATCAGCAGCCATGAGTAGTAATACAGAAAGACAAATGATATTGAAACTGAAAAATTACGGTGGTTTACTTATAAATAGCAGAGAAGGCAAAATTCAAGTAGCAGAATACAATACTATAGAGAATTATACAAGGAGCGAGGGAATGATGCTAGCAGTGGGGAAGTTGGATCGCAAATTAGTAACACATACGATATCGTTCCTGATGAGGTAGAACATGCTTAAAGAAAATGAAGAATCAGAAAGCCGGGTGGGGGGGGGAGATGAAGTTACTGTAAAAAAGGTGTGATGCCTAAGGAATGGAATAATGCAACAATAGTTTTGCTGCATTAGAAAGGAGATAAATCAGAAATTGGAAATTATACACCAATTAGTTTGTTATCCCAAATCTACAAGTTGTTCACAAGGGTCATTACTAACAGATTAGAAAGAATACTTGATGAGAATCTACCAAAAGAGCAAGCTGGCTTTAGGACAGGATTCTCAACTATGGATCACCTTCACATAATGTCACAGCTGATGGAGAAAGCAAATGAATATAAAACACCACTATGCCTGGCATTTGACTCCATACAGCATAAGGCAATGTTTCGGGCACTGGAAAGACAAGGCATAGATACCCCTTATATTATAATTTTGAAGAAAATATATGAGGATGCTACCTCCTTTATTAGACTAGACAAAGACAGCAGCGAATTTAATATTTCCAAATTTGTTTACTGCTGCCCTTGAGGAAGCTTTCAGAAGATTAGACTGGTCTCAGAAAGGAGTCAATGTAAATGGAGAGTACTTAAACCATTTACGATTTTCAGATGACATTGTGGTCATAAGCCACGATCCCAAAGAATTAGAGATAAATCTTAATCAGTTATGCAGAGTTAGTAAGCATTTTCGACTAAAGATGGATATGACTAAAACAAAAGTAATGAACAAGTATGCCACAGAAAGGGACATAATGATTGAAGAAGCAGTAATTGAAAAGGTGGAGTCATATACTTATCTGGGACAAGTTGTTAGCTGTAATAATAATAAATGGCTGGAAGTCAAGAGAAGAATAAATTTTGGATGGATAGTATTCAGGAAATATAGTTACATACTGAGGAGCAATATCCCAGTTTGTCTGAAACGTAAAATAATGAACCAATATATACTTCCCACCATGACTTATGGAAGTTTGTTTGTTATTTGATTTTTTAGGAGCATTAGCAACTAAGGCCATATTGCTCCGGGAATATGCGGTGGTCATTCCCTGACCTTTTCGCATTCTCCATATTTGGTGGTCACGAACCCCGGTCTAATCAAGAAGCGTGTGCTACGCACTGCTGCTCCTGCCCACCTGGCTGTGGAAGTGGAACTTGGGCACTCACCAAAAGAATGGAAGAGAAGCTGAGAACGACACAGCGAAGAATGGAACGAATTATATTGTGAATCAGACTTTAGGTAAAAATGGCTGGAAGGTAAGAAGAGGAACACATGGATTAGGCAGCAAACTCAAGTAAAGGAAATTCTTATCAAAACTAAAGAACTAAAACGGTCTTGGGCAGGACACATAGCGCGAAGACACGATGACAGATGGACTAAGAGAATAACAGAATGGTACCGAAGAGGAGCTAGAAGAAAACCTGGAAGACGACGGAGATGGACAGATGAAATTCATGAGTTTGTGGGTAATAAATGGATGGCCATTGCAGAAAACAGAAGGAACTGGAAAGTTGCTGACGATGATTATACAAATAGATAACAATATCAGATAAACGACTGCAGTTATGATTTCTTTTGCTCAGACTTTCAGGAACTCGCAACGATCATTATTTATTATATTTTTTTTTTATATAAACCCCAAACACGAAAGGAATCAAAACCTATAGTAATTAGTACCGTGCATGGGTTGAAGCAGATGGGGAGGGAGAGGATGCCGGAAACTTTGCTCTGGTGACTAAACATGAGTTTCACCATTTCAAGCCTCCAATAAAGTGGTCGTATTGCACATGTTGATGACAGTCGCCTACCACCTAGTGTTAGTACTAGTAATGTGTTATTTTATATTAGCAATAGTCACTCACTGCATACATATTAAATTTTCTTAACTGTAGTTAATAAAAATAAATAAATTTTCTGTTTATACTTCTGGACGACCACACGGTCAGAGGAGTTTCTCGGAGTTGATGATAAAGCATCAACTGTTCCTTGCAGGAAAACTGGTAAAACTTACTGAAGGAATTATAAATATTTCATTTAATATTATTTATATCTTCCACTGCGTAAATTTTCAGGGTTTCACAGTTAATTTTCATACAGGAATGTTGTCTTGCTAGACTGTTCTGAAATGAAGTGAGTAGCTTTCTTTAATATAATTAATATTAATTAATTTTAATATAAGAAATATTAATTTCTTTAATACTTGAATGTCATCCAGCTGTGCAACCAGACTGCACAGTTGGCTGGCAGGGATGGTATCATAGCTTAAGGGATGTTTCCATGGACATCTCTGGACCCCCCCTCTTCTCCACTGAACACCCTTAACCTCCAATCCTACCTTCGGGATTCCCAATATGGCAGCCGTTCAGCGTGGACACGTTATTTCCAGCTCCTGATTTTGTGTCTATACATGTGGTTACTGTTTCAGGTAAAGTGCTTTCTGTTTCAGGTAAAGTGTATCAAGTGTTACAAAACATTAGCGGATTCCCTAGGTGAGACTATTTTTACATCTACTGGGTTATTTAGCAGTTTTTTTAACAAGCGTTTTTTACCTATTTTGCCCTTTGTTGCAGACAGGTCACCATGCCGCTGACAACAAGGAAATAGGGAGGGTGACCAAATATTCCCGGTCAACACGTTTACATCCTGCATTTGATTTGGGAGGGAGCTTCCACCTGAGTGACTTTGGACTGTGATACTGTCACAACATTTTGAGACTGAATGTGATAAAAAAAAAAATGACTATTTTGAACTATTTTGCGAAGAAATCATGACTATCGAGTCCCCCCCCCCTGCCATAGACTTACAATAGACAAGCTACTATACTGACCCGTACTGTGGAATGTGTAGTATTCCCCTCCGGCGCAGGGATTAGTCATCTGACATTTATTAGCTGTGACCTTGATTGCAGTTCACTATCTGTGAAGGGAATGTCCACGGGCATTGTACAGAAAGTAACAGTATCCTTCTGGGCCGATCTTGAAACAACCTTCCCCCCAACTATTTTTGGAGGGGGACAATCCAAAAACTTATTGCTCTGCTGCAAGGCTAATAATTGGACTACAAACACCTAGCTAGTGTCATTCGACGTCCCTTTCATTCCTCTCTTGAATGAAAACAATAAGGACTCGGTTATCCGAAGTGAACCCGATAATAAGAAAATGATGGAAACGGAAGAGATATCAGGAAATTCTGGAGCGCCTATTTCGCAGACAGCTCACAGTGATGATGACCCGGTCATAGTGGACTGCTATGAGGACTCTGAATCCACGCATCTGGAGCTTCCGCCTCCAAGCGGAAGTACAAGAAATATGTTGTACCGAACACTGATAGGAAGATTCGCTCCCAAAGTGAAAACAAGGAATCCACAGGACTCTGAATCCACGCAATCTGGAGCTTCCGCCTCCAAGCGGAAGTACAAGAAATATGTTGTACCGAACACTGATAGGAAGATTCGCTCCCAAAGTGAAAACAAGGAATCCACAGGACTCTGAATCCACGCAATCTGGAGCTTCCGCCTCCAAGCGGAAGTACAAGAAGTATGTTGTACCGAACACTGATAGGAAGATTCGCTCCCAAAGTGGGAGCGAATCTTCAAGAATCCACAGAGCAAACTGCCACCCAAAATGACAAAGCCTCAGGAAAGCGATGGGATAAACAAGAGACCCATATGGACCCAGCTCTCCCGGAAGGAACCGTCCTGGAGCAGTCCCTTGCTTTGCGAACTGCCCTGGAGAGCCTCTTTAAGGAGCCAACCAACAGGATTACAGCTGTTCTCCGCGCAGAGATCGTCTCCATTTGGATGAAAATGGAGTCTATCCTGGTACAAACCCAGCTAGAGAAGGAAATTGCCACAGCAAAATTGGAGGTCCTCCAAAACAGTGGGGCAGACCACATGCTACAGCGCACTCACACTTATTCACAGGCGCTGAGGAACAACAACGCTACAAATGGAAACCGTCCTGCAGGTCAGGCTGGAATAGCCCCCAAGAAAACCCTGATCACCAAACCACACCTAGTAATATTGAAACCAACGTCAAATGAAGTCCACAAAACGAGTGAGGAAGTGAAACAAACAGAATCGAAAAGCTTAAGGATGACTTCAAACACACGAAGATTAGATCTGTCAGAAAGACAAGAAACGTTGGAGTTATAATACAGACTGACACAGAGGAAGATCTACGGGGAATACTACAAAATCCTAAAATACCCTCCTTAGGCCTCATAGCTGAACCTCCTAAAGAGAAAGGGCCGAGCATACTAATATTAGGCATCGACAAAGATGTGAACCCCAGAAGAACTTCTTCGGGAGATCTACAAATTTAAACAGCAATCAAAATCTAGAGAAGTTCACCCTTATTAAACAATCTTAATTAAGTGGTTAAAATTTTAAATAAACTTTACATCATTTCCCTGCTAATGATGTAAAAGGATTTATGATCCAATAATTGAAGCATCCCATAAAGAGTGCTGTCTACCCCCCCCCCCCCACCGGTAATTTGTTCTGTATATTATTTTGAAGGTAGCAAAGATTACGAGTAAATCTTACATGTATTTTTAGTTTAATGTCACGTTCCCAGGTGGTTTTTTCATCAACCGGTGAAATACCACCACTTTGCTTATTGGAGGCTTGAAGTGGCGAAACCCATGTTTAGTCCCTAGAGCAAAGTTTCCGGCATCCCCCTCTCCCCATACTTCTCCTTCAACCCATGCACGGTACTAAGTACTATAGGTTTTGATACCTTTCGTGTTTGGGGTTCTCATAAAAAAAAAAAAAAAAAAAGTAAGGAGTTCGTACAAGACTGCGAATAATTCTGTATATATAAATTTCAATACTCGGATATGTCTTCTGATAAAGGTTTTAATTTATATCTATACCAGGGGTGGCCAACAAGTCGATCGCGGCTTTATCGATCACGTCACGACGAATTTTAAATATATATAAATATAGATTAGTCAAAATCTAAATATTATTATGCGACCCACTGCATACACTTCTTATAAATCCATTGAACCACGTGACTACTCTTGTCGCCGCGCAGCCGCTAGGGTTGTCTAGTGAAAATTCACGCAGTTACGTAGTGGAGAGCAGTGTATGTGTCGAATTTCGAGATAAGATCTGCAATTATCTGGAAATACTGTGATGCGGTGCATAGACAGTTGCGTGCTCAATTGGCTAATTGTGTGTTCTTTTCTGTACAATTGGCTGAATCTACAGACGTCAGTGATACAGCTCAATTGCTCGTTTTTATTCGTATGGTTTTCGATGATTCTGCCACTAGAGAAGAACTGCTGGATATGGTTTCGTTAAAAGAAAGAACTAAAGGTCTTGATATATTTAACGCATTTAAAAATTTTATTGAAAAAAAAATAAATTACCACTATTTAAGCTCGTATCAATAACAACAGATGGAGCAATGACGGGTCATCTTAACGGGTTCATCGCACTGTGCCAAAAGGATGACGAATTCTCAGATTTTGAGTTATCACTGTATCATCCACTAACATGTGTTAGCCAGAAAAAGATTAAATACTAAAAATGTTATGAACATAGCTTTCGAAATCGTGAATTCCATCAGAGGACAATCTCTTCAAAGGAGACATTTCAAAATGCAATTCGATGTAAATGAACCAGATCTGATATTACACAAAGATGCGAGGTGGCTGAGTCGGAGTAAAAATTTATTAAGTTTCTACAGAGATTTTGAAATTTGCTGAATGAAATTAAAAAAAAAAAAAAAAAAAAATTGCCGATCAAAGGGGAGATGATTATCAGCAGCTACAAGATACGGAGTGGTTGTGTGATCTGGCTTTTTTGTCAGACCCAAAAACCAGGCAGAAAAAATTGAGTTACCGCGCGCGCGCGCGCGCGTGTGTGTGTGTGTGTGTGTGTGTGTGTGAGAGAGAGAGAGAGAGAGAGAGAGAGAGAGAGAGAGAGAGAGAGAGAGATCACCAAGAAAGAGAAGAAAGATGATACCCAGCTCAGGACCCTGAGTGTGGCAAGCAAATACTTACCAGATGTGAAATCGTGTTTTTGAATTTGAAGTGAGGAATATGTTTCTGAAATTGAGAAAGTTGGATGAATTTAAAACCAGATTCGGCGATTTTAAAATTCGATTTTAAAGTTCAATACATTTTTATTAATTTAATGTCGACTTAGATACGAAACAAATTGGAGAAAAAAATCGCTGAGATTTTTCACATGGAGAAAATATTGCTTGAAAATGAAATTATATAAAATTACATTGCCAAACAATGTCTTCTTAAAAGCTAGATCATCAGAAAAAGACTTGGAAATATGTTTGCCGAGAGAAGTACCCAAATGTAAAGAAATGCAGTGAACTTTTAAATTCCTGTTTTGGTTCTACATATCTATGTGGATCGGCCTTTTCGTATTTGAAACAAACAAAGACGAAGAATCGCTCTAATCTTACGGACTTGCATACAGAAGATTCTTTACGGGTGTCCTTATCACAGTATATCTCCGATTTTGAAAGCTTGGCAGATGACATTAAGCACCTGGGGTGGATGGGATCTATCCAGTTATTAATATCCTATCAGATTTGTCTGAAAAATTTGATAGGATATTATGTTATAGGATAGGTTACAAAGGAACTGGATGCAAAAAATAATTTTGATATCATCTATTTGGATTTCAGGAAAGCTTCTGACACTGTTGCGCATGAAAGACTATTGTACAAATTGGAGCAGAATGGTATTAAGGGTAAGTTGCTACAATGGATAAAAGGATGGTTAAGTGGGAGAAGACAGAGGGTGGTAATCAATGAGTGCTCTGCTCTTCGTGGGCTAATGTTGTTAGTGGCGTCCCCCAGGGTTCGGTGTTGGGTCCACTGTTTTGTATATTTATCAATGATATTGATGAAGGTATATCAGGCTTAATGTCGAAGTTTGCAGGTGATAAAAAGGTTGGCAGGGTTGTTAATGACAGTAATGGCAGTGTGCTACTGCAACAGGATATAGATAATTTGGGCAGATGAGCTAAGAAGTGGCAACTGAAGTTTAACCTTGACAAGTGCAAAGTACTGCATATGGGTAGAAGGAACCCCAGAGAAACGTACCAACTGTGTGGTACTACACTTAAGGTGGTAGAAAATGAAAAAGACCTGGGAGTAATTGTGCAGGCAAATATGAAGTTTTCTGAGCAATGCAGACAGGCTGCCAGGGCAGGTCATGGGGTTTTGTCAATGATATATAGGAATTTTGCTAGCAGAGAAAAGGAGGTGATTATCCCTCTGTATAAGGGAATGGTCAGGCCACACCTTGAGTACTGCGTACAGGTCTGGAGGCCTCATTTTAGGAAGGATGTAGATTTACTTGAGCGTGTACAGAGAAGGGCAACAAGATTGGTGAGGGGAATGAAGGGATCCTCTTACCAAGAGAGGCTTAAGTTCTGCAAATTGCAGTGGCTGGAGACTAGGCACCTGCGCGGTGATCTGATTGAGGTATATAAGGCCTTGAATGGGTTGAGCACGCTGAATTCTGATGGGATCCTTCCACTTGTTCAGATTACGAACCAAAGGGGGCATAAATTCAAATTAAGAAAAGACAGATGTAGATTAGATGTGTGGGAATTTGCCTTTAGCCAGCGGGTGGTTAATTGCTGGAACAAACTTCCATCTGTCGTTGTGGAAGTTGATAGGTTGAATAAATTTAAGGAGGAACCGGACAGGCATTTGGAAGGAATGGTGTGTTTTTTTTTGGTTTTTTTGGCTGATGCTGCATAAGCTCATACACATGCTTTCTTGCATCACATGCCACTACTACAAACTTCACATAAATTAAAAATTTAAATATGTTAATTTAAAATAAGAATTCTGAATTTTATTTAATTTTAAAATTTATAAACAACAATTTTCAGTATGTGTTGATTAACTCTTTTAACCATGTGCAATGAAATTCTTGAGTGGTAGATCGCGTCACATTTTGAATAAAAAAAAGTAGATCGCATCACAAATTAAGTTGGCCACCCCTGATCTATACAATAGGAAGTGTAATTTGTCTAGCGGCACCGAATGTTCCCCCAACTCCGTGATTGTTACTCTGTGATATGCACAGAACTTTGTAGAGGCCAGATGGTGTGAATTAGCGAGGGTTTGTGAAGTGTTAGGTCTATACTATCTTAGTGGAGAAACACATGGATTATGCAGCAAACTCAAGTAAAGGACATTCTTATCAAAAGTAAAGAACTAAAATGGTCTTGGGCAGGACACATAGCTCGAAGACATGATGACAGATGGACTAAGAAAATAACAGAATGGTACCCAAGAGGAGCTAGAAGAAAACCTGGAAGACAAAGGCAGAGATGGATAGATGAAATTCATGAGTTTTTGTGTAGTAAATGGATAGCCAGTGCTCAAAACAGAAGGAACTGAAAGTTGCTGGAGAGGCCTTCATCCTGCAGTGGATTGAAAATGGCTGATGATGATGAGGTCTATACTAGACGAGCGCTTAAAGCGCAGGCGTTAGCTGGCGGTGTGAACGCCTCCAAAACAGCAAACTACATGTAGCGTTCCTAACGTCCGATCGTTTCAAACTAAAAGGGGCGTTTCACGTCCGATCGTTTCAAACTAAAAGGGGCGTTTCTAACATTGCATTGGTACCAGTGACTCACTTTTTCTAGGCTCAGTTTCAAGATGCATGTATTGTGCATTTATGTATGCAGTTGATTGTGAGTAGAAAGAGAAAATGAAGCAGAAAATAGTTTACATTCCCCCACCGTAATGAATTACTTTCGGAAACAAAGGGTGACTCCCTGTTTGATTTTACCACTCAGAATGAAACAGCTATTGTTACTGTTTTCACACCAGTTGATATCATTTCTAGTGGATTATTGACAAGTACTTTCCATTCAATTGAATCGGAAAACACACTGTAATGGATTACTTTCCGTGCAATAAAGGATTAAAACTGTTTGATTTTACGAATGTTCATGCGAAGTTCCTTCGACACCAGTTTTCTAACTTTATAACGCAGTTATCAATAGAAATATTTTCTTGAAATTTAGTGAGAAGATGAAATATACACCCAGAAAACGTGCTGTACCGATATTGTTCCCTAAAAACAATTACAATAAAGCAAACTTCTTTTTTTTTTTTTAAATCAAATGCGCATTGTAGTGTTATCAGTTTTACACCCGTTTTTCCCGTTTCCAGTTGAGCTTCCAACAGATGAATTTCCTTGATTTTGCGTTCGTAGATGCAATACGAAATTGAAGAAAGGAAGTACCATCTTTTCGTTTTTCAAAAACAATTCGTTGCAATTCTCTCGGTTATGTTTCTCGTGCCAAGAAACAGTTGCTTGCATCCCCCACCGTATCACGCTGCAAACGACGCTGTACGGTTGCGGCTTACTGCTTCCTTTCGCAATACTTTTCAAAAAAAAAAAAAAAAAAAAAAAAGAGAGAGAGAGAGAGAGAGAGAGAGAGAGAGAGAGAGAGAGAGAGAGAGAGACCGCAGATGTGGTGTCTTTCAGATGCAGAAAGACACCGAAATTATGTTTGAAACAAAAGATTCGAAATTCGTTTTGGAAGAAGGAGACCGCCGCACGTGATTCTTTTCCAATTTCAATACAACACTGCCTTTTATTTCTTCGTTCGAGTTTTTTAATGCCGAACATGTACAACGCAGGCATCCTTTCCAACTCACAAATAAACTTCCTTGCGTTAAACGTTGTAGGCGAGAATTTTTCCGGAGGCGATAGAAACGTTAAGTGGAACTGGCGTTCGCAACGTCTCCATCGGGCGTTAGCAGACGTTGAACGCCAGTTAACGTCGTCCAACGCAGCGTTTGTAACGCCCTTACAGTTTGCATTGCTTTTCAAACTAGACGGTCGTTTTTGTTAAAATCGAGCGTTCGAAGACGGTTCAACGCCACGCTTTAAGCGCTCGTCTAGTATAGCCATTAGTGCAGGGTTGTGTTATTTTGTTCACCCGGCCACTTAGCCGAGGGATCTGTGGAGGCCACAAACCCCTAGTTACCGTCCTTCGCCAAGGAGAAACGGGCCGGGTCAGTAGGAAGAATTAGACTCTGGCGGGGCGAACCCTGGGGTTGCCTGAGCTTCCCAGGGAGGGCCCAGAAAAAAAAAAAAACGAGGATAAAAATGAAAGTGGAAAAGGGGTGACAGTTCGGGAGCCCCTGAAACTGAATGCCAATCGTGTTCAAGGGGTTATCAAAAGAGAAGGGTGGATTTGTACACCAGGTGGAAAAGGGAGGGGTTCCACCTAGGAAGAGGGGGAAAGGGATCTCTAGAGTAGTGAAGGGGGCCGAAGGAGGATGTAGGTGGAAAAATCCACCCAGAGAGAAATGGGGGTAGAGTGGGGAAGAGTGTACCGGGAGAGGCCATCTCTCCCCAGGGTAAGGGAGTAAAGGATAAAACCCATGAAGTCGCCACATTGATGCCGAGACCCCACGTCAAGATGGAAGACGTCTGCAGCATTCCAGACACGGGGAATCCAGGTCATTCAAGCCACGTGTACTTAGCATCCGCGCGCCTGATCACTCGGCTACGGCGGCCGTATGATCTTGCTTTGTCATAGACTGAATTCACCGCATAGAATTTACCGAATCATCACTCTCCAAATTCACCGAATTGACATGGGTCTATTCAGTATTAAAATGGGGGGAAATCGCGCTGTGTTTTTTTTTTTTTTTTTAAGAGTTCTTGTTAAAATCGGGAGTTCGAACTGGTGTTTTCGACCAGTTCGGGAGTTCGAACTGGTCGAAAACACCAGTTTTCGACCAGTTCGAACTTAAAATAGTTAATTATTTTAAGAATCTGTCGTCAATGCCCGCTGAAAATTCCATGCACCACACTTCGTTCAATTCCACTCTTAACCACTGCCAAGCAGACCTTTTCAGCGCTGGGTTCCATTTGATGTTCTCAGGCACAATATGGTTGCTCTCAGTAAAATGAGACTGACCATAAAAGACATTTCTAACCCACCTTCAAAATTTTCCCGTCCACGTATTCTAGATGTAAGCCATTGTGTATCGTGCAGAACGCTCGATACCCAATGGCTTACATTTAGGCTTCTAGAAATACTAGAGCAGAGGTTCCCAACCACCGGTACCGGAAAGCGAGGAGTAGGCTACCGGTACACAGGCTGTGAATGAAACTACTTGCAATTTACCTCATGGGAGCGTAAACTTTTTAAATGTTAATATCTTAGTAAAGCCAAATTTATTATTTTTTTTTTTTCACAGTTCGTATCTATGCGAGTATTTCAATCTTTCTTCTTGGAAAATATACACCTCTTTTCTTTCTTGTACTTCTTAATTCATAGAACTTTATCTCATTACTTCCCCTCTTTTTTCTTCTTATTTTATACGGTCAGTTTTCCTTCAGTGGTTAGTGAACATTAAAAGTAGTGTTTGCAGTTGTAGTGATTTCACAGGTAGTTTGAAATTTAGATCATTAGAAATTACGACATACTGCTATCCTAATTATTAAAACAGACTTATATACTCACTAATTAACACACCGGTACGTCAAAAGATACCAATGTGGTTGACCGGTACGAGGGCTTATAAAGGTTGGGAACCTCTGTACTAGAGAATGAAGTCTAAAAACTTACGTTTCAGAAGCAGTGCAGGTAAATCTAAAAATTAATTATTTATTTATTTTTAGATTATGTCCAAGTAAAATTAAGGTAAACTTGCTATTTCTCAATCTGGCTTTTGAACTTTTGGTTTCTAGCCTTGGCGGGCTCACTGCAGTCACCACAAATATAATTGCAATAATTTCTCTCTCTCTCTCGTTCATAGATCCAAGTATGGTTTGCGGACGAGTCATAATTGGCAGAAATATATTACATAGGGATGAGAACTGAATTCCTTTCACCATAAAAAATCGATCGCATCTCAGTTTCTTAAGAACATTTTCACTGAAAATGATCCTATTACGCTACTTGTGGAAAGGACACCACACTGACTCATTGACGGGTTTCAAATCTGTTCCTTCCCAAATGGATGGAGAATTGAAATCCCACTGTCAAGAGTACGTTGGGAGGGGGAATTCATTATCTACTGAAAAACTGCGATTTATTATTATTTATTTTATTTCTGTTTATCGCATTAACTTAAAGGTGTATGGTGATAAATGCATTAGTCTTCACTGCACCCGATGGATATTTTTATCGTAGACTAACTTTTCTATCAAATCCATGCAGGTAAATTCTAGATAGCGGACGAAATCTGTCTGGTCTCATAAATTACTCCCATGTGATAAACATCTGGCTATACCATAAATTTGACAGATGACCTTCTGAGGTGTTTTTATTCCCCCCCCTCCCCATTTAAGTTGTACACTCATATAAACAGCTAGAAAGGAATAGATCACTGGATGCGGTCTAACCACTTTATAGAAAGAAGTTTTTGCTTTATTTGCCTGCTAAGCCACGAACCAAACCTGTTTTTGTATAAAAACTGGTCTGCCCAGTGAGTGCTTTGTGTAGGAGGTAGAGCTAGAGATTATGGCCTTCTTGAAATACACAAGCCACTTGGTTATAGACCATTTATAGACAAGGGAATGGGTCTCAGGTGAGGTCAAAATCCTTATGGTTAATGAGATGACAACATTCAATAATAGGATAAAAGTATATCGTTAACAATTACAGAGAAATAAGAATATTACATTTCAAGTACATCATTCCAAAAATACAATTTAGAACTCTTTATTGTAAACAGAATGCACATTGCTGTACACAACACCCGTCACGGCTACAAGTCAGGGGTTTACATAAAAGGAATAACACAACATACTGCATTGTGGTGAATGTAGATATCAGTGAAATTCCGAATTTAAGCAGTTTGGGTGACCAGAAAATCATATGGACTTCAAAACGCTATATCGTCTTAAAATTCTTATTAAAGAATTCAATTTCTCCCAACATCCAATGGATCGTTCCATGTTACAAGCCACGGCAGAATAAAGCGAAACGCAAGTATGTATAACGCAACGTGCATTACTTCTCCATACATGATGAAATTTATTGTACATTGAAACCACTACATTCAACCAAAAACAGGAATATACATTTATACTTTAATCTTCATTGCTGAATTTTTATTCCACTTATTAAAGAACTGAGTTCTCACGCCAGTGATATCGTGATGGAGAGTAATGAGAATGAACATGATTCAGTTTCAACATATACCGATCCTGCAATTCACATCTTAACGTGCCATTGTGAGAGTGGGGTTTCAATTCGCTACCCATATGGGAAGGAATAAATTCGAATCCTGTAAGTGTGGCGTCCTTTTCACGATTAGCACAATCGGACCATGTTCCCTAAAACACCTTCACCGATAGCACCACGGTTATAACCGGCGTGGCAGAGGTGCGCCCGGTAACCGAGGGTCAGTTCCTGACCGCTAAGTACAAGGGTATCGGTTAGTACCTCAGGTAAAGATTGTTATTTGCGAAGATTAAATATATTTTCCCCCATATATAAAAATGATACGTTGGTTTTTAATAACATCGAATACACGACTATTCAAATGCTTATCGTCTATTCAAAAATTTTTCTAAACAAAATTTTACAGAAGCCTTCTGCCACAATGGAAGTGCTACTGTTCTTTAATAGGTTCTCCCTCTTCTAGTAATTATTATGCTTGGTTGTGCAAACTAACAAACTTGCGACTGATGCGGAAAAATTAAAGTTTTTTTTTGTTTTTTTTTTTTTTTTAATCTGTAAGGGCCCCTGCAAAAGTACCCCGGGGGAGTTTGTTCTGAGAGATCTAAGATTCTAAATATTAGTGCCACTGCTCGAGCTAGATACATCTGCAGCCAGTACAAAAGCAGCATTCCAAGTGCTGGGAAAAACAACGCGGAGAGATACAGCACAACTGACCAAATCTCTCTCTCTCACTCCTGGGGGCTCATCTGTCGAGGAGCTTCGATTAGACGAAACCGACTGTCCAGAAAGTGGGAACACTCAACCGGAGAATAGCGATGAAACTAACAAGCAGACGGGCGGGTCACGACCCATTGATCCCTCTCTTCCGAAAGGCACAGTTTCCGAGCAGGTCCTTTTCCTGCGTAGACAATTGGAAAAACCTGATGTTGAATAACACAAGCTGGGTTACTACTGCTCTCCGAGGAGGCATTGTCGGCCTCTGGACGAAGCTTAAAACCGTTCTTCACAATGTACATCTGGAGTCCGAGAAGACCGCAGCCAAATTGGAGGCATACCTAGAAGGTAGGGTTGCAGCAACAGCGCGTCCCTACCTTTGCTGAAGCGCTAAGAAATTATACTGACAAAGTACAAATAATTGGCAACAAAAAGGAAACCCTTACTACAGCAACTTAACATTGTTATCTTAAAGCACGCGACGCAGGATGCGCCCAAAACCAGTGAGGGAATAAAAACAACTGTAATGACCAAACTAAATCAAGAACTGAGAACGACAAAAATAAAATTCATACGCAAAACCAGGAACGTCGGTGCGATCATCGAAACAGAGACGCAAGAAGAAATGATAAAAATCCTTAACAATCCCAAAATCCCGACTTTAGGCTTAGTGGCAGAAAAACCAATGAAGAGAGGCCCCGCTGTTATCATCTTTGATATTGGAAAGGATCTCACACCTGACAAACTTCAAGATGAACTACAAGGATCTTCTAGAAGACTTTCCTGACATTGACATAGATGAATTAATTGTACCCAAATATCAAACCAAGAAAAGGAATGGAGAAGCTACTAACTGGGTTGTGGAGCTGGCCCCAACGGTTTGGCAAAAAATAAGCATGCAAAACAGTCTTTACTGAATTGGGAAGCCACCGCTTCAAAGAACACGTGGCTGTCCCCAAGCGCTTTAAAAGCTGCCGTTTCGGGCACACAACACATACCTTCACCCAGATAGTCGTGGACACTGCGCGGAGAAGGGACATGATTACAAGGATTGTCTTAATAAAGCCACCAACCCCATCTGTGCTAACTGTAAATCTTTCAATGTGCAGTACTGTTGTTGTGATGGAGTTTAACGACACATAGGCTGACAGGGCTATATTGTGTCTTTCTAATGGTTAATAATGAAATATTAACTTTATTTAAAGTAGCTGTTATATTTTATATTCCTAAGCAGTTCCGTTTTATTAGGATCATCTACAAGAATCTGTAACAATGTTAGTGATGACGGTGCATTAGCAGCTGATTTAAGTGTTTGAATGAATATTTAGAAACTGGGGCAGTCCACTAACAAATGGCGAACAGTCAGTTGTACATGACGATGTGCATTGGGGAGCACTGTCATTCATTAATAGATATACAGTGAGTGATGACTGAATTATGACCATCTACCTAATACTTCGTAGATCCTCCTTTTGCGCTCGGTACAGAAGCTATCCGCCGTGGCATTGATTCAACAAGATGTCGGAAGCGTTCGGGCGGTATGGCCAACCAAGCTGTGTGTAATGCGGTCAGCAATGCAGGGATGGAGTTGATTGGCGTATCCAGACGCCTGATATACCTTTCCATAGTATCTCATAAGTGCTCTATGGGACTGATATCGGCGGAGTTCGGCGGCCAATCGATATGCTGGAAGTCCGAACTGTGTTCCTCAAACCATTCACGCACAAGTACCCGATGGCTCGGCGTATTGTCATCTTGGAAAACACCATCGCCAATCGGGAAAAAGTGTAACATAGCGGGGTATACACAGTCAGCAAGCAGTTGACGATAACGGAGATCAGTGATACGTTGTTCCACATGCACCAGGGGTACAAGTTCCTCCCAGTGAAACATGCCCCACATCATACAACCGCCTGCACTTTTGATGCATGATCCATCATGCACCATGCATGATGGATCAAGAGCCTCATGTTGTTGACGCCAAATCCGTACACAACTATTCACGGCGTGGAGTAAATAACGTGACTCATCGGGCCAGTACACCCTTCTTCCAGTCTTCTAACGTCCAACGTGCATGCTCTTTGCACCAGGCGAGTCTTTTACGCCGATGATCCTTGGTTAGGAGAGGATGCCATAGGGGTTATCTGCTTGTATAGCCCATACGTGCGACGCATGATCATGCCAGATATTGTTCCGGGTTGGCCCATGTTGTATTGGGTAGTCAACTCTTGAACAGTGCTGTGCCTGTTCGTCGTCGGACCCGGCGCTCACCCCTAACATCAACCTTTCGCTGACCTTTGCAGTTTTTCCGTCGGGTCGTTGTTTGACCATTTTGACGCCACTCCTGGTACATTTTAACTACGGCGGCTCTCGAAGACCCCATCAGTTCAGCCGTTTGGGAAATCGAGGCACCAGCTCGTCGAGCACCCACAATCTGTCCTTTATCAAAGTCCGATAAATCCTTCCTTTTACCGATTACGCTCAAAATTTTACTACCTACTGAACCGCTGACACCTTATCTATGCTACGTACGTCGACTAACTCCGCACTCTCGTACCTGACGTGGTCAACGGGTCGCATTCAGTTTTCATAGGGGTGGTCATAATTCTGTGATCACTCAGTGTATATGAGTGAGGTAAGTATGCTCAATCCTTAGCCTTGTTGTAGGTGGAGTGTTGGAAGTGAATGCAAACCTGATTTTAACTGATCTTTCCACCTGGTCAATATCACATCATTGTTTGCCTCGTTAGCCTTCAGTCTAACCTGGTCAGCCACTTGGCGGGCCCTCTGTGTTTAATTTGGAGAAATCTTATTATTTTTGTATTAAAAGATTTATGATGAGTACCTATAATCGGCTTTTTTTTTGTATATACTTTTGTTTTAAATATACGGGACATTTATTGTCCCGGATTGAATGATCATGCTGCATGTTAATTGCTCGTAATGAGAGAAACCAAACTGTGACATTTTGCTGGATCCTGTGGCATTCTGGGATAGCAGGAAATGAAAAAGCAGATCTTGCAGCCAAACAGACAGATACTTCTATTTTACAGACTTGTGTTCCATATACCGATTTCAAACCCATCATCCGTAAAGCATGTTACAATAGCTGGTCACTAATCTGAAGAGGGTATCCAGGAAACAAACTTTACCAAATAAAACCAGACCCAAAGCTGTGTCTCTCTAGCTTCCGGAAAAGCAGGTGAGAAGAAATAATTGTGGCAAGGCTAAGGACCTGGAATGTCTGTTCAACTCTGCCTCTTTGTTTATTATTATTATTTTTTTCCTCTTCTTTTATTTTTTTTTTCATAACCTGCACCATGGGTGATTTCCCTTTTCCTCTCTCCCCCTTTCTCCCTCTCTGGAATGGGCTCCCAAAGGATCCTGGTCCACTTTCTGGCAACACTAGGTGGATCAGCGTCTCTTGAGACAGTACGTGTTTTACTGGGACTGGCTCATCTTCCCGTGGTGTGGACGAGTACCCAGAATCATCTGTCCAGGTGAATGATGCTTCTGAGTAGCCAATCGGCCAGACAACAGAACACACACACAAACCTACGTCACACACATCTGGCCCATTTGTAGTGATACCGTTCTTCACAGAGATACGAGGTGGAGTTGAACAAACATTCTAGGTGCCGCCCATTACATATATACATGTTCACACACCGCTTGGGGGCTTCTGAGTGTTCTCCCTGTAACTGCAGGCCTAGGGGGGGGGGACATCCTGCCCGCGATCACGTACCTGCAGAGGCTGCTGGCGGAACTTCCATCTGAAAGAAGTGTCATTAGTGCCGATAACTGCTGCTCTCGACTGTGACATAACACAGATGACCGTAGAAGAACAAGAAACGGTCAATGATTAGAGGAGTTCCTGGTAAACTCTACTCTTACTGTCCTGAATGAGCCCAACGATTTGCCCACCTTCTCTAGTACCCTATGGAAAGCGACCATTAATGTGACTCTCGCCACAAGATCAATGTCAGGCCATCTTACAAATTGGAAAGTTCAGGGGGACTGGACCTCTGATCACTGAGCGACCACGTTTGAAATGAAAAGGTCTCAACACCCGCACTCCAATTCAAAGAATCATGACACACAAATATGCAATGGATAAGGCAGACTGGAGACGCTTTCGGGAAACCATCTGCAACTCTCTCCGTGGGTGGACAATAATAATCCAAGAATATCAACACTAAAGAATAATCACTGATGCAGTAACTAAGGCATATGACATAAGTATCAAAAAGAAAAACCCCAGACCTGGTGCTGTTCCATGGTGGGGCCGCAGAGCTAGAAACACCACGGCGGGAAGCGAATAGGAGGAGGAAAGCCTTCCAACGCAACAGAAGAACGTGACCTGAAGCTGAAGTAAACATCCTCAGGCAGAGATACAGAGAAGTAAGAAATGAATATGCAGCCCTAATAAGTAAGAGGAAGCGCAAATCACGGGAGGATCTAGTCTCAGTTGCTGGTAATGTAGACCCTTGGGGTCTCGTGTATAGGGTAACTTCAAACAAGTTCCCCAGAGGGAGGTCATACCATCGATTCGAACACCTTCTGGAGGAATTACAACTACCTGGCAAAGTTGCCAGGTAGTTGTAATTCCACACAGTATGAAAATGCATTAATAACATACTGGACGCAATCTTCAAACAAGTTGTAATAAACACTGACAAACAAGCCAATCTCTGTCAACTAAATGATAGTTACGACAGAGCAAACTGAAACCCTTTACCATAGATGAGCTAAATCTAGCTACTGCTAAAATCAGATGCCGCAAATCCCCTGGCCCAGACAAATAGTAAAGAAACTCGTCGAATTTGTACCAGAACGAATACTTAACCTTTTCAATCATTGCCTCAGCAAGGGTAAATACCCAATAGCCAGGAAAACAGCCTCTGTCCAACTCATCCTAAAGAACCCAAACAAACCTCAAGAACAGCCAGAATCCTATCGTTTAATAGTCCTTTCCGATCTAAGTCATTTGAGTACCTCTTCCACAGTAGAAGGCATTTGGAGGGAATGGTGTGATTTTTTTTTTTTTTTTGGCTGATGCTGCATAAGCTCCTACACTTGCTTTCTTGCATCATGTGCCACTACTACTACTAGAATCTCCACACAGTATGAAAATGCCAACCACTAAATCCCCAAATCAGTTTAGGTTTAAGGAGGAGTGCTTGGTGATCGCCCTAGGCAACATAATCTCAGCAGTACAGAGCATTGAAAAGAAATACTTCCTTATGAATTCGATTGACTTTGCCGCGGCGTTTGACTCACTCTGGTGGGCAAGCGTCCTGGGCAGGCTTCGAGCAGCCCAACTTCCAAACTCGCGGAAATCAGCAGCTCGACCTCATTTTTCACAACACACCTCATACAGAACTTATCAAACTAATCTTCTTCAAATCAGATCAACAGTTAGATTGTGAATTTTATGCCCACTCCGACCTCTCTAATACCTCGGTTGAAGGATGTGGCCCGCTGCATACGAGAAGTCTTTTCAAACAAGTTCATTAAGCAAGAAATAATCCTCCATCACCTCACTACGTATAAATGGAACTGTCTGTTAGAAAAGTCAGGGCCTGAAGCCGCTTCCATCCTGGCTGAAGAATTATTTCAAATAGCTTGTGTTGGTGCATCTAAGGAGATTCGGATCTCGCATCGGTCTAACTGGTGGTTTAACAATAATATGAAGGTGGTGTTTGTAAGAAAACAAAAGGCTTACAGAAAATGGCAGAAAACCAGAACTCCTGAAGACTACATCGCTTACAAAAACGAACGAGCCTGTTTCTTAAAGCACAAACGCCAAGAGTACAACTTTGCAATTTCTAAAAAGCTTAAACAGTCTAAAAGAATCAATAACAACAAGAATACCAACTTCACCATGGACGAAACCTAGGGAATGGGCGAACAGTACCTTCGGAATCTCTCCAGGTCCTAATTTAAAGTATAACTCTCTCGCACCAGACAATACCAGTTGGCTGGTAAATTACATGAATAACATGACTCCATCCGGATCCAATCTTGATATCAGACCTCTACTAACATAAATCACCATAATCAAAGAAAATGTAATCCAGGCATTAGTCTCCCAAATAAATCCACTTCTGGCCCCGATATGTTCCCCCTCTTCATCATGAAAGTAAGCAGTCCATTCATTGAGGTCTTGCTACACATATTTAGAGAAACCCTACACACTGGAATTATCGCTGAAATATGGAAACATATTGTAAGACCTGTGCCTAAAGTCAAACATCCGAAAGACAAGAAGGATTTTCGCTGCCAATTCTTGTTATGCATTTTTTCCATAAAAGACCACCATATTTACACACTGATTCCAAAGAGATCAACTGTGACTAATCTAATGGACACTCTATTTCGGATCCAAACGACTCTGAACGCTAAAGAACAGATTGATGTAGTATTTTTAGACATTAAAGCTGCTTTCGATAATGTCTCAATCAATTCCTTGATGACAATACTTGAAAGGCATTTCAGAATACAGGGAGGCCTATTAAAAGTCATCGTTTCCATTCTCAAACAAAGGCATTTGAGAGTAGAACATAGAACCTTCCAATCGTCGTCTACAGAGAAGTCCCCCAAGGTGGCGTCCTTTCTGACTATTTTTTTGCTGCCGCTTTGGACCCCTTCCTCTCTACGCATCCTGACTGTAGCTCTTACGCAGATGATATAAAAAACTTTTCATCTCGTCAAAACACGGTGACAAATCTGACGCAATCAATGCCCATGCCACTGCCCTAATAGAACTTGACCATTATCTTGAGAATATTGTCCTATCCATAAATCCGACCAAGTCAGCACAAATGTTTTACCAACCTGACTCACCAACTTTTACCAACCTCACTAACCTGAAGAAGATGAACACAGACATTACATCAATGGTATTATGGTCCAAAAGGTCTCTCATCACACTGATCTAGGGCTCACCTGAGATGAAGGCCTGACCTTTCACCAACACTAAAGCAAAAACTCTGTCAGCAATGTGGGCGATAAGACAGGAACTTACTGGAGTAAACAACCAAAAACTTGCTACTCACTACATACAAACATGTCTTGTTCCGATTCCCATGTATGCCTCGATGATCTGGCCCTCTGCTTCCCTCACTAACATCAAAAAATTCATGGATATCGAGTACTGGATTTTAAGGTAGTTGAACCGTGTTAATGGCCACCCTTTCACCATCTCGAGATCAACCATGTATGCTAGCCTTGGTTGCACTTCTTGGAATCAGTTGCCCATTACAGGAAATCTGCGTAATCTCTGTCAACTCCTCTCCGATCGCTTTTACGCTCCAAATGTCCATAATCTTGTTGTAGGCCCTAGGCTTTCCTGCGTCGTTTGCAATAGTGCATGGATTCCCCTAAGCTTATTACAGAATTTAACTATGCGTAGATGTTTTCCGTCTAACATCCTCCAAATGTACAACACCCTGAAGATTGATCCCTAAAAGTTCTGTGATGAGAAAGCATACAGATCTGAGAAGATACAGGACATGTACCACCACATACAACTGTAGAAGTTTCCTGATTATCTCCTTCAGGATGGAATCTCCCATGAATTCTGTTTTGCTGAAGAATTAATTTGTTTTAAATTATTATGTGTTTTGTATGTATATGTATTAGCTGTAGATGCATATATTAGGACGCGTATGTGTTTATATGTCTCTACCTTTTGCTTGTGTCACTGTATGTGCTTTATTTGCTCACATTAGATGTTATTTGTTGGAATATAGAAACTAATGTTTATATATGCTTAATTTATGTACGATTTCTATGTTTGCTCTCTAAGTTATAATTTAGAAATGTATATAGGCACCCCTCCTAGCTGAAGGCTGTTCAGGGGTGAAGCATATGTAATAAATTGAATAATAAATAAATAAATAATAAATTAATCTCTTCTACTGCGTTAAAAGCTACCTTGACAAAAAGAAAAGTCATGGTCAACACACCGTACAGCCAGTCTACAGAGGCTGCACCCAGGGCTGCGTGCTGGGGTCACCTATTCTGGAATATCGTCCTAGACTACTTCCTCAACATAGCCCTTATCAATGTTAACAGTCACGCCTGCGCAGACGACTTAATTTTCACCCTCGCTGCTGACAGCAACAGGAAACCATTGGAGAAAGGGCGCTAATCATACTGCAACACTGGACCTCTGAAAATCATTTTCAAATATCACCTGAAAAAAACCAACTCCACCCTTCTGAAAGGAAATCTTAACCTTTCCCGTCCTCCACTGCTGAAAATCCAAGGTAGAACCATAAAACTGGACAACCAACTTAAACATCTAGGAGCATCTTAGACAGGAATTTAACAGAAACTTTTCGCTTCTTGTCAACAGAATAGCTCGCCGAGACTGGGGCTTTAAAAGATGCGCCCTCACACTATACTACAAAGCTGTCTTAATGCCAGTTGTTAGCTACATCTCAGGAATATGGCACACAAAGGCAATCACTGCTGTTTTACCAAAGAAAACTTGAAACGCTCCAGCGTATAATTCTTCTCTCCATCACAAGGGCATACAATACAGTCAGCACCCACGCTCTGCAGGTGCTGACTGGGACAACCCCCTTTGGACGTAGAAATAGCTAGAAACGGGCTCCTCTACCAACTGTCCAAGGGCAGAATTGTTTCATGCCTAAATTTCACAAAAAAAAAAAAAAAAAAACAGTTGTTTATACTCCGGCATGACAACCAAGTCAGTAGAGTTTATAATAAATCGTCATTTATCGTATTCAGTAGTCACGGGCGTGAACCCTGGTCCACTCAAGGAACGCGTGCTATGCACTCTCGCTCCTGACCACTCGGCTACGTCAGGCCTAAAATCCAGCTAACACCACAAAGGCAGAGAAATAAAGCTAGCCCTGCAACTGTTTGTGCGAAACCGCACTCTTCCACGGACATAGCACCTTCTACTACTATCAATTATATAATATCGGTGTAGATACACCATAGTTAACCCATAAATTTGAACTACGTATGTAGTGTAAAAGGCATCGTTTTAATAGTATCTCATATTGTGGGTGCCTTCACAACGAGATAGCTCGTATTGCACTACTTCAAATAAATAACGCTTCTCTAGTAGAGAAGACTACTGTTATTCAGAGGATACCACCACCCAGACGATCGTTTCGAACCACAAATGATGAAGCCCACTAGCTTCGAAACGATCGTCTGGGTGGTGGTATCCTCTGAATAACAGTAGTCTTCTCTACTAGAGAAGCGTTATTTATTTGAAGTAGTGCAATACTAGCTATCTCGTTGTGAAGGCACCCACAATATGAGATACTATTAAAACGATGCCTTTTACACTACATACGTAGTTCAAATTTATGGGTTAACTATGGTGTATCTATACCGATATTATATAGTTAATTACCAAAACCCATGAGGATTATGCCTTGTGCATTTCGTTTTCAACTACTATCAATGGATATCCAATGGATATCCGGATCAAGACTTGCACTCGAAACATGAAACTAACTGATGTTACCTCCCGATCAGAAAGCAAGTCGCAATTAACCAAGGATGCATCCCTAATTGGACCAAACTAAAATTACGAGCGGATATGATTATATACCCTGGAACCAAGTGTCCAAGAAATGACTACACTGGAATTGATCTACTGACGTCCATCAACCGTACTGGAACTCTTCATCCCGATTGTGTCCACACGCATCTTCGCTGCCACCACGCCAATTGGCGATCCGAACTGGGTACCATAACTTGGTTCACTTTAAATCCCCTTTTCCTAGGAAGGGAGGAAGTGGAGACAGGCTTCTGTCTCCGCCCCTTCCCTGCCTCCCCCTCTTTCTCCTGGTGGGGCTTGTCCCCACTGACCTTTGGGGTTGCCTTCCATGTCATCCCCATACTTCAGTCTTCACCCCTACTCTAAATAAACGCGCGCGTTTTTTTTTTTAATACATATAGGCTCTTGCCACTGAAATCTTCTGAAACTAAGTGGCAGAGCCTGCCAGAGTACTAATGCGATCCCTCTATGCCTGACCTGACCTGACAGGGGTCCCACTAGGAGCCCAACAACTAAATGGTCAGAGGAACAACATAACACTAACACACACACTACACTTTTTGAAAACCTCTAGCCTTCACAGAATTCTGTGCTTCACAAACGGAGTACACAACACGGAGATTGGGGGGGGGGGGGCAACCCCAGGGGCCGTTTGACAAATAACACTTTATGCCTATTCAAATACTTATTATTCTAAATACGAATACATACAGTTCAGTTTCTAAAAATTAGTAATATATTCATTTTTTTTTTTTTTAAATATGGAACTGCCATTCCTTTTAAATGACATTGAATAGATAAAAATAACTGGTATTCTCCGTACAGAATTGACTACTTATAATACTTCTGAGTAGATATAATTTTTTCGAGATAGTGAAGACCCTCTCTGTGTGTTTCGTTGATTTTTTTTTTTTTTTTTCCTTTCAGGCAAATGAATCTTTCCATTTTAATATAAAAATTAACGTGAAACGCTTGTGTACGTTTGAGGCGGCAGTTTTTTCTATGGATGGATTTTTTTTTAAGTACGCGAAAGAAAGTTTTTCACATAAACCTTTTTTTTTGTTTTCCAATTGCGAAACTGTCAAATTGGAAAGTGCCTGTACGTTTTTTAGAAAGTGTCTGTGCACCATTCTTGCAACTTAAACTTTTTAGATATATGCTTTTGAGAAGCCAGTTATGTCTTTTGTTGGGTCCTGATAAACGTGCACCCAGATAAGACCTTTTCAAAGTTTATTAGATCACGCGTTTTCCGAATTCTGGCTTCGAATTACTGCAGTCGAACAGCCTCTGCACTCTATACTCAAAACGTGATGGTATATATCCATTTATATTAAGGAAGGCAGTAAACGAGGTAAGCAAACCCTTAGCCATAATTACGCAGGGCATTATTGGATTTAGGAGAGGTGCCTATAGGTTGGAGATGTGCCAATATAATCACAATTCATCAAGCAGCAACAGGAGTAATAACAGACCTGTTAGCTTAACATCTCTTCCAGGGAAAATAATGGAATCGCTGGATAAAGAAGTAATGCAGGACCATTTGGACAGGCATGCAATTATACTGCAATCACAGCATGTATTTGTCAAGGGGCGGCCTTGTGCAAAAAAAAAAAATAAAATAAATAAATAAAAATAAATAAATAAATAAATAAATTTTTACATCATATACTTGGATTTCAGGAAGGCTTTTGATACTGTTGCACAAACTGAAACAATCTGCCATTAAGAGTAAGTTACCGTTATGGATAAAGGGATGGTTAAGTGGAAGAAAGAGTGGTTATCAAGGGGCACTGCTCTTCGTGGACTAATGTTATTAGTGGAGTTCCCCGGGGTTCAGCGCTTGGTCCATTGTTGTTTTCAATATTTATCAATGATATTGATGAAGTATATCAGGCTTGATGACTAAGTTTGCAGATGATACAAAAGTTGGCAGGGTAGTTAACGACAATCATCACGGTGCGCTACTGCAACAAGATCTAGGGACATTGGGCTGATGGGCTGCGACATGGCAGCCCATCTTGGGGTTACTGCACACAAGTAGCACTAACCCCAAATTAACTTATCAACTGTGCAGTCTACACTCAGGGCAGTGGAGAATGAAAAAGACCTTGGGGTAATTCTGCAGTCAGAAATTCTCCGAGCAGTGCGGACATGCTGCCAGGACAGCTAATGGGATTTTGTCAATGATATGAAGAAATTGCCAGCAGGGATAAAAAGGTAATTATCCCTTTATATAAGGCCATGAGGCCGCATCTTTAGTGTCTGGAGGCCTCACTTTAGGAACGATGTAGGAACGGAACGGAATCTGTTGGAACGGGTGCCTAGTCTCGAGACACTGCAAATTACAGTATCTCGACACTAGGTACCTAGGGGGAGATCTGATTGAGGTGTTAAAAGCCTTGAATGGATTGTGTAAGCTGAATGTTAATGGTATTCTTCCACTTTCTGAAACCACACACATGAGGGCATAAATAAATTCAAGTCGAGGAAAGATGGTTGCAGGATAGATGTGTGGAAGGTTGGCCTTCAGCCAACGGTTGATTGTTGGATTGACTGCTGTTGTGGAAGTGGATGAATTGAATAAATTCAAAGGAGAACCAGACATTCTTGGAGGATACGGATGGGTTAACTACTTTATTTTTTCTTTTCTTCAGTTGATGCTATATAAGCTTGCTTTTTTTATATCGTTTACATTACTACTGCTACTTCACGTCACAGTTTTCTTTTTATCTTAATAGAAAGGTTCTTATCATTCTTACTTAAAGGTTCTTACTTAATAGAAAGGATCGTATATTTTTGGCCATTATGTGTAGTTATCATTACATTATAAGTGCAAGCTACTCTTGTTCAAAAAGACAGTTCTGTTAGGAGGCTCCATTGTCAGGGAAACGGGAAATATTTTTTGCAAAAAGGATAGGTGGACGAGAACCAGGGTACGTCTGTCAGAAAGCAACCAACATCTTAATGATGTCACCAACAGACAACTGTCAGATTTTAAGAGGGGTAAAGAGAATATTATTATTCATGGGGCCTAATGACATTAAAAATACATGATCTGACGATTTGTTAGACAAATACATGACCATGCTGAAGAAATGCAGCGAGTTGGTCACGTCTATGTGTCTGCAATTCTGCCCAGGCACGACAGGAGGGATTATATGCTGAAAGCCTTGTGGATTAAAGCAAGATCTGAACGACTCTGCAAGGCTTTTGGGGGAAATTTCTGTCAGCTTGGCCCGCACTTGTAGGTAGAAGGAGTTGTTTTGTAGAGACGGGATACATTTAAAGAAAGGTGGTGCAACAGGCTTTGCCAGTATTAATGAGGATACCTTGAAGGTTCAGGGGAACTGCTAGTTTGAGGGGACAAGTGCAATATAGATACGCGTTTTTCTGATAATATTGGTCAAAGTAACACTTGCACATACCTCAAGAGTTTTTGTTTGTTACCGCAACAGAACATAGTAGCAAGATATTCTGAGGAAAGAAACGTTTCAAATGAGCGGGCAGCTAATACCAGAGAAGCGATATTAATTAACTTTAAAGGGTGTGTCAGGGTAGTTAACTATACAAAACACTAAGTCTTAATTGTTTATACAGTAATATCAGAAGTGTCGTCAATAAAATGAGTGAATTCAAACTGCTGGTTAGGACAACTAACGCTGACATAACAGAGCTTACAGAACCGTGGTGCCACCCGGAGATAGTGGATGATGAATTTCAATATTTATAACGTATTTAGGAAAGATAGAAGGGGTGGTGGGGTCATGCTTCTTATCAAAAGCAGCCTGACCGCAACGAAAGCTTTCCCGGATTCAGACGTTTCACATGCTACTATAGAATCTGTATGGTGTGAGATTGTTATTTGGTTTTTTTTTTTTTTTTTTTTTTTGTTGTTGTTTTTTTAAGGAGTATTAGCAACTAAGGCCATATTGCTCCGGGAATATGCGGTGCTGTGGCCATTCCCTGATCTTTCCGCATCCTCCGTATTTGGTGGTCACGGGCTCGAACTCCGGTCTAATCAAGAAGCGTGTGTTACGCACTGCTGCTCCTGCCCACCTGGCTACGGAGTCCCCGTGAGATTGTTGGAAGCAAAGCTATAATGAGAGTGGGAGTAATCTACAGGCCAGGTGATTGTGAAGATTATGATGAGAGCCTCTACATGCAAATGGAATGGGCAAGTAAGCGTGAATGTCTTATTATAGGTGATTTTAATTTGCCTCTAATTGATTGCAGTAAATGGGAAGGAAACTCCACATGTCGGACAAAATTTTTAAATCAACTAGACCAGTGTTTCCAAAACTTTATTAGTCACGGAACACTTACGAAACAAGTTTAGCGCGAGCCAAAGTTGTTTGTTTGTTATTTGGTTTTTAGGAGCATTAGCAACTAACAATAACATATTGCTCCGGGGCTATGCGGTGGTCATTCCCTGACCTTTCCACATCCTCCGTATTTAGTGGGCACAGGCTCGAACCCCGGTCTAAACAAGAAGCGTGTGCTACGCACTACTTCTCCTGCCCACCTAGCTACGGAGGCGCCGGGAGCCAAAGACCTGTTTGCTAATACAGTATTTCATTGCATGTAGTATTTCATTACACAGTGCATCGGGAGCAATGTAAAGCCGAAACACATGTAAAGCCGAAATTCAAATAACTCTCATCATACTTTCGTTTTGGTTTTTCATTAGTTGGTTCCTGTTTTTTTCACTTCCAATTTTTGGGGAACAAAAGGCTGCGACTGTTCATCCTCACTTTGAAGAGTGACAATTATTGTGTTAATTTTCATTGAACACAATAATTGACCACTGTTGCACTACTAGAAGTATAGTGCTTGCTTCTCGTTTTAAAGTTCCATTTCTCAAACTACAAATTCATGGTCATTATTTTAATACTAATATTTCGAAATACTGATAGTTATCAAAAAAAAAAAAAATAAATAAATAAATAAATAAAGGAAGTGAGTTCGGTTGGGATATCGGTTCGCTTCTTCCTCTCATTGAACTCGTGTATTCCAGGCTAAATCGTATTCGAATAGCAGATTAGATCACTAACTACATTGCTACTTTTTCGTAGATGTCATTACCTCTACGCATACTTCTCTATGCAAAAACCCGCCAAAATAAAGTGTTCCGCCGTCAATTTGGCGCCTCCGTGCGTAGCACACACTTCTTGATTATACTGGGGTTCAAGCACGTGACCACCAAATACGGAGGATGCGGAAAGGTCAGGGAATGACCACCGCATATACCCGGAGCAATATGGCCTTAGTTGCTAATGCTCCTAAAAACCAAATAACAAACAGCCGTTAATTTGATTATTAATCTATGCCAGTATATTAATAACCGAACAAAGAATAATGTTAAAAATTATTATACAAAAGTCGTATACGATACAAGTATGCAAAATTTATTATTATTTTTTTTTTAATTATTAATTACGATTTTTCACGGAACACAGTTTGGGAAACACTGAACTAGACTATTGCTATTTGTATCAACATGTCAGAAAAATACTAGAAAAAAAGAATACTCCAGACTTCATCATCACCCAATGAACCATATGATATAATAGGGCTGACGTTACAGGAACCAGTATCAGGAAGTGATCACGGAGTACTACGGTGGACGAAGAAGGGAGAGGTAGCAGTAGTTAAAGGCAAAGGAATGAGTTATAATTTCATAAAAGGAAATTATGACGGGCTTAAGATGATTCATGGCCTCTATTAACTGGGTAGATATCTCACAGAGAGTGAATACAATTAAATTATGGTATACCTTTAAAACGTTAATCACATAAGCCTTGAATGCTTATATACCATTAAAAAAAACTCCACGAGGAGGATTCCATGTCGGATGAATAATGAAGTTGCCAGATTACTTGAGCAGAAGATGGCATGGAAAGGTTCAGAGCAATAAAAAGTATTGAAGCCTATAACAGAGCCACAGAAAAGGTTAGGCTGGCAAAGGCAGATTATGAGAAATCTCTGGAAAAGAGAACAAAGATGGGGGGGGGATATAAGGAATTCTTTTCCATATATAAATACAAAGAAGAGGACAAATCAGATTGGACCCTTATGTAATTAATGGTCGTGGGATAGTATTAGATATCCCAGCTGAAGTTGCAGATGAACACAGTTACTTTGCATCGATATTTACAGAAGAAAAACCCTTTATTCAATGAGAAATTAGTGTTCAACAAAAAAATTCTTTGAATTTGTTTCTTTCTTAAAATAGGCAAACTTTAATTTTGGGTCGAGAAAAACGAATATGACTTCAGAAATTTTTATTGGCTCTAGTTTTTGAGATACAGTACTTTCGCTGTTGTCTAAGAATATAGTAATTTCAGTATAGTTTGAGTGAAAAGTAATATTAGAACAATCTCATATTTACATTTTCTTGATACAACGAATCAGTTGTTTTTAATTAAAACGTAAAAAAACAAGAACACAAGAAAACTGCATAGGAACCGAAAGTACTTTCTCAAAATGTTCAAGGCAGCGCCTTCTTTTCGCTTGTATTCCACTTCCGGGGCATCTCCTGTTACTGCCCAACAGTAGTCAGCAAGCATAGAAGCGTTCCACCTACCCTGATATCTTATTTCCATTGCTGAAATGTCTTGGTGGAATCGCTCACTGTGCTCGTCACTCACTGCACCATAGCTGTCAGGGAAGAAGTCCAGATGGGAGTCGAGAAAGTGGATTTTCAGTGACACGTTGAAGCCTAATAGATGATACTTTTCTAGCTCTTCGTTTTCCCAGGAAGTCATGCACAACACTTTTAAAGGCTTCCCAAGCTGCATTCTCATTGCCTTGGAGGACTCGCTCGAAGTTTTCATCCTTCAAAAGTTCACGAATTTGCCAAGAAAGATTCCTTAACCTTAGCATCACTCAACAGTGGAAATTGTCCTCTCAGGTACTCGAAAGCTTCTCCATCCTGGTTCATCCCCTTAACAAAGTTCTTCATGAGTCCCAGTTTGATGTGTAAAGGGGGCAGAAGAATTTTGCTTCAATCAGTCAGATGATTGTGCTAGACATTTTTTCCCTGGGGCGCATATTTTCCCTTATAGGCCAGATTTCTCTTGTGTGTGAGGACCTAGCACAACTGTCCCATTCACACAGGAAATATCAGTACTTCATGAATCCCAACTGCATGCCCAGTAGTATTGCAATCATCTTCAGGTCTCCACAGATCACCCATTGGTGGTCTTTGTACTTCATTGCTTCCAGAATTAATTTCATATTTTCATGTGGACAGCATGGCTTACAAGAATTGAAGCATTGCCATTGTGGAGCAAAACAGCTTTTAAACTTAGCTTTGATGAGCCTATGAATATCCACCAGTCCTGTGGGTTGTGCTCCACATTCAAAGCTATCATCAAACCATTGACATCACAGCAGGCAACAAGGTTGTTTTCACTTTTAAAATATGGAGTCAAAGCATTCTGCCTGCTCCTGTACACGGACACCTTGACATTTGGTAGCAGAAGATTCCACTGTTGAAGCCTTGATCCCAGAAGCTCTGCTTTATCTTTCGATAGATCTAGGTCTCGAATTAGATCACGTAGTTCACCTTGAGTGATTCTGTGTGACTCACTCGGCGACTCAGGTTCTGGCACAAAATCAGGATCCTGTGATGTTGAAGGCCCAGGTTGACCATCATTCCTCACACTGTCCCCATCTTCATCAGACTCCAAAGTGTACTCTTCTGGAGGGGTGAAGTACAGGCAGACCATCCCATGTGCCACTGGTCGAATAACTGACAGGATGTTGGGGTATTCCATAGTCCTGCCTTTTTTTTCTTTGACATGCCATGCTGAAGAGGAGGCACCATGCAGAAATAACGGTCATTTACATGATTTGCCATCCACTGGGATGGCAAAAGCCATTGAATGTCCATCCACAGAGATTTACAGCACATGTGTTGTAGCAAATATGAGGTGCCCAGGGTTTGGTCTTTATCCCCAAAACCTTGCAGCCAAAATAATGGTAGTAGGCTGTCTTCACAAGTGGAGTCAATCGGCGTTTGAGTGGAAAATGTCACATCACCACACAAACAAAAATTGTCAACACTAATAGATTTACGTGACATCCTGGCTTTGGCTTTTTACGTAATTTTTGTTCGTAAACCTGGAGGGAAAAAAAAAAAAAAAAAAAAGGAAATGAATATCACTTGCAAGGTAAATGATACACAGAAATAAAAAAAAAAAAAAAAAATGGCGTATCGGTTCCTGATTTAGTGTTACAAACCTATCTATTCTCTAGACTTCAAAATTCTCTAGTATTCACCAATATTCTCCTAAATCACAAAAGGGGCTATATCGTGGAACCGAAAGCTAACTAAGAGTTAAATGTTATATTGGATTTTCTCATGCTGAAATTAAGAATTGACTATTTTCAAGCCAAAAACATTTTTGGTGTTGACCAGTGTGACGGGAGTATAGGTGAAAATAAATGTAATTAATAATGTTGAAATTTCACATGACTTTTTAATTGGAAAAAACTTTCCAGCCTTACAGGGCAGTAATGCTCCTGGGGTTGATGGCATTCAACCTATTAAGGGAGGTGGAAAGTGAGTGCATTGAGCCAGTGAGGCTAATTATGAGATCACCACTGGACTCGGGAGTGATTCCGTTAAATTGGAAAGTGCCAATGTGTCTCCAATACATAAGGGCTGTTCTAAGAGTGAAGTGGAAAATTACCGGCCGGTCAGTCTAACTTCAGTAATAGGGAAAATCATGGAGACAATGATAAAGTGTGGAATTCTAAAGGGAAAATCATGTTTAACTAATCTGGTTAGCTATTTTGACAGGGTCACTCAAGAGCTGGACTTGGGGAATAATTTTAACATTGTTTATTTGGATTGCAGCAAAGCATTTGACTCAGTCCCACATAAGCGGTTACTTTATAAGCTGGAACAGGTTGGAATCACAGGGAAAATCCTTTGATGGATAGCTGGACAGCTTCAGGGCAGGAGGCAGAGGGTTGTGATAAATGGTCATTCCTCAGATTGGGTTGATGTAAGAAGTGGGTTCCCCAAGGATCAGTATTAGAACCACTGATGATCTCTAAATTTGCAGATGTAAAAATTGAGACTTGTTAATGATCACCGCCAAGCAGAGCTGCTTCAGATTAACCTAGATAGACTTCAGGAATGGTCAGAAAAATGGCAGCTCTGCTTTAATCCAGTAAGGTATCACACTTTCTGGATTAAATTGTTAAGGTATTACACCAGAGGAACAGTAATCCCAAAATACTTCTACACTTGGTGTAACTGAACTAAAGTGGGCAGTGGAAGAAGGGGACTTGGGTGCTACTATACGGTCAGACAATGAAGTTCTCCGAGTATTGTAGACAGGTTGCAAGGAAGGCCCATTGTATCCTATCGATGATTTATTTACAAGGAGAGAAAATTGTTATCTCGTTATTTTGTTTAAATTTAAAACATTCATAAATTTCTTATTGCAATCTTTGACACATAAAGCAATGCAATGCAATGTTTTCTATTTTGTACACTTAGTACTCCATCCTTACAGTTTGTACAATTCTTCCCTCTTTCAAGGAAGTCAGTCTACTAATAACAATTCGAACATAAAATTAGTCTTTTTTTTTCTTTTGTAAAGCTGTTTTAGTTTTTTTTTATCCTCATTAGGAGATTTTGGGGGTTACCAATAATAATAGGAACAAATGACAAAAACAAAAATACTAAACGAGGCCCTGAATGGGGCTTTCCCCACAGTAATTTTGCATTGCCCTGATTACTCACAAAACCGAGTTGGTGTTACCGTTTTCCCTCAAATTTAAAAATATTATATTTTAATCGTTTTTAAAACTTAAATAAACCTTACTATTCACAATTTTGTTGGGCTGACGACTAGTTAAAAGCAAAGTTAAAAGTTAAATATCAGGATTATTTTCATTAAATAACAGACTATGTGAGTCTCATTTCCACAATTACCTTAGAGAACGAGAAGAGAATTAATCAAAGAACGAGCCGATAGTAGTAGTAAAATGTAAAAATATAATTAAAAGCAGTTTAAGGCTGAGATCAGTTACATCCGATTTACATTAGATTTACATAGATGTCCTTAAACAGAAAAGTTCTTTTCTCAAAAGGGTTAAGAATAGCCTCACTGTAGCACAATATGCATTCGTTTTATCCTGGATGACCTTCATCAACATGCAGTTCAAAGCTTTCGTCTCATATTTACTTACAAACTACCGAGAAGAAAGCTCAACTTTCCACGAAGAAAGAACCTTGAGCGTTGAATGTTGAACACTGCTAATTAGCCAGTATTCTGTCCTCTTTTGTTAGCTTATTTAAAGAAGCAAATAAAAGAATTTTACATTTTGATGAAATATCTTTAAAATCTGCTGGACACTGAGTTGCAAGAGGAAGCTCGCTATCGAGCTTATTTAATTAATTAATTTGCCATTAAGAAGCTGTTTGAAATTAACTAGGGGCTGAACGTTGTGTCAATAGTTTGCTATTCATCATCATCGGCCATTTTCAATCCACTGCAGGGTGAAGGCCTTTCAAAAAGAAATTAACTAGGGGCTGAACGTTGTGTCAATAGTTTGCTATTCATCATCATCGGCCATTTTCAATCCACTGCAGGGTGAAGGCCTCTCCAGCAACTTTCTAGTTCCTTCTGTTTTGTGCAATGGCCATTCATTTACTACCCAAAAACTCGTGAATTTCATCTATCCGTCTCCGCCGTTGTCTTCCAGGTTTACTTCTAGCTCCTCTTGGGTACCATTCTGTTATTTTCTTAGTCCATCTGTCATCATGTCTTCGAGCTATGCGTCCTGCCCAAGACCATTTTAGTTCTTTAGTTTTGATAAGAATGTCCTTTGAATTTGCTGATTAATCCATGTGTTCCTCTTCTTACTTAAGAATCTGATTCCCAATATAATTCGTTCCATTCTTCGCTGTGTAGTTCTCAGCCTCTCTTCCATTCTTTTGGTGAGTGTCCAAGTTTCACTTCCATAAGTCATGGTGGGGAGTATACATTGGTTCATTATTTTACGTTTCAGACAAACTGGGATATTGCTCCTCACTATGTAACTATATTTCTTGAATACTATCCATCCAAAATTTATTCTTCTCTTGACTTCCAGCCATTTTATTATTATTACAGCTAATAACTTGTCCCAGATAAGTATGACTCCACCTTTTCAATTACTGCTCCTTCGATCATTATGTCCCTTTCTGCGGCATACTTGTTCATCATTACTTTTGTTTTGGCCATATTCATCTTTAATCCAAAATTCTTACTAACTCAGCATAACTGATTAAGATTATCCTCTAATTCTTTGGGATCGTGGCTTATGACCACAATGTCATCTGCAAATCGTAAATGGTTTAAGTACTCTCCATTCACAGTGACTCCTTTCTGCATCCAGTCTAATCTTCTGAAAGATTCCTCAAGGGTAGCAGTAAACAATTTCGGAGATAGTGTCTCCTTGTCGAACTCCTTATTCAATTTGAAATTTTCTACTGACTTTGTCTAGTCTAATAAAGGAGGTAGCGTTCTCATACATTTTCTTCAAAATCATAATATATGGGGTATCTATGCCTTGTCTTTCCAGCGCCCGAAACATTGCCTTATCCTGTATGAAGTCAAATGCCAGGCATAATGGTGTTTTATATTCATTTGCTTTCTCCATTAGCTGCGATATTGGAGAAATTGGAGAATATAACTGTGATCCATAGTTGAGAATACTGTCCTAAAGCCAACTTGATCTTTCGGTTGATTCTCATCAAGTATTATTTCTAATCTGTTAGTAATGATCTTTGTGAATAACATTTTAGATGTGGGATAACAAGCTAATTAGTCTATAATTTTCAATTTCTCATTTATCTCCTTTCTTATGCAGCAAAATACCTAACTAAGGAGCGGAATAATGCAAAATGATTGCATTATTTCACTCCTTAGGCGTCACACCTTTTCTAATGCATTTTGTGAAGAGTCTTGCCAGTTTGTGTCATGTCTCTTCCTCCCAATTTTAACAACTCTACAGTAATTTCATCTTCTCCCGGGCTTTCTGATTCTTCATTTTCTTCAACGCATGTTCTACCTCATCAGGAAGAATATCGGGTATGTCTTATGTGTTACTAATTTGCGATCCATCTTCCCCACTGCTGGCATCACACGCTCCTTGTATAATTCTCTATAGTATAATGCCTTCTCTGCTATTTATAAGTACACCATCGCTATTCTGAAGTTTCAGTATCATTTGTCTTTCTGTTTTACTGCTCATGGCTGCTGATTTAAGTCCTTTGTTTTCCTTTAATGCTTGTTCTACTTTTCTTTTGTTAAATCTTATGTCCTCTCTGAGTCTCTTTCTAATGGCTTTGCATAACTGAGTATACCCAATTTTCTCCTTGTCAGTGTTTATCTTGCCCTTCATTTGTCGCCTTCGGTTCATCTTGTCAAGTGTTTCTTGACTAATTTTTTTCTTATTTGGATTTCTTTTTACCTATAGTTTTCTTGGGTTTTATCACTTTCTGAAAGTTGTAATATTCTCGTCGATATCTTGATCCTGAACAGTCTGCAGAAGCTCAAACTTGTTCTTAATTTCCACTTCATACGGCTTTTTTCTCCTCTTCTGTTATCTCAAAGACCTTCGCATTATTTACTGGAGTCAGTTTTTTTCCTTTCTTATGTAAGGCGCGGTTTCTTATGTCAGTTTTTTTCCTTTCTTACGTAATCCTTTCAAATATTATTAATAGTGCCTTTGTTAAGTATTGAAAATTATTTGTATTTATAAAGAGTCAGCCTTCACCAAAAATACCGGGTTTTTAGAAAACAATAGACTGAAAATTGTAGTTCAGACACTCCCAGCCTTAATTATATCTCTTGTTCGGCCAAAAATCTTTAAGTAAGTCTTTGATTGAAATAGCAACGGGCGAAACCGTTTCCCGGTTTCGAACTCGCGGAACAATGCATTCACTGATCTGGAAAAAATTCATAGTGAAAGTATTCTGAGCGAAGGCAGAACCCCACCCTTAATCAAACAATAGACCGCTACGAAACCCATTTGGGGAAGGAGACAGCACACGATAGTGGAGGATATTCAAAAATGGGAGTAAGTACTTAAAAATTTCATGGGGGATTAAGGGCATGTGAGGTCACAAGAAGACCCGGAACTTCCGGCCATCCTTCTAGAAGGATTGCGAAAATTCTGGATGTCGGAAGTTCAGGCAACAAAGGACAATAGGAATGAAATGAGCGAATGAGATAGGAAATGAGAGGGGCGAAGTAGCGAATGATTGGTTAGAAATGAGAGGTAGTGGAGATACAAAAGGGGATGTAAGGCGAGGAATAGGGGTTCCCGAAAGTTTTCCTGATAGGGTGTGTTCCCGAAAGTTTTCCTGAGAGCGAAGGTTCCCGAGAGGTTGTTCCAGTGTTTGTTATGAGGATGGTCCCTAAAGAGGTGGTTCCTGAAGAGTAGATTCTGATAAAGTTTAGGTCTGTCTGTTAGAGTTAAGAAAGTTTGGCAAAGTTTTAAGATGGAGTAATCAGTTGTGAAAGGTTAAATAAGTTTTAAGAATAGGAGTGAACGGTTAAGTAGTTGTTTTATAAGACTAGTGATGGAAGCGGCAGTAGAGCAGTATGCGGACAAGTGCGCCAAAAGGAGAAAGAGCCTTGGGCAAATAAGTGAAGTCTAAGGAGAAATAAAGCCTAGTCCGTCATTAGAAGGCAGTGACATTGGCCAGTGTGCAGATAAAGAGAGCTGTGAAGGTAAAGTTGCAGACCGAAACCGAGTAGCAGTATCAAGGACCATATGATAAATTCCTAGAAGATGTAGATGATGCCCTATTCAGACGAGAACAGCAGCTCCAATAAAGAACGGAAAGCCCCAGCAGAGGGATCATGTCCATTATTATCAGTAAGTGTCTGATTAGTATTCCCATGTATTTTAAAAAACTCTAGAGAGAGGATAACAAATACAGAAAGAGCAAATTGTAACAGATTTATATATAATAAGAGACATGTACATAAAAATGAGTAATTATGATAAGGGAAGGGGTTTCATAGAGGTAGTAAAATACCCTGATTAATGGAAAGTAAGATAACAGTTTTGGAGGGGAGTAATTAAGGGAGATTATATAGAGAATGTCATATAAATATATATGATGTCTAAAATGTGGTAGAATGACAAGTCAGAAGTAAAGTTGTTAGCATAAACTTAGGCAATGAGATGAATAAATGATTTAAAGGATGAATGCGAATGTATTAAGATAAAAATCTAAATAAAGAGAAATTTATCATAAATATTGCTAACAGAGGAATAGCCTTGTATAAAGGAAGAGTGGAAGATAAGTCTGACCTATTAGAATATAAGGGTGATTTACTTAGAGAATATTTGTATTAAGTAAATTATGGAAGTATTATTATCCATGCGATGTAGTGAAGGACAATGTAAAAGAGTATAGCTTAACCTAGCCAAACATTTTATATTTGTACGGTGAAGATAATATTATCAACTGTTATATAGAATAGAATAGAATCTTTAATTGCAGCAATGATAGACATACAATTAGTCCCGTCACGGCATGGTGGTGCCAGGGGTTAACAAAACATATTTACAAAAGAGATACACATGAGAAAAAAAGATAAATCAGATTATTAACAAAGCACAGTTTTACATTTTCAGTTCGACGAGGATACCAGCGATCCCGCTGGAAGTCATCATTTGCGAACCGTTTCTGTTGAAGAAACCAAGTAGCAAAAGTCCTCCGGAGTGGATAATCCGCAGGCTCCAGTGATTGGACGCGTTGCAGATGGTATGAACTCATTTGGTTTGTTGTATAGTATCCTCCATACAGTGGATTGGGAAATACCCAATCGTTGGCCTATAGCTCGAGTACTCTTACTCGGATTGCCTTCTGCAAGACGTAGGACATTCTCCTCATTGTCTGGCGTCCTCGTCATTCGCGGTACCTCTCGTGAAACAACCGGTCTCACGTAATCTTCTGTGCACACGGGCGAAAATCGTATGATGAGGAGCACGCCTGTGCGGGAAACGTTCCTGGTACAAGCGCAGAGCGGCGCGCCCGTTACAGTCCGCAGCACCATACACAAGGTGCATGTCGGCCAGTTCAACGTTTGAATACTCGTCCATCCTACTGCCTCGGGAACCGGTTCACAAATGCTGACTTCCAGCGGGATCGCTGTTCACGCGACCTCCCGTTCAACGTCCTCTACTGCATGACGAAGGTACTTCGGACCCTGCAATGTTATGTGATTCCGATTCGTCTTTGTTTTTTTTTTTTTTTTTTTTTTTTTGGTTTGGTAGTTGTTGGCGCATCGGCTTCTGTGGCCATAGTGCACCTCCCAAGGTTTTTGCAGTACTTTGATCCAAGCCCGAGGCGGGAATCGAACCCGCGACCTTTGGGTTGCCAGGCAGGCACTTTACCCACCTGGCTAGCCCGGTCGGCTTTCGTCTTTGTGCCCCCTACACGTCCTGCAAGTTTATCGCACTGATAGTGAATCACCCTGTATATCAAGTGTTTATCTTACCATTCTGTGATCACTTCCAACATTTACCTTGTTCAGGACGGTAACAATCACGATATATCTTCTGTTAGTGAGAATGAAATCGATTTTATTGGTTGTTAATCCATTTGGACTCTTCAATGTCCACTTTCTGTTCACCCTTTTCTTGAAAAAGGTGTTTATTACTGACAGTCCTTGAGATTATGCAAATTCCATAAGTCTTTCACGTCTTTCATTCTTTCACCAATTCCAAGTAGTTTACTATTAAGCACCCACTAACCAAGAAAACTGTGATCTTAAAATGACAGAAAAGCCATGCTTTTTCATTTAAAAAAAAAAAAAAAAAAAAAATTCTTGAAGTTGAAGCAGTTGAACAATGCAAGAATTTTAAAAAAAAATCATGATATTCAATTTTCTGGTACCTAACGGGCTGAATGAAGCTCATTATCTAATTACAATTAGATAATGACATTACTTCATTTTGAATTTGTTAATTATTTTGTGCACTGTTCACAGTTTGGCCCTCTAGAAATGGGACTAGCTTACATTACCCCAAATGTGTACCTCTTTGAAGGGTATAAAATGTGTTTTATAACTAAGAAAACACATTTAGAAAATGTGTTGTCTTAGGTGGGTGTTTGTTAATTAAAAAAAAGGCACAGTTGAAAATTTGTAATTCCATATATGCGCGACACTGATGATTATTGAGTGTGGCGTGGGGAACTAATACCTTATATTTTCATGAACAATGTGCCATGATTTACTGAAACTAAATGTTTTCTTTTCACGTTTCGGTGAATAGGTTATTCACCTAATCATGTTCAGTTACAGCTCCAAGAACTTTTGCTGGTTTTTAAAGTCCTATCATTTAGCCATTCGAAAATGTTCATCCTCCTCCAAATCTGCTATAAATTACAGAATAGTTTAGGGCTAAAGTCTCAGGTTACATTCGGAGTTAAAAAGCGTACAAGTTAGTGCAATTGCATTATTTCTGAACGTAGCCAACTACTTAGGTAGTTATAAATTGGCATCATTAACAATAACTCATATTGTTAATACCTTCGCAACGAGTTGCCATGATATTGCATTACCTCGAATAAGTATCGTTTCACCAATGGAGAAGACTATTGTTACTTATTCTCAGCGGATACCATTACCCATACGGTACCGTTTCGAAGCTTATTGGCTCCTCATCAGTAGGTGGGCATGTACCGTGGTGTTGCAAAGATGACAACCCAGTTGCGAAGTATAACTCCACAATATGAGAGATGCCTGATGGGGGTGGAGTAATTTAGATTACAGAATAGTTTAGAGCTAAAGCCTCAGGTTACGTAGGGAGTTGTGAAGGTATTCACAATATGAGATATAATTAATGATGCCAATTGATAAAATTTATAACTACTTAAGTAGTTGGCTACATACAGAAATGATGCAATTGCGCTAACTTATACGCTAGTTAAGTCCCTACGTAACATGAGGTTTTAGCCCGAAACTATTTTGTAATCTAAATTACTTCACACCATCAGGCATTTCTCATTGTGGAGTTATACTTCAAAAATGGGTTGTTATCATTGCAACACCAGGGTATCTACCCACCCACCGAATAGAAGTCAACAAGCTTGGAAACGGTGCCGTCTGGGGGACCTGATGGCCACTGAGTTTCCTCGAATAGGTAACAACAATCTTCTCTACTTGGGAAGCGTTGCCTATTCGAGGAATATATGAGCTTTGAGTATGAGTTGAGGGAGCAACTGTCCCTTTCTTCCTTCTACTATCTATCACCTTCCTACATCTTTATCTCTTTTCTAATCTAATAGGGATAGTATGAGGATAACCGAGAACTTTATCCCATACCATATTTCAAAACGGTGCCGATTGGGTGATGGTATCCGCTGAGATTAAGTAACACTAGTCTTCTCCATTGGTGAAGCGTTACTTATTCGAGGTAGTGTATATTAGCAACTCACAATATGAGATATACTTGATGATGCCAATTTATAACTATTTAAATACAGTAGTTGGCTATGTACAGAAATGATGCAATTGCACTAACTTGTACGTCTGCTAGAAATGTAACATCTGCAGATAAGCTAACCAATACAAGAATAAACACAGAGACCAATAGTCAAGTATCTGAAATTTAACGGATGCGTCCACCTTTTTCTAAGACATGGTGCTTGTTCTCTTGGTATGGTACAACTCGAAATTGAAATATGTAAATATCTTGATAGGAAGTTTCGTTTTGGCCAAAAAACATTTGACTACACATTTCATAATCAGCTGCAACAAAAAACTCCATACTTAGTTCGTAAATTTTTAATAAATGTTTTTCTTTCTTTAAATTGCTTGTAAAACACCATTGATTGGAATAAGAACAACTTACCTGTCATTATATTTCAACAAAAAACAATTGTTTTTGGATAATATTATACTTATTGTTTTTAACCAGTCAGCCTTAAAAAAAAAAAAAATTGCCCAGAATTGCAGCATGCTTTTTAAAATTAAAAATATTAGCATTAGTAGAGGCATATGATGCAAGAAAGCAAGCTTATACAGCATCAGTTATAAAAAAAAAAAACACATTCCATTTCACCCATCCATTCCCTCCAAATATTTGGTCTAGTTCTGCCTTGAATTTATTTAAGCTGTCAACTTCTACAGTCACAGACGGAAGTTTGTTCCAGCAATCAATCACCCGCTGGGTAAAGCAATATTTCCGCACATCTATTCTACAACTGTCTTTTCTCAATTTGAATTTACGTCCCCTCAAGTGATTAATCGGACAAAATGAAGAATCCATCAGCATTGAGCTTGCTCAAACCATTCAAGGCCTTATAAACCTCAATCTTATCACCTCGCAAATGCCTAGTCTCCAGACACTGTAATTTGCAAAATTTAAGCCTTAACGTAAGAGCAGCGCTTTGTTCCATTCACTAATCTTATTGCCCTTCTCTGTACTCGTTCCAGCAGCTCTACATCCTTCCTAAAATGATGCCCCCACACCTGTATACAGTACTCAAGGTGTAGCCTGACCATTGCCTCATACAAAGCGATAATCACCTCTTATCCCTGCTAGAAAAATTCTTTTATATCATTGACAAGACATCAAAGAGTTACTCTAGAAGACCGTCTGCATTACTCAGAAAACTTCATATCTGACTGGACAATTACACCCAGGCCCTTTTCGTTTTCTACCACGTTGAGTGTAGTACCACAGAGTTGATACGTCACTCTGGGTCTTCCCATATGTAGTACTTTATATTTGTCAATGTTAAACTTCAGTTGCCACCTCTCAGCCGATCTTTTCAAATTTTCTAGATCCTGTTAAGTAGAGTACTGTCAGTGTCATTGACAACCCTGCAAACCTTCGTACAGTCTGCAAACTTAGACATGAAGTCTAATATACTTTCATCAATATCATTAATAAATACAGAAAAGAGCAATGAACCCAGCACTGAACCCTGGGGGGACTCCAATAACAACATTAGTCCACGGAAAGCAATGTCCATTGATTACCATTCTCTGCCTTCTCCCACTCAACCATCCTTTATGCATAGCAGCAACTTGCCCATAATGCCACACTGCTCTAATTTGTACAGCAGTCTTCCATGTGCAACAGTATCAAATGCCTTCCTAAGAACCAAGTATATGATATCAAAATGATATTCTTTGCACCCAGTTCCTTTGTGACCATATCATAGTATCCAATCAAATTGGTCAGAGAAGACTTCCCCTTAACAAACCCATGCTGTGTCCGAACTATAACTGAAGTCTTCTCTACATGACCCTGCAGTGCTTCTTTAACCAATGCCTCCATTAATTTCCCCTGAACAGAAGTTAAACTAATAGATCTGTAATTACTTGTGCCAACCTTCGATCCTCCTTTGCGAATTGGGATCACATTTGCACATCTCCAGTCCATGGGTACCTTCCCTTGAGTCCAATGTAGCTCTCATAACTATGGCTAAGGGTTTGCTTACTTCCTTCGCTGTATCCTTTAATATAACTGGATAGATGCCATCCACCCCAGATGCCTTTATGTTTATTTTCAAAAATTTCTGCTGCATTTTTTTCTCGGTTATTACAAAATCATTAAGCTCCCCGGTTAGTTTAATAAGCTCCTGTCCTCAGCTTCCTTACAGAATTCTTCATGTGAGAATGTGGATGCAAAATACTCATTCAGTTTGTTAGCTACCTGAGCAGGATCAGCAACAATTGAACCGTCGATATCAGGTGGACCAATCTCATTCATCCACTTCCTTCTAGAGTTTACATAAGTAAAGAACTCTTTGCATCCTTTGCCAAAGATTTCTCGTAATCTGTCTTTGCCTACATAACTTCCTTGGCAACTTGATTACAGACCAACCTATATCTACCATTCTGTGTCACCTGTTAATTTATATGTATCCCATGCATTTCTTCTCTAACAGTCTCATTAGTTCATCTGACATCCAATTAGGCCTAAACCTTGAATAATATTGCTTAGTTGGTATGAAAAGCGTAGTAGCTTCCAAGGTTAATTCTTTGAATGCTTCCCATTTAGAATTTGCTGTTGGTAACATTATCAGTTGGTCCCACTGTATAGAATTTTAAAAACTCGCAGACCACCGTAGTCACCTTTACGAAAGCAAAAACACTCCCTTTACTCCTGATGGTAGTTGCCTCTGATTAAATCCGACATCAGCACATTGTGATCACTGCCACCTAGTGGTTCATTTATCTGCAGATTCGTAATGCCTGAAGAATCATTACTGATAATCAGATCAAGAGTATTACTCTCTGGCTGCCTGCCGAACATGATGCTGTAGAAAACAACCATCCAATAAATACACAAAAGCCTTGCTAGTGTGCGAGTAACCAACGCATAAATTCCAGTCAATATCTGGTGAATTAAATTTCCCCATTATTGTATAAGAAAATCTGATTTACCAGCCCACTTTTTCTCTGTACAGTTGTTCGTTATACTCAGAGTCATTAGGCCTATAACACACTCCTACTCTCAATTTTGCTTTCCCAATGCTTATATCACACCAAACTGACTGAACACTGCACGGTCCACCCATGTCAGCTGGCTGCACTTCCTTAGATTTGTGTTTCTTAACTAATGGCCATAAGCCCTCCTCCCTTCTTATACTGTCTGTCCTTTATGTACTCCCCAAATTCCAGTTCTGCATTCTTCATATCTGTGTGATACCACGTCTGTGATATCCCAACAATATCTGCTTTCTTAAAATATGCAGGAATGACTGAAGTGATATATTTAATTAACTGCAATTTTGGAGAGAAAGTGTAATGAACGCCCAACTAAACACTGTCAACTAAACTCTGTTGGATCCACAGAGATTACATCTATTGATTAATTAATGTTACTAATTGTGCTTAATCAAATCAGTGCTCTTAAAATTAATGTAATTAATTATAAAATTTGCTAAGTAGTTTTTATTACATTTTATTAATTACTGCCTTTGTTTTCTATATGTATCATTTTATGGATTTACATTATCTTGAATGGACCTCTGAATATCTGTATCGACTTTGAAAACAATGCTCCAGTACTTTTTTTTTTTTTTTGAAATCATACAAAAATATATTTAAAAATGTAAATAAATTTACTCTCAATTCTGAATAGGAATTTATGTATAAATCGCTGTTTATTATTTAAATAATAATAATAATAAAAAAAAAAAAAAAAAACTGTTTTGAACCAATGAGGTGAAAGTCAAAACAGGAGACAATTCGGTTACTGATATCACTTGTAATAATGCGATTAAATTCTTAGTTAAAATTGTTTAGTTATTTTGATATTATTTTTGTTATTATGAATTATAGTTACGTTTTACTTGTATTGTAGTAATATTCTTTGTGAATTTTTTAGTTTAAAATCAGAGAATCAATATAATCTACATCCCACTTAAAAAAAAAAATAAAATAAATAAAATATATATACACACACACACACACACACACACACACACTGTATATATATAACCATACAAATAAATTAGAATGAGAGTTAAAAATAAAAAAAATGCCAGCAGTATGACAAGAGCGAAAATAATCAAAAATTAAACCTAAATTAAACTTAAGCATCAAACAAAACAGGGAGGGAAGAGAGGGGTAACATGAATAAAAATATTGCAGCAGAAACTAAGATAATGTAGAACATCTAAATGTAAGTATAATTCATTAAATTTTGAAAGCCAATTAAATAGAAATTTAACGGCGCCCCCTCTGATCGGCACCAGGTCCAAATTTATGTGAAAAAAATCACCAACAGAGATCTAAACCACTACAATAAAATAAAACAAAAATAAACCAAAAATAGACTGACAATTACGCCCCATCTCAACAGAGGACCACAAGGCCAATAATGGTCAGGGAATCGCTGCATTTCGATCGCTAGACAAATCTCCGCAAAGGCGAGTCGATCGAAAGATCAGTCCGCCACCCGATCCCCAGCCAATGCAGAGGACTTGAATAGCGGTGGTCCTGATGCAGCGAAAATTAAAAATAGAACAGATACGAGCACTCCAATGCAAAACCATACTATCGACAAACGTAATCTTAATCAGTTTATATAGACAAATAATGAACTATGGATGGCAGCAAAGGCGCAGTGTTAACAATTCGCCCACTACTGTCATGTGATATGATTATACATATATTTGAATAACGTTTAAAATAGTTGGAAACAGTCTTCCATAATAAAAATAAAATATTTTATTTTTAACTCTCACTCTAATTTATTTGTATGGTTATATTTCAAGATCGTGTAGAGGAATATGCTTTTTGCTGCCTCTGATGTTTGCTGTACTTTTTTATTTTATTTTTATTATGAAAGATTCAGTTTCCAACTATTTGAAACGTTATTCAAATATATATATATACATACACATACACAAAACCTCTCCAAAGCAAGTTTCCCCATGTCAATACAGAAGTTGTTTCTCCGCATTCAACATTGGCTGCTTCTATACGCTTTAAGGCTAAGAATTAACATTATCGCCTATGAGTATATCCAAATCTGTGGTTCCAGCATACCCTATCACAGTGTTTCTCAATCTTTTTACTCTCGTGGCACATTTTCCAAAGAAGAAAAATTTCGCGGCACACCTACGTAGTCATAGAAGAAAATTTCTAAATTAAATAAATAGAACGAAAAATAATATTAACAATTTTTTTATTTATACTTATATTATATTTGTGTTATGCAAACAATTCTTACAACCAAAATAAAATATTCGGACAATGATGTTAAAATAAAAACGACGCTAGTTTTTTTTTAAGATCTCGCGGCACACTTGGAAAATTTTGCGGCACACCCTTTGAGAAACACTGCCCTATCACATATCGTTTCAGGCAGGCTAATAAGCCATAAGAGCAGAGCCGGATTTACACATAAACTAAACAAGTTATAGTTTAGTGCTTCACATTATAAGGGGCCTCGATCCATCTTTAAAAAAAAAAAAAAAAAATCCTTTTTTAATATTATCACAAGTGAACCGTAAACATAACACAAAATGATTTAAAGAAAAACCAAAGAATGTGCAAAGAAAAATGTGATATACATATATAATTCATAGATTATAATTTTAAATTACATTATTTAATTTTGTTATTTGTTTAACATAAGTTAATAAGGAATATGCACAAATGTAACTTGCCTTTTTATAATATATATTACATACCTATCTAGATAGTATGAATCAGAGCTGTAATACTCAATATGTTCTACGTTGATAATAATATTAGTAAATTAATAAGAGGAGTAAACCTCAATATAGTACGTGGAACACTACCGTATGATACCCTCCAGAAATTAAAACGGAAAAAACGAAAAAATCGACAACTTACCGGTACATTAAAGTAAAATATAAATAATCAATTTAACACAATTCAAAATCAATTCAAAACAATTAAAATTCAAATTAACGCAATTAAAAGAATCTAACGAAAATATTCAAAACGATTTTCCATTCCTGAAGCTGACAAAGCTTTTCGACCGACTGTCGTGATCACAGGAATGAAAATTACCGAATCAGGCTAAACCTGCAACTTAAATAGTGATTATATGTCTTCGCGCATGCGCGTAAAGGTCCACGCATCGGAGATCAAATATGGCCGCCGAACATTAACAGAATTCTCGTGTAATTTAATTTCAACGGTTTCTGCAATTAATAGTCGCGTATAATTACGTTGAACGTTAAGTATTTTGGCCTCGTTAAATAAAAAAGTATGTTTTTCGTTAATGGCATGAAAGGCTAATTCTGACGCTGCTGAACGAGAAGCACGAACTGAGGCTTCGTGTTGATTTACACGAATATTAAGAGAAAATCGCGTCGAACCCTGGTAAGACGAGTCGCAATCACCACAAGAAATGTTGTATACTAGATCATTAATTTGTGTTGCGAACGCGGAAAGAACCGAGCGATTGTTCAGTATAGTGTGTAACTTCCGTATAGGCCTAGCTATAATTTTAAATTCGGTATCTTTAAAGAATCTGTTAAGCTGTTTGTGCCACTGTTCAACATATGGGACAGAAATAAAGTATTTTTTGATATTACTATTGTTGATTGGTGTAGTATTTTTTATCCTATCCTTAGCTTGTACCCTAATTCGATTTATTGTGTTAATGGGATAACCCCTGTTCAAGAATCTGCTAGTTAATATTTGTATTTCTGAGTCCAAAGCAGAATCCGTCGTTGAATATTTATAGGCATTTAGAAATTGATTAAAGATAATCGATCTTTTGTAGGTGAACGGGTGGTAGCTATTATAATGTAGAAGCATACCGGTGTTTGTGGGTTTTCGATAGATGCTAAATTGTATTTTGTTCGAGTCCCGGGTAAGCGTGAAATTTAGAAAGTTTAATGACTTAGTATCCGTATCTTCCCTTCCCAATGTAAATTTGAGTCTAGAATGAATATTATTAAACGAATGTAAAATGTCTTGGATAGTACTACTATCAGTAATAACTAGAACATCGTCTAAATACCTCCCATAGTATGTGATACGGGGACGAAAAGGTGTCAAATGTATCTGCTCAATCGTTGAGAGATAGATCTTTGACATTAAGCCACTCAGGCTCAAACCCATTGGTAATCCAAAAATTTGTTTGTATACCTTGTCTCGAAAGGTGATGTAGTTAGCCTCAATTAATAGTTTAATTAAGTGAAAAATTTCCTTAATGGGCAGCTTCGTATAATTAATCGGTGTCGAGTTTTTATTTAACATATCCCAAATAATATCTAATGTGTATTCAACGTTTACATTCGTATATAATGAGGTAACATCTAATGAGAATAAATTGTCATTGTCGCCGAGTCTACAGTCTTTAAGATTATTAAATAATGTATCGTAATTCTTAATCCCAAATTGTATAACCTGTCTAAAAGGTTTTATAATATTATATACATGTGTGGCTAAGGCTGAAAATGCCGACTTCCTGTAGGAAACAATTGGTCGAATCGGAAATCCAGGCTTGTGTAATTTTACCTGACCAAAAAGTGCAGGAATATTGTATGTTCTGGACTTTAATTCCTTCAACTGAACCATAGTAATGTAGTCGTTTTTACGATATGTGGTTAACGGATCCTCCACTTATCGTGAAGTGGACCCGGCACTGTTTACCAATTTGGTAAATCAATACAATAAAACGTTAACCACATATCGTAAAAACGACTACATTACTATGGTTCAGTTGAAGGAATTGAAGTCCAGAACATACAATATTCCTGCACTTTTTGGTCAGGTAAAATTACACAAGCCTGGATTTCCGATTCGACCTATTGTTTCCTACAGGAAGTCGGCATTTTCAGCCTTAGCCACACATGTATATAATATTATAAAACCTTTTAGACAGGTTATACAATTTGGGATTAAGAATTACGATACATTATTTAATAATCTTAAAGACTGTAGACTCGGCGACAATGACAATTTATTCTCATTAGATGTTACCTCATTATATACGAATGTAAACGTTGAATACACATTAAATATTATTTGGGATATGTTAAATAAAAACTTGACACCGATTAATTATACGAAGCTGCCCATTAAGGAAATTTTTCACTTAATTAAACTATTAACTGAGGCTAACTACATCACCTTTCGAGACAAGGTGTATAAACAAATTTTTGGATTACCAATGGGTTTGAGCCTGAGTGGCTTAATGTCAGAGATCTATCTCTCAACGATTGAGCAGATACATTTGACACCTTTTCGTCCCCGTATCACATACTATGGGAAGTATTTAGACGATGTTCTAGTTATTACTGATAGTAGTACTATCCAAGACATTTTACATTCGTTTAATAATATTCATTCTAGACTCAAATTTACATTGGAAAGGGAAGATACGGATACTAAGTCATTAAACTTTCTAAATTTCACGCTTACCCGGGACTCGAACAAAATACAATTTAGCATCTATCGAAAACCCACAAACACCAGTATGCTTCTACATTATAATAGCTACCACCCGTTCACCTACAAAAGATCGATTATCTTTAATCAATTTCTAAATGCCTATAAATATTCAACGACGGATTCTGCTTTGGACTCAGAAATACAAATATTAACTAGCAGATTCTTGAACAGGGGTTATCCCATTAACACAATAAATCGAATTAGGGTACAAGCTAAGGATAGGATAAAAAATACTACACCTATCAACAATAGTAATATCAAAAAATACTTTATTTCTGTCCCATATGTTGAACAGTGGCACAAACAGCTTAACAGATTCTTTAAAGATACCGAATTTAAAATTATAGCTAGGCCTATACGGAAGTTACACACTATACTGAACAATCGCTCGGTTCTTTCCGCGTTCGCAACACAAATTAATGATCTAGTATACAACATTTCTTGTGGTGATTGCGACTCGTCTTACCAGGGTTCGACGCGATTTTCTCTTAATATTCGTGTAAATCAACACGAAGCCTCAGTTCGTGCTTCTCGTTCAGCAGCGTCAGAATTAGCCTTTCATGCCATTAACGAAAAACATACTTTTTTATTTAACGAGGCCAAAATACTTAACGTTCAACGTAATTATACGCGACTATTAATTGCAGAAACCGTTGAAATTAAATTACACGAGAATTCTGTTAATGTTCGGCGGCCATATTTGATCTCCGATGCGTGGACCTTTACGCGCATGCGCGAAGACATATAATCACTATTTAAGTTGCAGGTTTAGCCTGATTCGGTAATTTTCATTCCTGTGATCACGACAGTCGGTCGAAAAGCATTGTCAGCTTCAGGAATGGAAAATCGTTTTGAATATTTTCGTTAGATTCTTTTAATTGCGTTAATTTGAATTTTAACTGTTTTGAATTGTGTTAAATTGATTATTTAATTTTTTACATTTTACTTTAATGTACCGGTAAGTTGTCGATTTTTTCGTTTTTTCCGTTTTAATTTCTGGAGGGTATCATACGGAAGTGTTCCACGTACTATATTGAGGTTTACTCCTCTTATTAATTTACTAATATTACATACCTATCGAAGCCTGTTTAATTGTACAGCCATTTAATTTATTTTCCATTTAAAAAAAAAAATAATTTATTATTTTGTGGAGGGGCCTCACATGTTATGGCTTAGAGCCATAACAAGTTTAAATCCGATCATGCATAACTAAAACCTATTATTTTGCTGAAGGGTGGCATATGTAACAGGTGAGTCTACAACTGTTTAAGAACCTGTATGTCCTGAGATTTCCTTGCTACGTTTGTTAATGAATTGATCATGTTCTTACGAACTTTGATCGCTTCTTCTCGACTTTTCACAGCTATTGAGAGAGCAACGGGGAAGAGCTTAAAATGTTCACTATACACAATCAAATTAATCAACAACGAGAGAGAGCAATACTATCTTTAGTTTTAATAACGTCGGATAGAATCACTCCACGGGCTTCCATCCCCTTCCTTCTTTCCATCAACTAATTTACATATAATCGATTATGCCCATCACTATAGTACGGCCATCTTACTTCAGTGGTCAGCCGCCTAACTACAATGCAGTTTCTCAACCTCTGACCCGGAGAACAAATAGAAAAAAAATATTTATTTTTATTATAAATATCTTCCTTTCGGGTGTTGAAGATATTTTATTATTATTATCATCATTAGCCATATGGCGCAAGGAAGCCTGAGGCTTTTGCCGCACCAGCCAGAAAAAAAAAAATTAATTTACCATGAGAGAGAGAGAAGTAGAAGGAAATCACCACGGAAGAGAAGAATGATGATATCCAGCTCAGGACCATGGGTGTGCCAAGCCCATGCTCACCAGATGTGAGCCCCTGGGGTTGCTAGGATACAGACTAGAAATATTTGCCAGCACACTAGAAATTCTGCACAAGTACAGTTATTACTACTTTACAAGCACCCATTGTATCAACAACTGCTTAATAGTATCCATATTGTGTTGATCTTTTGTGAAAATGTCTTAGCCATAAGCATAAACAATTAAGGAAAACACGATATGGATACTATTAAGCAGTTGTTAATACAGTACTTGTAAAGTAGTAATACTTCTTAACCAGAATATTTTAAAATAGGGTGTTGGTAATTTATAAATTTATCAGCGCATTGACCACTGCGGTCATAGTGCACTAAAGCATTCTCTTCTTAGTAAAAGAAACCTAACTGCTTTCTAAAGGTCTCGTTCTCCCTCCCCCTTTAATTAAGGTGCATTTCAAAGAAAATGAGCTTGCTTACTATACGCTCAGGCTGAAAACATACTAAGAGAATATAGATACTTAGAGTACAGAACTTCTCTTATGTGTTGATAACGTCATAAATGGATTATTTCTATGAACAGCTTGTAGTTTGCATATTTCAGTCAGGTCTGTCTCCAAATCCGGTACTGCCCAACTTTTAGGACAAAGGTAGAACAGATAAGAGGAGGAGGGATAGACTCTGCTGTTGCCTTGCGGCGAGTGCGTTGTCCTTCGGGTTTGGCTGTCGTGTTGAGTGCTATTTCACATCCGGTAGAGGCGTGTGAAAGTGCATTAATCTTGATGAGATTGTTATACCATGGATGATGGGCACAAGAATAACGACTAACAGATGAAAGCAGCTCCTTGACTCATTACTGATCAATGCAATTTAATTAATGTCGTGTAGTTTCTAAGACTGTAATATAGCGCTCTTTTCAATGAGTAATCACTAATATTACGTTATTTCTTCCTCTGCAGTATACCGGTCCCTCTTTCTTGAAATTTAAAAAGAAATTGGGATAAATAATTCTGTAATTTATATTTGACAACCAAAAATTAACAACATTAAGCGTCAGTTATATACTAAATACAGCACTAAAACAAAAAATACAGATGGTATTAAAACACTTTGCATATCAACCTTTTGAGTAATGTTTTAACTAGAATATAAGGATTCTGTTATGAATAATTTAATCAGTAATTACTGAATATAAGCCCGAAACCGTACCCAAAAGTAAATGGAGAATTGAGTATCCATTCGAATAAATTACTTTAAATATATAAACCTATTAAGGTATACATTTTGAATAATTTTTAATTCAAGTTCAAGATACATTAGTTAACCATATTAATGGCTTAACCTAATAATCAATATTAATAAACATGAACGAATGGTTAACTTATTTATATATATAACGCAAGAGAAGCTTAAATCTATCATCAATTAACTACCAGACATCTAGTATTAGACTGAAAATTAATAGCATTTACTAATAAATGCTATTAATTTTCACTTCTAGAGAACTATAATCCTGCCTATTTTGAAACCGTGTGCATCTGATAAAGTGTTATATATCTACAAACTGTTGTCTGTGCATGTGTTATTTTTGTGGAATCTTTGAACTTCTGTTCACCTTGTTTAGAGATCGCGTTTATGCGGTACAAATTTATTAAATTAAAAATACTGAATTACATCCCTAATTTCCTCGATACAGTAGTTATATTTCTTATACACTGGTGTTCAAAGAAAGTGCATCGCCCCATAAAACTGTAATTGTCGTCCAAATAACATAAATATGGCAATATTTCTTACAGATTGCGTAAGATAAGAGTGACACGCGCAGGTGATGACGTAATATTACATCAGCTGTTACTTTCAGCTATATAAGCACACTCTGCAAGAGTTGCAGTCATTCCTTGACTGTGTCAGGATGGCGAGTTACGTGCAGTTGACGCCACGAAGTAGTGCTATTGTTGCTTTACGTGAGGAAGGATGTTCTTCCCGTCATATTGCTTATAGAGTGTTTTGTAATCAGTCGACAGTGAGTGTATTTCTTTCCAAACTCAAGAATATTGGTTCTGCTGATAGGAAAAAAGGAACCGGACACAAACGAGCCTCTACGCTAAAACAGGACCGCATTTTGAAGCGCTTATGCCTTAAAAACCGCAAAGCTTCTTCGTCTGAGCTGAAAAGAGAATGGGAAGAACATACAGGAGTGGTAGCAAGTGCAGTGGGAAGTCAGAAGACGCTTCTTCAAAAATGGACTTTTAGCCCGTAGTCTTAAGAAGCCCCCCCCCCCCCTCCTCACACAAAAAAATGAAAAGGTGCGATTAATTTGGTGTAAGGAGTATGTCAAATATATTATTATCAGTTTATTTATCTAACACCCCTGTGCAGACATTATCTAGGAGGGTGGTTAATACAGACATCCTACAACAAATTAGACGGCAACATTGAAAATCAGAAAATACATAAGAATAAATACATCAACAGTCACTGGACACAAAAATCGTTCATTACAGATGATCAAGAGTTCATAGGCACAAATTCCACAGAAATGTACACTCTCCTCTTCATTAAATTTGTAGTGTAGTATACAAGTCCGCTGTATACTTGTAGTATATCAGCTTCCTGTGGCAGTACCTGTTCGGGTAGATTTTGGAGTCTCTAAAAAGCTCCAGAGTATTGGCAGGAAACAACCGCCTTAATTCCTCCGTGTGACGTAGAGCGCTTCCGAGACTATGAGGATAGTAGAGCCAGGTCTCAGGGCGTGGCTTGACCACAGGATTATCAACTGGTGGGGCATCTAAACTCCCAGTCAGAAGTTGTGCAGAGTGCCGATGTTACGCATGGTGATCATCTATATCCATGGCACTACGTTTAAGTTTGTATACAGTATGGATTTTGAAATTGTTCCTAATATAGTATTTGGGACAGAAGACCAAATAATTGAGGAATAGAGGGAAACAGGAACAATACATCTTTGGATGCATTGAGTCACTAGTTGTTGATTTCGAATCCTAGTTATCTCCTATCTTACAGCCCAAATGGCAGCGAAAGTTTTTGTTCTGGTGTTCTGAAAGTGCCTTTTAAAAGGTAAGGCCCTCATCCCACGTCAATCCAAGGTCAGTGTAGGTGCTGACTTTCTTAATCTGTGCTCCATTTATATATAACTCAATTATATTCTTTACCTTCATATTTGTTACTGTCAGTTGTGCTGACTTGTCAGAGTTTAGCCATAAACTTATTTTACTCAAGTATAAATGCAGTTCATGAAGCTGAGTGTTGGCGTGGAATAGACATCGAACAGAAGGGCGAGTTCGCTAGAGACAACAAAATACTTAATGTCATCGGCGTATGAAATAAAACTATGATTCTGCGATAGAAAAGGTTCCAGAGCAGCCGCGAAAAGCAAAGTTGATAAAACACCTCTCTGAGAGATTCCCCAAGTGAGGGTGTATTCTGCACGGAATTCTTGATGCTGTACGATTAGGTTTTTTTTGGCTTCAAAATGGTCTTGATAATCTGTAATAGTTTGTTTTCAATGCGGAAGTAAACTGACAAAATATTTTCAAGGGCAGATAAGGAAACATTATCAAAAGTTGCCTTAATGTCAAGGAATATGTTATCAATTTGGGCCTTTTCATTTAAAGATTGTACTCTGAAGAGTCTCCAACAAATTAGTAATAATGGATCTTCTTTGTACTACAGTGTGGAGGTGTGGTGGCCTGGGCTCAAAACACTGTTGGATTAAAGCAGGGAGGATGGCTTTTTCAAAGTTTTAAAAGCGAACATCTGATCAATATGGGCTGAAAGGTCTTTAGGGTTCTTTTTTGGCACCGGCCTGGTATAGTAGTGATTCCATCTCCGTGGGGGGGGGGGGACTCCATCTTTCAGGATGTTTTGGAATATATGCAACAACACATCAAACAATATAGGCGCTACCAAATTTTTAAAATAAAAATTGGGAACCTGTCGAGGCCGATTGTAGATTTGTTAGGCAAGGAATTAATAGCATTGATGAGATCTCTAAAAACAGTGATATGGAATAATGCATTCACACAAACACTGCCATTTGCCATGTCCTCCGACCATTTGTAGCTTTCCCTTCACCTGGTAGGGTTTCAATGCATTCTTTAGCCCAGTGTCTGAATGTTGTTGTTATTTGGTTTTTAGGAGCATTAGCAACTAAGGCCATATTGCTCCGGGATATGCGGTGGTCATTCCCTGAATGACCTTTCCGCATCCTCCGTATTTGGTGGTGATGGGCTCGAACCCCGGTCTAATCAAGAAGCGTGTGCTACGCACTGCTGCTCCTTCCCACCTGGCTACGGAGGCGCTGTCTGAATGTAGTTTCATCCATTTAAAATTTAGTAGCCTTTTTGCTAAAAATTCGTTTTGAATGTCAGTTTTCTTAGAATCTCTTCGTAGCGAGCAAGTCGTTTCTTTTTCAAGAAGATGGCTCTTTTTCTTATAGTCCGTGAGGTCTTCAATAAATCCGGAATTTCTCCATTTCCGATAAGCCTTTTGCTTGGCCACGAACGCCTTTTTTTTTTTTAAAACCTCGTTGAACCACGGTTTGGTTTTGTCGGTGATTCTTACCTCCGAGGCACCTAGGTCAGAAATCAATAAGAGCTGTTCCTCAATCAAATTGGTAGCTTCTTCCACCGGTTTATTGTAGAGAGCATCCCAGTTAGGCGTCTCCGTAGCCAGGTGGGAAGGAGCAGCAGTGCATAGCACACACTTCTTGATTAGACCGGGGTTCGAGCCCGTCACCACCAAATACGGAGGATGCGGAAAGGTCAGGGAATGACCACCGCATATCCCGGCGCAATATGGCCTTAGTTGCTAATTCTCCTAAAAACCAAAATAACAATAACAAGCATCCCAGTTGTACGTCCTAAGGTGTTCTGAAATAATTTCAGGTTTTACAAACTTCAGGAAATATATTTTCTAGGTTTGACTTGTTTTTTTTCATCGATTTGTTGCACACCTGCTCTATTGGATGAGGAAATTTCATAGCATATTGGGCAGTGATCTGACTGGAATTTAGTTTGAGGGGCGATTTTTATGTTATTCAGATTATGATACAATGGTCCAAATACTGCTCTCCCCTAGTCGGAAGCGTACCCAGACGGGTCAGTCCTAAGGTTTCTAAGGTTGCACCAAGGTGTTCTTTAGCATGATCATGATCTTGGGCTAGGCATATTAAAGTCTCCAGTTACGATCACAGGAAGGTCAGTGGCAAGATTCTCTGTTATCCACACAAGAAGCTCGGTCTGGGTGTTTGTAGTGTGCTCCGGTGGAAACATAGATAAGGTAGACTTGGAATTTTTTTAGCCTTCTTCCTGAAGGAGGCGGAAATAGCTTCAAAGTTTTCAGTTTGATTTTATTCTTGTAGGATGAAGACTTATGATATAGGATAGCAACACCTCCACCCCTCTTTTCCTTTCTGCTGCTTCCAATAAATCTGTAACTAGAAGATTAGACCAGCAGATCCAGTTGTCTGTTATGATTTAGCCAAATCTTCATAATACAGATAAAGTCGTATTCTTCAAGGTAAAGGAAGGTCCAATGTATGCAGTTTGTTAGAAATACTAACATTCTGAATAAAAAGGCAAATGGGCTGGATTTGTCCGGAAGAGGGATTTTCAGTATCTGAAAATCAGACTTTCTTGTGGACAGTTCACTAGACTAAAATAAGTGGGAGCTGTCATCTAGGCTTAAATTATTTAATTATTCGATAAACCATTACTTCGATTAATATCAATACATTATTCATATTGATCAATGCAATAAGTTATGAATTAGTTATTAACAGTAGTTTTTTTTTTAACATTTCATTAAATATTTCTTAGGTAGTTATAAATTATAACTACTTAAGTATCAATTATTATGATAAATTACCTTAAAATGTTCTTTCGGAAATCGGTGAAATCGCACTCCAGCTTTGTTACAAAAGAAATACTTCTTTCTATCCACGATGCCAGAGACAACTACACAAACAATTATAATATCGATAAAAGCAATGAAAATCAAACTTGCTACGCTCCATTAACACTAATCAAATCCAAATACAGTAACGGCTTCATTAGCATTGAGCATGGGCGTTAGTACTCTACGTTTTGATGGCTGCGTTAGTTCCATGTTCATACAATGATGGCGCTGGGAGTAATTCAGCGGAGTGTCGACTCTGTATCTTAGTACTCTCTACCCAGAAACAATCACCTAGAGAGATGATTCTCTGTACTCGTCTACACCACGGGAAGGTATGTCAGTCCAAGAAATGCACGTACTATCTCAAAAGAGACTGACCCACTTGATGTTGCCAGCAGGTGAGCCAGGATCCTGTGGGGGCCCATTCCAGAGAGAGACAAAATAGAGGAAAAAAACCACCCGTGGTACAGGTTATGGGGAAAAAAATAGAATAAAATAATAATAATAAATAAAAATAAATAAAATTTAAAAATAAAATTAAAAAAATTAAAAATAAAATTAAAACATAAAAATAAAATTAAAAAAATTTTAAATAAAATAATTTAAAAAATTACTGGAGAGAGAGAATATTGGCATAGGTACACTAGAGAGAGAGAAAACGGAAAAATAAAAGAAATAAATAAACAGAAAGAAAAAATATATTATATAAAATAACTACACTTGAAGAAAAAATAAAAATAATAAAAAATAAAGGAAGCAGAGAGGGGGAAAAAAAAACCTTTATCTAATCCAATGCCAAGGGCGTTGTCCAGTCTATATGATCTCCTTCGAGCAAAGACTTCCGTAGCAAATTTGTGAAAAGCAGATAAAAGAAAAAGTTCAGGGATTAGAATTAATGGTCTAATTGATTTTCAGATATTGGGACGGTGTTCAATAAACCTTGCCTGAAATCTTCGTACAGAATACAGTCAAAAAGTTGGTGCCTCCAGTTTTCCTTGGCTCCTCAGTAGCACAATCGTGCAGAGGCCTAGTTGTAGTTTTTCAATTAGAGAACCATGTCCTGTAACCAGAAAGGAAGTCTCCGCAGTGAGGGTGAAAGCCAGAATTCGACAGAATTAGAGGATGTAAAGGTGACATCAGGAAGGAGTCTTCTAGTAACCACCCCAACCTGGGATGTATCACAGCGGGTCTGCCAGATGTTCACTGACTCACTGTAGCATCTGGCTTCCTCAGCTTTTGGGTCGGTGTCAAGATCTATGTCGAGGAACTTAGTGGGGATGTTGTTTTTAATTCTAAATACTAGTCCTCTGTATGCGACACAGATCCAGAGGAAGAGTTCCAGCTATGACCTGGATGACGTAGATACTGTTCTGCAAACTCTAAGGGTACCCAGTAGCACCGTACGTTGGATGGAACTCAATCTGTCTCTCATCACCAAGCCAACTCAGAGAAAATAGGCACCGGCTGCATATGTGACGATTGGCATGAAGAGATTCCAGATATTTTAACCTGTGGTGGACGTCTGAGGTCTAGCTTGTGCTTAAGGAGCATCATTTTGGTTTTACTTGGGTTAATGCGGAGTTTGTTCAAAGCTGTCCAGGAGGAGAGATCAAACAGGACCAGATTGGCATTATGTTCAATGGCACTCCTAGATTTTCCAGACAACGATCGTAAGGTCATCGGCAAAGGCTACAACTTTGGTGTTCTCAAAGGAGTGGGAGGGCCAATGGAAGTCAGTTATTTTCTCGGATGAGAAGAAATTCAACCTGCATGGCTCTGATGGGAGACAAACGATCCGCCGTAGACGTGTGGTGAAGAATACCATCCAGACTGTATGGTGGCTACTTTTTTTTTTTTTTTTTGATTTGGTAGTTATTGCGCATCGGCTTCTGTGGCCATATTGCACCTCCCAAGGTTTTTGCAGTACTTTGATCCAAGCCCGAGGCGGGAATCGAACCCGCGACCTTTGGGTTGCCGGGTAGGTACTTTACCCACTCGGCTAGCCCGGTCGGCTTGGTGTCTACAGTGAAATTCCCTACCAGCCAAATGATATGGGGGTGCATTTCGTATCACGGAGTAGGTCACCTGCAGTTTATAAAAAAAAAAAAGGTTTCGTAAATGCCAATGGACACTTGGCCTAGCTATATTGGAAGGCAAATTGCTGCCAATTAGAGACCATTTCAACATGCCAAGTAACTGCATCTTTGAGGACGACTCTGCTCCTTGTCATCGGGCGAAAAGTGTAAGTAGGCACTTCTGTAGTTACTGGAGCTCCATTTCTACATTAGAGTTCGACAGTAATGTGCTTCCATTTGTTACAGGTGAAAAAATGGTTGGAAGAACGGTCCATTACAACTCTTAGCTAGCCAGAAAACAGCCCGGACCTGAATCCTATAGAGAGTTAGCATCGTTTGGAATCTGCAGTTGCCAGAAAGAAACCAAACGACCCTTCGTAAACTTCAGGAAGCCATAATTCGTGGTGTTTGGAACCACGAACTATCAGTTGATTACTGTACGAAACTGATCTTGTCAATGCCTCGACGGTGTGCTGCTGTCATCAGAGCCAGAGGCGGTTCAACTAAATATTAGTATGAAATATTAGTTTGAACTATTAGTTCAACTAAATATTAAACAAAATGAAAAGTTCACCCAGTGAACTTTTCATTTTGTTTTCCATTTAAAAATGATAAACTGAAGCAAATTGAGGGCTTCTGATAACATTTCAGCCGTAATTGTTGTGTTTACCAAAACTGTTGTATAAAGGTTGCAAACGCTCATTTTGGAATATTTTGAGAGCACCTCTCAAATATTACTTAGTATCTTTTGTTTATATTTCTATTTGTGATGCTAGTCATTCATATAACATATCATCGCGAAAAAGGGTTAAAAATGTGAAATTCCTAGGTGATGCACTTTCTTTGAACACCAGTGTATATGGGAAAAAGCGATTTTTTTTTTTTTTCCCCTGCCTGCCGCGGCAGCAACTATAGGTATGCGCCAAGAACATATTATGAAAACTAAGTTTTTGGTAACATTAAATATATGACAGGTTACATCGTCAAAAATTACAAAAAAAATAAAATAAAAAGATGGGGTATGGCCTAAAAAAAAAAATTTAATAAAAAAAAAAAAAATATATATATATATATATATATATATATATATATATATACACACACACACACACACACAAAACCATACAAGTTAATGATTTCTAAACACTTAAACTGACACATAGTCATAGTCTGATAAAATTTTAAAAAGATTAAATAAAATCATTAAAATATATTCCGTGTATTATTAAAATTTTGACAGTGATTAAAATATGGATAGATAAAATAGTCTCACAGAACACATGGGAGAGTTACCAGCCTTCAGCCGAAAGGAATTATTAGTTAATCAATTATCACTTAAATCAGTCTAAATTAGATTTCGAAGGCTAAGCACAGAAAACTTGCTTTTTCTCCAAATGTTTGCCCATTTCTATTCCCACCTCTGTCAAAACCAGATGCTTCTATTGCTACATCATCTAAAGATAAAGCTAACCTGCTAGCATCCTACTTTTCTTCTAACTCGTACCTTGATTATCTTAGTAAACCACTTCCTATCATTCCCAGTACACCCCATTCAATGCCTACTGTGGTTTTCCGTCATAAGGATGTCGAGAGTATTTTGAACAGTATTTGAAGGCAAGAAAGTGGTGGTATTTCTCCGTCTGGTGGTATTTCTACATTTGTTTTCAAAACCTGATCTCCTTGAGATTCGAAAAAAAAAATTAAATTTTCTGTTTATACTCCGGGACGACCAAACTCCTGTGTTGCTTTTTTTTTTTTTCCACTTTTCTTATTCCAAGGGTGCTTTCCCTTCTGCTTGGAAATTTACTCATATCCAGCCAGTAATCAAAAAGGGTGACTTCCATTCAATTATCATTCCATTGCACTTAATTCTATTCTTTCTAAAGTAATGCAGAAATCAATTGATCACCAATTATTAAACTATCTAGAAACCTTCCATATGATCAATGATAGTGCGCACAGATTCCGTCAGTGTCGATCCACTGGTGATATACCGGCATATGTTCTCCATCTATAAAACAAATTCAATGCAAACTCAAGCAGTTGCTCTTGATATTTCAGAGCTTTTGATCGCGATGGAATAATGGTACAGTATTCTAAATAAACAACTTCCATCTTATGGCTTCCCAACTGCTTTTTATAATTGGCTATCCAGTTTTCCCTCTAACCATTCACTGCGGGTGATGGTAGATGGCGCTCTGTCTTCTGCCTTATTCACTAATGCTGGTATTCTCCACGTTTAAGTGCTTTCTCCCACTCATTTCCTCTTGTATATTAATCATCTTCTATTGACCGGAAATCCTATCCATAGTTTTGCTTATGACAGCACATTGCATTCCACCTTCCAGTTTGAGAAACATTTGTCCTGCACACCTCTCGAATATCCACTACTAGTTCCTTAAATTCTGATCTCGATTAGGGCAAAGATACGACGGCCTCCGTAGCCGAGTGGTCAGGAGGGGGAGTGCAGCAGCACACGCTCCTTGAGTGTACCGGGGTTGAAGCCCGTGACTATTAACTACGATTAACATTTGTATTGATTGATTTATTGTAAACTCCACTGATCTGGTGGTCGTGCAGGAGTATAAACAAGAACATTTTAATCTGAAGAGAGAACTATGCTAAGTGGAATCTGAGAACGAGGGTTACCGGTGCGGACGTGCCTTTCTGCCGCTCTTGGAACAGAGAAGTTTTTTCTGATTCATTTTCTGCTTTATTAGTTTAAATTGACATATTAACTTATTTTCTAGAGTAGCTTTATATTCCTATTTACGGTACTAAAGTTTAAAGTAACTTAGATAGAGATTTTGTAGGTATTACCTAGTATCGGAAAGGGTATCAAATCCACGTGTTTACCGTTCGTAATTATCCCCCATTGTTACGGGAAAATTAATCAGTAAAATCTATTAATCTTGTCAAACTTCATTGGCAATTAAATTGTACTTTTAACTATACATATAACCACTTAGGTTACGTAACATAAATAATTAGTAAAAATAAATAATTAATACATAACTCGATACGGAAGTTATATAAAGGGATTTCGTAGATAACACTCGTTACTGAAACATAAATATAGCGTTATAACTGTGTTGAGATACAAGTTTAGGATTTAATTTTATACTGAAATTGAAATTTTATTGAAAGTAAATCGAAATCATGACTCAAACCAGAGCAGCAAAGCAAAAGGCTCAAGCTAATGGGAATGCTGTGGCTCAGGGGAGAACTGAGGGGGGGGGGGGCAGTTGCCCTCTGAATCACAGCCTTTTAAGATGCACTATTTGCTTGATGTTTGCAGAGCAGTCAGGTATGGGACATGATACTGCCATGGGGATGTCTTTGTATGTGCGCGATGCAAGGAGTGTAAGGGAATCAGGCGACAACTCAGCGTTGTTATGGGCCTATATGAGAGCTTGAAGGACACGGTGGATGCCCTCGAAGGATTACAAGTGAGGGGCCCATCAAGCTCTCAGCTGCCCACACCAATGCCAGAGCTTGCACTTGGTCATCACGCAACACAGCGGCAACCCCAAAGGCAGAATGCACTGGTCCCAAAGGAACTAGTAGTTGTTGGTGACTATTGTCAGGGAAACATGTTTGGTAAAAAGGATAGGTGGAACAGGATCAGGGTATGTCTGCCAGGGGCAAAGGTTGATGACGTTCTAGAGCGGATATCATCTTTTAAGGGCACAAAAGGTGATATAGTTGTACACGTTGGCACTAATGATATTAAGAGTAGGAGACCGGCGGAATTACTTAACAATTACAGGTCACTGATCAAAAAAAAGCCATGAATTAGGGTTGAATTTGAAAGTGTCTGCAATTCTGCCCAGACACGATAGGACGGAGTATATGATGAGAGCCCTGTCGATCAATTCGGCCCTGGAAAGATTGTGCAGGGCTCAAGGGGTAGAATTTTTTTTCAGCCTGGTCTGTACTTGTTAACAGGAGAGACTGCTTCTATAGAGATGGGATACACTTAAATAGAAAGGGTGCAAGAATGTTTGCTGATGCTATCGAGGCAGTTTTAGGTGGGTCGGAAAACTGCTAGATTGGGGGGATACAAGGACTAATAGATTAACAGTAGCCACTGGCAGAGGAGAAAGTGATTCTTGCACTGCTTCTATTGGAATGAGCAGCAGCCTGGAAAATAAAATGCAGGATATTACAGACTGCTGGGAATCATGGGGTTACAAGTAAACTCATGGGTTGTGTTAGGGTGGCTAAGAGGAAGAGCAGGTGCATGTATACTTGCGTGTACACCAATGCTAGGAGTTTAGTAAATAAATTTGATGAATTTGAGGTATTGCTCAAAACATCAAAGGCAGATATTGTTGGGATATCAGAGACGTGGTGTCACACAGATATAAGGAATGCAGAACTGGAATATGGGGAGTACAATGTCTACAGAAAGGATAGGAAGGGAGGAGGGGTTATGCTATTAGTTAAGAAACACAAAATCCAAGGAAGTAAAGCCAGTCGACATCGCTGGACAGTGCAGTGTCGAGTCAGTTTGGTGTGACATAAGCATTGGGTGATCAAAATTGAGAGTAGGAGTGCGCTATAGGCCTAATGACTCTGATGAGTATAATAAGAAACTGTACAGAGAAATAGTGGGCCAGTAAATCAGAGAGTCTTATAATGGGGGATTTTAATTTCCCAGATATTGACTGGAATTTGGGGGCTGGTCACTCACACACTAGCAAGGCTTTTGTGGATTTATTGGATGATTGTTTTCTACATCAGCATGTTCGGGAGGCAACTAGAGGGAGTAATACTCTTCATTTGATTATCAGTAGTGATTCTTCATGCATTAAGAATCTGCAGATAAATAAAACACTAGGTGGCAGTGATCACAGTGTTCTGAAGTGGGAGTTACTCAAAGAGGTAACTACCATTAGGGGTAAAGGGAAGGGGTATTGCTTTCGTAAAGGCGAATACGATGGACTGAGACAGTATTTAAATTCTATACAGTGGGATCAACTGATGTTACCAACAGCAAATTCAAAATGGGAAGCATTCAAAGAACTTATCTTGCAAGCTACATACCAACTAAGAAATATTGTTCAAGGTTTAGGCCTAAATGGATGTCAGATGAACTAATGAGGCATATGGCAGAGAAGAAAAATGCATGGGATACATATAAATTAACACGTGACACAGAAGCCTATGATAGATACAAGTTGATCTGTAACCAAGTTACAAAGGAGGTTAGGCAGGCGAAGGCAGATTACGAGAGATCCTTGGCAAGGGATGTGAAGAAAAACAGCAAAGAGTTCTTTACTTATGTAAACTCTAGAAGGAAGGGGATGAATCAGATTGGTCCACTTGATATCGATGGGTCAACTGTTGATGACCCTGCTCAGGTAGCTAACAAACTAAATGAATATTTTGCATCGACATTCACATATGAGGAGTTATTCAGCGAGGGGAATGCTAGAGGTGTATTCAACACTGTCAGTAAGCTAGAGAATCTTGTAATAACTGAGAGTAAAGTGGAGGAGAAATTGTTGAAGAAAAACACAAGAAAGGCACCTGGGGTGGATGGGATCTAACCAGTTATATTAAAGGAGGCAGCAAAGGAAGTAAGCAAACCCTTAGCAATAATTATGGGAGCTTCCTTGGACTCAGGGGAGTTACCCATGGACTGGAGATGTGCAAATGTGACCCCAATTCACAAGGGAGGATCAAAGGGCTGACACAAGTAATTATAGAGTTTAACTTCTGTTCCCGGAAAATTAAAGGAGGCACTGGTTAAAGAAGCCCTGCAGGATCATCTAGACAAGACTTCAGTTATAGCTCGGACACAGCATGGTTTTGTTAAGGGGAAGTCTTGCCTGACCAATTTGATTGGATACTATGATGCAGTTACAAAAGAACTGGATGCAGGGAATAACTTTGATATTATATACTTGGATCTTAGAAAGGCTTTTGATACTGTTGCACATGGAAGACTGCTGCACAAATTGGAGCAGTGTGGCACTGGAGGCAAATTGCTGCTATGGATAAAGGGGTGGTTGAGGGGGAGAAGACAGAGTGGTAATCAATGGACACTGCTCATCGTGGACTAATGTTGTTAGTGGAGTCCCTCAGGGTTCAGTATTGGGTCCTTTATTGTTCTCTGTATTTATAAATGATATTGATGATGGTATATTAAGCTTAATGTCCAAGTTTGCAGACGATACGAAAGTTGGCAGGGTTGTCAAGGACACTACTGACACTATGCTGCTGCAACAGGATCTGGAAAGGCTGAGCAGATGGGCTGAGAGGTGGCAAATGAAGTTTAACATTGACAAATGTAAAGTACTACATATGAGAAACAGCAACCCCAGAGCAACGTATCAACTCTGTGGTACTACACTGACAGTGGTAGAGAATGAAAGGGACCTGGGGGTGGTTGTGCAGGCAGATATGAAGTTCTCTGTGCAGTGCAGACGGGCTGCAAGAGTAGCTCATGGTGTATTGTCAATGATATATAGGAATTTTTCTAGCAGGGATAAGGAGGTGATTATTCCCTTATATAAGGCAATGGTCAAGTCACACGTAGAATACTGTATACAGGCCTGGAGGCCTCATTTCAAGAAGGATGTAGAGCTGCTGGAACGAGTACAGAGAAGAACATCAAGATTAGTGAATGGAACAAAGGGGTGCTCTTACGAAGAAAGGCTTAAGTTTTGCCAATTAGTGTCTGGAGACTAGGCACCAGCGAGGTGATCTGATAGAGGTGTACAAAGCCTTGAATGGTTTGAGCATGCTGATGGGATTCTTCCTCTTGCTCAGAATAATCACCTGAGAGGGCATAAGTTCAAATTGAGGAAAGACAGATGTAGGATAGATGTGCGGAAATTTGCCCTTAGCCACCGGGTGGTTCGTAGGTGGAACAGACTTCCATCCCTTGTCGTGGAAGTTGATAGCCTAAATAAGTTTAAGGCTCAGCTGGACAGGTATTTCGAACGAACAGAGGGGTGAAGTGGAATTGTCAATGATATATAGGAATTTTTCTTATTATTTATTTTTCTTATTATTTGGTTATTATTTATTTATTTATTTTACTTTATTTTTTTTTTTTTTTGGCTAATGCTGCATAAGCTTGCTTTCTTGCATCAAATGGCTCTACTAATGCTAAGTACGTAACAAGAGTTTTCAGGGTATTGCATTATGTTCAAGAATATTTTTTATAGTCTTTTCTTACAATTCCTTCAATTCTAACAATGTCATGCACTCCAGAAAAACAGAAGAAGCAACCTCAAAAAATTATGGAAGCACCATTATTATTTGCTTGACTGTAGGCACTAAACAATGTGAAACAACTTTTTTCTTCAGTTGATCGTGTCACAAACTCTAGACTTGGATTCAAGAATTACGAATTTGGATTCATCTGTCCATAGTACGATATTCCACTCTTCCTTTGTCCAATGTTGATGGTTTTTAGAAAAAGCCAACCGTTTCTTTCGATTTTTCGGTTTTAATAAGGGTTTTCTCGCCGCTACACGACCATGAAGTTCTGGCTTAAGACGAAGTTTTACAGTGGATGTAGACACCAGTTTCTCTGTTTCTATTGAACTCAGCTCGGATTTTAGGTACAGGAAGTTGTCGATTGCTTTTAGAAATCAGTGTTATGGTCTTATCTTCTGTTTCCGTTATTACGCGCGGTAGTCCTGATCGTGAGTTGTCTTTTAAAAATGAAACACCTAGTTTTGTTTTGTTTTTTCAAAAACTACTCAGGGAATAAAAATTTCCTTATACAGAGTTATAACGCTTTTTTTTTTAACGCTCAGTTCCTTATTTCTTGCTACGTTTAGTACTGATTTTATAAATTACAGCTCTCAACTATTCAATTGATAAAAATCTACAACGTTTAAAATCTAAAATCTACAACTGTTTAAAATCTACAACGTTCAGAACCTTCTACAATGTTCTACCACATTTTGAGGTTTTCTACACCTTTCTGGAATATTCTCGATTATTGTAAGAATTTCTTAAACATTCGTTTTGTTTTTTTATACATAATACAAAATATTTTATTAAAAACTTTGAAAAATGATTACTAACTTTCAGGCTGGAGAGTATATGATACAGATATTTGCAAATTATGTGATCAGAGGCTAACCCTATGGCATGCAACACCACAGTGTACATACTGCATTCACAGGGAATCTGCTAAGATACAGGAGTGCCTGAAAAGACAGATGCTGAGCCCACAGATAGGTCCCGAGTGCCCAGCGTTTTTCAAGTGATCCTATAGCGCGCTTCTCAATTATATTTAGTTTATTACATATATAGCGATCTTTAATTTTCAGTACTTAATAAGTAGATTTTACTAAAAGATCTAGCAGATTATCAGAAAGGAAAGTCACCTTTCTTTTTTTCTTATTCTCAAACTAACCACCAATCCTACTTATTTATATCCGCTGCTTGGTCACTTGGTGGCACCGCTCTTGCCTCCTTGTGGCGGAGCCGGAAACCTGGGAGTTGGAAGCTACACTCCCGGAGCTAAAAAGAGCAAAACATGAGTAGTAAAGTAGCTACTACTTCCCAAGGAAGTTCAGAGAAGATACCACTAAATCGAACTGCTGAAGAACCTGAAAATATAGCCAAAAGGCAACGGACAAACAGTTCCAAACCATCACCAACATCCTTATTCTTAATTATTCACTTCACTGAAGAGGAAGACATAGGAAAAAAATCCTAATTTTTTTTATTCAAAAAATCTTGGAAGGACTAGCCGGAACACCAAAAACGGTCAGGCGACTCCGATCTAGGGATTTGTTAGTTGAAACGTCCAGTACCAGACATTCAGAAAAGTTACTGAATGTATCGAACTTTGTAGGTATACCAATAACGGTTATCCCCCACAGCACCTTAAACTCTTCGCGGGGAGTAATCTCCGAGTGGGATTTCTTACACGTTACTGAAGAGGAAATCAGCAACGAACTCCAAAATCCTGGAGTGACGAATATAAGACGAATTTCTATTCGGAGAGATGGAAATATAATACCAACAAAAACCCTAATTCTGATTTGTGGCGCCTCCGTAGCCAGGTGGGCAGGAGCAGCAGTGCGTAGAACACGCTTCTTGATTAGACCGGGGTTCGAGCCCGTGACCAGCAAATACGGAAAGGGCAGGGAATGACCACCGCATATCCCCGGAGCAATATGGCATTAGTTGCTAATGCTCTTAAAAACCAAATAACAATAATTCTGACATTTAATACACCAAAACTTTGGTATATTAAATTTTTTTTACCAACTGTAAAAGCAGAATATTTGAACTGCCAAGTAAAAGCATACGTCCCGAATCCCTTGCGCTGTTTCAAATGTTAAAAATATGGACATTCGCAGACTGCGTGTAGAAATACACCAACATGTGCCAAATGTGGGGGTTCGAGCCCGTGACCACCAAATATTGAGGATGCGGAAAGGTCAGGGAATGACCACCACATATCCTCGGAGCAATATGGCCTTAGCATACCAAGAAGCAAGAAAAATGGTCCAGCCAACTATAACCAGTAGACCAATGTACGCGCACAAGTAGCAACTAGATTTAAATCTAGTTGAATGTCAAACTGAAATCTCAGTTCCTCCAAATGATCTTTCTCACCATAAGTCAAACACTTACTCCAAGCAAAACAAGATAAACATGAGAAAACGGTAAACACACCGATCTCAATCCCCTCAGATTCTCCAAGCTTACAACAGTATAAGAGTAATGAAGGACCACGTAATCACGAACCTACTATCGAATTTAGGGAATTTGAGAAAACAGAAAAGTTAGATGAAGAAGAATCAGAAACCCATGCTGAAAAAGATTAGATACTGGAAAACCAGTCTTAGCCAAAAAAGATAGATTAAGGACAGAAAACAAAAGACAACCACCCAACGAAAACAGCCCGAGTGGTTGAGCAAATATAAATAACAGATAAAATTATTCAGTGGAACTGTCCAGGATTACGAACTAATCCAGAATCTGATCACACAGTACACACCAATCTGTATCTGTCTCCAGGAAACGTACCTTAAACAGCAAGATACTCTCAATATCAGGAACTATTCAATAGAAGAGACCGAATAACTGAAGGTAAAACCCATGCAGGAGTTATTTTAATAAATGACAGAATACCAACACAAAAAGTGCATGTGAATAGCCGATTAGAGGTGGGTAACAATTCGTATAACAGCAGAATCCCTATTAAACATATGTTCAGTATATATTCCACCAAGAGAAGATGTCTCTTATGAAGACCTGGATGCAATATTACAACAACTACCTCCCTCCTCTCTGTTTGATGGGAGATATGAATGGTCACAATCCCCTGTGGGGATGTTCAGACTACAATAGAAGAGGACGCATCATCAAACAACTACTGGATAACCACAACCTCTTGCTTCTCAACAGGGGCAACCAAACTTATTTTCACTTTCCAACTCGGACCACCACAGCAATAGACCACCATATGTATGCCTACGCTTTACAAAAAATTTAATTGGGAAGTATTTGAGGACCCTCTTGGTAGTGATCATTACCCAGTAATTTCTACACTGATGGGTGACTATCCATATCATACCAGCAGGACTCCCAGCTCGAAAATAGATAAAGCTAACTGGGAAGAGTTTAGGAGGAAACAGTTTTCAACACCAATATCATTGAGAACGAAACATTAGATGTTGCATTAGCACATGTCACAGAAATCATGCAAAATGCAGGCAAGCTCACAACCTCGAAGACTTCATCAAGTTTCCCAAACCGTCCAAAGACATGGTGGACGCCGATTGTACTGAAACAAGAAAACAACAAAATAGAGGGTGGAATAGATTCCGTAGATACCCAACTACAGAGAATCTGATTCAGTACCAAAGAATGAGAGCTATAGCACGATTCATTGGGAAACAGAGTCGAAGATCAGCATAGATCCAATTCACATCTACAATAAACAAGTCAACATGTGCTCACATAGTCTGGAATAAAATATGAAAAATGACAGGTAAATATAGAAATAGGCCATCGCCTATACTAGTTTGCAATGGAATCAGTCTGACTGACTCTACCCTTAATAGGAAATACATTAGGTGAAATCTTTGAAAAAGTATCAGCAAAAGGCTCCAGAATTTCTGATAAAAAATAAAAAGCAGAAAAAAAATAAGATCAATTTTAAATCAAGGAGAAACGAGGGGAAATTTACAATAAATGAACTGAGTGAAGTTTTGTCCCTAGCCAGACCGAGGGAAATAGGAGCAGACAATATACATTACGATACGATCAGGCACCTTAACAGGACTGAATTAGAAAATCCATTGAAACTGTATAATAGAATATTCCAAGAAAATGTATTTCCAAACACATGACGCCATACAATAATACTAGCATTCCCTAAACCTGACAAAGATCTAACAAATCCCTGCAACTATCGAAAAATAGCTCTCACCAGTTATCTAGGAAAATTACTGGAAAAAATGATAACAGATTGGTATGGTATTTAGAGGAAAATAACATCTACACAATGTGGTTTTAGACATCACAGATCTACACTAGACCACATCGTTAAGACAGAAGTCAGCATCAAAAATGCATTCATTAGATCATAACATACGGTAACCGTATTTTGACGTGAATACGTCTTTAAATTCGGTCCGGTATTGGTGGGGGGGTCTCTATGAAAACTCTAGCGACCAAAAAAATTGGCAAGATTTGTCCCGCTTATATCTCGTAAAATATAAATGATAATGTAATGATTTAAATTTTGTTGGATACGTTTATGTCCGTATCTGAAATGGTGGGTAGTGGGAGATTCTACCAACGTTCTGCACCCACGAGGGTGTAGAACGGTGCATCAACAAGTACAGTGTTTGGAATTCGGGTCTGATGAAATAAATTAGTATTATTTTCTAGTACAATCCTATTCTGGACCTCGAACACGGACCAATAAATTCTCTAATTTGGGGGATGTATGGACTTTAAAATAAATAAATTTCCTGTTTTATACTCCGCGACGACCACACGGTCAGAGGAGTTTAAAAGACTGAAAGAACAGAAGAAAACAGCACAGTATTTAGCTGATTAGAACTCGTGATTTCTAGGTAGTACAAAATTTTGTACTTCAACTAGAGCTTTAATTCGATTCAGGAACAATGAGGTAGGCTTCGTTTTGATTCACTATTGGACAATAGTATTTTGGTGGTCAAAGTGTTCTGAGTTTGAAAAAATTTAAGAACTGATTTATATTGGTCTTTCTGAATTGGATATATAACGAACCAGACTAATTTTGATACAATATTTGACATGAACTCTTTGTACGATATTCTAAATCTGGTAGTGTCTGGATAATACTGTACCACACTACACGATATTCTAAATCTTGATCTGTATGATACTCTAAATATACGTAGAGATTACCAAAAGTTGGCTGAGACCGCATAGTCTAGTACAATAAATGAAAGTTACGTGCACAGGAACTAAATTCAACTCTAACGCGTGCCTACTGCACTCCAGCTGACCACTCGGCTAGGCCAGATCTAAGCTATTTCTTAGACAGGCCACACACGCTCAAACAGTCAAACCAACTCGAGCAATTAAAATACTCGGCCAGCCTTAAGCTCAGAAACAATATAGCAGCAAGTACTCACACCCATGTGTGAGCACTTTCGTTGAAGTTTTCGTAGCATGAATCAATCAGTTTTTGCTGACATTTTCACACTTGTACTCAGATTTTATTAATAGCTCTCAATGAACAAAAGTCCAACAGCAAGTGTGGTCAATGGTGTTCCTCCACCATGGTAATCACTTTCACTGCTCATGCCTCCATATGCGTTGGTGTGGATGTGGTCTGACAAGAAGGCGTTAGTCAGAAACCTGAGTTAACTATACGTTTAAGAGTAGGTGGAGAGGGCCCATGCCCGCCACACATGCTCAAACTAGAAGCTGTCTGAAATCGACACGCAATTGTTACCTTGTCTGTTGGTCAAGAAAGCTAGGCAACGTCAGAGGATATTCACATACCCCATTTATGCATGTAACCACATCAGCAGCAGGTATCATATTATATATAATAATATCGATTTATTATTTTTTCTCAACTTTCCAACTACAGCAGAAATGAGCATCAATAGGATTAAATCCCGCCGTCTCAATTTCGAGGCATGGACTGCGAAAGTGGTTAAAATAAGATGGGAGAGGCACTACTGGGCACACTTTCTTTAGATTAGTTGTTCTTTGAGAACTAGTGATAATATCTGACCTAAAGTGCGAAAAATGGAAATAACGAAACTTTCTGCCATGGCTGATAAAGTTTTCTTCACGAAGTCAAGAAAGTTTGTCAACTGATATTGCAAAATAAGAACCATTAGTTTGAAGTGTTGCATTATTTTTATTTATTTATTTTTTCCCTCACCCATGGGAAAAATTTCCAAGGGAAGTGCCCACAAATGTGTTAATTACCAGAGTTGGCATGGCTGCCTGTTTTTGAGTGTCTGTGGATCTGTTTACAGTAATAGCATTGGTCAGGAGACCCCCCCCCCCTCATGATCTTAGAGAATAGAGAACTGCGCCCCTGCAAAATAAATCCAGCCTTGTATTTTTATTTTATTTTTTTTTAATATGTTTAACGAGTTCTCTATCGACAACAATTCAAAGACCTGGTAATTCTCTGTTTTTCAACAATTCTAATTTCCAAGACCTACCTCTTCCACCACTCTCCCGAACTATATAAATTTCAAAACAGTTCTAATTGATTTTGACAGAAGTTGTTTCCAGGACGTAAAGAACAAGTATTGAAATTTTAGATTTTTTTCACCCATTACTCTCACTGCCAGATAGCTGCTTGAAAATACATTTTTCATTTAATCACTGATCACTCATTTTCAGGAAAAAATAAAATAAAGAATTCGACAAAAAAATCACTTAAGGAGTCTGCGTGGGGTAGCACAGTGGTAGCGTCACCGTCCTCCCCACACCGGGTGGAAAAGGCCCGGCTTCTAATCCCGTCGATGACGCAAGGAACTTTAATGGGCTTTTTTCACTACGTGGCTGAGTTAGTGGGTCTCAGGCGTAGATAGCAAGGTTTTTTTTCCCCAGCAAACAGACAAATCGACCATAGAACACACACAATTAACAGACATAAGCCACAGCGCGGCAGATGAATTTTATTATTCGGGTGGCCTAAATATATATATATATATATAATATTAAGGATAATATAAAGAACCATTAGAATAAGCAAATCAATCCAATAATAATACCATCAGGGACCTAAGAAAACGCAAAAAAAAAAAAATTTATTATCGCTTTTTACCGACAATCTAGATGACTTCAACTGGGGCCAACCACCCAGAATGAAGGCAAAAAACGACAAGAGGTTCTCTGTTTCTGTGATGATCAATATATGCTAAGTAATTTAAATCTAAACCAAATATAAACCAGTATAGGCCGAATAATAAAAGTTAAGAAAATTTTGGAAATATTAGAATCAAAGGTAAGAAATATAAGTAAAATATAAATGTAAGCATATATTAATCATCGTTGATCCGACAGAGAACGTAATTTAATGTTTAAAATAAGATGAAATATATAATACATACTACATATTGACCGTATCTAGGCCATAATGTAATAGTCGTCAAAATAATGTGGTGCCCCTATGTGATGGATACGGTAAAAATAAATAATTAAATTAACGCATAGAGAAACATGCAGATAGTAAGAAGAAAACTAAAGGAGTAGGAATATCATCATCATCATCAGCCATTTTCAATCCACTGCAGGATGAAGGCCTCTCCAGCAACTTTCCAGTTCCTTCTGTTTTGAGCACTGGCCATCCATTTACTACTCAAAAACTCATGAATTTCATCTATCCATCTCCGCCTTTGTCTTCCAGGTTTTCTTCTAGCTCCTCTTGGGTACCATTCTGTTATTTTCTTAGTCCATCTGTCATCATGTCTTCGAGCTATGTGTCCTGCCCAAGACCATTTTAGTTCTTTAGTTTTGATAAGAATGTCCTTTACTTGAGTTTGCTGCCTAATCCATGTGTTTCTCTTCTTATCTAACAGTCTGATTCCCAATATAATTCGTTCCATTCTTCGCTGTGTAGTTCTTAGCTTCTCTTCCATTCTTTTGGTGAGTGCCCAAGTTTCACTTCCATAAGTCATGGTGGGGAGTATACATTGATTCATTATTTTACGTTTCAGACAAACTGGGATATTGCTCTTCAGTATGTGACTATATTTCCTGAATGCTATCCATCCAAAATTTATTCTTCTCTTGACTTCCAGCCATTTATCATTATTACAGCTAATAACTTGTCCCAGATAAGTATATGACTCCACCTTTTCAATTACTGCTCCTTCAATCATTATTTTCCTTTCCGTGGCATACTTGTTCATCATTACTTTTGTTTTAGCCATATTCATCTTGAGTCCAAAATCCTTACTAACTGTGCATAACTGATTAAGATTTTCCTCTAATTCTTTGGGATCGTGGCTTATGACCACAATGTCATCTGCAAATCGTAAATGGTTTAGGTACTCTCCTGAACTCCAACAAAGGCGAAAAATAGTGTTATAGATATGTAGTGGTCAGTATGTATTATATATTTAATCTTATTTTAAACATTAAATTACGTTCTCTGTCGGGTCAACGATGATTAATATATGCTTACATTTATATTTTACTTATACAGTATTTCTTACCTTTGATTCTGATATTTCCAAAATTTTAACTTTTATTATCATCTTTCGATTTATTTATATTCGATTTACATTCGGCCTATACTGGTTTAGATTTAAATTACTTAGCATATATTGATCATCACAGAAACAGAGAACCTCTTGTCGTTTTTTGCCTTCATTCTGGGTGGTTGGTTGGCCCCAGTTGAAGTCATCTAGATTGTCGGTAAAAAGCGATAAATTTTTTTTTTTTTTTTTTTTTTTTTGCGTTTTCTTAGGTCCCTGATGGTATTATTGGATTGATTTGCTTATTCTAATGGTTCTTTATATTATCCTTAATATTATAGACATTATGGGTGTATTGCATGATTGCTTGCAACTGCATTGACCCATAAATATTATTTACATTTTAGTTACAGTTATTGTCGTTTTAACTTTCTTTCTTTACTTTTTTATCAATAATTACAAATATATTTATTTATTTTTATCTTAAGGAAGGCAGTTCCAGCCCAGCTGCTTAATCTTCAACTTTACTTTACAAACGGCCCCAGGCAGGAAAGAAAACGGATAACCCAACATCTACAAGAGATATGGCAACATGATTGGGACACCACAACAAAGGGGGTCACCACAAAACGATTCCTTCCATCTATAAGTACAACTCACGCAGAACCTCCACCCTGGTTTTTGCCTGGTCTCTGTGACCTTTATAATCACCGGGCATGGATCCCTCCAGCAAAAACTGACAGCCATGGGAATCGAGAAGGATCCACGTTGCCACTGTGGCGAAGAGGAGTCCTGGGGGACGCCTCATGTACGAATACCCCAGCTACAGCAACCATTAGACTTAAATTCCTCACCACAATACAGAGGAACCCTCGCAATTAAGAATTCACTCTGCTACTCAAAGAAGATACCTATACGGCATTAACCACCTACGCGCAAGAAACCTTTGCACTTAGGCGAGCTAAGATTGCAGAACTCAGAGCCCAAGAAGTAACCCAGACCAGCGAGGGATAACTCTCCATCTCCCCCCCCCCCAGAACAACACCATGCTAACCGAATAGGGTAGGATTTATTGCAGGCACCATCCAAGGTGCGGGATGCTGGCACTCCTCGGAGTGCGGGATTTAAAAATTATTGCAAACCCGAAATGAGTATATATACTGCTGACACCGATCTAGGTGCGGGATTGCTGGCACTCACCAGTGGGGGATCTACAACTACAATGGCAATTACACAGGGGTACCTGTCCGCTATGACTTTTAAACCCTTTCCCTTACTTCGACTAAACTAGGGTGGATTAATTCTCCCCTGTCAATCCACCCAAATTCATTCCTCTTTCTATCCCCCTCTTTTCTTGCTTTTTTTTTTTTTTTTTTTAACTTGGTCTCCGTCAGGAAGCTCAGGCAACTCTAGCGGAGGCCTGCGGCGGGCAACGTGGGATTCCCCTAGGGGCCGTGCGGACAAGCAGCCAGAAACAGAACATAGCATTACTCTGACACAAACCAGACACTACATTTTTTCAGGCGTTTAGAGAGATTCTGTAATTCTTCACAAAGTAACATGGCACAGATACGGGAAACCACCGGTGGCGCCTTCCACATTTTTTTTTTTTTTTCATTTATTTGTACACACAATTATTACATATATATATACACAATACTTACATGAAGATTATATATACACACACACACACACAGTTTTATGTACATTAACATTCTCATTACACATATACATAAGACATTATATTATATTTGACCTCCTGGTGCATTGCGTACGTTTATCTCAGAGTCAAGGGTGGCTCCTAGGCAAAAGCCCATCTCCACTTAGTTCTGTTTTGGCGTAGAACCTCAACAAATCTAGCCTAAAAACATGTGATATGTATTTTACCACCGCCAATATAAGATAGCTGCTCCGGTGCCCTTCTCTAAGCCCGGGTTTGCGTTATGTATTTGTGCCGAATGCACAAGTCCTGCACCCACCGGAAATAGTGCAATACCAGTGGGTGTCGACAAGTAAATTACTAGTGGAGAACTTCCACATATTATCCTCACTACCACCGAGAAACAGTAATTATTATATTAAACACAGATATATACACAATATATATTTTTTAAAAATGCTCAGTCTCTGAATTCCTGAGAACCAAAAAAACAATATATAACATACAATGGACAATTAACAACACTGTCTAGTCTGTCCGCTGGAACTTTCAACCCTGTAGACAAGCACAATGAGATAGCTACTAAATGATTATCATAAACCTTGTGTTTCACAGAAACCAATCTTTATACAGTAATAATTGACATAAATCTTGTCAATAACAATTGACAAAATCAACGCAACATAAATCAACACAATAAAAATCTATATAAGTCAACACAATAACAATTAACTTAAATCTTCTGTTTACACATAAACCTTTTGTCTTTTGTGAAGTCAATTCTCAGAAGAAGCCGAAGTTCTTAGCTGAGCCCTCAATATGAAAACTGTTCTTGAGAAGGTTTGCAGAGTAGTAAAGTTATTATGGTCTTCAAGTAAGATATTTATATTGTTCTCCAATAAGTTTTGAACCGCAGACATTAAATCCGCTCTAGGTTGAGAGTACAATGGACAGTTCAGAAGTACATGAATCCACGTTTCATATTCCCCACATGTGCAGTACGGATCAGGCTCCAGGCTACGCTCAAATAATTTAGCCCGGAGGGACCCATGCCCTGTTTGCAAATAAGTTGTCGTAGAAGGCCTAAACCACGAAATAACTCCAAGGGTTGTTGAGAATTCCACTTGCGCAATATACTTTCTTGTTATAGGCCCAAATTCGCTCTAATCCCATCTTTTTTGCCAGACAACACCCCCCCCCCGCACTTCTCCTTCAACCCATGCACGGTACTAAGTACTATAGGTTTTGATACCTTTCGTGTTTGGGGTTTTCATAAAAAAAAAAAAAAATCCTTCCAAAGCCTTTTCTCCCTTTTAAAGTCGCTGGCTGAATCAGTCGTAATTCCAAGCATTGTCTTAGACTGTCCTTTTTTTCAAGTAGCAAATGAAACCCCGAAAAGCAATATATAAGGCTACAGGAATCGTACCGCCAAGTATTTGGCGGTACAAGTATTTGAAACAGTCCTTGGAATATTACTGATCGTCAGAAGGACTGATCTTTGTATGGAAATAAGTTTCCATTTCACTTTTACCTTTGATACCAAACACTTGCTGCGTATGGTATGATATAATATGCAAAAATATGGTTTTATAGTAAAGGTTCAAGGTTTTCTTTGATAATCCCCACTCTTTCCTTGAGACTGATAACTGAGGCTGTGAAAAAAACGGATTTTGTCCCCGAGTTTTGACACATGAGGCAGAAAACAGTTTATCATCTAAGGTGATACCCAAATACTTAGTTTAGGATACATAGGCGATTTGGGTATTATTTAGTCGGATTATGGGCGGTCTATTTAGCTAGAATGGTTCTTAAGTCATAAAACTGGTTTTACTGAGGATATTTTCAGTTTGTTGACTGTAGCCCATGCCATCAAGTCATCCAAGATAAGCTGTATTTTCTTTTCAGTTATTCTCCTTGTGCTTCCATCAGGAACGATCACCAAGTCATCTGCATAGGCTATCTTACTGATACCATTGTGTTCCCTCGTTAACCACTGATCCAGCACAGCGGTCCATAGGAAAGGTCCCAACACTGATCCTTGGGGGCATCCACTTGAAATCTGAGCCCAGTATGTAAGATGTTTTGCCACCACCTTCCAAAAAAAAAAAAAAAAAAAATATTAGGGTCCCCTGTAAATGATTACATCTATCCATATTTGTTTTGTCTGTAAATTGCGTGTGTTCTCTGGTCGATTTCCATGTTTGCTGGACGAAAAAATCCCAGGTCCGGGGGGAAAAAACCTTGCTATCTACGCCTGAGACCAATAACTAAGCCACGTAGTGAAAAAAGACAACTGAAGTTCCTCGCGTCATCGACGGGATTCCAACCCCGGCCTTATCCACCCGGTGTGGGGAGGATGGTTACGATACCACTGTGCTACCGCGCAGCACCACCTTCCACAGAACACTATGCTTACTTTGTTTGTTATTAGGAGCATTAGCAACTAAAGCCATATTGCTCAGGGAATATGTGGTGGTCATTCCCTGACCTTTCCGCATCCTCCGTATTTGGAGGTGACGGGCTCGAACCACGGTCTAATCAAGAAGCGTGTGCTACTCACTGCTGCTGCTGCTCCTCCTCCTCCTTCCCACTGGCTACGGAGGTGCCCTTACTTTAACTTGTAGTTTTTTTTATTTATAATGTTAAACTAGGGGGCTTCGCCCCCTGCTTTCTTTGCTCGCCAACCCCCGCACACACTTTTCTACATAAAATGTAGAGGCATGACTGAGTGAGTCAAATCTTTTCTACGTAAAAGACACCTGTCGAAACGCACTGATCACGAAATGACCTATGTAAATATTTACCTGTGCATTTGTAGTGACAATTTCCCTGCCCACTTGTACCACTGATCCGCATCCCATTGGCTAACCCCACCACACAGCATTCTCAAGGCGGAATAAATATCACGATGTAATTATTTACTTGCGTTTACATAGGGGTCACTTATGAAAAGGCCTTTTGCTTGGGGTTCCATAATGTATGAGGAATATTGTTGCAGCCAAAAGAGCAGGACTAAAATATTTACAAACCATACAAATATTTAAAATATTTACAAAATACTATGCTATTTACAAATATACAAACTATATCGGGTTCCTTCATCAGCTGACATTACAATGAAACATCAAATGATGCCGAATTATTGGCGTGAGGTTCTAAAAAGAGTTGTTGCGACTGTGAAACTGTTAGCTTCATTAGGGTTGGGATTTCGAGGGCAGATAGTAGTGCAGGAAATTGAGTTGCTTAGAATACTTAGCTAATTTTGATATATTTTTGAAAACTCACTTAGGAACTTATGGTAAATGTGGTAAAGGACAGGTGAATTATCTTTCTAATACTACGTGTGACGAATTCATACATTTAATGGCCGCTAACATAAGAAATACAATTATTAATGAAATCAAACAGGCTAAATACTTTTCACTTATTGTTGACTACTCCCGACATAAGTCACACAGATCAATTATCATACGATATTTATATAAAGAAAATAAAATTCAGGAACGTTTCTTGTCTTTCCTACATACTGAAAAGCATGATGGCTACTTGGAAAATATTATAACTTCAAAATTAACGGAATATGGTTTAAATATCCAAAACTGTCGAGGACAATCTTACGACAATGTAGCCAACATGTCCGGGATATACAACGGGTTACAGCGAAGATTAAGAGCCATAGTAAAACTGTATTTTTGTCCCTTGTGCGGCTCATGGCCTAAATTTAGTGGGAAATTCTGCTGCAGAAGCTTGTCCAAAAGCACTCCATTTCTTCGATTTTATTCAAATTTATTTGTATTTGTCTCTTCTACAAAGAGATGGGATATTTTAATGAAAGCAACTACAAAAGGAAATGTAACATTAAAAAAAAATTGTAGAGCAGATGCAATTTTAGCTGTTAAGATGAATTTTTTGGCCATAAAAGAATCTTTATTTAAAATTTTTGAAGATTGTAATGAAAAACCTGTAACAAAATTAGAAGCAAAAAAGCTATATGAAACTTTGAAGCAATACTTTTCATATGGAATGCAATTCTACAAAGATTGAATGCAACTAGTAAAAGTCTTCAAAATAAAAATTGATTTACATAATGCCGTAAATCTTTTAAAATCGTTATCTTTGTACATATCAGAAGACATTCGAAACAATGAATTTTTTGTTACTATAGAGTCCATGTTTTGCATTAACAAACAATACAAATGAGTCAGACAAAGGGAGAAAACGCAAAATAAAATTACATTTTGATGAGAAAAGGGGATGGAAATGAGGATGTGCAATTGGCAGGCAAACAAGGATTTATAGTGAATTGTTTGAATGTTATCTGCGATCAGTTGGTATCAGACATTCAAAGACGTGTTGAGGCTTATCAAAATATTTTAAATTATTTTGCCATATTAATAAATATCAACTTAAAAGAAATTTCGCCAAATGAGTACGATGAATGTATTTTAAACTTAATAAATACGTATTCAAACGACATAGACGTAAGTATTTTTAAGGAAGAACTTACCCACTTTGTACATTTTACAAAAAATAAATTTAAATTCTCCTTTATTAATGTATAAAGCGATTCAAGAAGGGCTAGTTTCTACGTTTCCTAATGTGGACATAATTTTAAAAATATATTTAACCATACCTGTTTCTAACGCATCGGCAGAGCGTTCTTTCAATGTACTTAAAATAATTAAAAATTACATTAGAAATTCTTTAGGCCAAGAAAAATTATGCAATTTTCAATATTATGCATTTAAAATGACATTACTAGTGGAGTTGATTATAATGAGCTGATTGATAATTTTGCAGCTCAAAAAGCACGGAAAGTGAACATATAATAATGTTCTTAAAATTTTCATTCTAATTACGACTTTTATTAGGTAATTTGTTATGTTCTGTTAAGAATTATTTTTAATTTATAGAAAGTTTGTTTTGTTATATTAAATATATATTATTCTAATTGTCGTTTAATTAATCTAGTTTATTTAATGCAATAAAAGTACTTAAATACTAATTGAGTTCATTTATGACCTTTTCTTGTGGATTATACTTAATCTATATATAAAAGTTCTTTATAAATGTCTTGCATGTAATTTTGTTTTATTTTTAATAAAATTATATCTACAATTATTATTATTTAGCTTTTTGCATGGGTAAGAGTATACTGGAGGCGTGGGATATCCCCCGAAGAAAAATTCAACACTATACATGGGGCTCCCAAATTCAAATTTGCCCGGGGTCCCATGAAGCCATAACGCGCCGCTGGCTATCTCGTTGTGAAGGCAACCACAATTAAAACGATGTCTTCTACGCTACTTACGTAGTTCAAATTTATGGGTTAACTATGGTGTATTTACACCGATACTATATAGTTAATTACCAAAACCCATAAGAATTATGCCTAGTGCATTTGCATGGGTCAATGCATGATGCGTCATCCCTGGACCTTGAAGTGTAGGACTGACTTGGTTGGTACCACCTGTTAATTTTCAGATGTAACATCTATTGAGTGAACGTTTAGATCAGTTTCACAGAACAGAAATCGTTTCTAACCGAGAAGTACTTGTTTTACTTGTTAACAGGAGAGATTGCTTCTACAGGGATGGGATACACTTAAATAGAAAGGGTGCAAGAATATTTGCTGATGCTATCGAGGCAGTGTTAGGTGGGTCGGAAAACTGCTAGTTTGGGGGGAGACAAAGACCAATAGATTGACAGTAGCCACTGGCAGAGGTGAAAGAGATTCTTGCACTGCTTCTATTAGAATGAGCAGAAACCTGAAAAACAAGATGCATGGTATTTCAGAGACTGCTGGGAGCCATTGCGGTACAAATAAACACATGGGTTGTGTTAGGGTAGCTAAGAATAGAAACAGGTGCAGGTATACTTGCGTGTACACCAATGCTAGGAGTTTAGTAAATAAATTTGATGAATTTGAGGTATTGCTCAAAACATCAAAGGCAGATATTGTTGGGATATCAGAGACGTGGTGTCACACAGATATAAGGGATGCAGAACTGCAATTTGGGGAGTACAACGTCTACAGAAAGGATAGACAGGATAGGAAGGGGGGAGGGGTTATGCTATTAGTTAAGAAACACATAAAAACCAAGGAAGTGAAGCCAGTCGACATCGCTGGACAGTGCAGTGTTGAGTCAGTTTGGTGTGACATAAGCATTGGGAGATCAAAATTGAGAGTAGGAGTGTGCTATAGGCCTAATGCCTCTGATGAGTATAATAAGGAACTGTACAGGGAAATAGAGTGGGCCAGTTAATCACAGAGTCTTATAATGGGAGATTTTAATTTCCCAGATATTGACTGGAATTTGGGGGCTGGTTACTCACACACTAGCATGGCTTTTGTGGATTTATTGGATGATTGTTTTCTACATCAGCATGTTCAGGAGGCAACTAGAGGGAGTAATACTCTTGATTTGATTATCAGCAGTGATTCTTCATGCATTAAGAATCTGCAGATAAATGAACCACTAGGTGGCAGTGATCACAGTGTGCTGAAGTGGGATTTACTCAAAGAGGTAACTACCATTAGGGGTAAAGGGAAGGGGTATTGCTTCCGTAAGGGCGACTACGATGGACTGAGACAGTATTTAAAAATTCTATACAGTGGGACCAACTGATGATGTTACCAACAGCAAATTCAAAATGGGAAGCATTCAAAGAACATATCTTGGAAGCTACTAGGCTTTACATACCAACTAAGAAATATTGTTCAAGGTTTAGGCCAAAATGGATGTCAGATGAACTAATGAGGCATATGGCAGAGAAGAAAAATGCATGGGATACTTACAAATTAACACATGACACAGAAGCCTATGATAGATACAAGTTGATACGCAACCAAGTTACAAAGGAGGTTAGGCAGGTGAAGGCAGATTACGAGAAATCCTTGGCAAGGGATGCAAAAAAAAACAGCAAAGAGTTCTTTACTTATGTAAACTCTAGAAGGAAGGGGGTGAATCAGATTGGTCCACTTGATATTGATGGGTCAACTGTTGATGATCCTGCTCAGGTAGCTAACAAACTAAATGAATATTTTGCATCGACATTCACACATGAGGAGTTATTCAGCAAGGGGAATGCCAGAGGTGTATTCAACTCTAGCAGTAAGCTACAGAATCTTGAAATAACTGGGAGTAAAGTGGAGGAGAAACTGTCGAAGATAAACACAAGAAAGGCACCCGGGGTGGATGGGATCTATCCAGTTATATTAAAGGAGGCAGCAAAGGAAATAAGCAAACCCTTAGCCATAATTATGAGAGCTTCCTTGGACTCAGGGGAGGTACCCATAGACTGGAAATGTGCAAATGTGACCCCAATTCACAAAGGAGGATCAAAGGCTGACACAAGTAACTATAGACCTGTGAGCTTAACTTCTGTTCCAGGAAAATTAATGGAGGCACTGGTTAAAGAAGCACTGCAGGATCATTTAGACAAGACTTCAGTTATAGCTCAGACACAGCATGGTTTTGTTAAGGGGAAGTCTTGCCTGACCAACTTGATTGGATACTATGATGCAGTCACAAAAGAACTGGATGCAGGGAATAACTTTGATATTATATACTTGGATCTTAGAAAGGCTTTTGATACTGTTGCACATGGAAGACTGCTACACAAATTGGAGCAGTGTGACATTGGAGGCAAATTGCTGCTATGGATAAAGGGGTGGTTGAGTGGGAGAAGACAGAGTGGTAATCAATGGACACTGCTCATCGTGGACTAATGTTATTAGTGGAGTCTCTCAGGGCTCAGTGTTGGGTCCATTGTTTTCTGTATTTATAAATGATATTGATGATGGTATATCAAGCTTAATGTCCAAGTTTGCAGATGATACAAAGGTTGGCAGGGTTGTCAAGTACACTACTGACACTACACTGCTGCAACAGAATCTGGAAAGGTTGAGCAGATGGGCTGAGAGGTGGCAAATGAAGTTTAACATTGACAAATGTAAAGTACTACACATGGGAAACAGCAACCCCAGGGCAACGTATCAACTCTGTGGTACTACACTGACAGTGGTAGAGAATGAAAGGGACTTGGGGGTGATTGTGCAGGCAGATATGAAGTTCTCTGAGCAGTGCAGACGGGCTGCAAGAGTAGCTCATGGAGTATTGTCAATGATATACAGGAATTTTTCCAGCAGGGATAAGGAGGTGATTATTCCATTGTATAAGGCAATGGTCAGGCCACACCTAGAGTACTGTATACAGGTCTGGAGGCCTCATTTCAAGAAGGATGTAGAGCTGCTGGAACGAGTACAGAGAAGGGCAACAAGATTAGTGAATGGAACAAAGGGGTGCTCTTACGAGGAAAGGCTTAAGTTTTGCAAATTACAGTGTCTGGAGACTAGGCACCAGCGAGGTGATCTGATAGAGGTGTATAAAGCCTTGAATGGTTTAAGCATGCTCAATGCTGATGGGATTCTTCCTCTAGCTCAGAAAAATCACCTGAGAGGGCATAAATTCAAATTGAGGAAAGACAGATGTAGGATAGACGTGCGGAAATTTGCCTTTAGCCAGCGGGTGGTTGGTTGGTGGAACAGACTGCCATCCCTTGTGGTGGAGGTTGATAGCCTAAATAAGTTTAAGGCTCAGCTGGACAGGTATTTTGAACGAACTGAGGGGTGAAGTGGAAGTGGTTTTGTTTTTTTTGGCTGATGCTGCATAAGCTTGCTTTCTTGCATCAAATGCCACTACTAATGCTAAGTATTTGCGTTTTTAAATCTACATGGAACTTTTCAAGAAGCTATCAATGTAATACCATTTAACATTTTATAGTTGGAAAATACGCTTAAGTCTTTTCTTTTTGTGGCTGTTCCCGAAATATATATATATATATATATGTTATGTGAGGTAAAAGTTAAGTAAAAGTAATAAAATTGCCGTACATTATTGCCGTACTACTGGCTGATGATTTTATTTAAATATCATATTTATTTTAATTATCAGATATATATATATATATATATATATATATATATATACATACATATATATATATATACATACACACATTTTTGCCATTTCAATAATTTAAGATGACATTTTATTTCATATTTACCTTCCTGGTATACACAGATGTCATTAATTATTAACTGTCCTAAACGAATCGATTATACGATATTCTGCATAAGTGATTCCACTATATTACTAGCGGAAGTCTTAAAATCTTGTGTGTGGGAAGGGGGCGAAACTTCAAAAACGGATTTAAATACGAAATAAAATAAATCTCGGCAATACAATACTAATAATAAATAAATTTTCTGTTTACAAGAACTCCGGAAAGTCAGGAGTTCACAAGACAGAATACAAGAAACGGCATCTTATTTAGCAATCACGCAGCTTGAACCACGGTCACCGAAAGTGCTTGTATTTATGCACCCTGGCGCTTGGCTATTATTCGACTACGGTGGCTTTAAATCATAGAAAAATAACTTAGAAATAATAAAATTGACAATGGCATTGTAATTTTGAACTTGAACTATTAAAACACGTATTTTATCACAATACTAATCAGTAACCATTTAAAGAAATTCGCGTTTCGGAAAGCTCAAAGAACTGACTACAAAATACAGAATTTACAGTACATTCAAGTGACCGTTTCTCCCTTGTAGAAACATGACCTTGATTTTAATTCGTTTAATGGTCATAGGCGCGCACGCCTGCCTGACATATTTTGTCTGAAACTGGCAGCTAATATTTTATCTCAAGTAGTAGAATATCGAATTACGCTTTCTATGCTTTTTTTTTTTTTTTTTCGTCTTTTAACTTCTTGGATTACAGAACAATAACCTTCATTCTTTTAAAAACTAAGGTGCAGCTTGCGCTAAATAACAAAGCTGGACCAATTCCTTCGCGTGTGTAGTTAGCAGAATTAAACAACAATTTGATTGGACAGTCTTCCTTCAGTGTATGCCTTTTTTTTTTTTTTTGATAGTTGTTGGCGCATCGGCTTCTGTGGCCATAATGCAACCTCCCAAGGTTTTTGCAGTACTTTGATCCAAGCCCAAGGCGGGATTCGAACCCGCGACCTTTGGGTTGCCAGGCAGGCACTTTACCCACCCGGCTAGCATCACTGTATGCACTACATATTAAAAACATACTCCAATACTGACCTGAAAGAATGTTGCTGAAATAAAAAAATAAAAACAACTTACACGATGAGTATAAATCACAAAGTGGAATTAAAAGGTACTTGCTTAAGACTAGAAAGACACGAATTTATCATTCAAATTCCGATATTTATTGATGTTAATTTTAATTGGTAAAATTTTTACATAGATATTTCTCACAAAGAGATATACTCTATGCCATTTATTCAAAAAACAATTTTCCTTATCAGTTTTCCAACAATGCCATGTGAGCTGCCTCGAGTCTTATTCGGCCAATTTAAATTATCCATTCAGTTTTCACATATATATATATATATACACACATATATATATGTGTGTATATGTATATATATATATATATATATATATCCATTCAGTTCACACACACATATATATATATATATATATATATATATATACATACACACACACACAATATAAAAATTGTGTGTGTGTGTGTGCGTGCGCGTGTAATGAGTATAAAAATGGTGTGAAAAGGTAACGGGGAGATCAAAATAAAAGTATGACATTTGCACCTGAGCGCGCAAAGCATACAAAAGTTAATATACAGTATGTGGGATAGTCAGGGGTTCAAGCCCCTGACTGCTGAATACGGTCGATCTGCCAACCCGCACAGGACCAGCGTGGCAGATTATGGTCCATTTCCCTCAAACATGAATGGTTGAGGAGGCTTTCATCCTGCAGTGGGTTGATAATGGCTGCAGTTTACCTTTATGTGGGATAAAATTAATAATTCTGTGGACAAGTGCGATGATGGATGCGTAAATTACACAAAATGCCAGAACTAATAGGACAGGTATAGTAGAAATTGAAGGCGTGAGAAAGATAGAATGTGAATATCCTATATGATATAATGAATTAAGCAAAATTATAGGCTGAATTGGATAGCCAATTAGAGAGAAACTGCGAAACAAAAATGATTAAATTAATATATGGAGTAACAGCGAACATCAGATAAGGATGGTAAATTTTGATTATAAGTTCAAGAAAGGGGTAGAGGAATTATAAAATTAAAATATCATGTTAGTTAAAATATAAATATTGATACCTGATCAGGTATTTCACATCAGGGGACTATCATCAATAACTGCGTTTCTCTACTTTTCTACTGCTTTAAATCCCCCATTCGCTCTCACTTAGTTTTATTCTTAAATTTGTTTTTCTTCCATAGATATGGACAAGTTCAAAGAAAGTGACAATATCGATGACGAGAGAAGGAAAATGAGGACAATGAGATATTAAACCTTCTAAACATGAAGAAAATATTCCTGAAAATACAAGTTATGTTAAAACAAATTGGACATTTTTTAAAATTAATATTAATAAGATTCTTTATTAACATAAATTGTATACAACTGATTCCTTACACAGAAAGCCAGAGGAATCTTACAATATGTTGTTTATACAAGTGATTTTTTTATTAGAAAAAAAAAATCCCTAATAATAATAATAAATAACAAACAAAAACAATAATCAAAATGTGTGTGTGTGTGTTATGGGGGTTTATCGGCGCATAAGCTGCTGTGGCTATAATGCGCCTATTCACATGAAAATGCTAAACACAAAATTTAAGCATAGCTAAAAACATAATTTAGGCTAACAGCTTGGTTGCGTTTACAGAGATATTTTAGAATTTATTATAAAGTCCAATTATTTTCAGATAAGAGAAAAACTCATTGATGTTTGCATCATCTCCAATAATATGTTGCAATGTCATTGGTTCTCGTAGATTTCTCAGGGAACACAGGACGGATGTTCTGTCCTGTTGATATTGAGGGCAGTCAATCAGAATATGTTTGACTTAAATTTTCTGAACAGTATGGACATTGAGGAGGATCTTCGCCTCTGAGCAGATGGAGGTGCGTCAGATATGTGTGTCCAATACGTGCCCGTGCAAGAACCACTTCTTCTCTTCGCACTGTTTTGGTGCTAGAGCGCCAATGCTTTGGATCCTGTTTCAACTGATAGTTTATTATTCTTTTGTGTGTGCCATAGCTCTTTCCACTTCGCGAAACCTGCTGTTCGTATGATGTGACAGTAGTCAGAGGCTGGAACCGGACTGGAGGTTAAATCAAAGGTTGACGGATTTTTAGCATTTTCATCAGCAAGTTCGTTACCCTTTATCCCCGAATGTGCTGGGATCCAGCAAAAGGTCACTGATGACGTTCTTCAATTTGTAATAGGAGTCTTCCGATTTGATTTAACACAGGATGAGCCTTGTAGGAGGAGTTTTGCATTGCAGTTATTGAGCTGAGAGAGTCTGTATATACAACATATTTTACAGATGGGTTGAGATTCAGGTTTTCTAAAGCTAATTTTATTGCATGAAGTTCTGCGGAGAAGCTGCTGTACTCAGGTGGAAGGGCAGCTGAGATGATAGTAGAGGGAAATACTGCCGCTGCTCCAACGGCTGAATGTGATTTGGAGCCATCAGTATATATGGGCAAAAAATCAACGTATTTCTGAATATGGCTTGCATGGAGTTGTTTCATATTGAGTGTTGGTAGACGATTCTTTCCCCATTTGTCAAGATAAGTATCCAAATATAACTGAGGAGGCGGAGTCCATGGCGGTTGGGAGTAATTCATTAAATGTTGCCTGTTGAAAATTTGAACATTCCAACTCTGCATTAACTCAATGAGGCGTAAGCCTGCCGGTATTATTTTACTGGGTTTATTTCTATAGAGGTTTTGAAGTGGTGGATTAAAGAGGTATGGCTGAACAGGATGATGACCACAATTTTGTATTCGGGCTGCATACTTTAGAAGCAGCGTTTTTCTGCGGAGGTGAAGGGGGGGGGGCTCATCAGCTTCAATGTACAAACTATGAGTAGGAGATGTCCTGAAAATATAATCAAAATGTAAAAATGAAATAGTAATTAAAACGAAAAGGGGCTACAAGTTGAGCAGAACATGAAATGACAGCGGCTAACTAAGATCGGCACTTACATAACTGTCCTTTACAAACGGAAAGATGGGACAAGATGCCATCGGTATGCCTTGTCTATAATCCACAGGTCGATGTGGATATTGAGCGAGTTGAGTATCCGGAGTCACATTTGGGACTCCAGAGGTTACTTTAAATTCCGTAACCTCTGGAGCCTTGAGCGCAAGGATGTTTTTTTTTTGGTTTTTAGGGGCATTAACAACTAAGGCTATATTGCTCCGGGGATATGCGGTGGTCATTTCCTGACCTTTCCGCATCCTCCGTATTTGGTGGTCACGGGCTCTAACCCCGGTCTAATCAAAAAGCGTGTACTACGTACTGCTGCTCCTGCCCACCTGGCTACGGAGGTGCCTGAGCACAAGGGGGTACTGCGGAGTTGACTGCCTGGCAAAAGGCCTACCAACCGTGTTCCAGATGTTGATGTGATCATGCTTAGCTCAGCACAGATGAAGGAATGCCATTATTTTTAGCACATGGGCTCTGTGAGCTGTGGGGGTGTATTGCAGGTTGGAGCAGACTGCAGATTTAATGACGTGTAGATCTGGTGCGACCACAAGTTGGCCCACTTCAGCACCCAGAATTCGAGGCCCCATAATTTCCTGAGGCTGGTGGGTGATGACGCCGACCAAACTTCCACGGCATAGGAGAGCACACTACAGAAGTAAGTTGCAAGGTATTTCCTGATTATTTGCTTATTGTGCGTTTTGCACAGAGCTGTTTTCATTCCCCAGAAGGTTCTCAGGGCTTTCGAATACTGTACTGAGCTTGTATTTGTTTTTTATAGGTGAGGTTGGCATCAAGGATTACTCCTAGGAATTTGACACTGTCTGTGGGAGTCAGAACATTTCCTGCCCATTCCGGACATAGAGGAGATGCAGTATCAGCAAAATTCATCCGACTTGGCATAAAGATGAGGTAGTTTGACTTCTCTGGATTTACTGACAGACCAAAAAATGTTGTATACTTACAGAATGTATTTAGGTAGCTGTTCACAGATTCAGAGGTTTGTCTTTCTTGTGAGTCACCAACACGGCGTTGGAATGGCAAGTAGCATACAATATCATCAGCATGCGATAGGAACGCTGGAATTTGATCCATTAGTGGAACGAATATTGTTGCAAATAGCAAGGCTGAGAGAGAACCACCTTGTGGGATCCCTACCTCGACGCTTTTAGAGACTAATGCCATTGCCTGTGAAGAAGCATTCTCCAAGATAGCAGATTGAGGATCTCGAGCATATTTCCGGATATCACGTAGAATCTTTCAAGTAAGGCAAGCATGGGTGTGATTTGGACTGAGTCGAACACAGATTATGTCCAGAAAAATGAAGAAAGAACTTCGTTGTCATTCCAGGTGTGAAGTATTTTCTGTGATAAGGACTGCAGGCAGGTTACAGTAGATCTACTGTATTAGGCATGGCATAATGGGTATGTTCGGGACATCACAAGTGCTACATCGTTATAGATGCACTTCAGGAAGGGAGAGAATTGATATTGGCCTGAAGTCAGTCGGTGTTTTCGCATGCGGCTTCTTTGCAACTGTCACAATGCTTGAAGGCAGCTGTGCATATTTGAGTACTTTGTTGTAGAGTTGAGTGAGCTCTTTGCTGATGAAATAAGAAGCAATTTTTAGACTAAAAAGAGGTATTGCGACAATTCCTGTGGTGGACTTGTCAGGTAGTAATTTTATTATTTTTATTAACTATTCTTCAGAAATTTCTGTATTACTAGGAGGTGAAGAAACGTTAAGCGCTTCGTTCCAAGGATATGCTTCGGACACACACGGTGATCTCGCATAAAACGCAGCACATGCTCACACTATTCCTGGACATCTAAAGACAGAGTGGTGTAATTATGACTTGTGTACCACACACGTTTTCCCCTTGATAGCCGGCCGTTCATGAAATTGTCAACAGCTGATTGTTTATTCTTCTGGAAATCTATCCTTGCTTTGGAAAATTTGGCATATGAGTATTGTGAAGGAGACTTCTTGTAGGAGGCATGGGCTGCTTATTTTTCCCTAAAGGCCTTAGCCAGGATGTCATTCTATCATGGCTTTGAGTGGGGACTAAGGATGCACGTTTTGGACATTCCAGACCTTGCAATGAATTCCATCCATCTCGAAAGCCAGTAGGCAGCCTCATTGATGTTAAGCTCAGCCAATATGTTCCATGGGTAAAGTTGGAAAAGGGTAATAACTTTTCCAATGTTGATTTATTTTGCATTGTATACTCTCTTGACAGTGTTTGTAGTTTGTACTTGCGTATGTTTATCCTCAGGTGCCTGCAGTGATATCATAGCAGCGATCGGACGGGAGGAAGTTCTCAGTTATGGTCAGGGTTTCCTTTACTGAACAGTTTGACAGGATGCGCTGCAGGGTGGAATCGCCATGTGAGGGAGGAACATGAATAAGACCAATGCCCATTTCCGACACGTTCAATGACAGTGTATCTAGGAGCTTCTTTGGGGCTGGCAGTGGAAGGCTCCGAGGATGAGTTTTTCCCGGTGATTGATTGTGGATGACGGCCATGATCTCAGATTAAGGACAGAATCCTCAGAAACCGGTGGAGGGAAATAAACGGCACACACAGAGATCGACAAACTAGCAATTCGGTAGATTCCAAGAACTGCTTCTATGTCACCTCCTGGATAACTGGATGCCTTAATTAGGCAGAGTGAACTCCTTTGACAGATTACTACGCCGCCACCTAGTCCCCCAATTCTATTAGTAGCCAGCGTGTGATACCCAAGATTTGAGGTGAAGGTAGCAATCTCCATTTCATCTCTGAGCCAGGATTCAATCAGAATGACAAAGTCGTACTATGCGCAGGAAAGCAAATCAAGTAGGCCATCTAGTTTGTTTTTGACACTCCTGTGTTTTGTAGAAAACATCGGATATTTACCTTAACAGAAGGTTGTAATATGATGAGACTCTCCAAACAGTATCTGCTTTTCATATAATGATCTGAAATCTCGTCCAGGGACCGATGTCGCGTTCGATGTGTCCTGTTGCTGGATATTCTAATTGGAATGCGACCAGTCTGATGTTCGCTCGTCATCCACGAATTGCACCCGCTCCCAGATATAATTTGGGAGACTCCGCTAAAGAGGACAGGTAGCTATGCTGGCGTAATTATGCATTGTTGTGGAATGGGATTCGTGCTTGATGAGTTCTTAGCCTTCAGTCTCCTATAGTATGGCATTCGGCACTGAGGTATTGTTGGTAATTGTGCCCATCAATCTGAATCCCGAAGGAGGCATAAGAGGGATGCCTGGTATTGATTTGAAAGGCTTACCAGGTATGCCTAGTTCCTTCAATAGTGCCTCTATTTCTTCAACTTTTGTCAACGGATCCAGCCTGCCAATGAAAATATTTGCATGAGTATTGCTGGTCGCTTGGCGATTTCGTATTCTGAGGCTAGTATTAACTATTCTTACTTGTCATGGATAAAGGGATGGTTGAATGGGAGAAGACAGAGCAGAATAATTACTTGTCACCCATTGATCCTCGTTTGTGAATTGGGATCACATTTGCACATCTCCAGTCCGTGGGTACCTCCCCTGAGTCCAAAGAAGCTGTCATAATTATGGCTAAGGGGTTGCTTACTTCCGTTGCTGCCTCCTTTAATATAACTGGATAGATCCCATCCACCCTGGGTGCCTTTATGTTTATCTTCAACAATCTCCTCCACTTTCCTGTCAGTTATTGCAAAATAATCTAGCTCACTGACAGAGTTTAATTCACCTCTGGCATTCTCCTCCCTGAATAACTCCCCATGTGTGAATGTAGATGCAAAATACTCAGTTTGTTAGCCACCTGAGCAGGATCATCAACAGTTGAACTATCAATATCCGGTGGACCAATCTGATTCATCCCTCTCCTTCTAGAGTTTACATAGGTACAGAACTGTTGTTTTTCTTTGCATCCTTTGCCAAAGATCTCTCATAATCTACCCTTTCCTGCCTAATCTCCTCTGTGACTTGATTACAGACCAGCTTATATCTATCATAGGCTTCTGTGTCACCCATTAATTTATATGTATCCCATGCATTTTTGTTCTCTGCCACATGTCTCATCTGACATACATTTAGGCCTAAACCTTGAACAATATTTCTTAGTTGGTATGTAAAGCCTAGTAGCTTCCACGATAAATTCTTTGAATGCTTCCCATTTTGAATTTGCTGTTGGTAACATCAGTTGGTCCCACCATATAGAATTTAAATAATGTCTCAGATCCCCGTAGTCACCTATACAAAAGCAAAAACCCTTACCTTTACCCTTGATGGTAGTTACCTCTTTCAGTAAATCCCACTTCAGTACACTGTAATCACTGCCACCCAGTGGTTCCTTTATCTGTAGATTCTTAATGCACGAAGAATCACTACTGACAATCAGATCAAGAGTATTACTCCCTCTAGTTGCCTCCCGAACATATGCTGATGTAGAAAACAATCATCCAATAAATCCACAAAAGCTTTGCTAGTGTGTGAGTGACCAACCCACAAATTCCAGTCAATATCTGGGAAATTAAAATCCCCCATTATAAGATTCTGATTTACTGGCCCACTATTTCCCTGTACAGTTTATTATTATACTCAGAGTCATTAAGCATATAACACACTCCTCATCTCAATTTTGATCTCCCAATGCTTATTTCACACCAAACTGACTCGACACTGCATTGTCCAGTGATGTCGACTGGCTTCACTTCCTTGGATTTTGTTTCTTAACTAATAGCACAACCCCTCCCCTCCCTTCCTATCCTGTCTATCCTTCCCATACATATTGTACTCCCCAAATTCCAGTTCTGTATTCCTTATATCTGTGTGACACCACGTCTCTGATATCCCAACAATATCTGCCTTTGAAGTTTTGAGCAATATCTCAAATTCATCAAATTTGATTACCAAGCTCCTAGCATTGGTGTATACACAAGTATACATGCTCCTGTTCCTATTCTTAGCTATCCTAACACAACCAATGTGTTTACTTGTACCACAATGACTCCCAGCAGTCTCTGAAATAATCTGCATCTTGTTTTCCAGGCTGCTGCTCTTTCCAATTGAAGCAGTGCAAGAATCACTTTCACTTCTGCCAGTGGCTACTGTCAATCTATTAGTCCTTGTATCCCCCCAAACTAGCAGTTTTCCAACCCACCTATCACTGCCTCAATAGCACCAGAAAATATTCTTGCACCCTTTCTATTTAAGTGTATCCGATCCCTGTAGAAGCAGTCTCTCCTGTTAACAAGTACACACCAGGCTGAAAAAAAAATTCTATTCCTTGAACCTTGCAAAATCTTTCCAGGGCCGAATTGATCAACAACGCTCTCATCATATACTCCCTATTATCGTGTCTGGGCAGAATTGCAGACACTTGCAAAAAAACAAATGCTCCCATTTCACCCCTCTGTTTGTTCCAAATACTTGTCCATATCAGCCTTAAATTTATTTAGGCTATCAACCTCCAGAACAAAGGTTGGAAGTCTGTTCCACCAACCAACCACCCGCTGGCTAAAGGCAAACTTCCGCACATCTATCCTACATATACCACCGCACATATACCTCTACTAATGCTAAATGAGGTGCAGCAGAAGAATTTGACAGAATACGGTAAAGACATTTTGAATCACAGAAGATCAAATATATGAAATTGTAAAATCTTTGACACGGAATATTAGAGTGGACATGTTCAAGGAGCACCTTTGAAGCAAAAGGAATCATAGAGAAAATAATTAGGAGAACTGAGATGAACAGTGTGTGACGCAACCAATAATTGGGATTCAATCAGAAAAAAAAAAGTGACACTTAGACTGTAGGTAGAAATGAACACCATTGGCATTCGAACTTAGACATGTATATTTGTGAAAAGAAAGGCTAAGTGTTTGGGAGGTTTAGATATTTTCATAGAAGTATTTTCTATTCGCTTGACTACTCAACAATGCATTCAGTAAATAAAGCAAATAGGGAGAGAGAGGTCCGTGTATGAATAAAATTTTGGATATGGCATATACATAGCAAAAAAATATACCCCACCCTTAACATAACATTGCCTTGACAATACCCCCCCCCCCCCAACATACACACTACTCTGGCTACCTCCAGTTACTAGCTCTCAGTGTACAGGCAACAACATTATAAACCAGCTTGATCCAGATGCCTCCTTACTATTAAGATCACTCTTGTCTATCTAGTGGCCAGCCTGCAAAAACCACTTTAGAGCTAGACCCACGAAATGCAATGAAGATTGGATTTTACTGTGATACCCATCATAACCTCAAAGGCATCAATCTTACTGCATGGTGGAAGAGATGGGAGTTGTCTTGTTCTTTTAGGTGTTTTTGCAGCCAGCAAGATTTAAAACTACCTGGTTAATGCAATAGTTTTATTGCTTATAGCAGAGGGGAAAAAAAAAAAAAAAACACTTTGCCTATGCTACAACTTTGCCTGCTATTGCACAGCTTTTGATAAATATACCATTTGCTTAAAAGATCAGACATTGCTATGAGCATAGACTTCTCAATCACCAGGTGGTCTCCAGTAACAATACTATGACAAAAACAGTTGCACAAAAGTTGCTCAACATGGGCTACCTTGTGATATACAAAGCCAGAGCTTAAATTATGAAATAGCTAATGTTATTGCAGCTTATTGAAATTATATGTAAGTGGCAGCACTATCTTCTTTTGTCTACTTCTGCAGCCAACAGAATTTGGAACTGCTTAGTTCAAACAGACACCATCACACATCTGCTAGTCACGCCCTCAAAACCAGTCAAACTTCTAGACCAGGGGTCACCAAACTTCTGTAAATAGCTAGACAGTAAATATTTTAGGCTTTGTGGGCCAAGAGGCAAAAATCAAGGATATTATGTACATACTTATGATAAGAGAAAACAAATTTCCACTAATTTTTTATTGATGAAATTCAAATATAATTATAATAATTCAGTACTATTTTTTGGAATGCAAGTCTACTAATGAGAAGAATGGAATTTTTTTTTAAAAATATTTTGCTTAATTGGGGTTCAAAATTAGTGTTCCCTATCATCAAAATCTATTGCAAATGTTCATTTGTTAATTAGCATTAGTAGAGGCATATAAGGCAAGAAAGCAAGCTTATAACAGCATCAACCAAAAAAAAAAAAAAAACACCCTTCCAATTTTATCCATCTGGACACTCCAAATGTCTGTCTAATAGGAGTGTGTTCAGCCTTAAATTTACTTAAACTATCAACTTCCACAACAACAGATGGAAGTCTCTTCCAGCAAATCAACTATTTGCTGGCTAAAGGCAAACTTCCACACATCTATTCAACTGTCCTTCCTCAATTTGAATCTATGCCCCCAAAGGTTCTTAATCTGAGTAAGCAGAAGAACCCTATTAGCATTAAGCCTGCAAGCCCACTCAAACCATTCAAGGTTTATACACAATCAGATCACCTTGCAGATGCCTAGTCTCTAAATTCTGCAATTTGCAGAACTTAAGCCTTTCTTCATAAGAGCACCCCTTTGTTCCTCTCAATCTTGTTGCCCTTCTCTGTACTCATTACAACAACTCTACATCCTTCCTAAAATGAGGGTTCCAGATCTGTATGCAAATGTTCATCTGTTAATTATCAAAATTCCCTGCTAGCAAAATTTCTATATATCATTGACAAGGCTCCACGACCTACTCTGGCAGCCCATCTGCACTGGTTCGGTTTTTTTTTTTTTTTTTTTTTTTTCAGGAGCATTAGCAACTAAGGCCATATTGCTCCGGGGATATGAGGTGGTCATTCCCTGAACTTTCCGCATCCTCCGTATTTGGTGGTTACGGGCTCGAACCCCAGTCTAATTAAGAAGCATTTGCTACGCACTGCTGCTCCTGCCCACCTGGCTAAGGAGGTGCCCTATCTGCACTGCTCAAAGAACATATGACTGCACAATTACCCCAGGTTCTTTTTATTCTCCACTTCCCTGAGTGTAGTACCACACCGTTGGTACATTTCTCTTGTGTTACTGCTACCCATATGCAGTACTTTACATTTGTCAATGTTAAACTTCAGTTGCCACTTCTCAGCCCATCTGCTTTACTTTTCTAGATCCTGTAGCATACTCTTTACTGTCATTCCACTTCAAGTGGCCTACAGGTCCCTGCTCGACCATCTTCAATTTTGTTGAAATTTGGTGCGGATGTTTAAACAGGTTTCAAATGAAGCTGTGCAAAAATTCAGTTCAAAATATAGTATGCTTGAGGCACCAGCACCTTTTTTGTGGAGGTCACTTGTGTTATGCAAAATAAATCACAAATTTTTCAAAGTTTTAAGTGTTACTGCTGCACAATGGTGAGAGGTAGTGCTCTGAAACTTTGTATACTTAGTTAACTTTTGGCAGAGAATGCAAAACTTTTGGTGTCCAGACTCAAAAACCTTCACATTTTTTTACAATGCTGTCTAAAACTAGCACCAAAAATTTGATGCAACAAATTTAAGCAAGACTTTTTAAACTCATAACTTTGAAATAAAAATCTCTGGTACCTTCTTCTTTGGACATTCCACTTATGAACTGCATGAATTCAGCCTAATTAAATATCAGCTCTTATACTTGTTTCTGGCTGAGATATTTTCCTTCAAAAATTGACTCAATTTGACCTATTTAAAGGGCAAATATCTTAATGTGGGACACATTTAATTCTCTCGTTTTTGCCACCACTGGAAAGAGCAGACTTTCAGCTACAAGGATCATGGTTTATCTGTTATGTGACTTTGCACTTAAGGCTTTAAAATTAAGCCTAAACATCAAGTAGTTTTATGTGCCTTATTGTTATTTTGTGATATCTTTTTTGTTGCAGAACATTTCCTTAATCCTGCCTAATGTTTAGACTAATCTAGAAATAGAGTATATTCTAGAATATTCTAGAAGAATACCCAAGGATTATAGAATATTCTTGAATTCCAAAAAAAAAAAACTGATGAACATTCTAGAACCATACAAAAAAAAAAGTATAAATAGCTGATATTTGAACCATGCTGTTATTGTGTTTTATCTTCATGCATTGTTTATTTTGTTCCTCTATTATTGTTTGACTGTAATAAAGTTAATTAAGTTTTCATTGCTTGCAGAAACATCCACTTATTAGTCAGCATGAAAGCCATGGAATCAGAAGATTTTGCTGGACATAAGCTGGACTCGTGCACCATCAGTCATATGGATAATTCTAAATATCATGTGCTATCCTATACACACAAAACTTGGTTAAAATTATTTAAAGAACAGCTGATAGGTCGACATTGTGGATTAAAACTGGGTGAAGATAATTTGTCTACATCACAAAGCTTTGCTTTTGACAAAATTTGAATTTTTGCAGCGTTCATGTTGCAATCTTTTCCCGAAGAAAAATATGGTGAAAAAAAGTTTACAACCAATTGATTTGCCAATGGCAGACTACCTGAAAGACCTAACAAAGGTAGACAGAAAACCAGGCTAGAAGCTGTGCCCATAATGCCAAAAAGAGACTAATAGCCAAAAAGCCACAAAAACAACTTCATCTGGAGCAGACCATGATGACAAAATGCATGTGACTGAAAGCTTGAACAGAGAACACAAGTTTGATAGCTATTGGTATTTCTCCTCTGAAAGTTCAGCGAATGGCTAAGAGAGACTCAAGGCTATGCCAAAAGCAGGCAAGTCAAGTACAAGATGTAATTGCCAGTAAAATTGCATCTATTGGTGACTTGGATCCAAATGACATTATGGAACCAAGTGCAAGTCAGTGTGGTAATTGCTTAGATTACAATAAGCTGCTGAAAGAAAAGTCGATGGAATCAAGTCATTCAGAAATATTTCAAATATTAACACTAGCTCCAATTAGTTGGTCTGTAAGGAAAACAATGGAAGAGCTTAGTGTCTCAGAAACAATGGTCAAGAAAGCAAGAAAACTTAAAGCAGAAGAAGGAATCATGGCCATACCTGGAAAAAAAGCAAGGAAAAAAGCTTTGAGCAAGTAAAGCAAAAAAAGGTGATGGAATTTTCTGAAGATGATGAATTTAGTCGGATATGCCCTGGAAAGAAAATTACATTTCCATTAGAAATGCAAATGCAACTACTACTCAGCAACTTGAAGGAAATGTTTATAACTTATCAAGATAGAAATGGATCTGACATTGGATTAAAACAGTCCAATGTCGTAAAACAGTCTGATTTGGAGTTAAAAGATTGTATGGTTCATCGGTGTGAAAAATGTCCAGGAACAGATGAATTTAAAAAGTTCTTATAGAATATTTTTGAAAACAATGAACCAGAAGATATTATTGAATTCAAGCAATGGATACACACTAAAAGAGATACACTGGACACAAAGCAATTAACAACATAAGATTTTATTGAAGGGTTGAGTACAAAGATATTTAACCTTTCCTGCCATCACTGCATTATCAGGTGGTAGATGACTTTCATCAATTGGTGAAATACCACCACTTTGCTTATTGGAGGCTTGAAGTGGCGAAACCATGTTTAGTCTCTAGAGCAAAGTTTCCGGCATCCCCCCTCCCCCCATACTTCTCTTTCAACCCATGCACGGTACTAAGCACTATAGGTTCTAACACCTCTCGTGTTTGGGGTTCACATAAAAAAAAAAAAAAAGTTGCTAAACATCAAAGCTACCATTTGAAGTCAAGAAAGGAAAGAATAACGACAGGTCATCTTGATGAATTTTGCAGAAAATTATTCATTTGTTGTGCAAGATACTGTTCAAGGGTTCCACTGGGAGAATAGCCAGGCTACATTGCATCCATTTCTCATTTATTACAAGGATGCTGAACTTCAGAATATAAGTTTCTGCATAATCAGTGACTGCCTTTGACATAACAATTGCAGTGCATGTTTTTCTAACCAACTTAATTAAATATTTGAAGAGTTTCATGACAGAAATCAGGCACATTTACTACTTCAGTGATGGTTCTGCAGCTCAATACAAGAATTTCAAGAATTTTATTAACTTATCATCATCAGAATGATTTTGATATCGGTGCTAAATGGAATTTTTTTAGCACAAGCCATGGCAAGTCACCATGTGATGAAATTGGTGGAACAGTAAAACAAATGGCAGCACGTGCAAGTCTCCAATACCCAATTGAAAACCAAATCCTGACACCAAGAAACGTGTTTGAATTTTGTGACAAGCATGTAACTGGAATAAAATTCTGTTTTGTTTCTAAAGAGGAAATTGAGCAAGTAAGGCTCAAACAGAGAAAAGATCTTCAAAAGGAAAGATTCATAGCCAGACTATTGCCAGAACAAGGGAAAAATCATCACTTCATTCCTATTGGTGCAAGACAGATTCATGTTTGCAGAGTATCAAACTACACACCATCATTTGTAGCTCATGTAGATCAGACTAGTGAAACCAATATCAATGTGCCAATTGTTAATTTACAACCTGGCCAATACATTGCCTGTATTTATGAAAATAATTGGTAGATCGGAAATATTTGTGAAATTTCATTTGAAGAACAACGATGTGCAGGCAGATATGAAGTTCTCTGAGCAGTGCAGACGGGCTGCAAGAGTAGCTCATGGAGTATTGTCAATGATATACAGGAATTTTTCCAGCAGGGATAAGGAGGTGATTATTCCATTGTATAAGGCAATGGTCAGGCCACACCTAGAGTACTGTATACAGGTCTGGAGGCCTCATTTCAAGAAGAATGTAGAGCTGCTGGAACGAGTACAGAGAAGGGCAACAAGATTAGTGAATGGAACAAAGGGGTGCTCTTACAAAGAAAGGCTTAAGTTTTGCAAATTACAGTGTCTGGAGACTAGGCACCAGCGAGGTGTATAAAGCCTTGAATGGTTTAAGCATGCTCAATGCTGATGGGATTCTTCCTCTAGCTCAGAAAAATCACCTGAGAGGGCATAAATTCAAATTGAGGAAAGACAGATGTAGGATAGACGTGCGGAAATTTGCCTTTAGCCAGTGGGTGGTTGGTTGGTGGAACAGACTTCCATCCCTTGTGGTGGAGGTTGATAGCCTAAATAAGTTTAAGGCTCAGCTGGACAGGTATTTTGAACGAACAGAGGGGTGAAGTGGAAGTGGTTTTTTTTTTTTTTTTTTGGCTGATGCTGCATAAGCTTGCTTTCTTGCATCAAATGCCTCTACTAATGCTAATGTATTGGTAAATTTCATGCATCCTCATGGATGCATGCTCACTCATTTCACTGGCCTGCTAGACAAGATTTCTGCTCGATTCCTGATCATAAAATTATTGCCAATCTTCCATCTCCAAAAACAACAAAGGGATGATAATATAGTTTGCCAGATTTGGTTTTTTTTTTTTTTTTTTTTTTTTAGGAGCATTAGCAACTAAGGCCATATTGCTCCGGGATATGCGGTGGTCATTCCCTGAATGACCTTTCCGCATCCTCCGTATTTGGTGGTGACGGGCTCGAACCCCGGTCTAATCAAGAAGCGTGTGCTACGCACTGCTGCTCCTTCCCACCTGGCTACGGAGGCGCCTCAGTTTGCCAGAAGTAGTAATATCAACCATCAATGAAAAATTCCAGTCCATTATGAAGCAGTGATTCAATATCTTCAACATTCACTTGCTATTTCAATTTGTATTATTTTAAATAAATTTTGTTGCAGTTATAACTTCTTTCAAGCTTATAAACCAATAGAACATCATCTTTATGTTTGGAATCCTGAATAAAGACCACTTTTCAGGCTTGGGAACTTGCACTAAAGAAACCCATACAATTCCTTTTCTTGCCATTTGCACCCCTATTGTAAAAAATACAGGTCTTTTTGTGCATTGGCAATACAGTAAACCCCCGCTATTCGCGGGGGTTACGTTCCTGAGAAATGCCGCAAATAACGAAAATGCGAATACTGAGTTATGGCTCCCATAGTAATAAAGGGGTTCCGTTCCAAAGTATAAAATATATAAGAAAAACTAGTCTAAAATTTTGTCAATGTTTGTATTATATGTACCTTCATAATATGACTATGTACACAGACAGCATATGGTGAAATGCAAGCATATGGCATTGAAATGAAAATAAGAAACAATTTAATATTAAATGTAATATTTATTAGAAATTTCAAAGAAATCTTTCAAACCAGCGCCTTTGCTAGCAAAAAAACTTATCCCGCCAGTGCTATCACCAGTTTCGCTAAAGTGTTGATGAAGGAGTTTTGCCTTTTCACGAATGATGAGTGAACTTAACGGAATTTTATTTTGAGTTCGGTCTTCTATCCACAGATTTAAAGCCTTTTCCATTTTTTTCTAATTTAACATCAAGAGTTACAGAGCAAATTTTTGAAGCAATTAGCGCGTTTTCACGGACACTACGGCGGATTTTTTCTTCCGATTTTTTGATTGATCGTACCGTTGACTCATTGATTTTATAATGTTTTGCCACTGAGGAGACACTTTCACCATTAGAAATTTTGTCTAACTCAATTTTACTCTCTAATGTCATCACCTTCTTTGATATTTTCAAATTTCCCTTGTTATTCATAGCAATATTTTTGTACGGGTTAGAAAGAACTTGTCCACAATAAAGTCACTTTCTTCCGTTATAACACTCCAAAAAAATCTGTTTTACACTGCAAAATGGTAGATTTATCACTTTTGGAAGCATATCAATTTATAAATTGATAAATTTATTCAATTTATAAGCATATAAATTAAACGCAAACGACAAAACCTTCCATGACAAGTGCATAACATATACTGAACAAGGAGTAGCGAGAAATATCCACGCTCGCGATTTTGTCATCCCCCCCCCACCCACTGAGCACTGTTTTGACCCGGAAAGATAATTTTAGCCACGCCCATGTTTTTTTAATGGCGGAAAATGTTCACGGTGCTTTAAAATTCACATTTTTCAAGTTTCATTTTATATTAAATCAGCGATTGCGAATACAGATACCGCAAATAGCGGGGGTTTACTGTACATCCTTTCTCCTTAAACAAAAAGGCAGAATAATTGCAGAAAATTTCACTCTTGTAAATGCAATAGTTCTGTCCTTATTGAGATGTGAAACTTCAAATAAGCATGCAAATATTATGTGGAAAATAAAATGTTTAAGGCCATTTTTTAGGCCTTAAGTAGCAAGACAAAACTGAAAACCATGATTCTTGTTGCTTAAAACCTGCTGTTTTAAATGGTGGCAAAAACAAGAGAATTTAAGGTGCCTCACATTAAGATATTTGCCCATAAAGATAGGTCAAATTTTGACTATCTTTGAAGGAAAATATGTCAGCCAGCAAACAAGTATAAGAGCTCATATTTAGTTAGGCTGACTTCATGCAGATGTTAAATGGAATGCCCAAAGATTTTTATTTCAAAGTTATGACTTTCAAAAGACTTGCTTAAATTTGTTGCGACAAATTTTTGGTGCCAGTTTTAGACCTCATTGTAAAAAAAGTGAAGGTTTTTGAGCCTGGACACCAAATTTTGCATTCTCTGCCAAAGGTTTGGGTATATCAAGTTTCAGAGCACTACCTCTCAATGTTGTGCAATAGTAACACTTAAAACTTTGAAAATTTTTTGTAATTTGCTCCACGTAACACAAGTGACCTCCACAAAAAAGGTGTTGGTGCCTCAAACATATTGTTTTGAACTCTTCGTAGACCTGTTTAAACATCTACACCAAGTTTCAACAAAATTGAAGATGGTCGAGGAGGGACTATCTTCACAATTAGGCCACGACCTGGAATCAACCATTAACAACCCTGCAAACCTTAGTATCATCTGCAAACTTGGACTTTAAACCTGATATACCTTCATTAATATCATTGATAAATACGCAAAACAACAATGGGCCCAGCATCGAACTCTGGGCGACTCCACTAATAACATTAGTCCATGTAGAGCAGTGTCTATTTATTACCACTCTCTGCTGTCCTTCCACTCAACCATCCCTTTATCCATTGTACCCATTTGCTGTTAATGCCATACCACTCCATTTTATACAGTCTTCCATGTGCAACACCAAATATGGAAGATGCGGAAAGGTCAGGGAATGACCTTTCCGCATCTTCCGTATTTGGTGGTCATGCTTCTGCCCACCTGGGTATTAGTTGGTATGAAAAGTAGTAAAAGCTTTCCTGAAATCCAAGTATATGATATCAATTATTTTTTGCACCCAGTTCCTTTGTGACCACATCATAGTATCCAATCAAATTGGTCAGACAAGACTTCCCCTTATCAGACCCATGCTGTGTCTGAACTATTACTGCAATGCTTCTTTAACCAGTCATTCCATTATTTTCCCTGGAACCGAAGTTAAACTAACAGGTCTATAATTATTTGTGTCACCCTTTGAACTCTCTTTGTGAATTGGGGATATATTTGCACATCTCCAGTCCATGGGGACCTCCCCTGAATCTAAGGATGCTCTCATAATTATGGCTAAGAGTTTGCTTACTTCGCTCGCTGCCTCCTTCAATATAACTGGATAGATTCCATCTGCCCCAGGTGCCTTTATGTTTAACTTCAACAATTTCTCCTCCACTTTGCTCTCCATTATTACATAATGATTTAGCTCCCTGTTAAGAGTTTAGTAAACTTCTGTCCTCCCCTTCCTTACAGAATTCCTCAACTGTGAATGTAGATGCAAAATATCCATTCAGTTTGTCAGCTATCTGAGCAGGATCATCAACATTTGAACAACCAACATCAAGTGGACCAATCTGATTCATCCCTTTCCTTCAAGAGATTAAATAAGTAGTCTTTCTTGTTTTTCTTGGCATCTTTTGCCAATTATTTCTCGTAATCAGCCTTCACGTACCTAACCTCCTTTGTGAGTTGATTACAGACTAGCTTATATTTGCCATAAGCTTCTGTGTCACCTGCTAATTTATATGCATCCTACACATTTTTCTTCTCTGCCACGAGCCTCAGTAGTTCATCTGAATTCCATTTAGGCCTAAATCTTTGAACAGTATTTCTTAGTTAGTATTGTTGTTATTTTGGTTTTTTAGGAGCATTAGCAACTAAGGCCATATCGCTCCGGGGATATGCGGTGGTCATTCCCCGACCTTTCCGCATCTTCCGTATTTGGTGGTCATGCTCCTGCCCACCTGGCTATTAGTTGGTATGAAAACCCTAGTAACTTCTAAGGTTAATTCCCTGGAGGCCTCCCATTTAGAATTCACTGTTTTTCACATAATCAGTGGATCTCACTGTATAGAATTCAAAATCATTTCGAAGGTTCGACTGCATAGCGAATTTTCTAAAGCCTGCATTAATTGCAACTACTCACTTATAAAGAATGGGTGGATTCACCTGAAAATTTGAATGTAGAATTTTCACTTTGCATTCATTATATTAACTTCAACAAAGGCCTTATAAATAAACTGTAAATGTTAGCAGGCAAAAAATAAAAAAAATAATAAAATAAATGTTATGAAATGAACCTTTAAGATAATATGTGTAAGGCAATGTTACGTGCAACTGACTTATTTCGAATGTTGTAGGATCAATTAGCTGTAAAAAGCTGGATGATCAATGAGAAAAGTTGCCATTGGTATGGGTCGTGATGCCTGAACGGTTATTCGAAGGGGCCTCCACTACTGTCTATCTAGGGGTATACCAGCAACTATCCTTGGACACTCCATCAATAACCTGTATGAAATCAGGCAGGAAAAGAAACAAATTGCCATTCTACTATTTCAGACTTGGCAGGACAGATGGACTGCTACCGACAAAGGCCCAATCACCAAGAAATTTATACCTTATGTGAATGCCATATTTCCCAAATCTCCAAATTGGTTCTCTCCTGGTCTTTATACCACCTACCTCATTATCGGACACGAATCAATAAACCATAAACTAACATCCATGGGAATCACTGATAACCCCTACTGTGCATGTGGTGAAATAGAACACTAGAACCATTTAGTATATACCTGTCAACACTATGAGGACCTCCACAGCATCATGTTTACTTGTATACAAGATAAACCTCAAAGAAATTAACTTATTCATCACAGAAGAAAACTACTATGAGTTTACCAAGTTTGCACAAGCCCTCTTCACAAGACTGAGCACTCTATTGCCAACACAAAATAGGAACAACCCAAACATCTGATCCTTACCTAACTGGCCAACCAATCTTAAGCTGGATAGGATCAGCTGGCGTACGGGCCACCTGATTCCTCAGTGGCAACTCATATGCAACTCGCTTGTCTTATTTATTGTCCTTCCCGAGTTCCCCTTTCAACTGATGGCACTTATTGCTCCATTGATAACCTGGAGGATGCCTTCGCCTACATATTTCTAGTTATACCCTAGTTTCTTGCGTACACTCTGTACTTTCCCTCAAGTTAGTACACTGGACTTGAACCTATTGGTAACTCTTTAGGAGGCTTCTGGATCAGCTAGTGTATAATCTTGCTACCTCTACTCTGCCAGTTAGTGACTGGAGGGAGGCCGAGTAGGGTGTATGCGGGGTGGGGGGGGCATTATCGAGACCACATTATGTCAAGGATCTGGTATATTCTTACCCTGTGTACATCATATGCAAAAATTTCACTACTTCATACAGCACATCCCCCAAACTCTTTCTCGCTATTGAATAAACCATGAATCGTCAAACTAATAGAGTAAGCTTATCTGTGAAAAGATCTAAACCTCCCAAACACTTCCTAGTTTGTTTAACAAATATACATGGTCTCAATTATAATCTCAACAATGTCCATTTCCACTTGCAGTCTGCCAAACTCCATGTACTTTTTCTGACAGAATCTCAGTTATCGGTTGATTCAACTACCGCTCATCTCAGTTGCCCAAATTATTCGCTGTACGATTCCTTTCCCATCCAAGGTGGTAACATGTGACTATGTCCGTTCCAATATTCCCTGTCAGAGACTTGATAATTTGGAACTGCTCTGGCTTAAAATCTCTTACCTCATTGCGTCAAATTCATCTGTTATCTCTACCATTCACCCAACCCCACTAATCACTTGAAGCTCTTTGGCTTCCTCTCTTTGCAACTTGACTTTCTCCAGTCCAACTTTGCTAACAGTGAGGTAATTTTCTTTGGCAATTTTAATGTTCACAACTCCAGCTAGCTTCCGTTTTCTAGTCACACCGACCCAGCTGGTCGAGATGCTGTGGCTTTTGCAATTACTAATGAACTTGCACACATTGTTCATTTACATACAAGAATATCGGACAATTCTAACCATACAGCCAACATGCTTGAACTTTTTCTCACAAACAACCCTTCTAAGTACACGGTCGAAGTGAGTGGTCCTTTAGGCACCTCAGATCACAAATTGGTCATTCTTTTCTCCAATGGAGCATTTATCTGTTTGTTATTTGGTTTTTAGGAGCATTAGCAACTAAGGTCATATTGCTCCGGGGATATGCGGTGGTCAATTCCTGACCTTTCGCATCCTCCATATTTGGTGGTCACGGGCTCAAACCCTGGTCTAATCAAGAAGTGTGTACTATGCACTGCTGCCCCTGCCCACCCGGCTACAGAGACGCCGAGCATTTATCTAATGGCTATTCCCAGCCTCGTGTTGTTTGGCATTACAAGAATGCACATTGGGATTACTGCGAGATTTCTTTTCTTATTTTCCTTGGTCGGACTACTGTTTCAAAACTTCTGATTTCAACATTTGCTCAGATCGTGTCAGTGAAATAATTCTTGCAGGAATGGTATCCTTTATCCCACACTCCACTTTAAAACCTCGTCCCAAACTTTGGTTTTCCAATAAATGTGCTAAGGCCGTTCAGGAGAAAATGTTGCATATCGTAATTGGCTTTTTCCGTCTACACCAAGGCTCGCAACAATTGTAAAGCAGTTATTAATCATTCCAAACTAGATTTTGAACAAGCTAATAGAAAACTTATTTCTTTTCCTAATAGTAGCCGAGCATTCTAGTCTTTTGCGAAAGCGACTGGCTGCAAATTTTGCTCATCTCTGCTCCCACCTCTGTCAAAATCACATGGTTCTGTTGTTGCTTCAGCCAAGGATAAAGTTAAACCTGCTACCATCCCATTCTTTCTTCCAACCCATGTATTAATGATCTTGGTAAAACACCTCCCACCATTCCCAACACACTCCATTCAATGCCTCCTGTGGTGTATCGTCAAAAGAATGTCAGAAGGATTTTGACGAATCTTGAGGCTAAGAAAGCTCCAGGTCCTGATAGGATTTCTCTACTTGTTCTCAAAGCCTGTGCTCCTGAACTTATTCCTGTTCTTTGACACCTTTTTTCACTTTCTTATTCCAAAAGTGTTTTTCCTTCTGCTTGGAAATTTGCTCATATCCAGGCAGTTCCTAAAAAAGGGTGACAAATCCTTCCAAACAAATTAGCATCCAATTGCAATTACTTCTACTCTTTCAAAAGTAATGGAGAAATCAATTAACCACCAACCCTTAAACTACCTAGAAACCTTCCATCTGATCAACGATCGCCAGTATGGATTCCTTTCATTGTCGATCCATTTGTGATATTCTGGCTTATGTTACCCATTTATGGACGCTTCAATCGAAAAGTTCGGTGAAACATAACCAGCTCCTCTTGACATCTGAAAGGCTGTCGATCGTGTTTGGCATAAAGGTCTTCTAAACAAGCTTCCATTTTATGGTTTGCCGACTGTTTTTTGTAATTGGTTATCCAATTTTCTCTCTGATCGTTCACTGAAGGTGCTAGTGGATGGCTCTATCTTCTAACTTCTCCACTAATGCTGGTGTCACACAAAGTTCAGTTCTTTCCCCCACTCTTTTCCTCTTGTATATTAATGACCTTCTTCCATTGACTGGAAATCCTATCCATAGTTTTGCCAATGATAGCACATTGCATTCCACTTTCCATTCTGATAAACCTTGCCCTGCTCAATCAGCTTCAACTTCTCAAAAATCTGTTATCAATTCCTTAAATGCGGATCTTCAGGTAATTCTCCAGTGGAGCAAAGACAACTTAGTTGATTTCAACCCTTCTAAAACTCAGTCTTGTCTTATATCTCGCAAAAAAGATTATTCTACTCCTATGCTTATCTTTGGTGACACTCCGATTTCTAGGCAAAATTATATATATCTCTTTTGGGGATTACCCTGACTTCTAATCTCTCTTGGTACAAGTACATTACAAATATTGCTTCGTCTGCATCTAAAAAAAACTTCTCTTTCACTCTCAGCGTTACTTTTCTTCCAAACAGCTGTTCACTCTGTACAAATCGCAAATCCGCCCTACCACGGAATATTGTTCCCACATTTGGGGCGATGCTCCCAAAACCTCTCTCAGGCTTCTAGATTCCATTCAGAAGAGGGCAGTTAGGTTAATTAATGACTCATTTCTAACAGTGTCTCCACTGTCTCATAGACATACTCTTTCTGCTGCATGCCTTTTCTACAGATACTTCCATTTGCACTGTTCTTCTGAATTGGCTTCTATAATTCCTGCTGTCTTTCCTAACAGTCTGAACACATGCCGCCAGCAGTCAACATCTATTTACTGGCCAATTTCAAACTCACAGAACCATCTTTTCACCTTCCTCATTTTTTCATTCAACTACTGTTTTCCGGAACAACCTTCCTTCGCACGTATTTCCTGAAAATTACAGTCTACAGAAGTTCAAGTCCAATGTCAACAAATATCTTCTCTCGTCTTCTCAACCTGCAACCCAAGCATGGTACTAAGTACTATAGGTTCTAAAACCTCTCGTGTTTGGGGTTTTCATTAAAAAAATAAAAAATAAATTGGGTATAGGAAGGTATTAGGACACATGGCCAGGACTCCAGTGAAGTTAGAAGAACAAATAGATACTTATCTCTAGTGAAGCTGCTTGTGAGGACACAAAGGCAGCACAGTAATTTACCACGATTCTGAAAGCCATCATCGAGCTTGGCAACTTCCGTCCCGAGTTTATTTTCAATGAAACACTTTTTTTGAAAAAAGATGCAATGTCACAATTTCGTCTCCCAAGAAAAGAAATGCACATCTGGATTCAGAATTGGAAAAGACAGATTAACCCTTACTAGGAGGAAACACTTCAGGTTACTTTAAGTTAAAGCCAATGCTTATGTGTCATTCATAAACACTGAGTTCTGAAAGGATTTTCAAAATCACATCTGCCAGTGATTTGGAAATCAAACAAGGCCTGATGACAATTTTTTTCCAGCAGTGGTCTTATTTTTTCACTGTAGTAAAGTGCTATTGTGAAGAACATAACCTTGAATCAAAGGCTGGCATTGTTCGTGCTATATAATGCCCCAAACCACCCTGAGAATCAAGATACCCTTTGGACCTGCATTCCTGTAGAAGTGATTTGCCTTCCACACAACACCACTTCATTACTGCAACCAATGGATGAAGGGTCATATCGAATTTTAAGGCCTATTACCTTTCCTTCACATTCAGATAGATCGTATACAGTAGTGGATCAGGGTTTTGAGGGGCCTGCAAATTATACAAATTTTGGGGACCACCAAGAAAAAATACAAAATAACGAATACAAATTAGGTACAAAAGAGAATATTTATTCAGAATGACAAAAGAAATCACAACAAATTACAAATTTTGAAATGCTGACAAATACTACAAACATCAAAGTCCAGAAAAATAACACAATATTTTTATTATTTAACTACCTGACACGCGTCTATAAAATTTTTTATTCCTACATTTTTTGGCTGCATAGCATTATCTCCATTTCATATGACAACAATTTTGTAATGTCATTTTCTATAGAGAGACTAGAAAGTGTCTTCCCTCTAGTATGTTTAATCGAAATTTGTTTATTATTGATAGTTTAGAAAAAAAAAAAAAAAAAAAGTTTCTTGCAGCTTCATAACTCGTTATTAGTAATGTCATGTAAATTTTTTTTAGGATTGTTGTCAAATTTGAGAAAACGTCTATCAAGTCTTTCATATTTGAGCTGTAAGATTTTAGGGCCCTCTATTCATTACGTCTCTTCCACTTAATAAATTACTGCTTTTGATGTGATTTGAATTTTTTTTTTTTTTTTTTTTGTTACAATTGTCTTAATGATGTCAGAATAATTTCTACTGATTTCATCGCTCATTTTTATTGTTTTTATTAAATTTTCCTTTTTTTTCCCTGAATTTTCGAAAATTTAAAAATTACAAAAAAGGTACCACTCCTATACATCCAAATCAGAACGTATTTAATTTCTCCCTTGTTTTGTTGAAACGTTCCAAAACATTTTTCCAAATTGCAGTTAAAATGGCATATTCGAGATTCATCAATTTTTTTGTATTTCGTTTGTATTCAGGTTTCTCTTCCGAATCTTCAATAATATATCTTAGAGTCCTTAAAATGTCGTTGAACCAAAGTTCCAAGGCTTGAACAGCTTTATAACAGAGTACAAATACTCCATCCACGAGACAAATCCAAAAAGAAAATAACTATTAGCATTAGTTTAGGCAACAATGCAAGAAAGCAAGCTTATGCAGCATCAGCAAAAAAAAAAAAACTCCCATTTCACCCATCCGGTCACCCCAGATGTTTATCAAGTTCAGCTTAATTTATTTAAACTATCAACTTCCACAACAAGAGATGGAAGTCTGTTCCAGCAATCAACTACCTGCTGGCTAAAGGCAAATTTCCACATATCTATTCTACAACTGCCTTCCCTCAGTTAGAATCTATGCCCACTCAAGTTCGTAATCTGAAGAAGAATCCCTCCAGCATTGAGCTTGCTCAACCCGATCAAAGCCGTTTACACATCAATCAGATCACCTCGCAGGTGCCTAGTTTCCAGGTGCTGCAACTTGCAGAACTTAAACCTTTCTTGGTAAGAGCATTCCTTTGTTCCCCTCACCAATTTTACTGCCCTTCTTTGTACTCTCTCTACCAACTCTACATCCCTCCTAAAATGAGCCCTCTAGACCTGTGCACAGTACTGAAGGTGTGGCCTGACCACTGCATTGTCACCTTGTCTCTGCTAGAAAAATTCTTATATATCATTGATAATACTCCATTACTCCATGGCCTGCTATGACAGCCTATCTGCACTGCTCAGGGAATTTCATATCTGACTGCACAAATACTCCCAGGTCTTTTTCACTCTCCACTTAAGATCGTATGCAACTGCAACTGTAGATCCAGTTGCAGTTGCATACGATCTTTACTGTCATTAACAACCCTAGTCAACCTTTGTAGCATCTTCAAACTTGGACAAGGGATAATCACCTCTTTATCCCTGCTAAAAAAATTCCTCTATATCATTGACAAGACAACATTAGCTACTCTTGCAGACCATTTGCACTGTCAGAAAACTTCATATCTGCCTGCACAATTATCCCCAAATCCTTTTCACTCTCTACCACTGTCAGTGTTGTACCACACAGTTTATACGTTACTCTGGAGTTACTGCTTCCCATATGCAGTACTTTACATTTGTGAATGTAAAAGTTCAGTTGCCACCTCTCAGCCCATCTACTCAGCTTTTCTAGATTTTGTTGCAGCAGCATACTGTCACTAGTGTGATTAACAACCTTGCCGACGTTCATATCGTCTGCAAACTTGAACATTAAGCCTGATACACTATCATCAGTATCATTAATGAATACAGAAAACAACAATGGACCCAACACTGAACCCTGGGGGACTCCACTAATTACATTAGTCCACGAAGAGCAGTGTCCATTGATTACCACTGTCTTCTCACACTCGACCATCCCTTTATCTATAGTAGCAAATTGCCTCCAATGCCACACTGCTCCAATTTGTGCAGCAGTCTTTCATGTGCAACAGTATCAAAAGCTTTTCTAAGATCCATTTTTTATGATATCAAAATTATTCTTTGCATCCAGTCCCTTTGTGACTACATCAAAGTATCCAATCAAGTTGGTCAGACAAGACTTCCCCTTAAGAAACTCATGCTGTGTCCGAGCTATAACTGAACTTGTCTAGATGATCCTGCAATGCTTCTTACTGTGACTTCCATTTAACGTGACGCTGTAACAGCTACCAAGATGAACAGAAGGGAAATCAGAGAACAAGTAACACAAACAACGAACCACCAGCCTGGGAAAGACTGCTACAGCAGATGATAGAAGAAATAAGAGTGACGATAAGTCAATTAACCCAGTACCCACGAGGTAACAGAAGTAAGAAGCTGATCAGAAAAAGTGAAGCTTCACTTTGAGAGAAAGAAAACATCCACTGCAAACACGAGACCAATCAGAGAATTAAAGAATGCCGTAACATCCTCAAATGGAAACTCCCGGCACTCAGCAAAGCTTCACTGTTACGTGGAGAGTGGCAGTAGTAAAACAGAAGAGGATATTAAATTTTTTTAGCAAAGCTTATTTTCCAGTACTCACTTATTTTCCTCTTAAAATCCGTATTGTCGTTTAGAAATTTAAACGATAATATGGATTTTAAGAAGTGACTACTGGGAAATAAACTTTTGCTAAAAAATTTAATGATTTAACAGATAGTACTGTAAGCTTTTAACTGTAAAATTATACAACTGTCATTAACGAAGAGGATATTTAATGAAAACCAGAGGGCTGTCTACAGGAAAATCAAAAAAGAGGAGAGAAAAGGAAGGAAACAAACCCCCCTCCCTACCATTCAGAAGTCACTCGAGGTAACCTGTCCAGTAGAGAAATTATCCATAAGTCTTTTCCCTGGATAGATCTAGAAAAAAAGAAAAAACCAAGGACGTAAACGATGCCAGAATGGAAGATTCGGAAGCAAGAAGTACAAAATTTGCTCAGGCAGTCCCATAACCGGCAAACCCAAACGATAGATAACATTCACAACTATGTAGCCGCATGGTCAGGAGCCAGAGTGCAGTAGCATGCGCTCTTTGGGTGGACCAGGGTTTAAGCCTGTGACTGCTGAATACGATTAACGCTTGTATTGATGATTTATTATAAACTCCAGCGACCTGGGGATCATGCCAGAGCATAAAGACAAGAAGAATATCTATAACTACTGGTACAAGAAGTTCAGCTACACACACACACCTGAGCAGTTCTCCCAGATAATAAGGCACCTTGAAATAATCCCAGAGTCTCTGACTCAAGGATGCTAAGGACAAAGACACTAAGCCCAGCAAAGTACAGACCTCACCTGTCTCCCAGCACTGTACAAGATCCTGACCAGCTGCATAACTAAGATGATATCAGACCACTTGGAGAGCCAGAACATCTTGGCTGAGCAGCAAAAGGAATGTAAGCAGATGAGCAAAGGATACAGGAATCAATTGACAATTCATGCTGCAGTTATTGACAAGCCTACAAGAAGTGCCAGAACCGTTACACGGCGTACATAGACTACTGCAAGGCCTTTGTCTCCGTGTCTCATAATTGGCTGATAAAGACATTGAAGATCTACAAAGTCAACCCGACACATTTCCTAGAAAAAAAAAAAAAAAAACATGGCAAAATGAAAGACCACCATAAAGGTTGAGAACATTACAATTATACCGATACCCAGAAGAAGAATCTTCCAGGGAGTTGCCCTGAGTACATTATAGTTCTGTCTAGCACTCAACGCACTGTCACACCATGCTCAATAAGATCAAGTACGGATATACTTTAAAAGGGAGGAAGAACCTGTACACCCTCTCTCACCTGAGATCCTCAAGCAGAAGCAAGTATGTGGATGGCAAACAATACACAACTGAAAAACTGAAAATCAACTCCAACAGCTACTCTGGTCACCAGAGTACAGGACTGACATCAGGATGCAATTTGGCCTAGACAAATGCAAGACTCTTAGATTACATCAAGGACATCTAGTCGGACAAAACTACCAGCTGAACACTGGTGAAGAGATTGAAGCCATGTTGGAGAATTTTAGGAGCATCAACGACTAAGGCCATATTGCTCCGTGTATATTGTCTGTAAATTGCATGCATTCTAAGGTCGATTTTCTGTTTTGCTGAACAAAAAACCATGCTACCCTCTCCTGAGACAGACTAACTTAGCCAAGTTGTGAAAAAGGCCCATAAAACTGAAGTCTTTTTCACCCAGTGTGGGGAGGACGGCAATCTCACCAACTGTGCTATGCATGAGGGTTTGAAGCCATGACAGAGGGAGGGACATGCAAATATCTGGTAATCATGCAAGCCCACCAGTTTGAATACAAGGAGATCAAGACCGGCCTGACTGAGAAATACTATCAGAGACTGAGAAGCCTACTAAAATCAATGCTGAATGGTGGGAAGATAGTCACAGCCATAAACACTTACACAGTCCCAGTACTAACTCCTTTGGGATCATAGATTGGCCCAACACAGAGTGGGTCATCATTATCCTAGTCTATTATGGGATCGACCAGGATGATGATAACCAGAGTCGCCAAAACCACCCGATGGTCACCATCGAGAGAGACTAATCATACACTAAACGAGGGAGGAAATTTACTGACCTCATTGAACAAGAGAAGCCAATTAAAAACCAGCAAGCTTACTTCCAGGAAAACCCAGCACCAAGCTACAAAGCCATAAGGACAAATGGTACACAACACTCAACCACGAGATCACCGTGACACAGACAGAAGAAACAAAGATGGATGAAAAAGGTACTCTGTGACAGACACTACAATGAACTCCATCAAGACTATATAGATAAGATGGATTCCAACGCTTGGCTCACGAAAGGAAAGCTCTTCCCCGAGACTGAAGGATTTATGCTTGCCATCCAAGACCAGGTAATCAACCCTAGCAACCACAGGAAATACATCGCTAAGACCCCGGAATAACAGATGACACATGCGATCGATGGTACCTGGCCCTAGAAATAATCTAGCACATCACAGCAGGATGAACACTCAGACATGCCCAGGATAATTAGAAGCTGGCGCAAAAGTACCAGCTGATCAAAGAAACTTTACTGTATTACAAGTATGAGCACCTCTGGCCTTACTAGAGACCTCTACTCAGACTACACTGGGACCATGCCATAATAATGGATGAGACAATCCCGCACAACAGACCACACATAACCCTCATCGACAAGGAAATGGCTACATACCTGATAGATACAGTGATTCCCAACACCAGCAGACTCCAGGAAAACATACGAGGAAAAGATCAGGAAGTCAAAGACATGTAACATATGGAACAAGTAATGATCATTCCGATTACCGTGTCAACTACCTGCATGGTACCAAAGAGTCTCCATAAGAACCTAGCAGCAATAAGCCTCCCAATGAACAATTACATGGAACTCCAGAGAGCCGCAATCTCGAACACCTGTAGAATGGTAAAAGAGTTCCTCGTAATAATAACAATATTACTATTATTATTGGACACAACTAACTACTCCATGCACTTCGTAACAGTACCCTTCATGGGGGGAAAAACCCATAAAGGAGATTTTTTTTTTTTTTTTTTTTATGTCTAGATTATGAGAAATCTTTAGCTAGGAAAGAAACAGACATTAACAGATTTCTCTACTTTATGATAGCTCAAGAAGGAACAAAATGAATGGTCCACTAGATATGAATAGCGTAACAATGATCCTGTTTTGGTTGCTGACAAAATTGAATAAATACTTTGCATCTGTATTCCTGCACGAAGAAATGTATAGGGTGGGCATATGTCATTCATATATATAATAATAAAATTCTTTATTCATAGAAATATAGTACACAATTCCTGCTACAGGCAACCAGAGGAACTTCACAATTAACTGGACACATTACATTCAGTTCATACAAAACTACATGGGTACACAGCAAATACATAAAAAGTGCTAATGGATTATACACATTGATATTTATTAGTTAAAGCAGTCCCAGCCAACCAATGGCAACTCCACTGTCAGTTATACATAATTTAGTAGTACTCTTATATACTCCCTCTCCTGTTTGCCTAAGTACAGGGAGGGAAAAAACCTGCCATGACCAAAAAAATTGATATAAACAAACTTGAAATAATAAAATTACATAAAAAATAAATATGCATATAATTAAATTTCATTGGAAAGAGCTACATCTTTTCAGTCTGTTGGAAAGCCAGCAGTGCCAGTAGCTGCTGAGAATAGAAATGCCAGCACAAGGAGCTGGAGTTGCAGTGGATATAGCAGACTCAAGCCGCCACAATTTCACAGAACGTTAGGTAATTCAGCACTACACCATACCGCATCACAAATCCAAGGCTTCCAGATGCAGAAGAGGCTTCCGCCTAAGAAATATTGCAGTTGCAAAGCCAATCAGTTCTCCTGTTTATCAACTAGAATTGTCTCGAGCCCTCTGCCATAAGATTGAGATTACTAACCCGAAATACCAATTCAATTCGTAGATCACTGTACTCATCACAGTTGTACATAATGTTCCCATGATTCTCTTTCGCCACAATGGCAACCAGATCTTTCAGTAATTCCTAAATCATGCAACTTTGCATCAATCGAACCATGACCAGTCAACAAGAACATAGCTTCTAAGTTTGGGGCAAACCATTTGAATTTTATAAGGCTGCATTTCTTAAATCTGGGAAAAATTGTGTAATCTGTCTTTTATCACAAACACTCCAATGCTCTTGCCCTTGCACTTTCCTTCCTGGGATCTGCCAAGATGTCCACCTCTATATTCAGAAAAGAACAAAGCCAAGACGGATAAAGTAAGCAAATGCACAATACATCAAATGCAGATCAATAGGCAATTTTCCAGTCGCAACCTGCAAAGCTGGGGGCAACACAGTTCTGCATGCCATGAACATCATAAGGAGCATTACTCTTTGAATGGAACTGAGCTTTCTAGTAAATACTTTGACTTATACACACAAACCAAATTGGTGCACCATACCATGGGATAAATACACATTCATATAACAAGTTTAGCACATTAACTTTTATTCCCCAGCCAACTCTAGTGATTCGAGTAATCATCCCAATAAATTTCCTCACCTTTTCTAATAGATAAGTAACATGTGAGTTGAAAGTCAAAGATCCATCAAACATAATGCCTAGATATTTTAATTGCCTTGCCGATTTTAGGCTCGACCCATTCATTCTCACAACTGGGGGAATTATACAGATTTTATTGTTATTATAATAGATCATACAGAGCTTATATTGCATTATATAGATTTTACAGTATGATATACAAGCTGCAACACATTGAGACAGTCTGGAAACTTTCACTATGAGTTACGACTAGTTCTGCTGACAATTGCAGGAATACCGACTGCACTTCACTACGGATTTAGTGATCAAACCATACCGTGACATTCTAAAAAATAAAGGGAAGCTATTCGATTTAAAATTCAATATCGTAAAAATAAAGGGAAACATCATATTAGACACGTGAATAGTACGTGCTAAGTTTTTCGTTTTTTTTCCCGTGGTTAATCAGCGGATCGTCGAAGTTTGGACTTCAACTGCTATGACCCATCTTAGATGGATTTTCGCTGGGAATTCTGGCTACTGAAGTGGCCATATGGAAATTTTGGCTTCCCCCTGCACCACAGACCACACAGATGGCGACAGCTCTCAACCTCAGATGTCTTCCTGCCATCGTTCACGAGAGAAGACTCATCTTTGCCATCAAAATGGTCGGCATTGTTTCAGTACCAGATTTCTGGGCTAACTGCGGTTGGAGGATCCGAGTTCCAAGCATTAGAGCTAATCCAATCCAATCCTACAGGCCATTCCAAACCAGTTAAAGCTATCTGATCGGTTCCCACCTGTGCAAATGCTGCAAGACATATAGTCCTTGAATGGCGACCGCAACAAATTCGCAGTCGACAAGGAATACAGGCAGAAAGTACTCAGTCAACTTCCTTTCCAGGATCACGTCAGATAACATTAGAACCTGCTCCCGGAGACCTATTCATCACTTTCATGAATCCATCATCCCAGTGTTCAAACCTTTCAGGAGTCAATGCTTTTTTCTTTCCCTTTGTGTTGTGTTTATTATGTTGTGTAATTTCTTTTATGTAAACCTCTGGCTTGTAGCCGTGAAGGGAGTTATATACAGCAATGTGCCTTCTGTATATAATAAAGAGTTCTTCTATTTGCGCTTTTCTTCTCTGTAGGCAGAATCTCTGGACCACACATCCAATTCAATGTCTGCAGAATTCAGCATGCCGATGACGCTGTTTGGAAAGTGCCGCTTAAAGGTTGAGAGCTTCTGCAGGTTAGAACAGAGCACTGGACAGTTCCTGAAGGCTCTACCAGGGATTTTCCAGCCTACGATCTCCCAGATATTAACGAAGTCTAGAGCAGCGGAGCACAGATTAAGCGCCATTGTGAGCTTCCTCGCATACACCAGGTGCTGGGCTGGGATGTATCTGAAATTTATGCAGAGCTGTGATTTTGATGTTGTATAGGGTAGGTGAGCCCAATTGTTGGCCCACTTTAGGACCCAGAATTCCTAACCACAGAGTGCTCCAGACTCGACATAGGAGCAGCCAACCAAACTTCAATACCATAACTGATGACAGAACTAAAATAGGAGAAATATTCTGACTGTTTCCTTGTTGTGCGCTCTACAGATACCAAGTTTCATACCCCAGAAAGCCCGTAATGCCCTTGAACACAGTTGCTGGATTTGTTCCTTATACGTTAGGTTTTTGTCCATCACTACTCCTAAGAATTTTACGGAATGAGTGGCGACGAGAACAAACCCTGCAATGAAGGACTGCAGAGAGGCTGCTGGATTGAGATCTGCTTGTGCTCTAGGTGAGATGATGATATTTGGATTTTTCAGGGTTTATTTTAAGCCCAAAATAGGCAGCGTATTCACAGAAAGAGGAGAGATATTTGTTCAGGATGACAGATTTCGATATTTCCTCTGCCTGGTCCGGTGGGGTGTTAGCCGGGCTTGAGAGGTAACGTACAACATCATCGGCGTAGGCCATAAACGCAGGTATTTCATTCATTAGCGGAATAAATATCACTGAAAAAAGCAGTGCCGACAACAATCCACCTTGGGGTATACAGACTTCCCATTGCCTTAACGAGGGATGCTTTCCATAAGCTTGGAGAACTGCCAAATTGTACTTAATCATGAAAAGTCCAAACAAGCAACAGGATCTTCCGGAGTCATACTGACCGATAGCCCTTCTCTCAGTACTAAATAAACTCTTTGAACACCTCAAAGGTAGAATCGAAATCTGCTATATGGCTGCAGGCCTACAATCACAGAATCAATTCGGCTTTAGAAGAGCTGCCCCATTCTGGATGCCCTGGAAAACATTACCAGAGCTGCTGAAACAAAACAAAAAAAAAAAAACAGAAAAAAAATCTACTTGTAATCGCAATAGATTTTGCTGGGGCATTTGACACCGTATGGTGGCCAAGCGTCCTTGGCAGACTCTGGAAGGCCAACATACCTGCCAACCTATACCAATGCATCAAAAAATTTTGGTAACAATGGTTGTCATAGAAACTCCATATCGTTCCATTTCCAGACAAATCTTCAGAGGTTGCCCACGGGGCTCAGTCTTGCATCCGCTCTTCTGGAACATGGTTCTCGATGGTTTCCTAAACCTCGTGTGGCAACTCAGGCATACACTGATGACCTCACCCTGGTACTGTGAGAGAACAGCAGAGCCATGATAGAAACTTCTGCTACTCGTGCCATTGACACCTTACAGAAGAGGACCGATGATAACAATCTTTACATATCCTCAACAAAGACCAACTCAGTACTGCTAAAAGTTACCCTGGACATCAAGAGACCACCCCAAATCCACATCCAAGGCACAACAATTAAGCTCACAAAGGAACTAAAACACCTCGGGGTTGTCCTAGACAATAACCTCTCATTCACACTTCATCTGACCTACATACAGAAAAAGATCAGAAGATACTCTGCTTTGTTCATGAGGGGGTCTCCTGAAAGGATTGGGAGGTAATCCTCCCAATTGGGGATTGGGGCCTGCACAGAAGAGCCCACAAGCTATTCTATAAAACCGTATTCCTGCCTGCCATAACATATGCCACTGGCATGTGGTACCGGAAGGCCACCACGGCAGTCAACAGAAGAAAACTGGACACCACACAGCAGTATATATTACTTACAATAACAAGAGCTTGCAATACTGTAAGCACACATGCTCTCCAGGCCCTGACGGGAACCTTATCCCCTAGACCTGGAAACAGTCTTCCGCAGCCTAACGTATCAACTCTCCAAGGGACGGGAGGCTAACCGCCTGAACTTCACCATGAACCCTGAAACCAACCACAAAGTGGAACGCAAGCATCTCCTCACACACCTCAACCAGAGCTGGCAAAACCGCTGGCAGACATCAATCAAAGGTGAAATCACCAAAAAATCTATTCCCGAAATCCAACTGGTGTACCCAAACTATCCGCCTTGGCTTTCTCCTGGACTTCTCGCAACCTACCTGTTGACCGGCCATGGCTCCATAAGAGAAAAACTCCATGGATTCGGATTACGTGACACCCCCCCCCATACCACTGCGGTCTACGCAAGACATGGGGGCACTTGATGTACGACTGCTCACTGTATGAGGATCTCCGCTGCCAATTTATAACCACCATCCAAATAATGCTATGTGACCAGGAATATCTGATACTAACTAAGAAACATATAGTGCCTTCACTCAACATGCACAAGACCTTTTTACAAGAAGACAGACTCTCCTGCATCCACCACCACAAGAGCAACAACCATGAAATGAATAACCTATGACAGCAAACAATACAAACCAACAACTGCCTCAGAGAGAGAGAGCAAAAAAAAAAAAAAAAACATAAGAGGATTTCACGAGCCGGACCTAACCAACAAAAGGTGCACACCCAATATGTGGACCTCCCCCAGATGGGATGCAGCCTCATGAGTGACTTTCTACTGAGCTGATTTCCAACCAGCCCAATGAGACCACAGAACTTTCTGCATATGCCAGCCATAATGGCAATCGGTGCCAGCACTCTTGCTGGACCCATCTTTCTTTCTCCCTTCCTAGGCAGTAGGGGAGGAGGCAGGAGGGACAGCTTCCTGCCTCCTCAGATTTCCTCTTGGTGGGGCATGGGCATGCCCCACCGACTTATGGGGTTGTCTCCTCTATTGATCTCATTTCTTCTGTCTTTCTCCTCCCGGTCTTCGGTCTCCTCTTCCTCTCTATCTGCCCACCAGTGTATACTCCACAGGTCAAAATTTAATATCATCCAAATTAAGTTCGCCCAAATTTCTGTCTAGCGTTCAACCCACACAAACGTAATTTTTTTAAGGTCCTAGCCACTGGAATCTCAGAAAACTAGGTGGCAGGACCTGGCCAGAGTAAACTACAACTACTGGGTACCTGGTCTGTCTCTATGGGGCAAAGTGTGGGCAACGTCGGGCCTCAGCAGGGGTCTGGCAGCTAAATGGCCAGAAGAACAACAGTACACGACATCAAGCACCTCAAGACCCACATACTTTTAAATCTCTGGCCTTTACAGTGAACTGTATCACAGTACAATGTAAACTATGCGGAGATGGGGGAAACCCCTGGTGCCGTTTGACCCTAAATACACACACGCACACACTTATACCTGTTCTGCAGTAGTTCTCCAGGAGGCATATATGTGTGGCTTAACTTGCACTGTAGTTAAACTGAGTCAAAGGCCGCTTTCAGGTCCAGAAAAACAGCATGAATAACATAGCCCTCTCCCAGGCTTGAAAGGTTTTCAAATTTGACCGTATGCATGTTATCGGTAATCTTTGAGTGCGTAATGTGTATGCTGAGGTTTCTGGGAAAGGATCTGATTGGCAACCACTTTAAACATGCACTTCTCCAGGCATTTCAGAAAAGGGTAGGAGATTGAAATAGGCCTATCTATATATATATATATATATATTTTTTTTTTTTTAAGGTCCTAGCCACTGAAATCTTAGAAAATAGTCAGCAATTGAGATCAAATTTTGCACCTTTGGAACCGAGATGACTATAATTTAACCACGCGTTTGGGACGACTCCCTGTTGTAAAATTCTATTAAACAACTTCGTCAGCTCATCGCTAATGAAGTAGGAGGCAACTTTAAGGCAAGAGGTGAGAATAGAGTCACTTCCCTTATTGGACAGGGCCTTGATAGCCTCGATTAGCTCCTATTCGCCAATCATCACGTTAGTGAAATTAGTTCTGTCGTAGTGGGCACTGTTCCAGGGGAAGTCCGCAGCTGCACTATCTGTTTTGATGAACCAGTTACATGATTGCACCATTCGGCCAGCTCTAATGATTCTGCTGACCGGATGTGATTGGCTGACCAGGATCGCTGGCCACACACTATTCTCTTCTCCATGAACGAATTGATAGCCTGCTTCTTGGATTTCTGGAAACTGCATCTGGATATTGAATACGCTGAATATGATCTTTCTGTGAGTGATCTCTTGAATTGGGCAAGTAGTCGTAACTGGTGCATAAGGATGCTGGACCACCACAGCTTCGAGAGTAGGCAGATGACGCATACGCTTGACATGGCCACTCTAGCAATGAAAGACAACCATTTCTGAAGTCAAAATGCAGCTTCCTCTATATCGATTTCATTGGAGTTCGCCAACAGTAGAGCCTAAAGAGATCCATTGCCGTTTCAATTTTTAGGTATTTTGGATCATATACAGCCATCCTGATCTTTTCAATAGAGTTCGATTGGTTTTAGCATTCTTTCAACAGGATGAGAGAATGCTTCAATTGGCCTGTGGTCGGAGGGAAATGCCGGATTAGAACTGATTACCACTTCAACACTCCCATGGCTGGAAAAGATTCTCTGTAACGTGGCCTCTCTGCGAGAGGGGGATCACAGATGCAATGGATGTTGAGACTCGACAGATCCGAAATTAACTGATCGAGGAGTTCCATGTCATTTTTACATACACTGTTGTCTTGTAATACTGTACATATGCATTGGAATTAAATCTAATGTACATTACTGAGTAAAACTTATTACTGTTTTTTTTTTTTTTTTTTTCATCATCATCATGAACTTGGTCCAGCTTAGATCTTTTAAGATTTCTTTCGTTGTAGCTCTTGGAGGTGGTCAATCTCGCCATCGTTGTCTTGGTCGACCCACATCTCTTGCCTGTAGGTTTGTAGTTAAAGGATAATTTTGGGATTCGGTCTGGGTTCATTCTTTCTATGTGGCCGATCCATTTTTGCTGATACAGTTATGTCATTTACTATGTTATCTACTTTAATTTCTTGCAGATATCTAAATTTCTTTGGTAGTCTAGTCTTGTAAAGCCTAATAATGGTCTTAAAAATCTCATTTGTGCTGCTTCTAGTTTGTGTGCATCTTTCTTATTTATGACCCAAGTCTCACAGCTGTAGAAGAGGGCTGATTTTGAAGTGATGTTGTGCAGTCGTAATTTTGTTTGTTGTCATTTGTTTTCCGAAGTGGCGTTTAATCGTTCCATTCATTTTATTATATTTTTGTAGTTTAGTGTGGATGTCTTTCCCTTTGGGAGTGGGAGTGCAGTAGCACACGCTCTTTAAGTAGACCAGGGTTCAAGCCCCTGACTGCTGAATACGGTTGATCTGCCAACCCACACTGGAACAGCGTGGCAGATTATGGTCCATTTCCCTCAGCTGAATTGTTGAGGAGACTTCCATCCTGCAGTGGGTTGATAATGGTTGCACTTTACTTTACTTTTTTTTACCCGAATAGGTGAAGTCAGATATTTGTTCTATTATTTTGTCAGCAATAACAATCGACTCTTTGTATGTTTTTTTTCCAAATAATCCCATTGATTTTGAGGTGGAGATTTTCATCTCTTACTTTTTACCTATTTTATTCAGTTAATTTGGTGCTATCTGTAGTTCATCTTCGGATTTTGCAATTATAACTTGATCATCAGCATATAATAGTTTGGATTTTATTCCTGTTGTTCAACTGTATTCTGTTGTTAATTGTTTGTTTCCATTCTTTAATAATTTTATTAATGTAGATATTAAATATATTTTTTTCATTTATTTATTAATTTTTTGGCAGTTCAACTATTTCCTTTGGCATCCTTGCATTACATGGCTAATACACTTGCCATTTACAAATCTGTTATTAAAAGTTGTTACTTGGAAGAAGGGGGGGGGGAAACAGCGTTATATGCTGTATGTTCTTACTATGAAAGCTGTTTTGTTGTTATTTGGTTTTTAGGAGCATTAGCAACTAAAGCCATATTGCTCCGGGGATATGCGGTGGTCATTCCCTGACCTTTCCGCATCCTCCATATCTGGTGGCTCACGGGCTCAAACCCTGGTCTAATCAAGAAGCATGTGCTACGCACTGCTGCTCCTGCCCACCTGGCTACGGAGGTGCCACTATGAAAACATTTGCCTACTACCATTGATTTTGAGGTGGAGATTTTCATCTCGTACTTTTTACCTATTTTATTCAGTTAATTTGCTGCTATCTGTAGTTCATCTTCGGATTTTGCAATTATAACTTGATCATCAGCATATAATATACTGCCTGTTTTGCGATAGCTTACACACTCCCTTAAAACATAATAAAGCAGAGCTTTTTAAAAGTATTAATTCAACATCCAGTTACTTACAGACACCTCTTTCGTCTCCATTAAACACGACACAAATACTTCTGCTGTACTAATTTCAGTGGGAAAGTCCTCGCAGGTAGTAAAGGCGTTACAATTGCCATTCTCACACACTATATTGAAAACGTCTAGTTTGAATCCCATCGAGGCCTAGTGTTTTAGTCTCTTTTACACGGTCTCTTCGAGGATTGCATGGCACTTCCGTAGCCAGGTGGGAAAGAGCAACAGTGCGTAGCACACGCTTCTTGATTAGACCTGGGTTCGAGCCCATCACCACTTTCCTCCAATCAAAGCACAAACAATACCCACGTTTCAGGCGCTAACAACCAGCAAGCTTAAACTAAAATGCATTCCAGTAAGCAAGTGAATTAACACAGCCAGTGATGAACAGTGACATATGGGTTGCTGTGTGCACAACCATTAACTTATTTCTACCGACACAAGACTGAACAAGGTCAACGGCAGAGGCAACCTATATACAACAGACATTCGTGAAGTAGGAGGAAAATGCAGATCTTATATCTATAATGCTGACTGAGAATCGAAATGAAATCATAATAGATTATAAACATTTCGTTGTTTGCCAAAAGCATTCATTTATGTGAATGCTTTTGGCTTAAAATTAATCTAAAAATTAAAGTATCCCAATCAATTCAACATCCCTTTACTGCTAAAATAGACCGCATATAGTGGTGGTAACCTTTAGTTCATTCTGGTGGCAGTATGGCATTTAAACCGCTTGAAAGTCCTAAATAGTGCCAAGACTTGGTTTCTGGAGGTGATGGCTGTCTCCGGTTAACATTTAAATGTCCGCTCAGTATACAGAGCCAAATAAAAAAAAAAAAAAAAATTGTCGTATTAGGGCCACCCAAGAGCTGTCTTATCTGCCAATGTACCTTGAGTTCTCTGGTCGACTTTCCTGGACGAAAAACCGTTTCAGGGGTGGGGGACTTGGCTATCCAAGCTTGAGAATGACTGACTCGGACACGAGAGAAAAAAAAAAAAAAAAAAAACCATAATCTCTGTCTTTTCCTTGCTTGGGGAGGAAAGGAATTATGGGCTTTTAACCATTGCGCCCCGCACAGACTGCTATAGGGTACAGCAGGGTACCTTGGGACAATGCCGTAATTATTTTAATTTTTCAAGGATAGAACTACCATCTTTACCGATAGTACTATCAGACGAAGAAGTCACATGTGTCTGGTGGACTTCAAAAAAGAAGCATTGTAGTCGAAAATTGCAATCTGCCAACATCGAAAGATTACTTAGGTAAGGTAGTTTGGTTTTTATGATAATTTGTAAATGTATCAAGTCTTCCTATTTAAGCTATTCTCATAACTACAATACAACACTAACCGTCTACAACTGACATTATGAAAATAATAATGATATAAAATCGGATAAAATTTTGTAAAAAATATAAAAGAAATTTTCATTTATTTTTTCTTTTTTAAAAAATTATCTGGTTTCATATCATTATTAATTTTTAGTGTCAGTTATAGACGGTTGGTGTGTTGTATTACAGTTATGAGTCAGAACTTTAACCCCAGAGGCCTATTTGAAGAATATTTAAAGCTATTGTAGGAGTGAATTACGTAACTGTTATGTGTAACAAGTAAATTTATTGGCTGATAACAGTATTCAAAGTACAAGTATACGAAGTCAAAATGTTTCTTTAAGCGTAAGGAGACTAGATTGGACAAGCATGACATGAACTTTATATGAGCATCTTCTTGCACCTCCCATAAGGTTGGTAATAATATAAACATAAAGGCGACCCCCGTATAACACGGTACTTCTACAACACGGTTTCGCTCTAACACGATTGCTAAATTGCGGCAATCCTCGCACAACGATACTTAACGGTTTCGCTCTAACACGGTTAGAGAATTTCGGTAAACCTCCCATAACAGGGTATTTTTGAGTTTTTGTGCGGAGGAACCCTGCTAGTATGTTGGATGTGATTTTTCAACTTTTCCACTCTGTTTGAATCCCGCTGTTGACTCGCTAGTCAAAAAAAATATTGAGAAATCTGTATTTTATTTTCTTAGCTTTTGGAACGTAACCCCCCCCCCCCCCTTGTACTTTTTCTTAGTCCCGTATAACACGGTTTCGCAGAACACGATATTTTATAGGAACTTAACTATCATGTTATACGAGGGTTACCTATATATACATACACTGTATATGAACAGTGGATAAAACTGTGCATTAGCATTCAGGAATGCTATCCTCTACAAAAAAACTGACTGGAGTATCCCCAGATATTGCAAACGCAAATTAAGAAATAACAACAGCATCTCTATTAAAATTGAACGTCAAGAGAAAAACACAAGTTCTATAAAAAGAAGCTTTCGGGATTAAACAAAATATTTCGGTTCATATGCTAAAAAATATATTTGTTAGAAAACTAAAGAGACATTACACTGCAGAAGAACGCAAACCAAGCAAAGAATTTTATTACATATTTTGCGGTTAAAAACTATATATATGATCGCCATGCCTTTAATGGTGATGAAAATTGTGCCAATACATAACTAACGTAACTTACGGTAAGTTATTGAAAATAGGCCGTAACTCTTTAAATAAATCGAGGTATTTTTTCCACTATATTTGTTTTATTTTTTAAAAATACTCACAAAACCTTTTCAGTTTATAAAAATGTAAACTTTATTATCTATAGCATTACGTTTAAGGAAAGACGCATCTACGTCCCATCTTGCTGGCGTAGTACAAACACCATATATTTGTATACACCATGCCAGTATGTTGAATTGTAAGCTTCCCGAGAGCGCGGTTGAGTGTTTGCTCTAACCGTGTTCGCATCAGTAAGATTATTTATTTTAATTAAAGAAAGTAAATTAATGAAATTTGGGCGAATAAAGAATGAGTTGTTTCTATGAAAACTAAGTTGGATGCGCTGGAAAGATTCGATATAGATAAGTCGAAAAAAAAAAATAACTGCTATTGAATTAGGTGAGAACCGTCTCGCCCACACCTAATCCTTTCATTGAAAAGAAACCTAGAAGGATTTCTACACAGTTTCACAAGGTCCTTAGTTTCTTGCTCCACTTTCAAGAGGCCAAAATTAGAGATACACTACATTATGGTCGAACAAACTAATCAGCAGACTCAAAAGCATCATCCAAAAAAAAAAACAGAAAAGGCCTTCGAAAGATAGATGAATGGCTAGCACAGGAAGTTCCATTCATGTATTGAGAATTGGTGGAAAGAGATTGGGTGGAAAAACTTTACAGAAGATTTAAGGTAATTTATCAACGGAGAAAAACTAAGTGGAAAAAAATTCTACAATATGGATGAAATAGGACTAAATTATAAGGTGTTCCCTACAGAAACGACGGCAAAACAGCGGAGCCTGCAGCAGGACAAAATCTAACAGACAGACACAGCAATACAAGTGGAACTTACAAATGCCGCTTTTTGTTGTTGGTAAATAAACTAATCGTAGAGCTTAAAAAAAAAAAAAAGTACATCTTTACCAGTTTACTTACCACTCAAATCATTATGGATGGATTGTATTATTCAAAAAATACGTATTTTAAACATGAGGAACAAAAGCATGATAAAAATTCTTGATCCAATCTATGGATCACTGAGTTTTATAATGTCTAAGGAGACAACATGGGCAAAATTGAATTCAGTTTTGGAAAAACTGAAGACAAATATAGGTCTTATAGAATCGTTTAGTCTTCAACATGAAAATTTGTTTACAAATCTTTGATGTTGAAGACTGCTTATAGCTCTAGCTGGGAATAGATTATAAACATCTAAACATTAAACCCAAAACATGTAATTCTTTTCGAAATTCAAAGTACATTATCTTAAGAGGAAACTTTGGCCTAAGATTGACAACACTAACGAAAATCCTGAAATACAAGGTAATTATTATTACTAGCCATATGGTGCAAGGAAGCCTGAGGCTTATGCTGCACCAGCCAAAATAAAAAAATTGACTTACCCTGAGAGAGAGAGAGAGAGAGAGAGAGAGAGAGAGAGAGAGAGAGTCAGCAGCAAAAAGGAATCACCAAGAGAGGGAAGAATGAAGAACATAATTTGCTAACCAATTTCAGGCAAATTGAAGAATTGATTAAGATTTCCTGGCACAAGAGCTACTGCCGTTAAAATGCGCCTGGAGGGTTTTATATAGCAGTTCTGTTCGTGTTTGTATTTTGTTGGAAATAATTTCCAGAGGTTGCAGAGTAACTATAGCTTGCTGCAAGGATAATATTTGGTTCATATTTGATTATAGAAATTTATTTTCTTGAGAAACTCAAACATTTGATATATATATATATATATATATATTTTTTTTTTTTAATTTCTCTCCTGTCTTCCAATATGGTTTTGAGAGTAAGGAAGTGATGTTGCAAATTTAAGGAGAACAGCGCTTTAAACCTTTGGATGGATTCAACAGATCACTAACAATTATCATAAAAATGGCCAAAAATTTCTCATGCAGCAAAAATTTTTATCATACAAAAATTTCTGTGACGTGAGTGCAGAAATTTTTGTGCAGTGAGTGAGCGTATTATCGAACAACCCCCTGATCAGTTGTACTTTCAAATGAAACTGATGCATTGTTTCATTATACAAATTGTAGAACAATTTAAAATATACCATTAAAAAAAAAAATGAAGGAACTATCAAAAGGTCATATTTCATCATTTAAACAGATGAAAATTGATGATTTTTATCAAAATAAAAACGTACGTGTATATGTTTTAAGTAAAAATTTAAAAAAATTCTTGAGGTATGTTTGCATACTTTGATACTTTACTTCACGCTTTAACCGACTTTTTCGATTAACCAACGGTTCGGTCCCACTGGATAAAGGGCATCAGTTGTACTTTCAAATGAAACTGATGCATTGTTTCATTATACAAATACACAAATTGTAGAACAATTTAAAATATACCCATTAAAAAGCGCTAAAACATGTTTAATTATTCAAAAAAATGCATACTTACTGCTAACGTAAAAAAAAAACAAAAAACTACACTATTTTGTTACAGAGACTAGAAGAATAATTAACAATTATCTACAAGCAATAATTTCTGCAAAGCAGCAGCTACATATTGCTCCCGAAACACTAGCAATTTATCAGAATTAACAATGAGATCTGAATCCATATAATACACAGTTGGTGCATGCTAAGAGTAGTTGTCAACTCCGCCCAAGGTAGGGTGCAATCATTGTCGTAACGAAGCACCTTGTTTCATCTTTAATTAAAATTAACTTAAACAAAGATTAGCATGTATTATTGATAATTTCTGCCACCTCTCCGATGTTACTTTACCATAGTCTGTTTCCTTAGTGGTTGACATTACTAATTACACAATTGTTCCATTCAGTCACATGCAGTTTCATTACATTACGCTAGGTTAGGAAATTTATGAACTTTAAGGTAAAGATATTCATTGATAATTTCCAAGACCTTTGGCGAATGAACTCTTCGCCAATGACAATTAATGGCGAAATAACCATATCGCCAGATCTACAATAACGGGCCAGAAAACTTATGGTACCGTATAGTTTATAACGAGCACAGTACTCTTTCTAAAATCTCGCTGGCGCAAAGGGTGCAGAATTCAGTTTCTGCTACGATGACAACTCTAACGCTCATGAAGATACTCCCACTAAAATCACAAGGATACCTTCCTTGCACCGAAGTGATCCTAAACAGTCAAGTCACTCCAAAAATTAGAGGCTCACTAACACTTGGAGAAATAAGCTTGAAGACAGACATAGAACCTCTAGAAAGGGTTCAGAGAAGGATAATAAGATTGGAAAGGGGTGAAAATCAATGACCATATGAAGAACAGCTAAGAAAGTGCAGACTGCAAAGCTTGGAAACTAGGTATCTTGGAGGAAGACTGGATTGAGATATATAATACTAGGTCCTGGAGGGAATTGGTAAAATGAACGATGGAGGTATATTTTCACTGACGTTAGAAGAAACTCGAACCAGAGGGAACAAATACAAAATTCTGAGGAGTAACAGAAGGTCTCGTGAAGTTTACTTTCGGGTAGCGGGCAATATGAATTGCCTGCAACTGTGGTCGGGATTAATGGTTTGGTAAAGTTTAAAGCGGAATTGGATCGGCACTTTTTGGCGAAGGGGATTGTATGACTGATAGTTTGTTTTTTAATCCCCAGTTATACAGTTGCAGAAAAAGCTCGCTTCTTTGCATCATTTAGCCATTATAATAATACACGTGATTCCTTTGTTGGCAAAAAAGAAACCACTTCCACAAAGATCCTTCTAGTGGGATTTCATAGAAATAAAAAATAAACACACGCGTGCTAAAAATTATCAAATAAATTTCAAGACTGCTCTAATCATGGCATCCTCTATATTTTACTAATTACACATTTTGGCTGTAATAGTAGCCCGAACGTGCATCAGACGAACCATTTCGGCTATTTAAGCAATACTCAATAACGAGCAAATGAAAATAGTAAAAAACAAACAAAAAAAAAAAAAAAACCCACATTAGTATTTAAGCTGTGGCTTAAGATACCAGGTAATATGCGCCAGGAAATCTGAATTAATGCTTAGTCTATTTTTAATTTCTTGGTTTTTTTTTTTTTTTCCCGCCCTAACTAAAGTGATAAGAACGTCAGTTTGTCGCGACAAGCAATCTAGAAATAAAAGAATAGCGAGAACCATTTTACTTTGCTATTGCATAGGCTGACAAAACAACCCCGAGGAAAATGCTCCCGAGATACTTTTCGTAATATTCCACTATTACTGGTTTAGGTTGGAGATTTTTAAACCATACGGTGGGGGGGGGACAAGGTATTCTTGTATTGATTGCGGCCTCCAGGGTTACCCCTATATACCGCTGTAGCATCTGTAGGTTATTTATAGCCGGCAAGTGTGTGTAAGTGTGTGTGTGTGTAAGTATATGTGTGTGTTGTGATGGTTGTTGTTTGCCGGCCCTGGAGTCTTAGCAGCCGGGAGGCAGGGAGCAAGCTACCTGCGTCCCGACTCCCGTCCCTAGCCACGTGGAGGCGCTCCAGGAACTATCTAAATTACACTTAGTGGGATTCCAACAAGTGGAATCCCGGTTATAGTAAATAATGAATAGGGAGGATAAAGTAGGAGAAAAGAAAGTAGAAGAAGAAATGAGAGCAAAACACTCTCTCAGGAAAAGAAGAAACAGGAAAGAGGAAAACACTAGTTGGAAAATCTAACAAGCGAGAGAGCTTGAAGAGGTAAAATTTTGAAGCCTGAAGGCTTGTACATTTGAAAGAAAGATTCCCCAAGCCGGGAAGGAAGCCCAACTTGCACCGACAAGGGGAAAAAGAAAAGTCTCAAGGAAAGAACATAGGTAATGTACAAGTGGCTATTAGATAGCCACTTAAAAAAAAAAAAGAATAAATTAAGATAAATAATAAATACTTATGTCACCGATATGAAACATAGCAGTAAACATATTAACAAATTACACTGCATAAGCAGAGAGTAAAATATACAATATTTACAAAGTAATTAAAATCTTGGCTGAAAATTAGTCAACCAAGAAATTAACAGAAATAGTCATCCAGAAGAAATGTAGAAACATATATACAAAACACAAAGAGACAAACAGAACTCACCCAAGGCAAATATATGCCAAAGGCAAAACCAATAAATACTGTACAAATAAATTAGTTAACCGAATCAAAAGCAATTCTAAATTTAAATCTAAGTATAACAGATCAAAATAATAAGTTAAGTATTAAACAATAATTAATTAATATGCAGAGAAGATGTCTCTGCACAAGTAATCTAATCTATAAACATATGTACATAACCAGCAAGTGCAAAGCTGCTACCACAAGCTGCGAAAAACAAAACTTGTTTCAAATAACAAGACACGTAGAATTAACAATAATGCATAGGTAAGCATTAAAAAAAAAAAAAAAAAAAAAGGATGTCAATTGCCAACAAAGCAATTGGATCTGAGAGGGCGGGGAGAGGTCCATCCCACCCCTCAGAACCAAAACCCATTTACAACAAAAAATGCTAGACTAAGAACTATATGGTACTAGCAAAAACCCAACTGATTGCAGCTGCAATCAGGCAGGAAAGAAAAATACAACAAATAATCAGCCCCGCAGGAAAACAAAATTAAATCAAAACACAAGCAGCAAGAAAAGCAGCCAGCAGTAAGACAGGCTAGAGAGGAAAATCATCTCACTCAACCAGAACAGCCAACTGAAGGTTGGATCTGAGGGAGCAGGGAGAGGTCCATCCCACTCCTCAGAGCCAAACAGACAACGCAAGAAGAGAAAAACTGTCTCTTCAACATAATGAGCTAACTACACAAGTAATGTACAATATAAACATTTAAGATTAACTGCTGATTTAAAACACAATAAAATCAGTTACTCTCAATTCTGAGAGCAAACAACAAATCAAACAAAAGCACCATGATATTAACAAGATAATTACAGTATTTACAAAATACATACAATTTAACACAGAAAATCATTTCAGGCAACCCGGACAGAGTTCGAAGTGGGAGAGGGGAGGTCCATCTCTCCCACTCGGCCAGGCAAAAACCTGAAACAAGTCTCCAGAAAAAGACGCAAAAACTCTGCGTCCAAAACACAAGACAATTTAGGCAAGGAAGAAACTCCTCTCGAAAAAAAAAAAAAAAAAAACCAATACAGTAATATATATAAATATTAAGAACAAATAACGAAATCAAGGGTTATTCCTTGATAAAGCCGCTCTTCTCCGGAAGACACAATTAGCAAAAGAAGAGAAGGCAGAAAGAGAGTCCGCCGACCCAACCAGGCGCCAAAAATCATCTAAATTATATACATTTGTACAGATAGACAATTGTTGTCTTAAATCCACATATAAATTACAATGTAGGACAATATGTTCAACCGTCTCCTCAGAGCCACAAGAGCAGAGAGGAGAGGGGACGAGTCCAAATCTATATAAACGAGAATTAATTCCATGTCCCGTGATTAAGAAAGTGGGAAATAACCCAAGTTGAAGCCAGTTAAAGTTTTTATCTTTAATAAAAACACGAGGAAAGAAAGCGTATGTGATTCTGCCGAGAGAGGAATCATCCCAAGAGTGTTGCCACTCTTCCAAAGCAAGATTGGAAAGTCTGGCCAGATCAACATTTGTAGAGTTCTCATAATTATTAGCAAAATCTCCCACCGAGGCAGGGACAGAGAGATTTCCTATGGTAAGACAAGAAATGCAATATAATTTCCAGGTAGATAGGGAGACGACCATTAATAACAAGCAGGGCATCAGTAGAAACAGTTCTACATGCCCTGCAAGTATAGAGAAGGAAGGACCGCTGCGCCTGCAGAAGGTATTTTTGGACCAGTGAATTAAGAATTCTGAAGCCCCAAGCGCCAGCACCATAGCAGACGATGGGGATGAAGATACACTTGTAGTAAAGACCAAGAGAAGACGACTTAAGATTCCAGAGGGAACGGGCAAGACGCAACAGCCAGCCGGTAAGAGAACGGATTTTCTGCCGAAGGTACTTACAATGGGGAATGAAAGATAAATGATCATCAATCACCACCCCAAGGTATTTATATTCACTTACCAATTTAACAGCCTGGTCAAGAATTTTAACCACAGGGGGACGATTACGATTCAGTAGGCCTTTCAGAAGAACCTGTTTAGTTTTAGGGACTGAAATGGAGAGTTTATGGAGGGAACACCACATGTGAAGATCATCCAAGATGTGGTTTGCTTTAATTTCCAATTCTAGACGAGAATTCCCAGGTACAAGCAAGGCAAGATCGTCGGCGTAGGCAATGTTGACAATATCATCATGAGGGGCATTTAGCCATCCATCAAGGACCACGTTCCAGCAAACAGGGCCAAGAACGGATCCCTGAGGACAACCCCTAGAAACCGGCCTCGTAACCGAGCAAAAACCGGAGGAGACCACAAGGCTTCTATTATCGAAATAACTAGAAATTAGTTTGTAGATAGGACAGGAGACCTCGGCCTCCCGAAACCTCGCCAGGACACTGCCACCATAAGGTGTCAAAGGCCCCTTTGAAGTCTACAAAGAGACCGAGAACGTATTTAGAAGGAGATGCTCGAACAGTGCTCAGGAGAAGATTAATTGCATCTGTAGTTGATTTACCTTGCGTGAAACCAAACTGGGAAGAAGAACAAAGATTTTTTGAGTTATAGTAACCCTTGAAACGTGAAACCAGAAGTTTTTCCAACAACTTTCCAAGAAAAGGAAGAAGGGAAATTGGACGATAAGAAGAAGGAGAGGCAACTGGATTGCCAGGACTCTTGGGAAGGATTTTTAAGTTGGCAATTTTCCAGCGATCAGGGAAAACACCAAACCGAAGGCAAGAATTCATTAGGATAGAAATAAGGATACGGTGGGGCAAATCTAAACCCAAAACATTCATAATTCTGAACAAACGTGAAATAACAGTATAGTATAAGACACGCTCATTTCAGAAATCGTCGCTGAGACGTTCCGTTTTCTGAAAAACTGTTGCTTAATTTGTAGAACGCCTAACGAACTTTGGAGGAGCTCTATCTTAGGAATTACGAAAGAATCCAGAAGAAATGGCAGTAATTCAATATTTTTTGATTCGCTAAAAATGGCCTAATCTGTACCAAATAAACAATTTAGTTGAATTCGCCACTCTTAAACCATTTGAAATTAACCATGCTGAAACTACAGCACATTACATATTTAGGTAACTATGGTCATAACAACCACGAGAATGAACTGAAGGTCACTACCAGATGCAGTCTATTTCAGAAGGGATGATGACGATATTTTGATTTTTATTAATTTTAAACAAGGGCTATAAAAAAGAAAAGTAAATAAAAAAGAAACCGCTTGCGATTTCTTTCGGTTGGCCGAAATCCTGTTCTGTTAAAAAAAAAAAAAAAAAAAAAAAAAAAATCATTCCAATGACCACTTCTGTGATAGGAATCTTGTAGAACAGGCATTCCAAACGTTTGGCCCGCTGGCAGGAAGTAAGATAATGCAACCATTCCACACAAACGAATTGCATGGATTCTTCAAATATACGCCATGACACCATAGTTATTTTGAACTCAATGTTCATTTTAAATGGATGTTTCAATATTACTAACTTAGTAATATTACAGACTAATGTTTAGAAAACATGGAAATAACATTCTGCTAGCATTGCAAACTCTCTCTCTCTCCGTTAGCTGGCCCTTTCCTTCATGGAAATTTAAGTTCTTTAAAAGATATTCGGTAAATTTATTACTTAGTGTTGAATACTCAATGAAATTGTCATCACAAAAAAAAAAATAATAAAATAAATAATGAAACCAAATTAAATACCTTGAAAAACTGGAAAATTTAATTACAGAAAATTTAATTACACAATTTAATTATAAAATGCAACAAAAGACTCAAGGAGTGCAATATGGACTAAGTAGCCATTGCACTTAAAACTCCATCAACAACTCAAGCACTTTTTTTTCTCTTTTTTTTCCGGGAAAGTGCCAAAAGTTATAAATGGAATGCCGCGAAGTTTAAAGTGTTTGTTAACTAATCCAAGATCTACTGAATATGAAGCTTACGAACCCCAAGTTTTCACCACTTTAAGCTGTTATATCAATTTATGCTATGATATTATTGAATATTTCGTTGACAAACTCGGTGATGCATGTTCCTCCCTGGTTTTTCCTAATTAGAACTGATAACTAGTCGAACTGCGCATTTATATAGAGGTTAAAATCAAACCTTTAATTTTTTGGGATGTGATACCATTGCGTGACTAGTTTTAAAAGTTATCAACTTTTACGTAACCGCACCTATTACAAACAAATACTATTAAACACTATTTAGTATTTACAGTTATGAAGAGGTTAGGTTACCTAAAATTTGAAAGTATACTGAATACGTAGAATCCAGAATCTAAAATCCATACTTTCAAATTTTATAAAATTTGAAAGTATGGATTTTAGAACCCATAACACCAAATGGTCACCCACAATACCAAAAAGTCACATTTGTTTAATATTGCTTTTGGTATTGATTATAAACAAAAGTGAAAAGTTGTTTCTTTACCATAGTCTGTTTCCTTAGTGGTTGACATTACTAATTACACAATTGTTCCATTCAGTCACATGCAGTTTCATTACATTACGCTAGGTTAGGAAAATTTGCTAAAGTGTCTAATATGACGTGTTGTTTGACTGAGAGTAGCTGTCAGCCGTGATTAGTGGCAATTGATGAGAATCATCTAATAATACCAGAGTGATTTTGACTTATATCGGCAAAAGGTTTTCACTTTGGGAAGCGTAAACTTCGGGTCGAAAAGTTATATGCTGATTTGCTCGCATAAAATGTTAAAGCGATATCACAAAAATCAAGTCAGTTCAACCTCAATGTTGAAATCTATAAAATTTAAATATATAAAAGCACAGATTCAATTTAGCAAAAAAAGGTAGCATTAGCGAAATCCATGTAATTAATGGCATTAGCCAAGAGGTTCTCATTCTCAAAGTGTGTTGAAGGGGGCCTCACTTCGCCTTTCTTGTGGGTGGACGTGTTTTTATGAAGGAGATTTTTTTTTTTTCTTTTTAAGAAATGTGGACAAACGATCCTAAATCTGGGTATGATGGGCATTTTATTTTAATATTTAAAACTAGATGTATCAAAACGTTAATTTACAAAATGTATATATATATATTCATAGTTAAAATTTATTAAATCTGTTATTTGCACTTGTCTCGGATGGGGACGTGAGATTTGAAATATTTCAAAGGTGAGCGCAAGGTATATTTTGTTTGACAACCTGTGCATTAGCTTGTTTGACGAGCAACTAATTTTTTAAGCATTTTTCATTTAATTTCAGTGGAAAAAATTTTATAAAACAGTTTTTTTTTTTTTTTGAGACTTTATAACTAACAACAAAGAAACGCATAAACGTTTTCCCAAACTCGACAATGGAGTCATTTCACAGTTGACGGGCAGAATGCTCATCCGAATTTTTTTTTTTTTTTGAAAAAAAAAAAAGTATTCAAAAAGCACATGAACATTAATTTTCATAGTCCATTGGACCTTTCCGGATAAACAAGTAACAAAGACCGATTATAAGGAAGGCATACGAGCCATTTCTTACTGAGTGCACAACTAGTCATGACCCAGAGTAACCAGCCAAAAGCCTACTTAATCCGTGATGCAGTGAAATACTATAAAGCCTATTGCAACTCAACTACTTAAATTCTGCATTGCAAAATAGTTAAAAGCAATCCAGTATAGTGTTGAGGGTGGAGATTTCAAACTAACAGCAGTGATGTGCTTACAGTCCTGTAAGGGTTAAACAAACTTTACAGTCCTGTAAAGTTTGTTAAACGGGAATGAGACTTCCATTAAATTAGTGAGCGTTTCTCAGTTAAACGGTTCTTGCACGAAGCAAGTTGATATTGCTATATCTGTAACATATACCCAGGAAAGAGAAACATCAAGGTCTTAGCGGGAAGATGTAGTCTAAAAAAAAGTCATCAAAACTTAACTGAGGTAATTTGTTTGGCATAAATTTTAAAAATCAATTTTGCCAAAATTTATTTTTTTTCGAAATTGAGACAGGCAAAGAAGGGAGTGTAAGATTATTTTACTAATGAAAAATAGGAGATGGATTACAAAGCTTTATATGTTTTGTCAGCCGCGTTCAGCGCCTTAAGTTTGATAAAAATCGAATCATACAACTAAGACTACATTTGTAGAGCTTGCACATATTGTCCAAAGCATTAAGAATCAGTGACCCACATAGCTGTCTCAAACATCTTCCATGAATTTTGACTCTCACTAATCGGGTCAGGCATTTTTAGAGTTATGTATGGGATCTGCTTTTGCTTCCGTAAAAGTGACTACAGTGGTCTCAGACAGTTTTTAAATTGGGTACAGTGAGACCAACTGATGATGTTACTAACAGTAAATTCTAAGTGGCAAGCATTCAAGGAACTAATCGCGGAAGCTACTTTCATACCTATTAAGAAAAAAAAAAAAAAAAAAAAAAAAAAAAATTGTTCAATGTTTAGGCCTAAATGGTTGTCAAATGAATTAATGGGATTCGTGGCAGAGAAGAAAACTGCATGGGACGCATATAAATTATCAGGCAACACAGAATCCTATGGCAGATAAGCTAATCTGTAACCAAGTCACAAAGAAGATTCGGCAAGCGAGCAGATTATGAGAAAGCTTTGGCAAAGGATTCTAAGAAAAACAGCAAGGATTTCTTTACTTATATAAACTCTAAAATGAAAGGGATGAATCAGATTGGTCCACTTGATATCGATGGTTCGACTGTTGATCCTGCTCAGATAGCAAACAAACTGAATGAGTATTTTGCATCTACATTCACACATGAGTTATTAAGGAAGAAAAATGCCGGAAGTTTATCAAACTGTAACATGGTGCTTAATGATTTTGTAATAACTGACAGCAAAGTGGAGGAGAAATTGTTGAAGTTAAACATAAGGCACCCGGAGTGAATGGGATCTATCCAGTTATATTGAGGGAGGCGGCAAAGGAACTAAGCAAACCCTTAGCCATAATCATGAGAACATCCTTGGACTCAGGAAGTCCCCACGGACTGCAGATGTGCAAATGTGCCCAATTCACAAAGGTGGATCGAAAGGTGACAAGTAATTACAGACCAGTTAGTTTAACTTCTGTTCCGGGGAAAATAATGGAGTCACTGGACAAAGATGCACTGCAGGATCATCTAGACAAGACTGCAGCAATAATTCAGACACAGAATGGGTTTGTTAAGGGAAAGTCTTGTCTGACAAATTTGATTGGATACTATGTGGTTAGAAAGGAACTGGATGCAAAAAATTGATATCATATACATGTACTTGGATTTCAGGAAAGCTTTTGACACTGCTGCGCATGGAAGACTACTGTACAAATTGAAGCAGAATGGCTGTCTGATATACCTTCATCAATATCATTGATAAATATGGAAAACAACAGTGGGCCCAACACCGAACCCTGTGGGAGTCCATTAATAACAGGCTTAGTGTCAAAGTTTGCAGATGATACAAAAGTTGGCAGAGTTCTTAATGACAGTAATGGCAGTGTGCTACTGCAACAGGGTCTAGAAAATTTGAGCAGATGGGTTGAGAAGTGGCAACTGAAGTTTAACATTGACAAATGCAAAGCAATGCATATGGGTAGAAGTAACCCCAGAGGAACGTACCAACTGTGTGGTACTACACTTAGGGTGGCAAAAAATAAGACCTGGGAGCAATTGTGCAGTCAGATATAAAGTTTTCTGCGCAATGCAGACAGGCTGCAAGAGCAGATCATGGGGTTTTGTCAATGATATACAGGAATTTTGCTAGCAGGGAAAAGGAGGTGATTGTCCCTCTGTATAAGGCAATGGTCAGGCCACGCCTTCAGTACTGTGTACAGGTCTGGGGATCTCATTTTAGGAAGGATGTAGATTTCCTTGAGCGTGTACAGAGAAGGGTAGCAAGATTGGTGAGGGGAATGAAGGGATCCTCTTACCAAGAGAAGCTTAAGTTCTGCAAATTGCAGCGGATGGAGACTAGGCACCTGCGAGGTGTACAAGGCCTCGAATGGGTTGAGCACGCTGAATTCTGATGGGATTCTTCCATTTGCTGAGATTAGGAACCTAAGGGGGCATAAATTCAAATTGAGGAAAGACAGTTGTAGAATAGATGTGCGGAAATTTGCCTTTAGCCAGCGGGTGGTTAATTGCTGGAACAAACTTCCATCTTCATTGTGGAAGTTGATAGCTTAAATAAATTCAAGGAGGAATTGGACAAACTTTTAGAGGGAATAGTTGTCAATTTTTTTTGGCTGATGCTACACAAGCTCATACGCTTGATTTCTTGCATCACATGCCTCTATTACTATTATCTGCATGAACAAAAAAAAAAAAAAAAACAACACACCGTGTTGCAGAAGGTACCTGAATTTTTTTTTTTTTTCTTTTCAAATTATATCGCGTAATGTTGTTGTTGTTATTTGGTTTTTAGGAGCATTAGCAACTAAGGCCATATTGCTCCGGGAATATGCGGTGGTCATTCCCTGACCTTTCCGCATCCTCCGTATTTGGTGGTGACGGGCTCGAACCCCCGGTCTAATCAAGAAGCGTGGGCAACGCACTGCTGCTCCTTCCCACCTGGCTACGGAGGCGCATATCGCGTAATGGGGATTGATGAAATAATTTCATCAATCCAGCCTGCGTGGAGTGTAATCTGCCTTTAATTCCCTAAAGAAATCCAAATGATTCTCAGACATTTCGTGGTACTTCCTGTACTACTTCTTCAATAACTGTAAAGTCAGCACAACTGATTAATTATGTTGACTTCATTTACATAGTTGTTAATTTCATTACAAATTTCTTGCTTGTTAATTATTTAGCCTTTAGTAATTGTGTAATAGAACCTGAGTTAGTCAACCGATAATATTTGTAAACATCAGGTAAAGATTAAGTTTAGCAATTTAAATCATTTTTATATTAAACTTAAGTAAAACAGACAAGCAGGAACATTTACATTCCTCGTAATGCTGTCCTTATGACACCATCAGCCTCACATCCCAAGACAGTGGTTTACAATTTTGCAATCAATTGTATCTGTATGTTCTGCACTGTGAAGAATTTTTGGATTAACAAAACTCAGGTTAAGGTCGCTTGGGAAAAGTTATAGTTTCAGTGTGAGAATGAGAGATCTGTTTGGCGGCTGATCATTGTAAATGTCTGAATTACTTGGATGGGTTAAAGATTAGGTGATGGCTCTTTCTTCCAGGTATATCACTTTTTCAAATTCCTTCTGTAATCTAGCTATCAACGATTGGACTAGATAGTATGAATCAGAGCTGTACTACTCAATGTTCTACGTTGATAATAATATTAGTAAAATAATAAGAGGAGTTTACCTCAATATAGTGCGTAGAACACTTCCGTATGATACCCTCCAGAAATTAAAACGGAAAAATCGACAACTTACCGGTACATTAGAGTAAAATATAAATAATTAAATAATCAATTTAACACAATACAAATCAATTTAAAACAATTAAAATTCAAATTAACGCAATTAAAAGAATCTAACGAAAATATTCAAAACGAATTCGTTTTGAATATTTTTTGAATATTCAAATATATAATTTGAATATTTAATTATTTATATTTTACTCTAATGTACCGGTAAGTTGTCGATTTTTCCGTTTTAATTTCTGGAGGGTATCATACGGAAGTGTTCTACGCACTATATTGAGGTAAACTCTTATTATTTTACCAACGATTGGACTGTACAGCCTAACTGGACAAGTGACCATCGGGCAATTTCTTTCTCGGTCTCCTTACCTTCTCCTCCCTCAGATTCGAGTATCTGTGTGTATGAGTACGTTCGCTTCTCAATTAATAAAAAATTAATTGGGACATTTGAATACTCTGTAAATGCTGATTTCTCCAAACTGACTAACTCTTATTTTGACGCCATGTCTGTGTCTGAAGCTGCGACACAGATTCAAAAAATTGATTAATGCATCATATAAATCATCAAGGAAAAAACGTGTCAATTCCAGAACTTGTTCCTGGTGGTCGTCAGAATTATCTTTGTTTCGGAAACAGGTCCACCACGCTCGACGCACCTATCAGCGCAATCGTCATTTGTCTCAGGCTGATGTTCGCATCTTTTATAATAATTACGTTGATCTCAAGAAACGTTATGTGAAGGCAATTGCTACCAGGAAGATAGAAACTTCGACAGAATTTGTGCACAACTCTGGTAATGCAGACCAGTGGGGGCTACTTTATAAAATTGTAAGAAATAAATTTACACAAGAAATGTATGGATCGATCATATACAGTGGTCTGGAGACCACTAACTGGACGGATTCTGTAAACATTATTCTAGATAATCTTTTTCTACAGGACAATGTGAGCTCCGACTCTGATTTTCACACTAATATTCGTTCTGCCAATTCTCTGTATGTTTCTTCAATTAAGACTGAGCCTTTTAGTGCCATCGAGCTGGACACAGCGGTCAAACAAGTGAAAGTTAATAAATGCCCAGGGATGGACATGCTGGAGAGTACCTTTATAGTACGACTCGCCAAGATTAAGCCCAGTATACTTCTACAACTTTTCAATAAATGTTTAGCTGCTGGGACTTTCCCAGATCTGTGGAAGACAGCCCTTATCAAGCTGATTAGGAAACCTGACAAGCCCCCCCCCCTCCCCAGGAACCGAGGTCTTATCGGCCTATAGCTTTATTGACCAACCTTGGTAAGCTAATAGAACGTTTAATTGCCCTGCGATTAAACAACTTGTTATTGGAACGGGGATTAATTGCGCCTAATCAATACGGATTCACTCCTGGAAGGTCCTGCGAGGGCGCCCTTGTAGACTTCATTTCTTCTGTTGAACACTCCAGTTTCAAGTATACTCTTGCTATCTTTGACTTCGAGGGTGCTTTTGATTCCCTTTGGTGGGAAAGTGCCCTCGAACGTTTACGTCATGCCGAATGTTCCCAGCAACTTTATCTTCTAATTAAGAGCTATTTCTCTAACAGATTTATCACCGCCAGATCTAAGTACAGACAAATTTTGCGTCAGGTCTTTCGAGAGTGTCCTCAAGGCTCCATTTTGGGACCACTTTTCTGGAACTTTGTCCTGCAAGGTTGGATTACCCAAACTTTTGACAACGTGAAGATCATGGCATATGAGGATGATTTGACAGTCCTTGTTGGTGGAAATTCAAGGTCTTCTATTGAAATATCCGCTGAGAAAGTTCTATCTGATCTTCAACAATGGACAGTTGAAAATAAGTTAAAAATTAGCTCTACCAAGACAAAAATTATGATCCTTGGCTCTAAATTGGATGTTCGTCGACCACCAAGAGTTAAAATAAACAACAGACAAATACCTCTAATAACGGAAATTAAACTTTTGGGAATAACTATTGACAGCAAGTTAAACTTTCTCCCTCATTTATCCAATCTGCAAATTAAGATCAGAAATTTCACCGGCGCTCTTGTCAGAGTTTCTAAAACTGAGTGGGGTCTTTCTAGAAGATGTTTAAGAATCTACTACAACTCCCTATAGTTACCTATGCTGCTGGCGCTTGGTTCCATAGGGTGCGGACTGTACAATTTCAATCAAAATTGATGTCAATCCAGTGTACAATGTTACTTTGTATTTTGAAGATTTGTCGAACAGTTTCAACACCTGCTTTACAGGTTTTAGCCGGGACGTTACCACTCGATCTCTACGTAATTTTCAGAGGCTTATGTTATCGCCTGAAACGTCAGATTCCCATTCAGATCCTTGGTATTTCTATTAACACTCAAATCGATGTTAAAGCCGAATGACAAAGAATTTGGCAAGAGTTGATCAACTTATGGCAGGGTAGGTGGGATGACAACACTGGGCAGTGTAACGCGTAAGTTTTTTCCTGAAGTTGACTCTCTTACGGATAAAAAATCTACAGTCTGGTTTAGCCTTGACTTGTTTACCTCCTATTTGATATCAGGACACGGATCATTAAATAAGAAATTGTTTAAATTTCGCTTGTCTCCTACGGAACTCTGCCATTGTGGCGGTGTGGAAGATTGGCAGCACGTGTTGTACTCTTGTCCCTCATACAATGAATTTAGAGTAATTCTGCAGAATGCAATTCCCAACTTTTCATCAGGATTGGAACATAATTTTGTATCAAATGCCACGAGTTACCGCGCTCTTCAGGATTTTGCTAAGGCAACCTTCAACCTCGCAATCCTTTCTGCAATGACTACACATGCGAATGTTTCAAATTCAGCTCAAGACTCTTCACCTTCACTGCAATGACGTCCATTTTCTCAACAAGATCTACAACTCTGGACTTGTGCTCTGTGTATGTGTTGTGTTTTTTATTTTTTTTCTGAAACTCTACAAGTGTCCTACAACTGCGCGTCTCCGTAGCCAGGTGGGAAGGAGCAACAGTGCGTAGCACACGTTTCTTGATTAGACCGGGGTTCGAGCCCGTCACCACCAAATACGGAGGATGTGGAAAGGTCAGCGAATGACCACCGCATATCCCGGAGCAATATGGCCTTAGTTGCTAATGCTCCTAAAAAAAAAAAAAACCAAAAAAAAAAAACCTACAACTGCAACTCAATTTGGCGATGAAAATTCCTGTGCTCCTTTGCTCGGATGGCTGTTAACTGACTGACTTTGCTACTAATGACTGCAGGACTTACTGGATTTAACCTCAACTGTTTTTAAGGTTTGTGCCTGCTTATGGGCTTGTGCAAAGTTTTGTCGGTTGAATGGTACTGTTATCTTTAATTATTTTCTTTGAGCTTGTTTTTTTTTTTATGTTAATATGCATAAGATTACTTTCATTGTTTACTTTGAAATTATCTGTGTGTACCTCAATCTGTTGAGGTTTTCTTTTGTACAGTATTTAATCTTTGTATAGTTGTATAAGTTAAAGAGGCGGAGATGAACTAAGGTTCCAGGTGCCGCCCAAGACAAATAAATACATAAAAATACATACTGTATTTTAATGTGTCTGCTATTGAAAACATGTTTTCAAGAATATTTAAACAATTTTTTTTTCAGCTAAAAGAATATCAAGATGCATTGTGTAATTTAAAAAAAAATTAAGTTTAAATTAATGAAAAATTAAAAGACCAGCACCTTTGTTTTTCATGTAATTCTTTTCGGCTTTTCTATACAGTATTTTCTGGTGCAAACTTGTGGTATACGATAGTTAAGTAAGTAAAATATATATACATACGATATATGTATATATATTTTTTTATATTTCCAGTCCGAGTTACATACCTTCAGCCTTGTATATGACCCTATGTCACGACGAATATAGCCTGCAGTTGAGAGAGAGACCCATCCTATCTTTTTGAACTTTTGCCATTTCTTTGATTGCTTCAAGACCTTTCTAGAGATTCACATATTTCCTTATAGATTTTTACTTAATTCGTTCGTTTAATCTTTGTTTTTATTCCCATTACTAATCGAATTGAGTTGAATGAATGAATGACCATGATGTACACTTGTTTCGTTAAGTGAGCAGTTGTATTCAATTATTATAGGTACTTGCTCTTCTGTAAATCTTGCATCTATAGCTATTTTTTGTTTGTTCCAATAGTGCCAACTGATTTTTACACATACGAGGTGTGGCAATAATGTTCCCCGACTGGTGCAATAAAAAGAATACAAAGTGAAGTAGCTCAAAAATGGATTCATTTTTATTCAGTGCAATCACCACCTCGTGTAATGCTCTTATTACACTGTTCTAAAAGTTTCTGAAAAGAGTCAGCGAAGACATCCAAAGAGAAGATGTTCGGTTCGGCGGTTACGTTTTTCTTTATGTTCTCAGTATCCTGAAATCTCTTTCCTTTGAGTGCAGTTTTCACTTTGGGAAAAGTGAAGGAGTCCTCTGGTGCTAGATTGGGAGAGTAGGGCGGATGGTTTATACAATGGCACGTTTCTTCAGAAATGTCTGTACAACAGGTGCGGAATGGGCGGAGGGGTCACTGAAGTGCAACAAGAACCAGCTGTCTTTCTCTAGAAATTATGGCCTCACCCGGGAAGTGCTCTTCAGTAGTCTTTGAAGTACCTGTGTGCAGGACGCAACACTGACTCAGGTAAAAATTCCTTGTGGTCACATTGTTTGTCAAAAAACATAATCAGCATCGTCGTGATCCTGGACTTCTGTAAACTAAACTTTTTTTTGGGTCTTGGTGATGAGTTTTAAATCCACTGCACGTTTGGTGTACTGAAACACCAAACACTCATCTCCAATGACGATACAGTCGGGAAATTTAGGATTGTCTTGAGAAGTCTGGATGAAGTTTTATCATGATTACACTCTTTGTTGCTTCTGTCTTCATTAGGGTGGGCGGCAGAAATTTTGCACAGACTTTCCTTTTCCTTAAAGCTTCATGCAGAATTTGTCGTTTTATTCATATCCAACTCGTCAACCATCATTCTGCCGGTCAAACGACGATCGTTCGCCATAAAATCCACTGCATGTTTTTACACTTCTTTCGGTCGTACTGAAACACTGAACACTCATCTCCAATGACGATACAGTCAAGGAAATTAGGATTGTCTTGAGAGGTCTGGATGAAGTTTTCGCATGATAATAATAAATAAATTTTCTGTTTATACTTCGGGACGACCACACGGTCAGAGGAGTTCACAAGGTAGAGAGAATACAAGAAACAGCACCGTATTCAGCAGTCACGGGCTTGAACCTGGGTCACTCAAGGCACGTGTACTTATGCACCCGCGCACTGACCACTCGGCTAAGGCCGCCCTACACTGTTGCTTCTGTTTTCGCTTATGAAGACTCATATCATTCGAACATGACAACGTTTCACCACCATAAGGTTTTCAATGTTTCATACGTATCTGTTGCAGATTTTCCCAGTTTAAAGCAAAATGTGATATTCGTTAACCGCAGTAGCCGAGTGGTCATGCGAGAGGGTACATGAGTACACGTGCTTTAAGTGACCGGAGTTTAAGCCCGTGACTGCTAAATACGGTGCTGTTTCTTGTATTCGTTAGATCTTGTGAACTCCTCTGATCGTGTGGTCGTCCCAGAGCATAAACAGAAAATTAATTATTTTTAACGCTACTAACACAACCGGTTGTTGCATGCAACCTGTCAGCCTACTGGACAATCTATGTATCACCATCTGTTGAAAGAAGTTTGAACTAAAAATACTACTTCCGTTTATTTTCAACCTCATAGAACATGACCGCTACAGCACCAGTGAGGGAGCTTTATTGTCCCACATCGTATTACTGCTAACATACATTATACACATTTCCAAACCAGTGTACTAACGTGCACATGCCAGTCCTAGCACGTGGAATATTACTTCCAGCTATAATGGCAAGCCATGATCATACAAGCCAATTAATTCCCGTCTCTGGAATCTTGATGAACAACTATAAAAACATGTTCTTGACTCTGTATATTTAAACACTGTGTTAATAACATTCAAATTTTATGCGCTGGATGCCAAATTGGTTCATTTTCAAATTAGAGGGTGGTTGAAAGTTTAACTTTCATTAAAAATTCCATGCAGAAGCAATAAATAGGAAGTACAGAATGGTGATGGAACTGCTCTCGCTCAGACTATGCACATGAGGGGCATAAATTCAAGTTGAATGATGGTTGCGGAATAGATCGGCGGAAGCTTGTCTTCAGCCAACGACTGGTTGATTGTTGGAACAAGCCTCCACCCGTTGTTGTCGAAGTGGACAGCGAATAAATTCAAGGAAGAATTAGACAAACTACTGGAACGGATAGTAGGTGAAAATGGGATTTCTTTAATTTTTTTATTATTATTTTCTTAATTTTATTTGTCTGATGCTGTATAAGCTTGCTTTGTTGTATCATTTGCCACTATTAATACTAATATTAAATAAAACGAAAAGTTCCGAGAGCATGAAAAACCTGACTAAGAATTATATGTGGTATCCAAGGAGATGTCGCTTACTGGAGGAGCTTGGGGAACAATTTAAAGAGAACTCCTTAATTTTTGAAGCTACAGTACTCTAAAAAGTTTTTAAACTATTTGGATTGTAATAAATTGCTTTTTTGCATCATTAAATTTTTTTAAATGTTTGATAAACCGGTAAGTAACGGCTTTCAGAGAATCAAATTAACTTTATTTTTTTAAATCATGGAAGTAGAAATATTTACTTAGCTAAAAAATATCACTCCGATGCCGAATTTCGGCATAGCAAACGGAAGCACTTAGAAGTTGCTCATTACAACTTCACGGGGATTAACTACAACATGATATAGTTTTAGGGGATTTAAATGGCAATTTAACATTGAATCATTATGTGAAACGACATGGAATTTCATTAATCAACATAAAACAAAAAAAAAAATAAAATGATAGAAAAATGCATACAGATGTATGCATTTTTCCATCATATTACATTGAATTCAAACTTGTGCACTTTTGTATCCTTATGCAGCCTTGCGCACAGGTACAATTGCCGCATAACCGTTTTCCTTTCAAAGCGTATTTTACATATCCCTTTAGCTTTTGTTTTCCATTCTATATATATGAAATAAGTATATTGGGTTAAAGAGTGGCAACGGAGAGATAAAAAACAAAATTAAAGATGATATGACAAATGCACCTGGGCGCGCAAAGTAGCAGCAAAGGATACAAAATTTTATATATGCAAGGTGGAATTAATATATCTGTTAAAAATGTGAAGATGGAAGCGTAAATTACACAGGGTCCTGAGTCATGCTACGCGGTAGAATGACTAATATGTAGGTTAGTGCAAATGAGTCATTTTAACATAGCTATCTACCAAAGTAGTTTAATTAAACTGGCATCGTTCTGGTTATATCTCATATTGTGACTGCCTTCACAACCAGTTGCCATGGTATTGTACTAACTCGAATAAATAACACTTCACCAGTGTAGAAGACTATTGTTATTTATTCTCAGCGGATACCACCACCCAGACGGCACCGTTTCAAAGCTTGTTGGCTTCTCTTCGGTGGGTGGGCAGGTACCTTGGTGTTGCAATAGTGACACCAGGTAGTACTTCTCCACTGGTGCAATACCATGACAACTCGTTGTGAAGGCAGTCACAATGAGATATAACCAAAACGATGCCAATTTAATTAATTAATTTAACTACTTTGATAGATAGCTTTGTTAAAATGATGCATTTGCACTAACCTACATATAATAATAATGCCATAACTAATAGGAGAAGCATAGCCTAAAAAGAGAAGTATTGTAGGCGTGAAAAAGAGAGAATGTGAAAATCTTATTTGTTATAATGAATTAAGTAAATTATGGGCCGAATTGAAAAGCCAACGAAAGATCATTGGCTTTTCAATTCGGCCCATAATTTGGGCAATTGTATTTAAGTGCGCAAGGCTGCATATGGATACAAAAGTACATAATTAAGTTTGAATTTAATGTAATATGGAAAAATGCATACATCTGTATGCATTTTTCTATCATATTACCATATCATTTTATTTATTATTATTAATTTTTTTTTTTGCTTTATGTTGATTAATGAAATTTCCATATCGTTTCACATAATGATTCGATGTTAAATTGCCATTTAAATCCCCTACAACTATAAAATCATGTTGTAGTTAATCCCCGTGAAGCTGTAATGAGCAACTTCTAAATTCGGCAAAAAAATGATTAAATTAAAATAAGGAGTGATAGCCAGCCTCAGATATGGGTGGGTAATTTTGGTTATAGTGAAAAAAAAAAAAAGGGGAGGGGATACCTGATCATGTAGTCTTTTCTTTCAGCTAACATCAGATTTGAATTTTATATTTGTTCTACTTTTTTTTTTTTTTCTTTCTTAACTAAAATTACCCACCCATATCTGAGGCTGGCTATCACTCCTTATTTTAATTTAATCATTTTTTGCTTTACAGTTACCTTTTTTCTAATTGGCTTTTCAATTCTGCCTATAATTTGTTTAATTCATTATAACAAATAGACTTCCACATTCTTTCTCTTTTCCACGCCTACAATACTTGTTTTCTGCTATGCTTCTATTAGTTATGGCGTTGTGTAATTTACGCTTCCATCTTCACATTTTTTTTTTAAACAGAACTATTAATAGGAACGTTTAGAATACTAGAGCACTTCACTTTTTTTGCAATGAGACTCATCTAAAAGATGAAAAAAAATGCGCATTTACAATTTTATAGTAATTTTACAATTTTAAAGTTGTATTTACAGACATAGAATTCAGTTTTGGCTTCTCAATTTTTGATTTCCAGAGTAAAAATGTGTAGTTATCCATTATTTTAAATGCAATTCTTGTGCTTTATCAAAAGTCTCGCGACTCACCAAAGTGTGTGTAATTTTGAAGTTTTAAGCTTTACATAACTGTAGGTGAAAGCCATTATGTAGATAACAGGTCTTCTGTAATTTAGAGATGTTATTAGAATAATTTCGGTCAAATTGTACTGCGTTCTGGAAAATTTTAGACGAAGTAATGTTAATAAATTTTGTATCGAGTCAAACTCAACATATTGAAATTACTAGCACAAATGTGAAAGTCAGGTTTCAGAAACTGGCGCAACACCAGATAAAGACAACATAGTAATATGCCGAATGATATGCTAAGATACCCACACCGTGCAAGACAGCCGTCGTGCTATCTACATTTTGCCCCGGGCTGTGAATGGAGTCTCGAGTTACAGTCTCCACGAGTTGCGACCACACTGCAAACTGGTGGCAATGACCCGCCTGCAGCCTACGGCAACCGGCGGCGACCGTGCAAAGGTGCGCCACTAGACATACATACAGACACAAACGCCGTCAACAAGGCTGCTTTCCAGTCTTGTACTTAGACACTTAACCCTATCAACCTGCGTCTGAAACAGGAAATGCCCAGATGGCCAACCCTAGCCGGCCAACAGCATCACTTTCTTTAGACTTCTTTATTTTGTCCAGGTGTTCTTGCACTGTTAACCTCAACAAGTGGTCTTGTCAAACAACATCTGGTAATATTCAGTAACTAAGCAGCTCTGACCGCCACGTTACCTCGCGGTTAACGCACTTATATTACACTATTTTTAGTCGTTAAAGCCAATGTTTGAAATTCAATTTCACTAAATAAATGAACGGTGAATTTTTTTTTTTTTTTTACGTAATTTTACTTCTATTGAGCCAACAGAGGTGTAACCGGTCATGTGACACACAAAGACAGCACATTCTTACGCAACGCGGAGCAGCAGAGTAATTTCTAGGATATTCAACAAAGCCAATGCCACGATACTCATACATTGATAGAATTAATGATGTTAAAATGCTGCTACAAGAAATACTATGTAACAGTCTTAAAATACAATTCCATATGCATCAAATACATTCATTTCTTTTATCCACTTCTCCCTCTTCCTACCGCCCTTTAAATTTGTTGTTATATAACGATTGTATTCTAATTAAAATGATTAGTTGTAAACTCCTCTGACCTCTGCTCGCTCCGGAGTCTAAAGACAATTTTTGAGTGGCTGCCGTAGAGCAGTCAAACGCAAGGGTACAGCAGTAGACGCGTTTGAATTGACTGTAGTTTTATTCTACCCAACGTTACTGATAAAAACAATTAAAAAAAGTGCTTATTGCCTTGTAAACGCCTCTGATGTTTCGCAGTCGTCGCTAAATATTAATGGAAACCTAATTACTAGATGAGAATTACTCTCTGGCTAAAGTGGGATTTTCTTAATTTAAATATGTTCCATTTCCGTATTCTGTTCGAGAAAGAATACGTCAGGTGTTTACCTTACTGAACTCTTAAATGAATCCATTTAAATTCCTTTGGAATGTTTAAAGCCTTAAATACCTCAATGGGATCACCACGCAGATGACGTAATTTTTCAAACGTTGAAACGCAGAACAAAAGTTTCGCTCCCTCCCTTTCTTTTCGAGCTAGGGTAGAACTATAAGGAAACGGCAACCAATAGAAACGGTTTGTTTGCATCTTTGAGAGTTCCTAGAGGAAGGCTAACTCGCCTCCAGTTAGATTTCTCAGTGTCTTTCCAGTCCAGCCCGACTTTGCTTTGCATTCATTACTGATCTCGTTGCTATTCTTCATACCCCTGCCAGCACATTCACAAGATACCTAACATGCAAATTCCAAAACCTGCATTCTTAAGAGAGCATCCAGACAAATCACTGATCAGTGATTTTTTGAGCTGAACAATAACAGGGCTTAGGGGATACTGTATACATTGCAAGAGAACGCGATAACATAAGATTATTTTGTTCAAGTTGATTAGCTCGGCTATGCACACAGCCGTAAACACGGCATACGCGTACATTTTAATTTCCTCGAGGGCGAGTGGCGTTCCTAATAAGTTGTCCCCCTTATTTTTTTCAAGATACAGTATATCGATAATATCTTGAATCACGTTAATGACGGTAACACTGATAATTACAGTGGTCAACAATGGATGGTTTGGCAGCTTAATAGGAAACTAACTTTAAGTTCAATTAATTTGATGGTTTTTAACATGGTTATTAAAGGAACTTCAAAAATAAAGAATATCGAAAGCTGCTTCTACAAGTTAATTCCAAATCTTGACATATGTTAGTGCATAGCAGTAGTTATAAAAAACGCAACAACTAAGTTTCATGAAGTTAGAAAATAATCATTCCTTACTGAGTGTAGGCGAAACAGGAGTACGGGGGGGGGATGACTCATAATTGAGTCAGCTGTTAAAACAGGTCCTTGCATGTTAGTCGTCAGTTCTTATTTGAGGTTGGATGTTTTATTTTTGTTTTTCCTTTGTATAAAGTGGTTTTCTGACAATCAATATGAAGGAACGGCGCCACTGTGGCTGTGTGAATTGAATTCACCGAACAATTTGTTTGGCGGGGAAAGCCACAAAAAAAAAAAAAAAAACCAGACACTGAACGTGCCTATTATCTCTACTCTGTATGCTATTTGAGAGATTAAGAGAGTACGCATGCAAGTTCGCTTTTTCTATGGTATGACGTGAACCAACCAGCAATAAAAGGACCTGCTGTATTTACATAAATCAAAGAAACACTAAAAATAAAATAATATCCAAACGTTACTTCTGAAATTAAACCAGTACCGCATGGAGGTGTTCCTACTTCTTTACCAATAACTAACTGAAAGAACTTCCAAACTCAGAAGAACCAGTGGAAACTTTGAAATACCAACTTACATTCCAAAGTACCACGCCTAACTGAACAATGTGTTCATTATATAAGATAGATTTATCAAGATTATCAATGCAAGAGTTAGAGAAAAATTAAATGTGCTAAGAAGTCAGCTTTAATCTTTAGATTAAAGTGCAATAGCATTATAGCACCATCAGGATTTAACATAGGTATGGATAGGCAGAACTATCTAACGGTTTTGACCCGAAACAAGCTGCCTAATCCAGCCTTTTCAAAAAGGAGTTTAGATTCATTAACTTGTTTACAATTGTTACGAATCATAATGAAGGACGAAAATGAAGTTGGAGAATTACAACCAAGCTGTGAGTAATGTGCTTTTTTTTTCACCTCCTTAAAATCATATTTATTGGAAAACCATGGATTCGGGAACTTTTTTTTTTCCTTTTGAGTGTAATATTTGTTCATCACAGTAATAAAAAAAATCTTCCCGGTGAAACATGGACAGGTGTATGAACATGGAATTAAATTTTTTTTTTTTTAGTTGTTGGCGCATCGGCTTCTGTGCAATAGCATTACATATTGCACATCCCAAGGTTTTGCATTCTCTACTTTGATCCAAGCCCAAGGCGGGATTCGAACCCGCGACCTTTGGGTTGTCAGGCAAGCACTTTACCCACCCGGCTAGCCCAGTCGGCATGGAAATAAGCACCGACGTACCGGAGGAAATCTTCCCGCGTGCCACCTAGTAGCCAGCGTGACTTGGGTGCCGATGCCTGGTTTAAAGGATAAGAGCGTGGAATGGAATGAGGCTGAAGGATTATCTCTAAAAGAATTTCATTAACACGTTCTAAGAAATTGAAGTTAAAAATTAGGGGTACAACTAAGAAAAAGTCGAACAGAAATCATACAGAAAATCTCCTTTTACACATTGGTAATGCAAAAAAAAAAAAAAAAAACAGCAGACAAACGGCAGTGGGAAAGTGGCTCCATCAGAGAAGAGTTCATCGTGAAATTGTGATATGAAGTACAGAGAGGATATAAACTGTGTACTTAAAGTTTAAGTGAGGAAAAGATCAAGAGTGTTAGGTGTGCAGTTAGGATTGTCTGGTATTCTAGTAGGTAAGTGTACGGGTCTTGCGAGCCACTAGTAATAGCAAAATCCTCAGTACCTCTCTCCCATTTGGGTATGTGCAATAAGAAAAGTGAAGCCAACTGGAGCTGGGCACAATTACTAAGGAAAGTTACTTCACTAATAGGAAATTTGCAGTGGGGAACGTTTCAAAGTAAGTCAAAGTTTTAACTCTCCTACAGATACTGCCTTTAACGCTAGAGCAATCAGCGCAAAAAAAAAAAAAAATTGTAACAAGAAATTTGAGTAGTGGCTGAGGCAACACAATTGAAATTCCATCAGAGGAAACTACATGGATTTAGCAGACTTTAAATGAAAATGGACAGTGAACCAAAACAGAAACAACGTATATTTGGGAATGAATTAGGAAGTTACTGCAAGGTTTAGTTCTTTCGACAGAAAAGCTTGTTCTATTAGTTTGAATATGAATGATGCATTGACATAAATGATGTCAAAGTTATAGGAATTAATTTTTACCTATGGAGTACAACCAACAAGATATACTCTGCTCAACATAACTTTGTCACAGCAGTACACCACACTAATCTTTCCCCCCCCCCCCCATAGTCACAGCTGTGAGATAGGTTGTAAACAGGCTGTTTTGCCTCAGACTGGTACAACCTGTCTTATTAAAGTCCGGTCGCTCCTACAGTACGAGGGACGTTTGAAAAATTCGTAGTCTTTGGATGAAGGGTTTATTTGAGGAGTCTGGTAATATGTTACTTTCCAACATGGCTTCTTTTGGAGTTAATGCTCTTTTGCCGCCGATGCTGCAATGCATTAATTCCAGCTGCGAAGAAAGTTTTCCTCCAGGAATGCATCTGATGTAATGATGTCACTGTCGGTGGGAAAATGGAAGCTAAAGTATTTTTTTTTTTAAATTAGGAAATAGGTGAAAGTTTTATAGTACTAAATCTGGTGAATACCAAGGATGGTACAAGGTTTCAAACCAGCACTCATGCAGTGCAGCTGTGGCAATCAGACTTGTGAGCAAGCGTGTTGTTCTCGGGGAACAAAAAACTCCTTTGCCGAGTTTTCCTCGGCGTTCTCTTTGATGTTTTCATGCAAGCGCCTCACAAGGTTGTTTGTTTGTTTGTTATTTGGTTTTTAGGAGCATTAGCAACTAAGGCCATATTGCTCCGGGATATGCTGTGGTCATTCCCTGACCTTTCCGCATCCTCCGTATTTGTGCTTATAGCCATCGTATTTGGTGGTCACGGGCTCGAACCCCGGTCTAATCAAGAAGCGTGTGCTACGCACTCTGCTCCGGCCCACCCGGCTACGGAGGCGCCTGCCTCACAAGGTCTGAGTAATATGCCCCTCTGACTGTCTGCCCTTCCTGAAGGGCAGACAGTCAGAGCGTACATGTTGGGACCCGAAAGATGGTGAACAACGCCTGGGTAGGACGAAGCCAGAGGAAACTAGTGAAGGTCCGCAGCGGTTCTGACATGCAAATCGATCGTCAGACCCGGGTACAGGGGCGAAAGGCTAACCGAACTATCTAGTAGCTGGTTCCCTCCGAATTTTCCCTCAGGATAGCTAGAGCTCGAAGGAATCAGTCTCATCCGGTAAAGCGAATGATTAAAGGCTTTGGGGCCGAAACGACCTCTATCTATTCTCAAACTTTAAATGAGTGAGAAGTCCGGCTGCCTGACTCGAAGCCTGGACGAAAGGATGTGAGTGCCCAGCACTTTTGGTAAGCAGAACTGGCGCTGTGGGATGAACCAAAAGCCAGGTTACGGCGCCCGATTCGAGACTTGTAATTAAAACAAGACGTTATTGAAACTAAGTGAAACTTGGTGAGTTATCTTTGGAGGGGATAACAGCTATTTTTCCAATGTTTAGACTGCCGTAACCTCTGGCTGAAAGTGACAGACCCACGTCTCATCCATGGTAACAAACTTTGCAAGGAAATTTGTTGGGTCTGCTTGAAAACGATGCAAATATACTTGAAAACCCTTGTGCGTTTTTTGATCTGACATCAACAGCTTTGGTACCCATTATGCTGATACCTTCTTCATAGCGAGAACCCTCTTATTATGTGGTGCACACGTTCAGGTGAAATACCAAGACTCTGGTAATATACTGAACTGTTATTTACTATTCAATCACCCATCATCAGATCATGCACACTGTCAACTTCTGGAGTGATGGACGTTGGTCTTCCATAGCGCGGGTTATCTTCCCAACACTCCCTCTATCGATTAAATTCTGCTGCCCACTTCTTGACCATGGAATAGGAAGGGTATCCTCTCTCAATGTTGTAACCATATCCTCATGGATGAGTTGCCTTTAGCGTTTTTTTTTTCTCAAATACTGAATGACTGCACGGCGACTGATTTCCCTCATTCACACTATTTTATCTTTTCATCTTTTTTACTCATGCACACTACTTTTGTAATTAAAACAAGATGTTATTGAAACCACGTGAAACTTGGTGGGTTATTATTTGAAATGTTATACATTAAGTACTGAAATTTTTAACACTACCCTTCCATACTCAGGCTTTTCAAATGTCGCTCATACAGCAACGTGTTTTGAACGGAATCGCAGAGCGTATCAGAAACTTTGATAAACAATTGCAATTTTATTCAGCTAATTAAACGCGAATTCTTTTCTACCTCTGGATATCAATAAATAAACCAGTAGCAGCTGGCTAAAAAGTGCCGTGGACACTACCACAGTCCCACTGAAAAAACAAGAAATAAGGTAAATGCTTTTTTTCTATTCATTACTGATTTGTGTTTATTTTGTATTAACAACTGATTATAAATACAATTAATGCCGTAATTAGCAAGTGAACACTTTAAAAGTGACGCACCACTCTAAAACTGGCTCTCATAGCGAGATATACAACTAACTCACACATGCCATGGCAACGCTTGGGAACACCTCTCTCATCTTCGAATGAAGGTAATGTGCCAGAACAAGAGTGGCTTCAATATCTACTCTCCGTGCCTTTTTCAGTGTTTATTTGAAATTATTAAAATAATAAGAAAACTATCGCTGTCATAGGATGATAAACTTCAAATTAACCTATTATGCAGACCCCTGCTAATTTAAACATTGCAGAAAAGCAATATTGTAACAACAACAAAAAAATAATAATTATTATTATTATTAAGGCACTACCAGTTGAAATCGCAAGTCTGCGATAAATCATTTTATTTGCAAATATGTGGGAGTTTAAGCGTAATGCCTTTCACAGAACATATGCGAAGCTCATTTTATAGTACTATATAAAGAAAAATTCATTAGATAATCAGCTTCAGGAAGAAAACAACTTGAACAAGTTACGCAACGTCATTATTCCATCAACAGTTCTTCACATCAAGTAACAGCATCATTAACAAAAGCTATGTGGGGCAATGCAAACTGATTTACATTGACCGACATCATTACTCCACTACAATCATTCAATGTTCGGATTATCGAATTAACCCCACATCTTGGCAGTCTGCCCAGACGATATTCATTTCATTGGTCCGTTAATGATCACAGCTGTTAAACTAGATCAATGTCTTTGCCAGTGGCTATACTACTTATACCATCAGGTCCACCGCAAAGGGGAGGGGATGAAAAGTAAGTCAGAATTCTTATTCCCCTCACTTTCACTTGCGCAAGGGTCCGTGCGCAACTGAAAATGATATTCGTTAACTTATAGACTGACATTTATTCAAGTGCTAAAGAGCTGTGAGCCGAGAATGATGTGGTAACACCTTGGTTATAACCACCGTCCTCTCACACTAAGGGAAAGAGCAGAGTTCGAAACCCATCAGTGATGCAAGGAATTTATGCTCTTTGCACAACGTGATTTCAATTTTTCGATCTAAAGGGAGGACTGCATGGTTTTGTTTCCTCTCGAAAATTCTGGTTTCAGATCGATCAAGCAGCAAACCGACCAAAAAATCCACGCAGTTACAGACACTTACGCCTCATAGTTAAATCTGACGTAGCCGAGTGATCAAGCGCGAGAGTGCAGTAATGCACAAGCCCGTGGTTTAATCCCGCGCGACTGATAATTACGTATTCATTGCAAACTCCTCTAAATTGGTGGTCATGCTGGAGTGAATATAAAGAGATTTTTTTTATTGTTTGCTCATCTTGCTATACTATCTGCATTCAGTTGTCCGTAATACATGTTAAGGGTATAAATATTGAATATCATCTGTTCATACTCTCGGACGATCACACAAGGTCAAAGGAGTTTACAAGAGAGATACCGTATTTAGTAGTTACGCGAACTTGAACCACGGTCACTCAAAGTGAGTTTACTTTGTACCCTGGGGCTTGACTATACTCGGTTACGGTCGTCTTCTGTGTTGCAGTTCAAAATCATTGATTCTGAAAAACAATTTGAAGTAAAAATTTGGAAAATTACGGAAAGAAATGGAAATGCAAAACAGCATTCGGCGTTGAACAAACATTTCAATGGTATTCAGTCTGAAGAGCAGCAGACATTTTGGTCAAGTTTCGGCGGTTGCCATCATCGGAATGAAGCTGTAATGCCGCACGTAAGATTTGTTTATGCCAACCAGCGTTGGCAAATTCATAAGTTTACAAACAACGTCACCATATCGCGACGTTTATTTTTACAGCTCCTGCTAAACCATTCTCACTGACAGTGAGAATGCTAACCCGTTCATTAATCTCTCGGATTAAGGTACGGGTTAGCAGGGCCCTTTCCCGGGGCGCCAAAAACAGAAGAACATTGATTAAAAAAATAATAATAATAAATAAATATATATATATATATATATATATATCCTTAGTAAAGGGCACCGGAAAAATCATTCTGCCCGGAGCGCAGAAATACCTTGGTCCGGCACTGCTCACTAATGATATGAATACGTGGAGTGTCAGCAAAATTTTCGTAATCGTGACTGTCTGGTGACCTTCATGCGACTAGGTGTTTCGATATCCGTTATCGTGCCGCAGAAGATCTAAATTTTCTTTCCAACATCTTATTTATCAAATTTTATTATATAATATATCAATATATAATATTATATCATATCAAATATCATATTTATTATCAAATGTTCTTTCCTTTATTAGAAAGAAACTTTCATCTACAATTCGTGATCATGTTTTGCTTGGAACCAAGCAAAAACAGTCTCACTATAAGAGTCCCAATCCACTTTGTCCAAAAAGAGGATACATCAAGCGCAATGGAATGGCAAGCTGACGCTGTTAGAATTTTTCGTTGACAAGGAATGCATTGTTTCCTGAATTCGAATCTTTGAATTAGGCATTCTGTTGAGAGGTTCTAGCGCGCATTCGCGATTCGGTTGGGAAGCAATGCTGATAATTTTGGGAAAGTGACACCTGGCTCGATCATGATAATGAATGATCCGATCCAAAAGCTGTCCTGTCAGTAGTTAAACATCTGGCGAAACATCATGCCTGCGAAACCGCATCCTCCAACTGATCTCCGATTTCTTCCTCCTGAACCTAAGGCTCAATTTGAAGATTTGGAAAACAGGGAGGATATATTTTTTTTTTTAGACGCATGAGCAACTTAAGCCATATTGAATGCCTCTTTGTTCAAAAGTAATACGTTGCCACCAAAGAGTTTCCGGGAAAAAAAAAAAAAAAAAAAAACATGCTACCCTCGCCTGAGATGGCAATGAGAATATCAAGAGCCATACCAAAAAACAGTTCAGGGCATTCTTCAAGAGGCGGCATCGCTGAAGGCCGAAGTAGCCAAGTGGTCTTGGCAGAAGGGTGCATAAATACATGTGCTTTCAGTAACCGGGATTAGTTGAGTCTGTTGAGTGCTGGTATATCCTTTGAGTAAACGGGGTTACTCCCGGACTTCTAAATAGGGTGCTGTTTCTTTTTGTCTCTCTCTCGTGAACTCCTCTGGCCGTGTGATCTTCCCAGAGTATAAACAGAAAATTTATTTTTTCGGCCACCGTAGCCGAGTGGTCAACGAGAGGTACGAAAGGCACGTTCGTTAAGTGACCGTGGTTCAATCTGCGTGACTACTAAGTACGGTGTAATGTTCATGCTCTCTCTCTCTCTCTCTCTCTCTCTCTCTCTCTCCTGAACTCCTCTGACTAGGGCTCACAATATAGGTCAAAATCTTTATACCAGTATTTCGGTATTTTTATTTTATGAAACCGAAATACCGGTATTCCAAAATTTTTCTTCATTTACCATAGCCTTATTAAGTACGTCTGTTACTGCTAAATGTATACCATGGACAAAAAGCTGCTGTTCGGCATCGATTACTTTACAAAATGTAGTCATAACTCATGCACCATCAGTTATGCAAATTAGGTCTTTAGAAATACAGACCGCATCCACCTATTTTTTTTTCTACAAGTTCTAAGCAATTCTCTGCTGGCATACTACCGTACACACACGCACTAGTCTAGTATTTCACAATTTTCCCAACAGAATGAACATTTATATTTAAATATCGTTAATTGCGCACTGATATCACAGACGGACTGGGTTAAAAAAATCTTACCGGGGAAAGCAAACAGAAATGTATCGGAGCTCAGAGTGTAATACTGAAAATCATGCCGGCCTCTGTCCTCCGACCAATCGGGACTTCCCTGGTAAGCCTCATGGCCAGTCCGCCCCACTCGTCAAACAATGTATTTTACCTTCTGATTTAATTGAGTTATTTCATTTTTTGAGTTGAGCTATTTCATTTACTACCGTTTTTCGAAAATGACTGCTGTAATCCAGTACCATTTTTAAATGGTTACTGGCGATTTGGGTAAATCACTAAAACCTGTCACGATCAACGGAAGTAGAGAAAAGATGCAACGGTAAGCCATCATAAGCTGTCATACGAGCCAGTACTTCTGACGGTTTCTCTTTTATTCCTCTTTAAGTAATCAGTCTTTTTTTTTTTTTAGGAGCATTAGCAACTAAGGCCATATTGCTCCGGGATATGCGGAATGGTCATTCCCTGAATGACCATTCCGCATCCTCCCTATTTGGTGGTGACGGGCTCGAACCCCGGTCTAATCAAGAAGCGTGTGCTACGCACTGCTGCTCCTTCCCACCTGGCTACGGAGGCGCCAAGTAATCAGTCAAATTTCGGCTTTGCCTCTTTTGTTGTAGAAGTTCATCATTCTACAAATTAGATGCCCGTACGTCTCTTTTTTCTTAAGTGTATAAGATGTATTGTCTTCAAATGCGTATGGAGCCCACTTGTAGATCCCCCACTACATCAAATTTCTTTTGAACATTTTTTACATTGTGCTAGCTGATCATATTTTTCCTATCAAATAATAAAACCACACTGAAGACATCACTTCCTTTTCTGTGTTTTATAAAGACATTGGGCCTGTAAATATAAAATTAATTTAAATTAATTCAAAATTAATCAAAAATATCACCTTTTGACTTTTTATGGCACTATATCCATATTAACAAAAGAGAGATTGACGTTTGACGTTCAAGCTAGCTGGGTGAGGAAACCGGATCTAATTTTCCTGACGTTTTCAGGTTTCCAAAAAAAAAAAAAAAAAATGACCGGGATCTCGGTATTCTAAGGCCTGCCTCTGACCTTACGTGGTGGTTGCCCCGGAGTAGGGAAAAAAAAAAAAATTCTTTATAAGGGGATTCCTCTGAAAGGAATAAATTCCAATCCATGTGTAGTAATTTCTATTGAATGCTACTGAAATCAGTATCAGAACTTTGTTTTAATAACAAATTTAGTAGTGACAGACACTCCTAAGATCAATTTCATTAAATAAGAGTTCTTTTCCACATGGTGAGGTTCAGGGGCGCCGGCAGCATGTTGCAACCTTTGGATTTCGATGTAATACACAATTTTTAATATTTACAATAAAACATTAAAACAATACAAATTCTTTCTTTCAAAATACAAGTACAATACTTTCTCCCACCGATTACGAAACGTTAGCTCGGCTGTACACGTAAATCAGCCAAACTTAAAAATATTGCATGTATTCGAAAATTTGGTGAACAAAAAATTTATTACCACATGCACCACCTTGCAAAATATCCTGCCGGTGCCCATGGTGAGGATACACCTATGTTAAATTTTTCTTCTGAAAATTGATGGAATAAAACCTACAAGTCACTAAATGAGTATAGATTTTAACGTATTATACATTAAATCAGCATTCCAGCAAATACAATCATGTCTCTTCACAGTATTTTTTCCTTGTAAGTGGGCATCCATAATATATTTACAATGTGATAAAAATAACAGAATTCAAAATGTTATTTTTTCAGAAAAAGTCCTATTGCTCGAGATGTTATTTGAAGAGCAAGAATTGTTGTATAAAGTGGAAAAGGCACAAACAGCAAGGGACTAACAATAGTTGATAATGATACCTCAGTTTTTCAAAGCTTAATGGGAAAGCTCTTAAAGGGATGAGTATCCTAGGATACTCATCCCTTTAAGAACCCATATTCTCCTTTTGCGAAAAGTTCCTTCTTAAGCCGATGGTCACCCAAGGGTTTTTAGCTGGGAGAACACTTGTATCATCACCAATCTCCTATTGGATGAAGCTTTTCATGACTTACTCATTCAGTAAAGTTCTTAGCATACCAGTTTCATTCTTTCTTGCACTTTTGCCACGTTTTGACCTGCATTCTGTAATAGTTTAGTTCAGTGGTAACACTGCTCAGCCTTCTGTTACTGAATAAGTAACAAATTTATTTTACTGTTCGTTCCAAATCTACAGGAGTTGAACTGATGATAATAACTCTAATCAATGTCAGAGAAAAAATAATTACCTTGCTTGTTAAACAATACAATGGATTTATAACTTAGCTTAAAGTTCCAAGAAAAGACATCTTCCGCTTCTTAAAAGGCATGCTAATCATATAACTTGCAGTATGTGTTTAATGGCGCACAAACTGCTGTGGCTATAGTGCACATATACTTGCCTGTTAAGCTCATTCAAATTTGAACATTCATGGAATGTATTACGATATAGCAGTTGGGACAATGCTGTGAAGGACAGCTGATCATTTTCCATTGGCTTGATGGGAAATTTTGATGAAGTGGGAAATGTATTGTCTTTAACACTACAACAGTTTTTTTTTGGAAAATCAACAACCACCAATACTTGTTCTAATTATAAATAAATTTTCAGTTTATACTCCGGTACGACCAAACAGTCAGAGGAGTTCGCAAAATAGACAGAATACAAGAAACAGCACCATATTCAGCAGTCACGGGCTTGAACCCCGGTCACTCAAGGCACGTGTACTTATGCACCCACATGCCTGACCACTAGGTTACGGCGGCCTCGAATGAAATAAATTCTTTGATTTATTTATAGTCAAAAGACGTACTACACAATGACTAAATGGCCAGATAACAATGTAGAATCCAAATCAAATCGAGCTTTAGAACTGGAAGGATGTAGTCCACCACATAACTGACTTATCAGTTCAGTGGCTTCCAGTTACTCAATGCCAATATGTCTGCATATTTGGATATAACAGCAAGCGTCCAAGATTCAGAAATAAATCCCACATATCATCGACGTAGTGTCACGAATGTTGCAACTAACAAGCTGTAACAACGTTTACTGGTTTGAAGAACCACATTTCTTTTGGCACACATATAGTTAGTTTGCATGGTTTGTGGAACAAAAAACCACAGCGCCTTCTCCCGAGACTGGCCTGAAGTGCATGAATCATGAACCATTTGGGGGGTATAGTATTGTAATGGTCTAAGAAGGGAATGTCTTTCAGCATATGATGCAAGAAAGCAAGCTAGCTTATACAGCATCGCAAAAAAAAAAAACACCATTTCACCTATTCATTCCCTTCAGTAGTTTGTCTAGTTTTTCCTTGAATTTTATTTAAACTATCACAACAACAGATGGAAGTTTGGTCCAGCAATCAACCACCTGTTGGTTACAGGCAAACTTCGCACATCTATTCTGCAACCATCCTTCAATTTGAATTTGTGTTCCCACATGTGTGGTCTGAGCAAAGAGGTAGAATCCTATCACCATTGAGCTTGCTAAATCCATTCAAACCATTAAACACCAATCAGAGTGTCGCAACTGCCTTAAGTCTCCAGACAAGATGTGGCCAGATCATTGCCTTATACAATGGGATAATCACCTCCTTATCCCGGCATGCAAAATTCCTGTGTATCATAGACAAAACGCAATGAGATGTGATGGCATCTTGTCTGCATTGCTAAGTGAACTTCATATCCGACTGTACAATTACCACCAGATTTTTTTTATTTTCTACTATCCTGATTGTAGTACCACGTGGTTGGTAACTTAATCTGAGGTGACTGCTACCCATATGCAATACTTTGCAATTGTCAAAACTTCAATTGCCACTTCTCAGCCCATTTTCCTAACTTTTATAGACCTGTTGCAGTAGCATGCAGTCATTCCTATTGTTAACCAACTTGGCCAACCTTTCTATTATTTGCAAACTTGGACATTAAGTCTTCACCAATATCACCGATGAATATAGAACACAATGAACTCAATGCCAAAACCTGGAAGACTCCAAATAACATTAGTCCATGAAGGGCAGTGTCCACTGATTACCGCTCTGTCTTCTTCCACTCAACCATCCCTCTATCCATAACAGCAACTTGCCATTGTGGTTTGTGGAACGAAAAGTGTAACAGTATCAAACGCTTTTCTCAAATTCAAGTATATGATATCAAAATTATTTTTTGCGTCCACCAGTTCCTTTTTGACCACATCGTAGTATTCAGTTCTTTTCTGACCCATGGTAGTATCTTTGGTCAGACAAGATTTCCTCTTAAAGCCCATGCTGTATCTGAAGTATAACTGGAGCCTTATCTAGAGGATCCTGCATTATTTCTTTTACCAATGACTCCATTATTTTTCCCTGAAACAGAAGTTAAACTAAGAGATCTGTAATTACTCCTGTCACCCTCTGATCGCCCTTTGTGAGTTGGGGATACATTCACACATCTCCAGTGCCGTGCGGACCTCTCCTGAATCTAAGGATGCTCTCATAATTATTGCTAAGGTTTACTTATTTCCTTCACTGCCTCCATTAATATAATTGGATAAATCCAACCCACCGCAGGTGCCTTATGTTTAACTTCAACAATTTCTCTTCCACTTTCTTCCCAGTTATTACAAAATCGCTTAACTCCCTATTACGGTTTGGTAAACTTTCAGCAGCCCCTTCCCTAAAAAATTCCTAATGTGTGAATGTAGATGCAATATATTCATTCAGTTTGTCAGCAACCTGAGCAGGATCATCAACAGTCAAACCATTGATATCAAGTGGTCCAATTTAATTTATCCACTTTTCTAGTGTTTTTACATAAGTATTTGCTATTTTTCTTTGCATCCTTCTCCGAAGATTTCTCGTATTCTGGCTATGCTTGCCAAACCTCCTTTCTGACTTGATTACAGAATAGTTTATATCTACCAGACTTCTGTTTTGCCTGATAATTTAAATGCATTCTGTGCATTTTACTTCTGAGTGCACATTTCATCAGTTCATCCACTTAGGCCTATTTTTACTGTATTTCTTAGTCAGTATGAAAAGCCCAGTAGCTTTTATGATTAATTACTTGAACGTTTCCCATTTATAATTTGCTGATTGTAACATCATCAGTCCGTCCCACTGTATAGAAACAGTCTGAGACCACTGTAGTCACCTTTACGAAAGCAAAACCCCTTCCTTTATCCTTGATGGTAGTGACATCTTCAAGTAAATCCCACATCACTACACCTAGTGGTCCTTTTATCAGCAGATTCTTAATGCAGAAATAATCACTGTTGATAAACAGATCACATGTATTACTCCCTCTTGTTGTCTAACCTGCTGCTGTAGAAAACAACCATCCAATTGATCCACAAAAGTCTTGGCAGTGTGCGTGAGTGACCAATTCACAAGTTCTAGTCAATATCTTGTAATTAAAATCCCCCATTATAAGACATTCTGATTTATTGGCCCACTCCATTTCTCTGTAGAACTGTTCTTTGTATTCAGAGTAATTACACCCAGTGGCAATATCCAGGTATCATCATAAGGGGGGGGGGGCATGGCATCCAGGTAACATCGTAGGGTGGGGGGTATGGCAACTGGGCTTTTGAATTTTTTTTTTTTTTAGAACGTCTCTTGCATTCTGTTTCTTTAATTTCAAAATTCTGGTAAGGAGGGGGGGGCATATGTCCCATCTGCCCACCTGACACCTATAACACACTCCTACTCTCATTTTTGCTTTCCCAGTGTTTATGCTACACCAAACTGACTGAACATTGCACTGGCCACCCATCTCAACTGGATGTACTACCTTAAATTTTATGTGCTTCTTAACTAAGAGTAATTCCTCCCCATAACCACTGTGTTTTTTCTGTATACAACACAAGATGAGGAACTTTCATTAACACTGCACCTTGCTTCAAGGCTGCTGCTCCTCCAATAGAAGCAGTGTAAGAATCACTTTCATCTCTAACTGCAGCTATTGTTATTCTGTTAATCTGTGTATCCCCCAAGCTAGCAGTTTTCTAACGCACCTAAGGCTTCCTCGATAGCATCAGCAAATATTCTTGCACCCTTTCTATTTAAGCGTATCTCATCCCTCTAGAAACACAGACCACTCTGAAAAGATTTCTACCCCACAAGCCTTGCACAGTTTCTCCGGGACCGAATTGATTGACAAGGCTCTCCCATATATTCCCTCCTATCGTGTCTGGGCAGATACTTTAAAATTTATCCCCAACTGGTGTTAGGAATTGTTAAGTAAGCCTCCTACTCTTAATGTCATTATTGCCAATGTGTACACCATCCATTGTGCCATTTCGTGATATTTGATGCGACCATCGAAATTGCTCTTCCCCTAAAAAAGTTTAAGGCAATTCCAGAATTCTATATCATATAATCTTGTTGCTGCTAAACTAGCAGGTTAATAAAAAAGAAAAAAAAAAAAGGCATTTTCCCAGGAATTTTAGTTAAGACCGTTAACCATTAATCATCTGTACAAACCAACAGTTAGCATCCTCCCACTCACAGGCTTTTTATTATTTTGTTTGCAAGGAAACTTATCTACGAAGCTAACTTATTAATATTAGCTATAATTAGCTAGCTAATTTATGCAAATTACGTTAAATACGTAATTTATCTACACATACTGGAAACCATCTACTTTTCCTTTTCACAGTTGGATTCCTGAAACTGATTCTGCGATTACTTGTTATTGTTCTGAATTCTCAATGTAAAAACTTAATTAAAACACATTTTAAAACAAACTTGGAATGATAGCTAGAAAGACTTTCTTTTAACTTGAAAGTTTTTCTTGAATTTTGTTTGACATTTGAATAGAATTTTGTTTGAAAAACAAATGGAATTATTTTCGTTATACGAATAAGGTACAAAAATAAATGCAAATATCGTTAATTTGCATTTATTTTTGAGCAAAATACGTTAAATACCACTTATTCCGCAGCCGAGTGGTCAGGAGCGGGAGTGCAGTAGCACACGCTCTTTGAGCAGACCGGGGTTCAAGCCCCTGACTGCTGAATACGGTCGATCTGCCAACCCGCAATGGACCAGCGTGGCAGATTATGGTCCATTTCCCTCAACATGAATTGTTGAGGAGGCTTCCATCCTGCAGTGGGTTGATAATGGCTGCACTTTTTTATTTATCTACATGTACTTTCATATTTGAACTATTTTGTCTTCTTTGAAACCTACATTTTCTAATTTATATATCACAGTATACCTAACAGGATATATATATTATAGCCTGCAATGTATACTGTGATATATAAATTAGAAAATTATTATATATATTATTTATATCGCCTTCACAAAGATTTGTTAACGCGTTTACTAGGAGAGTTGGTTGGAAAAGAAGCATCCTATATCAAAAATAAAGGTAACCCTGTTGATTTCATAATATAATAGAATATAGGAATTATCGAGCACTTAACAGTTCTCTATTATCAAATATATTATAGCATACCGCTATACAATTATAGGTACTGCTCGTGGAAGATATATAAATCTATCATGGTTGAACTGACTTCCTCTAGGGCCTCCCGTCCGCTTACTTATGGATTAAAAAAAAAAAAAAAAAAATTATGGAATTCTTGCTTTCCGTTCCGAAACGGTCTGCTCAATATATTTTGCTAGTATATATGCAAGCAGAATTATCTGAAGATATTTCTCTTATACAGGCAATCTAATATAATTAATTATGAAATTCATGAACATCACAGTAGAAATTTAAAAGTCTAAAAAACGCTTAACTTTTTCTAGAGGTAAGAAAAATTTATATATATATATAATAAACCTATTATTAGAATTTCTATGCTCATCCACTAATGTCTGTTTCATCTCGGGTAAACTTTGGGCAGAAAGAGTCGAATCACTAACCTCTACCATATCCATGGGTATGCTTTGCAAAACTGTTTACCACGGCGTCCACTGCCTCCTTCAAAATGGTCTTCGCTCTAGCATCAGACAGAGAACCCGAAGAATTAGTTCGTCTTGCCGGCGGAATTGGAGGTGCTTTAGGCTTATTATGTGGATGGGGAGCGGGCGTTCTCTGCATGTTAGTCGTCATATATCACTGGTTAAGATACTTAAGCGTTCCGAACTAAACAAATTATGAATGTCCAGATTTTGGACAATAATCTGGAACTCCTTTCTTCTATTCTGCACGCAACAGCTAAGCACCGGAACGAAGGTACACCTTCTGCTGTACTAATGCCTTCCAGGTGAACCGACCACTACTAGTCCAGCAGCGGAAATTCTATTTCCAGACACGTGCGCGGAGCGTCGCTGCCGCGGGGTGAAATGCTTCTCCGTGACAGAGCACGAAATTTTATCTGCCAGGTCAGCTACTACGCTATACTAACTACGTGAGGTTTATATCACATTCCAACTGTACCACCACCCGTTTAAGTACTAGTATCTTTTAAATTACCATAGGTGGCGCCCATTACCTTTTCTTATATCGAGGGTAGGAAAAATATGGCGAATAAAAAGTCTGTATTGTTTGTATGTTTGGGTAAGATTTTTCCGCTCATTCTTTTTTTTTTTTTCCTCTGCCAGTATTTAATAAAGATTCATGTTTTGTAATGTTAAATCAATAGCAGTGTGTGTTATAACAAGTTAAATTTAAAATTGCAAGTATACATACGTTGCAAGTAATGCAACATATGTATAAAAATACCAAGTAGGAACAATTCTTCGGTCACAATTGTCAGTTTTCCCTTATGTGGTAGGGCAATTTTTTTAGGAACTGTCAACGATTATAACACTCGAGGATGAACATATTGGCCTGCGGCTTGAGAAGGCTTATTTTTATACTATTTCGTGATCCACTTTTTAGATGCTTCAGAGGGCTTAGCGGTATAACGAGAACTAGTATAAGCAATTCACAAAGGAAGATGGGGTTTTTTTGCTAGTATTTTAACAACTATTGTTAAACTAAATAGTTGGGTCGCCCTTGATAGTTATGAGCTAGCTGAACAAAATTTGCTATTATTTTGCTCAATTGCTTATTTTGCTCACAAACTAATACACTTTAATATGGCACGAATTGCTCATTTATTTTTTGTATTTGTTACAAGGAGGGATTCACTATTCGTTAAGTGAATGCCTAGTTTATGAGTATCGCTGATAGGAATTACATATAGCCATTAGCAATAATAATGCTTAAGCTGCATGAGAAAACGAAAAGTAGCCGCCACTGTAATTAAGAGTTGCTATTTTTATAGCAATAATATATGAAAGTTGTGTATCAAATAATTTATGAAGAAAGTTAATTATTTAACTTAACTAGCTTTGAGAACAAGTTGCTGGAGAAACTTGTTCGCTGAAACAAGTTGAGGTGCTGGAGAAAACACATGCACGTTGAATATTTTAGCCATGCGTTTCTATTGTACATCGCTATTTTCTCTCTCTCCCTCTATTCATTGATATCCATATGTTGTTTATTACACTACCCATATCGTGAATACAACTGTTATTAATCACATACAGGCAATATGTGATAAACACTATTACTGCGGCGCCATCTAGTGATCATTAAGTGGACAATTTAAGTTTCATATTTGCTATCAACAAACGAAATTTTGCAGTTCAGAAAGCAGATTATTGAATATTATACAGTCAAAATAAATTTTATTTTGAAAACGTCAGCAGATTTTATTGCAATTCAGATTTATCCTCATGATATATATTTTATTCTTGAAAGGCACCATTTCTAAATTAATCAGCACCTGCAGGAAAATTTAAACCAACATTTCTAGTGAACCCAGCCAGAGGTCAGTAAAATATTTTTACTAATTACTGAAATTGTGAAGGAAAAAAAATGAATCTATTACACAACAGTATAACTTTATTATACATATATTTATCATGTGTGAAAAAAGAAATGTTTTGTGATTTATAAAATGGACCCACAAACATACAATGTCATAAATACTGTTAAGAGGATTTTTTTTGTAATAACTACTGTAAAAGACAAAACTGTTTATATATATGGAATTTTTTATTGATATATTAGTAAATAAATTTCAGCAATAATTCCCCAAGTAATATTAAAAGGGCTAAATGATGCAATGAAGTGGACTTCTGTATCAGCCAAAAGAAAATAGGGGGGGGGGAAATAGATAAATCCAGTCACCAAACCTTGACCAACAAATTTCATACAGAATATACTGCTGAATTCTTCACTGGAATAAACCACCTCCCAATGTAGGAGGTGGTTTCTTCCAGTATTCTGCAACAATTTCTATGTTTTACAAAACTGTTAATTTCTCTTAGCATGTCATGGATGCAATTTGGAGCTTTTTTTTTTTTTTTTTTCGATCCTCTGCATCAAAAAAAAAAAAAAAAAACAGGGTTTTATTTTTTTTATTCTCAGCATTACATTTCCTCTAAATAGCTACTGACTCCACAAATCTCATATCTCTTCTACCATGGAATGTTATTCCCACAGATATTTCCATACGCACAGTTCTTCTGAACTGAAATTTGTAATTCCCTCCTTTCTTTCAAACTCATCTGAACACTTGCTTCAGCTAGTCAATTCCATTCTCTGTCCACAGCTTCAAATTCTCATTACTTACTTTCCCACATACCCCTCCCATGTTTTTTGGAACAGCTTGCCTTCATCCATATTTATTAATTTAAAGTCTACAGAATATCAGTAAGTATGTTTAATCTTCTTAGCATTCAACCTATACATGCTACTAAAATGTGATAAGGTTATAATACCTTTTAGTATTTAAAAAAATATATGCTACCCAAAGGTTCACTCAGTGAGATCCAGTTTTATTTTATGCCCTGAGAGTTTATTTTTGCTCCCATGGTTATAGTGTGACCTAATAGTGATAATATACCACCCATTCATTTTCTATCTCCCTGAGAGTCTTGTACATCCCATTCAGGTCTCCCCTAAGATACCTGGTTTCCAAACTTTGCAATCTACATTTTCTAAGGTGTGATACTGTATTTGAAATACTCTATTCAGGTGTGATCTCCACACCTGAATAGAGTATTCCAATTGTGGTCTCACCATTTCTTATACAGGAGGGCAATGACATCTCATTACTGGTAAATATCTTATAAATCATTGATAGGACACCATGTTCATTTTCCCTATGCCTGTTTATGTCATGTGATAAATTTTCCTATACAATTGGATTATAACATAATACCTGTCTTTTTTGAGCCCCCCCCCCTGCAACCATAAGGAAGTTTAGAAACAGAAGGGATAGGCTTGGGTTTTGTGTGACATATAGGGCTCATTTATGAGAAAAAAAATGAAGGAATTTTTTGGGGATTGGATAATTGTTAGAGAAGAGCTTAGCAGACAAAATGGTCTACCAAGGTGCCTAAAATTGTATGATAAATACAATGTTAGACATCTTATCTAAAATTGTATTTATCTGTCACTTCATTGGACAAAAATATGAATTGCTTAAAGTATGTTAAAATGTTTGAATTTTTTAATGGCATATCAAAACTTTAGGAATAGAAGTGCTGAGGGGAAAAGAAAAGTGTGATAAATTTAAATTAAAGCTCCCAATGGGAGTAAAAATAAAAATGGTAATGATTCAAATGAGCTGAATCATGAAACTGATGCATCAATGAGCCAAAACATTATGACTGCCTACCTAATATATGTTGGTCCTCCACTTGCAGCCAAAACAGCAAGTACCCAGCAAGGCATGGACGCTACAAGATTTCTAAATGTGTCTTGTGGTATCTGGTACCAACACATAACCAGCAGATCTCTTGTGAGGTCCATGGTTGAGATGCCACAGATCGGAGTTGCTGTTCCAACACCAACCACAGATGCTCGATGGGATTGATGTTTGGGGAATTTGGAGGCCAGGGCAATACCTGGAAGTCTTCTTCATGTTCTGCGAACCAGTCTCGAACAATCCGGGAGGTGTAGCATGGTGCATTATCCTGTTGAAAGACGGCACTGCCAGAGGGGAAGACCATTGCCATGAAAGGGTGTATCTGGTCAGCAATGATGTTTAGGTGTGTGTGTGTGTGTGTGTGTGTGTGTGTGTGTGTGTGTGTGTGTGTGTGTGTTGGGTTGCCTGAGCGGAGCCCGGAGTTTCCCCCATTAGCCACTTCATGTCTTCTTGTTTATAAGATTTCTTTCTTCTTTCTAACCGGCAACTTAGCAAGTGGGGGACAGAGACACGAAGTATCTGTCCCCACTCCTGCCACGAGGAGGCTTGCCAGGTTCTACTATCATCTGGCTGAGTGTCCCTGAGAGATTCAGGGGCACTCAATTTAGGGGAAGTAAGGAAGGTGATAGAAAGGGGGCAAATCCAAGAGTAGGACCGCCCTAAGAAGAAGTAATGAGAGTTTTAGTAAGGATAAAATATCTCTCACTCAGGGTGGTGAGAGAGAGAGAGGAAACTGCTATCTTCAGATGGGATCAAAGTTAGGTGTGTTTGGGTTGCCTGAGCAGAGCCTGGAGCCTTTCCCCCATTAGCCGCTCCATGTCTTGTTTATAGGACTTTTTTTTTTTTTTTTTCTAACTGGCAACATAGCAAGTGGGGGGCAGAGACACGAGGTCTTTGCCCCCCACTCCTGCCACAAGGAGGTTGTGCTGGGTTCTACTGTCATCTGGCTGTGTCCCTGAAAGATTCAGGGGCACTCAATTTAGGGGGAAGTAAGGAAGAGTGATAGAAATTGGGCAAATCCAAGAGTAGGACCGCCCAAAGAAGAAGTGATGAGAGTTTTAGTAAGGATAAAATGTCTCTCACTCAGGGTGGTGAGAGAAAGAGAGAGGAAAGTTTGTTGTCTTCAGTCAGGTTCAAGGTTGGTAGTTATTTGTCAAATCCGGTTGTCCTCTCCCCTAATGGCCTTTCTTCTCTTGAAATTGTCCTCGCTTTTTGTGAGCTTTGCCTTGTCAATTGGTGGTGTGGAGTCTACTAAGGAGGAGAGCTCCGGCCTTAGATGCTAGTAACAATGACAATCGTTGAGTATATGGTCAGCAGTTTCAGGCTCGCTGCAGTGACATTGTGGTGTCTCTATTAGGCTCAGTTGGTATAATTTGGTGTTTATACTGCCATGGCCCGTCATTAGGAATGAGGCATATAGGCCTGGTGCTGGCCATAATTTTTCCTTCTTGATTAGCTCTTGCACATTCGGGATGTATTGTCTCTTGTTGTTGCTCCCTTTTCTGTGGTTGTCCAGGTGTTTTGCCATTTCTCCCTCATCACATTCCTTATTCTTGCTATTTCCGTTTTCTTTTCAGCCTGCAGGTCAACAGTGATGTCATCAATAGTTGTGGGTATTCCTTTGTTTATTCTATACTTCAGGTATCTGAATTGTACTTCTAGATTTGCTGGCATTTTCCCTAGTAGAGCTTGTAATGCCATTATTAAAGTTGTTCGGCATGTCCTTGACATGGTTAAGAGTGCCAATCTTTGTGCCTGTTCCAGATGTTTGGTTATTATCACCTTATTTGCTCAATATCCCCATGCACCTGCTCCGTAAGTAAGAATAGAAAGGAAAACACAGTTATAATATAACCTTAGTGTGTGGGCTTTTAGGCCCCATTCTCTTCTGATTATTTGCTTGAGGGCTGCAGGAAGGTCTTGGTCTTCTCTCTTTAAGTATTTCGTGTGTGGGAGGAAGCTGAGCGTTTCATCAAACATGATGCCTAGGTATCTAGTTGTTTGTGTATATTTGATTCTTTGATCTTTGTACTTGACGAGTGGTGGGCCTCTCTATCGAGTTTCCCCTTGATCAGCATTTGCGTCATTTTTTTTGTGGATACATTCAATTTGTGTTTATCTGCCCATGTGGCAAGCTCTTCTGGGATTTGGTTTGCAGTATTTTCTATCTCCCTCCTGGAGTTGCTGGCCGTGACAATAGTGAGGTAGTCTGCGAAAGCTATTAATGTTGTTGATTGGAAGGTCTTATGTAACCAGGTGTCGAAAACAAGGTTCCAACAGAGTGGGCCCAAGACTGAGCCTTGTGGGCATCCCCTTGTGATTTTTCTTCTGATTTCCTGAACACCGCTCCGAACCATCACCTCCCAGTCACAGAAGTAATCAGAAAGCCAGGAGAAAAGTGGAGCAGAAATGGCGGCTTCCCTGAACCTCACGAGGGTACTCTGCCACCAGAGTGTGTCAAAGGCCCCTGCAAAATCCACAAAGATGGCTAGGAGGTACTTGCTGTTACAGTTATCTCTTGTGGCAATCAATTCTGAAATAGCATCTTCTGTGCTGCACCCGAGGGTGAATCCATACTGCTTTGATGAGTATGGGCCTTTTGTTTTATAGGTGTGAATCAGTCTGGTTGCAATGACCTTTTCCAGAATTTTGCCCATTACTGGGAGGAGGGCGATCGGACGGTATGAAGTAGGGTCTTGCTGAGGTTTGTCGGGATTTTTCAGGATGATTTTGAGGTCTTCCAGGTTCTGAGGAAGGTGCCAGAAAGGAGACAGGAGTTGAGGGCACTTTGGATGGTGCATGGGGCCACTTTCCATGCCCTCTTCAGGATCTCCACCACCAAGGCATCATGCCGCAGGCATTTCCCATTCCTCATAGTGGCTATGGCTTGGCCTATCTCCTCCAAGGTGAATAGCACTGGGGATCCTTGATATGTCTGTTTTGTCGTCTCATTTCTTTTTGGTGTGATGTCTCTTCATGTTCCAGGTCTTGATAGGTGATCGTGTCCAGGATTGCATTGATGGTTTCTGCCCAATCATTTGTGGAGGTATTTCCCTGGACGTCCATGGTAGCATATATTTCCTGTGAGGGGGATCTTGCTGTTGAGCAGTTTATAGACTAGACCCCATGGGACTGTGTTTCCTTTCGTTTGGATTAGCCTTTCCCAGGCTGCTTTTTTTTCTGTTGTATGGTTTGATGGTAGCATCTTCTCGCCTGTCTGTACCTGTATTGCAAGTTATTGAATTCGTCTTGTGGCCTTGTTGGTACTCATCGAGCTCTTTGATACTCCCTTGTTGTCCTGTGAGGGTCACCGTCCACCAAGGGATGTGATACTTTTTACTTTTTCTCAGCTTCATTGATGCTTTGCATGCTTTGGTGATCTTGTAATTCCAGTATGTTTTGTTCTGTGTTCAGAGTCTGTAGGGCAGCTCTACTTGTTCCTCTGTTAATTCCTCCTTTAGGAAGGTATCAAATTTCTCCCAGTTTGCTGTTTTTTTTTGGAATCTGTATTGATCTGTGTCTGCTGAAGTACAGAGAAGGTTATGGCATTGTGGTCGCTTGTTGGGATTGCTGGTTGTACCTTCCAGTTTTGCACCTCTATCCCACAGCTGAGGAGACAAATGTATGAGGTACTGAGCGGCGTGACACAGGTTGAGGGATATCCTTGCGTATTGAGGTTTATTATTATTATTTTTTTTTTGGTAGTTGTTGGCGCATTGACTTCTGCGGCCATAATGCACCTCCCAAGGTTTTTTTGTAGTACTTTGATCCAAGCCCGAGGCGGGATTCGAACCCGCGACCTTTGGGTTATCAGCAGGCACTTTACCCACCCAGCTAGCCCGGTCGGCTGCATATTGAGTACCTGCAATCTGTGCGTGAGAATGATTTCTTCTATGGTCTGCCCTTTTTCATCCGTTGCAGACTGTTCCAGAGGGTCGAGTTAGCCAGGATAAACATGCTTTTGTTTCTAAGCTTATTGAGTGCTACCTCCAAGTAGTCAGCATATAGCTGTATTGGATTAGCTGATTTTGAGCACTGGCAGTAGAGGGATATGGCAAAGAGCTGGCCAAAACTGCCCTCCAGGCAAGCACAAGCAGCATGTGTCGTTCACAGTGAGGTGACCTTGGTTACTGTGATGGTGGGATCTGCTATGACAATGGCAGCCCAGATCCATCTTCTGGCATTGCCGCCGTGTCCCACTGTTATTGGGTTTGATTGGATTAGCCTATATGACAGGTATTCCCTTGACCAGGCCCTTATGTGAGTATGGCTCTTGAATTGCTGCTGTGTATGGTTTTTGTTAGATCATTGATGACAGCTATTGACTGCCGGCAGTTTAATTGAAGAATTTTTAGATTTTTGAGATTGCTTTGGTTTCCTCTTCTTGTATTATTTTTATTAATTGGCATGTTATTAGTATTAGTATTAGTATTAGTAACGGCCGCATGGTGCAAGAAAGCCTATGGCTTATGCTGCACCAGCCAAAAAAAAAAAAAAAAATAAAATAAAAATAAAAATAAAAAATAATAAAAAAAAATATAAATCCGAACAAAACAATGATAAAAACAAAAAAAAATAAATAATAAATAAATAATAATAATTAATAAAATAAAAAATAAATAAAAAGGAAATTAAACCTATCATCCTATGTGCTTCCCTTACCCGAAAGTACTATCCAGATGACCTTTGAATTTCCCCAAACTGTCGGCCTCTACCACCCATGAAGGCAACTTATTCCAGTAATTTATAACTCGCTGGCTAAAATAGAACTTCCTGCAATCCAATCTAAACATTTCCCCCCGTAACTTGAATTTATGTCCCCTAGTTCTAGCATCATTTGTAATCTTGAAAATTTTGTCCTCATTCATTTTACTGATGCCTCTCAGAGCCTTAAACACCTCAATCAAATCTCCTCTAAGGTGTCTAGTTTCCAAACTCTGCAACCCACATATTCGAAGTCTTTCTTCATAAGGACGCCCTTTTGCCGATCTCACCAGGCGAGTTACCCTTCTTTGCACCCTTTCAAGAAGCTCGATGTCTTTCTTCAGGTGCGGTCTCCATACTTGAACACAGTATTCCAAGTGTGGTCTAACATAAGCCTTATATAATGGGATTATCACGTCCCTATCTCTACTTGCAAAAGTTCGATAGATCATTGATAGGACACCATGGGCCTTCCTTGCAACCTGTTTACAATGCTCAGAGAATTTCATGTCTGACCGTATCGTAACACCCAAGTCCCTTTCCTCCAGTACTGGCTTTAGTTGAACTCCACCAAGTGAATAAGTTATTTTGGGATTACTGTTTCCCAGGTGTAATACCTTACACTTTGTTGGATTAAAGCACAGCTGCCATTTTTCTGACCATTCCTGAAGTCTATCTAGGTCTCTCTGAAGAAGCTCAGCTTGACAGTGATCATTAACTACTCTACCAATTTTAACATCATCTGCAAATTTAGACATCACGCCCTCTATCCCTTCATCGATGTCGTTTATGAAAATTAAAAACAACAGTGGTCCTAATACTGATCCTTGGGGAACCCCACTTCTTACATCAACCCAATCTGAGGAATAGCCATTTATCACAACCCTCTGCCTCCTGCCCTGAAGCCATCCTTCTATCCATCTAAGGATTTTCCCAGTGATTCCAACCTGTTCCAGCTTATAAAGCAACCGCTCATGTGGGACTGAGTCAAAAGCTTTGCTGAAATCTAAATAAACAATGTCGAAATTATTCCCTAAATCCAGCTCGTGAGTGACCCTTTCGAAATAGCGAACCAGATTTGTTAAACATGATTTTCCCTTTACGAAACCATGCTGAGTATCCTTGAGAATTTCAATTCGATCCAAATGATCCTGAATTCCACCCTTGATCATTGCCTCCATGATTTTCCCTACTACTGAAGTCAGACTGACAGGTCGATAATTTCCAACTTCACTTTTAGAGCCACCCTTATGTATGGGAGATACATTTGCACTTTTCCAATCCAAGGGAATCTCCCCAGAGTCTAATGATGCTCGCATAATTAGCCTCAATGGTTCAATGCACTCGCTTGCCGCCTCTCTTAAGATTATAGGGTATATTCCATCAACTCCAGGAGCCTTACTGGTCTGTAGGCTCGAAAGTTTTTTCATTAAATAATCTTGCGAAATTTCAATATCATTAATTACATATTTTTTAACTTCGCTCCCACAATTTCCCTTTGCCACAAAAGGCTTTTCATTTGTAAATATCGATGCAAAATAACTGTTGAGTTCATCTGCAACGGCAGCTGGTGTATTTATTACTATCCCCTTTCCCTTACATAAAGGTCCGATCTGGTTTGTCCTGCTTTGTTATTCGTAATGTGTTTTTGATCTGATGAATTCAACAGCTTTGGTATATTCTGGACATTTGGGATCTTTAAAGTGATGATTATTATTTCGTTTCCTTTTAGTGCAGCTGGGACAGCTTGGTGGTTTATCTTTATTGGGACAAACCTGGGTGCCGTGTCCTTCCTGCGCACAATGGCCACATGTGCGGGATTCTTGAGTACACTGTGCTACCAGATGACCATATCCCAGGCAGTTAAAGCAACGTGGGACCAGAGTGTAGGCTTTAACCGCATGGGCTGTCCAGCCAATGTAGACCCTCCTGACATTTGTGAATAGCTTTCTTCTTATTTCCCCTGTTACTTGGAGGATCCAGTTTACCTTTGTTTGCTTTTCCTTGGGCCTAGTAGAAAAGTGAGGTTTAATTTGGAGCTTGACTTCCTCCTCTGTGTATCCATGATCCTTTAGGTTTTTGTGGTACAGATCACTTATTATTTGCTCATGCAGTGGATTCCAGTTATTTGGGCCACCAGTTAATTGGGGCAGCTGTTTATTTGAGGCAAATCTTAAATAACAGAACCCAATCGAGAAAATAGCCAGGGTTTCTTTGCTTAATTGGGACAACATGCCGTTTAATCGGGGCAGAAGACCGCAGCACTGGAGATTACCCTACGATTGTCTCCAACCATACCATGTGTTCGGTTGGATTTCTGGAGGTCACAACCATAAAACAGTAAAAACAATTAGCAGCCACCTGTTTATTGGGCTTTTCTGTTATTGCAATCTATCATAAATAGATAGTAAGTTCAATCTTATTGAATTTGCGATGATATAATACCGACAGCTGGAATTCTGTGGGTTATTATGGTGAAATGTGTTTACACTTCCATGAAATCTTCAATCATATAAAAAAATTAATTTTCAGAATCTTCTCTTCATTCCTATTTTTAAAGCTTCATTCTTAACTTGTTACTCTGTTCTCACTTGCGCGTATCGTGTTACTTGCAATTTGTGTGTGCCATGTTCTTTGTTATTAATTGCTTATCTTTTTACTGTTTTAAATTTTAACCTCCACCCACAAATGTCAGTGAACAGAAATGTCAACTAGTTAGTATGTACATATTACGGAATGTATTAATTATTCCAATTATCACGTATATTCTTTCGATTATCATGTATCATTTAATTTTGTTAATTGGTAAGGTAATAAAGGGTAAATTTGTGCTTAATATACCTTTACTTTTATAGCCTGTGGATAATATTCCACCTATTTTCGCTAATTAGAATCGCTGTTTAATAGAATTAAAATTCAATTCACAAACGTGATTACGATGACCGGCGATTACTACACATCGTATAGTGAACGGTACTTTACTATGGTGAGTCCATCGTAACATGATTTGATTGTACAGTGTGTGTGTTTAGTGTCAAATGGCACCAGGGGTTTCCCCCATCTCCACGTGCTATACATTGTGGGTGTGAAACACAACACTGTCAATGCCAGAGGTTTAAAAGTGTATGGATTTTGTACATGTGTAGTGTTGTGTACCGTTGTTCCTCTGGTCATTTAGCCGCTGGGCCCCTAATGAGACCCAACGTTGTCCACACTCTGCCTCGTGGAGGCAGACCAGGTACACCACTATTATAGTTATTTACTCTGGCAGGTCCTGCCACCTAATTTCCTGAGATTTCAGTGGCTAGGACCTTAAAAAAAAATAATAATAAAAATAATAAATAAATAAAATAATAATAGTAATAAATAAATATAAATAATAATAAAAAATAAAAAAAACGCCGTTATAGATATGGGTCAGCCAAAAGAAGTACTATTTATGCAAATAGATGTTATTAAGTTTTTGGGTGTAGGGCTCAAGCAATTTAACAATGGTACAGACACTAATAAGGTATGTTCGTGTCAAACGGCACTGGGATTTCTCCCAACTCCGCATGTGTTTCGCTGTATCGAGGACAGTACACTGTCAAGCCAGAAACTTGAAAGTGTGTGGGCCGTGTCTGTGCAGTGTGATATGTTGTGCCCATTGTTTGACCGGCTTATTGGCCGCCAGGCCCCTAGTGGGGGCCCTGACGTTGTCCATACCCTGCCACTTGGAGGCTAGCCGGGTGTATCCAGTATCACAACAAATTGCTCTGGAAGGTCCTGCCACCTAGTTTCCTGAGATCTCAGTGGCTAGCACCTTAAAAAAAAATAAAATAAATAAAATTTACGCATTTGACATTAGTGCTTAATGGGATTGCTCTTAGGAAATCGCTGGTTGGGGTTGAATGCTAAAGAGATGTGTTAAAGGCCTAATAGGTTGGGCAAAATTTTGATGTTATTAATTTAGACGTGAGGCTACATGCTAGATAAAAGCTAATAGTGTTTGTTGTTTTAGAGATTTAGATGAAACCGGTGGAATTTAGACGTTGATTAGAACCTGACGGCGATTTGATTGTACAGTGAATCAGTTGTAAAGCGGAGGTCCATTGTATTTTTATCTATTTACGTGAAATTTTGGATAATTGGGGCAGCCGCTTAATCGGACCAAAATGCAGTAGTCCCTATGTGACCCAAAAAACCGGAATCAACTGTATTTTATATCTTTATATCTTAGATGGCCACTGTGGGGCCAAATTTTTTTGGGACCTCTGCTTGTAGCCCTGCCTGGTGCAGCCCCAGGCATCCTTTGATTTTGTCTAACTCTTCCTTGTTAGGCCCCTCTATGATCACCCCATTCGCTCTTATTTTTCTGATGGTTGTGATTTTCACGTCTCTTAGTGCTGAGGCTAATTTAGTCTTAACTGCTTCTTTTATCTCCTCACTTGTTGCATTTCTTCCTTCTGTGGCTTTGATGATGATGACATGCTGTTTGCTTTGTCTTGGCAGGTTAATGTTAATCTTTGCAGCATTGTGTTTCTTTTGGGCTTGTATATGTCAGTTAGCATTAGCATTAGTAGAGGCATTTGATGCAAGAAAGCAAGCTTATGCAGCATCAGCCAAAAAAAAAAAAAAAAAAAAAAAACCACTTCCACTTCACCCCTCTGTTTGTTCAAAATACCTGTCCAGCTGAGCCTTAAACTTATTTAGGCTATCAACCTCCACGACAAGGGATGGAAGTCTGTTCCACCAACCAACCACCCGCTGGCTAAAGGCAAATTTCCGCACGTCTATCCTACATCTGTCTTTCCTCAATTTGAATTTATGCCCTCTCAGGTGATTATTCTGAGCGAGAGGAAGAATCCCATCAGCATTGAGCATGCTGATGGGATTCTTCCAATCAGCATTGAGCATGCTCAAACCATTCAAGGCTTTATACACCTCTATCAGATCACCTCGCTGGTGCCTAGTCTCCAGACACTGTAATTTGCAAAACTTAAGCCTTTCTTTGTAAGAGCACCCCCTTTGTTCCATTCACCAATCTTGTTGCCCTCTCTGTACTCGTTCCAGCAGCTCTACATCCTTCTTGAAATGAGGCCTCCAGACCTGTATACAGTACTCTAGGTGTGGCCTGACCATTGCCTTATACAAGGGAATAATCACCTCCTTATCCCTGCTAGAAAAATTCCTATATATCATTGACAATACACCATGAGCTACTGTTGCAGCCTGTCTACACTGCTCAGAGAACTTCATATCTGCCTGCACAAGCACCCCAGGTCCCTTTCATTCTCTACCACTGTCAGTGTAGTACCACAGAGTTGATACGTTGCTCTGGGGTTGCTGTTTCCCATGTGTAGTACTTTACATTTGTCAATGTTAAACTTCATTTGCCACCTCTCAGCCCATCTGCTCAACCTTCCCAGATCCTGTTGCAGCAGCATAGTGTCAGTAATGTCCTTGACAACCCTGCCTACCTTTGTATCGTCTGCAAACTTCGACATTAAGCTTGATATTACCATCATCAATATCATTTATGAATTCAGAAAACATAATGGACCCAACACTGAGCCCTGAGGGACCTCACTAATAACATTAGTCCACAACGAGCAGTGTACATTGATTACCACTCTGTCTTCTCCCCTCAGCCACCCCTTTATCCACAGCAGCAATTTGCCTCCAATGTCACACTGCTCCAATTTGTGCAGCAGTCTTCCATGTGCAAATCAAAGCCTTTCTAAGATCCAAGTATATAATATCGAAGTTATTCCCTGCATCCAGTTCCTTTGTGACTGCACCATAGTATCCAATCAATTGGTCAGGCAAGACTTCCCCTTAACAAAACCATGCTGTGTCCAAGCTATAACTGAAGTCTTGTCTAAATGATCCTGCAGTGCTTCTTTAACTAGTGCCTCCATTAATTTTCCTGGAACAGAAGTTAAACTCACAGGTCTATAATTACTTGTGTCAGCCTTTGATCCTCCTTTGTGAATTGGGGTCACATCTCCAGTCTGTGGGTACCTCCCCTGAGTCCAAAGAAGCCTCATATTATGGCTATGGGTTTGCTTACTTCCTCTGCTGCCTCCTTTAATATACTGGATAGATCCCAACCAGCCTCGGTGCCTTTCTTGTGTTTATCTTCAACAATTTCTCCTCCACTTTACTCTCAGTTATTACAGATTCTCTAGCTTACTGCTAGAGTTGAATACACCTCTGGCTTTCCCCTCGCTAAATAACTCTCATGTGTGAATGTCGATGCAAAATATTCATTTAGTTTGTTAGCTACTTGAGCAGGATCATCAACAGTTGACCCATCGATATCAAGTGGACCGATCTGATTCATCCCCTTCCTTCTAGAGTTACATAAGTAAAGAACTCTTTGCTGTTTTTCTTTGCATCCCTGCCAAAGATTCTCGTATCTGCCCTTCGCCTGCCTAACCTCCTTTGTAACTTGTTTACATATCAACTTGTATCTATCATCATAGGCTTCTGTGTCGTGTTATTTGTATGAATCCCATGCATGTTCTTCTCTGCATATGCCTCATTAGTTCATCTGACATCCATTTAGGCCTAAACCTTGAACAATATTCTTAGTTGGTATGTAAGCCTAGTAGCTTCCAAGATAAGTTCTTTGAATGCTTCCCATTTTGCATTTGCTGTTGGTAACATCAGTTGGTCCCACTGTTAGAATTTAAATACTGTCTCAGTCCATCGTAGTCGCCTTTAGGAAGCAATAACCCTTCCCTTTAACGCTAAGTGGTAGTTACCTCTTGAGTAAATCCCACTTCAGCACACTGTGATCACTGCACACCTATTGGTTCATTATCTGCAGATTCTTAATGCATGAAGAATCACTGCTGATAATCAAATCAAGAGTATTCCTCCCTCTAGTTGCCTCCCGAACATGCTGATGTAGAAAACAATCATCCAATAAATCCCCAAAAGCCTTGCTAGTGTGTGAGTGACCAGCCTCCAAATTCCAGTCAATATCTGGGAAATTAAATCTCCCATTATAAGACTCTCTGATTTTACTGGCCCACTCTATTTCCCTGTACAGTTTCTTATTATACTCATCAGAGTCATTAGGCCTATAGCACACCTCCGACTCAATTTTGATCTCCCAATGCTTATGTCACACCAAACTGACTCGATACTGCACTGTCCAGTGATGTACACTGGCTTCACTTCCTTGGATTTTATGTATTTCTTAACTAATAGCATAACCCCTCCTCCCTTCCTATCAGTCTATCCTTTCTGTAGAGGTTGTACTCCCCAAATTCCCAGTTCTGCATTCCTTATATCTGTGTGACACCACGTCTCTGATATCCCAACAATATCTGCCTTTGATGTTTTGAGCAATACCTCAAATTCATCAAATTTATTCTCCTAGCATTGGTGTACACGCAAGTATACGTGCACCAATTCTTATTCTTAGCTACCCTAACACAAACCCAGTGTTTACTTGTACCGCAATGACTCCTGGCAGTCTCTGAATATCCTGCATCTGTTTTTCAGGCTTCTGCTCATTCCAATAGAAGCAGTGCAAGAATCTCTTCACCTCTGCCAGTGGCTAATATTAATCTTTCATCTTTGTTATTTGGCATAAGGTGCCTGAATTCGCCTGTTTTCATCTTTTGTTTTAATTTCGCCAGTGGTGTGCTTCCATCCCCTGTGGAAACTCCAGAAGGGTTTTTTGCCTGGGCTTCCAGTGTGTTGGGCATCTTGTTGGGAGCTGTGTCAGGATATCTGTTCTTGCTTGCAGTTCAGTGGCCCGTGCTTTCCATCTCCAGCAGAAGAGCCAGTTGGGGCGTCTCTGCTCAGCCCATAGTGAGAGAACACGGCTTGCAGTACCATTTGGGATATGTTCATTTGTTGTGAGAGACATTTACACAGTGCTATTTTTATGTTTTTGGTTGCATTGTGAATTTTGTTTTGGTCTGCAGTTTCATTTATATTGAATTAATGTTTCATTTAGTATCTAGGAGTATGGCATCTTGTGTATCTATAGTTTCCTGCAAGTTTCTCTTGTTTGCAGGTCTTGTTTTTTCCCATGTTTGGTTCTGGAATTTTCCTCTTCAGGTCATTGGTTGGGTCATCACATCTACTAGTAATATTCTTGGGGTTCTTTCTGTCCATCTGTTGGAGTCATTGTTCTTGTTTCAATGTCTTCCCTTTTCTGCTCAGAGTTGGGTTATGAGATAAATGCATCTTTTTCCTTCCGTTGGGATTGTTTCTGCCCATGTTGCATCCAAATCAGAATGGGCCTCTGTTCCAGTTAGGTGTAGGAGATATTTGATATTCAGGGTGGATGACGTGGAGTGAGTTAGTTTCTCCCTTTTCTTCCTCTCTTTCCTTTTATGGCTCTTTGCAGTTTCCTTATCATGTTTTTTCTTTTTAACTGGGCTTGATTTGATTTTTTCTCCGTCCAGACTCGCTTCATATATCAGTTTCTCCAACTGAGCCCACATCCTTTGTGCCTCGTTGAATGTTTTCTCAGTGATAAGTGTGCCCATTTTGAGGGCACAAAGATTGTATAGTGTCTATAATCGATGAATCTAGTTCTGTTTGATCATCTTCTTGGGTCAGATTGTCTCTTGTTTGCAGGGAGTTGTTGGGACCTTCTTCAGAGTTCTGTTCATGGGGTACTTGTTCTGACATCAGGCCTGCAAGTTTTGAAGAGGGATCTTGTATTTCCGCCAGTACTTCCTGTATGGCCTCTTGGGTTGTGGAGACCTCAAGGACTTCAACCAGATTCATGTCTGGGGTGCAGACCACTTCTGGTCACAATTGCTTCTATTATTGTTTCTTGTTGTTTCCATTTGCTGCCTTGCAGGCTTAGGAGTTTGTAGCAGGGGGTCTCTGCTGTGCTGGTTGTCCTCTTTTTCCGAGGCGTATGTTGCATCATACTACTAGTGAGTTGTTTGGTTGTATAGTCAATAATAGTCTGTCAGTTGTTTGGTTTTGCATTGTTGCAGTTCTAGTTAAGTTTAACACTCACCTTTCAGCTCTCTCTCTCTCTCTCTCTCTCTCTCTCTCTCTCTCTCTCTCTCTCTCTCTCTCTCTTCTCTCTCTCTCTCTCTCTCTCTCTCTCTCTCTCTCTGTGTGTGTGTGTGTGTGTGTGTGTGTGTGTTGTGAGGTTCAAGATCAGTTATGTTTATAATGATAAACTACAGATTCAGTTCAATAATTGAAGTTCAATAGATGAGGCAGTCCGCAGCGCTAGAAGAGGGGGGAAAGAATCCCGCAACCACCCAAAAGTGGAAGCCAGCAGTTTTTTTTTTTGTGTGTGAGAGGCATGGAAGTATATAATCTCAGTCCCCCACCCCACCCCCTCATCACTGCAGACCGCCAGGCAATTTTTAACTGCCATACTATAACAAGCCACAATTCTAAAGGTTACGATAAAATCATATATAGTGGGAGTCATAATTAAACATTTATCTAGAAGAATACTGCACTATTTGTGTATATTAACACTTGAGTATTGCAAGTATTCTACAATTCCTACTGCATTTGGAATATAACATTTTTGTCTTATATGCCATTTCATGTGGTTGAACTAGGGCCATGTTTTGATATTAATATTTTCTCTTATATTGAAAATAGACTTTTATGAAGGGTTTCATTTAATAGAGGGATCCTTTTCCTTTAAAATGAGGTATCAGGGCCTACTATTTGATTCATGTAACTTCCTAAAAAATTTGCCGATTTTTGGTTAATTTTCCGGCGTTAAATTTATGATAGCCTCATGGCGATGATTATGATCACATGCACTGGGGGTATAAATATATTTCATTGCTAATATCAAACTAAGAAGGTTAAAAATTTTATAAAAAAAAAAAAAAAATATATATATATATATATATTGTAGGGGTTAACAGTTGTTATTTGGAGCTTGTGTCAATACCAGAATTAATTTTATCTGCATTATATCTTTAGATTTTGTCCTTTACTCGTTTTCGATCCAAGAAGGCAGCCAATATTATTATTATTATTATTATTATTATTATTAATGGCCATATGGTACAAGGAAGCCTGAGGCTTATGCTGCACCAGCCAAAAAAAAAAAAAAAAAAATTCCCAAGTTACCCCCTGAGAGAGAGAGAGAGAGAAGCAGAAAGGAATCACCAAGAAAGAGAAGAATGATGATATCCAGCTCAGGACCCTGGGTTTGCCAAGCCCATACTCACTAGATGTGAGCCCCCGGGGTTTATGGCATTGCTATTGTTACCTTAAGCGTCAGATTGGGAACATGTGCAAGAGCAAGTAAAAATACATTTTGTAGTATATTTCAGATATTAAAACAGTAAAATTTTAGGTATACAATGGTTAGAAGTTATATTAAGCCAATAAATAAGCTATTTTAACATATTAGAGGTTCATCTTCAGAAAAACTAAACCCATCAATAATATTCATGTTGAAGTATAGGCAAGCATACCGTTACAATAGCACTGTATATAAGAATCACATAAGTTTACATAGTGAATTACAAAATCACTCGTATTTCTAAAATGAATGACTCTAGAGTCCTAAAATTTCACCTGATTGTCCAGATTTTCATGATTTTCATCTAACATCTGCATTAAATCCCAATATTTCCTGAAATATAAAAAACTTTTCGGCGGATGGAACTTTTCACACGTCTTGACCCGAACACAAGTTTTTTTTTTTTTTTTTTTTCTGATGTTTAGGTAGGTAGTAGACATCAGAGTGCCTGGCACATCAATGACTGGACCCAGGGTATCCCAGCAGAACATTGCCCAAAGCATGACACCGGTGCCACCGGCTTGTTTTCATCCCATGGTGCATCCAGGTGCCATCACTTCCCCAGGTAAACGACGCACGTGTATTCAGCCGTCCATACGGTGCAACAGGAAACATGATTCATCGGACCAGGTGACCTTCTTCCAATCACTCAAGGTCCAGTTTCGCTGCTCGCCTGCCCATTGTGCTGTCGCCGGTGAACCGTGGTTAGCATGGGCACTTGGAGTGGCTTCTGGCTAAGCAGACCCATTTTCGGTAGGGTTTGATGTACTGTGTGTTGTGACAAATTACTCCCGTTGTCAGCATTTCAATTATCAATGAGCCATGGTTGTCAAACACCTAGCCAGCGGTTTGTGGGTTTCCCCCTCCTCGGACCACTTTCAGTAGGTACCTAACCATGGCTGACCGTGAGCACCCCACTAGCTGTGCCGTTTCGGATATCCTCTGACCCAGCCGTCTGGCCATTACAATTTGGCCTTTGTCAAACTCGCTTAAGTCCACTGCCTTTCCCCTCTGAAGAACAAGAGTAACACTGATTAACGGAGCTCAGTATTAGGTGTTTTTTATACTGTGTCCCGACCCACGCACGCACTCACCGTAGGTCATAATGTTTTGGTTCATCGGTGTATATTAAAAGAATAGACTTACAACTGTATAATAATGCACATCAACCCAATGAGTGGCAGAATAGTTTTTAAATACAGTAAAATGCAGTGGGCCTTGATATCCATCAACTTCAATAGCTGTCATTCACTATTTCAGCAGTTCCCAATGGTGGTTCCAGGGGGATTCTGTAATGGCATCTGCTTAGATTTACATAGGTATATTTTTGTAAACTACAAAATAGTTTAATATTACTTTATGCGGTTTGGTTCAAAATTTATATTTAGTTCTGGTTTGGGTCACATGCCCTTGCATAGCAAGCATGCACGAAAGGACGTTAGTGAGGGGATTGGGTGTGAACGTGCCTCTATGTATTGCACTGTTCATCTATGGTAAAAGGGTTGCAAAAAATTATAACTAATAATAAACAAAGATAGAATAAAGTAAAATAAAATTAAATATAAAGTAAAGAATTGCCAACAAAAGGAACAACATCTTCCACAATTCCTTGTAATTAGGTTACTATCTTACAGTATATTGTGTTAAATAAATGTTTTCCATACTAAATTTTTTTTTTCATTCTCAACGACCATTGTTATGTATAAGTACTTAATATTAATTTATATTATTATGCAATATCGCTTATAAAAACTTAATACTGGAAATATTTTCTAATATTTTTAAAGAATATTTGCTGATGCTATCGAGGCAGTGTTAGGTGGTTCGGAAAACTGCCAGCTTGTGGGGATTCACAGACTAATAGATTAACAGTAGCTGCAGGCAGAGGTGAAAGATATTCTTACACTGCTTCTACTGGAATGAGTAGCAGCCTGGAAAACGAGAGGCTGGCAATTTCAAGGACTGTTGGAAGCCATCATGGAACAAGTAAATACATGGGCTGTGTTAGGGTAACTAAGAGTAAGAATAGGTGCATGTATACTTGCATTTACACCAGTGCTAGGAGTATAGTAAATAAATTTGATGAATTTTGAGGTGCTGGTCAAGACATCAAAGTCAGATATTGTTGGGATATCAGAGACGTGGCATCACACAGATATAAGCAATGCAGAATTGGAATTTGGGGAGTACAATGTGTACAGAAAGGATAGAAAGGGAGGAGGGGTCATGCTGTTATAAAGAAACACTTAATATCTAAGGAAGTGCATCCAGTTGACATGGATGAACAGTACAGTATTGAGTCAGCTTGGTATGACATAACCACTGGGAAAGCAAAATTGAGAGTAGGAGTGTGATATATCCCTAATAACTGTAATGATTACAATGAAATTGAGCAGGCCAGTAAATCAGATTGTCTTATAATGGGGTGTTATTCTTGCATTAAGAATCTGCAGATAAAGGAACCACCAGGTGACAGTGATCACAGTGTACGGATGTGGGATTTACTGAAAGATGTAACTACCATCAGTGGTAAAGGGAAGGGTTTTTGCTTTCATAAAGCTGACTACAGTGGGCTCAGACAGTTTTTAAATTCTGTACAGTGATGATGTTGCCAACAGCAAATTGTAAATGGGATGCATTTAAGGAATGCATCCCATTTACAATTTGGAAATTACTAAGTTTTTCATACCAACTAAGAAATGCTGTTTAATGTTTAGGCCAAAATGGATATTTGATGAGACTCATGGCAGAGAAGAAAAATGAATGGAATGCATATAAATTATCAGGAGACACAGATGCCTATGGTAAATATAAGCTAGGCTGTAATCAAGTGACAAAGGAGGTTAGGAAAGCAAAGGTAGATTATGAGAAATCTTTGGCAAAGGATACAAAATGTGAACTCAAGAAAGAAGAGGATGAATCAGATTGATTGTTCGATTGTTTATGATCCTGCTGAGGTAGCTGACAAACTGAATGAGTATTTTGCCTCTACATTCACACGAGGATTTATTAAGGGAGGAGACCGCCAGAAGATTATCAAACTGTAACAGTCAGCTAAAGGATTTTGTAATAACTGAGAGCAAAGTGGAGGAGAAATTGCTGAAGTTAAACATAAGGAAGGCACTTGGGGGTGGATGAGATCTATCCAGTTATATTACTAAGAGGCAGCAAAGGAAGTAAGCAGGCCCTTAGCCAAGATTATGAGGGCATCCTTGCACTCAGGGGAGGTCCCCATGGACTGGAGATGTGCAAATGTATCCCCAATTCACAATGGGGGAAAAAAGGTTGACATGAGTAATTACAGGCCTGTTAGTTTAACTTCTGTTTCACGGAAAATATTGGAGTCATTGGTTAAAGAAACACTGCAGGATATATAGACAAGACTGCAGTTATAGTTCAGCCACAGCATGGATTTTTTAAGGGGACATCTTGTCTAACCAGTTTTATTGGATACTATGATGTGGTCACAAAGGAACTGGATGCAAAAAATAATTCCAATATCATATACTTGGATTTTAAGAAAGCTTCTGATACTGTTGCACATGGAAGACTACTGTACAAGTTGGAACAGTATGGCATTAAGGGCAAGTTGCTGCTATGGATAAAGGGATTGTTGAATGGGAGAAGGCAGAGAGTGGTAATCAATGGACACTGCTCTTCGTGGACTATGTTATTATTGGTGTCCTCCCGAGGGTCCGTGTTGGGTCCTATTTCTATTTTCTGTATTTATCAATGATATTGATAAAGGTATATCGGGCTTAATGTCCAAGTTTACTGACGATATGAAGGTTGATTGGTTTACTGACAATAGGAAGGTTGTTAACGACAGTATGCTACTGCAACAGGATCTGGAAAAGTTGAGCAGATGGGCTGAGAGGTGACAACTGAAATTTAACATTGACAAATTCCAAGTGCTACATATGGGTAGTAGTAACCCCAGAGTTGCATAACAAGCTGCCATCTGTTGTTGTTGAAGTGGATAGTATGAATAAATTCAAGGAAAAACTAAACAAACTATGGGATGGGATAGGGCGCCTCTGTAGCCAGGTGGGAAGGAGCAGCAGTGCGTAGCACACGCTTCTTGATTAGACCGGGGTTCGAGCCCGTCACCACCAAATACGGAGGATGCGGAAAGGTCAGGGAATGACCACCGCATATTCCCTGAGCAATATGGCCTTAGTTGCTAATGCTCCTAAAAAAAAAAAAAACCAAATAAATGGGATGGGATGGATAGGTGAAATGGGATTTTTTTTTTTTTTTTTCCTTGTTTTTTTGGCTGATGCTAGTTGTGATTTAGTGAACACTGTTACCAACTGGCACATCAGCAAGTTTGCACACATTATTCAATTGCTTAGATGTGGTCCCAAACAGATCTTGAGTATCACTGAAATGAGAATGGTCTGGAAGGTGCTAACATTACTTTAGTCAAGAAAATGAGCTTCTTGGGTCATACGTATATTTCTGGTTACTTTTAGGGGGAGTTAAGCTGCTTGGGAATTTCATTTGAAACTAGGACTTGTGTGTTTCAGACTTAGAGAACACAAGAACTTTGAAAATACTTTATGGAAATGGAATGGTGAATTTCATCTTCTTTAGTATTAGTATTGTAAAGAAGCAAACTTATACACCGATGAGCCAAAACATTATGAACACCTACCTAATATGATGTTGGTCTTCCACAACACAAGCAGCCAAAACAGCTTGTACCTGGTGAGGCATGGATGTTACAAGATTTCTAAATGTGTATTGTGGTACCTGGTACCAAAACGTAACCAGCAGTTCCTTTAACTCCTGTAAGGTGGGTCACCTCTGCTCCTCAGTGGGAGTGTGTGCCCATATCACCAGTGCTGTAGGACAGTTTTACATTATTTCATTATATTCCAGACCAGGTGAAGATATAAATCCAACTATTGAATACCTACAAATAGTCACAAACTTGCTACCTACTGCAAATATCATAGTGTGTGCTGATGTCAACTGCTGGTCAGCCTTATGGCATAGCCGTACGGAAGACAGAGCAGGCACACACAACGGCCAGATACTTTCAGACTATATAGCCGCCCCACCCTTTCAAGTGCTAAACCAACCAAATAACCTCCCAACTTTTAGCAGTACCATGTGGGAGAGTGACACTGATGTTACTCTTGCCACCAATTCAATAGCTTATAAAATTACAGACTGGTGTGTCCAGCCAGCCTAGACCACATCAGATCACAGCCATTTCCTTCAAACTAAACAGGCAATTACAAGCAACCCAACACTCTCTGTTGGATATCAAAAAGTATATAACCTTAAAAAGGCAAACTGGCAGATTTTTGCAGAACATACAGCAGCTGAACTGCAAAAACAGGAAAATGAGTGGTCTAGATCAGGCAACTGTAGCCCAGACGAGCAAACACTGACTATGACAAACATTTTAACAAAATCAGCAACCCTGTCTATCCCACGGAAAAAACCAAGGGAGCACAGTTCCCTGGTGGTGCCCCGAACTAACTATACTCAGAAGTAGGACACCGGGAGAGGAGACATTTTCAAAGAGCCAGAACATCTTGGCCACAAAATGAGGTGGATGCACTGAGAGATTCTTATGGAACTCTCAGGAATCAGTATACAGTCCTCATAAGAGACAAGAATAGGGAATGCTGGAGGCACTTGGTGGGAACTACTGGAAACAATAACCCCTAGGGGGTTATTGTTTCTAGTAGTCTACAGAATAGTGACCAACAAGCTGTCTTAGAAACTACTGTCAAACCAGATGGAACCCCAACCCTGTGTTGGGTGGATTCTGTAAATAACATTCTAGACAGTATCATTCAGACTGAAACTGGAAATCATTCCCCCACCCAGCTAAACAGTATAAAAGAAAACACTGAATATGACAATGCCAATATTGAACCTCTGTTCACTATACAAGACTTAGAAATAGCCCTATCCAAAACCAAAAACAATAAATGCCCAGGTTTCGACCTCTTGGAGGTTGAGATTATCAAAAAATTAGCGGAAATAGCACCAGATAAATTAAAAGCACTATATGATAACTGTATGACAGAAGGTATATTCCAAAAAATATGGAAACACCCTGTGTTAAGATTAATCCTCAAAAACCCTGAAAAACTCCCTACTGATCCCAAATCATATAGAATAATAGCCCTACTCCCTGTACTAGGGAAAATATATGAAAGACTAATATATAGCAGATTAGCTCAATATTACACAGAAACAGGTTTGCATTCCAACAATCAGTACGGTTTTAACAGAGGCGGATTTAACGCCGCGCGCACTGGGTGCGCGCCCTGGGCCCCGACTTCTGAATGGCCCACGCAAAACTCCAACAAATTAACTATTAGTCCAAAACTTTGTGATTATTATTATGCTATTATTAATTATATTATACATATATTATATTCAAATTTTATTGGAAATAAAGCATTAATAGTACATAGTAGGAACTAGTAGTTGTTGGTGACTCTATTGTCAGGGAAACGGGGAACATGCCTTGTGAAAAGGATAGGTGGAACAGGACCAGGGTATGTCTGCCAGGGGCAAAGGTTGATGTTGTTGTAGAGCAGATATCATCTTTTAAGGGCACAAAAGGTGATATAGTTGTACACGTTGGCACTAATGATATCAAGAGTAGGAGACTGGCAGAATTGCTTAACAAGTACAGGTCACAGTTGAAAAAAAGCCGTGAAATAGGGTTGAATTTGGAAGTGTCTGCAATTCTGCCCAGACACGATAGGAGGGAGTATATGATGAGAGACTTGTCGATCAATTCGGCCCTGGAAAGATTGTGCAAGGCTCAAGGGGTAGAATTTTTTTCAGCCTGGACTGTACTTGTTAACAGGAGAGATTGCTTCTACAGGGATGGGATACGCTTAAATAAAAGGGGTGCAAGAATATTTGCTGATGCTATCGAGGCAGTGTTAGGTGGGTCGGAAAACTGCTAGCTTGGGGAGAGACAAAGACGAATAGATTAACAGTAGCCACTGGCAAAGGTGAAAGAGATTCTTGCACTGTTTCTATTGGAATGAGCAGAAGGCTGAAAAACAAGATGCAGGATATTTCAGAGACTGCTGGGAGTCATTGCAGTACAAGTAAACACATGGGTTGTGTTAGGGTAGCTAAGAATAGAAATAGGTGCATGTATACTTGTGCGTACACCAATGCTAGGAGTTTAGTAAAAAATTTGATGAATTTGAGGTATTGCTCAAAACATCAAAGGCAGATATTGTTGGGATATCAGAGACGTGGTGTCACACAGATATAAGGAGTGCAGAACTGGAATTTGGGGAGTACAACGTCTACAGAAAGGATAGACTGGATAGGAAGGGAGGAGGGGTTATGCTATTAGTTAAGAAATACATAAAATCCAAGGAAGTGAAGCCAGTGGACATCGCTGGACAGTTCAATTATCGAGTCAGTTTGGTGTGACATTTGGGTTTGGCATTGGGAGATCAAAATTGAGAGTAGGAGTGTGCTATAGGCCTAATGACTCTGATGAGTATAATAAGAAACTGTACAGGGAAATAGAGTGGGCCAGTAAATCAGAGAGTCTTATAATGGGAGATTTTAATTTCCCAGATATTGACTGGAATTTGGGGGCTAGTCACTCACACACTAGCAAGGCTTTTGGGGATTTACTGGATGATTGTTTTCTACATCAGCATGTTCGGGAGGCAACTAGAGGGAGGAATACTCTTGATTTGATTATCAGCAGTGATTCTTCATGCATTAAGAATCTGCAGATAAATGAACCACTAGGTGGCAGTGATCACAGTGTGCTGAAGTGGGATTTACTCAAAGAGGTAACTACTATTAGGGGTAAAAGGAAGGGTTATTGCTTTTGTAAAGGCGACTACGATGGACTGAGACAGTATTTAAATTCTATACATTGAGACCAACTGATGATGTTACCAACAGCAAATGCAAAATGGAAAGCATTCAAAGAACTTATCTTGGAAGCTACTAGGCTTTACATACCATCCAAGAAATATTGTTCAAGGTTTAGGCCTAAATGGATGTCAGATGAACTGATGAGGCATATGGCAGAGAAGAAACATGCATGGGATACATACAAATTAACACATGACACAGAAGCCTATGATAGATACAAGTTGATCTGTAACCAAGTTACAAAGGAGGTTAGGCAGGCGAAGGCAGATTACGAGAGATCCTTGGCAAGGGATGCAAAGAAAAACAGCAAAGAGTTCTTTACTTATGTAAACTCTAGAAGGAAGAGGATGAATCAGATTGGTCCACTTGATATCGATGGGTCAACTGTTGATGACCCTGCTCAGGTAGCTAACAAACAAAATGAATATTTTGCATCGACATTCACACATGAGGAGTTATTTAGCGAGGGGAAAGCCAGAGGTGTATTCAACTCTAGCAGTAAGCTAGAGAATCTTGTAATAACTGAGTAATAACTGAGAGTAAAGTGGAGGAGAAATTGTTGAAGATAAACACAAGAAAGGCACCCGGGGTGGATAGGATCTATCCAGTTATACTAAAGGAGGCAGCAGAGGAAGTAAGCAAACCCTTAGCCATAATTATGAGAGCTTCCTTGGACTAAGGGAGGTACCCACAGACTGGAGATGTGACCCCAATTCACAAAGGAGGATCAAAGGCTGACACAAGTAATTATAGACCTGTGAGCTTAACTTCTGTTCCAGGAAAATTAATGGAGGCACTGGTTAAAGAAGCACTGCAGGATCATTTAGACAAGACTTCAGTTATAGCTCGGACACAGCATGGTTTTGTTAAGGGGAAGTCTTGCCTGACCAATTTGATTGGATACTATGATGCAGTCACAAAAGAACTGGATGCAGGAAATAGCTTTGATATTATATACTTGGATCTTAGAAAGGCTTTTGATATTGTTGCACATGGAAGACTGCTACACAAATTGGAGCAGTGTGACACTGGAGGCAAATTGCTGCTATGGATAAAGGGGTGGTTGAGGGGGAGAAGACAGAGAGTGGTAATCAATGGACACTGCTCATCATGGACTAATGTTATTAGTGGAGTCCCTCAGGGCTCAGTGTTGGGTCCATTATTGTTTTCTGTATTTATAAATGATATTGATGATGGTATATCAAGCTTAATGTCCAAGTTTGCAGACAATACAAAGGTTGGCAGGGTTGTCAAGGACACTACTGACACTATGCTGCTGCTGCAACAGGATCTGGAAAGGTTGAGCAGATGGGCTGAGAGGTGGCAAATGAAGTTTAACATTGACATATGTAAAGTACTACCCATGGGAAACAGCAACCCCAGAGCAACGTATCAATTCTGTGGTACTACACTGACAGTGGTAGAGAATGAAAGGGACTTGGGGGTGGTTGTGCAGGCAGATATGAAGTTCTCTGAGCAGTGCAGACGGGCTGCAAGAGTAGCTCATGGAGTATTGTCAATGATATACAGGAATTTTTCCAGCAGGGATAAGGAGGTGATTATTCCCTTGTATAAGGCAATGGTCAGGCCACACCTGGAGTACTGTATACAGGTCTGGAGGCCTCATTTCAAGAAGGATGTAGAGCTGCTGGAACGAGTACAGAGAAGGGCAACAAGATTAGTGAATGGAACAAAGGGGTGCTCTTACGAAGAAAGGCTTAAGTTTTGCAAATTACAGTGTCTGGAGACTAGGCACCAGCGAGGTGATCTGATAGAGGTGTATAAAGCCTTGAATGGTTTAAGCATGCTCAATGCTGATGGGATTCTTCCTCTAGCTCAGAAAAATCACCTGAGAGGGCATAAATTCAAATTGAGGAAAGACAGATGTAGGATAGACGTGCGGAAATTTGCCTTTAGCCAGCGGGTGGTTGGTTGGTGGAACAGACTTCCATCCCTTGTAGTGGAGGTTGATAGCCTAAATAAGTTTAAGGCTCAGCTGGACAGGTATTTTGAACGAACAGAGGGGTGAAGTGGAAGTGCGTTTTTTTTTTTTTTTTTTTGGCTGATGCTCCATAAGCTTGCTTTCTTGCATCAAATGCCTCTGCTAATGCTAATATCAAAGTTATTCCCTGCATCCAGTTCTTTTGTGACTGCATCATAGTATCCAATCAAATTGGTCTGGCAAGACTACCCCTTAAAGGCGCCTCTGTAGCCAGGTGGGAATGAGCAGCAGTGCGTAGCACACGCTTCTTGGTTAGACCAGGGTTCGAACCCATCACCACCAAATACGGAGGATGCGGAAAGGTTAGAAAATGACCACCGCATATTCTGGAGCAATGTGGCCTTAGTTGCTAATGCTCCTAAAAACCAAATAACAACAACAACTACCCCTTAACAAAACCATGCTGTGTCCGAGCTATAACTGAAGTCTTGTCTAGATGATTCTGCAGTGCTTCTTTAACCAGTGCCTCCATTAATTTTCCGGGAACAGAAGTTAAACTCACAGGTCTATAATTACTTTTGTCAGCCTTTGATCCTCCTTTGTGAATTGGGGTCACATTTGCACATCTCCAGTCCATGGGTACCTCCACTGAATCCAAGGAAGCTCTCATAATTATGGCTAAGGCTTTGCTTACTTCCTTTGCTGCCTCCTTTAATATAACTGGATAGATCCTATCCACCCCAGGTGCCTTTCTTGTGTTTATCTTCAACAATTTCTCCTCCACTTTACTCTCAGTTATTACAAGATTCTCTAGCTTACTGCTAGAGTTGAATTCTCTAGCTTACTGCTACAGCGAGGGGAATGCCACCTCTGGCATTCCCCTCGCTGAATAACTCCTCATGTGTGAATGTCGATGCAAAATATTCATTTAGTTTGTTAGCTACCTGAGAAGGATCATCAACAGTTGACCGATCGATATCAAGTGGACCAATCTGATTCATTCCCTTCCTTCTAGAGTTTACATAAGTAAAGAACTCTGCTGTTTTTCTTTGCATCCCTTGCCAAGGATCTCTTGTAATCTGCCTTCCCCTGCCTAACCCCCTTTGTAACTTGGTTACAGATCAACTTGTATCTATCATAGGCTTCTGTGTCACGTGTTAATTTGTATGTATCCCATGCATTTTTCTTCTCTGCCATATGCCTCATTAGTTCATCTGACATCCATTTAGGCCTAAACCTTCAACAATATTTCTTAGTTGGTATGTAAAGCCTGGTAGCTTTCAAGATAAGTTCTTTGAATGCTTCCCATTTTGAATTTGCTGTTGGTAACATCATCAGTTGATCCCACTGTATAGAATTTAAATACTGTCTCAGTCCATCGTAGTCGCCTTTACGAAAGCAATACCCCTTTCCTTTACCCTTAATGGTAGTTACCTCTTTGAGTAACTCCCACTTCAGAATACTGTGATCACTGCCACCTAGTGGTTCATTTATCTGCAGATTCTTAATGCATGAAGAATCACTGCTGATAATCAAATCAAGAGTATTCCTCCCTCTAGTTGCCTCCCGAACATGCTGATGTAGAAAACAATCATCCAATACAACCCCAAAAACCTTGCTAGTGTGCGAGTGACCAGCCCCCAAATTCCAGTCAATATCTGGGAAATTAAAATCTCCCATTATAAGACTCTCTGATTTACTGGCCCACTCTATTTCCCTGTACAGTTTCTTATTATACTCATCAGAGTCATTAGGCCTATAGCACACTCCTACTCAATTTTGATCTCCCAATGCTTATGTCACGCCAAACTGACTCGACACTGCACTGTTCAGCGATGTCGACTGGCTTCACTTCCTTGGATTTTGTGTGTTTCTTAACCAATAGCATAACCCCTTCTCCCTTCCTATCCTGTCTATCCTTTCTGTAGAGATTGTACAACACCAAATTCCAGTTCTGCATTCCTTATATCTGTGTGACACCACGTCTCTGAAATCCCAACAATATCTGCCTTTGATGTTTTGAGCAATACCTCAAATTCATCAAATTTATTTACTAAACTTCTAGCATTGGTGTACACGCAAGTATACATGCACCTACTCTTTCTCTTAGCCACCCTAACACAACCCATGTGTTCACTTGTACCCCCATGATTCCCAGCAGTCTCTGAAATATCCTGCATCTTATTGTCCAGGCTGCTGCTCATTCCAATAGAAGCAGTGCAAGAATCACTTTCTCCTCTGCCAGTGGCTACTGTTAATCTATTAGGCCTTGTATCCCACCAATCTACCAGTTTTCCGACCCACCTAACACTGCCTCGATAGCATCAGCCAACATTCTTGCAACCTTTCTATTTAAGTGTATCCCATCCCTGTAGAAGCAGTCTCTCCTGTTAACAAGTACAGACCAGGCTGAAAAAAATTCTACCCCTTGAGCCCTGCACAATCTTTCCAGGGCCGAATTGATCGACAGGGCTCTCATCATATACTCCTTCCTATCGTGTCTGGTCAGAATTGCAGACACTTTCAAATTCAACCCTAATTCACGGCTTTTTTTTCAACAGTGACCTGTACTTGTTAAGTAATTCTTCCGGTCTCCTTCTCTTAATATCATTAGTACCAATGTGTACAACTATATCACCTTTTGTGCCCTTAAAAGATGATATCCACTCTACAACGTCATCAACCTTTGCCCCTGGCAGACATACCCTGGTCCTGTTCCACCTATCCTTTTTACAAAGCATGTTTCCCGTTTCCCTGACAATAGTCACCAACAACTACTAGTTCCTTTGGGACCAGCGCATTCTGCTTTGGGTGTTGCCGCTGTGTTGCGCGATGACCAAGTGCAAGCTCTGGCATTGGTGTGGGTAGCTGAGAGCTTGATGGGCCCCTCACTTGTAATCCTTCGAGGGCATCCACCCTGTCCTTCAAGCTCTCATATAGGCCCATAACAACGCTGAGTTGTCGCCTGATTTCCTTACACTCCTTGCATCGCACACATACAAAGACATCCCCCATGGCAGTATCATGTCCCATACCTGACTGCTCCGCAAACATCAAGCAAATAGTGCCTCTTAAAAGGCTGTGATTCAGAGGACAACTGTGCCCCTCAGTTCTCCACTGAGCCACAGCATTCCCATTAGCTTGAGCCTTTTGCTTTGCTGCTCTGGTTTGAGTCATGACTTCGATTTACTTTCCATAAAATTTCAATTTCTGTACAAAATTAAATCCTAAACTTGTATCCCAACACAGTTATAATGCTATATTTATGTTTCAGTAACAAGTGTTATCTACGAAATATTTATGTTTCAGTAACAAGTGTTATCTACGAAATATTTATATTTCAGTAACGAGTGTTAGCTATGAAATATTTATGTTTCAGTAACAAGTGTTATCTACGAAATCTACGAGTATTATCTACGAAATATTTACGTTTCAGTAATGAGTGTTATCTACGAAATCCCTTTATATAACTTCCGTATCAAGTTATGTATTAATTATTTATTTTTACTAATTATTTATGTTACGTAACCTAAGTGGTTATATGTATAGTTAAAAGTACAATTTAATTGCCAATGAAGTTCGACAAGATTAATAGATTTTACTGATTAATTTTCCCATAACAATGGCGGCTATTTACGAATGGTAAACAGGTGGATTTGATACCCTTTCCGATACTAAGTAATACCTACAAAATCTCTATCTAAGTTACTTTAAACTTAAGTACCGTAAATAGGAATATAAAGCTACTCTAGAAAATAAGTTAAAATGTCAATTTAAACTAATAAAGCAGAAAATAAATCAGAAAAAACTTCTCTGTTCCAAGAGCGGCAGAAAGGCACGTCCGCACCGGCAACACTCGTCCTCTGACAGGTCACGGCTCCCGAAAGGCAAAACTAACCTCAATAGGCATGACCAATGACCGAAACTGCACCTGTGGCGAAAGTGAAGGCTGGGCACACATTCTATATGAATGTATAATATATGACATCCCCAGAACAGAGCTAATAGCACAGATTGGTCCCCTTCCCAGGGGAGAACATCTGTTCATCATAGAAGAGCAAAATTATAAAGCTTTTACATCTTTCACACAAAAAGTATTCGAAATGCACAAAGCAATGCGTAGCACACGCTTCTTGATTAGACCGGGGTTCGAGCCCGTCAGCACCAAATACGGAGGATGCGGAAAGGTCAAGAAATGACTATCGCATATCCCGGAGCAATATGGCCTTAGTTGCTAATGCTCCTAAAAACCAAATCACACACACACACACACACACACACACACACACACACACACACACACACACACACACACACACACACACACACACACACACAGAGCAATGCAAAGAATGGCAATTCAGCCCCCCCAGCAATTAATCAATAATCAATAGTAAAATTGCCCAAGTTTCCCACGACACCCAGACAATGACTTAAAAACTGTTAGGATAGCAGTATTCTGCACCCTGACATAACAAAACTCCCCAGGACTACCATGCCATGTGTAGGAACCTGGGGACCCACACCAAATAAGTAACCATGTAGGGGAGGGAGATATACAGGCAGCCAGGGAAGCAGATTAACTGAAAAATATCAGTAAGCTAGTAGCAAGGGGATGCAATGTAGAATGAATGAAAATGAAAGATAGAATAAATAGGCTGGGCATTGAGTGAACTAGGAATTATGGTAAAAGGGAATAAATGGCAGTTTTGGTGAGAGAAAGAGTGACTTAGCATGAGGGGAAAGAGAGAGAGAGTGAATGGGAATGAGTGGAAGAGCAAATGCAATTGGCCTAAAGAATACAAAGTTAAAAATAACTTACATTACTTTATATATACTGTACCAACAAACATTTACTAACCACATAAACACTATCACTGCATTCTCCCCTGGCCTGCAAAAAAAAAAAAAAAAAAAAAACTTGTGGCTAGGCCTGCACCACAACTGAAGAATAACAGTGTGGTGCCCAGAGAGTGCAGTGCAGAAAGTAAGAGTCGAATAAATGAGATGAGAGCTAGAAGAATGAATAAAAGTGTAAGCGTGTGAGAAAAAAAACACAAACCATAAATGCTACAGTTAAGTACACACTAACCCTAGTTTTAATTAGTATTTAAGTTTACACTACATATCATTGCATCCCCTCCTGGTGTGTGAGAAAAGGATGAATGAGTTGAGTGAAAAAAAAAAAATAAATAATATATATATATAAAACTTGGAAAAAAATTATAACATAAGAAAAAAGTATTAAAAAATAATAATAATAAATAAATATAAAATAATAATAATAATAAATAAATAAATAAATAATAATAATAAAAAAAAAAAGAAAGAAAAGAATGCAAGTAGAGTGAGAATGCAGATTATGAATGAAATAAATGTGTGTCTCTCCCAACCCTTCGCCTGGTGGGTTCCCCACTGCCAGCTAATATTTCCCACCCCCGGAGCGGGATGGTCAGCTTGACTTTCATACCGGATTCGACACTGCTTGGACATGACACCGACGAAGACATTCTGCGGCTTTGCTGCCAACACGCCATTGGCGATCGGAACTGGGTACTCTAACCTGGTTCCTTTAAAAACCCCATCCCCAGGCAGGGGAGGGAGGAGACGGATCTCTGTATCCTCTCCCCCTGCCTACCCCCATACTTCGCCTGGTGGGGCTCATCTCCACTGACCTCTTTGGGGATGCCTACTCTATCATCCCTATTCTTCTATCTGTTTTCCCCCCCCTAATCTTCAGTCTCCTCCCCCACTCACTAAATCGACCGAGTACACCCTTAACAATGCCGCCAAATTCTAATCAACGTCTAAATTCTACTGGCTTCGTGTAAATCTCTAAGACAACTAACACTATTAGCTTTTATCTAGCGTATAGCCTCACATGTCTAAATTTAATAACATCAAAATTTTGCCCGACCTATTTGGCCTTTAGCATTCAACCCCAACCAGCGATTTCCTGACAGCAATCCCATTAAGCATTAATGTCAAACGCATAATGTTTTTTTTTTTTTATAGGTCCTAGCCACTGAAATTAGGTGGCAGGACCTGCCAGAGCAATTTGTTGTGATACTGGATACACCCGGCTAGCCTCCACATGGCAGGTTATGGGCAACAACGTTGGGCCCTACTAGGGGCCTGGCGGCCAATAAGCCGGATAAACAATGGGCACAACATATCACACTGCACAGACACGGCCCACACACTTCAAGTCTCTGGCTTGACAGTGTATTGTCCTCGATACAGCGAAACACACGCGGAGATGGGAGAAATCCCAGGTGCCATCTGACACGAACATACCTAAAAAAAAACTCCTGTAAGGTCTGTGGTTGAAACAGTGCAGATCAGAGTTGCTGTTCCAACACAAACCACAGATGCCTGATGGAATTGATGTCTGGGGAATTTGGAGGCCAGAGCAATACCTGGAAGTCTTCCTCATATTTCGCGAACCAGTCTCGAACAATCCGGGTGGTGTAGCATGATTCATTATCCTGCTGAAAGATGGCACTCCCACAGGGGAAAACCATTGCCATGAAAGGGTGTATCTGGTCAGCAATGACGTTTAGGTATTTTTTTTTTATTTACATTAATACAAAAATACATAAACAGAAACACTCACTATTTACAATCATTCAACCTTGTGTAAGAAACTCCAGCAGAAAATGGAACTTCTCTTACAAAATTGTAAAACACAACAAAACTCTCAAGACTCAAAAGTTAAAGAAATGCATCTATGCACACTCAATGACATTTGTGTATGTATTTATGTGGCCTATTTTAGTGGCTCCAGGACCTGGGTCCATCTCTGCAAATTGTCTCTATCTTAACTACAGAATCTGTGTAAACAGGGCCTGAAATGTGAGCATGTGGACTTGTGTTTTTTTAAGGGACGGCTCCTAGAACCTGAGTTCATCTCCACCTCATATCTCTGCGAAGGACAATACCACAGTAAGAGGGCCAGAAATGTGAGTAGTATAGGTTTGTGTGTATTATGCGTGGTCTGTTGTTATGTTCTGGCCACTTGGCTATCCAGAAGCATCAATCACCTGGACAGATGATTCTGGGTACTCATCCACACCACAGGAAGGTGGGCCAGTCCCAATGAAGCACGTACTGTCTCGATACGAGATTCTGACCCACCTGATGTTGCCAAAAGGTGGGCCAGATTTCTCTGGGGCACACTCCAGAGGGGGGGGGGAATTCCTGTGGTGCAAAAAAAAAAATTAAATAAATAAAAATCCCTGTGTGAAATGTGAGTAGCCGACACCCGAGCAACTGCTGCCTGATGCCTGTCCCAAGGTACGTGGAGCTGGGCATAGTCTACTATCTGCACCTCAGTAGTGCGCTAAAATCCCGCATTCACTGGAGGTAGTGCAATACCAGTGGATGCCAGCAATCCTGTACTCAGAATGCCCAGTCCTGAGTACCAGTAGAAAGAAAAAATAATAATAATAATTATAATAAAATAATAAATTAATAAAAATAATAATAAATAAATAAATAAAAAAACACTAGTGGTTGACATCTCTGACAACTTTAGAGATTAAAAGAGTTCAAGCCCAGGGTGACTGGTAGGTGACACAGGGAACAGCTCAGCAAGATTATCCAGTGTGGTGAAGCATCTGCGTTCTTCTGCTTAAGACATCGTTAGTGAAGATTTGATGGGCTTGAAAGTTAGTCTCATTTTCATTTAAGGCTTTAAGATTGACTTCTGAGATGTTCTGAACCTTATTTTTAAGTGTTGTCCATTATTCTTCGTAGTTGGGGCAGGACAATGGGATGTGATGCCAAGATTCCTCTTCCCTACAGGAGCAATGAGGATTTGTTGCCAGTCCAAATTAGAACAGTTTCGCTTTAAGAGCACCATGTCTTGTTAGGATGTAGGACGTGCTCATGGATGGGTAGAACCAATTACAACGCCGCTTATTTGCGGCAAAGGTGACATCTGGGATAAAAAGTCTGGTGACCTCTCCAGTGGGACTTTCATCCCATCTAACCTGCCAAAGGGAGAAGAGTTTATTCCATAGGTTTATTTTTTCCTGCTTGATATTTGTAGCAGGATTGCAGTCTATTCCAAGTAGTGAGATTGGTAGTCCTTTTTTATGTTTGTAGATGCAGCCTCTATAATCTATATATAGGTCCAGGGGAAGGGCCCCCCCTTATAGAACCTGCAGTGCATTAGTTGAGGTTTGTTATTGGTACTCGGTGTCTCAAGCAGTATGGTTCTTTGCATGGAAAGGAGTTTGGCCCAGATTTTACTGTTAGTGACCCTATGGAACCAGACCCCAGTAGCATAGGAGGCAACTGGCAAGAACGCAGCTTTATAGTAGAGAGATCTTTTGGCGAGTCCCCAGTCCGAACGGGAGATCCCGATGACAGCTGCAGTGAAGGCTGTGGTTTTCTTTGCTAAACTGTTCATGTGTGGTTGGAAACTGAGTCTGTCGTCCAATATTATTGCCAAGGTGTTTAGTTTGTGCCACATATGGAATTTGCTTCCTGTGAATAAGCACTTTAGGGGGGTCTGCGGGTTAGAAATAACATGGAGGAATATAAATAACATGGAGTGTGTGAGAGCCGGAATCTTAAATAGATTGTCTTTGCACATGCATGTAAAAGACCACGAATTGGAGATTAGATACGGACAGCGAATGTTAATAGAATTCTCATGTAATTTAATTTCGATGGTTTTTGCAATTAATAGTCTAGTATAACTATGTTGGACATTAAGTATTTTGTCCCTGTTGAATAAAAATGTATGGGTTTTCATTAACAGCATGAAAGGCCAATTCTGACGTTGCTGAATGAGAAGCACAGACTGAGGAGGTGTCCTCCTTTACTCTCAAATCCAGTGTGTGTTGAGTTGAGCCCTGGTAAGATGGGTTGCAATCACTACAAGAAATGTATATCAGTTCATTTATTTGTATTGCGAAAGAAGAACGGACAGAGCGATTGTTCAGTATAATGTGTAATTTCTGTGGCCAGACCAATACTGATTGCTCAGTATAGCATGTAATTTCTATGGCCAGACCAATATGGAAATTACACGCTATACTGCCGACCGGATTAGCCAAGTGGGTAAAGTGCCTGCCCAGCAACCCAAAGGTTGTGGGTTCGAATCCCGCCTTGGGCTTGGATCATAGTAAAATGCAAAAAAACCTTGGGAGGTGCATTATGGCCACAGAAGCTGATGCACCAACAACTAACAAAAAAAAAAACACGCTATACTGAACAATGACTCAGCCTTTTCCTCTTTCTCAACACAAATAAATGACATGGTATACAACATTTCTTGCAGTGATTGCATCTCATCTTACCAAGGCTCGACTTAATGCATGCTGGATTCGAGAGTAAAGTAGCATACATCCTCAGTCCATGCTTCTCATTCAGCAGTGTCAGAATTGGCCTTTCGTGCCATTAACGAAAACTATACATTTTTATTCAACGAGGCCAAAATACTTATGCCAATGAAAATTTATGTCCCCTTTTTCATTCTTCTGTCCAACGTAATTATGCCAGACTACTAATTGTAGAAACCATCGAAATTAAATTACATGAGAATTCTATTAACGTTTGCTGTCCATATCTAATCTCCGATTCGTGGTCTTTTACATTCATGCGCAAAGACAAATAATCTATTTAAGATTCCAGCTCTCACACTCCATGTTATTTCTATTCCTGTGATCAACACTTATGGTCTAAAGTCCTGTCAGCTTCGGGAAGGAAAGTTGTTTTTATTGATTTTGTTACTGTAATAATTTGTCATACTGAAGTGTTCAACATATCATATTGAGGTAAATTTCTCTTATGCAAATATTGAAATACAGCATAGAATGTATTGAGCATTGTAGCTCTGTTTTATACTAAAGAATTTCACCACATGGAATTGGAATTCATTTATCAGTTGATATAATATTTATTAAATCCAGAGTTTCACTACTGTTTGTTTATTTTTAGGTAATATATGTCGTTCGCCAATAGCAGAAGCAGTATTTGCACACTTGGCTAAAGAACAAAATGCTTTTGATCAGGTAATAGGATTTTTTTTAGAAGCTAACAATTAAAACTAGAAATTAAAATTAATTTTAATTTAGAGTTATTTATTATTATTTTTTTCACATATAAAGTAGATCTTGGTTTGAGAACAGTAATTGATTCTAATTGATCTCACATTTCCTAATGTGTACTAAGTTTTGCACATTTTTTTAAGTATTGCAAATTGTAATGGTAAAAGATCCTTTTCCACACTTAGAAGAGAATTAAAAAAACTATCATATTCATCATTTTGGAGAATGCAAGTGTAATAGTTTCAGCATATTCTCAGTAGCCCCCACCTAAGATGTTTAGTTATCAGGCTTTGCAATCTGCATACATAAGTGAAGAAGAGTTAATTGAGGCTACCTCGGATGTAACAGATGATGAGCAAGAAGAAATGAATAAAGAAATACTGGCAGAAGTTAGTTCAAGAACTAACAGAAAATGAAGTATTTTTCTGGGAAGATTTTTCTTAGAACACATCCAAGATTTAGGTCATTATCACTCTCTGGCAATTCAAATAAAAAGAAGGCAAGAAAGAGAAAAGTAAAGGCTAGTACCAATGCAAATAAAAAGAACTCAGCTGGTAATGAAAACACAAGAAGTGGACAAAAAAAAAAAAAAAAGAGATGAAGGGAGCAAAGTAAAGAACGATCTAATCATGATATATTTCAGTATGTAAGAGACATCTGTGAATGAGGAGCTTTTCATTTGATGTCCGCAGTAAGGTTCCCACCGCATAAATGCAAATTATATTAGAATTTTGGGATACCTTGGAGAGTAAAGCTATGAATATTTATATGGAGAACATCTTTTTAAAAGATCAATTGGAAAAGTGAAAGGAAAAACCAGTGACGTATGTGAGCATAGTCCAAGAGCCAATAAAAGATGTTAAGAAGGCACCAAAATTTGTATTGATAAAATCTGTAAGTAATAAATTTAAAACAAGTGAACAGGTGAAGAAAGAAATTTTAAAAGAAGTAAAGCCCCTTCTTAAAAAAGTGAAAGTCAAGAACATTAGAACCATAAAAGACTGCAGAGTTCTAGTGGATGCAGAGGGTAATGATGAAATTTGCTAAAATCATAGGTTGCGCTAAAATCCAAGAAATAGGACTCAAATTTTCAATTCCAAGAACAGTTTATCCTCAAATTGTAGTGTTTGATGTGGACAAGGACATTGGACAGCAAGATTTCCTTGAACAATTGTGGATTAAAAACTGTAAAGACCATGAGATTGAAATTATCTCTGATAATAGGTCTAAGAAAGATGATACTTCGAATTGGGTGCTGGAGGTCAGGCCAAGGATCTGGAGTTATTTGAATAAAATAGAGAGATTATATGTGCATTGGTGCACATATAAGTTTAAGGAGATTTTCTCAGTGTCTCAATGCTTTAAGTGTTTAGGCATTGGTCACATGTCAAAATATTACAGGAGAGAAATGGTATGTGGACATTGTGTTAAGACAGTACATTCTTTTAAAGAGTGTGGACACAAAAGTGAAAGACATACTTGCTGTAATTGTAAAGGTTGAAATAGAGAGGCTGTACATTTGGCTCTAGATAGATGTCAAGAATATAAAAAGGCTTTAGATTTGTACAAAACCAAGATCAACTATGGCTGAAAGCATTAAAGTTGTACAACTAAGTGCACAACGAGCTAAGAGTGGCACAGCTGACTCAGAAAATGGAAGAGAAAAATCTGGATGTCGCATTGGTACAAGAACCATACAAGTTTATGGGAAAGGTACAAGGATACCCATTGAGGTACAGAGTTATGTTTGATGGAGAGCATCCTAAGGCTGCCATAATAGTGAGACACACTGGCTTAATGGTAAACTAAGATAATAGGTTTATCAAATGAATATACAGCCTGTTGTGAACTAATAGGCACCTTTGGGAAAGTTTTATGGTATCCATATATTGTCACCATTTAGGTGGAATTGAGTCATATGTCAGCCAACTGGATAAAATTTGTCAGATTCTGCAGCCCTGTAATGATTATCGCAATGGGCTCTTAATTCTAATTCCTTGCTCTGGGAGGGGGGGATGAGAAGACCAATGAAAGAGGTGAAATACTGGAGGATTTCCTCTCTTCTTCAGGGTTGGAAGTGGTTAATGTGCATGGACATATTCCAACTTATTCTACAATACATAGAGAATCTTATATAGATCTTACCAAGTATACAGTGTCTATTTATTGCAAGATTAAGGACTGGAGAGTGGTACAGGAATTAACCACAAGTGATCATAAAGCCATACTTTTTGGCATTGGTGCTGCTGAGAATGTCTTAGAAGCTAAGGAAACTACGAGATTTTCTGCTACGACTGCAGTCTGGGTCAGGTTTGATCTTCAGCTCTCAGATACAGTTAGTTAATTGGGATGATCTCTCTATAGATGTTTGTTGAAAAATTGCAGGATATATTGTATAATGCTTTGAAATGTAGCATGAGGAAAAAGAAATTTAGGAATAGACCTGTTGGTTGGTGGTGTGGGGATTTGAGTATGAAAAGAAGAGAATTAAGATATGTAAGGAAATAGTACATAGTATTATAAAAGAATGGAAGATATATCTATGGTTAATGTATATGAAATGTGAGTATAAAAGAGTATATCAGTGCCATAAATATTGATAAGAAGTTTCTTGGCAGAAATATCTAAGTGAGCAAGGATCGAGAGATCCATGGTCTATTTTTAAGTTAATTTCAGAAAAGGTCTGTTTTAGTTCGGTTTGTCATACCGTAAGAAATGGAGACGTGGACACAATGAATTGGGAGCAGTCTATGAACATGGGGCTGGACGAGTTGTTCCCTATAATAGGGAATACTGAGTTAACACCAGTACAACAGGGTATCGTCATAGGTAATGCAAAATATCAATCCCAGGCAGAGGAACATTTATTTTCATATGAAGTCTATGATGCAATTGCATGGGCTGTGGATGACCAGTCACCGAGGCTAGACTGTATTGAAGTTAAAGTCTTAAAACAAGCTTTCCGATTAAGATCAGAGGTATTTGAACAATTGTACAACACATAACTTCAGCAGGGTGTCTTTCCCAGAGAGTGGAGAACGGCGCTATTGAGATTGATTATTAAAAGTCCTAATAAATTGCCTTTTGAACCTGGATCATGCCGACCTATTGCCTTGCTATCTATGATGGCAAATGTTTATGAAAGGTAACATATTAGCCATCTATGATTATATACAATGACAATTGTATGTCCTCAAATAACCAATATGGTTATAAACAAGGATGTCTACAGAGGATGCCATCTATTGGATGGTAAGGTATGTACAGGAGTACTCAGGGAGGTATGTTCTAGGAATTTTTGTGGATTTTCATGGCACCTTTGACATGCTCTGGTGGGAGGCCACGGATCAGACAAACTGGATGTTCCGATAATTTTTTTTTTTTGTGTACAAGTTTTCTGATTGGAAAATTGTGAGAACAGAGTACACAGAAATAACAAGAAATATACAAAGAGGATGCCCTCAGGGCTCAGTTATCGGTCCCCATGCCTGGTGCATTGTTCTGGATGAATTTTTGAATCAGAATTATGTTGGGTTGGGTATTATTGCATATGCTGACAACTTGCTACTGCTGGTTTATGGTAATGCAAGATAATGCAAGTTGAAGGAAAGAGTGTCTCAAGTTCTGGGATACTTGTTGGAATGGTCAGTGTAATGTATGCTTCAAATTTCAAAAACCAAGACAACTCAGCTGCTCCCGAAAGGGTTAGAATAGAAGTCCTCGTGTGAAGGCCAAAAAATGTCTATCAGATATGGTACTGTTGTGCTGAACCTGGCTGTGTGTGTGTGTATAGGGAAACGGATGAATTTTCTTGAACATGCCAAATATGTGAAGGGTAAAATGAGAGTGCTGTATGCCAAGCTCAGAAGAGTGTTGAGGACTGACTGGGGAATAAAGGGATGAGGGTTAAATCTGTTATATGATTGCCTTTTCGTCCTGATCATGACAATGCTTCTGTAGCTTGGCCGCATAGAATTATTCACTCGCATGTGAAAAGGCATATATTACAAGCACAAAGGTTCCTGTCCGTCACCAGGGCCTGTCGCACAGTCTCATCTGATGCACTCCAGGTTATAGCTGGAAAATTACCTGTGGACCTTCAGATAATATTAGCTACCTTAATGTACTGTACACGTAAAAATTTAAGGCTTACAGTTCTGGATATCACGTCATGTCCCGAGGAGGGTAGGCAGTACTCTAGAAATGATTTTAAAGAAGAAAAGAAGATAATTACAGTCCAGTTGTTGCTGATATGGCAACAACAATGGGAAATTTCTGAGAAAGGGCATACAACTTATAAATTTCTACCAAATGTAGAGATATTTAATGCCAGAAATAAGCCCTGGCTGCAATTTGGATTGGGTGCTGCCTTCTTGGTCATGGGGCATGGACTTGCAAAGAGATTGTTTGAGCTAGGCCTAACAGCTAGTGGATTGTGTACATGTGGCAAAGAGGAGACTTCTAAGCATATGTTGAGTTGTGTGAACTACCTAGACATGAGAACAGATTTGGAGCAGCTTGGTCTTGGAGCCATGTTTGTGGACAAGATTATTTTTGCTCATTTTAATAATTTTGTGGTAACAGTGTTTAAAAGGAGAGCACAATTGTGGCTAGATAGCGAACACCTGCCTCCCACTGATAGGGATGGTAATCCGGTCCATTGGGATAGGCAGAATGGCAAGCAATGAAAATCTAATGTTCTATCTCTCTTGACCGGGGCCAGTGGTGATGTGCTCTCCTTAGTTTATAGTTGAGTTTATTTAGCATTTTTTGATTTATAAAGTTTTAACACAGTCATTGTAACAAAACACCAAGTCAAGATCTACTTATAAACTTCAGTTTAGTTGGGGGGGTGGATCTAGCAGATAGTATTTTGAATGTATGAATTTTTAGTTGTTGTCAGTAGGTGGTGCATGGCATCCTCTGTAGAGTAGCCCTGTTTAAAACCATACTGATTGTTAGCATGTGATCCTGCTTCTGTATAGTATTGAGATAATCTGTTATATATTTTTCCTAGATAGGAAGTACAGTGGTACCTTGGATTACGAGTAACTTGGTATGCGAGTGTTTTGCAAGACGAGCAAAAATTTTTAATAAATTTTAACTTGATAAACGAGCGAGGTCTTGCAATACGAGTACAGTCAGTCCTCGTATAACACGTGTTTACACTACACGAATTCGATGATACACGATTTATAAATACGGGAACGATATCTTATATAACACGAACCGAATTCGCCTATGCACGATTCGCCTTTGTGTTTACAAGAAATGGCAGTCGAACGCAGAATCACCGCAACCCGATAGCAACGAAGAGAAGATTTTGAAAATGTATTTATGGTTTTTTATATCCGTGAAGGGGAAACACATTTCACCATAATAACGTGAAAACCAACAATTCCAGCTAGTATAATCGCAAATGCAATTAGATCGAGTTTACTACCAGTTTATAACAGATTCCACTAGCAGGAACGCAACTGGAGATTGTTTTTATTGTTTTATGGTAGGAACCCCTAGAAATGCCTGGACTGTACTTGTTAACAGGAGAGATTGCTTCTACAGGGATGGGATACACTTAAATAGAAAGGGTGCAAGAATATTTGCTGATGCTATCGAGGCAGTGTTAGGTGGGTCGGAAAACTGCTAGCTTGGGGGGAGACAAAGACCAATAGATTGACAGTAGCCACTGGCAGAGGTGAAAGAGATTCTTGCACTGCTTCTATTAGAATGAGCAGAAGCCTGAAAAACAAGATGCATGGTATTTCAGAGACTGCTGGGAGCCATTGCGGTACAAGTAAACACATGGGTTGTGTTAGGGTAGCTAAGAATAGAAACAGGTGCAGGTATACTTGCGTGTACACCAATGCTAGGAGTTTAGTAAATAAATTTGATGAATTTGAGGTATTGCTCAAAACATCGAAGGCAGATATTGTTGGGATATCAGAGACGTGGTGTCACACAGATATAAGGGATGCAGAACTGCAATTTGGGGAGTACAACGTCTACAGAAAGGATAGACAGGATAGGAAGGGAGGAGGGGTTATGCTATTAGTTAAGAAACACATAAAAACCAAGGAAGTGAAGCCAGTCGACATCGCTGGACAGTGCAGTGTGGAGTCAGTTTGGTGTGACATAAACATTGGGAGATCAAAATTGAGAGTAGGAGTGTGCTATAGGCCAAATGACTCTGATGAGTATAATAAGGAACTGTACAGGGAAATAGAGTGGGCCAGTAAATCAGAGTGTCTTATAATGGGAGATTTTAATTTCCCAGATATTGACTGGAATTTGGGGGCTGGTTACTCACACACTAGCAGGACTTTTGTGGATTTATTGGATGATAGTTTTCTACATCAGCATGTTCGGGAGGCAACTAGAGGGAGTAATACTCTTGATTTGATTATCAGCAGTGATTCTTCATGCATTAAGAATCTGCAGATAAATGAACCACTAGGTGGCAGTGATCACAGTGTGCTGAAGTGGGATTTACTCAAAGAGGTAACTACCATTAGGGGTAAAGGGAAGGGTTATTGCTTCCGTAAAGGCGACTACGATGGACTGAGACAGTATTTAAATTCTATACAGTGGGACCAACTGATGATGTTACCAACAGCAAATTCAAAATGGGAAGCATTCAAAGAACTTATCTTGGAAGCTACTAGGCTTTACATACCAACTAAGAAATATTGTTCAAGGTTTAGGCCAAAATGGATGTCAGATGAACTAACGAGGCATATGGCAGAGAAGAAAAATGCATGGGATACATACAGATTAACACATGACACAGAAGCCTATGATAGATACAAGTTGATATGCAACCAAGTTACAAAGGAGGTTAGGCAGGCGAAGGCAGATTACGAGAAATCCTTGGCAAGGGATGCAAAGAAAAACAGCAAAGAGTTCTTTACTTATGTAAACTCTAGAAGGAAGGGGATGAATCAGATTGGTCCACTTGATATTGATGGGTCAAGTGTTGATGATCCTGCTCAGGTAGCTAACAAACTAAATGAATATTTTGCATCAACATTCACACATGAGGAGTTATTCAGCGAGGGGAATGCCAGAGGTGTATTCAACTCTAGCAGTAAGCTACAGAATCTTGAAATAACTGGGAGTAAAGTGGAGGAGAAACTGTTGAAGATAAACACAAGAAAGGCACCCGGAGTGGATGGGATCTATCCAGTTATATTAAAGGAGGCAGCAAAGGAAGTAAGCAAACCCTTAGCCATAATTATGAGAGCTTCCTTGGATTCAGGGGAGGTACCCATAGACTGGAAATGTGCAAATGTGACCCCAATTCACAAAGGAGGATCAAAGGCTGACACAAGTAATTATAGACCTGTGAGCTTAACTTCTGTTCCAGGAAAATTAATGGAGGCACTGGTTAAAGAAGCACTGCAGGATCATTTAGACAAGACTTCAGTTATAGCTCAGACACAGCATGGTTTTGTTAAGGGGAGGTCTTGCCTGACCAACTTGATTGGATATTATGATGCAGTCACAAAAGAACTGGATGCAGGGAATAACTTTGATATTATATACTTGGATCTTAGAAAGGCTTTTGATACTGTTGCACATGGAAGACTGCTACACAAATTGGAGCAGTGTGACATTGGAGGCAAATTGCTGTTATGGATAAAATGGTGGTTGAGGGGGAGAAGACAGAGAGTGGTAATCAATGGACACTGCTCATCGTGGACTGATGTTATTAGTGGAGTCCCTCAGGGCTCAGTGTTGGGTCCATTATTGTTTTCTGTATTTATAAATGATATTGATGATGGTATATCGGGCTTAATGTCCAAGTTTGCAGACTATACAAAGGTTGGCAGGGTTGTCAAGGACACTACTGACACTATGCTGCTGCAACAGGATCTGGAAAGGTTGAGCAGATGGGCTGAGAGGTGGCAAATGAAGTTTAACATTGACAAATGTAAAGTACTACACATGGGAAACAGCAACCCCAGAGCAACGTATCAACTCTGTGGTACTACACTGACAGTGGTAGAGAATGAAAGGGACTTGGGGGTGGTTGTGCAGGCAGATATGAAGTTCTCTGAGCAGTGCAGACGGGCTGCAAGAGTAGCTCATGGAGTATTGTCAATGATATACAGGAATTTTTCCAGCAGGGATAAGGAGGTGATTATTCCATTGTATAAGGCAATGGTCAGGCCACACCTAGAGTACTGTATACAGGTCTGGAGGCCTCATTTCAAGAAGGATGTAGAGCTGCTGGAACGAGTACAGAGAAGGGCAACAAGATTAGTGAATGGAACAAAGGGGTGCTCTTACGAAGAAAGGCTTAAGTTTTGCAAATTACAGTGTCTGGAGACTAGGCACCAGCGAGGTGATCTGATAGAGGTGTATAAAGCCTTGAATGGTTTAAGCATGCTCAATGCTGATGGGATTCTTCCTCTAGCTCAGAAAAATCACCTGAGAGGGCATAAATTCAAATTGAGGAAAGATAGATGTAGGATAGACGTGCGGAAATTTGCCTTTAGCCAGCGGGTGATTGGTTGGTGGAACAGACTTCCATCCCTTGTGGTGGAGGTTGATGGCCTAAATAAGTTTAAGGCTCAGCTGGACAGGTATTTTGAACGAACAGAGGGGTGAAGTGGAAGTGGTTTTTTTTTTTTTTTTCTTTGGCTGATGCTGCATAAGCTTGCTTTCTTGCATCAAATGCCTCTACTAATGCTAATGCTAAATGTGCTTTAGTAAAATGTGAGGTGTTAATTAATAGTGTATCTCTGCCTTTACGGTGTTTATTCAGTTGCTACACGCGCGCAGCTTTGTTTATGTGTATCAAGCGTGCCTCCTCATTTTGTAATAGTGCGGGCGATGAATCTGATTTCTGAAATCCTCAAAAGGAGGCAAAAGCAAGTGTCATTGGAAAGATTCCTTGTTAAAGTCGCACAAAAAGAAAAAGTCAACAGATTGCAGTGATTCCGTTAGAGACAGTGAAAGTCATCCTACCCAATAATTAATAAATTCGATTGCTTTATGTATATTAAATTTAAATATCAAAAATATAAAAAGGTATGTATTTTGTATTAATCATTTTTACAGTATATGAATATTTTTGAGTTTTGGAACAAATCATCTGGGTTTCCATTATTTCTTATGGGGAAATTTGCTTTGATATACGAGTGCTTTGGATTACGAGCACATTTCCGGAACGAATTATGCTCGCAAACCAAGGTACCACTGTAAGGGTATTGGTCTTCATGATTTAGGCTGAGTAGGTGGTTTCTCTGGATTTTTAAGAATTTATCTTAAAACAACTTTTTTCCATATTTTTGAGAATATTCCCTGTGTCGTACAGTTGTTATATAGGTCTATATTTTCTTTCATGATGTCAATCTGAGCAGGGGAATAGTCTCTGGCCTCAATCTGTATAATACTGTTTAAGATGTTATTTACAGAGTCTGCCCAAAACAAGGTTGGGGTTCCATATGGTTTGACAATTGTTTCTATAATATCTACTCTTGGCAGCTTGTTGGTCACTATTCCGTAGACAACTCCCCAAGGGTCATTGGTTCTAGTAATTCCCACCAATTGCCTCCAGGATTCTTTTTTTCTTGTCTCTAATGAGGGCTGTGTACTAATTCCTGTGTATTTTTAACTAATAGTCAGCATTTTTAACTACTACTGCTGTACAAGGGACACCTGAGATGTATTCTTTGATTTTATAGACTCTTGGGTATCCTTGAACCCTACTCATATGTGTATGGTTCTTGCAATACCAAGATGTCTACGTCATTATCTTCTAATTTAAGCTTGATGTGATCTACAATTCTTGGGCACCTCATTTTGTGGCCAAGATGTTCTGGCTCTTTGAAAATGTCTCCTCGCCTAATGCATCTGTCTCCTGAGTATAGCCAGTTCAGGGCACCACCTGGGGACTACTTGCTTCCTTGGTTTTTTTCCATTGGATAGACAGGTTTGTGGTTTTTGTTATGATGTTTGTCATAGTCAGCCTTTATTTTGTATTAAATCTTTTAATATCTAATAGAAATTGTTGGCCTGTTTGTAGCTACCTGTTGCGTTTAAAGGTGATAGCTCTATGATCTGATGTGGTCCAAGCTGGCTGGACACACCAGTCTGTAATTTTGTAGGCTATTGAATTTGTGGCAAGAGTAACATCAGTGTCACTCTCCCACATGGAACTGCTAACAGTTGGCAAGTGATTTGGTTGATTTAGTACTTGAAATGGTGAGGTAGCTATATAATCTGAAAGTATCTGGCCATTGTGTGTGTGTGTGTGTGTGTGTGTGTGTGTGCGCGCGCGCGCGTGCCTGGTCTGTCTTCTGCATGGCTATTCCATAAGGCTGACCGGCAGTTGGCATCAGCACACACTATGATATTTGCAGTAGGTAGCAAGTCTGTGACTGCTTGTAAATATTTTATAGTAGGATTTATATCTTCACCAGGTCTAGAATAAAGTGAGACAACATAGAACTGCCCTACAGCACTAGAGCACACTGCCACTGGAGAACAGAGGTGCTCCACCTTTGTGACTGTAAGGTCAGTATTATTAACTACTACTGCTGTACAAGGGACACCTGAGATGTATTCTCTGATTTTATAGCCTCTTGGGTATCCTTGAACCCTACTCATATGTATGGTTCTTGTAATACCAAGATGTCTATGTCATTTTCTTCTAATTTGAGCTTGATGTGATCTACAACACGTGTTGCTCTTTGAACATTTAATTGGACAAGATTAAAAGCCCTAGTCACATTTATATTTTCAATCTGGCCCATAATTGTTCCTAGATTGTATAAGTGCTAGTGAGAACAATCCTAGTGAGAACAATTTAAAGTTAAGACTTCCGTGACCGGTATATAAAAACGTAACGTATAAACCAGGATTGAACCAGTCCATTTTCTTGTCGTAATCAACAACCTCAGGAAAAAACTTAAAGATCTCCCTACCCAAAGTAGAGGTAGACCAGGTATTTTGCCATGCTCTACAACATTCATTTCTTATTCTTTTAATGTCTACATTTTCTTGCAAGTCAGTATTATATGTTATACCATTTACAATTGCAGGAACATTTTTTCTTCTACAGTATAAAAGATAATGTAACATTACTTCATATTGGATTGGCAGTCGATGATGAGGACCTTGAGAGCAGCTGTAGAGACAGTTCGACAAGCTCTACTTACAGCGAGAAGAAAGAATCTTTGTGCTTGAGTAGGATATTTTTGAACAAGGGAGTTACCGATTCTGTATCCCCAGGCCCCAGCCGCATAACACACAATTGGTATAAATATACAAGAGTAGTATAATTTAATGGAAGATTTCTTTTCACCAAAAGTACTCCTGGTAATCTTAATAATTTTATACGTCATAGCTTTTATTTTCTGAAGTACATATTTTGCATGGTAATTAAAATTAAGATGGTCATCAAAATAAATTCCTAAGTATTTATGCTGCCGAGTACTCCTAATCATTTCTCCATTCAACTTAATAACAGGTGGTCTATTCACATCAGGAGAGCCTTTTAGCAACATTTGTTTTGTTTTATTAGTCGAGATTTGAAGTTTGTGTTTGACACCAGATATTCAAGTCCTCTAGAACTTCATTTGCTCTGCACTCTAGCTCCCGGCGGGAATTACCAAAAATCAGAATAGCAAGGTCATCTGTGTAAGCTATCTGAAGGATGTTGTCTCGATCAACCGAGAGCCACCCATCAAGGACCATGTTCCAGCACACAGATCCAAGAACAGAGCCCTGAGGGCAGCCCCTAGAAACAGAGCAGAATCCTGAGGAAACTGTGATGCTGCGAGAATCAAAGTAATTCGAAAGGAGACAGTAAATAGGAGCAGAGACACCGGCTCTCTGGACCTCGCCACCAAACAGTGTCGAATGACCCTTGGAAATCAACAAAGAGACCGAGGACATATTTAGAATTGGAATTTTGAGCAGAACTCAAAACCTGACAAATAGCATCAACAGAAGACCTTCCGTGTGTAAAGCAAAATTGAAGTGGGGAACTTAGGTTTCTGTCTAAATAGTAATTTAGAAGACAAGAAACAATTAATTTTTCCAAGACTTTGCCAAGGATGGGCAGCAGTGCAATGTGCTTGTAAGAAGCCGGATCATTGGAGGGTTTGTCAAAGGACTTAAGCAGAAGTTTAAGTCTAGCCTGTTTCCAAGCCAGCAGGAATAATCCTGAAGACAGACAAGCATTCAAAAGATTTAATATAATTAATGGGCAATTTTTCCAAAATCTTTTAAGTACAGAAACCTCAAGGAGATCCTGTCCAGGACATTTACCATCCCTTAAGGTTGAGATAGCAGATTCCAACTCAGTATCCGTAAAAGGAGCTTCGGTTCGGGGCCCTTGGTAAGATAAACGATCTAATATCGTTCTAGTTTGAATGGTGTTTTCACAGGAGGCAGTGTCCTCATGGAGCAAGCTGTCCAAGATAGCATTTATGGACAAACTCCAGTCCAGGGTTTCATTACCATTTACAATAATAGAAGAAAGAACATCGCCAGGATGAACCTTGTTAGTAACAAGTTTGTAGGGTAATCCCCACGGATCTTCATTTATGTTATGCTGAACAAACCTTGCCCAGGCAAGTTTCTTCTCTTGGAAAATGGTATTGAAATAACTCCTTCTATTGGATTTATACAACTCACCAAGTCTATCAATCTCATCTCTGGGCCTGTTAGCTCTCTTTGCTCTCTGAAAATTACGACGAGCATTTTGTAAGTTTCTTCTGAGAATTGTGAGGTTAGGGTCCACCATGAAACACTATTCATTTTTCGTTTTTTCTTTTTTAGAGTGGACTCACAGATGGTGATTAGAATCTCTTGAACCCTAGAAACCTGCATATCAGCAGGAAGCGAGCCAAGTTGGACGATTATTTCTTCTGAAATAAGCTCATGAACCTAAAGATATTCCAATCAATGTGTTTTGTCTTAAACTGCAGGAAGTCAAAACAGCACCTAATAACCCTAGGATTGTTGCTTAGACTGATCATAAAAGTGATGACATTGTGGTCGCTTGAGCACCACGAAGTATGGCTAAGCCAGTTGGAAATGCCATAACCAAGAGTAGAGTTTGAAAGGGTAATGTCAATATAAGATTGACCCAGAGAAGAAACAAAAGTAGACAGATGGCCTGGGGTATTCCACAGAGTGAGGTTATTGGACTGAATAATAATTCGCTTTTCTTTCTTACAAATTAAGATGGTTTCCCTTTCGACGTTACGTTCTTGACAGAATGACGGCTGCCTAATGCGATGGAATAAATCAGAACTGGCAAACAAAGCTATCAAATCCGACCCCAGGCACTCCTCTCAGAATGATGGTTCTTCTTCTCTTCCTTTGAGGAATCTAAAACAGACTTCGCAAATCAAGAATTCTGTTAAAGCTAGCACTAAAGTGCACATTCACAACAACAGTTGGGGCTGTTGATTGACTACCTAGTCAATCAACAGCCCCAACCTCAAAGGGGCCTAAAAACCAACCCAGACACAAAAACAAGACTAAGGATGAACATTCGCAACCTATTCACACCAGGGACACTCCTGACGGTGGATTTCTTAATATTTCTAATAAAAACAAAGACAAACTCACTGAAAAGGGAAACGAGAAAGGAACAGGCAATGATGAAATAAAAACACACCAGGAATTATCTCTACTACTGAAATTATCTCTCTCAATAACACCAATGATAGCAAAATAAGATTCATTGGTAAAGGGGATAGAGGAAACCTTGTAGTGGTTCCTAAAAAGATCTCGTGGCATGTCTCCAGGCTGGCACCCTCCATGGAGGAGGCTGACCTAGAGTGCTACTTTAAGAGAAAAATTAACATTAACATATCAGCTGAGAAAATGAAGTCACTTCATCCTGAAATATATTCCTCCTTTAAGATCAGCTTTGATCAAAAGGATATAGAACTAATGACATCCAAACATAACTTCCCTGATGGGGTCACAGTTCAGCCATTTAGGTTCAGAAAACATCTACAGACCTATCACAGACAACACCATCTATAAAAATAATGGTCCTGGAAAGGCTGAAAGCAACCACACTAGATAGCAGTCAATGAACAATAATGCTCATGGCAGAGACAAAGACAACAGTATCTTCATAAATATATACTATCAAAATTGTAGAAGCATCATTGAGAAGCTTAACAAATTTAAAATAGAGGTTAGCCAAGCTGAGTCTGATATCTGGGTTCTCACAGAAACCTGGCTAACCCCTGACATCTTAGACTCAGAAATTTGTCCCTCAAACTTTCAAATTATCAGAAGAGATAGGGAAAACAAGAAACGGGGAGGAGTAATGATTTTACTGCACCATAAAATTGTCATCTCTGACATCATCTCCCTAGAAGATATTGAGGGCATTTACATCAAAGCCAAAGTTGGCAACATAACGGTGCAATTGGTAGGAATCTACCTACCACCACCTGTTAAAATGAACACCTTAAGAAAACTTGAGAAGGTACTTGAACCCATTCTTATCTCCTCCAGGAGTGATGTCAGAACAATAGTGCTAGGTGACTTCAACACTCACTTTGAGCATGGACTGGGCAAGGAAGACCATTACAATAAAAATAGCCAAATATTGCAGTTTCTGAAGGATATGTTTCTCAGACTCAACCTGAAGCAAAAATGCAAACTCCCCACCAGAAAAGAGAAACTCCTTGACCTGGTCTTCACAAATTTTGACATAAATATTAACTATACTCCCAATTATTTCCACTCGGATCATCTAGCCTTATTGCTTGACTTTGATATCAAGACCAAATATATCAGCAATGAAGTCAGGGAATGCTCCTTCAATTTTAGGAGAGCCCCCTGGGACAAAATAAGAAATGAAATCTTAAATGTCAACTGGCAACCATTATTTAGGAGTCAAGACCCAGATATAATTCTGGATATGCTGTACAACAACTTAGACATAATTATCAAAAACTATACACCCAAGAGCCATGCAAAGGCAAACACTAATAAATTTCCTATGTGGTTCACAAAAGAAATCATTCAATTACTCAAGAAAAAACAAATGTTCATCAATTTCAAAAACACACAGAGACATGACATTTACATTCAGTTCTCCAATCTAAGAAGGCAAATAAAAAACAATATCAATTTGGCCTACCAAAATCACTTAGCTAACCTACAGAATGCAATGCTAAACAGGCATGATATGGGTCCATTCTGGAAGCATTGGAAAATGGGTTATAAAAAACACAAAAACATGAACAAAATGGAGACCATTCAATCAGATGAATTTGCAAATTTCTACAGTGAACTATATACTGAAAAAGCTGATCACAGCAGTAAGCTTGATAACACCTCTCCCTCCTCATATTTCAGTGATACTCTGACACAATTTGAAGTCAATGCAGAGACTTTATTGAATACCCTCAACAAATTTAAATTAAGTTATGACACAAACACCGGCAGTTTCCCCATGGCACTCTGGAAACACTGCTTTGTTGTCTTGCAACAACAACTTATACATCTGATCAAAGTCATTTTCAATAAGGGATCACTCCCCGGAATATTAAAGGAAACCACTATCACTCCTCTTTTTAAAAAGGGGGCTAAAGACACACCTTCCTCATTTCGACCCATACACAAATCTAATCCCCTAAGCAAGATCATTGAGAACCTCCTTTACTCTCAACTCTGCTCCTTCATGAAAAACCCCTCAACGTGGGCACCTGTACGTGGTGAGGGGACCTCCCAGTGAAGCTGCCGGACTTCCAGACTAGCATCACTGGGATCCAACGCCCACAGCCCAGGTTCCAGGCTTACATCAATGGAATCCAGCGTGTTTGCCGTGCGCTGCGACCCGTGGAAATTCGGAAAGGGGGATCCTGGTGGTTGAGGGGCCCAGCTTCAGTACACCACTTTGGCCCCTGCTTCGACAAGACGGGTGGTCCTGGAAGGCCCGGCTAGGATCAATCGGCTAGTAGGCTCGCCTGCGAGGGTCAACCGTGTCAATGCCACTCCCCTACCCTCATGGTCCGAGGGACAGGATTCAGGCTGGCGGCGGTGCGGGTATAGTGTCTGGGTAGCCCTGGCGTCCCACTCCCGAGCGCATTTATTGCATGCCGGGTAGTGGGCGTCCCTTTGGGCTCTGTGGTGGGTGGGGAGCCTGGGCACTGAACAACTTAAAATCTATATGAATCCTGATAAACTTACTTCTTCAGGGGCCCCAACCCGGTCCCTATCTGAAAATACAGACGGAGAGACAGATAGCATTATTGCTACAAAGAGGCAGCGAACAGAAATATCATCTGGGCCTGTTCCAAGATTTTTAATTATTCATTCTACCACAGAAAAACCGATTGGCAAAATGTCGCCCTTCTTCATACAGAAAGGGTTAGATCGGTTAGCAGGGTCACCCAAATCGGTTAAGAGGCTCCGTTCTGGAGACCTCTTAATTGAAACCAAAACTGACAGGCAGTCTGAGCAGCTACTCCGTGCAACATCAATCGGAGGAGTACCCATAACAGTGACACCACACAGAACACTCAATTCATCAAGAGGTGTCATTTCGGAATGGGACCTTCTCGATGTAACCGAGGAGGAAATCTGCTTAGAATTGAAACCACAAGGAGTTACTGCCGTCAAGAGAATTACTGCGCGAAGGGATGGAAAAATTGTTAAAACCAGGAGCGTTATCCTGACTTTTAACTCTCCTAAACCTCCTGATGAGATTAAAGCTGGATACATCAACTGTTCAGTGCGTCCATACGTTCCGAACCCTTTACGGTGTTTTAAATGCCAGAAGTATGGACATTCTCAAATGGCCTGCCGTGGAGTCCTTGCATGCGCTCGATGCGGTGCAAAGGACCACGAAACAACAGCATGTTCAGCCGCAAAACCCACCTGTATTAACTGTGAAGGCGAACACCCGGCCTACTCACGAGCATGCCAGAGGTGGAAAGAAGAAAAAGAAATTCAACAGCTGAAGGCAGAGCTAAATATATCATACCAGGAGGCAAGGAAATCGGTCAAACCCCTGAATATCAACAAACCTACCTACGCCCAGAAGGTAGCAGGGAGATGTTCCGTCGGAACTCAGACGGACATGACCATTCCTCCAAAGGAGTCTTTCAGTCCCATCACGCGTTATCTCCTAAGTTCGCAAAAAACTGCACAGAAGGACCAATCAGCTGCCACTCCTATATCGGTACCTCCTAATGCTCCACAAGTAACAAAGGTAATTATGAAAGAAAAGAATAGGAAAGGGGAAGTCCCCCCAAAGAAAAGAATAAGAAAGGGGAAGTCCCCCCCCCTAGTACCCAAGAAAAGATGGATGTCGAGCAGAAGGAGGTACCTGACGATTTAGTCTTGGAACTCTTTGCGGAGGAGGAAATGGACACGGGACAGCGTCCATTCTTCCCCAAAAAAGATAAATCCAAGACTGATAAAAGTAAGCCCTCAGCACCTCGGAAGCCGCCTGATGGACCCACCAAGCCAAAATAATGGCTAAATTCCTACAATGGAATTGTCGTGGATTCCGGCGAAATATTGATGACATCAAGGCTCTCCTGCAAAAGCACGAGCCAGTTTGCTTTTGCTTGCAGGAGACATATCTAAAATCAAATGATGATCCCACCATGCACAACATCACAGTTTTTTGAAAGGATAGAATTGCGGATGGCTCTGTACATGGGGGAGTGGCTATCCTTGTGGGTAACCAGACCCCAGTGCAGCCCTTGCTAATTACAACTAGCATAGAAGCTGTCGCAATTCGCCTTACGGTGGGATTTTTATTAACTGTGTGCTCCATTTATTTGCCACCTGGGACTGACATCTCCCAGGCAGACCTTGATGATCTTCTAACGCAGCTGCCTCCCCCTTTCTTACTTCTCGGGGATTTTAACGGACATAACACCCTGTGGGGTAGTGCTAACATCAACGGAAGGGGATGAGTCATAGAACGTATGCTCAATGACAATGACCTTTCCCTTCTAAATACTGGAACAAACACCTTCTTCCACATGCCTACCCGTACTTTTTCTGCCATTGATCTCTCTATCTGCTCCCCTTCTCTACTCCCTTCACTCACTTGGGAAGTTGAGGAGAATCCATACGGAAGCAATCACTTTCCCGTGATAACCTTGTTACACAGTGGGAGACCATGTCTTCCTTTTAGGTTACCACGGTGGAAGTTTGATCAGGCTGACTGGACTGCCTTCCAACATCAGGCAAATTTTGATCTTAGCACAGTCAGTCAAGAGCCTATCAATGATGCAGTTAAGTACATCACAAAAAATATTGTCCAAGCAGCTGCGAATGCTGTTCCAAAAACATCTGCCCGGTTTCCACCATTTCCTAAACCTTGGTGGAATTCACAATGCACAGCAGCAAAAAAGGCTCAAAACAAAGCATGGGGGATATTCCGCCGATATCCTACCACGACCAACCTTATAGCCTTTAAACGTGCACAAGCCAAAGCACGATATATCCGCCGTCAGAGTCAAAAGGAATCGTGGATCCGTTTTACATCATCTATTAACCAGTCTACCAACTCTAAGGTAGTCTGGGATAAAATCCGGAAAATGAAGGGAAAATATACATCCCACCCTTCTTCAATCCTAGATTATAATGGATGCGCTAGTGCAGATCCAACTGCAATAGCTAATTCTCTTGGGGAAACATTCTCTAACATCTCTGCAACATCTTCTTATTCCCCAGAGTTCCTGGTCCTGAAATATAAAATCGAAAAACAGGCACTTAGCTTTAAATCTAAGAGCATTTATCCCTACAACGGGGATTTCACTATTCAGGAACTGGAAAGAGCCCTTGCTCTTTCCAAAGCAAGTGCCGTTGGACCAGATGGCATCCATTATGAAATGATTAAACATCTTTCACCAAAATCTATGGATTGTCTGCTCCTTCTGTATAACAGAATCTTTACTGAAGGGCAGTTTCCGGACTCCTGGCGAAAGGCAATCATTCTTGTCTTCCCTAAGCCAGGAAAGGATCCAAAAGTCACCACCAATTATCGTCCTATTGCTCTGACTAGCTGTCTGTGCAAAATCCTGGAGAGAATGGTTAATTCTCGTTTAATATGGTATCTCGAATCAAATGACCTTCTCTCCAACATCCAGTGCGGCTTCCGAAGGAACCGGTCCACTTTGGACCATCTTATTAGATTGGAAGCATCCATCCAGGATGCTTTCCTAAAACGCAAACACTTGGTGTCGGTGTTCTTTGACATGGAAAAAGCATATGACACAACTTGGAGATTTGGCATTTTAAAAGATTTACATAGCCTAGGCCTTAGAGGGCATCTCCCCTTTTTCATTCAAACCTTCTTAGCCAATCGATCGTTCCAAGTTCGTGTGGGATCCTCACTCTCTCGCTCCTTTAGCCAAGAGGAGGGAGTACCACAAGGATCAGTATTAAGTGTCACGCTTTTTGCCACCAAAATAAATTCCATCACAGAACAACTTCCTCCGACTGTAAACAGTGCCCTCTATGTTGATGACTTTAGCATTTTTTGTCAGTCATGCAACATGAGGGTTATTGAAAGACAACTGCAGAAAGCCGATAGTCTGAATTCCTGGGCACTAGCTAATGGCTTCAGGTTCTCGCCGGAGAAGACCGTTTGCGTACACTTTTGTCGCAAGCGTAATCTTCATCCTGAACCTGAATTAAGGCTCGGACAAAATGCTATTCCAGTAGCAGCAAACACAAAATTCTTGGGACTCATATTCGATAAAAAACTAACCTTTTTGGATCATATTCGTCAACACCGCACAAAGTGCACACGTGGGCTTAATATTCTCCGCTCGCTCTCCTCTACATCTTGGGGAGCAGACCAATGTACCCTTCTTCGGCTTTACCGTGCACTTGTGCGATCCAAACTAGATTATGGGTCCCAGGTATATTCCTCAGCCAGAGACAGTGTCCTGCTGTGGCTGGACCCCGTCCATCATCAGGCCCTACGTATTGCTACTGGAGCATATCGCACATCTCCTGTCCAGAGCTTATACGTCAAAGCAAACGAACCACCGTTATCACTTCGACGTAAGCAGTTGTCTCTAAAGTACGCCTTAAAACTGAAATCCCTGCCAGACCATCCTACGTGGCCATTCGTTTTTGAGCCACGATGGGAAAATTTGTACAACACCCGTAAGACTGCCAATCGTCCTTTTGGTATTCGTCTCCAAGAGCTACTCAAAGAACTTAATATTAAGGTAGACAAGGTTGCCCAAACACCAGAGCAACCCCTTCCACCCTGGCATGCTCGTGTTCCAACATGTGACTTGTCCCTCAGAAATTGGGGAAAGTCGGACACTCCATCGTCTGTCTACCTGCAGCTTTATTCAGCACACCGAGCTGAACATTCTGACTTCGCGCCAGTTTACACAGACGGTTCGAAGTCGGAATCGTATGTGGGATCTGCTGCTGTCTTTACAGATAGCACTACATTGGAGCAGATTCCCTCTGAATGCAGTATATTTACTGCAGAGCTGCATGCTATAGAGTTAGCCTTGGATCACATTAGTGAATGCCAATGCCAACGGTTCATTTTATATTCCGATTCTCTCAGTGTGTTACAGGCTTTAATATCTGTGAGATATAATCCTCATCCAGTTCTGTCTAGTATTCAGCAGAAGATTCACTTCCTCCTTGGACGTGAATATGATATCTGCTTCCGCTGGATTCCCAGCCACATTGGGATTAGGGGAAATGATTTGGCTGACGCCGCAGCCAAATCAGCAATTCCCAATAATAACCGCTGCCTGTCAGTCCCCTATACAGACTACAGGCAAATAATACACAAAAAGATATATTCCCAATGGCAGGATTCGTGGAATAGACAGACTGCGAATAAATTATATCGTATAAAGCCTGTTATTGAACCGTGGCAGTCTAGTCTGCGCAGGAATCGTAAGGAGGAAGTTGTTCTTGCCTGGACCCGCATAGGACACAGTCATTTAACTCATTCGTTTTTGCTGAGGGCTGATGACCCTCCTATGTGTGAGTCGTGTGGCACAATTTTAACGATCAGACACCTTTTAATTGACTGTCCAGATTTTAGCAGCACCCGTTTTACCGCTTTTAATCATCTGACTGAGCCTTATACACTCAGTCAGATTTTATCCGACAATGACAATGTGTCTGCGATTTTTAGCTTTTTGAAAGCAATAAAGGTTTTTAATCGTATTTAAAATTTATATGTTGTTGTTATCTCTTTTATTGATTTATCTTTTTTATATATTTATTTTTAGATCTGGACATGGTGGCCTAATTAATTAGGTCACTGAGATGTTAAATTTTTACAAATTACCTGGTCTTGGCGCATTATAGCCCTAGTTGCTAATGCGCCAATAAAATCCAAATCAAAATCAAAATCATTCATGAAAAATAAATTCAGCCACATTCATCATGGTTTCCTAATGGGCAGATCAACAGCGACTAACCTACTCTCCATAGAACATGACATAAAACTTAGCCTTGACAATAACAATCAGATAGACATTATATACCTGGACCTACAGAAAGCCTTTGACTCAGTACCACACAAGTTGCTTTGCCTCAAATTAAAGCACATAGGTTTATCAAGTAATGCCTTATCACTTATGTCTAACTTCCTTGAAAACAGGAAAATCAAAGTTTATTTTGAAGGAAGATACTCCTCCACTTTCCATATACAGAGGGGAGTCCCACAGGGTTCTCCTCTGGGGCCACTGCTCTTTGCTGTATATATTAATGACATACAAGATTGTATGCAACATGTTGACATCAAAGTTCTCATATGCAGATGACTTGAAAATATACAAAACCATCAAAACAACACAAGACTGTGAATCACTGGAAAATGGACTAGACACCATCACCCGATGGATCACAAACAATGGTCTAACACTAAACTTAAACAAATGCTGCACCATGTCTGTCGCAGACTATCACAAAAAACACAAGATTAATTATCCCTATAAAGCTAATAATCATGAGCTATTGAGAATACATGAGGTTTCAGATTTGGGAGTATGGTTTTCTGAGAAGGGAAACTTCAACACACATGTAAATAAAACTACAGCTAAGGCCTCCAAATCCCTTGGACTGGTTAAAAGAATCTGCTTCGATTTCACCAAAGTACAGCTCATAAAAACAGCTTGCATAATGATACTCAACCCAGTTCTAGGATATGCCTCACAAATCTGGAATCCTCACACCAAAATTGTTATAAAACTACTGGAACATATTCAGAAATCCATAGTCAGATTCCTGGTATACAAATCTTGGTTGGAATTGAACACAAAATCCTATAATGAATGGTGCATTCACTTCGGGATTGTACCACTCTACCAAAGAAGAGCTGCGGCAGACTGCAAATTCCTAATGCATCTTGTGGCTGGAAAGTTGGATGCCCCCGAGCTGCTCTACCTCATCAACTTCAGCTGTCCTCCAAGAGTCTTGAGAAGACAAAATATGCTGGCACAAGAGCCATTCAGAACTGATCAACTCAGATTCCATTACTTCAACAGAACTACAAAATTGCTGAATGAATCCAACATTGATACCCTAAATGAAAACATTAATATCAAAAAAGAGCTACAAAGGTTTTACAATCAAACTAATAGAGAATGAAAATAAATGACTAATTTAATAATAACAACAATAATAATACTATAAAGATAGGTATACTTAGCTTTAACAAAAAAAAAAAAAAAAAAAATTTTTTTTTTTTTCAATGAACAAAGATAAGAAATAACAATTAGGGAAAAAAAAAAAAAAATAGGGATAACAATAAGAATAATAACACAAATCAATCAATGCAACTACTTAATGTGAACTATCAAGAAAAAACAACAAAATGCTTAGAAATACAAATTTCTCTGTTACCACAGCTTTGCTCAAATGCAAATCACTTGTAACGTATGATATGCATTGTATATGTTGAAAATTGACCTTGTATATTTGAAATTGTATATTGATACCTGCCACTGTGTACAGATTGCAAATAGAATGATTACTGTATTGCTACTGTCAAATTCCTCCTCTGTAAGGCTTCGGCTGTTTTGGAGTAATAAATAAATAAATAAATAAAAATCCTTGAAAATAAGCTCCTCCAAAAGCTCACCTTTAGAGTCTGCAGTAGGGCTATTCCAAACCTGGGAGTGAGCATTAGCATCCATCATAAAAATGATGGGAAATCCAGATAAACGGATCAAAACGTTTTCCATGTGATTTAGAAATGGCTCTGTGGCCTGCCCAGCCTAACTACATTGAGCATACAGAGAAACCACATAAATTTTTCCAAAACAGCCTTCCAAGCATGCAGCATGTGTGGTGCAAAGACTAGAAATTTTTGTTACAGTAATGAGGGGGTCAGCAACCACCAGGGTGGCCCAAACCGTGGTGGTGTTACCACGGTCACTGACCGTAACAGGGTTTGAAGAAATAATGCGACAGCTGAGAGGGAGGCCCTTGACCACACCCTTATAAGAATACAGTTCTTGTAACCCTAAAAGTTGAAATTTGTGTTGGACCATTAACTTAGAAAGATCACTTAAAACCAATATAGATTGTTGACAATTTAACTGTAAAGTATATACACAAGACATTCCAGAGTTAGGTAAAGTCGGTCCGAATTTTTGTTACCTCTTGGGCTTTCACAAATTCAGGGCACTTAACGTCCTTGAAGGAATAGTCCGTATTCCTCTTCTTAAGCCGACAATTTGGGCAAACAACAGGTTCCTCCATTTTAGGACAGTCTTGAATTTAATGACCCAGGTCACCACAATGTCCGCAGGTAAACTCGGACTGGTGGCAGTTTTTAGCCGAGTGTTCATAGCCAAGACATTTAAAACAGCGTGATGCTGGGAAAAAATCCTTCATACCATGGACAGACCATCCGACAAAAACCTTGCAATTTGAAGCCAAAAACACTTTTCTAATTTTATTTGTGATCTCAATAACCCAATGTTGATTGTTTTTGTTCCGAGACCTGATTTTAAAACAAACCTTAACAGACTCGAAATCTTCCTGGGAAATCCCATGATCCACAAGGTTTTTATTGAATAAGTCCTCCAGAAAATCAGAGTCATTGACATCTTTAGGTATGTCATATATTATGACAGTTGGATTTAATTTTTTAGGGGAATCCACAGACAATTTTAACTCCTTGAACTTAGGGCAGGATTTAAGTTTATTTAGATCCTTGCTGTTGTCAGTTTCGATTAGAACTTCCTTTTCTCTTATTTTTCTTATTGATTTAATGTTTAATTTTTTAAATTCAGGTTTAAGACTTTTAGAAATTTCAGCTTTAACTTCCTCACTAGTTTTACAATTACTATCTGCATTTGCTTTAACTGTGAGTATGTACTTTGTTTGAACATCCAGTAAGTTAACAATACTCTGAGATTGTTTGCCAGTGCCTAAGGCAACCACACCTGCATAGGTGGGAGCTGGAATGGTTGGCAAGACATTTTATTGTTTCCTCTGAATTTTAAGATCATTTAATTTTGTTCTCAACTTTTCATTCTCTACAGTTAGATCTATCACTAACCTTTCCATATTGTTCCAATTTTTGGACATCTCAACAAACATAGGAGGTGTCACAGTAAAGCCCTCTATAAAAACATCAAGCATATTTGCTTTTAATCCAAAAAGATAGTCAAGAATAGCTGCACTACCAGTTCTATGGCCTGCCCAGCCTGACTCATACGTTTAATGATTCTCAAGATTGTTCACAATCTTGAGAATAATTAAACGTATGTGTAGAATTTAAAGGTCCTTTTATAGGGGGAAATTTGTCTTCCAGTGTTTTTTCCATCATAGCTAGAGGTTCCTTGAAACTGGTGTCTGGAACTTCAGAGAAAGTCATTTCACCAGACAACTCAGCTATCGAAGCACTATAATCCAACATTTTGGACGACAGAAATTTGTATGGGGGAGGATCGTCAAAGCTTTCCAGGAACACAAAGCCGCCTTTTCCATTAGGCACTGTGCAAGGGCTTTGTGACTGACGCTGTATGTCCCTTTGCCCTATGGCGAGACGTCACTTTAAGAGACTTCACCTGAGGGGGGAATTATCACTCCTCTCTGACCTTGACTGGGGCTGCAATCCAGTAGGCAGAAATCCGAACTGCTGAAAAGAAACTGCTGTTCTTCCACTGCAGAACGTTCCTGGTTCAATTAAACTTACACACAATTTGAAAGCGTTAGAGTAAACAGATCCGGGAGATACTCACCTTGGGAAAGGTAGAACCATTTGGCCGTTGCACTGTAACACGTGAAAACCTTTAAACATCACTTATATTAGAAAAATCGAGTGACAATCAGGAGCACTTAAAACAACCTCTTAACCGTGTCCGCACTGGACTACATGTCTATGTGAATACAAGATAATCTGTAAATAAGGTAATGCGACAAGCGGAACACCAGTGCACTATTATATAGCCCCCATCCCCGAAAGGACAAAGTCATAAACCGGCCGCTAATCCAATGCGGGTGGTCATAAAAGCCAAGTCGCCGTTTTCATTTTTGTCTGTTCCAAGAATTGGGTTTTTTCGACTATCTGAGCAATTAAGAATGTTTGCATAGTTACCAAAATTTGTATGGTATATTCGTGTAGTGTTCTCATTATAACAGTGAGCGATTGTATTGGAATATGCATAAATTAAAATCGCAATGGCTTTTTGCTCATTACAGCTGTGATCTCGTTATTTCTGTGTTTGTTATAACAAGTTATAGCAAATTATAACCAAGTTCGACTGTATTTCAAAAGTATTTGTACACATAATAAGCAAAAATACACATTCAGATGCATGTTTCAAATTTCATGCACTTAATAGTCTTTCAACTGAAAAATGGACTAGACTGTACTTTGCCTAAATGGTTTTTTTTTTTTTTTTTTTTTTAATTTTGAGAATTAATATATTTTTTGAAAATAATTGTGGAGTAACGATTTTTTAATATGGTTATATTTTAATGGAGTTAACTCGTGAAGGTAACGACTTTTTGAAAATCATGATTAGAGATATAATAAGAACATTTTTTAAATATTCATATTTTATTTTTTAATAAAATTAGTATTGCAAATTAAGAAAAGATGAAATATTGGGTATCATCCAAGCATAATTTATAAACCAAAAATTTTTTAAAAAGAAAATTGGCCTGTCAGGTGTGCAGCACCACAGTTTATGCAATAAGTTTTGTGCTACCACTGCTGGGTTCAGTAACCTGTCTGTCATATCCATCTACATATATCTGTCATATCCATCTACATATATCTGTCATATCCATCTACATATATCTGTCATATCCATCTACAATATCTGTCATATCCATCTACAGGCTTAGCGGTGTGAAGTGAAATTGTTGACAAATTCATGAATAACTTGTGGAGTTATAATCCAGATGTGATTTTTATCACAGATTTTGCACTTATTTATTTATTTTTTATACTATGTATTTAAGTCATTTAACCCTAAACCCTGCAGTTTTTGCACCCCACGAAGTAACAAAGTCAGTGGTACAGAACCTCGACAGTTGTCAAACTTTCCTTTTAATTTGTGGAAAAACTTTATTTGGACTTTTTGACTTTGCTTAGAGTATACTTCATCTTTTCTTAATGGATTTGAATATATTTAAAGATGAAAGTGTGGATCTCTTTCATTTTCCCATTTAAAAAACCATTAATTGTTTTTAAAAAAGTTTTATAAAAGTTTACATATGTATGTTAGATGCTATTATTCAATTCAATTTTTTTCAAAATTTATTTCAAATGGGGTGCTGTGAAGCATATGAAATTTGAATAGTATGCATGTTGCTTGTATCACTTTCAGTAATAATGACAAATTGTTCAAAAATGATTCGTGTGAAACCATTAAAACCATTGGTATCTGAAGTGGATAGATTACATTGCTAGATCATGTAGGATACACCCAGGGTCCTGAGCAGAATACTACTTTCTCTCTCTCTCTCTCTCTCTCTCTCTCTCTCTCTCTCTCACTCTCAGGGTAACTCAGAAATTTTTTTTTGGCTGGTTCAGCATAAGTTTCAGGCTTCCTTGTGCCATATGGCTAATAATAATAATTTGATCAATAACAAACTGGAAGTAAAGAAAATTTCACGCTTTTGTAGTATCAGTAGGAGCCTATTGGGTTTCCATGCAAACAATAGCACACATGAAAGTAGAGCAAACTTAGTGTCACAAAACTTGGTAAGCTTTCTCACACTATAACTCTGTGAAAATGATTTTTAAAAAATGCAAAAACCATACCAATAAAATATTATCGTATTTAGGAAGGTACTGAAAAATCACATTTTTTTATATTCAACCAATATTAACATAAGCTACTTATTTTTGAAAGGAACGATACAGGTCCAGTGCCACCACTGCAGGGTTAACACAGCATGTTTTCTCTGTATGCTGTAGCTTCAACGTCTTAATTAATATGCATATTTAAGTATGTATAAAATTTTGACTGTCATTTCATTCATGTTTCAGCATTTATTAAATCTTTTAAAGGATTTTTTGCTTTTCAGAGTTTTGATGAAGCTTTTAATATTTCTAATAAAATTCTGAAAATACCTGATATCTATAGTTCTTGTGATTGTCCTGTGTATATTAATACATTTCTCTTGTATTTGATTCCTCTGCTTTTCTCTGATGAAAAAAGATACAGATTTTCTTTTCTGCAGATTTTACTCTGTAATCATTATCACAGGAGAGAAATCATTACAGGAATCATCAGAATAAAGGGACTTACAAATGTGTAACATATATCTAGAACATATATCTAAACAAGACTTCTGGAGTAATAATCTGAACTATGGAAATTAAAGGCACTGGGAATAATTTTTCTAGTTTATAGTTAAGAGTATGAAGTTACATGTATATAGTTGCCAAAGTTTATTTAAGGGAAAACATTTTATACATGTTAAAATGGTGTTATTGTAACATTTTAGTGGGTTATTGATAGTGCTGCAACAGGAGACTGGCATATAGGAAAGAATCCCGATAGAAGAGCTCGCAAGTGTATGGAGAAATATGGTATTCCAATGAATCATAAAGTTCGCCAGGTAAGTGTATTTATTATTATTATTTTTTTTTCTTGTGCAACTTTACAGTGTCTTTCCAAAAAGGTCAGTAAATAACACATTGAGCCAAGTTTTTGTGGGGGGGAGAAATATATATATATATGTGTGTATGTATAACCACTTTTGGGCTTGAATGTTCTATAACTCATCAATAAATTTTTTTAATTACAAAAGGTCAAAAAGACCCACATTATCTGCAATGGTTTATCATTTAATATCTGTTCACATTTTTCTACTTCATTCCATTGCTTATTTTCTGTGGATTGCAGTTTATTGGTAAGGCACAATTCACACTGTCCATAGATGAACAGAACATTTCAGAAAGGGTGATTTTGATATTAATGACCAACCTAGACTAGGAAACTAACATTGATATACATCACTGAAAATAATGCTCTATATGAGGAAATGACCTACATAGCCATGTACAACAGGTGCATCTGCACTGGGCCTTGCACTTACATGATGGGGGGGACAGCTTGCTCACAGTCATTTTCTCCATTACATAGTTTAAATACAGGTACTTTTTGAGCTACAGACATTGGTACATACAAATAAGGCTGTATGAGATGTTAGTTATATTTTATTACGGTATAGTTTTTAATTTTTTTCCCAGGTTAATTGAATATGTTTGAATAGATCAGGTCAGTTTAATGTATCGTTTGTGCAAAAGAGCTGGGACTGAGAAACCAAGTTTTCCATTGCTAATCATGAGTTGCTAATCTTGCTCCCCAGCAGCAGCTAACAACTCCATGATTTTCTAACTACCCATCATGTCATAAATTGGTAACAGCAGCCAGAATGTATGGCATTTGTAAATACTGTATTGCTTCTTTACTGTATGTTCTTGAAGTTGTTGGATTGCTCTGATGGCTTTCAATTAGTTTCCACCCAGTGAAGAGCAGACCAACTGAATATGTATTCTTTTTTTGTTATGACATTACAAGGAGTTGCAATCATAATTCTAAGTATGAAAGTTCGGGTTAAAGTGATATTCAAAATTAAGAACAGAGAAAAAAAGGGTTCTATATATCCTGAATTTCTTTTTGTCAGTCAGTGCTTCTTATAAATGCCATCTGTTTATAAAACAAACAGAGGTAAGATCACTGGGAAGAATATGATTAAAAGGACAAATCATTTTGAATTATAGGACTTTTATTAATTTAGTTTTTGTAACAAAATGTATATTTGTGTATTTACTTCTGTAATTTACAGAAGTTGTTTCTGTGAAAAAGTGCATTACCAGATCAGAATTATCGACTTAGGAACTTAGAATCAGTAACCTATTCATAAAATTAGGGACTTCTGTATGCATTCATTTTATTTTCACTATGTCACAGAGTTTCACTTAGTGAATTTTTCTACTTAAGTAGTTTATAAATTAGGAAACAAATTCCCCTAGCACATTTTATAGTCAGAATTCATATACATTGTTGCTGTTTATTAAATGTAAGATTGTGTTAAGTTTTTCAAATGTCTAGAGACAAACAAGAAATGCTGCCCCCATCCTCATCACTGCATGAAAAGGCTCCACTAATACTGGATTTAGTTTGCTGACCCAAACACAATTGTGCCTTGGCTTCAATCTTAATATGAGCCTGATTAAATATACAGCTGTCTAATTCATTAAAATATGTAGAGTTTGGGATGGAGGCAGGCACTGACATTGACTGGCGAATGCTCCATTCCACAGCATCCCACAAATTTTCAGTGGTATTGATGTTGGTTGGGGGGGGGAAATCGGCAAGGATAACACTTGAAATGCTTAGACATGATCCTCAAACCAGTCCTGTACAATATGGACCTTGTGATATGGGTTGTTGCCATGTTGAAGGAGTCTAGTGCCGTCTGGATACATGGTCACCATGTAGTAGTAGAGGCATGTGATGCAAGAAAGCAAGCTTATGTAGCATCAGCCAAAAAAAAAAAAAAAAACATCACACACACTTCCATTCCCTCAAAACGTTTGTCCAGTTCCTCTTCCAATTTATTTAGGCTATCAACTTCCATAACAACAGATGGAAGTTTGTTCCAGCAATTAGCATTAGTAGAGGCATATGATGCAAGAAAGCAAGCTTATTCAGCATCAGCCAAAAAAAAAAACACACACCACTCCCATTTCACCCCTCCGTTCGTTCGAAATACCTGTCCAGTTGAGCTTTAAATTTGTTTAGGCTATCAACTTCAACAACAAGTGATGGAAGTCGGTTCCACCAACCAACCACCCGCTGGCCAAAGGCAAATTTCCGCACATCTATCCGACATCCGTCCTTCCTCAATTTGAATTTATGCCCTCTGAGGTGATTATTCTGAGCAAGATGAAGAATCCCATTGGCATTGAGCATGCTCAAACCATTCAAAGCCTTATACACCTCTATCAGATCACCTCGCCGGTGCCTAGTCTCCAAACTCTGTAATTTGCAAAACTTAAGCCTTTCTTCGTAAGAGCAACCCTTTGTTCCATTCACTAATCTTGTTGCCCTTCTCTGTACCCGTTCCAGCAGCTCTACATCCTTCTTGAAATGAGGCCTCCAGACCTGTATACAGTACTCAAGATGTGGCCTAACCATTGCCTTATAACTACCTGCTAGCTAAAGGCAAATTTCCGCACATTAAATATATAACTGTCTTTCCTGAATTTGAATTTATGCCCTGTCAGGTTTGTAATCTGTGCAAGAGGAAGAATCCCATCAGAATTGAGCCTGCTGAACCCATTCAAGGCCTTATACACTTCAGTCAGAGCACCTTGCAGGTGCCTAGTCTCCAGATGCCGCCCAGCACTTCAAATTCTTCAAATTTATTTGCTATACTCCAAGCATTGGTTGTACATGCAAGTATACATGCATGTTCAGCTGCCTCCGTAGCCAGGTGGGAAGGAGCAGCAGTGTGTAGCACATGCTTCTTGATTAGGCCAGGGTTCGAGCCCGTCACCACCAAATATGGAGGATGCGGAAAGGTCAGGGAATGACCACCGCATATCCCAGAGCAATATGGCCTTAGTTGCTAATGCTCCTAAAAACCAAATAACAACAAATAACAACAACATGCATGTTCATAGGCCCATCAGAGCCCATCATCATAACAAGCACAGACCACCTGTTCTTAATCTTGGTTACCTCAACACAGCCCATCTATTTATTTGTTCCATGATGACCCCCACCAGTCCCTGAAAACCTCAGCACTCTACCCTCCATTCTATTAGAGAAGCAGTGCAAGAATCACTTTAACCTCTGCCTGCGGCTACTATTAATCTTTTAGTCTGTGAATCCCCCCCCAAGCTAGCAGTTTTCTGACCCACCTGACACTGCTTCGATAGGATCAGCAAATATTCTTGTACCCCTTCTATTTAAGTGTATCCCATCCCTGTAGAAGTCTCTCCTGTTAACAAGCACAGACCATCCTGAGAAAAATTTTACTCCATGAGCCTTGCATAATCTCTCCAGGACCAAATTAATTGACAAGGCTTTCATCATGTACTCCCTCCTATTCTGTCTGGGCAGAATTGCAGACACTTTCAAATTTAACCCTAACTCATGACTTTTTTTCAGCATTGACCTGTACTTGTTAAGTAAGTCTGCAGATTTCCTACTCTTAATGTCATTAGTGCCAACATGTAGAACAATATCACCCTTTGTGCCCTTAAAAGATGATATCTGCTTTACAATGTCATCGACTTTTGCACCTGGCAAACATACCCTGGTCCTATCCCACCTATTCTTTTTACACAATATATTACCCATCTCTCTGACAATGGAGTCACCGATAATAACTATCTCCTGAGGGACCAGTGCATTCTACCTTGGAGATTGCCTCTGTGCAGTCTGATGCACAAGAGGGAGCTCTGGTGTTGAGTTGGGTAGCTGAAAGCTTGATGGGTCCTGCACTTTAATTCCTTCAAGGGCATCTACCCAACTCTTCAAACACTCATAGGTGCCCGGCGCCTCCGTAGCCAGGTGGGCAGGAGCAGCAGTGCATAGCACACGCTTCTTGATTAGACCGGGGTTCGAGCCCGTCACCACCAAATACGGAGAATGCAGAAAGGTCAGGGAATGACCACCGCATATCCCGGAGCAATATGGCCTTAGTTGCTAATGCTCCTAAAAAAAAACCAAACAAACAAACAGACATAGGTGCCCATCGGAACTCCGAGTTGGCACCTAATTTCTCCTTGACACTCTCTGAACCTAGCACACACAAGGATATCCTCCTTGGCTAGATCATGTCCTGTTCCACATAAATCCACAAACATTTCACAAGCTGATCCATTGGAGATCCCACCCTCCATCTCTCCCAAGCCACAGTACTCCTGCTTCTTTGTAACTGTTGCTTTGATGTTCTAAGGCAATTTGTGCCAAAATGGTGTCCAGGAAGGATCTGGCAGTGAAGGTGTGCCCAATAGGGAGGAGGAGGAGGACCAATCTCCCTAACTATATGTACCGTTGCCAGTGTCCTCTTTTCATCCAACTATGCAGTCTGGCTGCAGCTGTTCACCTGTTCAGCATCGAACACAAACCTGTCTGTTGGCATGACAGCCATCAAACCAGGCTTCTCTTTTCCAGTCATTCAATGCCTACAAACTGTGCCTACTGTGGGTGAAGGTGTGAATTGCACTATGATTTTGCACTCAAATATTTTCAACCCTCTCATTTCTTTTATCATGCCATAAGTGTGATGTCTGCAGAAATTTTGATGGGCATCATGGTGAGATACATTATTCCTTACATTTTGCAGGTACTGCTTTCATGTGGCTTTTACAGGCTGGCCACTAGGTAATCCACTGGACTGAATCTGTTGGCAAGTCTCTAGGAGGCATCTAGATCAACTAATGTATCACCTTACTATCTCTGCTCTGCCAGTTAATGATGGGAGAGAGAGAGTCCAAGTAGTGTGTATGCAGTCTGCAGAGGCCACAGTATCTCAAGCAGCTGGATATATTCTTGCCATGTGTATGTCATATCCAAAAAGTTTATTAATTCTACAACATTCAATTGAATGCTGCATTCTTATTTTGCATAGCCTTAGCATATTTATCGGAAACCAAGCTTTAACTGAAGGACAAGAGTTTATGTTGGAATCAGGAATAAAGAATTTTATCATTAAAAGAACAGCAAGTGGTTCTTTTAGGCATGAAATTTGAGACAATCTGAGGAAATACTGGAATTGGAAAATTAAAAACATAATCCAACCAAAGAGGAATAGAAATCTTGCAGGTCATCCATTTCACATTCTTGTAATGCCAAATGACACAAGATGAGAATGGTCATCAGAGAGAGAGAGAGAGGCTCCACTGGAAAAGAGACCATTGTCAAGTTGTGATCCAAGATGCCTAGTGTCACTTATGTCAACTATGCACTTTGAAGGGGTGTTGGTGAGGAAAAGATTAACAGTGTTTGTTGGTTGTGTGGTTGATTGTCCAGCATTCTGGTAGGTAAATGAACAAGTTGTGTAAGGTTATTAGTAATTGCAAAAGGCTCAGCATCTTGACCAGCTGAGTCCATGCACCTAGAAAACTGAACCCTGCTGAAATTATAAACATTGAAATCACCTCACTATTAGGAAAGTTAAGATTGGAGAAAGCAAAGTTTCAAAGAAAGGAAGTCAAAGAGTTCAGAATGATTAGTGGAGATTGAGGAATTGAAGAGGCAACAAATGAATTTGAATGAATGGGGTAGAGTGGTTTTAAGCCAGTGAAGATCAAAGAAGGAGATCCCAAAGTGTCTTTGATGCAAGAAATATCTCTTGATATTTCTTGCATCAAAGTCTTTGATCATTTCTGATATTTCTTGCATCAAAGTCTTTGATGCAAGAAATATCAGAACAGATATAAGCACAAGTACCACTTTTGAAGCAAAAGGAATCATAGAGGGAATAATTACAAACTTAGATGAGAAGTGGTTGAGGTATCTGATAATTGAGACTCTGCCAGAAAAAAATTAGGTTTGATAGATTAAGTGGAAATGGACATCATTGAGATTGGAACTAAAACAATGTATTTGTGAAATGAATGAGGAAGTTTTTGGGAGGTTTAGATCTTTCTGCATATAAACAAAAATAGATGAGAGGAACATGTTGTAGAATTAATGAAATTTTAGGATATGACATACACATGGCAAGAATATATCCAGCTGCTTGACATAATGTGATCTTTGCTGTCTGCTTACACACTACTTGGACTCTCTCTCCCCTGTCATTTAGCTGGCAGAGTAGAGACAGACGATACATTATTGGATACAGTTAGCAAGTTGTATCCAAATCTTAAGCTTCATTTTATGCCTCAGGCTCACAACTGTAAAACAGTTATTAATTAATCCACACTCCATCTTGAATAGGCTATGAGTAGAAAGTTGCTTTTTGTCCAAATGTTAACCACATTGGTAGTCAGGCATTTTGTTTTCTTGCCAAAGCTATTGTCCATGCCTTTTGCCCTTTATTCCCACCTCTGTTATAACCTGATGGTTTTGTTGCATCCTCATTTAAAGATAAAACAAACTTGCTAGCATCCTACTTTTCTTCTAACTCTTGTATCGACAATCTTGGTAAATGACCTCCAACCATGCTGAATACATTCTACTCAGTGCTTCGCTTCTCATGGTATTCAAACAGAAGGAAGAAATGTTTTGAAATGTTTTCTGAATTTTAGGCTCGGTGCCAAGGAAATTGGCACCGAGCCTAAAATTCAGTTTGCCGTTTCTCCTTTGCTTCTGCTGCTGTCTGTTTGTGTTTTTTTTTTTTTTTTTTTTTTATTCTGCATGGAAATTTGCTCATATCCAGCCAGTTCCTAAAAAGTATTACAGAGCCCTCTCCTTCATTTACTACCCCATTACACTTACCTCTACTCATACAAAGTAATGGAGAAATCTGTCAACCTACCACTCTTAAACTGTATCAACCTTTCATCTGATTAATGATTGCCAGGTGCATTACTTTTGATCATGTTTGACTTAAAGGTCTTTTGAACAAACTTCCTTTTAGACTGCTTTTTGCAATTTACATTATTGGACCCAATTTTCTCTCACTGTAAGAGATGGTATGGTCTTTTAACATCTCCATCAGTGCTGGTGTGTTCTGCAAGATTTAGGTTGTTCTCCCACTCTTTTACTCTTGTATATTAATGGTTTTGTTCCACTGACATGAAATGACTTAATGACTTAAATGTTGATCTCTAAGCAATTCTCCAGTGAATCAAAGAAAATTATTTAACTTTAATCTTTCTAAAATTCAGTCCAATCTTATTTCTCACAAAAAAAAAAAAAAAAGTGCTGTTCCTTTGCTCATCTTCAATGACAAACAGCTTTCTAAAAAGGATCACGTATGTTTATTGAGGAATTACCTTGACTTCTAATCTCTCATGCATAAGCACATCACAAATATTGCTTCTTCTGCGCAAAAAAAAAAAAAAAAAAATATATATATATATATATAGTATTTTCTTTTACACTCTCAGAATTACTTTTCTTCTGAATAACCACTCACTCTTTACAAATCTCAGATTTGCCATTCCACAGAATATTGTTCCCACATTGTCACTGAAATCTCTTTTCCTAAGCTGCCAATATATCATAAAAAATCCCAAACCTTCCAGAAGCTTCTGGACTCTATTCAGAAGACAGTTAGGTTAATTAATGACCAGTCTCTTATGAAGTCTCTCTCATACACAAGTTTTTGCTGGGTGCTCTCTTTCAAACCAGTTCAAACACATGCCAGAACCAGTTAACATCTGTTCACTGTGTTTGAAACTGTCCAGTTTCAAACACAGAGAACCAACTTATCCTCATTTACCCTTTCTACTTCTTTTCTCTGGAATAACCTTCCTTTACATAGTGCAAAAGCATCAATAATACATAGCCAAATCTGAATTAACAGAATGTTAGCAAAACGGCATAGTTTTTAAGTTATATCTCATATTGTGAATACTTTCGCAACGAGTTGCCATGATATTGTACTACTTCGAATAAGTAACGCTTCACCTGAGGAGAAGACTAATGTTACTTATTCTCAAATGGATACCGCCATCCAGACGGCACCGTTTCAGGGCTGTTTGGCCCTTCTTCGGTGGGTGGGTAGGTACTCGAGTGATGCAATGATGGCAAAACAGTTATGAAGTATAACTCCACAATATGAGAGATGCCTGATGGTGTATGATGTTATTAGACTATAAAGTATTTAGGGCTGAAGCCTCAAGCTATGGAAAAGTCTAGACCAGTGTTTCCCAACCTTTTTTTTACCATGCCCCACCTAAGTCTTTCTAAAATTCTGATGCCCCCCCCTATGTAATGTTGGGAAACACCGATATACATATTTTTTATATTCAAAAATTGGATTATTCCCTAAATGAAGCCTAATTACAACTTGTTCAGGACACAAGACTTAGGTTTTAGGAAGAAATCATTAGGAAATTATTAAGAAAAAAATAGTAAGTAAATTTTCAAAACATATAATAGACAACTAAAATTCAAGTACAAAATAATTTATATGAAAGATTTTTCTATAATATTTTAATTTTTAGTAATTATTATTTAATTGTTTAATAATTTCAACATTCCATGTGAAGTCACTTCTAGATGAGTGCACTAAATTTAGTGTTTATTTGTTGTTTGTTATTTGGTTTTTAGGAGCATTAGCAACTAAGGCCATATTGTTCCGGGATATGCGGGGGTCATTCCCTGACATTTCCGCATTCTCCGTATTTGGTGGTGACGGGCTCGAACCCCGGTATAATCAAGAAGCGTGTGCTACGCACTACTGCTCCTTTCCACCTGGCTACGGAGGCGCCCCTAAATTTAGTGAGACCCTTGTGCTTGATGCAGAGAGATTTTATATTGGGCTCCAATTTAGTCAGCTTCAGTCTCAAATCTCCCAGTTTTGTGATATCCAGTCGATTTCTTTTCTTTAGTAACAAATCATTTATGGCATTAAATCCACATTCAGCTAAATATGAAGATGGAAACGGTAATAATAGCTCTCTTGCAAAGTTGGTTGAATTTGGGTATTTAATTTCTGTTTCATCACAAAGCCATGCCATCGCTCCTTTTATATTGAATAAAGTTTTAACTGACTCATCATTTTGCATTTCTGACAGTTCTTCTTGGTACTGCATTGATACATCAAACAAATCTATTAACATTGGTTGCATCATCCAGGTTGGAAAATCAATTTGTTTTAAATCAGAAAACTTTCTTTTAAATCAGTGGACAGAATTTTCAGATGATCGACAATAACAAGTACAGCAGTATCAGTAACAAAAATTTTAACAAAAATTTTGTAACAAAATTTTTGTTACAAATATATTTTTGACATAATTCAATGAATGTAATGAAACCAAATATCTTCGCTTTTGCATTGACGAGAGTTTTATTTGTTCCTTGAAGTTGTTTATTTAATATATTTAGTTTTTCAAAGATATCGGCTAAATAACTCACAAATTCTTTACCATCGACCATTAACAGATGCTTCATTTCAGGTTTGTCACTTAAAAAGTCACTAATAGTATCAAATAGTTCCATAAATCTTTTCAAGCAGTTCCCTTTCAGTGTGAAGTAAAAGTCTCACATGGTCTGCATTTTGTTCTTCACAAAAAAGCTTGAAGAGACGCTCACATTTGGCATTAGCTTTAATAGCATTGACACACTTTATAACTGATTTAATACTTCATTAAGAACAGGCGAAATATTTTTAGCTACCAAGTTTTCCCTATGAATAACACAATGCACATGAAGCATTTCTGGATTCTCATCTTTCATCAATTTTAAGCAGCCATTTTTCTTGCCCATCATATTAGGAGCACCATCTGCAGCACAAGATGTTATATTTTTCATTGGTATATTATTGTCATCCAAGTAATTTTTTAGCTTATTATATATACCTTTGGAGGTAGTGGTGCTCTCTAATGATTTACAGAATAACATTTCTTCAGCAAAATTACCTTTATCAATATATCTTACATAAGTTATCAGTACGGCTTCACTGTCTCTCAAAGTTGATTCATCCATTTGCACTGAGAATTTTCTTGTTTTCAGCTTTCCAACAAGTTGTATTTCAATATCTTCACTCATTTCATCTATTCTTCTGCTAACAGTATTGTTATTGAGTGGCATAGCTTTCACGTCTTTGTCATCTTTTTCCAGAACTGTTTAAGAAATGCTGATATTGATGGTTTGATTAAATTCTCTCCTATAGTACGATTTTTCCCAGATTTAGCAATGAGTAAAGAAATTTCATAACTAGCTTCAAGAGTACGATTGATAGTTGCAGTATGAGCAATAAACAGAGACTTTCATGTTGCTCTTTTTTCATAATTCTTCTTTAAAGTTTGAAAGTAATTTAAATCTGAATTTACAAGGGCATTATGTTTCGCCTTGAAATGCGCCTCAAGACGACCTCGCTTCATTGATTCGTTGGTCAAGCATTGTTGGCATAAAAGACAAAAAGGTGACCTTTGATCGTGGATAGCGGGTATGAAACCAAATTTTAAGTATTCCTCTGAATACTGACGAACTTTTTTTTTACTTGCACTACTCATTTTACTGTGCAACTGAAAGAAATAAATATAAGATAAATCAAAAACTAAAAATAAACTATGCATTAAAGTTAATTTAATTTAATTTTAATATATCAAAATTAATTATTAGTACGCTTTTTGAATGAATAAATCACACGAATTACTGAATTCGGGCTATTAAATCTGTGGTCTCTGTGAACAAGCAGATAAGTCTAATTTGTCAAAAATGAGATAAGTGCACTATAATAAAGTATTTATTATTTACTATTATGTGACACGCAGCTATCTTCGTTATTGTAGTTTTAGCGTGAGTAATAAATATTTGTATATTCGAATATATGCGTGTTTATATGAGAGTGTGAAGTTTATTTTTCCTCTCCTGCAAATTCGAGTTTTTGGACTTATTTGCTTATTTACTGAGACCACAGAAATACATATATGACAAATACATACCATTGTATATCACGGTTCTTCATTAATAATAATTCTGTGCGTGGACAAAGTAATTTTTATTTTAATCTGAGATCGTAATAGACCTAATTCAATAAGTTAGTTCCGTGCCGAGATTGAAACTAGCTTGTCACCCAGCATTCGTCATTTGTCACCAACCAATAAAAAAAGTTCTCAACATCCGCATTACACAAATCCAACAGTTGGCGAGAGCATTGCATTCGACATTGCTTCTGCAAAGGCGTCAGCAAACGTGGAACACATCGTGCAGAGAACTTAGACATGTGCAGATGGTCATGTAAAATGCTGTGGCCAGCCCCATAACTAATTCCCACCGCATTTGCGATGAAATGAATTGTCACATGTCTGTCACTCAGCACCAGCTGCTCAACCTTTGCAACCATCTCACTGTATGTGGATGTTGATGGCCTTCCTTCTCTTGGCTCGTCAAAGACACTTGTACGACTTGGAATTCCCGTTTCCATTTTTTTACAATGTCATAGGATGGGCAATTCTTCCCATACAGCTTTCATTTCTTCGTCAATTTCCTGAGCTTTCTTGCCCTGCAAATGTAGGAACTTGATCACTGCTCGATACTCCACTTTGTCAACCATAGTGTCCTTCGTCAGATTCCGGGCTCCACCTCTGGTGAGCGATCATCTATGGGAATGAAATTTCACATATTAGTTATTGGATATGTAGACAACTTATATTAAAAACGGCATCTTCCTAATAATGTTTACTTAGTTCAGTGTACAAACTCTTGATACCCCCTCGTATATAAAACTTTTCTTCCGTGAGAAAAAGGTGCTCAGAATTTCGGGGGTTTTCTTGTATCTTCGTGAATAGTATAGTCCAGTAGTCACCATACTGAGGACAGAGGCACATGACTTTTCCTAGTTTTCTTCATGGTCACAGAGACAGAATGGGTTTTCTTAAATTCCGAGTGTGGTTAATTTATGTGTAAATGGCTCTGTAAGTAGGAAGGTGACTGTGCATGAGATCCCTTTCTGATTTTATGGCTTAGTCAGCTTTTGACGACTTCAAGGTAAAGTGTATTGATGTCTTGCAGCACCAGGGGTTTCCCCATCTCTGCATTTCTTTCATTGTTGGTGTACCAGTTCACTTGGAAGGCCAGAGATTTAAAAGTGTGTGGATTTTTTAAATGTGTAGTGTTGTGTATCATTGTTCATCTAGCTATTTAGCTGCTGGATCCTTGCTGAGGCCAACATTGCCCACACTCTGCCTCGTGGAGGCAGACCAGGTACCCAGCAATTTGAAGTCTACTCTGGCAGACCCTGCCACCTAGTTTTCTGAGATTTCAGTGTCTAGGACTTAAAAAAAAAAAAAAATGCACTGCTCAGTGGGAGTTTAGACAATTGAAGTAGAGAAGCTGAATGGAGTTATGAGGTGCAATTAATTAAATTTAATCATTATTAAATTTTGACTTCTGTGGGGCATACGCTAGGGTGTTAGGTAGAGTTGGGGAGAAGCGGAAGGCTGGGGGGAAAATACAGAAATATGGGGACGATAGGGAAGGTGATCACAGGGAAGATCAGTGGGGCATGCCCATGCCCCACCAGAGGAGGGAGAAAGGGGCATTTTTTTCCCATTTATTTGTGTACACAATTATTTACAAAATTATATACAAAACTTACAAAGAAGATATATATACAATTTCATATGCATTAGCATTCTCATTATAAAATCATATAACTCACGAGTTCATATATAAAATACTATATTATATCTGAACTCGTGTGTATGTGTGTGTTTTACCTGTATCAAGGGTGGCTCCTAGGCCTTAGCCCATCTCCACCTTACACGTCTGTATTGGTGCAGAAACTCTTCAAAGCTTTTTGTATTGGTGTATCGCAGGTGTACGTCCACCTTTCCACCAAGGAGCAGGCAACACCTAGGCAGCTGCAGCCCGCCCCCAGGCACAAGCAGCCAAGCCTGGGTCTACTATCACCTTTAGTGCCTTGTGCACGAATCCCGCACCCACCGGAGATAGTGCAGTCCCGTTCCCAGGTTGCCCAAACCTGGAAACCAGCAAAAAAAAAAAAAAAAGGGAAAAATATCCAAGCCTCAGCAGATACAAGCCAATTTGAAAAACTCCAATAAACCTAGCAAATTAAATATTTACATTTGTACAAGATAATAGAATTTTAACTCTAAATCCTAGCAATCCAATTAAATTTACATATCTTACAACGTCATTCTATTTATATTTAATGGGATACAAACATTTATTAACTTCTCAGCTGTCAGATTTATATTTGATTTTGGATTTGAGTTCTTAGTTCAAATCTTTTCTTAAAGACCAATTCTGCAAAGGTCTGGAAAGTCTCAGTTTGTTTTGTTCTCAACTAGTATTTTTACATTGTCCTCAGCTAGACCTGGAACCTGATTAAGTAGCGATGGTCTGTATATTGCGGACAAAATAGTAAAACATGGATCCTGTCCTCCCTTTGACCACGGGTGCAAAAAGGATCCGGCTCCAAACCTCTGTTGAAAAGTTTGGCCCTCAAAGATCCATGGCCTGTTAATAAATACGTCGTAAACATGCTTGGTGCAAACCATGAAACAGAAGGTTGAGTATAAGCAAACTCAACATTTTCAATATACTTCTTTGTGACTTCACCGTGCACAGACTCATTCCATCTACTTTGCCAAATACTAACCATTTCACTCCATATTCTTTTCCATTCTGTCTTCAAGTTACTAACTGGGTCTGTTGTAATTCCCATAATAGATACCTGCAGTCCTTTCTTATGTTTATAAATCATGCCACGGTATAAGATAAATAAATCTAAAGGCAGGGATTTGGAGGGCATTATTTAGTGCCAGAAGCACTGTTCTTTGAATTGATAGTAGCTTATTTTTGATTTTCACCTTAACGATGTTCTGGTGCCAAATACCTGCTCCGTACGAAACTATAGGCAGAAATATTGCTTTATAATATAGTTTCATGGTATTTTGATTCAGACCCCAGTCTGTTTTGGAGATTCTTATGACCGAAGCAGTAAAATTTCTAATTTTTTCCTTCAGTTTGGTGACATGAGGGAGAAAGGTTAATTTATCATCGAGGATTATGCCAAGATATTTGTTTTGAGGGAACATAAGGTATCTGTGAACCATTCAGTTGAATTCTTGGTGGTCTTCCATAATTAAAGTGGTTTTTAAATGTCATGAAATTTGTTTTACTCGGAGATATCTTGTGCTTGTTGATTTCAGCCCATGCCACCAAATCATCTAAGATGGGTTGATTTTGTCCTCTAATACCTTACGTGACCTTCCTTCTATGGCAATCACGAGGTCATCGGCGTAGGCCACCTTTAGAGAATCCTTGTATGTTCTCGTGAGCCACTGATCTAATACGCCATTAGAGGAGAGGCCCCAACACCAACCCCTGGGGGCATCCTCTCGAAACCTGGGCCTTATAAGACAGATGCTTTGCCTTGACCGTGATGTATCTCTCATTAAAGTATGATCTCAGTTCCCTGTACACATAATTATCACATTTAGTCAGCCTTAAAGACCTGAGGGCACTCTCCCACCAGAGGGAGTCAAAAGTGCCCTCAAAGTCCACAAAAATTGCCAAAACATATTTAGAAGATGAATTCTGGATAAAATTAGTCAACGTAAGAATAGCATCAGTGGACCTCCCTTTTTTGAAGCCAAACTGGCAGCTTGAGCATAATTGGTTTTCCTCAAATTTCTGTAGTATTCTGGGAGCCAGAAGATGTTTGAATAACTTTCCCAGATTAGCAAGTAAGGAAATTGGCCTGTAAGCACAGGGATCGGATGTGTTTTTCCATGTCTTGTGAAGAATCTTGAGCAATGCCAATTTCCACTGATTTGGAAAGTATCCTTCCAGGAGGCATTTGTTCAAGAGATTTAGCAGTACTTGTGGGTATAAGTTGAAAAACTTGATGATAACAAGATTCTCCACAAGGTCAATTCCGGGGCATTTCTTGCTGTTTAGTCTAGCTATAGCAGAACCCAACTCCAACAGATTAAAACACTCAATATCAGTTGAACCCGTATACATACTATTTTCAAGATGTATCTGGCCTTGCTCCAATGTATCCAACTCTGGAATATCTTTAGGGAACAGACATGACACTATAGCATGTACTGTAGAGCTCCAGTCCTCAGATTCTACTCAGTTTATTCTTACTGTATTGTACACTTCTCCACAGATTAGTTTGTTTCTGGAGATTTTGTAAACTAATCCCCACGGTTCTGAATTCCCAATCTGTTTGACAAATCCTTGCCAACAATCTATTTTAGCATTAGCTATTTCTTTGTGGTATCTCCTCCAAAGATCTCTATAAGAATCCTTGTTTGCTTGAACATCCTGTTAAGACAGATGTCTGTGTTTTTGATATTCCTTCCTTGCATTCTGAAATTGCGATCTTAAATTTGCAAGATCTGAGTTCCACCAAGGGACAGGAGTTGTCTTGTGTTTTTTCTTCGCTGCATAATCCGTGGCCACGTACAACTGGGTTTGAACAAAATCAAGTCTCCTCAGCCATTAATATATTAAGGGATTCGATCATTTCTGTTGTAAAGACAGCAGAGAGAAAATCTTTAAATTTGTTCCATTTAATACTGTTAATGGAAAATCTCCTAAGATCAGTAAATTGAAGGTCATCGACTCGCTGCCCAGGAAGAAGACCATAAACTATGGCACGGTGGTCACTGTTGATTAACTCTGGGACAACATCCCAATGAGAGATACAACAATCAATTTTGACAGAGGTCAGAGTAATATCAATATTGCTTTCACCGTTGATGGTCGAAAAAGTGTAGGGTTTATTAGGCAAATTTTGAACAGTAAGTCCATGAGCAAGATGGAGAAAGGGGGCAGCAGGGAGGAGACAGAGATACCGTGCCCTCCTCTCCCCCATCAGGACAGGGAGAGAAGGGCCAGGCAAGGTGCCCAGCCCAGGTCACCAGCTGGCTAGGCGGCAGCGGAGCTGCAGTCACAGTCATGGTCGAGGAAGTGTCCAGTCCGAGTATATCACATTTTGACTTATAGTAAAGTCCCGTCCAGTTTTATCTTGTATGGTAATTTCCACTCATTTGTGAGTACGAGGTTTCTACTAGCCAGGTCGTTCACAGTAGTGGTTAGTCTAGAGCAGTGTTTCCCAACCTTTTTTTTACCATGCCCCACCTAAGTCTTTCTAAAATTCTGATGCCCCCCCCTATGTAATGTTGGGAAACACCGATATACATATTTTTTATATTCAAAAATTGGATTATTCCCTAAATGAAGCCTAATTACAACTTGTTCAGGACACAAGACTTAGGTTTTAGGAAGAAATCATTAGGAAATTATTAAGAAAAAAATAGTAAGTAAATTTTCAAAACATATAATAGACAACTAAAATTCAAGTACAAAATAATTTATATGAAAGATTTTTCTATAATATTTTAATTTTTAGTAATTATTATTTAATTGTTTAATAATTTCAACATTCCATGTGAAGTCACTTCTAGATGAGTGCACTAAATTTAGTGTTTATTTGTTGTTTGTTATTTGGTTTTTAGGAGCATTAGCAACTAAGGCCATATTGTTCCGGGATATGCGGGGGTCATTCCCTGACATTTCCGCATTCTCCGTATTTGGTGGTGACGGGCTCGAACCCCGGTATAATCAAGAAGCGTGTGCTACGCACTACTGCTCCTTTCCACCTGGCTACGGAGGCGCCCCTAAATTTAGTGAGACCCTTGTGCTTGATGCAGAGAGATTTTATATTGGGCTCCAATTTAGTCAGCTTCAGTCTCAAATCTCCCAGTTTTGTGATATCCAGTCGATTTCTTTTCTTTAGTAACAAATCATTTATGGCATTAAATCCACATTCAGCTAAATATGAAGATGGAAACGGTAATAATAGCTCTCTTGCAAAGTTGGTTGAATTTGGGTATTTAATTTCTGTTTCATCACAAAGCCATGCCATCGCTCCTTTTATATTGAATAAAGTTTTAACTGACTCATCATTTTGCATTTCTGACAGTTCTTCTTGGTACTGCATTGATACATCAAACAAATCTATTAACATTGGTTGCATCATCCAGGTTGGAAAATCAATTTGTTTTAAATCAGAAAACTTTCTTTTAAATCAGTGGACAGAATTTTCAGATGATCGACAATAACAAGTACAGCAGTATCAGTAACAAAAATTTTAACAAAAATTTTGTAACAAAATTTTTGTTACAAATATATTTTTGACATAATTCAATGAATGTAATGAAACCAAATATCTTCGCTTTTGCATTGACGAGAGTTTTATTTGTTCCTTGAAGTTGTTTATTTAATATATTTAGTTTTTCAAAGATATCGGCTAAATAACTCACAAATTCTTTACCATCGACCATTAACAGATGCTTCATTTCAGGTTTGTCACTTAAAAAGTCACTAATAGTATCAAATAGTTCCATAAATCTTTTCAAGCAGTTCCCTTTCAGTGTGAAGTAAAAGTCTCACATGGTCTGCATTTTGTTCTTCACAAAAAAGCTTGAAGAGACGCTCACATTTGGCATTAGCTTTAATAGCATTGACACACTTTATAACTGATTTAATACTTCATTAAGAACAGGCGAAATATTTTTAGCTACCAAGTTTTCCCTATGAATAACACAATGCACATGAAGCATTTCTGGATTCTCATCTTTCATCAATTTTAAGCAGCCATTTTTCTTGCCCATCATATTAGGAGCACCATCTGCAGCACAAGATGTTATATTTTTCATTGGTATATTATTGTCATCCAAGTAATTTTTTAGCTTATTATATATACCTTTGGAGGTAGTGGTGCTCTCTAATGATTTACAGAATAACATTTCTTCAGCAAAATTACCTTTATCAATATATCTTACATAAGTTATCAGTACGGCTTCACTGTCTCTCAAAGTTGATTCATCCATTTGCACTGAGAATTTTCTTGTTTTCAGCTTTCCAACAAGTTGTATTTCAATATCTTCACTCATTTCATCTATTCTTCTGCTAACAGTATTGTTATTGAGTGGCATAGCTTTCACGTCTTTGTCATCTTTTTCCAGAACTGTTTAAGAAATGCTGATATTGATGGTTTGATTAAATTCTCTCCTATAGTACGATTTTTCCCAGATTTAGCAATGAGTAAAGAAATTTCATAACTAGCTTCAAGAGTACGATTGATAGTTGCAGTATGAGCAATAAACAGAGACTTTCATGTTGCTCTTTTTTCATAATTCTTCTTTAAAGTTTGAAAGTAATTTAAATCTGAATTTACAAGGGCATTATGTTTCGCCTTGAAATGCGCCTCAAGACGACCTCGCTTCATTGATTCGTTGGTCAAGCATTGTTGGCATAAAAGACAAAAAGGTGACTTTTGATCGTGGATAGCGGGTATGAAACCAAATTTTAAGTATTCCTCTGAATACTGACGAACTTTTTTTTTACTTGCACTACTCATTTTACTGTGCAACTGAAAGAAATAAATATAAGATAAATCAAAAACTAAAAATAAACTATGCATTAAAGTTAATTTAATTTAATTTTAATATATCAAAATTAATTATTAGTACGCTTTTTGAATGAATAAATCACACGAATTACTGAATTCGGGCTATTAAATCTGTGGTCTCTGTGAACAAGCAGATAAGTCTAATTTGTCAAAAATGAGATAAGTGCACTATAATAAAGTATTTATTATTTACTATTATGTGACATGCAGCTATCTTCGTTATTGTAGTTTTAGCGTGAGTAATAAATATTTGTATATTCGAATATATGCGTGTTTATATGAGAGTGTGAAGTTTATTTTTCCTCTCCTGCAAATTCGAGTTTTTGGACTTATTTACTTATTTACTGAGACCACAGAAATACATATATGACAAATACATACCATTGTATATCACGGTTCTTCATTAATAATAATTCTGTGCGTGGACAAAGTAATTTTTATTTTAATCTGAGATCGTCAAACCTATCCAAATGTACAGTCACGATGCCCAAACGAGCGTTTGTATGAAAGGAATTACCTATTTCATATAACATGCTGAGTTTGCGGTAGGCTACAGTAGACAACCACTTTGCTTGCACATTGCATATGCCATAAGCAATCGTCCAATACAGTACGTACTATTCCTTCACTAGGCATAGTAAGCAATACTCTCCGAGCAAACTGTAGTTGATATTACTCCAAACTTTCAAGTGCAGCTCTATAGAAAGTACAACATTTAACGAATGCTTATTTAAAATTGAGATACCAACAATTCTTCTTTTGTACAAGTTAAATCATAGTAGGCGGTTGTTTTAAACTCTAGACGAGCAATTTTTGAATTGCCCCCCTGAACAATCAAATTGCCCCCATGTGGGGCGTGGGACCCACGTTGGGAAACACTGGTCTAGACTATGTATAAGTATAGTGCTATATTTATACTTAGACTGTGTATAAGTATAGTGCTATACTTATACTTAGACTATGTATAGTATAGTGCAAAAACACTATACTTATACATAGTCTAGACTTTTCCATAGCTTGAGGCTACAGCCCTAAACACTTTATAGTCTAAACACATCATACACCATCAGGCATCTCTCATGTTGTAGAGTTATACTTCATAACTGTTTTGCCATCATTGCATCACTCGGGTACCTACCCACTCACCGAAGAAGGGCCAAATAGCCCTGAAACGGTGGTGCCGTCTGGGTGGTGATATCCATTTGAGAATAAGTAACATTAGTCTTTTCCTCACGTGAAGTGTTACTTATTCAAAGTAGTACAATATCATGGCAACTTGTTGAAGGTATTCACAATATGAGATATAACTTAAAACGATGCCGTTTTGCGAAAATTCTGTTAATTCAGATTTGGCTATGTATTATTGATGCTTGAGGCTTTAGCCCTAAACGCTTTATAGCCTTCCTTTACATGTATTTTCCAAATATTACAATCTACAGAAATTTAAGTCTAATTTGAATAAGTACCTTCTGTCTTCTCAGCCTTCAACCCACATACATTACTGAGTACTATTGATTCTATTGTTACAAAAAAAAAAAAAAAAAAAAAAAGCAAGGATTAATTTTTGGCATATTTCTGAAGTTGCCACTTTCATCGGTTGTCTTGAGCAGTGATTATCATTTATGGTTTCTTGACCCTATTTAAACTTATTACACTAAAATTTTATTTGGTATTCAGAAGCTGCAACTTTACTATACCTTTCGTGTATTCATGTATAATGAATGGCCTGATGCTAATTTTCATAATATCCTTTTTGTCTCTTAGGTTGGCCTTCAAACCTCTTCTGTTTTTCCATACTTTTATTGAATTGAGATGGACCTGCACAAATGAAATACTCTGAGACATTTTTGGACTTTGTTAAAAATTGTAGTTTGTTGTAGGTAACCCAGCTGATTTTGCTGATCAGTTGAACACTGCATCAATCTTTTCAGATGAAAGTTAACTTATTACATATCTCTTGTGAAAACCCAGTGGGTAGGTATGCTGAGAGTTTTACTATTACTAATGACTTTGAATACCTTGTTGTGTGTGATTATAATTTGCCCTTTATTGATTGAAACAAAATGGGATGGGAACTCACTGTAGGGGAGGGACAGAATTTTTAAAACCAATGTGACAACTGTTATTTACATCAGCTTGTTAGGGAAAGTCTATGGGCAACAATATTCTATACCTCATCATCAGCCATGAAATAGGACTAATAGTATTCTTAGCAGGAAGTGATCATGCAGTGTACTCTTTTGAATCCTCCTTAGCAGGGAAGTAGTCAAGCAGTTACAATTTGGATGATGAAAGGAGTAGTCGCAGTTGTTAAAGGTAAAGGTACAGATTGATTAAGAGACATCATTGACTAAGTGAGCAAAGAACTGGGACAAGAGGTTTTTAATGTACTTAAATACAAAGATGAAAAGAATGAATTGGATTGAGCCATTAGTGGAACTATAGATAACCCAACCAATTTTGATGATCAGTTGAACACTTTGTATCCATCTTTAACTATGCAATGAAATGTTGAGCAGTATGAAATTAGTGATGCTGCAGTTACAGAAGATTGTTTATTAGAAAAACTTTACATCCTGAAGGTATATAATGCCTCTGGATTTACTATTAGTACTGACAGCATGGCAAGAAAGCAAAACTTATACAGTGCCAGCCAAAAAAATAAAATACCCACTTAGTTTGCTCATTCCTCTTAATAATTTGTCCAACTTCTTTAAATTTATTCAAACTAACCACTTCCACAAAACTAGATGGAAGTTTATTCTGACAGTCGATTACTCTGGCTGAATAAAAATTCCATGCACATCTATATTCTCTGCAACTATTGTTTTTTAAAGATCCCTAGATGGATTGCAGTGTGGCTGAAGAGATAGAGATGAATTGTGATTAATGGTCATTCTTCAGATTGGACTAGAGTTAGACTTGGTGTTCCTCAAGAATCAGTGCTTGACAGCTGTTGTTTCTGATTTCCGATATATGGTGCAATGCCAAAATTGCTTATGTCAAGATCAGGAAAATGTAATTTCTAGGTGTTGGTCCCTTATTGTTTTTGATATTTATTAATGATGCTGATGATTTGTTTCTGATTATGGTCTAAGTGTTTTGATGATGTGAAGGTTGGCAGGTGCTTAATGGAGTAATAAAGGTTTTTGCTGCTTCAAAGAGGTCTCCCTAAATTAATTGGATATGCTGAAAAATGTTGCTTGATAATGAAAAGACGTTGTGAGTAACTATACAGTTGAAGTTATATGAACAGTGCAGTCAAGCCGATTCTGCCAAATTATATACCATAACTTCACAAATAGAAACAGAGTGAATGTGCTATTATATAAAGTGCACAAGAGATATACTAGTGTTTGGAAACCAGACATCTGTGAGGAGATCTGGTTGGGGTGTTTAATACTGTACTTTAAAATGGTTGAGGGTATTTTTACACTTAGTTTACATTAAGAGGAAATAATCATAGAACAGATGTCTGAAATTTTTCTTTTAGTCAAAGAGGGATTGGCCACTGGTATAAACTCCCCCATGGAGTAACTTATTTTTATGACACACAGGTACATCATAATTTAATTTTAATATAATATTTTTGATTATTTCATTATTATTTTTTTTTTTAACAGAATTTCAAATGATCCCCCAAACTTAAATCACTGATACATCTGTATCAGTGATTTAAGTTTGGGTTACGACCCACAGGTTTGGAAATACTGCTTTGTAATGTGTCTTTTTTATTCCAGGATTCAAATTATTGCAGTGTTCGTTGTAGCTGTATATTGAGAGTTTGGTAGCTACCTTATTAACTGATATGTTGATTATTAATATTTTTAAAGTTTATAACAAACTTTTATATATGTGCATTCCAGGTAACAGAAGATGATTTTACAATGTTTGATTATATATTTGGCATGGATGAGAATAATATAAGGTAAGTTATCTGTATTATTTCACTGGCACCTGTGTTTATCCTATACTAATATTTCTGCATTTTGTGTATTGTGCATATTGTTTTCTCAATGGTATAAAATATTGAATTTTCTTGTAAGCAGCCTATTACCTATATTTTTACATGGTGTTTTGTATTTGGGATGAGTTGACTGAGAGATGTGTATCTGTTGCTCATTCCTTCTTGTCTGACTGTGTTCAAATGCAGTTAAAACCCTTGGGTTGTGTTGTTTTAAGGTAAGATTGCCATTTTTCCCCCTTCAAATATATTGACAAAAAAGGCTTCAATATGAAGAATTGGAAAATAAAGATATAGCATTCTGTATTTCCAGGAACAAAATTAAATAATAGTAATAATTAAATAAATGAAATTATCAATTTATTTAATTATAATTAAATTATATGAAAAATAATTATCCAAAACCTTTAGTTCTTATATAAAAGCTGCAGATTTTTATAATTATTTAATTTTTTTAATAATAGATAATAAAAATTATATTCATACTTTTAAAATAAATCAGAATTCAATTATTCTGAGTCTTTTCTTAAAGCCTTAAACATCTCAATCAGATATCTTTGCAGCTGCCTAGTCTTCAGATGCTGCAGTTTGCAAAACTGAAGTCTTTCCTTTAAGAGTACCCCTTCACCAATACTGTTGCTCTTCTCTGTTTGAATAGATCTACATCCTTCCTAAAATGAGACTTCCAGACTTCAAGATGTGGCCTAACTGTTGCCTCATATAATGGGATAATTACTTCCTTATCCCTCCTGCTCTAAAAGTTGTATATCATTGACAGAACCTAATGAGCTGTCCTGGCAGCCTGTTTGCATTGCTCAGAGAACTTCATATCTGACTGCACAATTTCCCCCAGATGTTTTTCATTCTCCACCGCACAGCTAGTACATTAATCTGGGAGTATTGTTCCCCATGGAAAATACCTTGCATTTGTCAATATTACACTTCAATTCTCACTTCTCAGCCAATCTGTCTAATTTGTCTGGATCTTGTTGCAGTGATTTTGTACTTTGGTTATTGTGATTAATTACCCCACTAACCTATCATCTACAAACTTAGACATTAAGCCTGATATGTCTTCATCATTATCAGTAATAAATATAGAAAGCAACAATGAGCCCAGCCCCGAATGATGGGGAACTCCACTAATAACATTAGTCCAAGTGAGATCCTGTTGCAGTAGTATACTGTTATTACTGATCAAAAGTATTCAATATAACTTGATATTGAATTGGTGCCTCAGGTGCCTTTTTTATGTTTAGCTTTAACAATTTCTCTTCCACTTTCCTCTCAGTTATCACAAAATTTGTTGAGTTCCCTGTTAGAATTTGACTCACTTCTAGCACCCTCATCCATAAAAATTCCTCATATGTGAATGTAAATGCAAAATATCGATTAAGTTTGTCAGCAACCTGAAAGTAAGCAAGCATGTGAGCTTATGTAGCATCAGCCAAAAAAAAAAATTTCACACAACCATTCCCTCTAAATGTTTGTCCAGTTCCTCCTTGAATTTATTTAAGCTATCAACTTCCACAATGACAGATGGAAGTTTGTTCCAGCAATTAACCACCCCGCTGGTTAAAGGCAAATTTCCTCACATCTGTTCTACAACTGTCTTTCCTCAATTTGAATTTATGCCCCCTTAGGATCGTAATCTCAGATTACGATCTGAGATGGAAGAATCCCATCAGAATTCAGCGTGCTCAACCCATTCAAGGCCTTATACACTTCATTCATATCACCTCACAGGTGCCTAGTCTCCAGCCGCTGCAATTTGCAGAACTTAAGCCTCTCTTAGTAAGAGGATCCCTTCATTCCTCTCACCAATCTTGTTGCCCTTCTCTGTACGCACTCAAGCAAATCTACATCCTTCCTAAAATGAGGCCTCCAGACCTGTATGCAGTACTGAAGGTGTGGCCTGACCATTGCCCTTATACAAAGGGATAATCACCTCCTTTTCCCTGCTAGAAAAATTCCTGTATATCATTGACAAAACCCCATTACCTGTTCTTAACAGCCTGTCTGCATTGCTCAGAAAACTTCATACTGACTGCACAATTGCTTCCAGGTCTTTCATTTTCTACCACCCTAAGTGTAGTACCACACAGTTGGTATGTTCCTCTGGGGTTACTTCTGCCCATATGCATTACTTTGCACTTGTCAATGTTAAACTTCAGTTGCCACTTCTCAGCCCATGTGCCCAAATTTTCTAGATCCTGTTGCAGTAGCACACTGCCATTACTGTCATTAACAACCCTGCCAACCTTTGTATCACCTGCAAACTTCATATCTCTTCAATCACAGTGTGTGAGTAGTTATTTGGAGAATGGTAAGAATAAAGGAAATATGATAAAGCAAGAAGTTAGATATAAAATATGCTTATAAGCAACTATATATATATATATGAAAACTAGTTTTTAAATAAACAGTGATAAAAAATATATTTGCAATGTTAAATTTGTTTGTATGTAATAATTTTTTTCATGCACTACGAAAACAAAGTTTTTGTTGTGCATTCAAGTTTGATATTCATTTGGGTTAGAGATAGTAACATTCAAATTTAGAATGCTTCACTGCTCTCCAAATTTTAAATAAATTTTGAAAAAAATTTTAAATTTAAGTAAATATTGGATCTAATATCACATATTACAAGCACATATATATTTTTTAAAAAAATTAAAACTATTTATACACATAATAAGGAAAAATGTATGCAGATGTGCACATTTGAAATTTTCTGTATTTAACTGTTTTTTAAACTGAAAACTGAAAGTGACTAACAGTTTCATCTTTATATTTTATGCCTGTAACATTTTTTAAAAGTTTTGCCAGAATCAATGATTTTTTTAAAATAAAAATTGTAAAATGCAACATTTTTTTAAATATTTAATTTTTTTATTAAAAACTTTAAAAAATTTGCACACAGTAAGTATAACAATTTATTAAGAAAAGATGAAATGTTGGTAAACACCAAGCAGAATTCAAAAGTCATGTACTATCATCTGTGTTACTGCTAGGAGCTCTACATTGCCAAATTAATGAACACTATTTTTCATGGACTAATGTTATTAGTAGAGTACCATGGGGTTCATTGATGGGCCCTGACTGCTTTCAGTATTTATTAACATTCATGAAGGCATATCAAATTAAATGTGGCAGGAATTGATAAGCTGGTGGCAGGAATCAAGGCAGTTCCAACAAAACCTAGAGAATCTAGGCAGAATAACTGAGAAGGGGTAAATGAGGTTTGACATTGATAAATGCATGATACTCTATTTGAGTAACAGTAACCCTAGAATAACACATTCTGGAGTTATTCAGTTGGCTGCTTCAACATTTAAGGTACTGTGGAACAAAAAAGACCTATGGGTAATTGACTGACAAGAGTTCTCTGAGAAGTGCAGAAAGGCTGCTAGGACAGTTTAAGCTAGCTTTGTATATCATGAATAGAACTCCACATGAAGTTCTATTGATGATATATAGGTACTTTTCCAGCAGGGAACAATGAGATGATTATCCCTTTCTGTAAAGCAATGGTTAATTTGCACCTTGAGTACAGCATGCTCAAGATGCAAATTAACCACAATTTACTCAAGATTTAGAACAAGAGCATTTAGAATGAGCTAGGGAGAACCTAACAGCAAGTCTAAGTCACTATGGAGGAATGCACCACAAAATGGAATGTCATATGGCAGTTTACATGCAGTGAAGTGAGGAAATTAAAGCTGTTTCTGTTGCATGTCATGCAGAAACGTTTTCCAACAGATTGTGGAAAATGAAGCCATTACTGTGGATGGGCACCCTCAGATGTCAGACTGGTCTTTTTTCTCTAATGAGGCCCAATTTAAACTCTCAGTAGACTTATCTATAGTGTATAGAAAATGTCCTTACATAATTGTGAAAGCTTGGAGTGGTGTGCTGTGGCTGTTACAGGATTCTTGGGTCCAATTTTTTTACAGACACTATAACTTCTCAGTGGAGATCATTGATTATGAATTCCTCGTTAAGGAGGAGATCACTGAAGAGTAGTTTCAACCAGATAGTGCAAAGTTACACTTTATGTGCATATATGGCCAAGCTGTCCTTCTTACTTGGAGAATGCTTAATTTCAAAGAAATATGGCCACTGTGCTCACCAGATTTGTTGCCATTAGACTTCTTTTTGTGAGGCCGTATCAAAATCAATGCCCATCACAATAATCTATGCACCCTTGGAAGAAATGAAAAGAAATATCCAATGACCCTCCCTGCATGCTGCAGGCATTATTTTCAACGAGCTTCATTGTGACCTTAGCAGTGATCATTTTCAACATTTTTTGTGACAGATTTAAGTAATGTCAAAGAATAAGAATTTTACTATTACATCTAAATTTCACGTTTCTAGTATTCTTTTACTTCATTATTTGCATTTTTAAATTCTTGTTTAAGAATTTGTGATCATCCTGTATATTTACATTTTAGTTATTTTTTAGTGACCTTGAAGAACTGTCACCAGACTCGTCAACAGCAAAGATTGAATTATTAGGAAAATATGATCCTGAGGGTATTGAAATTATTAGAGATCCATATTATGTGAGTACTCTTTGATTTATGTTGTATGTTCTTATCAGTTTTACTTACTCATTACTTCTGAATATCGTTTATAGATGTGAAAGTGTGACTAAGCATTAATAGTAATAGAGGCATTTGATGCAAGAAAGCAAGTGTATGAGCTTATGTAGCATCAGCCAAAAAAAAAATCACACAACCATTCCCTCTAAATGTTTGTCCACTTCCTTCTTGAATTTATTTAAGCTATCAACTTCCTCAACAACAGGTGAAAGTTTGTTCCAGCAATTAACCACCCGCTGGCTAAAGGCAAATTTCCGCACATCTATTCTACAACTGTCTTTCCTCAATTTGAATTTATGCCCCCTTAGGTTAATAATCTGAGCAAGATGAAGAATTCCATCAGAATTCGTTGGGCTCAACCCATTCAAGGCCTTATACACCTCAATCAGATCACCTCACAGGTGCCAAGTCTCCAGCCGCTGCAATTTGCAGAACTTGGTAAGAGGATCCCTTCATTCCCCTCACCAATCTTGTTGCTCTTCTCTGTACACACTCAAGCAAATCTACATCCTTCCTAAAATGAGGCCTCCAGACCTGTTGCAAGAGCAGGTTAACCAATGGTTAACCTGCTCTTGCAACCTGTCTGCATTGCTCAGAAAACTTCATACTGACTGCACAATTACTCCCAGGTCTTTTTCATTTTCTACCACACTAAGTATAGTACCACACAGTTGGTACGTTCCTCTGGGGATACTTCTACCCATATGTAGTACTTTGCATTTATCAAGGTTAAACTTCAGTTGCCACTTCTCAGCCCATCTGCCCAAATTTTCTAGATCCTGTTGCAGTAGCACATTGCCATTACTGTCATTAACAACTCTACCAACCTTTGTATCATCTGCAAACTTCGACACTAAGCCTGATATACCTTCATCAATATCATTGATAAATATACAATACAACAGTGGGCCCAACTCATACTGACTGCACAATTACTCCCAAGTCTTTTTCATTTTCTACCACACTAAGTATAGTACCACACAGTTGGTACGTTCCTCTGGGGATACTTCTACCCATATGTAGTACTTTGCATTTATCAAGGTTAAACTTCAGTTGCCACTTCTCAGCCCATCTGCCCAAATTTTCTAGATCCTGTTGCAGTAGCACATTGCCATTACTGTCATTAACAACTCTACCAACCTTTGTATCATCTGCAAACTTCGACACTAAGCCTGATATACCTTCATCAATATCATTGATAAATATACAATACAACAGTGAGCCCAACACCGAACCCTATGGAACTCCAATAATAACATTAGTCCATGAAGAGCAGTGCCCATTGATTACCACCCTCTGTCTTCTCCCACTCAACCACCTTTTTATCCATTGTAGCAACCTACTCTTAATACCAATTTGCTCCAATTTGTCCAGTGGTCTTCCATGTGCAACAGTGTCAAAAGCTTTCCTGAAATCCAAGTATGTGATATCAAAATTATTTTTTGCATCCAGTTCCTTTGTAACCACATCATAGTATCCAATCAAATTTGTCATACAAGACTTTCCTTTAACAAACCCATGTGGTGTCTGAATCATTGCTGCAGTCTTGTCTAGATGATCCTGCAATGCATCTTTAACCAGTGACTCCATTATTTTACCCGGAACAGAAGTTAAACTAACTGGTCTATAATTACTGATGTCACCCTTCGATCCTTATTTGTGAATTGGGGATACATTTGTACATCTCCAGTCTGTGGGGCTTCCCCTGACTCCAAGGATGCTCTCATAATTATGGCTAAGGGTTGCATAGTTCCTTTGCCGATTCCTTTAATATAACTGGATAGATCCTATCCACCCCAGGTGCATTTTTTCTGTTTAATTTCAACAATTTCTCCTTCACTTTGCCCTCAGTTATTACAAAATCATTAAGCACCCTATTACAATTTGATAACCTTCTGGCATTTTCCTTCCTTAATAACTCCTCGTGTGTGAATGTAGATGCAAAATACTCATTCAGTTTGTTTGCTATCTGAGCAGGATCATGAACAGTCGAACCATCAATATCAAGTGAACCAGTCTGATTCATCCCTTTCGTTTTAGAGTTTATATAAGAAATCCTAGCTGTTTTTCTTAGCATCCTTTGACAAAGATTTCTCGTAATCTGCCTTCGCTTGCCTAATCTCCTTTGTCACTTGATTACAGACTAGCTTATATCTGCCATAGGTTTCTGTGTTGCTTGATAATTTATATGCATTTTTCTTCTCTGCCACGAGTCTCATTAGTTCATTTGACAAACATTTAGGCCTAAACCTTGAACAATATTTCTTAATAGGTATGAAACATCTAGTGCTTCCAAGATTAATTCCTTGAATGCTTCCCACTTTGAATTTGCTGTTGGTAACATCATCCGTTGGTCCCACTGTACAGAATTTAAAAACTGTCTGAGACCACTGTAGTCACCTTTATGGAAACAAAAACCCTTTCCTTTACCCCTGATGGTAATTATATCCCACATCAGTACACTGTGATTACTGCCGCCTAGTGGTTCCTTTACTGCAAATTCTTAATACACGAATGATCACTGCTGATAAACCAGATCAAGAGTATTACCCTCTCTGGTTGCCTCTCAAACATGCTGCTGCAGAAAACAATCATCCAATAAATCCACAAAAGTCTTGGTAGTGTGTGAGTGACCAACTCACAGGTTCCAGTCAATATCTGGGAAGTTAAAATCCCCCATTAAGAGACATTCTGATTTTCTAGCCCACTCTATTTCTCTGTACAATTGTTAAATATTAAGTGTAGTGACACAAAACTAAGTTTACAAATAAGGAAAAACAATTTGCCTCAACTCCCATTTTTAGGTTTGCAGATACTAACTGAATATACTTAACAAAATACATCTCAACCATACTGAAATCATAAAGAGTTGAAAATCTTATTTCTTTGTGTAATAACATCAGGATAACAAGAAGGCTGCAAAGTGCTCCAGCATTACCTCTTTCAGATTCCAAAAACCATCATTCTAATATGTAGCCAGGCAGAAATTTAAAACTACTGCAGAAATTTAAAATGATGTTCATAGTTCTTGATGCCAAAAGAGGAAGCCACTGAAATTACCTACAGATGAATAACTTGCATTAGATGTGGTGCAAGGGGCAGCTAGCCCATGCCTGAATTTGAAAATATGTTTTTTTGTCAAAAGTTACTCCAACACATTCAGACATTATACTTATATCAGATGTAGCATTCAGAAACCATGATTAATTGGTGCCTCCATAGCCAGGTAGGCAGGAGCAGCAGGGCGTCGCACACACTTCTTGATTAGACTGGGGTTCGAGCCCGTGACCACCAAATGCGGAGGATGCGGAAAGGTCGGGGAATGACTACCGCATATCCCCGGAGCAATATGGCCTTAGTTGCTAATGCTTCTAAAAACCAAATAACAAACAACAAAACCATGATTAATTACAAATGTGCTGAAACTTGTCATCAGCAATAACCATCTTAACATTTTAGAATTTTTCTGGCCCAGTTCAAGCATTGCATATAAACCTGCTGCTATGGAGCATGAGAGGCACGTCTCCATAGTACTGTCAAAAAGTTACCTGACTGGCCACACAGTAATGCAGCACTGTGGCCAGCAACACTGTTGTAAAATAGCAAGTTTCAACTTGCATCTACATATATGTATAAGTTTGTTAATCATTCACTATAGGTTTCATTGCTGTGGGACTCACTGTGTCGCGATTTTGAAATGGGAAAAATGTCAAATTTGGAACATCATACAAGCACCAAAATTTGCAGACTTCTCCTAAAGCATTTTTGCTTTGAGGGAAGTCTGCCTCTGAAAAATTAGAAAAATTCACCCGGTTTACAGAAAGGATGGTCTGCCTCATACTACCATGTTTGAATGGCATCATAGATTTTAAGAGAAAAAAGAATGTTTATCAGACAGTGATCGTTCTTTGAAAAAAAAAAAAAAAGCTAACCTCTTTTATCTCTGAAAAAATTCATCTCATACATCAGAACTGCTGTGTGACTGTATAAACTTGCAGAAGCTTTAAACAATTCATATGAAAGCTGTCATGGAATTTTAAGCAATGATTTGAACATGCATTGCTTTGCTTTGTTGCTTCAAATGCTTAATCTGAAGCAACACAGCAACCAAACCCAAATTTGCAGTGATCTCATGAGTAATAATGATCCATTGTTCCTATATCTATCATTACCGAGGATGACACTTGGTATTTTCTCTACTTGGAAATATAGCACACCGAGGATGCCAAGATGGATGAATACAGAGCTGACCAGTCTAATAGAGCAGAAAAAGATAGCATGAAAGTTAAAGAGCCATGAAAAGTAGTGAAGCCTACAACAGCTACAAGTGATGTAATAGTACCATTGTAATAGGTTAGGAAGGAAGACCAGAGTTGAATATGAGAAAGCACTGGCTAGGACAGCAAAGAATATGGACAAGGAGCTTTTCATGTATGTGAATACAAAGAAGAAGGGAACAAATCAGGTCAGACTCTTGTGTACTGGGTGTGGGGAAAGTTTCTGCTAACCCAGTTGATGTTGCTGATGAATTGGATAGGCATCACATCGGTCTTTACTGATGAAAGATCCGTCGTGCTGAGAGGCTGTGCCATGTGAGATTAGTGATTCTGAAATTACAGATGACTGTTTATTATAAAAGCTTTCAAGCTTAAAGGCAAGTAAGGTTCCTGGAGTTGATAGCATATACCCAGAATTTTGTGGAGGGTAGCCAGAGAGTTTATTGAACCATTGAGATTAATTATGAGGGCATCATTAGACTCAGGAGAAGCACCAACGTATTGCCAATACATAAAATAGCAACGTATTGCCAATACATTAATAGAGATGCCTCTATTAATGTATTGCTATTTATTAAAAACATTAGGGGAAGAAAGAGATCTGGGAGTTTTGATACGAAGTTTTCTGAGCAGTGTAAACAGATGGCCAGGAAAGCTCATGGTGCCCTACTGACAATTTATTAAACCATACAAATGATATCCTTTAGAGATAGTGAGGTCATAATCCCACTGTACAAGGAAATTGTAAGATTGCATTTGGAATACTGTGTCCAAGTATGGAGCCCTCATCTGAAAAAAAGATATCGAGCTTCTTGAAACATGAGCAACTCGCATGGTGACATTGGCAAAAGGGTGAAAGTACAAGGAAAATCTTAATTTATGTTGACTACAGAGGTGAACAACCAGGCTCCTTAGAGGGGATCCTGATTACGGTTTGTAAGGCTCTGAGAGGAGCTAGTAAAATTAGCATTAGCATTAATAGAGGCATATGATGCAAGAAAGCAAGCTTATACAGCATCAGCCAAAAAAAACACACACACACACTTCCCATTTCACCTATCCATTTGCTCCAAAACTTTGTCCAGTTCTTCCTTGAATTTATTTAAGCAATCAACTTCCACAACAACAGATGGAAGTTTGTTCCAGCAAGCAAACAACTACTTGCTAGCTAAAGGTAAACTTTTGCACATCCATTCTACAACCGTCTTTCCTCAATTTGAATTTATGCCCCCCTCAAGTGAGTAATCTGAGCAAGAGGAAGAATCCCATCTGCATTGAGCTTGCTCAAACCATTCAAAGCCTTATGGCTGCTATACACCTTCGGGTAAACCTGTCAGGTATGCCTGTGCAGGCATACCTGTACAGGTCTACCGGACACCCATAGTGCACCCACATGCTCCAGTAAACCTGTCACCATTCATTCAGTCGTGCTGACCATGGCATTGACAGATGATGTTTTAGCAATAGTTGGCTTATTATTTGCAAAGAAGTATTTTAAAAGTAAAATAAAATGTAATATATGGTGCAAAGAATGGTTGAAAAAAAAGAAAAGTTTATTCACATGTGAACTTGTTAAGTGAATTGCAGTAATTCTCAGAAAAATCCCCAAGATTTATTAAAATTTAATAAAATAATATAGTAATGAATTTTATTATTGCTGTTATTATAAAATATATTTTTTGACACTGATATTAAAAGTCAAAATTTACTTCTAATCCAGGCAAATTTTTTATTAATCAGCGACAAAATTAATAGTGAATTTTTTTTCATAGAATTGATGTCATTATTAATGATAGTCAAATAGGGAAATCCCCCAATCTGGCAGTGCGCCTACCACATCGCTACACATGCTCCGGTTTGCCTGCACAGGCCACTCTGGTTCAGGCAAATCGAATGATTTTTCATTATTTCCTCCAGTTGCCTGTGCGGGTCAAAATAATTGTGCAGTTTTATCATCTACATGCTCTGGTAGATTTGTACAGGCGTGCCTGCACAGGCATACCTGACAGGTTTACCTGAAGGTGTGTAGCGGCCATTATACACCTCAATCAGATCACCTCGCAGGTGCCTAGTCTCCAGATGCTCCAATTTGCAGAACTTTAGTCTTTCTTGTAAATGCACCACTTTGTTCCCCTTACCAATCTCATTGTCCTTCTCAAATGAGGCCTCCAGATCTGTATGCAGTACTCAAGGTGTGACCTGACCATTGCCTTATACAAAGGGATAATCACCTCCTTGTCCATGCTAGCAAAATTCCTGTATATTATTGACAAGACTCCCATGGCCTGCTCTGGCAGCCTGTCTCCACTGCTCAGAAAAATGAAAAATTCATATCTGACTGCACAGTTACCCCCAGGTCTTTTTCATTCTCCACTACCCTGAGTGTAGTACCGCACAGTTGGTATGTTACTCTGGGGTTACTACTACCCATATGCAGTACTTTGCATTTATCAGAATTCCTGATATGTGAATGTAGATACAAAATACTGATTCAGTTTGTCAGTGTTACATTTCAGTTGCCGCTTCTTAGCCCATCTGCCGAACTTTTCTAGATCCTGTTGCAGTAGTATACTGTCTGTAGTAGTATGTTGCTGTAGTATAATTTTATTAGCAACCTTAGTATCATCTGCAAACTTGGACATTTAAGCCTGATATACCTTCATGAATATTGTTGATAAATATAGAAAACAATAATGGACCCAACACGAAACTCTAGGGGATTCCACTAATAATATTAGGTAACATTTGCATATTTCCAGTCTGTGGGGACCTACCCTGAATCCAAGGGTGCTCTCATAATTATGGCTAAGAGTTTACATACTTCCTCCTTTAATATAACTGGATAGAACTCAACCTCCCCATGTGCATTTCTTATGTTGTTTAATGTCTTCTTCAATTTCTAACAATTCCTAATAATTTCTTCTGCACACTTTGCTCTCAATTATTACAAAATCATTTAGCTCCCTGTTAGAGTTTGATAAACTTCTGGCCTCTACTTCCCTGCAGAATTCCTGATATGTGAATGTAGATTCAAAATACTGATTCAGTTTGTCAGCTACCTGAGCAGGATCATCAACAATCGAATCATCGATATCAAGTGGACCAATCTCTTTCATCCCTTCCTTCTAAAGTTTACGTAAGTAAAGGAGTAGTTTCTGTTTTTCTTTGCATCGTTTGCTGAAGAATTCTTGTAATCTGCCTTCGCTTGCTTAATCTACTTTGTGACTTGATTACAGACCAGGTTATATCTACCCTAGCCTTCTGTGTTGCCTGATAATTTATATGCATCCCATGCATTTTTCTTCTCTGCCACAATTCTCATTAGTTCATCTGACATCCATATAGGCCTAAACGTTGAACAGTATTTCTCAGTTGGTATGAAAAGTCCAGTAGCTTCAAAGATTAATTCCTTGAATGCTTTCCATTTTGAATTTGCTGTTAGTAACATCACTACATAGATTTTTTTTTTCTTTCCTCAGAAATGAAGCAATGTTTATGGAATTATTGCTTCTTTAGTGAAAAAGAGGTTATTGATGCATCTCAAGATGACCTCTGTGCTGTTTAGTCAGCATAATTTCAAAAATTGCTACCAGTATTTTTATTAAAAGTGGCAGAAGTGCATTAGTACTCAAGGACAGTACTTTGAGAGTGGATGCGCCTGGTTTATTTATACAGTCAATTCCGGTTATTTGGGATACATTGGAACTAGTGCATTTTGGCCCGAAGCGGCTGCCCCAATTATGTGAAGTTTCACGTAAATAGTTAAAAATACAGCTTTACGATTTGTTTTACGATCAAATCACGTTATGATGGACTCACCATAGTAAAGTACTGTTCACTATATAATATGTAGCTGAGTGGGTAAAGTGCCTGCCTGTGGCAACCCAAAGGTCGCGGGTTCGAATCCTGCCTCGAGCTTGGATCAGAGTAAATGCAAAAACTTTGGGAGGTGCATTATGGCCACAGAAGCCGATGTGCTAACAAAAAAAAAAGTAGGATATGTAGTAAGTGGCGGTCATTTTGATCACGTTTGTGAATTAAAGTTTAATTCTATTAAACAGCGATTCTAATTAGTGAAAATAGGAGGAATATTATCCACAGGCTATAAAAGTAAAGATATACTGTATTAAGTAAAAATTTACACTTTATTACGTTACCAATTAAAAAATTAAATGATACGTGAAAATCAGAATAATATTTTCCACATATTAGCAAAATAAAAATAAATTTACGCTTACATGCATAGCTTAATTAATACATACTGTAATATGTACATACTAACTAGTTGACATTTCTGTTCACTGACATTTGTGGGTGGGGGTTAAAATTTAAAAAAGGGAAAAAAATAAGCAATCAATGACAAAGAACACAGCACACACAAATTGCAAGTAACACGATACACGCAAGTGAGAATGGAGTAACAATTTACGAGGCTTAAAATATAGGAATGAAGAGTAGATTCTGGAAATTAATTTTTTATATGATTGAAGCACTAACAGAAAAGCCCAATAAACAGGACTAATTGTTTTTACTGTTTTGTGGTTGTGACCTCCAGAAATCCGACCGAACCACGTGGTATGGTCAGAAACAATTGTAGGGTAATCTCGAGTGCTGCGGTCTCCTGCCCCGATTAAACGGCATGTTGTCCCAATTAAGCGAAGTTAACCCGCCTATTTTCTCGATTGGGTTCTGTTCATTTGTCCCAAATGAACGGCTGCCCCAAATAACTGGAATCCACTGTATTTAATTTGTGAATCCCAGAATTTTTACTATACCATATATTTATATGCAATGAAATATGCTATCTGTAATTTCACAAAGAAATGCTTATCTAAATCACTGTGTTTTGGTACCAAAAGTTACTGTGGACAGTAGTTGCATATTCAGTAAGTATAATAATATTGTTTGAAATCAGAAAAACATTCTAAGTTCACATAAAATTTAGAACACAATTAAATGAAGATACCACTAATTCTCGAAATTGTGATGGTTTACTTTACAATTACTGTAAATCGATGTAATTATAATGTTACATCGATTTACATTATAACTTTATCATTATAATGGTTATATTTTTTGTTTGCTCAATGGATATTTTTTTTTTTTTTTTGAGATAAGCTGATATTTTTGTTACATTGGTATTCATTAAAATGAAGCATTTTTTAAAGATACATAGTAAATTGGCATGGATGAGAAATGATATTGTTTTTCTGGATATTTGTTATACCAATATTTTTTTTTTATTCAGGTTTTAATTAATGGGCTATCTCTTTTACTGTTTGTGGGCACTGTTTTACTGAATTACCATCTGTAATTCCACCTTTTTTTTTTTTTTTTTGTTTTTTAAACCAATTTCTACATATGCATTTACCTAGTAAACATTGATATGCAGTTCAATTCCAAACTTTTTTGTATGCATTTATACTTCTGCTCTTTGGAACCACCTTCCTTTGTATATATGAAGGAGTATCAAAAAGTTTGTACCTAGAAATAATAGCCCTAGAAAGGCAAAACTTCACAGGAACTTTAATCCTTTTTTATGTACTCTCCATGTATAGTAACACATTTCTCCCATCTATGGATCAGTTTTTTAATGCCTTGATCATAGAAGTCTGCACTTTTTGCCTGAAACCACAATTCCACTTTATTGATGACTTCCTCAGACGAATCAAAGCAGCATCCACGCAATGGTTTCTTCATTTCTCGAAACAAGAAGTCTGGCGGTGCTAGATCTGGAGAATAGAGTGGGTGTTGCAGTAGTTCAAAGCTGCACTGGGCAACAAAGTTGATGGTGGCAACGGCTGTGTGAGCTGGTGCATTGTCTGACAGAAGACATCACCTTTGGTTAACATTCCACGCCTTTTCTCTTTCAAAGCATCGCATAACTTTTTCAAAAGATTTTTGTAGTATTCTCCGGTAAGTGTGAAATCACGAGGTTGGTTATCTGTCAGGATAACCCCTTTTCTGTCCCAAAACATGGACAACATCACTTTCTTCGCAGATGGAGTGGTCTTTGCCTTTTTGGGAGGTAGGGAGGTGGTGTGCTTCCACTGTTTTGACATGTCTTTAGTCTCCGGATCATACTGGTACACCCAGCATTCATCATTTGTCACCAACTGATCAAAAAAGTTCCCAACATCCACATTACACAAATCCAACAGTTGGTGAGAACATTGCATTCGACATTGCTTCTGCAAAGGCATCAGAAATCTTGTAACCCATTGTGTAAAGACCTGAGACATGTGCAGTTTTTCATGTAAAGTAATGTAGGCAGACCCATAACTAATTCCCACTGCATTTGCAATGAAATAAATTGTCACACGTCTGCCACTCAGCACCAGCTGCTCAACCTTTGCAACCATCTTGCTGTCTGTGGATGTTGATGGTCTTCCTTCTCTTAGCTCGTCAAAGACACTTGTATGACCACACTGGAACTCTCATTTCCACTTTTTTACAGTGTCGTGTTTGTTTATTTGTTTGTTTGTTCTTTGGTTTTTAGGAGCATTAGCAACTAAGGCCATATTGCTCCGGGATATGTGGTGGTCATTCCCTGACCTTTCCACATCCTTCGTATTGGTGGTCACGGGCTCATACCCCAATCTAATCAAGAAGCGTGTACTAGGCACTGCTGCTCTTGCCCACCTGGCTATGGAGGTGCCGCAGTGTCATAGGATGGACAATTCTGCCCATACACAGCTTTCATTCCTGAGCTTTCTTGCTCTGCAAATGCAGGAACTTGATCACTGCTCGATGCTCCACTTTGTCAACCATAGCTTCCTTCCTCAGGTTCCGGGTTCCACCTCTGGTGTACAATCACCTTTGGGAATGAAATTTCACATGTTATTGAATATATAGACAACTTATATTAAAAATAGCATCTTCCTACTGATGTTTTATCTAGGTCAGGGTACAAACATTTTGATACCACCCTTGTATTTCTTGAAAATTAAAACCTACAGAAATAGATGTCCAAGAAATTCAAGTGTCAACAAGTTCCTTCTCAACTTGGAACTTATTGGGTGGAGAGAAAACATTTTCTTTTCTGAAATTTAAGATCCAGTAGTATGAAAAAGTTGCCTCATTGGATCTCCAGTAATTCTCTAAAATGCCATTGATATTAAAAAAATATCCTGTGCTGCCCAGTGCTCTTTAATGCAGCAATATTTAATTATACAAATTTTCCATATTTATTCAGTGTTAAAGTATTTGATTATTATGTTCTGGTTAAATAAAACTATATAAGAAAATATTAGTAAGCTAATAAATACTAAATGAGAATAGGGAATTAGTCACTGGTTTGTGTTTTCATTGTTTTTCCATTTTTCCAGCAGGTTCTCAACAAAATCTGCTGGAAATGGTAGGAAACTGAAGACAATTCAGTTGGCTACTATTTGTGATTAATACTGCTGAGTAAATGTTTCTTTGACATGGCATTATGTTATTTTTAAAAAAGATGGTCTGTTTATACTCCAGCATGACTACTTAATCAGAAGAAGAATTTACAACATGGTATCATTAAATGTATTTGACAATTACAGGGACTTGAAACACAGTCAACTCAGACACATGCATACTATGGCACTCACACTTGACCACTCAGCTATCCATATTTTTGATGCTATAGTGATGCTAAATTTTATGATTTTAAGTGATAATGTCATTTTTTGATATTTTAAGGAGTCCTTATGTGCTGTAATGTAATAACTAGATCGTATGTATAGCTTAGCTTAATTTTCAGCACTCACCTCATAGTAATCCGCTTATCTGGTGGAGAGTTTTACCACATACATAGTGGTTATAGGATTCTAATAACTTACAGGGATTATGGGTTTAAAACTAAGTTATGGGCTATAAAAAAATTTTTAAGAAAGGAAAGTGCACCTTCCATTCTATGGTTGCCTAATTAAATTAAATTAAATTAAATGAAGAAAAAAATAGAAGCTAATAGTCGCGCACGAGAAAAAATAGAAGACGAGGAATCTCGAAAGTTGCTCTTGTGTGACTATTAGCTTCTATTTTTTTCTTCATTTAATTTAATTTAATTTAATTAGTCAACCATAGGATGGAAGGTGCACTTTCCTTTCTTAAAAATTTTTTTATAGCCCATAACTTAGTTTTAAACCCATAATCCCTGTAAGTTATTAGAATCCTATAACCACTATGTATGTGGTAAAACTCTCCACCAGCTAAGCGGATTACTATGAGGTGAGTGCTGAAAATTAAGCTAAGCTATACATACAATTTAGTGATAATGTCACTAAATTGTGTGTATAAGTGGCAGTATATTTCATGATTGAATACAGTGTCTAATTATTTTTGAGACTATGGCAGTGCATGAGAAAACACAGCAAAACAACTTATCATTTTTGGTAAGTTGTTCAAAAGTTGTACACAGGGGTAAGGTCTGATGGGCATGGTATAAACGATCTAAACTGCAAAGAAAATAGTTATATGAATTTCACAATAAATACTAGCAGAAGGAAACTATATCTCACAGAGGGGATCCAGCTATTTCAATGGTTTTCCAAGTATGGACCACTGCACTGTGTTCTCTTCTGTGGTATGTTCCCTCAATTAGATGATAATTTTTTTAGAAATAACAGTAGTTATCCAAGAGTAATTACTACAAATGTTCAATATCTCCCCCATCTCTCCTTAATTAGAGATGCAATAAAAAATCAATGAAACATTAATTGCATACGAGGCACTTGCAAAACTAAACATTGTCCTATTAAAAGGGGACTAGCTACCATATTTATCAGTTGTGATATATTCAACCAAAAAAATTTGTAAAAATGATATGTGACATTCTTTTCAAGGATGAAATTAAATTACATTTAGAATGGCAAAACTGCCAAAGGCATAATGTGAAGTGTGCATGAATTAATGAACAGAATTTAACACACACATCACACTCTAGTGAGGATTAAATTGACTAATAATGTGTAATGTATGAGTAACAAAATTTAGCAGCAGTTGCTTTAAGAGTATTTAATTATTTCTATTTTTTCTTTCTTTTTATTTCTGTTATTTTTAACATAAATGTTAAAAAATGATGAACATGTTATTTGATGAAAGTCAGTTTTATAGATTCATAATAAATTTTCTTTTTCTGAATTGCTTTTAATGTGACTTTTGCAGGATTCTAATGACACAGGCTTTGAAGAGGTCTACCAGCAGTGCATGAGATGCTGCAAGTCATTTTTAGAGAAACAAACAATGAAATGAAAATTTTTAATTTGCTTTTGAATTTAGATGATTATAAAATTGTTGGAGGTTTTGTTTTTATAATTTTTTTTTTTTTTTTTTCATATCTGGTAAGCTTGTTTGAGATCTGTATTTGAGGTCTGTTCAGTAAATAAAATGAAAAATTATTTGCAGAACCAGTTTGTTTACTTATGAAATTAATAAAACCAATCCTTGCAAATTAGGCTCCATGAAATTGAGAATGTTTATTTCAGCTTCTTCATACTCTGCTACAGAAATATTATAAAATCGATTTTCTTTCAGTGTCTTTTATCCTTATTTTTTATTTATTTTTTTTATGCTGTTTTGTACAGTAATTTTTTGCCACAGTTCCTTTATAAAACTTCAAGGCATCTTGGTTGAATAAGTGAAAATGTGCTACAAAGTTTTCAGTGTTTTGTATTTGATTTCACATGACCAGAAACTGGTTAAAGGTGTGTGCGTGTGCGCAAAAACAAAAAAAAAAAGTTGTTTTGCAGCTAAATCAATAAAGCTATTATATAGAGTCAGTATGAGAAGATGCAGCATTCATATATCTCGCTTATTTGTGTTTGCATTTTCTGGAAACTGTGACATTCAGACAAAGTTCAAGCAATATTTCCGATCCTTTGCATTGGAGGTGAGGGGGGAAAGAGATTTGTGGGTTTACCATTGAAGTATGCCTAACAGAGAGAGAATGAAAAGAACACAAGCAAAAGGAGCTCTAAAATAGTTTTCTTTTTATTCAAAGTAATCACCACTTGATTGAATGCACTTATTTCACCATTCTAAAAGTTTCTGAAAATAGTCAGCGAAGGTGTCCAAAGATGTGATGTTCAGTTCAGCAGTTATGTTTTTTTATCCTCAACATCCCAAAATAAATCTCTTTCCTTTGAGGGAAGTTTTCACCTTGAAAATGAGGAAGAAGTTCACCGGTGCTAGATCAGGAGAGTAGGATGGATGGTTGACCTTTACAATGCCATGTTTTGCCAGAAATGTCTTCAGAACAAGTGCAGAATGGGTAGGAGCATTGTCGAGCAATAAGAACTAGCTGCCTTTATCTCAAAATTGTGGCCTCACCTGGGAAATGTGTTTCAATAATCCTTGAAGCACCTGTGTGTAGAAGCAGCATTGACTCTCTCTTTCCCCTAAAGGTAAAAATTCCCTGTGAATCACAGCTTGTTTGTGAAAAAATATGGTCAGCATAATTTTGATCATGGGCTTCTGTAGATGAAACGTTTTGGCACTTGGCAGTGATTTGAAGTCCATTGCATGCTCTGATGCTTGGTCTGTGTTGTTGTTTGTTTTTTAGGAGCATTAGCTCCTAAAAAGCCATATTGCTCCAGGGATATGCGGTGATCATTCCCTGACCTTTCCGCATCCTCCATATTTGGTGGTCACAGGCTCGAATGCCATAAAAGCTTCCCATTTAGAATTTCCTGTTTCGAAACAGGAAATTATAAATGGGAAGCTTTCAAGGAAGTAATCTTGGAAGCTACTAGGCTTTTTGTTCCAACTAAGAAATACTGCCCTAGGTTCAGGCCCAAATGGTTGTCAGATGAACTAATGTGAATCGTGGAAGAGAAGAAAAATGCATGGAATGCACATAAATTGTCAGGTGACACAGAAGCCTATGGAAGATACAAGCTAATCTGTAATCAAGTCACAAAGGAGGTTAGGCAAATGAAGGCAGATTATGAAAAATCTTTGGCAAAGGATGCAAAGACTTCTTTACTTATATAAACTCTAAAAGGAAGGGGATGAATCAGATTGCTCCACTTGATATCAATGGTTTGACTGTAGATGATCGTTCTCAGATAGCTGCCGAACTAAATGAGTATTTTGCATCTACATTCACATTTAAATTTAAAATAAATTTTAAATTCAAAAATTCTGTCTAAATGCAACAAAAAGGTCCAGAAACAAATAATCTTAACCTAAACCTAAAAATAAGCAAGACATGAGCAAGTATTTCAATTAAAAGCATGATAGATAGGCCCATTGGGAAGGGGGGGGAACTTGCTTTTAATTTTAATACCTGTGCAGTGGACACTTGCTTCAGAGTATTAATCCATTCCAGAGACACTCTCATATCATGAAAATATCGTAATGTGAACCCAATAACACATTATTTTTTGGTAATTCATTCCAAGGCCTCGGAAGTTGAAATTTTTGCTATATAACTAAGCTATTTTATCTCTCTAAAAGATAATTTTTATAATGGAAATTATGAGTTTTATATAGAATACTGAATACTATATTTTCAAATAAGCACAACACAAAAAATCACTTCAACTAAAGGATGCAAAAGCAAAATACGCAGCCAACACCGGACCACAGGATCATGTGGTCCAGTCAGAGATAATCGTAAGCCCATCATAAAGTGAAATAAGTAGGTGCCAGATCATTATCATATGTTTGGTTATAAGAATCATTTTTGAACGCCTTTGTGATATTTTTCTAAAGCATATTTCTGGAGGTCACTACCATAAAACAATAAAAACAATTTGCAATTACCTGTTTATGGGGCTTTTCCGTTAGTGCAATCTGTTATAAATGGGTAGTAAACTTGTTCTTACTGCATTTGCAATAATACCATTAGCTGGAATTCTGTGGGTTTTTACATTATTGTGAAATTTCCCCTTCCATGAAATCTTCAGTCATAAAAAACAAATTTTCTGAATCTTCTCTTCATTCCTATTTTTTAAGCTTCATAAACTTGTTACTCCGTATCTCACTTTGCACATACGTTAGTTGCAATTTGTGCGTGCCATGTTCTTTGCTTTTGATTGCTTATCTTTTTTACTGTTTTAAATCTTACAACCCTAAAGAAAAAATCACTGAATAGATATATCAATTAGTTAGTATGTACGTATTACAGTATTAATTAAGCTATGTATTTAAGCATAAATTTATTTTTTATTTTGCTAACCTGTGAAAAATATTCTTCTGATTTTCACTTATCATTTAATTTTGTTACTTGGTAAAATAATAAAGCGCAAATTTGTGCTGTATATCTCTACTTTTATATCCTGTGGACAATGTTCCTCCTCTTTTCGCTTATTAGAATCACCACTTAATAGAATTAAAATAATTCAATTTGCAAACATGACTGCACTGACCGGTGCTTCCATGTATCCCAATGACTGGCCCTTATGAAAAACAAAATGCAGGATATTTCAGAGACTGCTGGTAGTCATTGTGGTACAGGTAAACACATGGGTTGTGTTAGGGTAGCTAAGAATAGAAACAGGTGCATGTATACCTGCGTGTACACCAATGCTAGGAGTTTGGTAAATAAATTTGATGAATTTGAGGTATTGCTCAAAACATCAAAGGCAGATATTGTTGGGATATCAGAGACGTGGTGTCACACAGATATAAGTAATGCGGAACTGGAATTTGGGGAATACAATGTGTATAGAAAGGATAGACAGGACAGGAGGGGTTATGCTATTAATTAAGAAACACATAAAGTCCAAGGAAGTGAAGCCAGTCGACATCGATGGACAGGGCAGCGTCGAGTCAGTTTGGTGTGACATAAGCATAGGGAAATCAAAATTGAGAGTAGGAGTGTGCTATAGGCCTAATGACTCTGATGAGTATAATAAGATTTTGTACAGGGAAATAGAGTGGGCCAGTAAATCAGAGAGTCTTATAATGGGGGACTTTAATTTAACAGATATTGACTGGAATTTGTGGGTTGGTCACTCGCACACTAGCAAGGCTTTTGTGGATTTATTGGATGATTGTTTTCTACATCAGCATGTTCGTGAGGCAACAAGAGGGAGCAATACTCTTGATCTGATTATCAGTAGTGATTCTTCATGCATTAAGAACCTGCAGATAAATGAACCACTAGGTGGCAGTGATCACAGTGTGTTGAAGTGGGATTTACTCAAGGAGGTAACTACCATCAGAGGTAAAGGGAAGGGTTTTTGTTTTCGTAAAGGCGACTATGATGGTCTGAGACAGTATTTAAATTCTATACAGTGGGACCAACTGATGATGTTACCAACAGCAAACTCAAAATGGGAAGCATTCAAGGAACTAATCTTCGAGGCTACCAGGCTTTACATACCAACTAAGAAATATTGTTCAAGGTTTAGGCCTAAATGATTGTCAGATGAACTAATGAGACGTGTGGCAGAGAAGAAAAATGCATGGGATACATACAAATTAATGGGTGACATGGAAGCCTATGATAGATATAAGTTGGTCTGTAACCAAGTCACAAAGGAGATTAGGCAGGCAAAGGCAGACTATGAAAAATCCTTGGCAAAGGATGCAAAGAAAAACAGAAAAGAGTTCTTTACATACTTGAACTCGAAAAGGAAAGGGATGAATCAGATTGGTCCACTGGATATTGATGGTTCAACAGTTGAGGATCCTGCTCAGGTGGCTAACAATCTAAACGAATATTTTGCATCTACATTCACGCATGAGGAGTTATTCAGGAAGGAGAATGATGTAGGTAAAGTAAACATTGTCAGTGAGCTGGATGATTTTGTAATAACTGAGAGGAAAGTGGAGGAGAGGTTGTTGAGGATAAACATAAAAAAGGCACCTGGGGTGGATGGGATCTATCCAGTTATATTAAAGGAGGCAGCAAAGGAAGTATGCAAACCCCTAGCCATAATTATGAGAGCTTCTTTGGACTCAGGGGAGGTACCCATAGACTGGAGATGTGCAAATGTAACCCCAATTCACAAAGGAGGATCAAAGGCTGACACAAGTAATTATAGACCTGTTAGTTTAACTTCTGTTCCAGGTAAATTAATGGAGGCACTGGTTAAAGAAGCACTGCAGGATCATCTAGACAAGAATTCAGTTATAGCTCAGACGCAGCATGGTTTTGTTAAGGGCAGGTCTTGCCTGACCAATTTGATTGGATACTATGATGTAGTCACAAAAGAACTGGATGCAGGGAATAACTTTGATATTATATATTTGGATCTTAGAAAGGCTTTTGATACTGTTGCACATGGAAGACTGCTGCACAAATTGGAGCAGTGTGGCATTGGAGGCAAATTGCTGCTATGGATAAGGGGATGGTTGAGTGGCAGAAGACAGAGAGTGGTAATCAATGGACACTGCTCAACGTGGACTAATGTTATTAGTGGAGTTCCTCAAGGTTCAGTGTTGGGTCCGTTGTTGTTTTCGGTGTTTATGAATGATATTGATGATGGGATATCAAGTTTAATGTCCAAGTTTGCAGATGATACAAAGGTTGGCAGGGTCGTTAAGGACAATACTGACGCTATGCTGCTGCAACAGGATCTGGAAAGGTTGAACAGATGGGCTGAGAGGTGGCAAATGAGGTTTAACATCGACAAATGTAAAGTGCTGCATATGGGAAACAGTAACCCCAGAGCAACGTATCAACTCTGCGGTACTACACTGACAGTGGTGGAGAATGAAAAGGACCTGGGGGTAATTGTGCAGGCAGATATGAAATTCTCTGAGCAGTGCAGACGAGCTGCAAGAGTAGCTCATGGTGTCTTGTCAATGATATACAGGAATTTTTCTAGCAGGGATAAGGAGGTGATTATTCCCTTGTATAAGGCAATGGTAAGGCCACATCTTGAGTACTGTATACAGGTCTGGAGGCCTCATTTCAAGAAGGATGTAGAGCTGCTTGAACGGGTACAGAGAAGGGCAACAAGATTAGTAAATGGAACAAAGGGTTGCTCTTACGAAGAAAGGCTTAAGTTTTGCAAATTACAGAGTCTGGAGACTAGGCACCGGCGAGGTGATCTGATAGAGGTGTATAAGGCTTTGAATGGTTTGAGCATGCTCAATGCCAATGGGATTCTTCATCTTTCTCAGAATAATCACCTCAGAGGGCATAAATTCAAATTGAGGAAGGACGGATGTCGGATAGATGTGCGGAAATTTGCCTTTGGCCAGCGGGTGGTTGGTTGGTGGAACCGACTTCCATCACTTGTTGTTGAAGTTGATAGCCTAAACAAATTTAAAGCTCAACTGGACAGGTATTTCGAACGAACGGAGGGGTGAAATGGGAGCGGTTTTTTTTTTTTTTTTTTTTTTTGGCTGAAGCTGAATAAGCTTGCTTTCTTGCATCATATGCCTCTGCTAATGCTAATGCTAATCTTATAGTGAACAGTATTTTTTTATGGAAATTCCATTGTAAAGTGATTTGATCATACAGTGGATCAATTGTAAAGCAGAGGGTTCACTGTATTTGATATTTAAATGCATATATCTGCTGAATATACATATTCAGCAGATTAACTGCTGAATATGTATATTCAGCAGTTATGAGATACAGCAGTTATGAGAACACCTATGAGATACAGAGGTTGCTCTGTATCTCATAGGTGTTCTCCTGCAATAATCCTATGAAAACTAATATTTCACTTCAAAAACTGGTATAATAAAATGTTTATATTTCAGAAGGTAGAGAAAGTTTCAGTCATTCACCTTGGATCAGAAATTTTCGCACAGGGATTCATTTTGCATTACACCTGTCAGATGTAGTATCACCACTGCTGGGTTAAAATAAAATGACTGCTGTACAAATAAAATAGCATAGGAATAAAAATCACCTAAAGAAATAAAAACTGTAATGATATTCTTTATCGGCCAAAAGTTTTAAGGGTCGAAGCATTGAAATATATATACGGGGTGATGATTCAGGAGGAATAGTAAATATTTTGGGAGGTTATAGTATTGATTATTTTGAGTAAAAAAAGTTCATATAAACGTGTGTCCAGTTCTCAATGGATACAGAGATACAGCTGTGTGAAATTGGCATGCACAAAGCTGTTATGAGAGGTATTAAAGAACAATAAATGACATTTTTTGTATTTACTGACTTTTTGAATTATACAAAACAAATAATTGACAGATTTTTTACAGTTCACAATAAATGTTCGAAAATCCCACCGCCAACCTCACTGCACTTTGCAACTCTTGTGGTAATATGACTTGTTCTTCTGAGGTCGTCTTGGCATTCTTTATGAGGGCAGCAGTATCCAAAATGCGAGTGAGCAATTCGTCTCTTCTTTGTATACTGTGCTTTTCATCCATCCCCACAAACAAAAATCTAACAGAGTGAGGTCTTGGAGACCTTGGTGGCCAATGAACAGGACCACCGTAGCCAATCCTTCATTCAGGGAAAGTTTAATTTTGATGTTGTATCGCCAGACTAATGTGCAGGAGCCATGTAATGCTGAAAGTACATACCAATCCTTGTAGCCAAGGGAACATCCTCCAATAGTAGTGTAAGTTTGTTTTGCAGAAATTCTAGGTAAATGGGCCCTGCAAGACAATTTTGTAACACATCAGTTGATTTGGCATCAGTTGTTGTGTTGTAACACAACAGTCCAAATCAACTGATTGTCGATGATACCGCACCACGCCTTTACAGAGAAGCGATGTCGAAAATTTGTTTCTACAGAGGTATGTGGATTTTCGTCTGACCACCTATGAGAGTTGCGGGTATTGTTGTACCGTCACAGGTGAAATGAGCTTTATTGCTGAACAGTATTAATGGAATTAATCGGTGATTAGCATTTACCCACCGACAAAATTCCAGTCACTGGGTGTCATCTCCTGGTTGAAGGTGTTGTGAAATGGATACAAGCTGTGCTCACGTAATGTTCACCATACTCTGTGGAACACTGATATGCGTAGAAATTCTTCATATGCTAATAGTAGGACTATGTTGTACCGACTGAAGAATGTGTTCTATTTCATCCATATTTTGTTCATTTGCACGTTCAGAAGAAATGGGAACAGTACCAGTCTCATGCAGTTTGGTATAAACACTCTTGAATCTGGTATTCTGTGGTTAGGAAACCGTCGATGGTATACAAGAAGCAGTAGCACTTCCACCACAAAAACCATAGACAAACACCATATTCAGCATGTGTGAAGATGTGTGGCATTCTTAACAACACTTCTAACACCAAACAGTGTTAGTTTATAATTGCTTGGTCACATCTGATTCAGGGAGCTGTGTGTGTGCCATTTTCAAACAGCTGTATCTCCATATCCATTGAGAATTGGACACATGTTTATATGAACTTTTTTATTCAGAATAATCGATACTATAACCTCCCAAAATATTTACTATTCCTCCTGAATCACAATGTATATATGTATATATATATACAAGATTCACTCCAAACCTTTTTGCAATCAATGTTAAATCATAAAAATAAATAGTACCATTAAAATCTACACCGATGAGCCAAAACATTATGACCACTTACCTAATATGATGTTGGTCCTCCACATGCAGCCAAAACAGCTGGTACTCGACGAGGCATGGACGCTAAAAGATTTCTAAATATGTCTTGTGATATTATTATTATTAGCCATATGGTTCAAGGAATTCTGAGACTTATGCTGCACCATCCAAAAAATTTTTTTGTTATCCTAAGAGAGAAAGAGAGCGAAGGGAAACACCAAGAAAGAGAAGAGTGATGATATCCAGCTCAGGACCCTGGGTGTGCCAAGCCACCAGATGTGAGCCTCTGGGATTACATCTGGTACCAACACGTAGCCAGCAGATCCTTTAACTCCTGTAAGGTCCATGGTTGAGACGCTGCAGATCGGAGTTGCTGTTCCAACACAAACCACAAATGCTCAATGGGATTGATGTCTGGAGAATCTGGAGGCCAGGGCAATACCTGGAAGTCTTCCTCATGTTCTGCGAACCAATCTCAAACAATCTGGGCAGTGTGGCATGGCGCATTATCCTACTGAAAGATGGCACTGCCAGAGTGCACTTGGGAAGACCGTTGCCATGAAAGGGTGTACCTGGTCAGCAATGATGTTTAAGTAGGTGGTAGAGGTCAGAGTGCCTGGCATATGGATGACTGGACCCAGGGTATACTAGCAGAACATCACCCAAAGCATGACACCACTGCCACTGGCTTGTTTTCGTCCCCCAGTGCATCCAGGTGCCATCTCTTCCCCAGGTAAATAACGCACATGTACCCAGCCATCCACATGATGTAACAGAAATGTGATTCATCAGACCAGGCGACCTTCCAATCACTCAAGGTTCAGTGTCGATGCTTGCCTGCCTGTCGTTGGCACTGTCGCCAGTGAACCATGGTTAGCATGGGCACTCGGAGTGGCCTGTGTCTACGCAGCGCCATTTTCAGCAGGGTTTGATGTACTGTGTGTTGTGACACATTACTCCCATCACCAGCATTCCAATCACCGGCGAGTTGCACCACAGTCGCCATTCTGTTGCCATGTACCATCTGGGAAAGCCTTTGCTCATCCCAAGCATTGATGAGTTGCGGTGAGCCATTACAATTTTGGCCTTTGTCAAGCTCGCTTAAGTCCACTGCCTTTCCCATCTGAAGAACAAGAGTAACACTGATTAACAGAGCTCAGTATCAGGTTTTTTTTATACCATGTCCCGACCCATGCACACACCGTAGTTCACCTGCAGTTGTTTATTTGCATAACAACTCGCTGGTCATAATGTTTTGGCTCATCGGTGTACATTATTTATTTACCCTAAATGCAAGTTTCATAAAAAATCCTTCAAATAGTAGCTGCTGAAGGGTGTGATTTTGTTGATAAGGTACTTGTTTTTTTTTTAAATATTGCATAAGCCAAAAATTGGTTCAATGGATTTAAATTTGGTAAAACCAATTTTAAAGACGGACCTCACTCAAGGAGGGTATCGATGGCTGTCACTCCTGAAAAACTTGAGCTGGTAAGATTTTTACTGAAAGAAGACCAAAGAATTATGTAACAGCAGTTAGAGAGCGGTGTGGGCATTGGATCAGCAGCAATCAAAACCATCATTAATGATGGTTTTTATTGCTGCTGATCCAATGAAGAACAGGAAGCTTGTTAGCAAATGATTACCTCACAGCTTGAATGATGATCAAAAAGTTGCTTGTGTTGAATGGTGCGATTTCATGCTTAAAAAGTTAGATGAAGGTAAATCCGAGGCTGTTCATGATATTGTTTCCAGGTGTTAAACTTGGATTTACAATTTTAACAACCCCTCAACCAAGAAAATTCTCCAAGCCAGAAGTGTTGGAAAACAAATGGTGTTTTTTTTTTCAGAAAAAGTGGATTTTTAGATATTGTAAAACTAGAAGATCGAAATACTGTCAACAGTGATTGGTATACTACTAAATGGTTGAAAAAATCATTCAAAACAGACCCAGAAAACAACTTAAAAAAAAGGGATCTTGCTTCACCATGACAATGTGAAGATTACACTTCAACATTACTTTTTAGCCACTTCTGGTATTCAGTTTAAATCCACCTTATTCAACTGACTTGGCACCCTGTGATTTCTTTTTATTCCCAAAAGAAAAGTCTAAATTTTACTCAAGGGAAAAAATTTGTGGGATGAAGAAGCTTTTCAGGCCTTCTCAGTGGAATAAATATGATCTCCAAAGAAGACTGGTTGCTGCTTTGATAGTTGGTTTAGAAGGATGAAAACTGGTATATATGCTAAGAGTGAATAGTTTGGGAAACTGTAAAAGTTTGAAGTACGTAACTTTAATAAAATTATATGATCGCAAAAACTGTGAGTCACCCTTGTATAGAGGAGCATCTCAGGGACATGTGACGGGGATCATGCATGCCATTATTGTAGACCTGTTTTGTGAAATGAATTAAAGTGGCTTGATCAGCCTTGTTCCTTTGCAGCATTCAATCCTTTATTCCTAAACCTTTATTGCATTCTGTCAGATCCCCTTCCCACCAAAATCACCTTATAATTTGACTTGAATGACTGCTGAAGCCCCTGATCAAGAGGCTGGATAAAGGATGTGACATAGCAGTTAACAACAAACACATATATATGTGCAGGGATATTAATGTACAATAATGTGAAGAAAATGTATGCTGTCCAAAACCCAAGAAATTTCCAGTATTTGAGGCCTTCTGGTCATTAGATAAATGTTTTCATAATGTTTCTCTATCCAAGAGAATAATTTTTGTTTATATAAAGTTTGGCTGTGAAATAAACTGCACATACAAGTTTATGAAATCTTGCAATTTCCTTGGAATTATCAGACTTACTAGATCATTAGACATGTTTCTTGATGAAAAGAGTACAAATTTAACAGGATTCAAATATCAGAACTAGTCAGCTTCCTTCATTGGTTTAAAATCTGAAGAATTCATGTTAGCTGTTACATCCCATAAGAAAATCTTTTTTATCAGTGTCTTTCCATATAGCCAAGCTGTAAAGAAACAAAACAGTAATAAGTAAAATTATCTGAGGTTATTAGTTATCTGTCTGAATAAAAGCAAGTTCAGAAGAAACTATGAAGAAACACACTCTAGGGTTTTCAGGTACATGTTCATGTATCAAAGCTTGACCATATGTAGCCCCCTAGGCTGGCACCCATATGCTACTATGTACCTTTGCTGTGATTTTACAGTGACTTTTATTAGTTAGCAGTATCACAACAACAGTCAATCTTTGACCATTAACAGAACATAAAAATGTTTTAGAACAACCTTTAGCCTTGCGGCAGGGTCAGCGTCTCTGCCCCCACCACGAGTTACCATCCACACTACAAGGAGGTAGGTCACCCTATCTAACAAAACCAGTCTGACACCCAGTCAAACAACTTAAAACACATCTAAATCTATTTTCATTTTCATTTAAGCAACTTAATCAAAGAAGACATCCTCCTTTTTACAGTTTATACAACTCATATGAAATAGTTTTTCACATCAGAGCCACACCAAGCCCAAGACTGCCGGCCCACGACCTATTATCTGATATTCAGATTAACAGAACATCTGCAGGCACTGGTGGATGGAGCCAAACCATCGCAAACTTACGGCAGAGGCAGCTGCCAACCCAAGAGGCTACCCAGCTAATCACCAAAGTCAGTCCTTTACAGGATATCAACCGCTCAGGCATAATCTGGGCAAATCTTATCAGCAGCCTCATGAGCCGATGGCGACTTCCTCTGCCAGCAGTTCACACACTTCGGTGTCCCATTTTTCATTGTACAGTTCCTGTACACATGGCCCCATCCAGCACAATACCCGCAGAACTTTTCTGCCTCACAATGCTTGGCCGAATGGCATGCATCTATAACACTGGGTCGGGATCAGCAAGTCCCGGATCCGATGGGAGCTCCAATCAACATAAATTCTTGAGCGATTTATAAGTATTTTCCTAACTCTGCTGGATACCTCCAGCACATAGTTAATATCAGAAGAACTTCTTGCTTTATTTTTTGACAGCACTAACCTCAGAAGAAACTTGATCTCTTGTTAATCCATCATCAGCCATAGTTCTTCTAGAAAATGTTCTTTAGTGACTTCTGTGCTTATATTAAACATCGCAAGCCAGGGATTTTGTTGGAGGGCCCTTTCTAACTCCAGCCCCATCTCTTGTACTTGAGTACAGTCCCTTATCTTCTTAATAACATTCTTGGTTGCGGCCTCAACAGCCACATGCCAATTTCGAATTGGATGGACAGCCGTAACTCTTACTGTCCGCAAAACCAGGGCGATTCCACCCACCAGTTCTGCTTTTACCTGGTCACTAGTCTGGTATCTCGCAGTCCTAGCCTTCAGGATTATAGTCTTTGTCTTGACTTTTTCTTGTTCTGGAGGATGAACTACATCAGCATACATCCTTATAGGTGAGACTTGCTCATCTAATAGCACTTCCAGCTTTGCTTTCAGTGCAGTATTTTCAGCCATAAACTTCTGTACCACTTGCATCATCTTATTCCAATAACACATGCAATGTTCAACATCAGACAGGGTCAAGACACATACCTGTAGTTTTTCTTGATAATTATTCAGTTCTCTAAACACAGTCTTGTCTAGATCACTATTGTCATTTTGCACACCAGGACTAGAGGCAGGACTATTTGCTTTTGTTGGTAAAACACAGACTTCCTCTTCAGATGATTCCTCCTTGTTTAAGGCATAATAATTTTGTTAGTAACAGACAGAATTCGAAATCACAGCAAAGAACTACAGATTCAAAACAATACACAGAATTTAGAACAAAATTGTCAAAAAACTCTTTTTGCCACCTGGGGACTGACCCCAGCTGCCTGGCCCAGACTGCTGGGAGACAGAGCTTCTTCAAGCAACTTGTCTAGTTGGGAACCAGACAATCGACAAAAGACTTATTGCCTCAAAACAGTCGCAGTGATAATTGCAAAACCAACAACTATACAAGATCACTTGCCACCTGGGCTGGTTTTCAGGTACATCATCATATAGTACCAGAGCTAAACGTGCCACCTGGGCAAATATGCCCATATGCACTTTTTACTTAAAAATTTAAAAACCTAACATTGTGCAAAAGCAACAATGTAGTCACTTAAAAATTTTGACTAAAAACTCTGATAACAATGAATTACAAACAGGTCATTAGCCTGTCGCTGCAGAAAATAAATTAATATTTCCCGCAGCTTCAGTTTCTATCCCTCCCTTGTGGAGGGTGACCTCTACTTCTAATGTTTGTCTCCTTCTAAAAACCCGTTCAATGTACTCATTAAATAATTTAAAACTTTGTCTATTTTCGAATAGTACAAATAAAGCATTTTCATGCAACTCAAGAGCCCTTCAAAAATGAGTCGCAAATCAGCATAGAGAGGACATTGTAACATGACGGAGTCCAGTTTCCAAGACCCCACATGCGCATAGCCCAGAATCTACCAAGCTGAACTGATTTAGCCTGGCCCTCAACCCATGCCCTGTCAACACAAAACATGCCTTCAATTGTAACCAAGGCTTTTTCTTGTAATTTATAAGTTCAACGGATGGGAGAAAACGAAAAGTCTCTCGTCCCTTGTCAGAATTATTCCAGCGATTCTGCCAGACTTCGACAAGGGCGTTCTCAATCCTTCTCCGTTCTGCCATATACAACCTTCTATCCAGCACATCAATATATCCAGAGCACGAGCGAATGCCAAGAAGTTCTCTTTGAATGCCCCTCCTCAGGCAGTAAAGCAGTCCTGATCGAATCACTAGCAAGTCAGCTGGCATCTTACCAGATATCACCTGAACAGCGTCCGAGGACACTGTTCGACACACTCGAGTCACACCCAGAAGAGCAAATCTTTGTGCCATTATTAACTGTTTCTTCACTGCAGAATTCACAGCTCTACCGCACCAAGCTCCGGCAGCATACGTTATTATAGGGGTAAAGACACTAAGTGCTCTTCCCTTTATTCCCCATTTTACTCTTATAACTCTCCGAAGCTTTGCGTACAGGAGCTTTATCTTCTGCTTCAGAAATCTAGCATGTTCTGTGAAGAACAATCGCTCCTCCAGGCACAACCCAAGGTATCTTACTTTCTTCACATACCTGAGGGAAACATCCCCACTTCTAACCAATGGAGGCCTTGTCAAGCTCAGCTTACCTTTTAATAACATTGTTACAGTTTTTGTCCCAGAGATACTAAGCTTATGATGACTACTCCACTTTAGCAAATCATCAAGAAGAAAACTCGCTTTTTCTTCAATTTCTTTTCTTGAATCTCCTTTGACAAAAAAAACCAAATCATCCGCATAGGCTATTGCGCGGGAGTCCCCCATATCATGCTCCAAGAACTCATCCAAAACCATATTCCATACATAGGTTTGTTTGTTTGTTTTGTTTGTTGTTTGGTTTTTAGGAGCATTAGCAACTAAGGCCATATTGCTCCGGGATATGCGGTGGTCATTCCCTGACCTTTCCGTATCCTCCGTATTTGGTGGTGACGGGCTCGAACCCCGGTCTAATCAAGAAGCGTGTGCTACGCACTGCTGCTCCTTCCCACCTGGCTACGGAGGCGCCCTCCATACATAGGGTCCCAGAATAGATCCCTGAGGACATCCATGTTCAACTTTATATTCAAGTTCTTCAAAGCTCGTTCTTACAATGATACTACGATCCGAAAAATAACTCTGAATGGTCTTATAGAGGTTACCAGGACAGAGTGCTGTTCTAACCCTGCGGAGATGCTACCCCCCCACAAGGTGTCGAACGCGCCTCTAAAGTCTACAAACAATCCAAGCACATACCGAGCCCCCGCACATTCCACATATTCTAATAATGTTCTAATGGCATCCTTCGTAGAGGAGCCCTTCTTAAATCCATATTGTTTCATGGAGCTCAAACCTAGAGCCTCATACCTGGATATTAATCTATAGGTTATCAAACGTTCAAAAACCTTCCCAAGTATGGGTAGAAGTGCGATAGGCCGATAAGATGCCTTCGTCCATAGGCTTCTCCGGACTCTTCAGAATCACTCTCAGGACCGCAGTTCTCCAAGACTTTGGAAATGTTCCTTCTGCTAGACATGCATTATACATATCCGGCAGAATATCTTTGTGCTTGGAGAAGAACTGCTTTATTACGTGCGTCTCTAAGAAATCCACACCAGGCACCCTACCATCTTTCATCTGATTTATAGCCAGTATCAACTCTTCATTAGTAAAAGGACTCTCAATTTGCTCATTTTTATACAATTTATTTTCTAATAAAACTTGATTAAAACCATTTAAAACATTTCCTTCCCTCGGGTAAAGGGACTTTAAAATCTGTTCCAGAGTTTGACCCCATGTCAACGTCTCCTGCTGATCCTCACCACTGTGAGTTATATCAGCCAGATACACTTTTTCCGTTATTATTTTGTAAATCGGATTCCAAGGATCCGCATTGCCTTCTTTACATACAAAATCTCGCCATGCTAATAATTTACACTTTTTAATCTTGTTAGAATATTCACGTCTAACTCGAATATAATAATCCTTAATATCCTGATCTTGGCCACCATAATTTCTTCTCAGTCTTTGAAAAAGTTTCCTAGCATTCCTTACTGTTTTTCTTAAATTATTAAGTTCAACATTCCACCATGGCACTTTTCTTACACATTTCTTCTTTCTTTTCGTTGAAACTTTACAAGCATCTTGTAAAAGTTCAGTTATAACTTTAACTTTTTCATCTGCACATATCCATCCAATTTTCTATCCGGTTTTCAGGTACAGGGGTTATTCAGGAAAGATACTTACTCAGTTGGGAAAAAAATACAGAAATTAATTCTTTATTGTTTATTTTATTTTTGTCAAATAGCCCATAATCTGCAAATTGTAATTCTTTTAATTCTTTGAATAATTTTTCAAATTGTCATGTTTAAAAGAATGTTTTGTTTATATGACATTTAATGTCAGCCCACCTATGTGTATTCACACATGCCTGTGTATAAGTGCATGCACAGAAATAATTTGTGTTGGGACTTTGAAGTATGGGTAATTCTTAAAAATATAAACAGTATAAAATATATTTGGAAAAAATGTGAACTTTGCCTAATGTTATACTTTTGGATTTTTCGTTCAGTGTTATAAGCGATGTGGCTGGAGCGTGGTGATTTTTTTAAAATTTAACATTAATTATCTGTACAATATTTACTTTTAAGTAGAGTAAGAAAATGCAGGAGCTGGATCAATAATGTCATTAATTCTTGTATAATATAGTACTGTATGATGTAATGCTGTGGCTATACTGCATCAGAGGATGCTACATTTTGGTGGGATAATTTTAAACAGCTAGCTGTGTTGTGGTTTGCCTCTAAGCCAGCTGCCTCAGACATATAGGCAGCCGGCTTAGAGGCAAAGAATTTTCCTGTCACTTTTGCAGTCATTGGATTTGATTTGGGTGGAGGCTTTGAGAGGTGGATAGGGGAGATGATTATTAATGAAGAACAAATCCAGACATCATTGCTTAGCAAGCTGATCTTTGAATGGTAGATCTCTTGACTAGATATAGAATATTCTGCTCTGGTCACCTAGCTGTGCATTTCTGGACAGGATGATTTTCACTGAAAACCTCAGACATATTTTTGCAGGAATGAAACACTTAACATAAATTAGCAAGTGAAAGCATTCTTGCTTCTACTATCTCAGGATCCTCTTATTTTGATCTCGTTATTCCATCAACTGGACTTATACCTTCTGTTGTCAGATTTTTTTTATATTATTGCAATTCTATCCCAAAATATAGAATATTATGAAAATGTTTGAAGTTCATGTTCTAATAGAGCATTTTTTCACATTATGATGGAAAGATTTAAAAATTAAATTTATTTAAGAAATACTTAAACCAATAAATACAGAAAATTAATTAATGCTGTTAAATATGGTTATAGTTAAGGCAAGGGCCTATTCTGCTCCTATGAACCTAACCACTCCTATATTAAACAGAAATAAATAAATAAATAAAATAAAATAGACATAAGATTGAAAAAAGAGAAAAACCAAAGCAGCACTCAGCCTCGTGGAGAGGATACATGGCTTTTTTGCCCAGCTTTGGTCTTTTTCTTTTTTTTCATCTTATTTTTATGTTTATTTTATTTATTTTTGTTTGATATAGGGGTGAATAGGTTCATTGGAGCAGAATAGCACCTTACCTGTAACACTTAATTAACAGCATTAATTTGTTTTATTAATTTTTCAGTTTAATAGCTTTTGCGATATAACCATGTTTTCATTCTTCATAATAAATGTTAGATTTACAAGTAAATATTATTATGCAGATTATTGTGTATATTGTGGAACTTTTTGTAATAAAAAAAAATTGTCAAATTGGAAACAGCTTGCTCTCAGTGCCAGCTGAGAGCAATGTTGTGCCCTGTAGAGTCACCACACACTGGATGGTGACTCTACAGGGGACAACATTGGATATCTTCTGAACAACTTGAAAGCAAATGGGATTCCTTCAAAAAACCATCTGGCACTTTGTGTTGATAATGCAGTGTTGTGGTATGCCTAAATATTGAGTAGCAAGGGAATTAAAAGTGGAGACTGGGCATGTTAGTGGTAATAGGCTGTCCTTGTCATTTTATTAATCCATGTAGTGAAAAGGGATTCTTGGTAGAAGGAGTTTACTTATGCATGGGTCACACATCATTTATACTACCAAGGTAGTTTTAATGCATCGTTTAAATTATATCTCATATTGTGAATATATTCAGAATGAGTTTCCACAGTATTGCACTACCTTGAATAAGTAATGCTTCACCTATGGAGAAGACTATTGTTACTTATTCTCGGCAGATACTACCACCTAGACATCTTATTGTGAAGTATAACTTCACAATAAGATGGTGTGTAATGGTTTAGTCTAAAAGACATTTCTTGGCTAAAGCCTCAGAGTACGAAGGAGTTTGGACTAAAGATGAATATGGCTAAAACAAAAATAATGATGAACAAATATGCCACAGAAAGGGATATAATGATTGAAGGAGCAGTAATTGAAAAGGTGGAGTCATATACTTATATGGGACAAGTTATTAGCTGTAATAATGACAAATGGCACCTCCGTAGCCAGGTGGGCAGGAGCAGCAGTGCGTAGCGCACACTTCTTGATTAGACCGGGGTTCGAGCCCGTGACCACCAAATACGGAGGATGCAGAAAGATCGGGGAATGACCACCACATATCCCTGGAGCAATATGGCCTTAGTTGCTAATGCTCCTAAAAACCAAATAACAAACACCAACAAACAAACTTGCATGGCATCTCTGTGTGATATCCCTTTTTTGTTTTAACTTGGCAGTAGTACCTCCCCTTTTTATAACACAAGCGGTATCCCATCCTCTGACAGGTCAGATTTTAACTTTATTTGAAGAAGTATTTGAAGAAAGTATTTGGTTTTTGATTTCATTTACAAAAAAATGAAATAAAATAAATTGTGGCATCTGTCAAATGCCATACTGGTAGAACAATAGCAACCTTTGACAAGTTTCTTTAAAGAAGAGGTTAGAAGCAGTGCGAAAAGAAATATGACCACTTTTCAGAGTTATAAATTGAAAAGTACAAGTGAGTGTTACTGGTTTAAATTCACTTCATGATCCAAAAGTTTTAAAAGGCAAATTGATGATCTCATGAAAAAGAACTACTGAATTGCCAACTTCTTCTGAAAGCAATCCTAAATAGGCCAACCAAGCTGATAATTCTAGGCATGTTATCATCACTTGTATAGAAAGTCTGTTCAAGCAAACTGCTTGAATAAAGCAATCTGCTTGTTTCTTTTAAATGCTATATTAATGTTTGAAAATCATTAGTAGCTCAATCCAGTGTACCTCTCAGCCATGTACTGAGGTCATTACTCCTAATTATGTTAGAGAATGCTACATGCAAATTTATTTTACCTGCAGTTTTCAAATCTATTTTGGAAATTGATTACCATACCAGACTAAACCAGATGGATGATACTAATGTAGTCATTGGCATTTCTACTGAAAAGGTCGTGGAGGGTCTAAAACAGGAGAAGATTCTGTTCTTTTTGTTCTTTTATCAGCAAGGAAATACTTTATGGCTGCATGTGACTACATGGTGCACAAATTCCCATGGAAGAATTATTTTTTATAAATGTTGAGTTGGCACAAGTTTCATCAATTTGCAGTGCATCATTTTCAAATTTGAAATTTTTTGGGAAGTTTCCAATATTTCTTGCTGTCATTAAAGATAAAGAAATAGATGAAGCAACAGTCATTTTTGCAGTGTCAGTTTCAATGTGAGAACCTATCTGATGCTAATGACAAAAAAAAAAACAAAAAAAAACTGGTGTACAGGAACTGATAAGTGCCTTGGTAGAGGAACCAACAAGTGCCAAAGGGAGCTTGAAATATTACAAATTATCCCAAGTCATCTTTGGCATTTTACTGATTCAACATAGCAGTGCCAAGTGCGAGAGAATATTGAGAAAGGTTAGAAAAAAAAAAGGAAAAAAAAAACAGTTCCGATCTTCTCTTTCTGGTGAAACTTTGAAAATGCTCCTGACAGCCAATTCCAGATAACAGGCCATTGTTACAAATAAAACTTTAGCATGAGCATTAGTAGAGGCATATGATGCAAGAAAGCAAGCTTATGCAGCATCAGCCAAAAAAAAAAAAAAAAAAAAACCACTCCCATTTCACCCCTCCATTCGTTCGAAATACCTGTCCAACTGAGACTTAAATTTATTTAGACTATCAACCCCCACAACAAGGTATGGAAGTCTGTTCCACCAACCGCTGGCTAAAGACAAATTTCCGCACATCTGTCCTACATTTGTCTTTCCTCAATTTGAATTTATGCCCCTCTCAGGTGATTATTCTGAGCAAGAGGAAGAATCCCATCGGCATTCAGCATGCTCAAACCATTCAAGGCTTTATACACCTCTATCAGATCACCTCGCCAGTGCCTAGTCTCCAGACACTGTAATTTGAAAAACTTAAGCCTTTCTTCGTAAGAGCAACCCTTTATTCCATTCAATAATCTTGTTGCCCCTCTCTGTGCTCGTTCCAGCAGCTCTACATCTTTCTTGAAATGAGGCCTCCAGCCCTGTATACAGTACTCAAGGTGTGGCATGACCATTGCCTTATACAAGGGAATAATCACCTCCTTATCCCTGCTAGAAAAATTCCTGTATATCATTGACAAGACACCATGAGCTACTCTTGCAGCCAATCTGCACTGCTCAGATAACTTCATATCTGTCTGCACAATTACCCCCAGGTCCTTTTCATTCTCTACCGCTATCACTGTAGTACCACTGAGTTGATACATTGCTCTGGGGTTACTGTTTCCCATATGTAGTACTTTACATTTGTCAATGTTAAATTTCATTTGCCATCTCTCAGCCCATCTGCTCAATCTTTCCAGATCCTGTTGCAGCAGCATAGCATCAGTAGTGTCCTTAACAACCCGCCAACCTTTGTATCATCTGCAAACTTGGACATTAAGCTTGATATACCATCATCAATATCACTTATAAATACAGAAAACAATAATGGACCCAACACTGAACCCTGAGGGACTCCACTAATAACATTAGTTCACGATGAGCAGTGTCTATTGATTACCACTCTCTGCCTTCTCCCACTCAACCATCCCTTTATCCATAGCAGCAATTTGCCTCCAATGCCACACTGCTCCAATTTGTGCAACAGTATCAAAAGCCTTTCTAAGATCCAAATATATAATATCAAAGTTATTCCCTGCATCCAGTTCTTTTGTGACTGCATCATAGTATCCAATCAAGTTGGTCAGGCAAGACTTTCCCTTAACAAAACCATGCTGTGTCCGAGCTATAACTGAAGTCTTGTCTAGATGATCCTGCAGTGCTTCTTTAACCAGTGCCTCCATTAATTTTCCTGGAACAAAAGTTATACTCACAGGTCTATAATTACTTGTGTCAGCCTTTGATCCTCCTTTGTGAATTGGGGTCACATTTGCACATCTCCAGTCTATGGGTACCTCCCCTGAGTCCAAATAAGTTCTCATAATTATGGCTAAGGGTTTGCTTACTTCCTTTGCTGCCTCCTTTAATATAACTGGATAGATACCATTCACCCCGGGTGCCTTTTTTATGTTTATCCTCAACAATTTCTCCTCCAGTTTCCTCTCAGTTATTACAAAATCATCTAGCTCACTGCCAGAGTTTACTTCACCTCTGGCATTCCCCTTCCTGAATAACTCCTCATGTGTGAATGTAAATGCAAAATACTCATTTGGTTTGTTAGCCACCTGAGCAGGATCCTCAACTGTTGAACCATCAATATCCAGCGGACCAATCTGATTCATCCCTTTCCTTCTAGAGTTTACATAGGTAAAGAACTCTTTTCTGTTTTTATTTGCATCCTTTGCCAAGGATTTCTCATAATCTGTCTTTGCTTGCCTAATCTACTTTGTGACTTGGTTACAGATCAGCTTATATCTACCATAGGCTTCCATGTCACCCATTAATTTATATGTATCCCATGCATTTTTCTTCTCTGCCATATGTCTCATTAGTTCATTTGACATCCATTTAGGCCTAAACCTTGAACAATATTTCTTAGTTGGTATGTAAAGCCTAGTAGCTTCCAAGATAAGTTCTTTGAATGCTTCCCATTTTGAATTTGCTGTTGGTAACATCATCAGTTAGTCTCACTGTATAGAATTTAAATACTGTCTCAGACCATCGTAGTCACCTTTATGAAAGCAAAAACCCTTCCCTTTACCCCTGATGGTAGTTACCTCTTTGAGTAAATCCATCCCACTTCAGCACACTGTGATCACTGCCACCTAGTGGTTTCCACCTTACTTTGACTCATTTCTAAACAGAGCAAACTCTTAACGATATCTTTTCTTGAAGAAAACAAAATCAGTCAATGTCTAATAGAATATCTGAACAGAAATCCACAGAATAGAAAAATATTAGGTATGCTAATGTTTAAAAGCATGCTGTACTAGTAAACAATCCTATTAATATAATATAAAGTATTTTGCCAGTGTCATTTAATTCTGGTGAATTGTGATCTTTAAAAGAACTCTTGCTTTTTTTTCAAAAATTTTCCTGTTTTCCTCCTGTTTATTTGAGAAGCACACTCTCCTACTAATTACAAACAAACAAAATAAACTATTTTTTGCTCAAAAAAATTGTTTTCCTCCTATTTACAAATGTCTAATCTCCATCTTTTTGAAAGTCAAAATTTGGCAGCTATGTTAAAGGCTTCTAAAATATTTGGTGTGAAAATAAGTCAGTGCAACCACTTAAGTCTAAATTTTTTTAAATAAGTATTACCGTTAATTTAATTAATATTAGCGCGCAAGTGTAGAATCATTTTCCAAGAAAAAAAAGTTAATGGGCAATATTAAGTGACAGCATGGTGCTCCATGGTGGCCCCCATAAACCTACTTTCATTACGAAAATTAATTCTTGATGCAAGGTTTTCAGGTGTCTACAGAAATTATGACAAATATATAAGTAAATATTGACAAAGCACTAACCTTTTGAGACTGCTGTTTTAATTATATTACTAAAAAAATTTCTTCCCTTGTGCATATTTTTAATACAGTCTTTGTTTTTTCTTTGAGACAGTTCCACAGATTCCATTCCTTTTTTGTTTGAGGTAGATAAAATAAGTGATGTACAGGAATCTTTCTCAGCTGCAGTGGCAATCGTTTCTTTAGAGTGGGAGGTGCTAATTCTGGAGCAGATATTTTCCATTTCAAGCTCTTCTCTGTACTTCTGGTCTGAAAATTTATTCCAACTTATACATTGATTTGTTTCCTGTTCCACAGAATTTTTTCCACTAGGTCTATATGTATCATCTATAGATTCTTTTGCATATTCACTCTCAGTATCTCCTGATGTTAACGAACGGTTCATATTATCTTTAGCTGTAAAATTTTTGAACTGTCTCATATCATAATCATTATCTAAAATAGGTGAATTTCTGTGTATACAGTCATTGTAAGATACTGTTTTCCTCAAGTGTGGCCATTCCCATGTGCTTTTCCCATTTAACCATGCTACAACTTTTTGTTTACCTGTTGCTGGTGCCAAAGGAAGAGTTAAGTTGCTCCATTTTTGTTCAGAGAGCTTGGTTAAAGTTTCATTCACTGAATTAGAACATTGGACTGCATCCAAAGGATCAGAGGTAGAGTAACTAAGAATATCTGTCACTTTACACATATTCTTCATACATGTCATTGTATTTTTTTCAGGAGAAAAGTTCAGTGAATTTAATTCTTTTTTGTTTGAGGATGATAAAATCAAAGATGTAGAAGAATCTTTCTCTACTGTAGTGTATAATGAGTGACCAGTCATTGATTCTTTAGAATGGGATTTGATGATTTTGGAACATAGATTTTTCATTTCAAGTTTTCTATTGCATTTCTGGTTTAAAAATGTACTCCAGCTTTTGCATTTATTTTTTTCTTGTTCTGTGAAATGCTTTTCTCTAATTCTATATATGCCTTCTACATATTCTTTTCCAAATTTAATCTTAGCATTTTCTGACATGAAAGAAAATTTGTTTTTAGTTGTAAAATTATTGCATTCTGTCACATTATAATCATTATCTGAAAAGGGTGAACCTCTGTCTACAGATATATAATCACTATAAGAGGTTGTTTTCCTCAATTTCTGCCATTCCCATCTGCTTTTCCTATTTAACCATGCTGCAACTTTTTGTTTTCCCATTGTTGGAGCCAAGGGAAGAATTAACTTGCTGTTTTTTTGTTTAGAGGTCCCACTTAAAGTCCCATTTAATACATCGAAATCTGTTAAATCAGAACAGGAGACAGACCCTGAAGAGTAAGAAGTGGTGGACATTTCCATTGTTGCTGCAGCCTCGTATGAATATTCGGTGTCCTTCCTACACTGTATTTCTTCATTTGCTTTCTCAGTATGATTTGAGCAGTGGAACAGCTGAAATGAGTTACTGTTGCTGCCAAAAATTTCTAAAGAATGTGAATGCCTAATATTCACATTTTTTCTTGTTTCTGTTCTGAGAAGAGTTGGTAGATAATTACAACTTAACGAATGTTTAGACTTGGGAAAGAATGAAATTTTATTATTTCCACTACTGTTTATTTTAGTAAAGTTAATGAAAGCATTGTATCTCTTTTTACAATGAATATTTTTTCTTGCATTTAGACAACTTAACTTGCATGCTTTCTGATAAAAAAACCTGCTCTTATTCCATCCTCTGCTTGCACCAGTATTTCTTGTAATGCACCTCAGCATTTTAGGTCTCTTAATAAACATGCTACCATAGTATACCTTTGATGATATGTTACTGCATATACAATTTTCAAATTTAATTTTTTTTCTGTTTTTCATGATGAACTGTTTTCTTACTTGCTGGATATTTCCAAGTCTCTCCCCACCTTCCTGTATTGGTCTACTACAGAATGTTATATTTGGACACATACTTTCATGAACAAATATTCTCGATCTGTGTTCAGATTTAGATGGCCTGATTTCTTGGTTCATTTTCTTTTCTGACCAATTTGTTCCATTTTGTGCAAAAAAACCATGTTCTTTTTTTAAAACTGAGGGAAATTTCATATTGTTATGCTGTTCGGGAAAGCCTTTTTTATCTAAATCATGATTATAGAAATAGTAATTATCTAAACAACAACCTTTCCCTTCACCTTCAACTATAATTTCTTCTGTTAAGTCTGCTTCCATTTTGGAGAAAGAAAATTTTTGATCCAGATGGGAACATATATTTGAAAGATACGTAGATACCTCTCTGGAGTTATCCTCAGATATGGAACTTTTCATTTCTTTATAGCCATTTTCTAGGAAATTTGCATTACTAGTTTTATTACTTAGTGATAACTGATGTTCATCTCTACTTTTATTAGTCAGTTCAAGTTGTGAACTAACTTCATTGCGTGATATCTGAGGGTATGTTCCCCTAACATATTTTGAACTCATATCTGTACCATAAATTCCTTCAACCATACTCTTTCTATCATTATAATTTTGTTCATTGTTATTGCCCTTGTTAAGTAAAATTGTGGTCAGTTCTTTTTTGCAGAATGAATTTATTTTGGCTTGTGGAACAGTGTGCAGTTTTTGAGATCCTTCATTATAATTTTGAAAGTCACTGTCACACAGATAATCTGAGACATTGTTTATTTCATAAGCATGTTCTTGTTTTGGGGAATTCAGATACTCGCCATTTGAATTTTTCCTTATTTTCCATATTAATGCTTCCTTCTGAGTGAAACCATAGGGCAAATGGTGCTCGTAATCTGACTGTTTATGGAATTTCAGCTTCTGATAAGGAACTTCTTCAGAGAACTCATATTCTTGTGGAATTATAGTATTCATTTTAATTGACAGTGATTGCTGGACCACACTGCATGGAACATCAAGCATCTCAGGATTAATTTGATCGTCATTGATATTTCTTGCTTGAATCTTCTTATCCAATCTTCCTCTTTCAATCAGTGCTTCACGATCATTATTACCATTGTCCAGGTTCTTAATAAAGTATTTTTCTTCCTTGGCTTTAACAGCGTCTTCTTCATCAGGATCACTCTGTATATAAACTATTATGGGCTCACTGTTTGTTTCAATACGTGAAATTAAGTGATTCTCAAAATCAGTTCTATTGATTATTTTCTTCTGGACTTCAACAGAGTTATCTTTTTCATTTATAGTGCCGAATATTTTTCTGCTGATATTCATGTCAATATTCTGTTGTTGCCAGAATTCACTGTTATATACAGTTGTGGTGTTTTTATTTTCATTACTTGTTAATGTTAAATGGCTGTAGGTTCCTTCAGCACATTGATGTATTAGATTTAAACATGTATTCTTTTTATATTTCAAGATATCATTGCATTCTTTATGACATTTTTCATGTTCATGGTAAGGTTTGGCTGAAGAGCTGACTGCTGTCCATTTACTTGTATTATCAGAAGGTGTTGGCTGACATTCATTTTGAATTTCATCATCACTTGTGTCTTGAAGTATTTCTTCTACTGTTAGGCTAATGGGCAATGTCCCATCCTCTTTTATTTCCACTACATTGCTCAGATTTATAGCTTGTTCTTCATCTTCCCAATGTAGCATTTTGTGGAAAGGGATAACATGTGCATGCAAGAATTTTGATTGATCACAATTCATGTAGTTGGTCTTAGGAATAATTTCTGAGAGTATTGCTAAAATGGCACACGGGAATCATATTTTGATTTCACTTTACATCATGAAGCATTTGGCATTTTATAGTTTATTAGGATAATATTTTCTTCTCCTCTTCTTTTTTAAATTTGTTCTGCCTTCTTCATCTTCTGCGTGTGAAGCTCACGTCTGCAATAATAAAAGTTCTTCATTATTTATCTTTTACTCAAATATAAATGGAATAGTAGTAGTAGTAGTAGTAATGGAAAATGATGCAAGAAAGCAAGCTTATATAGCATCAGCAAAAAAAAAAACAGTTCACCCATCTGTACCCTCCAAGAATTTGTCTAGTTTCCCCTTGAATTTATTCAACCCATCCACTTCCACAACAACAGATTGAAGCCTGTTCCAACAATCAACCACCCGCTGGCTGTAGGTAAACTTCTGCACATCTATCTTGCAACCATTCTTCTTCAACTTGAATTTGTCCCCTTGAGTGTAGTTTTTTAGCAAGTGGAAGAATACCATTAACATTCAGCTTACTCAATCCAGTCAAGGCTGTAAACAAATCATTCAGAGCTCCCTGCAGGGTGCCTTGTCTCAAGATGCTGCAATTTGCAGAACTCAAGCCTTTCTAGGTAGGAGCACTTTTTTGTTCCCTTCACCAATTTAGTTGTCCTCTTCTGCACCCATTCCAGCAGATCTAAATGCTTCCTAAAATGAAGCCTCCAGACCTGTAGTACTCAATAATCATCTCCTTATCCCTGCTAGCAAAGTTTCTGTATATCATTGACAAAACCCCGTGAGCTGTCTTAGCAGCATGTCTGACTGCACAAATATCCTCAGGTATTTTTCATTCTTTATACCCTGATTGTAGTATCACATAGTTGATAAGTTACTCTGGGGTTACTGCTACCCATGTGCAGTACCTTGCATTTGTCAATGTTACACTTCAACTGCCATTTCTCATTACACTTCAACTGCCATTGCCCATTGACCCAATTTTCCTAGATCCTGTTGATGTAGCTCATCCTGCCAACCTTTGTATCATCCTGCAAACTCACACATTAAGCCTGATATGCCTTCATCAATTTTATTGATAAATATTGAAAACGAATGACAGTCAACTCAGCACTGAACCCTGGGGAACTCCACTAATAACATTAGCCCATGAAGGGCAGTGACCATTGATAACCACTTTCTCTCTCTCTCTTCTTCCACTTAACCATCCCTTTATCCATAGAGGTAACCAACCCTTCATGCCACATTGCTACAGTTTGTACAGCAGTGTTTTATGTGCAACAGTATCAAAAGCATTCCTGAAATCTGTCAAAAATTTTTTTTTTGCATCCAGTTTTTGGTCACTGCATCATAGTAACCTATCAAATAGGTTAGACATGACCACCCCTTGACAAATCCATGCTGTGATTGCCATATAATTGCATGCCTGTCCAAATGGTCCTGCACAAATGGTTCTTTACCAAGTGATTTCATTATTCCGTGAAACAAATGTTAAGCTAACTGGTCTGTAATTACTGATGTCCCCTTTTGATCTCCCTTTATGAATTGGGGATATATTTGCACTTCTCCAGTCCATAGGGACTTCCACTGAATCCAAGGGTGCTCTCATAATTATGGCTAAGGGTTTCCTTACCTCCTTTGCTGCTCTCCGAACTGCTCCTTGCATCCTTTGCTCCTCCGCTTGCATCCTTTCTGCTGTTCGTCCATTATGTTCTGACTCTCTAAGTGGTCTGATATCTTCTTAGTTATGCAGCTGGTCAGGATCTTGCACATTGTTGGGAGGCATGTGATTGGCCTGTATTTCGCCAGGTTTCTTGTATCTTCATCTTTAGGCTTCAGATATGTAACTCCTTTAGTGAGAAACTTCGGGATTGTCTCTGGGTGCCTTATCATTCGAGTGAACTGCTCTGCTAAGTGCTTGTGTGTGCAGGTGAGCTTCTTATACCAGTAGTTGTGGATGTTATCAATTCCTGGGGTTCACCAGTTGTGGGTGTTCCTGATCTTCTCGGGTGGTCCGTTTCCTGCTTTCTCATTTCACCCAGTTTCCTGTAGAAGGTCCTTAGATCCTCATCGAAGATCCGGTTGTTTATTTTCCTCTGGGAGCTCTCTTTGTATCTGTGTAGTCTCTTGCTGAATGCGAGGAGGTTCTGCTTCAGTGTGTGTGTCTAAGTATTCTCCTATTCTCTGATTTCTGGTCTCGTGTTTGCTGTGGGCGCTGTCTCTCTTGAGGATGCTCTTCACCTTTCCAATCAATTTCTTACTTCTATTACCCTGTTGGTACTGGGTCAACTGACCTATCTTGACTCTTAATTCTTCTGCTGAAATCTTTCCCAAGCTGGCGGTTCCTTCTGTTTTTGGTTCTTCTGCTGCTGGTCTCTTGTTTCTTTTCCATTAATCCTAGTGGCTGCTATGGCAGCACAGTATATGGCTATGTGGATAGCCTCCAGCGTTGTCAAGTAATGTGGCATTATTTGCCGATTGAGGTGGTCTGTTACTCTCCACAGGATTTTATTTGGCCTCTGCTTACGTAGCCGAGTGGTCAAGAGCGGGAGTGCAGTAGCACACGCTCTTCGAGTAGACCGGGGTTCAAGCCCCTGAATGCTGAATACGGTCGATCTGCCAACTCGCACTGGACCAGCGTGGTAGATTATGGTCCATTTCCCTCAGCATGAATTGTTGAGGAGGCTTCCATCCTGCAGTGGGTTGATAATGGCTGCACTTTACTTTTTTTACTTTAGGTATCACATGGGCTCTTGCAGGGTCCATTCCTTCGAGTTCTGTTAGGGCCTTCCACTCGACTTCTATTCTGGATAGCATCACTTCATCTCTTTCGACTTCAGCTACTCTGGGTTGTATTTCTTCTTGCTGTTCCTCCTCTGGTTCCATATTATCATATTCTTTGTGCTTTGTAGCAGATCGCTGACATCCTGCTTGATTTTTTTCAAGATGGCAGGAGCTATTAGGGTCACTGTTCGGTGACCTGAATATCTGGGTATTGTTCTAACCACTTGGTATGTAGTCACTATCTGTACATTGTCATATCGGTCTCTAGCCTGGTTGTTTCATAGTATGCTCACGTGATGTATGTATTCATTTCAATGCTCGACTTCACGCAATGGCGTTTACTTCCTTCCTGTGTGGTCAGTTGTGCAGGAAACACTTCCAGTTGGTGGGGCTGGATGGTCTTGCCCTTCTCTTGTGGTAGCCTTATGAGGGACAGCGCCACTTGCTCCACTGTTTTGCTCAGGAAACTGCCTCCAACTTTTCGAGCCGAGCCCTCTGCCTAAGGTCTGAACACGAGTGAATTTATCCTGCGCCACACTCGATGCAGTATGAATAATATTTATCTTCGACATCATCCATCTATGGAGATGGACTTGTTTACTTTCGGCCTATTTCCAGTGGTTTATTTATTTAGTTCTCGCGAGTGACACTAGACGGCGCCACAACCTGCCTCGGCCATCACTTCGACCTTGGGGAAGGTAAGTCCAATTGAGTAGCTTTCGTGATTTTTTTTTTATCATTTAATATATCGGTCTCCCAGTGTAATAGAGCCGCATTCGCTTCCACTAATGTGGGATTCGAACCCAAGTTCATCAGGCTGGTAGTCCAGTGTCTTAACCACTGGGCCATCGCGCCCCATTAATAATAATATTATTATTTCTCTTATATTTTTTTCCCTGATTGGGGGTTCCAGTTCGTGACGGGTATTAATACCAACTAAACAGGGTGGCTGTAATGTCTGGTGTTACTGTCGGTCGAGGAAATCTATGACTATCTTACTGGTGTTCAGGATTGCAACTTTCTGGAGTTCCTTGTAGGTGTTCTCTGGGAGACCTATTGCTGCTAGGCTGCTATGTAGTCTTTGGTACGGTACCGGTGGTTGACACGATGATTGGAATGGTTGATACTTGGAATGGTTGGTTGATAATTGTTGATGCTATTAGCTCTCCTGTCTTAGGTTCGTGTACTTCCTGATTTTTCCCCATGGGTGGTCTGCAGGTTGCTTGTGTTGGGTACCACTATGTCAATCAGATAGGTAGTCTTTTCCTTTTTGTTCACAAGCATTATGTTCAGTCTGTTGTGTGGCATTGTCCTATCCATTATTATGGTGCGGTCCCAGTTTATCTTGTGGGTTAGGGTCTCTAGTACTGCCTGTGGTTCGTAGTTGTATGGTACACTTTCCTTGGTCACCTGGCATTTGCTCGCTAGCTTCTGATGTATTATCCTTGCTACCTGGTCATATCTATGATTGTACTTAATCTGGGTGATCACCTTGCAGCCCGCAGGTGATGTGTTGGATCGTTTCTGAGGCCAGGTGGCATTGTTGACATGTTTCATCAGACACTCCGGGCTCCTTGAAGATGTATTCTATAATTTCTGGTGTTGATTACCTGGTTTTGGATGGCGAGCATGAATCCTTCAGTCTCAGGGAAGAGCACCCCGCTCGTGAGCCATGGAAGGAATTTTATCTATGTAATCTTGATGGAGATCATTGTATTGTCTGCTATGGAGTGTCTTCTCTGCCCATCTTTCTAGCTTCGTTTGTACCTCCTCGTAGGGGGTGCTCCTCACTTAGGTTTAGTGGGGTATACCGCTTGTGTATCTTCCTTATGGCCTGGTGGAGTGCTGTGTGTTTATGGAAGTAAGCCTTCAGGTTAACTATCGCTGTCTTCTGTTGATCAATGAAGTCTATCAGGCATCCTTTCTCCTTCCTGGGCAATTGTCAGTCTCTCCATGGCAGATTTCGGATGATGTTGGCGGCTCTTTGTCGTCATTGTCCTTGTCTTTCTCATGATATCCTCCCTCAGTTTTAGTCCAATCTATGACCCCAAAGAAGTATGTTAGCACTGGAACTGCATAGGTGTTTATGGCTTTAGCTGTGTTCCCTCTGTTCAGCTTTTCTTTCAGCAGGTTTCTGAGTCTCTGATGGTATTTTTCTGTTAGGTAGGCCTTAATTTCCTTGTACTGTAACTGCTGAGCCTTCATCATCCCCGAATATTTCTAGGCCTCTCCCTCTGCCATGGCTTCAATCTCTTTAGCACTCTGCAGCTAGTAGTTTGAGTTGACTAATTTTCCAAGACGTAATCCGTGGGTCTTGCATTTGTCCACACCAAATTCCATCCTAATATCATTGTTGAATTCTTCGGTGATCTGGAGTAGTTGCTGACGGTGCTTCTAGGTTCCCGCGTAGAGCTTGATGTCATCCATATACATCAGGTGGGTGAGGGTGTACAGGTTCTTCCTTTCTTCTTTGAGGTTATATCCGTACTTGCTACTGTTCAGCCTGGTAGATAGTGTATATAGCCTGGTAGATAATGTATGCTATTAGCCAATGGGCTGATAAAAAATAACTGAAGTAAATTCTGACAAATATTATGACATTTGCATATACCAAGGAAATATTGTGTTCAAGTATGGAGACCTCATCTGAAAAAAGATATGGAGCTTCTTGAAAGGGCCCAAAAGTGGACAACTGGAATGGAGAGATAGGTAGAAGGACGACCGTATGAATGAAGGTTGAATTTTAACTGTTATAAAGAATTCCGGAACTAAGGACCATAAATTCAAATTACAGGGGTTAAAGGTTTAGATTAGACTGTAGGAAGTTTTCTTTAAGCCAGCAAGTTGCTGATTGCTGGAACAAGTTGCCCTCGCAGCTGGTTGAGGCAGAGAGTTTGAATAAATTAAAAGGGCAACGGGACAGTTACCTGTGAGAGGGGAAGAATATAATTTGTGTTTTGTAATATACTTGTTTTTTTTTTTTGCCAGTGCAGCAAAAGCCCTGTGGCTTCCTTGCACTATATGAAGAATACTATTCCTATTATTATAACAGCATTATATACTGTACTGCCACTTTATTAGGTACACCTACCTAAAAGCGTGTAGAGCCTCCTTTAGCCTTCAAAACAGCCTGAATTCGTCTAGGCATGAATTGAACAAGATGCTGAAAACGTTGTGCAGGAATGGAGTACCATGCAGAAATGAGTGCATCACGCAGTTCCTTGAGATTCGACGGAGGTGTAGGCCTGAAGCGAACAGCTCTTTAAAGCTCATCCAAAGATGTTCAATAGGATTGAGATCCAGGGACTGAGCGGGCCACTGCAGCAAAGAAAAGTCATTGTCATGTTCCTGGAACCATTCCATAGTCCTAGGTGGTAGATGACTTTCATCAACCGGTGAAATACCACCACTTTGCTTATTGGAGGCTTGAAGTGGTGAAACCCATGTTTAATCTCTAGAGCAAAGTTTCCGGCATCCCCCTTCCCCCAAACTTCTCCTTCAACCCGTGCACGGTACTAAGTACTAAAAAAAAAAAAAAATTTTCTGTTTATACTCTGTCACGACAACCAAGTCAGTAGAGTTTACAATAAATCGTCAATACAAATATTTATCGTATTTAGAAGTCACGGGCTTGAAACCCGGCCCACTCAAGGAACGCGTGCTATGCACTCTCGCTCCTGACCACTGGGCTACGTCAGGCCTATAAGTTTTGATACCTTTCGTGTTTGGGGTGTTCATAAAAAAAAAAAAAAAATTCGGGCTATGCACACCAGCGCATTATCCTGTTGGAAGTAACCATCTGACTGAGGATAAACTGTCAACATGAACGGATGCACTTGGTCAGCAACGATGTTTAGGTACGATGTGGCATTCAGATGTAAATCTATGGATATCAATGGACCAAACGTGTGCCAAGAAAACATTCCCCACACCGTAACACTGCCCCCAGCACCTTGCAAAGTAGTCGTCAGACATGGATCAACATGATGCACCAGAAGGTACACCCAGGAACTTCGCCTCGTCAGACCAAGCAACTGTTTTCTAATCCTCGATAGTCCAGTGCTGGTGTTGCTGTGCCCACAGGAGGCGTGCTCTCTTGTCCTTCATTGATAACAAAAGTACGCGATGTGGCCATCGGGTGTTGTAACCCATTCGCGACAAAGTACAACTTGTGGTCCGTTGCGATATTTTATCGTGCGCACCAAGGTTGTATTCTGACATGATGTGCGACATCGTGGCCCGCCTGTTTGCTTGCACAATTCTAGCCATCCCCCTCTGACCTCTCTCATCAACAAGCGATTTTCTTCAACAGGAGTGCCGTTGAGAGGTTGTTTTCTGTTCGGTGCACTATTCTCGATACACCCTTGAAACTGTGGGCGTGAAAAGTTCAGGAGAACTGCCGTTTCAGAGATGCTTTGTCCAGCACGTCTTGCACCTACTACCATGCCACGTTCGAAGTCCATTAGATCACTCCTCTTCCCCATTCCTGCTACGGTTTGTACACTTAACTGATGTTAGAAAGGTTGTTCTGCTGCATTTATATCCACAACTGTGGTCATGTGACGAAACGTGGGACAAACCATTTGTGTGCACAGCAGGAGTGTGCTTAATAAAAAAATGTCAGCACAGTGTATAACTATTGCTATGTATAACTACAGCATTATATAACTATTGTTAATTTTTTGCGCACAAATCAATCAAATTAGAGTGCAAATCAGGTGGTAGATGGCTTTCATCAACCGGTGAAATACCACCACTTTGCTTATTGGAGGCTTGAAGTGGTGAAACCCATGTTTAGTCTCTAGAGCAAAGTTTCCAGCATCCCCCTCCCCCCATATTTCTCCTTCAACCCATGCACGATACTAAGTACTATAGGTTTTGATACCTTTCGTGTTTGGGGTTTCCATAAAAAAAAAAAAAAAAAAAAAATAGTGTTTTAACTTCCACCGTATTATGGGTCAGTATAATTTCTTTCACTGGACACACGTTCGTCATCAAACTAAAATTTTGTTCAGTCATGGCGCGCCCTCGTGATAACACAGTTGGTAGGAACGCTGTCCTTCCCACAGCGTGGAAAAGACTGAGTTCGAATCGTCGATGACGAGAGGAATTTTTACGGGGTTTTTTTTTTTGTCGCAACGTGCCTGAGTTTGTCAGTCTCAGAACAGAGTAGCATGTTTTTTCTCCTGGAAATTTGGGGTTTTCCGTCCAGCAAACAGAAAATCGATCTCAGAACACGCAATTTACAGACAATATACACGAAGCAACATGGCCTTAGTTGCCGATGCTCCTAATACCTAACAACAGTCATGGCGTTAGAATGTCAATTTGACAGAATGAATTCTGTTAATTTAACCCCAGAGGCTCACATCCGGTGAGTATGGGCTTGGCACACCCAGGGTCCTGAGCTGGATATCATTATTCCTATCTCTTTTGGTGATTCCTTCTTACTTCTCTCTCTCTCTCCCTCCCAGGGTACTCAAATTTTTTTCTTGGTTGGTGCAGCATAAACCTCAGGCTTCCGTGCACCATATGGCTAATTTTTTTTTTTTTTTTTTTGTGCTCGCCTTTTCGCATTATTATATGGGGTTAGCGTTTTTATTATTTTGGCATACAATTTTTACGGCCGGATGCCCTTCCTGACGCCAACTCTCACCCTTTATCCAGGCTGGGAATATGCGATGGTCATTCCTTGACCTGCCGCATCCTCCGTATTTGGTGGGTACGGGCTCGAACCCCGGTCTAATCAAGAAGCGTGTGCTACGCACTGCTGCTCCTTCCCACCTGGCTACGGAGGCGCCATGTGCTATGCACTACTGCTCCTGACCATATGACTAATAATAATAATAATTTATGCAAACCGATGTTGGGCCAATCGATTAAAAGCCGAAAGAGAGTTTTCGCTGTCCAGATAAAGTTAGCTGTGGAATTTACATTTTTAAATTGGGAAGATATCTAACCATAATTAGGCTCTGGTTTTATAAGAGGCATCACAACAAATCGATCATCAGCCCATGAACTGTAAATGCTATTTAATAAAACTACTTTTTTCAAATTATAATTATAGACATTGGTCCATAATATATCAACTTTGCAGATTCTCCATGAAATACTGTAGATTACACATATTAACTGTATGATGCAAGTTAAAATAATCTTACTTACTTTGATATTGCATTAATGGATAACGGCTTTAACGTGACCAAGAAAAAAAGCACGTGTCAATTCTTCTGTCAAAACACGTACTAACGGAAGTATTGACGCATTTGAAAAGCGACCTCTGTTATCAATTATATCAACACAAAACATAGAGTTAGAAAATTTTCTTGGGGAAAAAAAAATAATAATAACCTTTTCTGTATTTATTTATTATTAATTTTATACATTACGATGCAGCCCCAAGATCACTTTAAGTTAACTGTAGTTTTGCGAAATTGGTCCTTTATTTTATCGATCATAGCAGCCATTTGATGGAGGAAAGGGTAAAAGACTCCTTACTTGGTTTTGACTTATTTATGGTAGTTATTTAAAACATCTTTTAAAATAACTCACGTCTTTATTCCACTAATTTACATATTTATGTAGTACAGGGCTGCTGCGACCCTATGTGCCGCCAGTAAGCAAAATCAAATTTGCTGTCACAAAATATTTCAATTAGAAAATAAAATAAGGCATAAATAAGCATCAACCAAAAATAAAAGGGAAAAAGCCTATTTTCCATTCACCTCTTCATCCGCTCCAAACGTTTGTCCAGTTCTTCCTTGAATTTTTTAAGCTATCAACTTCCAGGACAGATGAAAGTTTGTTCCAACATTCAACAACCGCTGGCTAAAGGCAAATTTCCGAACATCTATTCTACAACTGTCTTTCCTCAATTTGAAACTGTGCACCCTCAGGTTCGCAATCTGAGCAAGAGTTCCATCAGCACTGAGCCTGCTCAACCCATTCAATGCCTTATACACCTCAATCAGATCACCTCGCAGGCATCTAGTTTCCAGACGCTGCAATTTACAGAACTTAAGCCTTTCTTGGTAAGAGCACCCATTTGTTCCCCCCTCATGCAACTACTACATTTGGAAAGTATCTTTAAAATTGTTTTTAAAAATATATCGTAACACTTCAGATGGAGTAATATTGTCTTTAATATAAATTTGAAGTACTCTTAAGTTCTTCAATAATGCGAAACCATCAATATCAGACTCATTACGGTTAATGTCACTTAATTTAATGTGTAAATCTTTGCAAAGATTTAAGAAATCGTTATATGACCTTTTTTTTTTTTTAATTCAGAAATATAAAATATTTTAAATATTTCTACATGTTCTTTCATATTTCTAAACCTTTCAGTTAACGAGAAAACTGTTTTGTCCATAATTTGAAAGAAAAAAATAATAGGGACATTAATATAGACTGTTGTACTACATGACTCCGAAAAGTGGACACTGGGAAAGAGATTAGACGCCTAGAATCTTTCCAGACGTGGGTGTGGAGGAGAATGGAAAGGGTGAAATCGGTGGACAGAGTGAGTAATGATATTTTGAGGAAAGTAGAAGAGAGAACGTTAGTAAAGAATTAAGGAGACAAAATAACTTTATAGAACATGTTTTGAGAAGAGAATGCATATACAAGAAAGGGACTGAGGGGTAGATGTTTGGGAAGAGAACTGTTGGGAGAAGGAGAATTGGAATGATTGATTGGATGATAAGAGGAAATTATGCAGGAATAAAAGTATAGGACGAGATAGAGAAGCATGGCGCCAATGAAGCACTCAACCTGCCTGAGGGCAGAGAACTTGAAGAAAAAGATTTTATAACAGAAAAAAAAATATATATATAGATCTAGGTTGCTTGCCTAGATCTAGATATATATATATATATATATCTAGGCAAGCAACTTAACAACGTGTCTGCAATTTCTGGTACTGTATTTATTTCAAATGAATTATTTGCCTGCCATGTTGAATACTGGTACACGATGGAAGTCGCGTTCAGCGACTTCCATCGTTTACCAGTATAAAACATCTGATTGTATAAAACCAATCAGGTCATCTGATTGGTTTTATCAGGTCGCTGGTCATCTGATTGTTTAAAACCAATGAGATGACCAGCGCGATTTCTGGGCATGTGGGACAGGCATTTCGTTAGGTTTTAAGAGTAACATAAGTTGCAGAATGGTAATCTCTTTGGCTCTTTATTTGTGCTTAGTAGCAGCATTAATCTCGTAATCCGTTCGTTATATGGAAATTTTCTTCGTTCTACTGAAACTATCATAAATATAATTACCCAGGGAAATTTTAAAAAAATCGCAAAATAGAAAATTTCTCCATAAAGAAGTTGGTTAAACAGATGTCCGACTTGTATATATGGCAAAAAATATTTTTTGGCACCCTCCTAAACTTCCGCCCGTGGACTACGCTTACCTCGCCTACCCACTTGCGGCAGCCCTGAGGTGGTATGTGGTTAAATTAAAAGAAATAATACTAATAAGTATTGCTTTAAATGCTAATTCCTTGAAATGCACTTGTTAACTAGGTTGTTCGGCAAAATCTGTCGGGCACTCTTTCATTAGGTAAGGTTTGATACACTCCTATGTATCAAACACTGCATTCTTATTTTCACCAATAGAGCATATTTAGGGAAAAAAACTAGAGAACGTGTGAAATACGTATTTAAAAATGAACATAACCACAATTAAATAATGCCCAACTCATAAATAAATTAAATAACGATTATAAATTTAGTACCATTGAGGAACTCGCTATAATGAAGTATAATTCAAAATATTTGTGCACATTAGACGTCAGAGCATTTAATATTCACGAATGATTGATTTTTCTTAAGTACGGTACTGTATTTCCAAAACGTTAAGTTTTCTACCAGGCAGGGGAGCTCCTAGGGAATGTGGCACCCGGGTGCCAGTCGCAATTTGGAGCCCCCTTTAAAATTTTCTTCATATGTGTATGTAAGTTTCAGGTTTTCAGGTGCCCCTTGAACCTTTTCACTAGGGTACAATGCACCCCTTCACCTTCGGGACGGCCCGCCCTGCTTCCACGAAAGCAGACACAAGCATTCGCCAAGATTCATCCAAAGATGCAAACCCTCATCTTCCAAGTGCAAATATGGCAATTGACAATGTTTTACGAAAAGATTAGTTATCTTCTTACCGCTACGTTTATATCACTGTAATCAGTTTATGTGTTGCGACATTTCAAGAATCGACACACTACCAGGAGGCACTGGTCTTAGACAGTTTTAAAATTCTGTACAATCGAGTCAACTTATGATTTTACCAACAGCGAATTCTAAATGGGAAGCATTCCAGGAATTCATCATGGAAGCTACTAGACTTTTCACACCAACTAATAAATACTGTTCAAGATTAGATCTGAGCGGATGTCAGATGAATTAATGAGACGCGTGGCAGTTAAAAAAAAAAAGTATGGGGATGCATATAAATTATCAAGTGACATAGAAGCCTATGGTAGATATAAACTAGTCTGCAATTAAACCATAAAGGAAGTTAGGCAAGCAAAGGCAGATTACGGGAAATCTTTGGCAAAAGATGCAAGGAAAAACAGCAAAAAGTTCTTTATAGGTGTAAACTCTAGAAGGAAGGGATGAATCAAGTTGGTACATATGACATGGTCCGACTGTTGACGATCCTGCTCAGGTAGCTAACAAACTGAATGAGTATTTTGCATCTACATTCACGCTTGATGAATTCTGTAGGGAAGTGGAAGCCACAGATTATAACTCTAACTGGGAGATAAATTATTTTGTAATAACATTAGCATTAGCATTAGCATTAGCATTAGTAGAGGCATATGATGCAAGAAAGCAAGGTTATTCAGCATCAGCCAAAAAAAAAAAAAAAAACCCTCTCCCATTTCACCCCTCCGTTCGTTCGAAATACCTGTCCAGTTGAGCTTTAAATTTGTTTAGGCTATCAACTTCAACAACAACAAGTGATGGAAGTCGGTTCCACCAACCAACCACCCGCTGGCCAAAGGCAAATTTCCGCACATCTATCCGACATCCGTCCTTCCTCAATTTGAATTTATGCCCTCTGAGGTGATTATTCTGAGAAAGATGAAGAATCCCATTGGCATTGAGCATGCTCAAACCATTCAAAGCCTTATACACCTCTATCAGATCACCTCGCCGGTGCCTAGTCTCCAGACTCTGTAATTTGCAAAACTTAAGCCTTTCTTCGTAAGAGCAACCCTTTGTTCCATTTACTAATCTTGTTGCCCTTCTCTGTACCCGTTCCAGCAGCTCTACATCCTTCTTGAAATGAGGCCTCCAGACCTGTATACAGTACTCAAGATGTGGCCTAACCATTGCCTTATACAAGGGAATAATCACCTCCTTATCCCTGCTAGAAAAATTCCTGTATATCATTGACAAGACACCATGAGCTACTCTTGCAGCTCGTCTGCACTGCTCAGAGAACTTCATATCTGCCTGCACAATTACCCCCAGGTCCTTTTCATTCTCCACCACTGTCAGTGTAGTACCGCAGAGTTGATACATTGCTCTGGGGTTACTGTTACCCATATGTAGTACTTTACATTTGTCAATGTTAAACTTCATTTGCCACCTCTCAGCCCATCTGTTCAACCTTTCCAGATCCTGTTGCAGCAGCATAGCGTCAGTAGTGTCCTTAACGACCCTGCCAACCTTTGTATCATCTGCAAACTTAGACATTAAACTTGATATCCCATCATCAATATCATTCATAAACACCGAAAACAACAATGGACCCAACACTGAACCTTGAGGAACTCCACTAATAACATTAGTCCACGTTGAGCAGTGTCCATTGATTACCACTCTCTGTCTTCTGCCACTCAACCATCCCCTTATCCATAGCAGCAATTTGCCTCCAATGCCACACTGCTCCAATTTGTGCAGCAGTCTTCCATGTGCAACAGTATCAAAAGCCTTTCTAAGATCCAAATATATAATATCAAAGTTATTCCCTGCATCCAGTTCTTTTGTGACTACATCATAGTATCCAATCAAATTGGTCAGGCAAGACCTGCCCTTAACAAAACCATGCTGCGTCTGAGCTATAACTGAATTCTTGTCTAGATGATCCTGCAGTGCTTCTTTAACCAGTGCCTCCATTAATTTACCTGGAACAGAAGTTAAACTAACAGGTCTATAATTACTTGTGTCAGCCTTTGATCCTCCTTTGTGAATTGGGGTTACATTTGCACATCTCCAGTCTATGGAGATGTGCAAATGTAACCCCAATTCATTTTCCACTTTCCTCTCATAACTGAGAGGAAAGTAGAAAATAAATTGTTGAAAGGAAACTGGGGTGGATAGGATCTATACAATTATACTAAGGGAGGCAGGAAAGGAAGTAAGCAAACACTTAGCCATAATTATGATAGCATCCTTGGATCTAGGGGAAGTACTGGAGATGTACGAATGTATTCCCAATTCTCAAAGGGGTATCAAAGAGTGACACGAGTCATTACATACCTGTTAGTTTAACATCTGTTCCAGGAAAATGATGGATTCACTAGTTAAAGAAGTAATGCAGAGTCATCTAGACAAGACTACAGTTATAGTTCAGATACAGCATGGGTTTGTTAAGGGGGAGTCTTGTCTGACCGATTTGATTGGACACTATGATTTGACCACGATGGAACTGGATGTAAAAAATAATTTTGATATCCTATACTTGGATTGCAGGGAAGCTTTTGACTTGCAAATTGCAGCAGTGTGCCATTAAAGAAAGTTGCTAGTATTGATTAAAGTATGGTTGAGGGGGAAAAGACTGAGAGTGGTAATCAATGGACACTACTCTTCGTGGACTAATCTTATTTGTTGAATTCCCGAGGGTTTGGTGTTGGGCGCATAGTTTTTTTCCATATTTATCAGTAATTTTGGTGAAGTATATGAAGCTTAATATCCAAGTTTGCAGATGATACAATGGGTTGTTAATAAAGCAATGATAGTATGTATGCCACTGCAAAAGGATCAAGAACATTGTTTCTCAACCTGTTGAAGTGAAGCCATGGATGTTAGATCCAGTTAGATGCGATGACAGGTCTGCTAGTGAAGAAATTCAAGAAGGACTCATTGAATTGAAATATAATGAAGAATGCAAATATAAATTCGAAAAAGGTGAAATGGCCAAGTTGTAGGGATAAAAATCTACTAAATTGCTTTATCCAACAATGTTGTCTGAAATGGCCAAAGTATTTCTTTGTTTTCTAACGTCCTATATGGTTGAAAGTGTAAATTATCGTCCCCTAAAGGGCCTTTTTAGACAATTTTTTTCCCTAATCGCCTATCCCCATGAAATTTTAAACAAGAAAATATTTTATACTTACTTTTTTTTTTTTTTAAATGGGATCCCTGAGTCTGATGCTTCTTAGCTAAAAGTTCAATGTTCGGTGTGATGTTAATAAGTTTAATTCTAATGTCTCATCTTGAACATATATCAGTTCTGTTTTTTTGATATATGTTAATATATGTTTCTCATCTTGAACATATATCAGTTCTGTTTTTTTGATATATGTTGATATATGTTTCTCATCTTGAACATATATCAGTTTCTTTTCTTTGTTAATATTTTATTTACTGAATTAAAACCACTTTCAACTATATAGGACATTAGAAAACAAAGAAATACTTTGGCCATTTCAGACAACATTGTTGGATACAGAAATTTAGTGGTTTTTGATCCCTACAACTCGGTCATTTCACCTTTTTCGAATTTATATTTGCATTCTTCGTTACATTTCAATTCAATGAGGCCTTCTTGAATTTCTTAACTAGCAGACCTGTCATCGCATCTAACTGGATCTAACATCCATGGCTTCACTTCAAAAGAAAATACATCTAGAAATCTTTTTTTTTTCTTTTCTTTCCACCTTTTAAAGAACACAAATGATCTGAAGAATTCTTATGATCGTTCTCAGTGTGAGATTCATTGATCTCAGCAAACTCTTGCATACCCATGTTTAGTCTCTAGAGCAAAGTTTCCGGCATCCCCCTCCCCCCATACTTCTCCTTCAACCCATGCACGGTACTAAGTACTGTAGGTTTTGATACCTTTCGTGTTTGGGGTTTTCCTAAAAAAAAAAAAAAAAAAAAATACCATGAAATTGTTTTCTCATTAAATTGCTTTGAAATATTTTCAGTGTTTCAGTGAAGGCTTTTACGAGGGGTTTCTGAAAAGTAATGTAACACACTTTTTCTCTCAATGATGTTTAATATAAAGCCTTGAATGATTTGAGCATGCTCAATGCTGATGTGATTCTTCCTCTTACACAGAATAATCACCTGAGAGACTACAGATTCAAATTGAGGAAAGACAGATGCAGAGGCGGATTAAGGTAGGTTGAGGCCCCGGGCGCAGAAGACAATTTTGGGCCCCTTAAAAAAAAAAAAGAGAGAGACAGGGAAAAAAAAAATACATGTTAACTATTTTTTTAAATTAATAAAAAATATTATGTACTATTAATGTTTTATTTCCAATAAAATTTGAATATAATATATGTATAATATAATTAATAATAGCATAATAATAATCACAAAGTTTTGAACTAATAGTTGAACATATGTAAGAGTATAATTAATGATGGTATACGTATAATAGGAGTAACAATCAGAAATTTGAACAAAAAAAATCATAGAATTTTACTTGAAATTAAAATTACAAATGTGAAAATATTTAAATACATTTTTTCTTGCTTTTCGTTTTGCAAACTTATTAACTATCTCATCACAATCAGCAATTTTAAGTAAATCGCTCTCTATATATAAAATAGCCATATTATTTAGTCTTTCCTCTGAAACTGATTTTCTTAGATAATTTTTTACTCTTTTTAGACAAGAAAATGAGCGTTCCCCCGATATGTTCGAAATTGGCATGGTTAACAAAATTTTCAAAATAATTTCCACATTTGGAAAAGTTGCTTTCATATCTAATGCTTTTTTGTATTTATTAATTGATCGCTTGTCTTCTTCATCTAAATAGATTAAAAACTGTTCCAACTCATCTTTAAAATTGTTGGAATCAAGGTCATCTTTATAAATTTCTATTAAATTATTAACGCATTTTTTCTTTTCTTCTACACACAATGTAAACAGGAAAAAAACTAAAATTACTTAACATTTTCATAGATTTTTCCGCGTATGTTCAGTTCTGCTGTTAAATGATCGTATATTACGTAGAGTACATTATGTAAAAAAAATTCCTTTCGATTTTCTGTAGATGTTCGTTCGCTCGGAATCATCTTCAAATGTTTTATCTGTTAGTTCTTTAACTTCTGATTCGATTTCGTTGAAATTATGTCTTATGTTTTCATTAATAAAAATTTCTAGACTTTTTAATAATGACGCACCTTTAACAATTGTGCAGTCAATAGATTGCAAAGATTTACTCGTTGCATCGATTCTTTGCAAAATTTTATTCCATAGGACTGTCATTGCAGCAGTTTCATAATCATGCATTTCTTTAAGTAATGATTTTGCTTCAATAACAGCAATTTTTTTTTCTTTTGTGGAATTGCATATCTCATCTAATGCCTCTTTTATATTTTTGTAGCCACATTTTAACGCTAAAACTGCATCGGCCCTAGCAGACCACCTTGTATCTGACAATTTCTTTAATGTATAAGAACCTTTATCCAATTTATTGCATAACAGGTTCCATCGAAACGTTGATGCAGAGAAAAAAACAAACAAATTTTGCACGAATAAAAAATATCTGGAAGCATTACTACAACTCCCTGCAGCAATATAACCAACTAAATTAAGTGAATGACTGGAGCACGGAATAAACGTTGCTGATGGAGCATGTTGTCTTATTCTTGTTTGCAGACCATTGTACTTGGCCGACATATTTGCTGCATTGTCGTACGATTGTCCACGGCAATATTTTATATCTACTGGCAAATTTTGCAAGGTAGATAAAACTGTCTTCTAGATACTCCGCATCGTGTCTTTCTTAGGGAAGAACTTTAAAAATCTTTCTTTAACATTCCCATTTTCTGATAAATAGCGCACTACAAAAGTAAGTTGATCCACATGCGCAACATCGGGTGTAGAATCTAAAATAATACTATAATATTTTGCGCATTTCATTTCCTCCACAATGTGTGCCCTAAGATAATCGGCAATTATTTGCAAAAGTTCATCACACGTCTGATGCGATAAGTAATTTACATGTTCGCTACCTTGATTTCCATACTTTTGTAAGTGCAACTTTAAAAAATCGTCATATTCGCTCAAATACTCTAAACTAGTCAAATAATTGCCTTTTCTCGAAGATGTTGCACTCTCGTTATGGCCTTTAAAAGCAATGCCCAAACTTGCGAGGAATTTTATTGTGGATACAATTCTTCGCAGAATCTCTCTCCAATAATTTTCTTTTTGCGATGTAATTTGCAGATTTTGAACATCAACGCGATTTAACGTAGAGGAGCGCTTGTATAATGTACACATTGAAGCGATGTGCTCTTTTGACATTTCATGCTCGGACAAAGTTATTCCAATATTTTTCCAATTTTGGAACCCTGTAGTCAACTTAGACTTTGATCCCGAAAACATTTTGCATGGGTAACAATAAATTGATTTGGATGTTTCGGAAAAAAATTAGCCACGTCCTTTCTTCTTTTTCACCATTCGAAATTTTTCTGTAAAAATGGTCTTTACACAAGCCTCTGTAGTAAATGCGATCACCGTGTTTATAGACCAATCTAAGTGTAGTTATATCGCCTATATTTCTTGGTTTATTTGAAATTAGAAATTCGACCATTTCATTAGATAAAACGTTAGGCCACAGAGCAATATCTTTTAGTGTAACTTCGAATGGAATATTTTCCATTTGCGTTTCAATATTTTCTAATGGACTTTCTTCTATACTTTTTTCTACTGGTTTTTCACCTGGTTGACGGTTAACTGGTTTTTCATCTTCTTCATCATTGTTGCTTTCTTCTATACCTTGATTTTCAACTTGAACTAACTCCTTTTGTTGGATGATCGAAGCTCCTTGTTCTTCATCTTCATTGTTGCTCGAATTATGATGGCTTGAATGGCCAGCGCCAGTTATAAATTTGTCCAATGCTCCTTTCTGTTGGTTGGCAACTTGCTGGCGTCTTTTTTTTAGCCCCTGATAGATGTCGTTTCATTTTTTTTAGCTACCATTGGTAGGCTACCAATGAAAAGTCATAATAGTCTGAATGATTAGAATACTAGAGAAAAGATTTTTCGTTATAGTGCAATAAATAAATGATTAATTAAATTCAAAAATTATTCATAAACTACGAAAATCCAGGCACTGATGTAACAACAGGAATTAATTTTATCTTAATATAATTTCAACAATATACAGTGGTACCTTGGTTTGCGAGCATAATTCGTTCCGGAAACGTGCTCGTAATCCAAAGCACTCGTATATCAAAGCGAATTTTCCCATAAGAAATCATGGAAACCCAGTTGATTTGTTCCAAAACTCGAAAATATTCATATACTGTAAAAATGATTAATACAAAATACATACATACCTTTTCATATTTTTACTATTTAAATTTAATATACGTAAAGCAATCGGATATATGGTAGGACCACTTTCACTGTCACTAACGGAATCACTGCTATCTGTTGACTCTTTCTTTTTGTGCGACTTTAACAAAGAACCTCTCCAATGACACTTTGCCTCCTCTTGAGGATTTCATGGAAATATGACAATTGCATTGTCCTTAAACAGATTCATCGCTCGCACTATTACAAAATGAGGAGGCACGCTTGATACACATAAACAAAGCTCCGCGCATGTAGTAATTGAATAAACAACACATAAAGGCAGAGATACACTATTAACACCTCACATTTTACTAAAGCACATTTCTAGGGGTTACTACCATAAAACAATAAAAACAATTTCCGTTTTTAAACAATTAAAAACAAGTTGCGTTTCTGCTAGCGGAATCTGTTATAAACTGGTAGTAAACTCGATCTAATTGCATTTGCGATTACTGTATGCCGATAACTGGAATTGTGTTGGTTTTTACGTTATTATGGTGAAATGTGTTTCCCCTTCACTGATATAAAAAACATAAATACATTTTCAGAATCTTCTCTTCATTCCTATCGTGTTGGGGTGATTCCGGTCCGACTGCCATTTCTTGTAAACACAAAGGCCAATAGTGCATAAGCGAATTCGGTTCGTGTTATATAAGATATCGTTAAGTGTAAAGTTGGGGTTTCGGGGCCCTTCGGAAGTCGGGGCCCAGGGCGCGCGCCCGGTGCGCCCGCCGTTAAATCCGCCTCTGGACAGATGTAGGATAGATGTGCAGAAGTTTGCCTTTAGGCAGCAGGTAGTTGGTTGGTGGTACAGACTTCCATCTTTCGTTGCGGAATTTGATAGCCTAAATAAATTGAAGGCTGCGCTCGAGAGGTATTTGGAACGAACGGAGGGGTGAAATGAGAGCGGGTTTTTTTTTTTTTTTGTTTGTTTTTGACTGATGCTGCATAAGCTTGCTTTCTTGCATCATATGCTTCTACTAATGCTAATGCTAATGCTAAAGTACAGAGAAGATCAACAAGATTCAGGCCTTAAGAAAGGTTTCAATTCTGTAAAATGCGGCGTATGGAGACTAGGCACCTGAGAGATGATCTAATTGAGATTTTTATGGCTTTGAATGGATTGAGGCAAGTTCTATGCTGATGAGATTCTTCCACTTGCTCAGACCACACCCACGAGAGGGCACACATTTAAATTGAGGAAGGACTATTGCAGATTAGTCTTGCGGAAATTTAGCTTTAATCAATGGATGGTCGATTTTTGGTACAAATTTTCATCTGATGTGGAAGTTGATAGTTTAAAAAAATTCATGGAAGAAGAATGTTTTTTTTTTTTTTTTTTTTTGGCTGATGATGCATAAGCTTTCTTTCTTGCATTATTTGTCACTACTAATGCTAACATAGACCTGTTTTTTTTTAAAGTAATATCGTATATATTTACAAAAATAAATTTTGAAAATGTTTTTGTTTTTAATTATTATATGATATATTCAAAAATCCGTATTTCATGCATTAGTGGAGGCATATGATGACATCAGCCAAAAAAAAAAAAAAAAAAAAAAACCTTCCATTTTACCCCTCCATTCGTTCAAAATACCTGTCCAGCTGAGCCTTAAATTTATTTAGGCTATCAACTTCCATAACAATGGATGGAAGTCTGTTCCAACTACCCGCTGGCTAAAGGCAAATTTCCGCACATCTGTCTTTCCTCAATCTGAATTTATGACCTCTCAGGTGATTATTCTGAGCAAGAGGAAGAATCCGATCGGCATTGAGCATGCTCAAAGCATTCAAGGCTTTATACACCTCTATCAGATCACCTCGCAAGTGTCTAGTCTCCAGACACTGTAATTTGCAAAACTTAAGCCTTTCTTCGTAAGAGCAACCCTTTGTTCCATTCAGTAATATTGCTGTAAACATCGGATTGTTTCTTTTTTGATTTTAAAATGTGGGAATCCTAGTTTCAATCCTTGTCGAGTTTTGTTCATCATTTTCACCTTGGATATCCGCTTTTTAACATCAGGTATTTGGTAACCGTGTTCTCACCAGATGAGTTGGCTTTCTTGGAGTATTCCAGTAAGCTGAACGTCGTTCTTTTGATGAATCTTCTAAACCTGAACGCTGTATTACAAATGTGGTCCTATCTTTGACTTGTATAAAGGATGAATAACTCCCTTTTAAATAATAAGGGGGTTATTTATCACTATGCAGCTTGCAGTTTATATTGGTTTTTATATTTTCTTTTATATTTTCATTTCGTATCATTACCTGTGATACGGGGTGTCGCTAAAAACCAATTATGGAGTCTTTGGCGGAACAATTGAGTTCGCTTGGTAATCCGGCTCCTTCTTTTGCAGATCCTGAAGATATCGAAGGTAGATATTAGCCACAGAGTAATAAGATATCTTTCTACTCTGTGATATTAGCATTACTGTTGAACGATTGCTTTTAAGGTATGGTGTTATAGGTAAACTGTGAAGATAATGCATCAAATGAGTGTATATAAATATATACGTTACGTTTGTATATACAGTGGATTCCGGTTATTTGGGCCACCGGTTAATCGGGGAAGCCGTTTATTTGGGGCAGATCTTAAAAAAAAACAGAAACCAGTCGAGAAAATAGCCAGGGTTTACTTCGCTTAATTGGGACAGCATGCCGTTTAATCGGGACAGGAGACCGCAGCACTGGAGATTACCCTACGATTGTCTCCGACGGTACCACGTGGTTTGGTCGAAATTCTGGAGGTCACAACCATAAAACAATAAAAGCAATTAGCAGTCACCTGTTTATTGGGCTTTTCTGTTAGTGAAATCTATTATAAACGGACAGTAAACTCGATCTTACTGAATTTGCGATAATACCGACAGCTGGAATTCTGTGGGTTGGTATGGTGAAATGTGTTTACACTTCCACGAAATCTTCAATCATAAAAAAATTAATTTTCAGGTCTTCTCTTCATTCGAATTTTTAAAGCTTTGTAACTCGTTACTCACTTGCGCGTATTGTGTTACTTGCAATTTGTGTGTGCCGCGTTCTTTGTTATTGATTGCTTATCATTTTACTGTTTTAAATTTACAGTATCTTTTTACAGTATATAATTTTATTCTTTATATAGAGCTACTAAGTAAACATCAATTATAGATCACCACAAAATTAAAAAGATACTGTAAACCTGATAATACTGTAAAATTTGATAGGATATTATGATGTGGTTACAAAGGAACTGGATGCAAAAAATAATTTTGATATCATATATTTGGATTTCAGGAAAGCTTTTGACACTGTTGTGCATGGAAGACTATTGTACAAATTGAGCAGAATGGTATTAAGGGTAAGTTGCTACAATTGATAAAAGGATGGTTAAGTGGGAGAAAACAGAGGGTGGTAATCAATGGGTGCTGCTCTTCTTGGACTAATGTTATTAGTGGAGTCCCACAGGGTTTGGTGTTAGGTCCACTGTTGTTTTGTATATTTATCAATGATATTGATGAAGGTATATCAGGCTTAATGTCGAAGTTTGCAGATGATACAAAGGTTGGCAGGGTTGTTAATGACAGTAATGGCAGTGTGCTACTGCAACAGGATCTAGATAATTTGGGCAGATGGGCTAAGAAGTGGCAACTGAAGTTTAACCTTGACAAATGCAAAGTACTGCATATGGGTAGAAGTAACCCCAGAGAAACATACCAACTGTGTGGTACTACACTTAAGGTGGTAGAAAATGAAAAAGACCTGGGAGTAATTGTGCAGTCAGATATGAAGTTTTCTGAGCAATGCAGACAGGCTGCCAGGGCAGGTCATGGGGTTTTGTCAATGATATATAGGAATTTTGCTAGCAGGGAAAAGGAGCTGATTATCCCTCTGTATAAGGCAATGGTCAGGCCACGCCTTGAGTACTGCGTACAGGTCTGGAGGCCTCATTTTAGGAAGGATGTAGATTTACTTGGGCGTGTACAGAGAAGGGCAACAAGATTGGTGAGGGGAATGAAGGGGTCCTCTTACCAAGAGAGGCTTAAGTTCTGCAAATTGCAGTGGCTGGAGACTAGGCACCTGCGCGGTGATCTGATTGAAGTGTATAAGGCTTTGAATGGGTTGAGCACGCTGAATTCTAATGGGATGCTTCCACTTGTTCAGATTACGAACCTAAGGGCCATAAATTCAAATTAAGAAAAGACAGATGTACGGAAATTTGCCTTTAGCCAGCGGGTGGTTAATTGCTGGAACAAACTTCCATCTGTCATTGTGGAAGTTGATAGGTTGAATAAATTTAAGGAGGAACTGGACAGGCATTTGGAGGGAATGGTGTGTTTTTTTTTTTTTGTTTTTTTTTGGCTGATGCTGCACATACACTTGCTTTCTTGCATCACATGCCACTACTACTGCTACTACCTTTTTATAATGAAATAAACATATAAATTAAAAAATAACAAGTTTAAGTAACTTAAACCCAAATTACGTGGCACCCTTGGAATGTTGTTGCGGCACCCTGGTTGAAAACCACTGGGCTAAGAGGTGGCAACTGGGTAGCAGTAGCCCCAGAGGAACGTACCAACTGTGTAGTACTACACTCAGGGAAGTGGGGCAAATGGGAAGATTTTTTTTTTTTTTTTTGGCTGATGCTGTATTAAGCTTGCTTTCTTGCATCATATGTTAATGTGATAATCACCTCATCGTCCCTTCTGGCAAAGTATTAGAAGTAATTGGTAGATAAAGATGGAAACTTTTTTTTTTTTTTTTTTTTTTTTTTAGATTGGTGTATAAGCTCTCATCCTTGTATCATGTTCTGCTACTAACCCCACCCCCTTCCCTGGAATTCCTAGCAAAATCCCTGAAGGACTCAAGGATAGAGACAATCAATAAGGCTTATCTCATAAAATCTCTCCTGTCATGCCTTGGGAAAGGTTTGAGACTATTATATTAGTTTTAGTCATGGCATTCCCAGCTATCGATTTTATTATTGGCAAAATAATTAGTTGAATTATAGAATATTTTTAAAGCAAAAATCACAGAAGCCATGCATTACATACCTTTAAGAAATTATTGCAGGAGGAGGAGGCCAAAATGGATGACTGTGGAGCTGGCTGGTCAATTAGAACAGCAAAAGATAGCATGGGACAGTTACGGAATGATGAAAAGTACTGAAGCCAACAACAAGTTGATCTGTAATAGTACCACAGATAAGGTCAGGGAGGCCAAGGTTGGGTATGAGAAAGCATTAGCTAAGAGAGCAAAGAATGGGGACAAGGAATTTTTCATGTATATGAATACAACAAAAAAGAAAGCTAATCAGATGAGACCCCTGTGCACTGGGTTTGAGAAAGTTTTATATAACCCAGCTGATGTAGCATACAAATTGAATAGGTACTTTGCTCACTGGCACAGACCCTTCATGATGGGAAGAGCCTGTGCCAGCGAGGCTGAGCATTAGTGAAATTAGTGATGTCGTAATTACAGGTTGCTTATTAGAAAAATTTTTGGACAAACATAAAGCAAGTAAGACTTCCGGAGTTGATGGCATATACCCCATATTTTTGAGGGAGATCACAAGGGAGTGATTTGAACCATTGAGGTTAATTATGAGGGCGGCAATGATTAAAAGTTTTAAGACATTTAGATAGATATGGCATTCTGAATGAACACAACATGGCTTTCTTAAGGGGAATTCATGCTTAACTAACTTAGTAGACTAGTTTGACTCAGTTACTCAAGAGCTTGATTTAGAGAATAATTTCAACATAGTTTATTTGGATTTTAGCAGAGCATTTGAATCAGTCCCTCATGGGAGGTTACTGTACAAGTTTGAACAGGTTGGGATTATTGGTAAGATTCTGTCCTGCAGCCACCCAGCTGCAGGGCAGAAGGCAGAGGGTTGTTATTAATGGATGTTCGGAGTGGGGTCCCTCAAGGATCAGTTCTTGAACCACTGTTGTTTCTCATTTTCATATATGACATTGACGAAGGGATAGAAGGTGTGATTTAAAAATTTGCAGATGTCGTAAAGATTGGCAGTCGTTAATAATCAATGTCCAGCAGCACTCCTTCGGGATGGCTTGAATAGACTTCACAGATGGTTAGAGAAGTGGCAGCTATGGTTTATTGCTGCTAAATGCAAGGTCTTACAATTGGGGAATAGTAACCCACAAATAAATTACACACTTGGTGTGGCTGAATTAAAAACAGTGGAGGAGGAAAGGAATCTGGGAGTTACAATATGGACAGATATGAAGTTTTCTGAATATTGTAAACAGGCAGCCAGGAAATCCTATGGTGTCCTATCAATGATTTATCGAATGCTATCCTGTACAGATAGGAAGGTCATAATCCACTGTATAAGGCAATTGTATGACCGCATTTGGAATACTGTGTTCAAGTATGGAGACCTCATCTGAAAAAAGAAATTGAACTTCTTGAAAGGGTCCAAAGACTGGCAAACTCAGATGGTGAGATTGGCAGAAGGATGATCATATGGGGAAAGGCTCCGATTATTTGGTTTACAGTGCTTGGCAACCAGACACCTCAGAGGTGACCTGATTGAGGTTTATAAGGCTCTGAGAGGGAGTAGTAAAATGAATGCAGGTGGAATTCTTTGGAAATTCTTTGTGGAATTCTTTGGGCTACAGAGGTGACCTAATTGAGGTTTATAAGTATCTGAGAGGGATTAGTAAAATGAATGCAGATGGAATTCTTATAAGGTATTCCAGAACTAGTGGTCATAAATTCAAATTACAGGGCCTGAGTTGTAAATTAGATTAGGAAATTTTCTTTTAGCCAGCGAGTTGTTGATTGATGGAATGAGTTGCCCTCACACATAGTTGAGGCTGACAGTTTGAATAAATTCAAAGCTTGCTGGATACTTACCTATGTGAGGAGGGAAGCATGTAATTTGTTTTCTTCTCTACTTGGTTGTTTTTTTTTTTTTTTTTGCCACTGTAGCAAAAGTATGTGACTTCCTTGCACTATATGGTGAATTCTATTACTACACTGGTGTGCAAAACTTAAGGACCAAAACTATTTCTAAAGGTTACACCCACAAATACGGTACTCATTATGGTACTACTCATACAGTACCATAAGGTACTCTTTACTGATGAGAGTAGATTCAGTCTCAGCAGCGATTCTGGACATCAGCTAATCTGGCGAGAGGTTGGCACATGGTATCACCCCACAAACATCACTGAAAGGGATTGATATGGCAGTCGAGGTGTTCTCTTTTGGGGAGGCTCTATCTTGGATGGACGTACACAACTCCAGATACTGGAAGGCTGTACTGTAACGGGTGCACACTACTGTACTGAGGTGATCCTTCCCCATGTGCATCTGTTCCAAGGTGCCATTGGCCCAAGTTCGTGTTTATGGATGATAACTCCACACCCCATCACACTGCAGCTGTGATATGCTTTTGGAAAGTGAGGACATTGTTTGTATTGATTTGCCTGCCCGTTCTGCCGATCCTAATCCCATTGAACACATATGGGACGCTCTGGGGAGACATCTAGTGACATGTCCACACTCACCAGAAAATGTTCACCAGCTGAAGATGGCACTGACAGAGGAATGGACGATGTTACCGCAAGAACTTATTAACAACATTATTCCATGGACTTATCAACAACATTATTCTAAGTATGGCAATGCAAAGCCTGCATCGACATTAGGGGTGGCCCTAATGTTGACCATCTCTTACCTAAACAAAGGGATGAGGTGGTTTCCTACTGAGGACCACCTCTTCCCTTTGTTCCATCTTTGGTTGTTGTTATTTGGTTTTTAGGAGCATTAGCAACTAAGGCCATATTGCTCCAGGAATATGCAGTGGTCATTCCCTGACTTTTCTGCATCCTTTGTATTTGGTGGTGACGGGCTCGAACCCCGGTCTAATCAAGAAGCTTGTGCTACGCACTGCTGCTCCTTCCCACCTGGCTAAGGAGGCGTCCCATCTTTGGTGGTGATGCATCTGTATCATGGCAGCCAGTGTTATGTTGGCATTTTTGAATAAAGTCTCTCTGTACCGTTTTGTTTCCGTTGTTGTGTCGCTGTTGTTTCCTTCATCATTTCTGTACGTCTCAAGGCTCCTTTGGTATGCTTTTCCCATATCCAGGCCACTCCTATGAGAAGCTACAGGCAAAAACCTGACTGGTCCTTAAATTTTGCATACCAGTGTATGACTAAATAGGAAATAACTTTACCAAATATTATAAAAAAATTTAAATTTCAAAAATTAGCTTAGAAAGTATTACTTGTTAAATTTGCCATTTAATTTACTTATTAAAAAGTAGTGACTTGTAGTGTCTAGCTAGTTCCACATTTAAAATTTTATTTTATTTTGCCATACATAATGAAATAAAATGTGGGATTTACTATATACTTAGCCTATCCATCACGTACCTTTGAAATTAAAAGTGACCATATGGGTGTACTGTACTTATGCCTGTCTTAATACTATTTCTGAAATGTCTAAAATTAAAAAAATATAACAATTCAGTTAATACAACAATAATTATAATACACTGATATACTTTTGAGAATATTCTATGCTACAATTTATACAACAATAATTATAATACACTGATATACTTTTGAGAATATTCTATGCTACAATTTATCAAAAAAAAAAATGCATCCACATTCTTCAAAAGAAAGGCTGAACAAATTAGAGGAGAAAGTATATAGAAAACAAAAAATAGTGCAGGAGAGTACCCTACTTGAAAAATTTTAACTTTGTATTTTCATCATTATTAATGAAGCATTAAATAAAATGAAATTATTTTATGCTTCATTTAATAATTTAATTATCATTTAATTATTTCATTTAAAACTAATGAAATAAAATTAATGTAAGCACGATAAGCACAGCATCAAGGCATCTATCATAAACAAGTGCCAGAGTAAAAAAAAAAAAAGTTACTTTTTTTTTGACTTAATAAACTGGTCCTTATTGTGACGAGGAAGAAATATTTTCTTGCTAATAGTATCATGCTTTGCCACAGTTAGCTTAGTAGAGGCATATGATGCGAGAAAGCAAGCTTATGCAGCATCAGCCAGAAAAAAAAAAAAAAAAAAAATGAAACCCTCCCATTTCACCCCCCCCATTCATTCCAAATTCCTGTCCAGCTCAGCCTTAAATCTATTTAGGCTATCAACTTCCACAACAAAAGATGGAAGTCTGTTCCACCAATCAACTACCCGCTGGCTAAAGGCAAATTTCCGCACATCTATTCTACACTTGTCTTTCCTCAATTTGATTCTGTGCCCCTCAGGTTCTTAATCTGAACAAGAGGAAGAATCCCATCAGCATTCAGCTTGCTCAACCCATTCAAGGCCTTATACACCTAAAACAGATCACCTCGCAGGTGCCTACTCTGCAGGCAATGCAATTTGCAGAACTTAAGCCTTTCTTGGTAAGAGCACCCCTTTGTTCCCCTCACCAATCTTGTTGCCCTTCTTTGTACTCGTTCTAGCAACTCTACATCCTTCCTAAAAAGAGGCCTCCAGACCTGTACACAGTACTCTAGATGTGGCCTGACCATTGCTTTGTATAATGGGATAATCGCCTCCCTGTCCCTGCTAGCAAAATTAATATATATATTTGACAAGGCTCCATGACCTGCTCTAGCAGCCTGTCTGCACTGCTCAGCAAACTTCATATTTGACTGCACAATTACCTCCAGGTCTTTTTCACTTTCCACTTCCCTGAGAGAAATGTACATTTCTCTTCGGTTATTTCTACCCATATGCAGTGCCTTGCATTTGTCAATGTTAAACTTCTGTTGCCACTTCTCAGCCCATTTTCCCAACTTATCTAGATCCAGTTGGAGTAGCATACTGTTGTTTAACAACCCCGCCAACCTTTGTATTATCTGCAAACTTGGATATTAAAACTGATATACTTTCATCAGTATCATTGATAAATATACAAAACAACAATGGGCCCAACACCAAACCCTTGGGGACTACACTAATAACATTTGTCCACGAAGAGCATGTCCATTGATTATCAATCTGTCGTCTCCCACTCAACCATCCCTTTATCCATTGTAGCAACTTACCCTTAATGCCATACTACTCCAGTTTGTACAGCAGTCTTCCATGCACAACAGTATCAAAAGCTTTCCTGAAATCAAAATATGTGAGAACAGAATTATTTTTTGCATCCAGTTCCTTTGTGATCGTAGTATCCAATCAAATTGGTCAGACAAGACTTCCCCTTAAACCCATGCTGTGTCTGAGCTATTACTGCTGTCTTGTCTAGGTGAACTTGAATCATCTCTTTAACCATTGACTCTATTATTTTCCCTGAATGGAAGTTGAATTAGCAGGTCTATAATTATTGGTTTCACCCTTTGAATCCCCTTTGTGAATTGGGGATACATTTGCACATCTCCAGTCTCTGGCGACCTCCCTGACTCTAAGGATGCTCTCATAATTATGGATAAGGGTTTGCTTACTTCCCTTGCTGCCTCCTTCATTATAACTGGATAGATTCCATCTGCCCCAGGTGCCTTTATTTTATTTTTAACTTCAACAATTTCTCCTCCACTTTGCTGTCAGTTATTACAAAATCACTTAGCCTGTTCCTAGAGTTTGATAAACTTCTGGCATTCCCCATCTTGAATAACTCCTCATATGTGAATGTAGATGCAAAATACTCATTCAGTTTATGAGCTACTTGAGCAGGATCATCAATAGTTGAACCATCTATGTTAAGTGGACCAATCTGATTCACCCCCCCTTCCTTCTAGAGGAAGTGATATCATAAGTATAGAACTTTTTGCTGTTTTTTTTTGCGTCCTTTGCAGATGATTTCTCGTAATCTGCCTTCACCTGCCTAACCTCCTTTGTGACTTGATTACAGACTAGCTTCTATCTTCCATAGGCTTCTGTGTCGTCTGATTAATTTAAATGCATCCTGTGCATTTTTTTTTCTCTGCCATGAGCCTCATTAATTCATCCGACATCCATTTAGGCCTGAACCTTGAACAGTATTTCTTAGTTGGTATGATAAGCCTAGTAGCCTCCAAGATTAAGTCCCTGAAGGCTTCCCATTTAAAATTCACCGTTGGTAACATCATCAGTTGATTCCACTGTATAGAATTTAAAAACTAGCTGAGACCACTGTAGTCACCTTTACAAAAACCCTTCCCTTTACCCTTGATGGTAGTTACATGTTTAAGTAAATCCCACATCAGTACACTGTGATCACTGTCACCTAGTGGTTCCTTTATCTGCAAATTCTTAATGCATGAATAATCACTGCTGATAATCAGATCAAGGGTATTACTCACTCTGGTTGCCCCTCGAACATGTTGGTGTAGAAAACAACCTTCAATAAATCAACAAAACTCTTGCTAGGGTGCGAAGTGACCAATCCACAAGTTCCAGTCAATATATGGAAAGTTAAAGTCCCCATTACAAGACATTTTGATTTACTGGCCCATTCTATTTCTCTACAGAACTATTGTTCTCATCAGAGTCATTAGGCCTATAACATACTCCTACTCTCATTTGGCCTTTCCCAGTGTTTATGTCACATAGTGTGCATAGTATTAGGGTCAGGCGCCACCTGTGGTTTCCCACATCTGCGCCATATGTTCGCTGTGAAGGAATACAGTACTACTGTAAATGCCAGAAAAGTGTTGTGTGTTGTATATGACATATTGCGTTAGGTTCTGTTGTGTGTCCTGGCATTTGGCCGCAGGGCCCCTAGTGGGACTCCACGTTGCCTGCACACACCACTAGGAGGTAGCCAGTCTGCCCATTATTCTCTGGCTTGTCTCTGGACGGAGACAAAAAAAAAAAAAAAAAAAAAAAAAAAAGGTAGATTCGGGGAAGTACATAGTGTACGCAAGAAAGGAGGGTATAGCTAGAAATATGGAGGATGTAGGCGAAGGTATCCTCCAGGTTATCAATGGAGCAATAAACGCCATCAGTTAAAAGGGGAACCCGGGAAGGACGATAAATAAGACAGCAAGAGAGCCGTGTGCAAGTTGCCACTGAGGAATGAGGTGGTCCATACGCCGGTTGATCCTATCCAGGTTAAGATCGGTTGGCCAGTTAGGTTAGGATCAGATGTTTGGGTTGTTCCTATTTTGTGTTGTCGATAGGGTGCTCCGTCTTGTGAAGAGGGCTTGTGCAAACTTGGTAAACTCATAGCAGTAGTTTTCTTCTGTGATGAATAAGTGTTCATTTCCTTGAGGGTTATCTTGTATACGGGTAAACAGGATGCTGTGGAGGTCCTCATAGTGTTGACAGGTATATACTAGATGGTTCCAGTCTTCTGTTTCACCACATGCACAGTAGGGGTTGTCAATGATTCCCATGGATGTTAATTTATGGTTTATTGATCCGTGTCCAGTAATGAGGTAGGTGGTATAAAGACCAGGAGAAAACCAAGTTGGAGATTTAGGAAATACGACATTCACATATGGTATAAATTTCTTGGTGATTGGGCCCTTGTCGGTAGCAGTCCATCTGTCCTGCCAGGTCTGAAGTAGTAGGATGGCAATTTTTTTCTTTTCCTGCCTGATTTCATTCAGGTTATTGATGGAGTGTCCAAGGATAGTTGCTGGTATACCCCTGGATAGACAGTAGTGGAGGTCCCTTCGAATAACCTCCAGATCAAGCGGAAGGACGCCCGCAAGAACCTGAAGGGCTGGGTTGCTAACTGTGCAGCATGCCCTTGTAATAGTAAGAAGGATGGTGCGCTGGATGGTTCCCAGTTTGTTTGTTGTTGTAAAGAGTTGCCCTGCGAAACCAGACCCCTGATCCATACGTTATGAAGGGAAGGAAGATTGATTTGTACAGAATCTTAAGGGTGCGTCGGTTCAATCCCCAATCGCGACGACTCGCCAGTGCGATGAGAGCAGCGTGGAGGTGTGCAAGATGCAGAGAGAAAGTGAGCTTAGGGTCAAGTACTATTCCCAGTAGTTTTAACGTAGAAACTAGCTTGACGGTTTGGCCTTGAAGTTTGATAGTGGGGTTTCTAGTAGGTTGCAGTGATCCCTTCAGGAGAATGGATTGTGTCTTTTGGGGTGAGAGTCTTAGTTTGTGTAGGGCTGCCCAGTTCTGAAGGATTTGAAGTACCTGGTTTATGTCACATCAAACTGACTCACAGTTGCACTGTCCACCTGTGTCAACTAGATGCTTGTTTGTTATTTGATTTTTAGGAGCATTAGCAACTAAGGCCATATTGCTCTGGGATATGCGATGGTCATTCCCTGACCTTTCCGCATCCTCCATATTTGGTGGTGACGGGCTCGAACTCCGGTCAACTGGATGTGCTTCGTTAGATTTAGTGTTTCTTAACTAACAGCATAACCTCTCCTCCCTTCCTACCCTGTCTGTCCTTTCTGTACACATTGTACTCCCCCAATTTCAATTCTGCAGTGCTTATATCTATCTGGCGCCTCCATAGCCAGGTGGGAAGGAGCAGCAGTGCGTAGCACACGCTTCTTGATTAGACCGGGGTTCGAGCCCGTCACCACCAAATACGGAGCATGCGGAAAGGTCAGGGAATGACCACCGCACCGGAGCAATATGGCCTTAGTTGCTAATGCTCCTTAGTTACCTGTGTTAGGGGTAACTTACTCTTAGTTACCCCTAACACAGCCCATATATTTACTTGTTCCATGATTACTCCCAGCAGCTCTTGAAGCCCCCCAGCAACTTTCTTTCTAGGCTGCTGCTCATTTTAATAGAAGCAGTGCAAGAATCACTTTTGTCTCTGCCTGCAGCCACTGTTAACCTTTTAGTCTGTGTTGGCACCCCCAATCTAGCAGTTTTTCGACCCACCTAACACTACCTCGAAAGCATCAGCAAATATTCTCGCACCCTTTCTATATAAGTGTATCCCATCCCTGTAGAAGCAGTCTCCCCTGTTAGCATGCGCAGACCATGCTGAAAAAAATTCTACCCCATGAGCCTTGCACAATCTGTCCAGGGCCAAATTGATTGACAAGGCTCTCATCATATACTCTCTCCTATTGGATCTGTGCAGGATTGCAGGCACTTTCAAATTTAACTCTAACTCGCAACTTTTTTTCCAGAATTGACCTGTACTTGTTAAGTAAATCTGCAGATATCTTACTCTTAAGGTCATTAGTGCCAATGTGTATAGCAATATCACCTTTTGTGCCCTTAAAAGATATCTGCCCTACAACGTCACATCTTTTGCACCTGGCAGACATACCCTGGTCCTGTTCCACCTATCCTTTTTGCAAAACATATTCCCCGTCTCCCCGGCAATAGAATCACCGATAATAACTAGTTCCTGTGGGACCAGTAAATTCTGCCTTGGGATTGCCTCTGTGTTGCCTGATGCATAGGAGTAAGCTCTGGCGTTGAGTTGGGTAGCTGAGAGCTCGATAGGCCCCTCATATTAATTTCTTTGAGGGCATTTATCCTACACCTCAAACTCTCGTAGATGCCCATCAGAACGCTAAGTTGGCACCTAATTTCTTCAGTCTCTACACCTAGCACACACAAAGACATCCTCCTAGGCTAGATCATGTCCTGTTCCAGATAGGTCTGCAAACATTTCACATTTCGCCCATTGTTTTAGACTGTGATGCATTGGAGAATCGTCCCCTTCAGTTCTCCTGTGAGCCACAGCACTCTGGCTATTTTGTGAACGCTGCTTTGCTGCTCTAGTCTGGGTCACGATTTCGTTAAATACAATTTAATTAACAATGAACTTTAATAAGATTAATAAATTTTACTGTTTAATTGATAATACTATACTAATCTAACAGATTACTAATACAGTGCTACTTTTTCGCTAGGCTTTTTCGTAGCCAGGTGGGAAGGAGCAGCAGTGCGTAGTACACGCTTCTTGATTAGACCGGGGTTCGAGCCCGTCACCACCAAATACGGAGGATGCGGAAAGGTCAGGGAATGACCACCGCATATCCACCGAGCAATATGGCCTTAGTTGCTAATGCTCCTAAAAAAAAACCAAACCAAATAACTTTTTCGCTATCTAGTTATGTTAAATCTTACGGTATTTCGTAAGGTTTAACGTAAAACTGGATATAAACTTATATTTACTATTCGTAACTTGCCGCCGTTGATATATGGCAGCAAGTTACGAACTTAAAATCTACTGATACTAGAAGTATTCATTTTCAAAATCGCTATCTAAATTCAAAAATAAACCACAGAGCTTGGCTAGAACTATAAAGCTACTTTTAGAAAATAGTTTAGTGTATCAATTAAGTCAATAAACGACTAAATATAAAACTTAACATTCGTCTGAGCTGCAAAAATCTTGGTCAACTTGGTAATAACTTTGTACCCAAGAAGTTTTGACCTGTTCAACACAATTCTTTGTGTACCTTATCAAAGTGGGCCACAAGCCACTGACAAGACAAGCTGTTTCCGATATGGAAGAACCTGATGCACAGTCATGCCCTTTTGAAACTCCATGATATCTCTACTATGTCTGTTACTTTATCACTTTAACTTGTATGACCAAATGCAAATTACCGCTACTTTAGTGTAGTAAGCTGTTCGGCTTTTTATATGCGAACTATGTGCTATAGTTCATTACAAATTGGGTGGTCATAATTCATTTATCACTGTGTGTGTGTGTGCATGCATATATATATGTATATGTATGTATGTATATATGTATGCATCTGTGCATCTCCTAATATCTTGGGAGATCTAAATCATCATTATCAGCCATTTTCAATCCACTGCAGGATGAAGGCCTCTCCAGCAACTTTCCAATTCCTTCTGTTTTGAGCACTGGCCATCCATTTACTACCCAAAAACTCATGAATTTCATCTATCCATCTCCGCCTTTGTCTTCCAGGTTTTCTTCTAGCTCCTCTTGGGTACCATTCTGTTATTTTCTTAGTCCATCTGTCATCATGTCTTCGAGCTATGTGTCCTGCCCAAGACCATTTTAGTTCTTTAGTTTTGATAAGAATGTCCTTTACTTGAGTTTGCTGCCTAATCCATGTGTTTCTCTTCTTATCTAACAGTCTGATTCCCAATATAATTCGTTCCATTCTTTGCTGTGTAGTTCTCAGCTTCTCTTCCATTCTTTTGATGAATGCCCAAGTTTCACTTCCATAAGTCATGGTGGGGAGTATACATTGATTCATTATTTTACGTTTCAGACAAACTGGGATATTGCTCTTCGGTATGTGACTATATTTCCTGAATGCTATCCATCCAAAATTTATTCTTCTCTTGACTTCCAGCCATTTATCATTATTACAGCTAATAACTTGTCCTAGATAAGTATGTGACTCCACCTTTTCAATTACTGCTCCTTCAATCATTATTTCTCTTTCTATGGCATACTTGTTCATCATTACTTTTGTCTTAGCCATATTCATCTTTAGTCCAAAATCCTTACTAACTGTGCATAACTGATTAAGATTTTCCTCTAATTCTTTGGGATCGTGGCTTATGACCACAATGTCATCTGCAAATCGTAAATGGTTTAGGTACTCTCCGTTCACATTGACTCCTTTCTGCGACCAGTCTAATCTTCTGAAAGCTTCCTCAAGGGCAGCAGTAAACAGCTTCAAAGATATTGTGTCTCCTTGTCGAACTCCTTTCCCAATTTTAAATTTGCTACTGTCTTTGTCTAGTCTAATAAAGGAGGTAGAACTCTCATATTTTCTTCAAAATCATAATATGTGGGGTATCTATGCCTTGTCTTTCCAGTGCCCGAAACATTTCCTTATACTGTATGGAGTCAAATGCCTTTTCATAATCCACAAATGCCAGGCATAATGATGTTTTATATTCATTTGCTTTCTCCATTAGTTGTGATATTACATGAAGGTGATCCATATCTAAATATCTGTACCTAAATATCCCTTCCTTTTATAATTTTCACTTTATGTTAAATATTTATTTTGTTTATGTATATGACTGTGTGTGTGTGTGTCATATTGTAAATGCCTTTGTAATCCTAAATACTTATGCCAGGAACCTTTTAATTTGAAATAAATGCTTTGCTGCATTATATTGAATTATTTCTTTGATATAATGCACTGAAATGTGGGACCTTGATCCTTTCCTTATTTATGAGGGTGTTTAATAAATTATCTACCTACCTATGAAGGAAATGAGATAGAGGCAAAAATCTTTTTTTATTTTTCAATGTATTCCTTGTTCTATTGTTCACTTGTTCTGTTTTGTTGACAATGAGGAAATACCAGACAAATAAAATTCTTTGTCCTGTCCATCAAAGAATGCAGAAACAGCTGACTTCAGTTCATTATCATCAGCAAAGTGACATCCTCATAAGTTTGTCTTGAGGTGTCGAAACAGGAAATAGTCACTGGGGGTCAGATCCAACCTGTAAGGTCGATGGGTAAGTTCTGTAAAGTCACAGTCTCTCATAGCAGCAGCAACAGCATGTGACCTGAGTCGTCATGAAGAACACCTCTGGAAAGTTTTCCACTGCATTTTTCCTTTATGACATTCCTTAGATTGTACAGTAGGAATGCATATGACTCCCCAGTGACTGGCTGCTTGTGTTTCAAGTCGTGAATGTACAAAATTCCCTTAGCATCCCAAAAAATGGTGACCATAATCTTGCCAGCTAAAGGTTGTGTCCAAAATTTTTTGGGTGGGGGAGAACGCCCAATTTCCATTGCATGATTCTTGCTTGGTCTCAGGATCCCAGTGATGAACCCATGTTTTATCAACCATAACAGTTCTGGAGATGAAAGTTTCAGAATCCCTTCCATAAAGCTCTAAATTCTCCTCACAACATTGTACTTTGAATTGCTTCTGCACAGGTGTCAGAAATCTGGGGACCCACCTTGCACTGACCTTAGTCATCCCTAAATGTTCATGGGGGATGATTATAACTGTTCCCTCAGATATGTCATATTCACTAGAGATTTGGGACACCTTTAAACGTCTGTCATTCAGCACAAGGGTTTCCATATCTTTACACATTTCTGGAGTGGTTGCTGTCACAGGCCTTCCTTGATGTGGATCATCTTCAATGGATTTTATGCCCCACTTGAATTGTTTTGACCAGAATTTCACCAGGTACTCTGAAGGTTCACTGTTGCCATACATAGCCGCCATCCTTTCATAAATGGCCTTTGGCTCATTTCCTTCTTTAGTGAGAAACTTGATGACTGAATGATGCTCCAGTTTCAGCAAATCAACAGTTTGATATAGGTGTCTTCCTTCTTTCTGTTACAGCAACACAACTTAAAAACATAGTGGGATCAGAATTAGTATGATTCTAATTGAGATGTGTAGGAACATGATAAATCATGAATCATTGAAATATAACTGTGGCAAGTACTTTGGGTAGATATTATTGAATGCCTCTCATATGTTATTACTTTCGTTTTAATTTTTATGCTTAACCTATTATAGTGTATTGAGAGGTTTTATGAATAATTCAACCATTCACTGTTGAAAATGGTCAATGATTCCTCTGTACCTATGAGTCTTCTCAGTGGACAAAGCAGTTGTAATTTCAGGTAAACATATATGTGGTGGTGTGTTTCTTTTCCCCCCTAAAAATGTACATAGTTTTTTTTTATGTTTTTAAATTAATCACTGATTTATTTTTAAGTGTATACCAAGCTGCTTTTATTTATGGATATGTTATTTTTAAATGTTAATAATAATATACATTCATTACAAAATTTCAGAATCAGCTGTACACGTTTTAAATACGTTCGTGGAAACCCAGTTTGTGGATGATCCTAGTAAACTGAGAAAACAAAATGCTCCGTTGCTTAGTGAAATATCAGAAAGATATGTTGGTGAAAAGATTTCTCGTAAAGAGTTTGAAGGTAATATTTCATTAAAAATTTTATATGTAATATACTTTGAGACATTTTTTTAAATACTATATATGATTTCTATTTAATTTTTAATTTATTTTTAATAATAATGATAATAATGCTGTTTAATAATCTCTAATTTTTACTCTAGTTTTACTAGAACTTCCTTATTTCCTAGAAACTTACTAGAACTTACTTTAGTTTTACTAGAATTTACTTTGAAATCTTTTAAAGGATGGTAAGGATGGTTATTTTAAAGGATGGTAATAGTATAATTATAATTAATAGTATAATATTATGGTATAATTGACTGTAAAGACCATTGGAAGTGTGTGGCCAGGTTGCAGGCTTAGTATATACTATGCACACTTTAAAATTTAATACAGACGAAAACATGAAAAAAATTCAAAATTTATTCAGTCTATAAAACGTTTAATAAATAAATAAATTTTCTGTTTATACTCCGGGACGACAAACAGTCAGAGGAGTTCACAAGATAGACAGATTACAAGAAACAGCACCGTATTCAGTAGTCACGGGCTTGAACCCCGGTCACTCAAGGCACGTGTACTTGACCCGCGTGTACACCCGCGCGCCTGACACTAGGCTACGGCGGCCTCAATGACATTGTTGTACCTTCAGGAAGTCATTCTTTGTGAAAAATGTTCATGTCAGTCTGATTTTGAGCAGTTGCTGAGCTATGGATATTTGAAATGTACTTTAACTTGAAAGAATTTGGTATTGGAAAAAAAAAATTTATTAGGAAAAAGATTACATTATATTGTACAGTATAGTAAACTGAATAAGTTAGAAAATGATTACAGTAACCTACAGTAATTCTTATGTACACTTATTAACAGTAACTCAGGAGAGCCTGAGACATCTCCAGTCCATGGGCACCTTGAGTTACTGTTAAATAACTCAGGGTGCCCGTGGACTGGAGATGTGCAAATGTGACATTTCACAGAGGAGGATCTAAAGGTGACACAAGTAATTACAGACCTGTCAGTTTTACAGAAGTAAAACTGGAAGAAAGTTTTACAGAAGGGGAAAATTAATGGAGGCACTGGTTAAAGAAGCACTGCGAGACTCATCTAGACAAGACTTCAGTTATAGTTCAAACACAGCATGGATTTGTTAAGGGGAAGTCTTGTTTGACCAATTTGATTGGATGCTATGATGTGGTGACAAAGGAACTGTATGCAAAAAATAATTTTGATATTATATACTGAGATTTTAGGAAAGCTTTTGATACTGTTGCACATGAAAGACTACTGTACAAATTGGAGCAGTATGGCATTAAGGACAAATTGTTGCTTTGGATAAAGGGATGGTTGAGTGGGAAAAGACAGAGATTCGTAATCAATGGACACTGCTCTTCATGGACAAACGTCCATGAAGAGCAGTGTCCCCCAGGGTTCAGTGTTGGGTCCATTGTTGTTTTCTGTATTTATTAATGATATTGATGAAGGTATATTGGGCTTAATGTCTAAGTTTACAGATGATACGAAGGTTGGCAGGGTTGTTAATGACAGTACGCTCTGCAACAGGATCTAGAAAAGTTGAGCAGATGGGCTGAGAGGTGGCAACTGAAGTTTAACGTTGACAAATGTAAAGTACTGCATATGGGTAGCAGTAACCCCAGAGTAACTTATCAACTGTGTGGTACTACACTCAAGGTTGTAAAGAACGAAAAGGTCCTGGAGGTAATTGTGCAGTCGGATATGAAGTTTTCTGAGCAGTGCAGTCTGCAAGAGTAGCTCATGGTGTCTTGTCAATGATATACAGGAATTTTTCTAGCAAGGATAAGGAGGTAATTATCCCCTCGTATAAGGCAATGGTCAGGCCACACCTTTAATACTCTATACAGATCTGGAGGCCTCATTATTGGAAGGATGTAGAGCTGTTGGAACGAGTACAGAGAAGGGCAACAAGATTAGTGAATGGAACAAAGGGTTGCTCTTAAGAAGAAAGGCTTAAATTTTGCAAATTGCAGTGTCTGGAGGCTAGGGGTGAGGCTAGGCTTTTGCAAATTGCAGTGTCTGGAGGCTAGGTGTCTGGAGGTGATCTGAGGTGTATAAGGCCTTGAATGGTTTGAGCAAGCTCAATGCTGATGGCATCCTTCCTCTTGCCAGATTAATCACCCGAGGGGACATAAAAAATACAAATTGAGGAAATACAGTTGTAGAATAGATGGTGCATAAATTTGCCTTTAGCCAGTGGGTTGTTGATTGCTAGAACAAACTTCCATCTGTCGTTGTGGTAGTTGACAGCGTAAATAAGTTCAAGGCAGGACTAGACAAACATTTGGGATGAATGAACGTATCAAATGGGAAGGTTTTTTTTTTTGTTTGATGCTGTTTAAGCTTGCTTTCTTGTATTATATGTCTCTACTAATGCAAATGTAACTCAAGCATTACTCTTGCCATTTCAAAGGCTTTTTTTCTTTCTTGGGAAGGTTTTTTTTTTTTTTTTTTTTGTTTGATGCTGTTTAAGCTTGCTTTCTTGTATTATATGTCTCTACTAATGCAAATGTAACTCAAGCATTACTCTTGCCATTTCAAAGGCTTTTAATCATGTTTGGCATAAAGCTCTTCTAAATAAGCTTCCATCTTATGGTTTGCCGCCTGTTTTTTGTAATTGGGTATCTAGTTTTCTCTCTGATCATTCACTATGGGTGATGGTAGACTGCTCTCTGTCTTCTAACTTCTCCACTAATGCAGGTGTTCCCCTAAGTTCAGTTTGTTCTCCTACTCTTTTCCTCTTGTATATTGATCTTTTCCCATCAGCTGGAAATCCTATCCATAGTTTTGCTGATGACAGCACATTGCATTCTGTCTTTCAATTTGGGAAATCTTGCTCTGCACAAACAACTTGAACGTCTCAAATATCCACTAGCAATTTCCTAAATGCTGATCTACAGTTAATTTCACTGGGTCAAAGATAACTTAGTTGATTTCAACCCTCTAAAATTCAATCCTATCATATCTTGCAAAAGGAATTGTTCTGCTCCTATGCTTATCTTCGATGACAGATTTCTGAACAAGATCACATATCTCTATTAGGGATCACACTGACTTCTAATCTCCCTTGGCATAAACACATCACAAATATTGCTTCCTCTTCATCTAAAAAATTGAATTTTCTCTTTCGCTCTTGGTGTTACTTTTCTTCCAAACAGCTGTTCACTCTGTACAAATCGTAAATCTGCCCTACTATGGAATATTGTTCCCACATCTAGGGCAGCACTCCTAAAACCTCTCTCAGGCTTCTAGATTCCATTCAAAGGAGGGCAGTTTGATTAATTAATGACCCATCTCTAACAAAGTCTCTCCCCTCAATCTTCTATAGATGTTCTGATTCTGCTGCATGCCTGTTCTATAGATACTTCCATGGACACTTTCTTCTGAATTGGCTTCTATAATTCTTGCTCTTGCTTCCAAACCAGTCTGAACACTTGACACAATTAGTCGGCATTCTTTTACTGTCCAATTTCAAACTCACAGAACTAACAGTTCTTTTTTTCCCTCATTTATTCCTTTAACTTCTGTTTTCTGGAACAACATCCCTTCATACATATTTTGTGAAAATTACAACCAACAGAATTCAAGTCTAATGTCAACAAGAATTCAAGTCTGATGTCGCAGAAGAAATTGATTCTAGGATTCAGAGTGTAAAAATATGTTTTTAAGCAGTTCAAAAAAATCCTAACTTCAAAACAAGTATCTAGGAAATTGAAAATAAAAATTTACAGAATGATATATTATGTACTGTAACTCCCTAAACAATCAGAGAACATTACAGTTATTCGAAAATAGAATTCTAAGAACAATCTTTGTACCAAAACAATGTGAAATCACTGGAGAATGGGTAAAGCTACATAACAATGAACTAAAGGAGAAATATAGAAGTGAAAGCATAATTCAAATCATAAAGGTCAGAAAATTGAGATGGGCTCGACATGCTATCTGTACTGATGGCAGAAGACACATCCATGAGATCCTCACAGGAATTCCAACTGGGAAAAAGAAATCTGGCAGACCACCCCTGAGTTGGGAGGATGGTATAAAGAAAGATTTTAGTGTAAGTTTTGGAGGAGAGGTGAACTGGAGAGAGCTGTAGAGGTGAATTGGTAATGAGCCATAAATGTTTATCCATCATACACTGCTAGAAAATGTATGGTCCAACAGCTGGTCACCATGTACACCACACAACATGTTAAAAAAAAATGGAAATCACTTTTCACTGTTCCATGTGAATTATATCACGAACAAAATGTAGCAATGCAAATGGATACGCAGATCAACCAATGGCAGCATTCCAACAGTGCCTTCAGGTGGTGTTCAGTTCTTCTCTGGATGTGGTACTAGTACTATTCTGTGTTGTTTAATGTTTGTCAGACCATCATGTGCATTGAGATAGACAGAAATTGGAAAAATTCTGTTAACATTTTCAAATGAAGAGTATGTAGATAGTTTTTTGTGTGTGGGTTTTGCAACAGTATGCCAGTGCATTGAGGAATATCACAAAATGTTATTTACAATGAATAAGCTTGGATTTATAAGTACTTAATGATGTTTACCAAGTTTTACATAAAATATCTTATTTTTGAGTATATCATTGGCAAATGTTCAATACAACGAAATGTGGGTGTGAACGCACATCCCATCATATTGAGCATTGGCTTATCACTGTTATTTTAAAGGATGGTAATAGTGATATATTATAGTATAATTGACTGTAAAGACCATTGGAAGTGTGTGGCCAGGTTGCAGGCTTGGTATATACTGTGCACACTTTAAAATTTAATAACTCACATGTGATAGAAACTATTTACAAATGACAATTAAAAGTAAATTTATTGCAATTTTAATGGTGCACTTCTATACTTTTTTACTCATGCTTATTTAAATGTGTTCTGTACTCATCAGCTCGTCTGACACTTTTGCAGAAGAGTTTATAGGCAGAGATGACCAAATCACCTCTTCATGGTGTTGGACTTATTTTAATGGGAACTACACATGTGAAAAGTGTAGTTCACATGTCAAAACCATAATCTTTGGAGGAACAAGGATCACCAATGCATTGGTGCATTAACTTAAGTAAAAATAGGAAATGTATTCAGTAATTTGGAAAAAGAATTGAAAAACTATGAAAAGGTGATTTTTTTGGAGTCTAATATTATATACTTTTACTCTCCTAAAAATATAATATACCTTAAACCCTTGCTAATCCGGTTACAGTTAAACTGTATTCGGATAATCTGGATCGAAATATGAAAAATTTTTTCACAGTTGAGTACTGTACTTTGAAAGACACATGGGATTTAGGAAGGTAGATGAGTCACTCTGATTGTGCAGAGAGAGAGAGATGGAACATACATCACTTTTGTCTTCTGTTCTGTCTTGTTGTTGACTCTGAGTTGAATGGGTGTTATTGCTTATATTGCTTCATTTGCCTACTTCTTTATATATAAACCCAGGGGCTCACATCTGGTAAGTATGGGCTTGGCACACCCAGGGTCCTGAGCTGTATATTATCATTCTTCTCTTTCTTGGTGATTCCCTTTGACTTTTGACTCTCTCTCTCTCTCTCTCTCTCTCTCTCTCTCTCTCTCTCTCTCTCTCTCTCTCTCTCTCTCTCTCTCTCTCAGGGTAACTTGAGAATTTTTTTTTCGGCTGGTGCAGCATAAGCCTCAGGCTTCGTTGTACCATATAGCTAATAATAACAATAATATATATATACATAAGTTAACATATTTTATATATTATGGGTTTATGTTGGCTAAACCACAAAATCGTTGCTTTGTTCTGGTCCTCATATGCAGACGGTTTCATCGTGTTTCTGATAGTCGTGCATTTGCTGCCAATAACAAGGTAAGCCTATCTTTCATAGGCTTATGTCCTGGGAGCGTCACTTCTTCTTGCGTGATGTATGTTTGATTTGGCAAGCGCTTCCAAAATAACCCAGTTTCATCCCCCTTAAAAATTTGCTGCGGCAAGTAGCCTTCCTTCATGATTAAATCTTCAAATTTTTTCACAAACTCTTCTGCAGCCTTTTTATCTACACTAGCTGCTTCCCCATGTCTGAGAACACTCTGGATACCTGTTCTACCTTTGAATCTGTGAAACCACCCACGACTTGCCTTGAATTCATCAGTTATACATCCTGGAATTTTCTGAGATACATCCTGGAATTTTCTTCTGCAATTCTTCAAAAATTAACCTAGCTTTCTCACAGATCATTGCCTGAGTTACTGGATCTCCTTTCATCTGTCTTTCTCTAATCCATGTAAGAAGCAGCTTTTCCATTTCTTCATTGATTAAAGATCTGTGTCTGTCAGAAATTTTCATTGCTCCAGCGAACACCCTAGCACCTATATTCTTGTCTCTTTGTTGCCATGGTTGACCTAGGGATGCCATACTCTTGAGCTACATCTGTAATTGTTCTACCTTTCTGCACTTTATCTATAATTTCCTTCTTCTTTTCTATGCTCAACCAAGTGTGTTTCTTTCCTGAATTAATTCCGCTGTTCACTTCTCTTTGGACCCATTATCAAATTTCACTCAAAAAATAAATAACTGTCAAAGCACAAAATTTTTTACTTTATGAGAAATGCAGAATTATAAATTAGCACAAACAACTAGAGCAAACATAACTCAGACTACGATTATTAACGAGATAATGTCTCATAACTGAGGAAGAACTGACGGCATACCTGTAGCTATCTTTGAGGGCGGCTAACGTAGCTGAACGATTGTAGGATCTATTCCCGCTTTATCTATCATTGGTTAAATGTTACTCCCGCTCTTTAATACCATTGGTTAAAATGTATGAAGCAACCGTCACTATTTAGTGCTATTTAGTAACATTAAACGCAGCTATGTAGTCCAGCAAAGAATTCTATCGTGCAATATCATGTAGCGTTTGCGCCGGCCCACAAAATCTGACTGTTGAATTGCGTTACGTCGAATTGCGAGGCACCACTGTATGATTAAAAATTAATTTTTTTATTAAAACTTAAAAGTACATACATAAGTACTGCAATCTGTTAAGAAAAGATGAAATACTGGTGCTGTTTAAGTGGAATTCAGAAAAACTCAAAACATTTTTCTAAATTAAACAGAAAGTTTAGCAGAATGTGCATAAAATGCCTAATGTTTTAATTTAACATTTCAGTAGCTGTGCAACCTTTTGTGACACTTAGTTTCATGAATGATTCTTTATCCAGTTTAAAAACTGATTTTTGTGCTTGAGGCATTATTTTTAGTTTATAATTTCATAATACGTGTTTTTGATAATATGTTTAGAGATATGATATGCTGGTTTTGAGTTTCCTAAAGAAAAAGCCCTGTCTTAAATAATTGAGTCATCTATGCTCAAATTTATAGAAAATTGTTAGTGTGTGTGTGTGTGTTTTTATTTATTTATTTTTTTTTATGAAAACCCCAAATGCAAAAGTTATTAAAACATATAAAAGGGGTCAAATTAATATATGGAAATAAACAAGTGTTGAAGCTTTACAAAAATTATAAAAATAAATGTAACTCAAATAATGATATAAGATTAAATAATAATAAATATTACACACCTTATAGTGTACTCTACTAAAAACATATCTAATAACAGCTCCTCGCTTGGTGGCTTCAAACTAAGATTGCCGTGTAAGGAGGCAAAGTGCTGGTGAAGTTTTTATATATTATGCCAAGGCCTAAAGCTAAATGATAACATATTACTTATTGGCCAGTTAGATGAGACTGGATATTAAAATTCAATTTTAATCTTACTTTTATTTTTAGCTAGTGAAACCTGTATCCTCTATTCCAATTCTTATCTGTTACTGCAGATGCCAACATCCATAATGGATCGATGGAATGCTGTATCACTGTGGTTCTTTCTTCTTCAGCTGTACTCTTCAAATATGCTCTTGAAGAAACTATAATGTCTTCAGGAGCACATTTAGAGAACTCATTCTTCAAGAGCAATGATTTCTGTTTTTGTTTTGATTTGCTTCTTCTTTCTGAGTTCTCCAAATGTGCTCCTGAAGATATAGTTTCTTCAAGAGCATATCTGAAGAGGAAAGAAGAACCACAGTGATACAGCATCCCATCAATCCATTATGGATGTTGGCCACCTACAGTAACAGATAAGAACAAATTGGGATATAGGTTTCACTAGCTAAAGATAAAAGATTAAAATTGAATTTTAATATCCAGTCTGTTAAATAAGTAATATGTTATCATTTAGCTTTAGACTTTGGAATAATATATAAAAACTTCACCAGTACTTTGTATCCTTACACAGCAATCTTAGTTTGAAGCCACCAAGTGAGGAGCTGTTATTAGCTAAGTTTTTATTAGACTATGAGTTGTTTTGTAATATTTATTATTATTTAACTGTATATCATTATTTGTGTTACATTAACTTATAATTTTTGTAAAGCTTCAACACTTGTCTATTTTCATATATTAATTTGCCACCTTTTATATATTTTAATACCTGCCAAGTGGTCATGAGCAGGAGTGCAGTAGCACATGCTCTGAGTATACCGGGATTTAAGCCGCTGACTGCTAAATACGGTTGATCTGCCAACCTACACTGGACTAGCGTGGCAGATTATGGCTCATTTCCCTCAGCGTGTATTGTTGAGGAGGCCTCCTTCCTGCAGTGGATTGATAACAGCTGCTGTTTACCTCACTGATCGGTGTTAAGCAATAGTCTAATACCACCTAAGTGGTTCTGTATGGAATTCTCTGTTGGATCCATCGTAGTATTTTGCATTTCATTTTGGTGTTTTGTGGGATGAAAAACACACAAAGTGGTTGGTGATGAGGAATGTTCTAATTTTTAAATTAGAGCACATTGTTTGAGCACAGCTCTAATTTTTAAAAACAAAATGGATGACAGTGATGCCCAGTTTTAACAACAAACATTAAAGTCAGATTCTGTGATTTAAAAAAAAATGTCTGTAGACACCAAACAATCATTTATGTTCTAGTTTGTGAGATGATAGATAGGAGGTTAAACAAAATGTATTTTCAAGGTTAAGGCTACTCTATATTATTATAAAACATTATTGTTATTACAAATTATATAATTTATTTGTTTACTGTTTAACTCTTACAAGTACAAAGTATATCTACATTTTTTGTGTGGGGGCTTCCTGTAGTACATTTATATATCAGCATGTTGAAGGTGATTTCAGATGCATCCATTAATGTATGAATTGTCATGAAATTTTTCCAGTGCATGCTGTCGTCTCATATCTGTGTTTCCAACAAATAAAGATGCTTTATTAAATGAACATGAATAAAAACAAAGTTTTATAAAAATTAACAATACTTAATTTTCATAAAACTTCAAAATTCCATAAAAAAATTCATTTCTCAGAGTCACATGCATTCAGAAAAGTCATTTTTGATATGATTACTGTTTCTATGATAAAATATTTAGATGTTTATTAAATTTTAAAGTATACATTCTTTGGTATTATTGATATTGCATTGGAAACAGATGAGGATTCTGAGGACATCTCATCGGAGGAGCTAGATGTGGAAGATAAGCATATAGAGAACTTCAAGAAAACATTGACACAGAATGCAGATTTAGGTGTCACATTTAGGTAAGTAATCAAATTTTATTATTTGTATATTAGTAGTGGCAAATGATCCAAGGAAGCCAGCTTATATGGCATCAGCCAAAAAAAAAACAAAAAAAACCTACTATCTCTCTCTCTCTCTCTCTCTCTCTCTCTCTTTATCCCTTATAATAATTTATCTTGTTCTCCCTTAAATTTATTCAAATTTATCCACAACACTGGATGGAAGTTTGTTCCATTAATCAATCAACCACTCTCTGGCTGAATGCAAATTATTGCACATCTTTGCTGCAATTCAGTTTATGTCCACTTGTGTGTGGTTTCCAAGAAGTAGTAAGGATGCCATCAGTATTTGGTTAATTCAATATATTTAAAGCCTTAAGTACTTCAATCAGGTCTCCTCATAAGTGCCTGGTTTCCAAGCAGTTCAATTTGCAGAACTGTTCTCTACACTCATTCCAACAGAGCCACATCCTTAAAATAACTCTTCCTGATCTGTATGCAGTACTCAAGTTGCAATCTAACAATTGCAGTTTACAATAGGATAGTCATCTCCTTGTCCCTGCTTGCAAAATTTCCGTATATCATTGACAGAACCTTGTGAGCCATCCTAGCAGCCTGTCTGCACTGCTCAGAGAACTTCATGTTAGGTAAAATTTACCCCCAATCTCTTTCATTCTCCACAACCTTGAGTATGGTACCATTCAGTTTGTATATTATTCTGGAATTACAGTTGCCCATATGAATATCATTAAACCTCAATTGTTACTTCTCAGTCCATCTGTACAACAATTTTCCAGGTCTTCTTGCAATAGTATGCCTTGATTCTTTGCTGTCATAACCACCTTATCAACCTTTGTATCATCTGCAAAATCAGACATTAAGCTTGATATGCTTTTATCAGTATTGCTACTAAATATTGAAAACAGTACAGGTACCGAGCACCGAACCCTGAGGACTCTACTAATTACATTTTTCCTAGAAGAGCAGTGCCCATTTATAACCACTCTGTTTTCTGCTGCACAACCATCCCCTTATCCATAACAGTAACTTGCTCCCAGTGCCACACTTCTTCAATTTGTACTGCTGTCTTCACATGAAAGTGTCAAACGCTTTACTAAAATCTCAGTATATGATGTAAAAATTATTTTTTGAATCCAGTTGCATTGTTACTGTTTAACAGTAATAATCAGATTGGTTAGACAAGATCTCTCCTTAACAGATCCCATGCTGTGATTTCCATATAACTGCAAAGAAGTTTGGCTTAGAGGTTTGTAGTTACTCACTTTGCTCTTTGATCCTTCTTTGTAAAAGGAAGAGACATTTGCATATCTCCACTCAATGTGGATCTCTCCTGAATCTAAGGATGCTCTCATAGTTATGGTCATAGGTTTGCTTACTTCTCTTGCTGCTTCTTTTAATATAATTGGATAGATTCCATCAGCCCCAGGTGCCTTATTTACTTTTAGTTTCAATAATTTCTCTTTCGCTTTCTTTTCAGTTATCACAAAATCATTTAGTCCACAATTATAAATAATATAATTTTGGAATTATAATTAATTGAATTGTTAATCCGAAATAATTAAATAATTTATAAGTGAATTAAAATATACTTTCTGAATCAGAGTGCATACATTTATTATTATTAATTTTAATATTACACAGACATGTTATCTATATAGATATGAGTGAAAAAAAACAATTGGTGAACCAGTGAGTTTTACTAAAAAAAAATTCTGAAAGCCATATCAGAAAGGTTTGTTAAATGTGATTGGAAATTATTTAAATAGCAATGGGTAGCAGTAATCCCAGAATAACATACCAATTGTGTAGAACCACGTTGAAGGTGTTGAAGATTGAAAAATATCTAATATAGGTAACTGTTTACATCGACAGTCTTCTGAGCATGCAGGCAGGCTGCTAGGATAGCTGGGACAAGGAGATGATTATTAAGGAAATGATTATTAAGGAGATGATTATCCTGCTGTATAAGAGAGTGGTTAGGCTGCATCTTGAAATCTGGAAGCCTCATTTTAGGATAGATGTAGTTCTGTTGGGTCTGGTGCAGAGAACAGCAACAAGGTTAGTCAGGGACACAAAGGGCAATCCTATCAAGAATGGACTTCACTTTGTAAATTTTATTATATATAAACTGTGCACCTCTGAGATCAGAGTAGAGTGCTAAAGGCTTTAAATGGGTTGAATGAACTAAAGGCTGATGGTATTTAGTTCACACAATCATGAACTGAATGTCAGGCAATTGTGAAGGATTTCACAATACAAGACATAGTAACGATACTTTATTGAAAATTTTGTATGCTTTTTGTTTCATCTTCTTCTTTAGTTTACTGAAGAAGAAATTAAACTTTCTTCATACAAAACATCATTTAAATAAAACCTATTAAAATGATGTTTTTGTGTACTGCCCAATAAGTATTAGTAAATTCCGCAGTCAGAGGCCTGAAATGTTGTTAATACATTCACATTTAATTCATACACCTTTTGACATCTCCCTCTGTTGTGAAAATATTTTGCTCGAGGTTGTCTGCTCTTATACTCGCTACACCTATCCACCCAATGAAGAGGAATATTCCACAAATAGTCTCGAAACTGTGCTGTCTGGGAGATGACACAGAACTGGGAATAAGTAACAGTAGTCTTCTCTATTGGGAAAGCATTACTTATTCAAAAATGCAAGGGTAAGCAATTCATTTTGAAAGATTTCACAATATGGGATATAGTAATGAGCCATAATGCAAGCTTTGCTTTTTCTCTTGAGTTTACTGCATATTAAAATGGTACCTTAATCTATTAGTAAATTTCCACAGTCAGAAGCCGGCTATAACTGAATCATGTGCTGTTGATTATAATTTTATGTGTGACAACTACATTCTGCCCATGGCTATCATTTGTGGGGTTTTCATTCCTATTTTTACCATTAAAATATATAGGAATAAAAGTTAATCACATAAAGAAACTGGCAAAGGCAGGTGGCTGACTGCCATTGAAGCAGGTTGCTGACACATTCCTGTTAAGTTTGTATAACATTAAATACAAATGAAAATATAGAGGGGTCAAAGTTTATTAGCTCACAAAAATATATCTCTGTTTTCCTCTAAGTGCTGATACAAAGATGATGTAGGCTTATTAATTCCTGTGCTACAAGTTGTTAGAAGTTGAAGAGCCGTTTGCAATCTGCTGTTGAGATGTCTGGGCCCAAACAGCTCTTCAACTCCTAAGAAATAGCTACCGTCATGAGTAAAGGGAAGAGACTATTTTGCAGAGGTGGTGATTATAATGGGCTCAGATGTTTCTCTTAAACTCTTTTTTCAATGGGAACTACTATGTCTAAAAATTTAATGGGATGTATTCAGGGAATTTAATAGAAATATTCAGGGAAGTATTCCCCAAGATAATCATAGAGGCTACTTTTTTTTTTTTTTTTTTTTTTACCAATTAAGAGATATTGTACAATGTTAAGACAAAATGAATTTCAGATGAACTGTGTGAATTTAGTGATTAAAAAGAAAAATGTGTGGGAACTGATGAGTTTATTGGCTAAGAAGAAAACTGTGTGGGATGATTATAAATTGCCAGGATGGCAGTTTAGTCTGTCTGTAATCAAGTTACTCAAGGCATTAAGCATGCTAAGACAGATTATGAGATGTCTTTGAATGCAAAGAAAAGCAAGGAAATTTTTGCTTATGTTAATACTAGAATGAAGGGGATGAATTGGTTAGCTTGGTTAGCAGATGTCTAATACTGATTGAGAGAGTTAAATGATTTTATAATTGGAAAGAAGGTACAAGAGAAATTGCTGCAGCTATGAGTGAATGAACTATCTGGGACTGATGGAATATATCAAATTATATTAAAAAAAGTTGCAGAATAGGTAGTCAAACCTTTAGCCATAATAATGAGAGGATCCTTAGATTTATGGGGTGTCCCTTCAAATTGGAGATCTGCAAATGTATCTCCTATTCACAAGGGTAGTTCATTGGGTGAAGTAAATACTATAGACCTATAAGTTTGACCTCTGTGCCAGAGAAAATGATTCAATCAGTAGTTAAAGGAGTAATTCAAGATCATCTTGATAGGAGTGGAGCTGTGAAGCTGACACAGCATGGATTTGTTAAAGGGAAATCATACCTGACTAGTCTGATTAGCTAATATGAGGAACTGGATGTAAAGAATAATTTTGACATCATATACTTAGATTTCAGTAGACTTTGATGTACAACACTAATGGTTGTTGTGTGTAACCTCTAGCAGTTGATGTTAGGTGCATGTTAACTACTGTGGATAAGAAATAGGTAGTGGCGTGAGACAAAGGAATTATAAATGGCCACTGCTCTCCATGATGAGTGGAATATTGAAGGTGTGGATGTATTCTGGGCAATTTGTAAGTTCTCTTGTACTTCAAAGAAATTCATATAAAGGTGGGCTGGATGGTGACAACAGTTAGGTTTGCTGTTTCAAGAATATCTAGCTAAGCAGATGGGCTGAAAATGGAAGTTGAGGTTGAACATTATAAATGTAAGGTATTTGAGAAGCATCAGTCCTACAATAATATACCATTTGGTAGCACCAATATAAAGGTAGTTGATAGGAAAAAAAGATTTATGGATAATTGTACAGTTTAACATATCCTCTGAGTAATGCAAACAGATTTCTAGAACAGCTCATGAATAGTGATATACCAGAACTTTGCCAGCAGAGGCAAAGTTGATTATCCATTTGTGTAAGGCAATGGCTAGGCCACATCTGGAATACTGCATACAGGTTTGGAAATCTCATTTTATGAAGGACTTTGATCTATTGGAAAGAGTGCAGAGAAGAGCAACAAGATTAGTTGTGGCCATCAAAGGGTATCTTACTAAGAAATACTGTGATTGTGTATGTATCTTACCTGAAATCATGTGTTCTTCCTGAGTTCTTCAAATGTTCTTCCTGAAATGTATCAGGCTTTAAAAGAGTTAAGTAAGCTAAATGCTGATGGCATATTTATTGTTTCTCAGATGACACACAAGGAGATGTAAATTTAAATTGAAATAGGATGGTTACAGAACAGATGTGTGGATATTTACTTTCAACTAGAAAGTTAGTTATTGTTGGAGTAAACACAAATCTAGTTCTTGTGGAAGTGATTGATTTGAATAAATTTAATCATGAAGTAGGCATGGGGTTCTTTGGGACCACAGTAAATTTTAGCAATTTTGTGTTCTTCATGTGCCTCATTCACATAGCTGAAACGCCAGCTACCTTTCAAAAAAAGCGTTTTCCTCAATTTCTCTGTTGAAAATTTCAGAAATATTCTTTATTTATCATAGGTCTAAATAGGAAAAATGCAGACCAAGTATGAAATGCTGCTATTTATTACTAACCTGAATTTAAAAATTTTTTTTATATATATATAATTTGTAAAAGAATAAGAGAAGTTTACCTCAATATGATACGTAGAACATTTCTGTATGATACTCTCCAGAAATTAAAATGAAAACAATTAAAAAAATCGAAAATCTTACATTACAGTAGGAAATAATTAAAAATCAAATGAACACAATTAAAAATTAATTTTTGACTTAATTTTTAATTGCGTTAAATTGATTTTTAATTGTGTTCATTTGATTTTTAATTATTTCTTACTGTAATGTAAGATTTTTGATTTTTTTAAAAATTGTTCTCGTTTTGATTTCTGGAGAGTATCATACGGAAGTATTCTACATATCATATTGAGGTAAACTTCTCTTATTCTTTTGCAAATATTGATATCAACATAGAACATACTGAGCATTATAGCTCTGGTTCATACTATCAAATATATATAATATATATATATATATATGCAGTGAAACTTCTCCTAATGGACATCTCTCTACAACGGACATTTTCAAATTCCCCAACTCACCTCTATTGGTTTTAACGTGTTTGCAGCTTCTGTCTAGTGGACATTCTCTGTAACGGACGTGGACAGGCAATCTGCACTGTTTCGTTTAGATTAGCACTTAATTTGATCTCCCCATAACGGACAGCGGGCGAGCTTACGGCCCTTTTTCTAGGAACTTTTCTTCCACGTATTGCCTCAATCGTGTGTTTATTTTCTATTTCCGATTCTCTGAATTTTATCAAGGTTTACGTCGCGGTTCTAAACCCTTTTTCAAGAATTTTAAGGCACGTGTAAAACTTCTGATGAATTCGGTGTGTGCAGGGGGGAGAAATATGGTCGGCCTTTCGTCTTTTCAGTTTTGTTCAGATGCACTTCACATGTGCATGTGAAGTGCACAATGTCTTCTTGTAAACATTTAACTTTAAAAGATAAAGTCGAACTCATTAATGCGTATGATCGGCAAAAAAATAGTGTTCGCACTCTCGCTGCAAAATTCAAAATCGGGAAGATGCAGGTAAGGGACATCCTAAAGAAAAAAAATGAACTGCTCAAACAATTTTGGCAACATGGAAATGATCAGGTTCAAAAATCATTTCCGAAAACTGTTGGACTTCAAATTGACAATGTTATGTATGAGTGGTTTTGTTGCGAATGTGCTAAAAAAATTCCCATTAATGGGCCTATTATTAGGGAAAAGGCTTTGGAGGTTGCGAAATCTATGGGAGTAAATGAGTTCAAAGCTTCTGTGGGATGGCTAGACAAGTTCAAAACTCGGCATAAAATTTCTTGGAAAACTGTAAGTGGTGAAGGTGGATCTGTTGATACTGGGGTTGTAACAGAGTGGACCGTCAAATTGGAAGATTTATGTCGTGATTTTGAAGCTAAGGATATTTACAACTGTGACGAAACAGGGTTGTTTTTTAAAGTTCTTCCTGAAAAAACAATGAGTCTAAAAAACGAAAAGTGCCAGGGTGGAAAAATTTCTAAGGAACACTTGACTGTACAGTAATACCCCGACTTACGCTACCCCGACTTACGCGAACTCTGAGTTACACGGTTCTTGATTTTTTCGTTTGGCAACGCTGCTGCCCACTATCTTCAAGGTCGTTTTTCATATGTTATCGATATACGGTGCGACGGCGGAGAATGAGAGCGAAAGATGAACAAAATTCAACTTTGCTGCTTTTATGTTTTTTTATATCAGTGAAGGGGAAACACATTTCACCATAATAACGTAAAAACCAACACAATTCCAGCTATCGGTATGCAATTAGATCGAGTTTACTACCAGTTTATAACAGATTCCACTAGCAGAAACACAACTGGATTTTTATTGTTTTATGGTAGTAACCCCTAGAAATGTGAGGTGTTAATAGTGTATCTCTGCCTTTATGGTGTTGTTTATTCAGTTGCTACATGCGCGCAGCTTTGTTTATGCGTATCAAGCGTGCCTCCTCGTTTTGTAATTGTGCTTTATTCCCTAAAAATGAGTAAAATACTTAAAAGGTGTGAAAAGGAAGCGTACTGGTGAAGACACTGCAGATTCAGAGAGAAAAAGAAAAGCAATTATCGATAAACAGAGGCGGACTGAGTCAAAAATTCTTACCCAGGAAAATTTATAGTGGCCTCATACTATGGTTTATGGCCAAAATCACACCGGCCCACCGGGGTTTCCCCAGTAAGGCTTATGGCCAGTCCGCCTCTGTCGATAGAGAAAAAATATGAAATTGTGAAACGCTTTGAGGGAAATGAAAGATAATGTGATATTGCACGTGCTACAGGCCTAAATGAAGCAACGGCGAAAAGCACATGACAATTGCAAACTTGACAGGTTGAAAATTGAAAAGGGCTCAATTGTAAAGGGCTTAAAAATTTTAGAAAACAGACTCCAACGAAGAACGCGTTATAGCTACAAAGCAAGGAATAAAAAAATTATTAGCTTGCTACGAAGAAATTCTGCGTGAAAAAAAGAAGGCGCTATGTCATCACACGAATTTGTTAGATTTTATGAAGCCATCGACATCGAAATAATTTTTACGTAAGTCATTTGTTTTTTTAATACATATTTTGTATTAATATGTATAAATAACTGCAATTTTATTAATATTTTTCTTCTAAACTAGTGTTTTTGTTAGTCCTTGGTCCCAATTAAGCAAAATTTATATGTATTTATATGCAAAGTTGTACCCCGACTTACGCGATTTTCGTCGGACCCACCTATCGCGTAACTTCGGGGTATTACTGTACTATTGTGTACAAATATGCTGGGAGACTTTGAACAACCTCTTGTTATAGGAAAACCACAAAATCCTCGTTGTTTCAAGGGCATAAAGTTGAATCTTGAATGTTGATTGGAAGTCTAATAAAAAAGCGTGGATGACACGAGATATCATGAGCGAATGGATGTCACTTTAACCAAAACATGATTCGTCAAAACAGAAAAATTATTCTTTTCATGGATAATGCTGCATCTCACCCGCACATTGAATTGTCCAACATTCAAATTGTTTTTCTGCCACCAAACACATCTGCAGAGTGTGAGCCCTTGGATCAAGGAATAATAAAAAAATTTAAATTTCACTACAGAAAACGTGTTTTAAGACATCTCATTGCAAACATGAATGATGTAGCATGTGCGAGTGACCTTGCAAAGAAAATCAGCATCCTAGATGCGATTCAATGGATTTCCTCTTCAGTAAACGCAATTAGAAAACAAACTGTCGTGAACTGTTTTGTAAAGTCTGGCTTCTCAAACGCAAAAATCGAAGTTGTGAACAGCAATGTGGAGCACCAAGAAGAACAAGAACTTCATCTATTGATAATGTACGATACTTCAGCTACAAGTGACCCTGGCTACAAAGATATAGACTCGAACCTCACTACAGAAGATGGTGCTATAGATATCAACGACATTATCATCGATATTTTTCAAGAAGTTCCTCATGAGGATGAAGAAATGGAAGGAGGTCATTATGTCGAAGAACATATTAACGACGAACCACCGATGAAAATAGAAGAAGCGCTCATACAAATCAATCGTTTAAAAATGTTTTTCGCTGCTGAAGTATCTTACCGAAGGACTTTTGACCGTTTCTTCACTCCAAACAAATGTTGAAAACAAAATTATCAGCCGGAAGAAGGAGCAGAAGAAAATAAGTGATTACTGTATGTATTTTTCATAAGATAAAGTCATAATATGCATAGCACAATTGTATGTATATTATTTACAAAAATATTGTGCAAAATCTGTATATAATTTAATTTAATTTAATTTTACATTAAATGTTTAACGATTTTTCTTTCTTTCTTTTTTTTCTCCCTCAGACTTCTTGTTAGCGGACACTTCTCTCTAACGGACGCATTTTCGTTCCCCATGGCTGTCCGTTAAAGGGAAGTTTCACTGTATATATATATATATATATATATATATATATATATATATATATATATGAGAGAGAGAGAGCAAGTGAGCGCAGTTAACTGATATGGTACCGTAATATAGAATGCTGGTAGTTTATGCTTTCATAATAGTCCTGCTACAATAAGTCCATGTTACATAGTGGCCATCCCTCCCATAAATGTTGATTATGCATGATAGAGTTTCACCACATAGTTATAAAAATTCTTACAATGTTGAAATGAACATGGTAATGTATCATGCATATGGTTATATATGTTTGTGTTCGATAATTAATTTGACACATTAATAATTAGTAACGTTAGCCATCTGCATAACTTTTCTAGATCCTGTTTCAGTTGTTGTAACCACTGTGCCAAACTTTGTATGATCTGCAAACTTGGTCTTTAAGCCCAATATACCTTCATCAATATCATTGATAAAAATAGAAAGCAACAATGGGCCCAACACCAAGCCCTGGGGGTTTGGTATTGGGCCCATTGTTGTTCAAGAGACCACATTAGTACATGAAGAGCAGTGGCCATTGATTACCACTCTCTGTCTTCTCCTGATCAACCATCTCTTTATCCATAGCAGTAATTTACCATTAATGCCACACTGCTCCAATTTATACAGCAGACTTTTATGTGCAACAACATCAAAAGCTTTTCTGAAATCCAAGTATATGATATCAAAATTATTTTTTGCATCCAGTTCCTTTGTGACTATAATCTGCCCTCTGGGAAATGGACCATTATCTGCCATGCTGGTCCAGTGTGGGTTGGCAGACTGACCGTATTTACAGTCAGGGGCTTCAACCCTGGTCTACTCAAAGAGCATGTGCTACTGCACTCACGCTCCTGACCACTTGGCTACGGAGACATTTTTTTTTAATCTTTGTGACTGGGAAATGTGTCAGGGAAACGGAGAACATGCTATGTAAAAAGGATAGGTGGAACAGCATTAGTAGAGGCATTTGATGCAAGAAAGCAAGCTTATGCAGCATCAGCCAAAAAAAAAACCACTTCCACTTCACCCCTCTGTTCGTTCGAAATACCTGTCCAGCTGAGCCTTAAACTTATTTAGGCTATCAACTTCCACGACAAGGGATGGAAGTCTGTTCCACTAACCAACCACCCGCTGGCTAAAGGCAAATTTCCGCACATCTGTCTGGCCATATTGCTCCGGGGAAATGCGGTGGTCATTCCCTGACCTTTCTGCATCCTCCATATTTGGTGGTCACGGGCCTGAACCCCGGTCTAATAAAGAAGCATGTGCTACGCACTGCTGCTTCTGCCCACCTGGCTACAGAGGCGCCATCAGAGTGATAAAGGCAGTGTATTAAATAGAGACATTAAAAAAGCCAAAAGAGGTGTTAGGTGTTGCTGGAAGAAGCTGTATTTAAGTGGTATTCACAGCAACGATCAAGTTGCATTGGTGTGCAACACCAGTGCCACCTGATAAATGTATAAAAAGACAATTGACAACATAAAAACTATTATCTTTTTATAGTTTTTAAATAAAGGCTCTACAGCGATTTTGTTTTATTTATTTTCGTCAGCACTACTTATTTCATTAAACTTTCCATTTATTTGTGTTTTAAGTTTTTTTTTGTCTTTTAGGGCTATCTTTTGCTTCACTAATCCGAATGACTTCTCCCCCAATTACTCCCGATTAGTGAGGGTTTACTGTATTTGTTTTCTTAATATTTAGTGTTGAAAATTTTGTATTTTATTGGTTAAAAGAACAACTCTGTTGTTTTGAAAACAACAATTTTAAAATTACCATTGAATATTTATTGTAAATAATGTGTTTATACGTAATGAAGTTGGTAGGTTTCTGAATTTAAAAGAAGTAACTGATGAGTGGAAACTTTTTTTTTTTTGTTAACATTCAGTTATCAATAAACTTTAACAAGTGCGAATTAACAAGGACAGGTGACCATGGAATCCATTTACAAATCTGAATCTTTTGCAGAACCTGATATTCCTTGAAATAGTTATTATTAACAACAAATTAAAAATGGTAATACACGTGAGCAAATTAAATTAAATTAAAAAATCAATGATAAAATTTCTCTATCTCTCTCTCATTAAAAATCTAACAGAATCCCAACAAACTGTTGGAATCCAGTTCAAAAACCTCTGGATTAGAGCATTTGCTAATCATTTGTTGAAGTTGAAGATGAATTAGATATGAATCAGTTTGTGAATTAGATGTTTATTATTATAGTATATATTTGTTTTTTGTTGAACAAATTAAAATTATTTCAGATAATTTCTTCTAATAGCTTAAATTGTATCACCATTTAGTTAATGCTAGTTATTATACTGTTATATTTTGCTTATCATTTTGACTGTATTTTGCACAGAAATTTTTGTAGCTTACACTTTTGACATCTTAACTCGTTTTATGTGGTTTTTGTTTAGGATTATAAGATTATATTAGAATTAAATATTCAGATCTGGTTTTGATTTTATGATTAACATTAAATTAGTTTGTGAAGATGTAATAAAAGTAATTCTTTTTGTTTACCTTCTCTGCCTTGCTTTTTTATAAAGAGAAAGGCATTCCTGAATTATGAAAACCTAATAGTTTTTTTTTAAGAAATTTAATTTCAAACTTTCCCCCTAAAAATAATTTTAGGAGCCTTCAGCAGTTTTTAAAGTTTGTGTAGGTGTTAATGAAATAATGATGGCTTTATGATAAAATGTATTGTACCTAAATAAATTTGGTATTATGTAGTGGTAATGTTCAAGAGACCAAAGAAAAGTGGACTGACGTTGGGAATGAAAACAGTGAAACCGCTGATGAAGGTGAAAACAGCGAAACCGCTGGTGAAGGTGAAAACAGCGAAACCGCTGGTGAAGGTGAAAACAGCGAAACTGCTGGTGAAGATGAAAACAGCGAAACCACTGATGAAGCTGTAGACTCAGATGCCGAGTCTGGTACAGTATTTGACATATACAATTTTCTATTACATATATATTAAAAAAATTTTGTTGTTTCACATTGATAATCAAAGTGCATTTGGCTTATGTTGATTAGTTAATTTGATTTAGTTGATATTCTGAAAATTTCTTTCTGAAATATACAATGCACTTTAAAAGCACAATATACAACTTCAATATCAGAAGGACTCATTACTTGTTGTTGGAATCAGTTTGTCATTTTTTCATTTATACTTACTGTTTTATATATACAGTAAGACCCCCATATCCGCAGGGGATACGTTCCAAGACCAACCGTGGATATAAGCGAACACCCACTGACTCCATATATAATGCAATTTTCTTGAACATACATATGTATAATAAAGTTTAATTGATAAATAATTAAACACACAGTAAGACATTACCAACATTAAATGCAGTAATAATAAAGTACAGCAGACTCTCGATTTACCAGGATTGGATTAACCAGGACATTTCAAGACTCCAAATTAAAAAAAAAAAAAATCAACCAGAAATCCTAAAATTCAAATAATAACTAGAATAGGTATAAACAGATATTTTACAAGTCATAAATAAGCAACATGAACCGGCGTTATAAGTCGTCATTGGGAGATTAGTGTACCTATTACACTGGTGTGCAAAAGTTAAGGACCAGTCAGGTTTTTACCTGTATCTTCCCATAGGATTGGCCAGGATATGGGAAAAGCATACCAAAGGAACCTCATGAGGTGCAGAAATGATGAAGGAAACAACACCAACACAACGATGGAAACAAATTGGTACAGAGGGACTTTATTCAAAAATGGCAACATAGCACTGACTGCCATGATAAAGATGCATCACTGCCAAAGATGGAACAAAGGGAAGAGGTGGTCCTCAATAGGAGATATGGCCACTCCTAATGTTGATGCAGGCTTTACACCGCCTGTCTATACTTAGAACAATGTTGATAAGTTCTTGTGGTAACATTGTCCATTCTTCTGTCAGCACCATCTTCAGCTGGTGAACATTTTCTGGTGGGTGTGGACGTGCCGCTAGGCATCTCCCCAGAGCATTCCATATGTGTTCGATGGGATTTAGATTGGTGGAACGGGCAGGCCATTCCATACAAACAATGTCCTCACTTTCCAAAAGCATATAACAGCTGCAGTACAATGGGATGTGGTGTTATCATCCACAAACACGAACTCAGGGCCAATGGCACCTCGGAACAGATGCACATCAGGAAGGATTACCTCAGTACAGTGGTGTGCACCGGCTACAGTGCCGCCTTCCATTATCTGGAGTTGTGTATGTCCATCCAAGATAATACCTCCCCAGATGAGAACACCTCGACCGCCATATCAATCCCTTTCAGTGATATTTGCGGGGTGATACCGTGTGCCAACCTCTTGCCAGATTAGTTGACATCCAGAATTGCTGCTGAGACTGAATCTACTCTCATCAGTAAAGAATGATAAAGATTTTGTGGTTATAACCTTAAGAAATAGTGTTGGTCCTTAACTTTTGCACACCAGTGTGTCTTGCAACCCCCGATGTCTTCACACCTACTGCTCAAAAAAAAAAAAAAAAAAAAAAGAGACCAAATGTTTAGTTTGATTTAGTGCGTAGCATCGATTGTTGTGTTCTGTCGCACTGCAAAAGGACAAATTTTGTTTCATTATTTATGTCAGGGGTGTCAAATTTTTTTTTTTTTTTTTATAGTAACTATTTTTTATTTATTTTATTTTATTTTATTTTTTTAGAAATCGTGAAAATGATGGGCAAATGCAAGAGTTGTGCTTTCATTTAAACAAAAACTTGAAATTATTCAAAAGTTTGAAAATGGTGCATCCGTTAAATCTCTAAAGAACCATTATAATGTTGGTGATCAAACCATACGCAACATTGTAAAAAAATATAGGAAAGCTGTTTGATTTAAAATCAGCATTGTAAAAAATAAAGGGAAGCATCGTATTGGACACGCGAGTAATATGTGGCGCCTCCGTAGCCAGGTGGGAAGGAGCAGCAGTGCGTAGCACACGCTTCTTGATTAGACTGGGGTTCGAGCCCGTCACCACCAAATACGGAGGATGCGGAAAGGTCAGGGAATGACCACCGCATATCCCGGAGCAATATGGCCTTAGTTGCTAATGCTCCTAAAAACCAAATAACTAACTAACTAACGCGAGTAATATGTGTTAAGATTTTTCATTTTTTTTTCCGTGGTTAACCACAGGTAGCCGAATCAGCGGATACGGGGGCACAACTGTATATATACATTTTTTAAGTTGCTCTTGTATTTCTGTTATTGGTTAGCTTTCTCACTGACATGTGCATCGTGTCCTTACATTTGGAAATAACCAAAGCTGTATTTCAAATTGCCATTTACAGACTAATCCATTAAAAAATCCTGATGATTAATGCAGCTGTATTATCTCAGAACCAAATTCCAAAAATTGTCCCATTTTTAAAAAATATTCTTTTAAAGAATTCCAGACATCTAATGCCAATTCAGTTTATTTGAATTTGACATTTAATGACGTTTGATGCTGGATTATTACTCCGATTAGTGGTATTTGCTGCTACACTGTTTTTTTCCCAATTAGTGTCACTGACACAATATAGTAGTTGCAATTTTCAAGGAAATTTAAAATGATAGACATCCACCATTTGAAGTGACCTCGGCATAGTACACAAAAGTTAGCCTCATGCTGTATGTGATTTGGTAGTTTTCAGTTTCAGAAAGGATGCAAAAAATTATAGATACTTTTAAATTTTAACTGCCATAATGTTAGAGGAAAAAAAATTGATGTGTGACTCATGATGAAAACAGAAAAAACTTTTTAGTTGCACTTTTATTTGTTTGTGTGAGACATGTTTCAGGGATCACAAGGCCAAATTGCAAAAAAAAAAAAAAAAAAAGACCATTTAATCCTTTATTTTTTCAGCTGATGTGAGTTGGTGAGGGTTTTTTTTTTTTTTTTATGTAAACCCCAAACACGAGAGGTATTAGAACCTATAGTACTTAGTACTGTGCTTGGGTTGGAGGTTGAGAAGATGAAAGAAGATATTTGTTGACATTGGACTTGAACTTCTGTAGACTGTAATTTTCAGGAAATACGTATGAAGGAAGGTTGTTCCAGAAAACGGCAGTTGAATGAATAAACGAGGAAGATGAAAAGCTGGTTCTGTGAGTTTGAAGTTGGACAGTAAATGGATGTTGGCTGATGCCTGCATGTGTTCGGACTGTTTTGAAAGAGAGTGCGGAAATTATAGAAGCCGATTCAGAAGAACAGTGCCCATGGAAATATCTGTAGAAGAGGCATGCAGCAGAAACAGTACGTCTATGAGACAGTGAGTGGAGAGACTCTGTTAGAGATGAATCATTAACTAACTTAACTGCCCTCTTCTGAATGGAATCAAGAAGCCTGAGAGAGGTTTTGGGGACACTACCCCCAGATGTGGGAACGATATTCCATGGTAGGGTGGATTTGCGATTTGTACAGAGTGAGCAGCTGTTTGGAAGAAAAGTAACACCGAGAGTGAAAGAGAAAACAGAGTTTTTTAGATACAGAGGAAGCAGTATTTGCAATGTGCTTGTGCCAAGAGAGATTAGAAGTCAGGGTAATCCCCAAAAGAGATATATCATTTTGCCTAGAAATCGGAGTGTCACCAAAGATAAGCATAGGAGCAGAAGAATCCTTTTTGCGAGATATAAGACAAGACTGAGTTTTAGAAGGATTGAAATCAACTAAGTTGTCTTTGCCCTACTGGAGAATTACCTGGATATCGGCATTTAAGGAATTGGTAGCAGATATTCGAGAACTTGAAGCTGATTGAGCAGGGCGAGGTTTCTCAAACTGGAAAGTGGAATGCAATGTGCTATCATCGGCAAAACTATGGATAGGATTTCCGGTCAATGGAAGAAGGTCATTGTTATACAAGAGGAAAAGAGTGGGGGAAAGAATTGAACCTTGGGGGACACTGGCATTAGTGGAGAAGTTAGAAGACAGAGAGCTATCTACCTCAGTGAGCGATCAGAGAGAAAACTGGATAACCAATTGCAAAAAACAGTTAGCAAACCATAAGATGGAAGCTTGTTTAGAAGACCTTTATGCCAAACACTATCGAAAGCTTTTGATTATTAAACAAAAAATAGATATTTAAAAACATAAATAAAAAAAAAAACATAAAAACAATATATATCCTAGTTAATATATTGCCTAAATACGCATTTAGTCGCAATACATGTAGTGGGCTATCTGTATATAAGTAATCTGTGGTAATACTAACCTATTTCCTGTTATTTTAACTAGCAGCACATTTGTGATATGATCAAATAATGAAACACATTGCATTAATATCTACTAATGATCATATAATCACTCTTTTATCAGTCGCTGTCGTACACCCATTGTGTCATTTCAGGCTCCTAAAATGCATTCGGATAAGAGGCTGAACGAAGATTCATGAGTGGTCATGTATGCAATTTTGCAAACTACCCAAATGCAGCACTTATCACAACTTGAGTAGGAGAATTCATACAAAATATATAGGCGCCTCCGTAGCCAGGTGGGAAGGAGCAGTAGTGCGTAGCACACGCTTCTTGATTAGACCGGGGTTCGAGCCCGTCACCACCAAATATGGAGGATGCGGAAAGGTCAGGGAATGACCACCGCATATTCCCGGAGCAATATGGCCTTAGTTGCTAATGCTCCTAAAAACCAAAATAACAAAAATAACAACAAAATATATAATTTATTGGGAAATATATACGTTTCAAATAATTTGTTACTACAATATTTTTTTTTTTTATTGAAAAAATAAGAAAATTGCCACGTAACTTCCCCTGACGTACCCACGTACCTGACTTTTCGCATACCTCTAGGGGATATGCGTGCCACACTTTGGGAAACACTGAAATAGAGTGTAAGTAGCTCTTTGTTTGATAGTCACAAATGACAAGGAAAATGGCATTTGATATAAATGAGAAAAATATTCTTGGTATGTATGAAAATATTGTAGTTTTAATTATTAATGGCATTGAAAAGTTGTTGCACTCAATAGATAGGATAAGCCATACTGTACGGTTGCATGATGTTTTTATTTTGAATATCTGAAATCATTTTTAACAGATATGTTGCCGGGTGGGCAAAGTGCCTGCCTGGCAACCCATAGAAGCCTATGAGCCAACAACTACCAAAAAAAAAAAAAAAAAAACAGATATGTTATTTTAGTTTAAATCATGAAAAATTTTTGCTCAGCTTTTTTACTTCAGTACTTGTGTGTGTGTGTGTGTGTGTGTGTGTGTGTGTGTGTGTGTGTGTGTGTGTGTGTGTGTGTGTGTGTGTGTGTGTGTGAGACCATATTTTTGCTTATTTGTGAATATTTTTATTTATTATATTTCAGCAATGGGAATTTAATCTGTGCATTATTAGCTCTTTTCTTTCCAATAGTGGAATTTCATCACCTAACTTGTGAAAACGTAGTTACTGCATAGCATAATTATCCAAACCATGCTATTCAGTCAGCCATGAATGAAATGATCCTCATTTTAGCACAAATGCTCATTTAGCATTTTGGCTATTGCTAAACCATTCAAAATGGCCTTTTCTCTTTAACTAACTGCATAATAACTTCTTGTGACAACAAAAGCCTTGGTAGAGATTACTCTAGCTTCTTTTTTTGTTGCTTCAACAAGTGGTTGTTCAGAGCACTCATCAGTTAAGGATTACAATTACATTGAAAATTATCCTTAAAATTAACAAAACAGATAAATGCCATTTCTGCTGTGATTTCATCTATGATATCATTAAATTTTATTCCTGTAATGCAATATTCACATATACTCATGTACACTAACTAGGACTAACGTTGTGTGACTCATAACATTGGGGAGTATTAGTATTAATAGTGAAAATGATGCATTAAAGTAAGTTATACAGCATCAGCAAAAAAAAAAAAAAAAAAAAAAAGCCAGAACTTCCCACATCACCTGTCCATCCCTTCTAACACTTTAAATAGTTCTTCCTTGAATAAACGTTAATAGCTTAACCTAACTATTCACAGGTTAACTATTAACTTGTTAATAGAATAGTTATAAGAAATCTTTCATAATAAGACCATAGTATTTATATACACTAATTGAAAATTTGATGGCTTCTGAACATTTAGGAGGACAAGATAGTCCCATGTCAGTTTCTTTAATTAGAGTTTTTATGAAACATTCCATTTCAATCTATGCCATGTTTCCTTCTGTGTGATGTAATCTTAGAATACTTGTATGTCATGATATTAATACATAAAGTAATTTGGCATCAGTTTCCTGTACGTTATCTTTTTCTTTAAGGATGTACTACTAGTTGCCACTTTTGTTTTCACTTTTATTCTGTTCAAGGCCTGGGTTAGAATTATTTTTTTTATAAGTAAGAAGTTTAATTTCTAATTTTGGTACCCTTTGGGTGTCTGTTATTCTGTATGTCTATAGGTGCATGTGATTTATTTTATTGGTATTTGTAAAATAATAAGAGAAGTTTACCTCAATACAGTATGTAGAACACTTCCGTATGATACTCTCCAGAAATTAAAACAGAAAAATCGAAAAACTTACATTAGAGTAACAAATAGTTTAAAAAATAATTAAAAATCAATTTAACAATAAAACTCAATTTAACACAATTAAAAATCAATTTAACGCAATTAAAAATAAGAAAATTAAGCATTGTCAGCTTCAGGAAGGAAAATCGTTTTGCAATTTTTTTCGTTAAATTCTTTTAATTAATTTTCTTATTTTTAATTGTGTTAAATTGATTTTTAATTATTTTTTAAACTATTTGTTACTCTAATGTAAGTTTTTTGATTTTTCCGTTTTAATTTCTAGAACGTATCATACAGAAGTGTTCTATGTATTATATTGAGGTAAACTTCTCTTATTATTTTACAAATATTGATATCAATGTAGAACGTATTGAGCATTACAGCTCTGGTTCATACTATCTAATTTTATTGTTATATAATTTTCAGTGGGAGAAGAAGTGATCCAGAAATTTTCTGATATTGCTGTTACTAGTGAAGTGGAAAAGGGCAAAGCGCTTAAAGCTCAACTTAGTAAGAACAATTTTTTTTACCCTATTTATAAAAAATGAAAATGTACTTATGCATGCTGTTTTAAGTGCACATTATTTCTCTCTTCCCTTCCTCCCCTCTCTAATAAAATATCATATCTTATCAGTGGTTTTCCACCTTTTTTAATAAAGGCACCCCTACTCAATTTTCTGCCTGTTAGATCCAATTCTCTCTCTCTCTCTCTCTCTCTCTCTCTATATATATATATATATATATAATATTAAAAAAATATGTTATATGATGATTACTACAATGATATAATTATAAACAAAATTGCAATTCATAATACAAATTATATATATATATATATAATTATTTTATTATTTATATAGAGGTACTAAATAAACAGCAATTATAGATCACCACAAAACTAAAAAGATACCGTACACCTTTTTATAATGAAATAAAATATATAAATTAAAAAAAAAAAAGTTTAAGTAGCTTAAACCCAAATTACGTGCCACCGCTGGAATGTTGTTGCAGCACCCAGGTTGAAAGCCACTGTCTTAAGTAGATAAAGAAGATCATATGTTAAGTAGATATGATCTTTTATTAGAGAGAGAGAGAGAGAGAGAGAGAGAGAGAGCATATGTATGCACATGCATCTTTTCATGCAATACCTACCTGGCAACTGTTTTTCCTGTATGGATTATGGAAAACACACACACGCGCGCGCGCACACACACACACACACACACACACACACACACTTTATATACAGTAAACCCTCGATTTAATGGACCCCAATATTTCGGATTTAATGGGCTGGACAAATAATAATATAGTATTGTACATATTAATCTTTACCATATTTTTTTTAGGTTATACAAAACTTCACTGTAATTATTAATTAAAAAGTTAATAATTACCTATTTCCATTATTGTTTTGATAATTACCTACTTTTATTTTTATAATCAAATTCAGGAAAATTGTTTTTTATTCTTTCTGAAAACATGTTCAAATAGCTGTTTTTCCAGATAACAGATAAAAGCAGACAGTGACTTGCGAGCTGAACATGACTCTGGACACTGAACTGTAGGTCTACCTACTCACTTTGTTTCGGTCTCAGTCTGCCTCAAGCTATCATGCGGTCAGGTTGTATACAGAGTGTTTCAGTGATATCTGTGACTTTATTTATTAAATAATTTTGCAATCCTTACAATTTAAAATCGCATCAAGTGATAGAGAAGTTAAAAGAAAGCGTGTGAACTTAAATGTGGCATAGAAATTAGAGCTAATTCAGAAATTAAAACGAGGTTTCTCAATAGCACGTGTTTGTGAAATTTACGGCGTAAAAAAAAACTTTCTGATATCCGTAAATCAAAGGCCAAGTTGCAACATTTTTCTTTAAAATAAAGTGTTGATAGCTCTCAATATGGTTCTACAGAGGGGAGTAGAAAACACATGAAAGTTGCACAAGATAAAAACTTAGAGGAAGCTGTGTATAAGTGGTATGTTCAACAGAGATCTAGTGGTATTAATATACAGAGTTTTGAGTTGAAATCTGCATGTGAAACTCTTGGAAAACACATGGGACTTAATGTTAAGGCAAGTGATGGGTGGCTGTGGTGTTTTAGAAAAAGGCATGGCATTGTGAACAAGAAAACCTGTGGTGAATCTTTACGTGCAGACATTTTGCAAGTTGAGCCATTTAGAAAATTTATAAATGAACATTAAATGTGAGAGCCTTATTTTATCACAGGTTTACAATGCCAATGAAACTGGCGATAATACGCTGGGCTACAAATATGAACACAGCACTCCTGGTCACAAGTTAAGTAAGGAGTGAATTTCTGCCTTACTTTTTTGCAAAAGAGGGGAATTACCTGGAGATCAGCATTTAAGGAGTTGGTAGCGGATATTCGAGAGGTTGAAGCTGATTGAGCAGGGCAAGGTTTCTAAAATGGAAAGTGGAATGCAATGTGCTATCATTGGCAAAACTATGGATAGGATTTCCAGTCAATGGAAGAAGGTCATTAATATACAAGAGGAAAAGAGTGGGGGAAAGAACTGAACCATGGGGGACACCGGCCTTGGTGGAAAAGTTTGAAGACAGAGAGCCATCTACCATCACCCCTCAGTGAGAAAACTGTATATAACCAATTACAAAAAACAGTTGGCAAACCATAAGATGGAAACTTATTTAGGAGACCTTTATGCTAAACACGATTGAAAGCCTTTGAGATGTCAAGAGCAACTGCTTGTATTTTCCCAAACTTTTCCATTGAATTTGGCCATAAATGGGTAACATAAGCCAGAATATCACCAGTGGATTGACACTAATGGAATTCATACTGGCAATCATTGATCAGACAGAAAGTTTCTAGGTAGTTTAAGAGTTGGTGGTTAATTGATTTCTCCATTATTTTAGAAAGAATAGAAGTAATTGCAATGGGACGATAATTGGTTGGGAGGGATTTGACACCCTTTTTAGGAACTGGCTGGATATGAGCAAATTTCCTAGCAGAAGGAAAAACACCTTTGGAATAAGAAAGTGAAAAAAGGCGGCACAGAACAGGAGTAAGTTCAGGAACACAGGTATTGAGAACAAGTAGAGAAATACCATCAGGACCTGGAGCTTAGCATCAAGATTCGTCAAAATCGTTCTGACATCCTTTTGACAGAAGATCACAGGAGGCAGTGAATGGAGTGTGTTGGGAATGGTGGGAGGTGTTTTCCAAAGATCATTAATACATGAGTTGGAAGAAAAATGTGATACTGGCAGGTCAGCTTTATCCTTGGCTGAAGTGACAACAGAACCATCTGGTTTTGACAGAGGTGGGAGCAGAGATGGGCAAAAGTTGTAGCCAATAGCTTTGGCAAGAGACCAGAATGCTCGGCTACCATTAGGGAAAGAAGCAAGTTTTCTACTCTTAGCCTGCTCAAAATCTAGTTTGGAATGATTAATAACTGCTTTACAATTGTTGCGAGCTTTGGTGTAGGCAGAAAATGAAACTGAAGAATTGGAAACAAGCCAATTACGATATGCAACGTTCTTCTCTTGAACAGCCTTAGTACATTTATTGGAAAACCAAGGTTTAGATAAAGGACGAGATTTTAGAGTGGAGTGTGGAATAAAGGATTCCATTCCTACAAGAATAATTTCATTGACAGGATCTTAACAAACGTTGACATCAGAAGTTTTGAAACAGTAATCGAACCAAGGAAAAGAAATCTTGCAGGTCAATCCACTTTGCATTCTTGTAATGTCAAACAATACGAGGTTGGGAATAGCCATGAGATAAAGACTCCATTGGAGAAGAGACAATCACCAAGTTGTGCTTGAGGTGCCTAAAGGACCACTCACTTCGACTGTGTACTTAGAAGGGTTGTTTGTGAGAAAAAGATCAAGGGTGTTGGCTGTATGGTTAGGATTGTCCAGTATTCTTGTAGGTAAATGAACAATCTGTGCGAGGTCATTAGTAATTGCAAAAGCCTCAGCATCTCAACCAACTGGATCGGTGTGACTAGAAAACGGAAGCCAGATGGAGTTGTGAACATTAAAATTATCAAGGAAAATTACTTCACTGTTAGGAAAGTTGGACTGGAGAAAGTCAAATTGTAAAGAGAGGAAGTCAAAGAGCTCCAAGTGATTAGTGGATTTGGGAGAATGGTAGAGACAACAGATGAATTTGAAACAATGAAGTAGAGAGATTTTAAGCCAGAGAAGATCGAAAAGAGATTCCAAATTACCAAGTCTCTGACAGGGAATATCGGAACGGACATATGCACAAGTACCACCTTTTCTGTAGCCGAGTGGCCAGGTGCGGGAGTGCAATAGCACACACTCCTTAAGTAGACCGGGGTTCAAGCCCCTGAATGCTAAATACGGTCGATCTGTCAACCTTCACTGGACCAGTGTGGCAGATTATGGTCCATTTCTCTCAACACGAATTGTTGAGGAGGCTTCCATCCTGCAGTGGGTTGATAATGGCTGCAGTTTTACCACCTTTGAGGGGAAAGGAATCATACAGCGAATAATTTGGGCAAATGAGATGAGCAGTGGGTGAATCAACCGATAACTGAGATTCTGTCAGAAAAAGTACATGGGGTTTAGCAGACTGCAAGTAGAAATGTACATCGTTGAGAGTAGAATTGAGACCACATATATTTGTGAAATGAACTAGGAAGTGTTTTGGAGGTTTAGATCTTTTCGCAGATAAGCTTACTCTATTTGTTTGACAATTCATGGTGTATTCAATAGTAAGAGGTGCCTCCGTAGCTAGGTGGGCAGGAGCGGCACACGCTTCTTGATTAGACCGGGGTTCGAGCCCATGACCACCAAATACGGAGGATGCGGAAAGGTCAGGGAATGACCACCGCATATTCCCGGAGCAATATGGCCTTAGTTGCTAAAGCTCATAAAAACCAAATAACAACCATCAATAGTAAGAAAAAGTGGGGGGAGGACTGTATGAAGTAATGAAATTTTTGAATATTGTGTACACATGGTAAGAATATACCTATGGCCACCTCCTATATGGCAGAGTTGAGGTAGCAAGGTTATACACTAGCAGATCCGAAAGCCTCCTAGTGAGTTACCAATAGGTTCGGTTTGGTGTACTAACTAACTGCCGGCCTGCCGAACACCATTTTAAAGCTGTACCTTCAAAATGTAAGGAAGATTGGATCTCGCCATGATGTTGTTTATCCTAACCTCAAAAGTCATCAGTCATACTGCATGATGGAAGAGATGGGGAAGGGTTGATCAGAACTTAGCTCTGGAGACTTAACATGGGTTCCACCACTTCAAGCCTCCATTAAGCAAAGTGGTGGTATTTCACCGGTCGATGAGAGTCATCTAATACCTAGTATTGCCTGGTATCATAGAAGGATGCCACTTCTCCATGTGGTGTGGGCACCACACTTCGACCTCTGCTTACATTGGTTCACACTGGGTGGTCACCCACAGTGTGCTTGTGCATGGGGGTTATACCCAGGATTACTAACAGTCCCACCGTCATGAAGGTGCAAGCAAAGGATCTGGCAGTCACAGACTGTCCGGACTTTGCCGAAATTGGGTCCACTTGACTTGAATGTCACCTGAATATCAGTTCCATCAGGGTTTAAGACTCCCAGATATCAAGTACAGCTTGTCTAGCATATCTGAGAGAATGTCTGTGACAACCTCAAGGACCATCTGTATCTCATATTGTGCTGTTCCTTCACGAGTTGCGATATATTGCACTACCTTGAATAAGTAACGCTTCACTAAAAGAGAAGGCTATTGTTACTTATTTTTAGTGAGCACCGTTTAGATGGCACTGTTTCAAGGCTTGTTTGTATATGTGTGGGATAATAACTCTACTACTCACTTGTCCTTATTAGACTTAGAAAAGCAAAAAGTAGAAGGAAAGTTATAGTAGGATTGGAAGAAGAAAAGAAACGGTCTAGAAGAATGAAAGGGACAGTAACTCCTTCAACTCACACCCCTGAAAAACTTATAAATTCCTTGAATAGGCAATGCTTCCTAGTAGAGAAGACTGTTGTTACCTATTCTCGAAAACTCCGTGAATATCAGGCTTCCCTTGGTGACCATTTCAGGGCTTGTTGACCTTTAATTGATTGGTGTGCAGGTACCCTGGTATTGCAGACATGACAATCCAGTTGCAAAGATAATCCCACAATATGAGAGATGCCAGAAAGTGTACATGATAATATTTAAGTAAAATTAAATGCAACAAGGCATCATATCTTTAAGTGTATAATAATTTATATAATATTGGTGTATATCTGTATAATATTGGTGTGGAAGCACCATAGATAACTCTTAAGACAAAACTATAATAGTAGTGTGGGAGGCATCATTTCCTCTGTATCTCATATTGTGCTCGTCCACAATTCGAAGTAGAGCAATACCATGGCAACTTGTGAAGAACAAGCACAATATGAGATACAGAGGAAATGATGGCTCCCACACTACTATTGTAGTTTTTTCTTAAGAGTTATCTATGGTGTTTCCACACCGATATTATATAGATATAAAACTCTTACTCTTAACGTATTATGCCTTGTTGCCTTTAGTTATTTTAAATAATATTGGTGTGAACACACTATAGACAACTCTTAAACAAAAACTATGTTAGTAGTTTGAAGAGTATCATTTTATCTGTATCTCATATTGTGCTCTTCCTTCACAACGAGTTGCCATATATTGCACTACCTCGAATAAATAACGCTTCACTAAAAGAGAAGACCATTGTTACTTATTCACAGTGGGCACCACCACCACCACCCAGACAGCACTGTTTCAAGGCTTGTTGACCTTTCATTGGTTGGTGGGCAGGTACCCTGGTATTGCAGACATGACATTCTAGTTGCAAAGATAATCCCTCAATATGAGAGAATGTCTGGAATACCAGGGTACCTGCGCCCCCCCCCCCAGCACTTTATCCCATGTGATTGTGTGCTGGCCAATTTACCAACTTCCGGTCAGCACACGCACGGGGTCACCTCCTCACCACTGCCCGAACCTTGCTAACTCGCACCTGGATACACTCTAGCTCTGCACAGAGATCACCAGGGTCAATGAGGACCTTGCGAGGTGTGGCTATCCCATCGACATCTTTGACAGGTGTGACCTACAGGCACGCGACAACGTGGCGACCTACAGGCACGCGACAACGTGGCGACCAACAGTAACGTCAACAGTGGTGAGTCATCCATGAGGGCATTTATCCCATACTACCCCAACCTGTCACAACAGATCAGTAGAATCCTAAAATCACATGGGATAAAGTGCATCCAACTCCCAGGCAAGAAACTGCGTTCTCTCATTTCCAACGTGAAAACACCTGTCCTCACCCTTCTGCAGAGCGGTTTGGTCTATCGCATCTCTTGCCGCGACTGCACTAGCTGCTACTTTGGAGAGACTGGACGTCGGCTCGAGAAACGTCTCTCAGAACATAAAAGGGCGACCCGTTTGGCAGATGTGGAACACTCAGCTATTGCCGAGCATGTCTGGACAACCCACCACGACATTGACCCGCACCGCGATGTCGTGGTTGTGGACAGGTCCCACCATTACCTACGCCGCACCTGGTTGGAATCGTTAAACATAAAATGCTCGGATACCTCTTTGAACAGGAACAGTGGTTGTCAAGTTAACCCCATCACAGAAGCAATAATTCTGTCCATAGACAAACGCTGGCCGCGTCACCACCATACGTCACAGCCACAAACTTCAACCTCAAACAATTAGCCACACGCCTCACGCACCAACTTGGCAGTGCACATCTCCATTCTAACTGTCATTTAATATATTTTCTGTTTAACTGAAGAAGGCTGTCTACTCAGCCGAAAGCTCTTTTGTATATTAACCGTTCTTTGTATGTATGTTCTAGTATTAAACCACTCTGAGGAATTATTTTTTCATTTCAATAATATGAATCCGGAGCACATAGACCTCTTTCACCATAAGATTATCTAGCTTACTGCCAGAGTTTAATACATTTCTGGCATTCCGCTCCCTGAATAACTCTTCATGTGTGAATGTAAATGCAAAATATTCATTTAATTTGTTAGCTACCTGAGCAGGATGATCAACAGTTGAACCATCAATATCAAGTGGACCAATCTGATTCATCCCCTTCCTTCTAGAGTTTACATAAGTAAAGAACTCTTTGCTGTTTTTCTTTGCATCTTTTTCCAAAGGTTTCTCCTAATCTGCCTTTGCCTGCTTAACCTCCTTTGTGATTTCATACAGACCACCTTATATCTTTCATAGTCTTCTCTGTCACCTGTTAATTTATATGAATCCCATGCATTTTTCTTCTCTGCCACATGTCTAATTAGTTCATCTGACATCCATTTAGACATAAATCTTGAACAATATTTCTTAGTTGGTATGAAAAGCCTAATAGCTTCCAAGATTATTTCTTTGAATGCTTCCCATTTTGAATTTGCTGTTGGTAAGATTATCAGTTGGTCCCACCCTTTAGAATTTAAATACTGTTTCAGGCCACCGTAATCACCTTTACGAAAGCAAAACCCCTTCCCTTTACCCCTGATGGTAGTTACTTTTTTGAGTAAATCCCACTTCAGCACACTGTGATCACTGCCACCTAGTGGTTCCTTTATCTGCAGATTCTTAATGCATGAAGAATCACTACTGATAATCAGATCAGGAGTATTACTCCTTCTAGTTGCCTCCTGAACATGCTGCTGTAGAAAACAATCATCCAATAATTCCACAAAAGCTTTGCAAGTGTGTGAGTTACCAACCCACATGTTCAAGTCAGTCTCTGGAATATTAAAATCCCCCATTATAAGACACTCTGATTTACTGGCGCACTGTTTCTCTGCACAATTTCTTATTATACTCATCTGATTCATTAGGCCTATAAAACACACCTACTTTCATTTTTCCTTTCCCAGTGCTTATATCACACCAAACAGACTCAACATTGCATTGTCCACCATCAATTGGATGCACTTCCTTAGATTTTATGTGTTTCTTAACTAACCACATAACCACTCCTCCCTTCCTATCCTATCTATCCTTTCTGTAAACGTTGTACTCCCCAAATTCCAATTCTGCACTGCTTATGTCTGTGTGACACCATGTCTCTGATATCCAACGATATCTGCCTTTGATGTCTTGACTAGCACTTCAAGCTCATCAAATTTATTAACTATACTCCTAGCATTGGTGTACATGCACCTGTTTCTACTCTTAGTTACCCTAACACAACCCATGTATTTATTTGTTCCACTATGACTCCCAGTAGTCCTGGAAATCTTTATTTCCTTGCTTTCCAGGCTGCTACTCAGTTGCATTTCAATAGAAGCATTGCATGATCTTTCCCACTACTTAAGTCAAACTTGCCAATCTATAATTGTCCAGCACGTCTTTTACACCTCCTTTGTGAACTGGGGAGGCATTAACACTTCTAAAAGTCCAGGGGATTATTCTGTAGTTTAATGATCCCAACAGGATGGTACAATCTCATGTTCAGCCTTTTTTTTTTCTAGTGTACTGCCACTCCTGGAACCTTAACTTTACTAAGCTTCAGCAGTTTCCCATAGACTTTTTTGTGATTGATATATCACTTAATTTTTTAATGGTATGTTAGCATTGAATTCTTATATACAATTAAAAATATACTCCACGAGGAGGATTCCAGGTTGGATGAATAATGAAGTTGCCAAATTACTTGAGCAGAAAAAGATGGCATGGAGAAGTTACAGAGCAATAAAAAGTACTGAAGCCTATACAAATTTATCTGTAATAATGCCATTGAAAAAGGTTAGGCTGGCAAAAAGTTACTTTGCATCGATATTTACAGAAGAAAACCCTTCACGTCAATGAGAAATTCTGGGAGTGAAGTTGAAAAAAATGTAATTAGTGATGTTGAAATTTCACACGTTTATTTATTGAAAAAACTTTCGAGCCTACATGCCAGTAAGGCTCCTGGGTTTGATAGCATCTACCCTATAATCTTAAGGGAGGTGGCAAGTGAGTACATTGAACCATTGAGGCTAATTATGAGAACATCACTGGACTCAGGAGTGATTCTGTTGGATTAGAAAAGTGCCAGTGTATCTCCAGTACATAAGTGGGAAATCCGGCCAGTTAGTCTAATTTCAGTAGTAGAGAAAATCATGGAGACTATGATCAAGGGTGGAATTCAAGACCATTTACATAGAAATGGAATTCTGAAGGATACTCAGCATGGTTTTGTAAAGGGAAAATCATGTTTAACTAATCTGGTTAGCTGTTTTGACAGGGTCACTCAAGAGCTGGACTTTTGGAATAGTTTTGACATTGTTTATTTGGATTTCAGCAAAGCATTTGACTCAATCCCACATGAGCGGTTACTTTATAAGCTGGAACAGGTTGGAATCACAGGGAAAATCCTTAGATGGATAGCTGGTAGGCTTCAGGGCAGGAGGCAGAGGATTGTGATAAATGGTTATTCCTCACATTGGGTTGATGTAAGAAGTGGAGTTCCCCAAGGATCAGTATTAGGACCACTGTTGTTTTTGATTTTCATAAATGACATCGAAGAAGGGATAGAGGGCGTGATGTCTAAATTTGCAGATGATGTAAAGATTGATAGAGTAGTTAATGATTGCCAGCAAAGTGTAAGATATTGCACCTGGGGTACAGTAACCCAAAATAACTTATACACTTGATGGAGTTGAACTAAAGCTGGTAGTGGAGGAAAGGGAAGTGGGTATTACAATATGGTCAGATATGAAGTTCTTTGAGCATTGTAGACTGGTTGCAAGGAGGGCCCATTGTGTCCTGGTTTATCGAACAATTACTAGTAAGAGATAAGCTAGTAGATCATAATCCCATTATATAAGGCTATTGTTAGACCACACTTGGAATACTGTGTTCAAGTGTGGAGACCACACCTAAAGAAAGATATTGTTCTTCTTGAAATGGTCCAAAGACGGGTAACTTGCCTGGTGAGATCGGCAAAAGGGCGTCCATATGAGGAAAGACTTTGAATATGTGGGTTGCAGAGCTTGGAAACTAGGCACCTTAGAGGAGACTTGATTGAGGTGTTTAAGGCTCTGAGAGGCGTAAGCAAAATGAATAAGGACGAAATTTTCACGGTTATAAATGATTCTAGAACTAGGGGCCATTACTGGAATAAGTTACCTACATGCGTGGTAGAGGCTGACTGTCTGGGGAAATTCAAAAGTCAGTGTTACCTAACCTTTGAGGGAAATGCATAGGTTGTCCATTTCCTTTTCTCTTATTAATTTTTATTATTATTATTATGTTTTAAATTTTCTTATTATTATTGTTTTAAATTTTCTTCTTATTATTATTATGTTTTCTTCTTATTATTATTATGTTTTCTTCTTATTATTATTATGTTTTAAATTTTCTTCTTATTATTATTATGTTTTAAATTTTCTTCTTATTATTATTATATTTTCTTCTTATTATTATTATGTTTTAAATTTTCTTCTTATTATTATTAATTTGTTTTTATTCTTATTATTTTATTTTATGTATTTTTTGTTATTTTATTTTATTGTCATTTTTTTTTATTATTATTTATTTTTTATTATTATTTATTTATTTTTTTTTTGGCCATTACTTCCATAGGCTTCCTTGTGCCATGTGGCCATTACTAATACTAATTTGTAGTATTCTGGCTTCTTGTCAGATCCCTCTTGGTTTTCATGGTCTTTTAATTGTAAACATCATTACAAAATGCCGATTCAACCTGTCTGCCACTTGTGATGGACTATCTTTGACTTCTCCAGTTTGATTAAGAAGGGCCCCATCTGATTCGCTCTTCTTTTTTGTATTTGTATATGAAAAAGGACTCTGTCTCTTTTTTAGTTCTTTAAAAAAGTCAACAGCTTTTAATGCACAGTACATTTTTATTAACTAGGTAGTGAATGGTACAATATGGTATAAATGAAAAGCCTGCTTATTGTCACATCACCATTACCTGTTTTATTTGAATTCAACTTGTAAGAACAGAAAAATGCAGTTGTAAATTACTTATGGATTATGCACCTTTGAACTTAGTAACTAAGAAAAGGTATTTGTTTTTCTGTTTCTTCTCCTCAGGTGTGTCTGTGGTTTCCCCCAATATTAAACACAGTCCAGCCTCCTAAGAAGACTGTATATTGATCCTTTTCTCTCAGGTGGAAACCAAATAATTAAATAATATCTCCCACAATCTCAAATAGAAGTTTAAATTAAAGATTTGTGATTTAGAATATGTACAAAAAACATATACAGAAAGAGTACCGGTTTGTCATAGTACAAGATTCGCTTTAATTAAAAACTACTAAAGTTATAATTTTTTATTCTAATATATCTTTTTAGGTGTGCTTACTTTAATGGTAAAATTATTTAAAAATTTTAAATAGCTGAGCTTTAAATATTTGTATTAGTTTAATTTTGCAAGTTATTTCTTTTGCCATTGAGAGAATATTTTATAGTTCTTATCAAATGAACTTAGTAAGCTGTGATGACTAATGCAGCCAATGAATTCGCTGTTCCATTTTTGTGAATAATCTTCCTATGTAGCTAAAAAAAAAAAAAATGGAATGTAAGATTCCTCATTCCCTGACTACAGTTATTTCTCAGGCAGTCTTCCGATTCTGCTTGCCACAAAGAGAGAAAATTTTTTAATTTCCAGTTTTAGAGTGCTTCAGCATCATAAATTGTATAAGCCAAACTTTGATTACATGATTTTTCATTAAAATTTTAAGCAAGTGGGATTTATCTTTTGCACTATTATAATCTGCTTTTCTATTGTGTGTGTGTGTGTGTGTGTGTGTGTGTGTGTGTGTGTGTGTGTGTGTGTGTGTGTGTGTGTGTGTGTTGCTTTAATGAAGAGCAGTACTTTTGAAATGTTAAAGGGAAAGCATGGCTGTGGATTGCAGGTTTTATTCAAACTTCATTTATTGCAAACTTGTAATATAAGACCACTCTTTCTTTTAACATTTCAAAAGTACACTACTGCTCTTCATTAAAGCCTATATTTCTCCATGTCTCTGTGCATTTCAGGCTGGTAGTGTATTCATTCACTTCCAACATCTATATAGTTATGTGACACTTGTGTGAATGCTGTGTATTGTTGTCTTTTGGGATATGCTACAAAATAAAATGGCCTGTTTCTCTCTAATAATAACTTATCAATATGTACTAAAATTAATTCTGATAAACATATTTATGTATTCTGAACAAAGTTATTTTTTTTGTCATTTCTAAAAAAAACAAAACAAAAGTAATAAAATTACTATTAACACAGCCCAGATAATATACAATAGTCTTCAAACTGTGACCACATATATTCATGTTTTTGGGAAGTCTAGTTTCTTCTTGTTATCCAAAAAGTCTTTGAACATATAAATTAATAAACAGAATTAAAGGTGGGTATTTTTTTGTAGTCTACAATATGACTTGAATCAGGACATGAATCTGCTTTAAAAAAAAAAAAAGAAAAAAAAAAAGGAGGTAGTTAATGTTTGATTAACTAGTCAGCAACTGGTAGTAGTAGATGGTTTGTATTACTAACAGCATTCTCAGTGTGCTAATGCTTGTCGCATTATAAGATAGTAGACTCCATGATGGGTGAATTTGAATCCTTTTATTGCGATTCATATTTGGATTTGCAGTAAAAGTATGGAGCACTGCAAGCTAAGAGTGAAAACAGTTGTGTGAGCAGTTGATTATTTCAACATTATTGTGAAGGTTGAGCTTATCATTTTACTCATTCCAGTAATGCTCTTTTATCATATTTCAGGTTAATAAAACCACACTGTCATATAATTTAGTCATTAGTATCATTTCTATATACACTAAGCCAAATGAAATTGTGCAGTGGCATCATTACATAACATCTCATATTGTGAATTCCTTCGCAAGTTGCCTATCTCATTATAACTCATATAATAATGCTTCCCCAGTAGAGAGGTCTGTTCTTACTTATTCTCAGTGGCAACACCACCCAGATGGCCATTACAAGGCTGTTTGGCTCCCTCATTGGTGATTGTTTTTTAGCCCTAAATCCTACACAGGTTAATAAAACTTGTATGATATTGTTGTAAGTCATTTTGCCATTTGGAAAACATACATTTTTAAATGTTTTTAATTTTAGTAATCTTCTATGATATAATAATGACAATTATTTTATTAAGAGATTTCATCATGTTTCTTGATTTTACTGTGATGAGATACTAAAATACTTGAGAGAATATTAATTTGACTTACATCACTCTGATTCTCACTGAATCAAATGTTACAGAATGCTTTTGGCAGGACAATATATATTATGTTTACTTGATTCTTCTGTCACCTACAGAAATGTACCCCTCCAAAATTGATGTACTGTGAGAAATTTCCATGAGCACGTCTATAAATTGGTAATAAAATAAACATAGGCTTCTTTGAAGTAATTGAGGAAGGCATCTGAAAATAAAGATAAGTTCTTAGCTTATTGAAATTTAATTTAAATTGTTTTCAAAATACTACAATATTTCTTTTCTTTTTTAGTATCCTGCCTTGGTTGGGATTCAAACCAAGTCTATCTTGGTTTGAATCGCATCAAAGTGGAGGCCTCCTCACTTTGGGTTGTAATTATCAGATTTCATGCAGAGGCAGAAGGAGTTTTTTTTCTCTATCTGTTATGCTGGGTTTTTGACCTGTTAACTATGCAGATCAGTTCATGAACATATATTTGAACAGACGTAATACAGAATAAATCATGGAATGACTTACTGTGACTAAAATAGCTTATGTGCTAAGCAGTCCCCCAAACAACCAACCAGCTATAATTCTTGTTTTAGGAATTTGCAGTACAGTAGAAGCACTCTTATCTCGTATGATCAGGAATATTAGTTGATCAGTTAATTGAAAAAGTCGGTTAAAGTTAGGAATCATAAAAAAGTATACATGGTGCACCTTAAGCATTTTATTTACATACATTCATTTACATAAAATGTATAATTTTCTTCTGTTTAGATGATGAAATGTGGTTTTTCAGTATAGCCTTTCCACTTTTTTTTATAAACATCACATCTTTGACTGTTGAGTCAGGCTGTTGTTCAATGTAAAGTAAAGCTGTATATAAGGCATTTTTGGCAGCTCCTGCCGCTCCTGTGTGAGAAATGTTTGGTTTGGTTTGGGTTGGGTTTTAATATCTTCTTTGTATTTAGAACCATCTGTTTCCATTATGGCATATATGGTTTCTGCATTTTCCATAATTTCACTTTCCAACAAATTGTTATCAATTTGTTTTGGACTTCCATTAGTGTTGTGAGCCTTAGGCCACTGTTTTCTACAGTGTTTCGTAAATGTTGAACTTGGAATTTCATTCCATGCTAGTGCTATGTTGTAGCCATGTCTTTGATGTTGATAAATTTTAAGAATTCTATAAGAGCTGTATTTGTACTTTCTGTTTTTTTTTCAAATTGAAATCAGACTTTTGCTTATGTTATCTCTTTAGATATTCTGGTACCCCATGATCTATCTTATAGGCTGGATCAGGGATATTACATTCAATGGTAAAACTATGGCCTTATGTCCTCTTTAAGTTCTTCACAACTGGGATGTGAAGGAGTGTTTTTCAGAGAGAGAGATTAGATTAGATTAGCTTTTTTACAACAGTTCTTTGAATAATGTAAAATCCATCCATGTTGATTTTTGTGAGTAGTAGTAAACTGGTAAAGAAAAAACAATTTACATTTTTAAAACCTCTAGGAGTAGTATTTACCAACAACAAAACGTGTCAATTTGTGAGTTCCACTTGCATTGCTGCAGATGTCTACTGTGATTCTCTCTCTTTGGATTTTTTGTATCCTCATGTAACAGACTGCTTTTTTTGCATTGTTTTTTGTAGGTGACCTCATAATTTAGACTTGTTTCATCTATGTTATAGAGTTCCAGTCAGTTTTCTCTGTTGATTAATGACCTTAAATTGTCTGTAAATTGTTGATTAGCAAGCTGATCGGCAGATAATCTTTACACACTAATACTCAATATTATGATATTTTTTGTAATGTCCAAACCGTCCATGACTTGCTATAAAACTTTCGGTACTATCAATCGTTTGATGTAAAGCCAAGGCCTTTTTTTTTTTTTTTTTTTTTTTGATTTTATGGGTCTAGTCTGCTAATTAGTTAGAGTTCTAGATGTAGTTTCTTGCATAAACCGTAGCCATAATGCATTGTCTTCTATCTATAATTATAGTTCTATAAAAGTGGAGTGAGAATTTACCTATCCTTGTTACACAAGGGTAGGTAAATGAGTGCAAAATCCTTCTAGATTTTTTTATAATTTTTTCCCCCCAATCTATTACAAGTATCTTGTCCACATCTAATTCAACAGGAATTTCTTTTAGAGACTCACCTTATCCAATTTTTTCAGAGTATCCACCTTAGTTCATAGAAACAACTCCTCTCTTTTCTCACTCACATTTCATTAATTTACTTAATATTTGTTTAATTTTACTGGTTTTCACGCATACCAGACTAGTGCCCATAGCAGTATGCCATGGGCATCAGACAGTATGTTTTAAAGAGGAAATGGGAAGATTGTCGACTAATCCAGTAAGTTGGTTAAGAGAGCTTCTGTATTTCTGTTTTATTTTTGATATCTACTGATACTCGTTACTGCACCTGTAATAATTTCTGTGGCATTTAATATTTAATGGTGTTGCCTAATTTTTAATTTTTGTTTTGATGAGTTTGTATGTTGCTGTTACCTTGCCTTCAGTTTTATGTGATAAAATTTTCTTCTAGCTCTCTTTGATAACTTCCTGGAATGCAGAATACAGCTACAGAAGCTTTTGATTATAGCCAATAGGCTGCCACAGTTTGATATGTGGACATCTTTTATTACGGCAGGAGATAAACAGTTTGATTATGTTATGCAAGAAGGTAATTACAAAAAATATTATTTATATGATAAATATATATATACTTTAAATACTTTTTTTTACATTATTGGCATTACTATTGGCATTACTATTTTTACATTATTGGCATTACTATTGGCATTACTATTTTTACATTATTGGCATTACTATTTTCACATTATTTACATTACTAATTTCAAGTTGAGTGCAAAGAAATATTTTTGATAGTAGTTGGTCCAATAGGAATTTCCATTCTCTGGCATCTTTCTCTTTTAAGGTTTACAAAGTGGCTTTATAATTTCATATTACAATGTATTCAAATGCTGACAGGCTTTGCAGGTCATTACTAGTTACTTGAAGCTTGGTGAAACTTCTGCCTTTTACTCCTGTTTCCAGCAGAAGACTTGGTGGAACCCATTTTCTCTTTTATCTTACAAATGGTATTTGTAAGATATAAGGAGGTATTGTATGAGAATGCAGAACTGTATCCTCATATAACACCTCCTTGGAAGGGAGCATTACTGAAAATGGTAACAACTTTATAGATCTTATAATTTGCATATTTCAGTTATGCCAGAATTGTCCAAGATGTCACAGGGCCTTGTCATTTGTAATTGCATGCACATTAATGAGCCTAGGCCCAAAACTGCACTCTGAGTGTGGTGTACTCTGCATGAAACTGTTCCTTAGACATATACCATTCCCTGGTGAAACTGTTTAATAAGCTATGTAAATTCATCAGCCCACATTAGTCAATGCAAAAAATCCATTCTTTCCACATACACCACAATATAGCTCACTCATGCTAGTTAGTCCACTTGGTGGCAGTGTGCCAGAAATTTTCATTTCTGTAGCAGAAGTGACATAATAGTTCTAAATTTAAAATTACATTCTTATGTGTTACTGTATGCAAGTGATCAGCATTATTAAAATATACAAATGGATGAATTGTAAGAAAACTGTATTCAACCTTATTGAACATTTTGATTAAGAATTATATGATAAACTGAATATTCCAATCAAGCAAGCAACAAAGCATGCTAGTGTAGCAATAGGTTTTTCACTATCATTCATTAGAAGGGTTTAAAGCCCAGCAAAAGGTAAAATGTCTTCCAGGTTTCTTATTGTCCAGGAAATGAAAAGGGGGGGGGGGAAAGAAGTTTACACAGTTATTCACTGGACCAGTTTAATCATGTCATAAATGAACAATACAAGATTTTTGCATTTATAATAAAAAAGTACCAAATATACCTAATTTAATCCCATTATTAAAATGAAAATTAAATTTTAATTAGCAAAGAGAACCTTTAAGAAATATTCTCCATGGGATAGAATATTGTTATAAGAAATCTTAAAACGGAAAAATGGTTTAATGGAAATAAATAACAAATGAAAAGAAACCTATTATTTAATGTTGACAAACCTGGATTGACGGAAAATTGACGTGAGGAAAATGTAGTTCAGAAGAAATAACCATCAGTTATTTGATGGTGAAAATGACTATTAAAACAAGTTCATTACTAATAATATTAAATATTATGTTTTTAGCAGTTAAGTTTACTGAGTTTCATTTAGTGCTACTTGGTTTTATTTTCTTATTTGCATATTGTTTATTTTTAAACGTTAACTGTTGATACCATACATGAAACAAAAATGTTTCAAGTGCATTTACTAAAAGTTGTATTTTTGAAATAATTTCAGTATTAAAATAAGCTTTTTGTTTCATAAAACTCATAATTAAAGTGTAATATATTTATTTTTTTTAATTCCCAGAAGTTTTATTTCTTATTTTTAAAATCCAGTAGAGCCATAGGGGTTTTGCCACACCAGCTAAAAAAAAAAAAAAAAAAAAAAAGGTGTTTCAGTCCTTTCACAGGTACTGATCCATCCAAGCTATAATTTTGCAAACTGTTGGTCTTAACTTATTCCAGTAATTAGCAACTCACAGCATAATGAACCCATGCATTGAACTTACTTCCACCATATGGGATAAATGGGAACAGCTGATTTTGTCATTCAACTGACAAAATTTGAAGCTGTGAAGACTAACTTCAGATATCTATGTTGCCATTCTATTTAGTATTGCTGGATAGTTGTTTACCCCCCCCCCCTCCCTCTCTAACTTGGCTAAGATTGCTGTGTAATATGCTCCTGACATAGGCTTAAACTTTAATATTGGGTGTCACTAATGGTCAGCTACCTGCAACTTTGAGTAAATAGTAGTATTGTTATAGTTAGGATATATTGCATAAGCCTAGCATGTGGCCTGACTAGAACATTGTGCACATATTTTTTATTAATCAAATATAATTACACCCCGTTATATAACTGTTTTCTGGATAATCAATTTATTTAATCTTATGTTAGTTGTTTCAATAACAGATTGTATTATCCAGTTTTCATTTCATATTTTTCATAAACATATCTTGAATTATAGATTTTCAAAATGGTTATTGGATCACCTTTTATAATAGGAAGTTTTATTCTATTGCATGTGATATAGAACATTTTGCTGTATTTATTGCATGTGATATAGAACATTTTGTATAAATGAGAAGTGAATTTAACATTAATTCAGATAACAGCTGTGCTAACCTTGCAGAGTATTGTTTTCCCTATTCGTTGTCCTTTGACTATTTCTTATGCAAAAGCAATTATAAAATATGGACAGAAATTCTGCATAAGAGATGTGTCCACAGAACCTTTCCCTTGGACAATTGTGAAAGTTATATACAAAGGGTACTAGGAAAGTTTTGCAATACAGCTTTGTTTATTTAATTTTTTCAAAGCAATTTCCTCTACATTCAATACACCTCTCCATCCTCTGAAACCAATCTTTAAACCAGTTCTGCCAAGTTTCACTAGGGAGTAAAGCACACTCGTCCCAAGCCCGTAGAAGGTCCTCATCACTGGAAAACCGCCTCCCTTTTAGCTTCATTTGCACATGCGGGAACAGTGCAAAGTCGCAGGGAGCAAGGTCTGGACTGTAGGGAGGGTGCTCGAGAAGTTTCAGTCCTGTCGTGGTCAAATATTCGGTGCAGGCTTTGGTGCTGTGAGCTGCAGCATTATCGTGATGGAGGTACCAGGTGTCCTTTCTTGACTTTGGCCGCAGGTTCTTCATAGATCCAATGACTTTAGGCAGGCATTGTTCAGTATACCACTTAGCTGTGACTGTCTTCTGCGTGTCCAAAACGACACGTTCCACAATTCCACTCGGTTTGAAAAATACAGCTATCATTTTCTTCTTTACAGATCGGGATTTTCTGACAATTACGGGTGTGTCGTCATCATCAAAGACCCAAACTTTGTTTTGAGCCTTGGTCGGCAGATCGCAATAGTACAGCCAAGTCTCGTCACCTGTCACGATGTTGTTCACATACCGAGATTGTCCCTTATCAAACTTTTTTAACATCTCCCGGCACCAAGTGACACGTCGTGTCATCTGCTCTTCAGTCAGTTGATGCGGCACCCAGAGAGAACAAAGTTTCTTCACGTGCAAATGATCTTGCAGAATCGAACGAATTGCTGGTGCATTTAGGCCCAAAGTATCCTCTATCTGTTGGTAGGTCACTCGCCTGTTTTCGTCAAGCATTTTCCTCACAGCAGTAACATTTTCCTCCGTAACTGACGTTCGTGGCCTTCACGGCCTCTCAGAATCCTCCAGAGTGAAATTTCCCCTTTGGAATTCTCTATACCACCTGAATATCGTTGTACGAATGTGGACAATCATCATCTAGTGCAAGAGTCATTTCTTCTAAGCACTGGTCTATGGTTAAACCACGCACGAAATTATACCGCAAAACTGTCCTTATCTCATTTCGTGACCACGATGCCATCGCAAGCACTTTACACTCTCACTACTAATGAATAACTGAGCCCATCGACTTGGCACGGTGGCTACTATGCACGTATGAACATGTCTCAACATGCAGCAACAAGCAGCTTCCTGTGATTCATTGTTGCGTCATATTGCAAAACTTTCCTAGTACCCTTTGTATATTGAAAAATGATGTAATGAAGCATGATATCAGCATCAACAAAAATAAGAAGGGGGGAAAGTCCCCTTCACTTACTTTCATTAACCTATTTCTTCTGAACACGAGACATCATCAAAAAGTTTGAGGCCTGGACTAATATTTGAACTAATAATCCATCAGGCTATTTGGATGGATCTCCTTCAAAGTAACCTCCTTGGCACTGTATACACTGATTCCAATGTTTCTGCAACTTCTGGAAGCATTATTGATAGGCTTCTTTTGGAATTGCTAATAGTTTGTGAGTTATATTTTGAATAATTTCCTCAGTTATTGCAAATCTGTAATGAAATTCAAGGGGTTTGGGAAGGGGACATGAAGCCAAATCCAGTGAGTGTGGCAGATGGAGGACCACAGTGATGGGGTTCTTTGCAATAAATTCTTGAATGTGGAAAGTGTTGGGTGTACAGGGGTGTTTTCACAATTGAAGTTCCATTCCCTGAAACCCCACTTTAAGTTCTTCTCTGAATAGCATCGTCAGTTCCTGCAGAACTGTCTTGTAGTATTCCTAATTCATTGTTTGACTGTGCAGGACAAATTCATAATGAACAATGCCCTGTGATTTTTTTTTTTTTTTTTTTTATGAAAACCCCAACACGAAAGGTATCAAAACCTATAGTACTTAGTACCGTGCATGGGTTGAAGGAGAAGTATGGGGGGAGGGGGATGCCGGAAACTTTGCTCTAGAGACTAAACATGGGTTTCACCACTTCAAGCCTCCAATAAGCAAAGTGGTAGTATTTCACCAGTTGATGAAAGTCATCTACCACCTTGGAAATATAAGCATGATCTTCATATTTGACTTAGATTAGAGAATTTTAATTTAACAATTTTTAGTAACTGTTTTATAGTTATTTTAATTTAACTATTAATTAAACTATTTTAATTTTTATATTCTGCTGTATAGTCAGTTACTAAAATATTTGATTATAGTGATATTAAAATTTGTATTTGCTAACACTTTTTAGATAAGGTAAATTTAATGTAAGATTTTTAATTATTTATTTTGCATGTGATTTAATTTCTTTTACTAAAGACCTGAAATCCAGAAATTCAAAAAAAAAAAAAAAATACAGAAAGCCCCCAGTTCCAAGCTTTCTGGATAATGAGACCGATACTGTATTTTGTTTACAAAAGAAATATAGCTGAAATATGCTTTCCCAAAAGTCATAATGCATATTAGCATTAGCATTAGTAGAGGCATGTGATGCAAGAAAGCAAGCTTATGCAGCATCAGCCAAAAAAATAAATAAATAAAAATAAATAAATAAAAAATAACCACTTCCACTTCACTCCTCTGTTCGTTCGAAATACCTGTCCAGCTGAGCCTTAAACTTATTTAGGCTATCAACTTCCACGACAAGGGATGGAAGTCTGTTCCATCAACCAACCACCCTCTGGCTAAAGGCAAATTTCCTCACGTCTATCCTACATCTGTCTTTCCTCAATTTGAATTTATGCCCTCTCAGGTGATTATTCTGAGCAAGAGGAAGAATCCCATCAGTTATTATTATTATTATTATTAATTAAATAATAATAATAACTAAATAATAAAATATTATTATTAATAATGATGATGATAATAATAATAATAATTTGCTTGAGCATGTACAGAGAAATGCAATAAGATTGGTGAGGGGAATGAAGGGATCCTCTTACCAAGAGAGGCTTAAGCTCTGCAGTTTGCAGTGGCTGGAGACTAAGCACCTGCGAGGTGATCTGATTGAGGTGTATAAGGCCTTGAATGGGTTGAGCACGCCGAATTCTGATGGAATTCTTCCACTTACTCAGATTATTATTATTAGTTATATCGTGCAAGGAGCCTGAGGCTTATGCTGCACCAGCCAAAAATTTACGAACGTAAGTGGGCATAAATTCAAATTGAGGAAAGACAGTTCTAGAATAGATGTGCAGAAATTTGCTTTTAGCCAGCAGGTGGTCAATTGCTGGAACAAACTTCCATCTGTCGTTGTGGAAGTTGATAGCTTAAATTCAAGGAGGGATTGGTATGGAGGGAATGGTTGTGCGATTTTTTTTTTTTTTTTTTTTTGGCTGATGCTACATAAGCTCTTATGCTTGCTTTCTTGCATCACATCCCTCTGTTACTATAGTAGTAGTTGTGGCAAATGATGCAAGAAAGCAAGCTTATACAGCACAGCCAAAAAATAAAAAATCCACCCACTACCTCATCTGTCCATCCCCTCTAATAATATGGCTAATTCTTCGTTAAATTTATTCAAACTATTGCTTTTCGCAAAACCAGACGGTTGCTCTTCTCTGCACCAGGTTTAAGGGATCCACAACTTTATTAAAATGAGACTTCAGATCTGTATGTACTCAAGGTGTAGCCTGACCATTGTCTTATACAATGGGATAATCTGATAATCTTGTCCCTTTTAGCAAAGTTCCTATTTATGATTTGACTATGAGCAGTGCAGACAGGCACCATAGGGTGCCTGTCTGCACCATTTCTGCACAATAAATTTTCAGAATCTTCTCTTCATTCCTTTTTTTTTTTTAAGCTTCTTCAACTTGTTACTCCGTGCAAATCGTGTTAGTTGCAATTTGTGCGTTCCATTAAAAAATGCTTATGCATGCTATCGAAATTTATAAAGAAAAGAGAAGATTATCTTAGAAACAAACGTCTCCTGAAGCATTTCTGAAAGAGACGACTTCTTGTGCAACAAACCAACGAGTGCCAAGTCAATAATGAGTGATCAACAAGTTTGCATTAAGTCAATGATGAAGATGATGAATAAACATTCTTTAACATTTGTAAGTCATAAATAATTTCTTTATTATTATAATTTGCTTGATTTTACATGCTACGTTTTCATTTCATTGGATAAATCAGTCATTGTTTAAACAAACTAATTAGCTAACTAATTTCATTGTTGAGAACGTAACCCCTATTTTTAACATTATTTATATGGGAAATAAATTCCCACTTTACAAGTGCGTGCTAGGAACGAATTAACTCGTAAAGTCGGGAAATACTTGTAATGCAATCATAATTTTGCTGCATAAGAAAGGAGATAAATCAGCAATTGGAAATTATAAACTAATTATTTGTTGTCCCACATATAAATCCCAGAGGGCTCACATCTGGTGAGTATGGGCTTGGCACACCCAGGTTCCTGAGCTGGATATCATCATTCTTCTCTTTCTTGGCAATTCCTTTCTACTTCTCTCTCTCTCTCTCTCTCAGGGTAACTCGGAATTTTTTTTTTTTGGCTGGTGCAGCATAAGCCTCAGGCTTCCTTGCACAATATGGCTGCTGCTAATAATAATAATAATAATGGACTAACACCGAGCTGAAAGATATCATGAGAAAGACAAGGACAATGATGACCAAGAGCCACCAACACCATCCGAAGTCAACAGTGGAGAGATTGACAATTGCTCGGAAAGGAGGAGGAAGGGTTCTTATAGATCTCATCAAGCAACAGAAAACGGCGATTTCTAACCTGAAAGAATTACTTCCAGAAACACACAGCAGCACGCCAGCAGTCCATAAGGAAGATAGACAAGCGGCACAAACAAAGCTAGAAAGATGGGCTGAGAAGACACTCCATGGCAGACACTACAATGATCTCCATCAAGATCACATAGATAAAATTGCTTTTATCCTGTGTATGGTCAGTCTTCCAGACCATACACAGGATAAAAGAATCACACCACATATCAAGGCGCCTCCGTAGCCAGGTGGGAAAGAGCAACAGTGCGTAGCACATGTGTCTTGATTAGACGGGTTCGAGCCCGTCACCACCAAATACGGAGGATGCAGAAAGGTCAGGGAATGACCACCGCATATTCCCGGAGCAATATGGCCTTAGTTGCTAATGCTCCTAAAAACCAAACAACAAACAAACAAACCACATATCAAAAGATCAAAACTTTTGATATGTGGTGTGATCAGAGAATGCTAAAAATTAAATAAGATTAGGAATAAAGAAGTTTGGCAAACAGTGGAAAGTGACTACAGCTTATTGAAAGAAGTGATGAAAAGGAAGTGGATGTATGCTGGACATATTATGGGAACAGACTAGTTACTGGAAACGGACTAGTTACAGCACTAGAAGGATGGACGGAGAGAGAGAAATGACAAGGGAAGCCAAGAAGAGAATGGCTGGATGACTTAAAGGAATGGTCCAACAGAAGAAACGCTTTGATCTTGACTGAAGACTGAAAGCTTTGGCAAATCATGACTGCGAACCTCTGAACCTGGGGAATGAGAATGATGAATAGCTATTCCAAAATGGTTTGCTTTGCTTAATAAAGCAACTCAAAGAATGTTTTATCACACCACTGCACTTCGGTATGTTCAGTACATTCTGTTTACTACCAAAGGTAGCACTTAGAATATCAAGATGGTAGCCAATTTCGCTCCAAGTGTTTTGAAGCAGCATCTCTTGAGAAATGCAAGTCACTGCCTCTTCAGTCAGAACTTTTAACTCGAAGGACAGTGTGTACAAATGTCTTCCTTGGGACTATCATACTTGTGTTCATGAAATGAGTGGAGGTTTTCAGATCCTGATATGTGACAACCTGTGTCTATTAACTTTACCATACAAGTGGAATGTTGCTTCATCACTGAAAACGACATTTGCCAGAAAGTGCTCATCTTTGTCTATATACTTGGGAGTATGAACAGCAAATTCTTCTTTTTTGTGGTTTATCACAAGGCTTAATTTCCTAGATAATTTGCGCTTTATAAGCATAAAGTTTCAGTCTCTTGTGAACCACCCTGTTCAATGTTGCCCATAGTATTTGCAGCTGCAGGCTTGCCTGGCAGATAGATTTTTTGGGACTTTGGGTAAACACTTCCTAAATATCCCATCCTTTATCTGCAGATACACCTAGGCCTGCCTGTTCCTTTCTGGTGCAGCACACTGCTGGTTTTTCGAAATTGTTTCAACCATTGCCTCATTGATTGTTCCGTAGGTGGATCCTTCTGGAATTCCTGCTGAAAATGGCTCTTTACAGTCACTTGAAATTTGGTATCTCACAGCCACATACACGCACGTTGCTTTCTCCTGCTTGGTTGCCATTTTAATGCTGTACTATTGCAATGCTTGCTGGGATCAAGGCTGCCAACTGCACGAGAAAAAAAAAACTCATTGAATTTTTACTCTTTACTCAAAGAATCTTTACCCAAAGAGGTAACTACCATTAGGGGTAAAGGGAAGGGTTATTGCTTCCGTAAAGGCGACTACGATGGACTGAGACAGTATTTAAATTCTATACAGTGGGACCAACTGATGATGTTACCAACAGCAAATTCAAAATGGGAAGCATTCAAAGAACTTATCTTGGAAGCTACTAGGCTTTACATACCAACTAAGAAATATTGTTCAAGGTTTAGGCCTAAATGGATGTCAGATGAGCTAATGAGGCATATGGCAGAGAAGAAAAATGCATGGGATACATACAAATTAACACATGACACAGAAGCCTATGATAGATACAAGTTGATATGCAACCAAGTTACAAAGGAGGTTAGGCAGGCGAAGGCAGAGTACGAGAAATCCTTGGCAAGGGATGCAAAGAAAAACAGCAAAGAGTTCTTCACTTATGTAAACTCTAGAAGGAAGGGGATGAATCAGATTGGTCCACTTGATATTGATGGGTCAAGTGTTGATGATCCTGCTCAGGTAGCTAACAAACTAAATGAATATTTTGCATCGACATTCACACATGAGGAGTTATTCAGCGAGGGGAATGCCAGAGGTGTATTCAACTCTAGCAGTAAGCTACAGAATCTTGAAATAACTGGGAGTAAAGTGGAGGAGTTACTGTTGAATATAAACACAAAAAAGGCACCCGGGGTGGATGGGATCTATCCAGTTATATTAAAGGAGGCAGCAAAGGAAGTAAGCAAACCCTTAGCCATAATTATGAGAGCTTCCTTGGACTCAGGGGAGGTACCCATAGACTGGAAATGTGCAAATGTGACCCCAATTCAAAAAGGAGGATCAAAGGCTGACACAAGTAATTATAGACCTGTGAGCTTAACTTCTGTTCCAGGAAAATTAATGGAGGCACTGGTTAAAGAAGCACTGCAGGATCATTTAGACAAGACTTCAGTTATAGCTCAGACACAGCATGGTTTTGTTAAGGGGAAGTCTTGCCTGACCAACTTGATTGGATACTATGATGCAGTCACAAAAGAACTGGATGCAGGGAATAACTTTGATATTATATACTTGGATCTTAGAAAGGCTTTTGATACTGTTGCACATGGAAGACTGCTACACAAATTGGAGCAGTGTGACATTGGAGGCAAATTGCTGCTATGGATAAAGGGGTGGTTGATGGGGAGAAGACAGAGAGTGGTAATCAATGGACACTGCTCATCGTGGACTGATGTTATTAGTGGAGTCCCTCAGGGCTCAGTGTTGGATCCATTATTGTTTTCTGTATTTATAAATGATATTGATGATGGTATATCGGGCTTAATGTCCAAGTTTGCAGACGATACAAAGGTTGGCAGGGTTGTCAAGGACACTACTGACACTATGCTGCTGCAACAGGATCTGGAAAGGTTGAGCAGATGGGCTGAGAGGTGGCAAATGAAGTTTAACATTGATAAATGTAAAGTACTACACATGGGAAACAGCAACCCCAGAGCAACGTATCAACTCTGTGGTACTACACTGACAGTGGTAGAGAATGAAAGGGACTTGGGGGTGGTTGTGCAGGCAGATATGAAGTTCTCTGAGCAGTGCAGACGGGCTGCAAGAGTAGCTCATGGAGTATTGTCAATGATATACAGGAATTTTTCCAGCAGGGATAAGGAGGTGATTATTCCATTGTATAAGGCGATGGTCAGGCCACACCTAGAGTACTGTATACAGGTCTGGAGGCCTCATTTCAAGAAGGATGTAGAGCTGCTGGAACGAGTACAGAGAAGGGCAACAAGATTAGTAAATGGAACAAAGGGGTGCTCTTACAAAGAAAGGCTTAAGTTTTGCAAATTACAGTGTCTGGAGACTAGGCACCAGCGAGGTGATCTGATAGAGGTGTATAAAGCCTTGAATGGTTTAAGCATGCTCAATGCTGATGGGATTCTTCCTCTAGCTCAGAAAAATCACCTGAGAGGGCATAAATTCAGATTGAGGAAAGACATATGTAGGATAGACGTGCGGAAATTTGCCTTTAGCCAGTGGGTGGTTGGTTGGTGGAACAGACTTCCATCCCTTGTGGTGGAGGTTGATAGCCTAAATAAGTTTAAGGCTCAGCTGGACAGGTATTTTGAACGAACAGAGGGGTGAAGTGGAAGTGGTTTTTTTTTTTTTTTTTTTTTTTTTTGGCTGATGCTGCATAAGCTTGCTTTCTTGCATCAAATGCCTCTACTAATGCTAATTGCTTTGATAACTGCAGAAAACCATTTTAAGATGCCTGTTACAATAAAATTGTTACCAAGTTTCACAATCAAGTGAATACTTTTTGACACTAGTTATATACCTTAGAACCAGTGCAGCAAATTAATAAATTAATGCTGCAGTTAGGGTTGTACTTGATATGATGCAATTTTGCTCTCTGATTTATTATGTTTTCATTTGTTATGAAAGTGGCATTCATACTTTGGATGTGAGGATGCATCTACTTAGAATGAGGGGGTCATGTATTTGTTGCAAAGAGTGGGTGAGTGAGTGCTGCTTTGTTTCTTGCTTAATTTTATGATTTTCTTCTTTTTTTCTTTTCGTTTTTTTAGGGTATTTTTATACTTAACAGAATCACAATGTTGCCATGTATAACCCTAATTATAACGTTAATTTGCTGTATTGGTTTCATGGTATATTTAGTCTCCATTTTTCTATAATAGTTATGCATCTTTTCTTGAGGTGAATTTTATTTTACAAAAGTTTGCGTTATAGAAGTTCAGCATGAGTATATTTTATCTATAAGAAAGAAAGTGGAATTTATCAGAGGTATTAATTTTTCAAATTTAATTAATCTGTATTGTGTGTAAATGCTATATTTACAAGTTTTTACAATTTTAGGTAAAAGGTCAGTGACAGAGCTTTTGAATCTCCTAATAAATTTGCAGAACCAGCTTTTAGAACTCCACCCAGAAGCTAAGCATGTAATAGATGGAAACATGCACTTAGAAAAGAAACAGTGGTACTTGAAACATTTTTATCCATAAACAGTATCATAAATGTTTACGAACCAGTAAATTTTTAATGTTAATATATGCATTGTTAATTTACAAAATCTTTATAGCTTCAAAATTTATTGTGAGACAACTACATAGAACAAAACAGTGATTTAAGCAACTTAGTTGAAAGGAAATCATTCAAAAATACTTTGAAATTTTAGGTAAAAGATTTAGGCAGAAAAAATTAAGTTAAATTGAAATAATAATTAAAAAAACCTCTGACTTATTTCCTTTCAGTTTTTTTAAGTTGAAAGGAAATCTTTCTTACATCCACTAGATGTTTGATGTGGACCCTGTATGTAACTGCAGATGAACAAGAGGTATTCCAGGTATTGCCGTACTTTGTCAAGTGTTACTTTAGCAACTGCATTACATTGATATCATGATCTTTTACACGAGTGCTATTGCAAAATGAGTTATGTTAATGGAATTTTGACAATGGTAGTATCTGAAATTTTGCCCATCCTTTGTTTAATGCGGAATATGGATGTTTTTAATTTGTCACAGAAGAAGAGAATGAAATTCAAATCATCCATGTTAAATAAACTTTAAGAGATAATTTCAATTTTAAAATATAGAAAATTGTGGGGGGGTTTGGCTCAAACAGGCATTTTGTTCAATCTTCTGAAGAAAGCAAAGAAGATTGCTGCTACTTTCTTAATGTGTTCTGCAACCGGAGAAAGAACTGATGTCTCATTAATGGCAACAATGCATTTTAAAACTTTTGATCTTCTTGTTGGTAATGTTCAATTAATTGCATTGCTGTTTCTTTGTGCTTTGCTTGTTCATTTGACAGCAAATATGGGATCCAAACAGGTGGTGACTTTTCATTTTTGTAATCATTCTATAATCTACTGTTGACTCACCACATGCTTCCTGCAAAAGTTCATTAATTTATGTTGCATTTGACTAAAGTTTAAATTTTGATAAAACATGTTTGATCTGAAACTGACCTGAAGCAATATTATCATTCACATTTTAAAGCCTCTGCACAAACATTTAGTTAACAAGTTTTCTGCATTTTATATTTGCAAGGGTTCTTTATGTATACCTTGGGCCACTTCTTTGGGGCTGCTGGAACAAGTAGGCACTGCTTTTAAGTAAATAGATTTCATCTGTGAAGAATCAACACTCCAAGTAATGCCAGCATACGTTGTTTGTATGGTTCTAACATCAACAGATGCATTTGAATGAGATACAGAATCTGCATCACTTGAATAGAATTCTATTTCAATGTCTTTGACATATATTATCAGCTTCATCAAACTGTCCATCCCCCTTCCTTTTCAGTCCCGTGGATCCTTATAACAACCCTTTATGGTAAAATTTTATAAGAAAACACTTTTTACACAAAATTTTATCAGTAGACACAGATTAAGGATGATGTTTTGTTTTTCACAAAATAAAGAATTAAAATTCAGCAAGCGATTCTTCAAAGAATTTTATATTTTCTTCTTGTGGAAAATACTAAACTAGATAAAATAACTTCAACATGAGCAAAGAACATATGAAACTGAACCAAGTATACAGCTTTTATAGTGCTCTCTAGACAGTGATTGACGCTAAGCACAATCCAAGCCATAATGCAATAACCTATGGTTTAATAAGTGTACTGATATCGCTTATTTGTTTATTTCATGTTCTGTCCCTTTTATAAGCACTCATTTATTGACTGTAATTGAATAAAAGCATTATCTGCATTGAGGCACAAAAATTACAGTTTGTTTGGATGCAGTTTTGCATTCGGGCAGTGAACGTGTTAAACATAAAATTATTATCCTGATAAATCTCAGTTGTGCAGGTGTATTGATATCATGTATCGATATCCTGTGTGCATTACTTTTGGAATAATTCTTAGATAAAATATAAAAATTGGATGACATTTTATTTTATTATTATTGTTTCTACTACACCATTCTGCTATGTAATATTCTATTACTACTACTACACCATCCTGCTATGTAATTATTAGAATTTATTAGCGAGATCAAATTCTTGATTTCTGTTTATAAATATTAAAGGCATATACAAAAAGCAGTTTTTTGCACTGTTTATCTCTGCTCACCAAGCAGTCACACTTATTTTAATAAAACCAAAATTTATTAATCTGTGCTTCCACATTTTTACTTGGGATTTAGCTGCTGTTCATTTATCTTCTATTTTAGCTTCTTCAAAACTTGGTTGAGCTATATTGCAGAAACTACAATAAGTAACATTTGTAGAATTTATGCATTCTCAAAGTTATGGCAAGATCCAGTGTCAGCATGAAAAAAAAAAGAATTTTTAGAAAAACAAGAAGCTTGGCAGCTTATACATTGTGTAATTGGGTTAGGGCATATGTATCAGTGGAAAAGAAGAAAAATTGAAGCATTTTAAAAAAAAAAACAAAATTCCATAGAGGAAGAATATTTTACTATGGGATGTCCAAATAATGAACTTTTCTCCCAATTTGTAAAATTGATCACTAGAGCTCATTTCCTGTTTGACACAATTTAAATACAGTAAGGTCCCTGTATCCACGGGGGGATACGTTCCAAGACCTACTGTGAATGCCTGAAACCACGGATATAAGCGAACACCTTATGACCCCATGTATAACATGATTTTCTTGTACATACTTAGTATAACATTTAATTGATAAATTAAACACACAATAAGACACTGCCAATGTTAAATACGGTAATAATAAAGTACAGCAGACTCTCAATTTACTGGTACATTTCAAGACCCCAAATTTAAAAAAAAAAAAAAAAAAATCAACCAGAAATCATAAAATTCTAGTAATAACTAGAATAGGTATAAACAGATATTTTGCAACTCGTTAATGAGCAACAAGAACCGGCATTATAAGTCTTCATTAGGAGAATAGTGTACCTATTATCTTGCAACCCCTGCTGTCTTCCCCCTACCCCTAAAAACAAAAAGAAAAAAAGAGACCAAATGTTTGTTTTAGTGCATCACATCGATTGTTGTGTTCCGTTGCACCACAAAAGAACAAATTTTGTTTCATTATTTATGTCAGGGATGTCGGAATTCTTTTTTTATTATTGTAACTATTTTTATTTCTTTTTCTTTTCTTTTTTTTGTTTAGAAATTGCGAAAATGATAGGCAAATGCAAGAATTGTGCTTTCAAATTAAACAAAAACTTGAAATTATTCAAAAGTTTGAAAACTGTGCATCCGTTAAATCTCTAAAGAACCATTATAATGTTGGTGACCAAACCATACACGACATTGTAAAAAATAAAGGGAAGCTATTTGATTGAAAATCGACATCGTAAAAAATAAAGGGAAGCATCGTATTGGACACACGAGTAGTACATGTTGAGTTTTTACGTTTTTTTTCCGTGGTTAAACGGTAACTGAATCAGTGGATACAGGGTCACAACTGTACTGTCGGTTCTTCTGTTGAAATGAGAATCCATGTGCTGAATTTCAATTAGCCACCTTTTACTTTAAAGTATTAGAGAAAAACAAAATTCACAGGCTGCCCATGCTAGCCTCTGCTGTAGATATAATTGAAGTTATTGTAATTAAATTTTACAGTATATACACTGGAACTCTTATAGTGCTTTCTAGAGGACTAGCTTTAAAGAGCACTGTAAGCAGCACCCCCTGAAACACCATTTTTTTTAGCAGTGTTTATCAAGTGTTAATAAAATTTATTATAGATCAAATTCTTAATTTCTATATAAGTTAAGAATTTATATGACTTATATGTAAGTTGAAAACCTGCATATTTGATGTCATGCGCATTCAATTTCTTTTGCATACTATTAAAAATTTTTTAAAAATGATTTTATTTAAATTTAACTAAACATGTTACAGCATAGTCCCATTACAAATTAAATGAAAGAAATTCATGGATTATCCCGAAATATCTCGTTTTTAGTTTAAAAAGTTATTTGGAACTACACAAAATATCTCGGGATACAATAATACCTTAAGCAAAATATACCTCCAAATTTAGGACTGAGGCGTATTTTCTCGGGCATTTATCTGGCTAATTTTGCATTAGCCATGTAAATCCCAAGATTTTCTTACACCTGGCAGCAGACGACTGGCTTTTGTTTTACTTATATTGTACAGCAATGTAAGAAAAGTAGTGCGTATTCCTGTGCCTCCAGTAAGCAAGATATAATTTGCCATCCTAAATGCAGAATACTGAACCCACGAAAATAATATCAAAATATTATTCGGCGCCCTCTTGAACTGCCACCCGTAAGCGACGCTTACCTTGCCTATCCAATTTGGGCAGCCGTGTGTCAGAATGTAGTTAATTCACGATTATTGCTTGTGGCTGGAGGTTACTGCTTATGTGCTCCACTTGATTTTTAAAATTTATTTATATAATGAGTAATGAAGAGTTTTTCTGTTCCTTTCTTTTAGCTGAAACGCTAATTTATTAAAAATATATATATAATTTGCACACTTTTTGTCATACCTGAGATAACTCAGGATAGCCCAAATGGGTTAATTACTCCCATTCTACGAAAAAATTAATAAAAAACACAAAAAAACAATACAATAAGTATTCACATGATACATACTTTTAATCTGTAAAATAAAAAAAGTCGATCCATTATGGCTCATTTTCCGGAAGAAAAAGTTCCGGGAAGAGGTTAAAGAAAAATTCACTATGACTAAATATTTTCAGGTCCCAGCCAACCTCCCTTATTAATAATGCTTTTGTAAATCTTGTTTGAGTGAACTGTTTCTGATGAAAAATTTAGTGTAATGAATTATTTTAAGTCAACTTTATACCTAAAATGATTGGTTTGCATGTGCGAAAATTATGAATGGCCTTCACATTGTGAATATGATCATAGGGGAATTTTGTTAAAGAATAAGAAATAAAAGTTTTAATCCCTTTCTGGAACATTTTTTTCCGGAAAATGTGCTGTAAAGGATCGACTTTTTTTATTTTACAGATTAAAATTATGCATCATGTGAATACTCATTGTATAGTTTTTTGTGTTATTTATTAATTTTTTATAGAAAATACATGGGAGTAATTAACCCATTTGGGCTATCCTGAGTTGTCTCGGGTACACCAAGAAGTGTGCAAATTATACAGATTTTTTTAATAAATTAGTGCTTGAGCTAAAAGAAAGGCACAGAAAAAGTCTTCATTACTTATTATAAAAATAAATTTAAAAAATGAAGTGGAATGCACAAGCAGTAATTACGAACTAATTACATTCTGACACATGGCCGCCACAAATGGACAGGCGAGATAAGCATTGCTTACGGGTGGCAGTTCAAGAGGGTGCCAAAATATTTTTCGATATTGTTTTTGTGAATTGTTTTCGTGGGTTCAGTATTCTCCATTTAGGATGGCAAATTATATTTTGCTTGCTGGCGGCACAGGAACGTGTGCTACTGTTCTGACATTGCTGTACAATATAAGTAAAACGAAAGCCAGTGGTTTGCTGCCAGGTGTAAGAAAATCCTGAGAAAACTCGGGATTTACTTGCCTAATGCAAAATTAGCCAGATAAATACCAGAGAAAATACATTTCGGTCCTAAATTTGGATGTATTATTGTTTGCTTTGGCTATTATTGTATCCCGAGATATTTCGTGTAGTTCCAAATAACATTTAAAACAAAAAATGGGATATCTCGGGATAATTCATGAAGGGGTTAAAGGTGTGGCAAAAGAATTCAGTGTTACACCTACTAAGTCTAAGTATGCTACATTTTTTGAATAACTATGGTGAAATCCAATTGGTAAAAAAAAAAAAAAAAAAAAAAATGTGAGGTGGTCGGTGAGATCAATTCATACACCTGCTCTTACTTTTACTAGTTATTTATTTATTTTTTTTTTTCTAGTGCAAAAAAAAAAAAAAAAAAAAAGCTGAACTTGAAGAAAATTGTTCTCTCAATTTATCAGATGGGAGAGTGGTACCATACTTATAACCACCTAAACCACACATTTTTGAATGCACTGAAATTGTTTTTCCTTTTTTTTTTTTGTATTAAATGGCAAAACAAAAAAAGTTATATTAAAGGCATGAAATTTACATATTAACACATTAAAATAATGGTAAGTTATATTTACTGTATTTCTGAAAATGTGGATCATTAAAATTTTATACAATACAGTATTTCTTATTAATACAATATATTTTTTTTTTAAATGGTTATCTCTGAGCAAATATTTTTACTTCTATGTCATTTTATTTTATTATTATTGATTTTAAAATCAATGTTGAAATAAAATAATTTGGAAATTGCTATTTTTATATATTAGAAAAGTACAGCAGAAGTTATTTGAATAAACCACTTCTGTATGCTTTAGAAATAAAAACAATATTCATTAAAACAAAATTTCTATGCAATGAAATTATTTATGCAATCTTGAGAATTTCTTTAAATGGAATTTTACTGTATAAATGTAATAAATTTATACATAATAATAATAAAAGTATGAAATCCAGGCTGTACTAGAGATCCCAATCCACAAGCTGTACTGGGACTGCACCATAATATCAGACAAGACAGTCCCACACAATAGACTGAACATAACGCTCATTGACAAGAAGGAAAAGGTTACCTATCTGATCAACACTGACAACTTCCAAAAAACCCACAAGGAAAAGGTCAGTGAGTACATAGATCTAAGATGGGGATCAAAGAAATGTGGCATATGGAACAAGTAACAGCCATCCCAATCACCATGTCAAATGCCGGTATGGTGTCAAAGGCCGTACACAACGGCGCCTCCGTAGCCAGGTGGGCAGGAGCAGCGGTGCGTACCGTACGCTTCTTGATTAGACCAGGGTTCGAGCCTATGACCACCAAATACAGAGGTTGCGGAAAGGTCAGGGAATGACCACCTCATATCCCCAGAGCAATATGGCCATAGTTGCTAATGCTCCTAAAAAAAAAAACAAATAACAATAACTGTACACAAGAGCCTAGTCAAGAGCAATAGGTCTTGCTCCCTACACAAGAGCAATAGATCTCCCAGAGACCGCCTACAAGGAACTCTGAAAAGTCGCAATCCTTAACACCTGTAGGATAGTCAGAGTTCCTCAGCGAACATATGAAAGATGGGTATTATGTTTTTACACTTCACACAAACCTAATCTAAAGATCATGCGACTTCAAAAACTGTCACGGGTTGTCTATTTCATCTTAGCATTTGAAATTAGTGTTTTTCTGCTGATTGGAGTTGTGGCAGCACATTAAACTGGCCAACATGATTTTTACCTCCACTAATATATATCAGCTGTTCGCAGTCAATTTTTATGCATAGATTTTGAAAATACTTTAAAATTTCACATCATATCACAATTTCTACATATAAGGTTTTGTGTTTAACTATAATATACACTGGTGTTTAAAGAAAGTGCATCACCTAGGAATTTCACATTTCTAACCCTTTTTCATGATGGTATGTTATATTAATGACTAGCATTACAAAAAGAAATATGAACAAAAGATATTTATTAATAGTTATGGCAAAGCTAAGTAATATTTGACAAATTCTCAAAATATTCCAAAATGAGCATTTACAACCTTTATACAACAGTTTTGGTAAACATGACAATTATGGCTGAAATGTTATCAGAAGCCCTCAGTTTGCTTCAGTTTATCGTTTTAAATGGAAAACAAAATGAAAAGTTCACCAGGTGCAAACTAATATTTAGTTGAACTGCCTCTGGCCCTGATGACAGGAGCACACTGTCGAGGCATCGACAAGATCAATTTCTGAAGATAATCAACTGATAGTTTGTGATTCCAGACACAAATTATGGCTTCCCGAAGTTCATGAAGGGTGTTTGGTTTCTTTCTGGCAACTGCAGATTCCACACGATGCCAACAGTTCTGTATAGGATTCAGGTCCATGCTGTTTCCTGGCCAGCTAAGAATTGCAATGGACCGTTCTTCCAATCATTTTTTCATCTGTAATAAATGTAAACACATTACTGTCTAACCTCTAATGCAGAAATGAAGCTAAAGTAACTACAGAAGTGCCTACTTACACTTTTTGCCCAATGACAAGGAGCAGAGTTGTCTTGAAAGATGCAGTTACTTGGCAGGTTGAAGTGGTCTCTAATGGTTGGCAGCAATTTGCCTTCCAATATAGTCAGGTATCCAACGGCATTTACAGAACCTTTATAAATTGCAGATGATCTACTCCGCGATACGAAATGCACTCCTATATCATTTGGGCTGGTAGGGAATTTCACTGTAGACACCATACAGTCTGGATGGTATTCTTCACCACATCTATGGCAAATCGTTTGTCTCCCATTAGACCCATGCAGGTTGAATTTCTTCTCATCCGAGAAAATAACTGACTTCCACTGCTCCGGGGTCCATTTGACATGCTCCTTACACCAAATTAATTGGGCCTTTTTCATTTTTGTGTGAGGAGGGGCTTCTTAGGATGACGGGCTACAAGTCCATTTTTGAAGGGGCCTCTTCTGACTGTTACCGCACTTTCTACCACTCCTGTATGTTCTTCCCATTCTCTTTTCAGCTCAGACGAAGAAGCTTTATGGTTTTTGAGGAATAAGCGCTTCAAAACGTGGTCCTGTTTTGGCATAGCATCTGGTTCCTTTTTACCTATCAGCAGAACCAGTATTCTTGAGTTTGGAAAGAAATCTTCTCACTGTCAACTGATTACAAGACACTATAAGCAATATGATGGGAAGAACATCCTTCCTCACGTAAAGCAACAATAGCACTCTTTCTTCATGTCATTAACTGCGTGTAACTCGCCATCCTGACACAAGCAAGGAATGACTGCAACTCTTGCAGAACGTGCTTATATAGCTGAAAGTAACAGATGATGCAATATTACGTCATCACCTACATGTGTCAATCTTATCTGGTGCAATCTGTAAGAAATATTGCCATATATTTATGTTATTCGGACGACAGTTACAATTTTAAGGGGTTTTTATGTTTTGTCTTATCTGTAATTAATAATGTTCGCTTGTGCCATAGATGGCAGTATTGTTGGGGAGGATTAACATGTTCAAATTTGTCTATTTTGTTCCCCTCTCACTTTTAGTAACAGAAAGACAGCTTTTAAATGGAAATGCATTCCCATCGATTCCTCTATTTCATGCCAAGATCCTGAGTGCAATAAAGTACCATGACTTTTCTTGGAATGTCTGTGGTGATCTTAAGGTAATTGAATTACTCACTGGTTACAGGGAGGTTTCACAAAATACTATTATTTTTTATTTTTGTGGGACAATCTTGCAACAGAAAAACATTGTGTACTAGGGGGAAAGAATGAGGAATTTTCATTAGAGAGAACTAATCTGCCAAAATGGCCTTAAAAATTCACTTTCTTCATTCCCATCTCAGTTTTTCACCTTAATTTGGGAGATGTAAGTGATGAGCAAGGAGAATGCATTCACCAGGACATATCGACACAAAACCAGTACCCAGCAGTGGTGGCTCGTGACTCTGATGTATGGGGGGGGGGTGCTGCTGCTTAAAGTTACATTAAATTGCCTTGGTTATAAGACATGTAGACATAAATATTAATAATAATAAAGTTAACAATACTACAAAACATTAACTGGACACTTACTATTAATAGACTTGGGCAATCTTGAAATTTTATTTGTTGAAAATAGATCAATAACTTTTTCATTCAAATTTGGTGCGCTGTTGACACTGATATAATTTACTTAATGGGAATTCGGGCGAATCCTGCAAATAACAAAAAGAAACTGACATTCTGGCGACACTTCACGGTCAACGATCAGATTGGCACTACTCGCTCTTCAGTTCCTTTGGCTCGTTTTGTCACCTCTAAAAAATGCATATTGGCAACCCACTGACAAGGCATTGACTGGGAGCAAAATGTGGAGCTGTCTACAAGTTCCACCTACGGTTAAACTTTAAAGTTAAAAACGATTTTGTGTTTTTATTCGTTTATTATTGAAATGATTATTGGAAATACACTAGAGCTTCAGTTATCCGGATTAATTGATGTCAGACCTCTTCCAGATAGCCAAATTTTCCGGATAATCGAACGTAAGGTAAGATTAAATTTATTTAATCTTACCTTACGTTCAGTTTATTAAATTTATTTAATCTTACTTTATAATTAAAATATTTAATTAAGATTAATTAAATTAAAAAAAATTATAAGCCAATCTCGGAAAACAGAAACATCCGGGCATTTTTCTGATTTTTATACAAAACAGGAAAATTAAAAAGATTTTTAAATTCTCTTGGTTTTTTGATTTACCAGTAACGAACATGGACAATCTGTGCATCCCAGTATCATTTGCGTACACAGCAATTGTAACTCACTCTTTCTTCATCCTGGTGCAGGCATTTCTCTTTTAGTGGCTAGGGTTTTTCTCGGAAATGCTTTCCATAATAAGCCCGTCTCATCAACATTATAAATGTTTTCTTTCTCATAATTTGCAATAACTGAAGAAAACTTACTTTTAAAGGACACTGCTGCCGATTCGTCTTCAGAAAGTTTCTCGCTTGAATATCTAGTTCACGTATAATTTTCGATTAAAATCCAATGCTTTTTCAAACAACATTGGACCAGACACTGGTTCACCTAAACTTCGCTTCTGAAGAAATCACAAATAAAGTACACTATCTAAAGCAGCATTTTCAGGTTTTGACATTGTCTTTTTCCCTATAGATCCGCCTTCACTATCGATATTCGACACAACTTCTGTTATAGCATTGGAATTTTTCTTGATGTCATAAATTGTTGAAGTCATTAAACTCTTTGGAGAGATTTCCTAAATTTTCGCCTTTTCTAATACTATTAATAAATTTCATTTTTTGTTGCAATGTTAAAACTATGCGTTTTCTTTTTTTTTCACATTTTACTGTAAAAAAATGAGAAAAATAATAAATCGCATAGTTTTGAGCCCATATTATTCTTACCAAATCTGGAGCTAAACTAATCTGAAATTCACTCTTGTGATATTTTTCTACACCACATTTCTGAAGATCACATAGAATTCTAGAGGTCACAACCATAAAACAATAAATACAATTTTCAATTTTTTTGTTTATTGGGCTTTTTGTTTGTACAATCTGTTATAAATGGATAGTAAACTATCTTTCGCTTATTAGAATCAAAATTCAATTAGCATTAGCATTAGTAGAGGCATTTGATGCAAGAAAGCAAGCTTATGCAGCATCAGCCAAAAAAAAAAAAAAAAAAAAAACCACTTCCACTTCACCCCTCTGTTCGTTCAAAATACCTGTCCAGCTGAGCCTTAAACTTATTTAGGCTATCAACCTCCACGACAAGGGATGGAAGTCTGTTCCACCAACCAACCACCCGCTGGCTAAAGGCAAATTTCCGCACGTCTATCCTACATCTGTCTTTCCTCAATTTGAATTTATGCCCTCTCAGGTGATTATTCTGAGCTAGAGGAAGAATCCCATCAGCATTGAGCATGCTCAAACCATTTAAGGCTTTATACACCTCTATCAGATCACCTCGCTGGTGCCTAGTCTCCAGACACTGTAATTTGCAAAACTTAAGCCTTTCTTCGTAAGAGCACCCCTTTGTTCCATTCACTAATCTTGTTGCCCTTCTCTGTACTCGTTCCAGCAGCTGTACATCCTTCTTGAAATGAGGCCTCCAGACCTGTATACAGTACTCTAGGTGTGGCCTGACCATTGCCTTATACAAGGGAATAATCACCTCCTTATCCCTGCTGGAAAAATTCCTGTATATCATTGACAATACTCCATGAGCTACTCTTGCAGCCCGTCTGCACTGCTCAGAGAACTTCATATCTGCCTGCACAACCACCCCCAAGTTCCTTTCATTCTTTACCACTGTCAGTGTAATACCACAGAGTTGATACGTTGCTCTGGGGTTGCTGTTTCCCATGTGTAGTACTTTACATTTGTCAATGTTAAATTTCATTTGCCATCTCTCAGCCCATCTGCTCAACCTTTCCAGATCCAGTTGCAGCAGCATAGTGTCAGTAGTGTCCTTGACAGCCCTGCCAACCTTTGTATCGTCTGCAAACTTGGACATTAAGCTTGATATACCACCATCAATATCATTTATAAATACAGAAAACAATAATGGACCCAACACTGAGCCCTGAGGGCCTCCACTAATAACATTAGTCCACGATGAGCAGTGTCCATTGATTACCACTCTCTCTCTTCTCTCCCTCAACCACCCCTTTATCCATAAGCAGCAATTTGCCTCCAATGTCACACTGCTCCAATTTGTGTAGCAGTCTTCCATGTGCAACAGTATCAAAAGCCTTTCTAAGATCCAAGTATATAATATCAAAGCTATTCCCTGCATCCAGTTCTTTTGTGACTGCATCATAGTATCCAATCAAATTGGTCAGTCACGACTTCCCCTTAACAAAACCATGCTGTGTCTGAGCTATAACTGAAGTCTTGTCTAAATGATCCTGCAGTGCTTCTTTAACCAGTGCCTCCATTAATTTTCCTGGAACAGAAGTTAAGCTCACAGGTCTATAATTACTTGTGTCAGCCCTTGATCCTCCTTTTTGAATTGGGGTCACATTTGCACATTTCCAGTCTATGGGTACCTCCCCTGAGTCCAAGGAAGCTCTCATAATTATGGCTAAGGGTTTGCTTACTTCCTTTGCTGCCTCCTTTAATATAACTGGATAGATCCCATCCACCCCGGGTGCCTTTCTTGTGTTTATCTTCAACAATTTCTCCTCCACTTTACTCCCAGTTATTTCAAGATTCTGTAGCTTACTGCTAGAGTTGAATACACCTCTGGCATTCCCCTCGCTGAATAACTCCTCATGTGTGAATGTCGATGCAAAATATTCATTTAGTTTGTTAGCTACCTGAGCAGGATCATCAACAGTTGACCCATCAATATCAAGTGGACCAATCTGATTCATCCCCTTCCTTCTAGAGTTTACATAAGTAAGGAACTCTTTGCTGTTTTTCTTTGCATCCCTTGCCAAGGATTTCTCGTAATCTGCCTTCGCTTGCCTAACCTCCTTTGTAACTTGGTTGCATATCAACTTGTATCTATCATAGGCTTCTGTGTCGTGTTAATTTGTAAGTATCCCATGCATTTTTCTTCTCTGCCATATGCCTCATTAATTCATCTGACATACATTTTGGCCTAAACCTTGAACAGTATTTCTTAGTTGGTATGTAAATCCTAGTAGCTTCCAAGATAAGTTCTTTGAATGCTTCCCATTTTGAATTTGCTGTTGGTACCATCATCAGTTGGTCCCACTGTATAGAATTTAAATACTGTCTCAGTCCATCATAGTCGCCTTTACGGAAGCAATAACCCTTCCCTTTACCCCTGATGGTAGTTACTTCTTTGAGTAAATCCCACTTCAGCACACTGTGATCACTGCCACCTAGGGGTTCATTTATCTGCAGATTCTTAATGCATGGAGAATCACTGCTGATAATCAAATCAAGAGTATTACTCCCTCTAGTTGCCTCCCGAACATGCTGATGTAGAAAACAATCATCCAATAAATCCACAAAAGCCCTGCTAGTGTGTGAGTGACCAGCCCCCAAATTCTAGTCAATATCTGGGAAATTAAAATCTCCCATTATAAAACTCTCTGATTTACTGGCTCACTCTATTTCCCTGTACAGTTTCTTATTATACTCATCAGAGTCATTAGGCTTATAGCACACTCCTACTCTCAATTTTGATCTCCCAATGCTTATGTCACACCAAATTGACTCAACACTGCACTGTCCAGCGATGTTGACTGGCTTCATTTCCTTGGTTGTTATGTGTTTCTTAACTAATAGCATAACCCCTCCCCCTTCCTATCCAGTCTATCCTTTCTGTAGACATTGTACTCCCCAAATTCCAGTTCTGCATCCCTTATATCTGTGTGACACCACGTCTCTGATATCCCAACAATATCTGCCTTTGATGTTTTGCGCAATACCTCAAATTCATCAAATTTATTTACTAAACTCCTAGCATTGGTGTACAGGCAAGTATTACCTGCACCTGTTTCTATTTTTAGCTACCCTAACACAACCCATGTGTTTACTTGTACCGCAATGGCTCCCAGCAGTCTCTGAAATATCATGCATCTTGTTTTTCAGGCTTCTGCTCATTCTAATAGAAGCAGTGCAAGAATCTCTTTCACCTTTGCCAGTGGCTACTGTTAATCTATTCGTCTTTGTCTCCCCCCAAGCTAGCAGTTTTCCGACCCACCTAACACTGCCTCGATAGCATCAGCAAATATTCTTGCACCCTTTCTATTTAAGTGTATCCCATCCCTGTAGAAGCAATCTGTCCTGTTAACAAGTACAGTCCAGGCTGAAAAAAATTCTACCCCTTGAGCCTTGCACAATCTTTCCAGGGCCGAATTGATCGACAAGGCTCTCATCGTATACTCCCTCCTATCGTGTCTGGGCAGAATTGCAGACACTTTCAAATTCAACCCTAATTCTCGGCTTTTGTTCAACAGTGACCTGTACTTGTTAAGTAATTCTGCCGGTCTCCTACTCTTAATATCATTAGTGCTAACGTGTACAACTATATCACCTTTTGTGCCCTTAAAAGATGATATTCGCTCTACAACGTCATCAACCTTTGCCCCTGGCAGACATACCCTGGTCCTGTTCCACATATCCTTTTTACAACGCATGTTCCCCGTTTCCCTGACAATAGAGTCACCAACAACTACTAGTTCCTTCGGGATCAGCGCATTCTGCCTTGGGTTTGCCTCTGTGTCACGTGATGCCCAAGTGCAAGCTCTGGCGTTGATGTGGGCAGCTGAGAGCTTGATGGGCCCTCAATTTAGTTTCTTCGAGGGCATCCCCCCTCGTCCTTCAAGCTCTCATATAGGCCTACAAGAACGCTGAGTTGTTGCCTGATATCGATACACTCCTTGCATCGCGCACACACAAAGACATCCCCCATGGCAGTATCATGTCCCGTACCCGATTGCTCTGCAAACATCAAGCAAACAGTGCATTTTATAAGGCTGTGAGTCAGAGGACAACTGCCCCCCTCAGTTCTGCTCTGAGCCACAGCACTTCCATTAGCTTGAGCCTTTTGCTTTGCTGCTCTGGTCTGAGTCATGATTCTATTAATTTATTAATTAATTATAATTAATTATGTTATGTTATTAATTATGTTAAATATAATTAATTATGTTACATTTGTAATCTAAGTCGTTATATGTATTTATTTAAAAGTACAATTTAACTGCTAACGAAGTTCAACTAACGCTATCTAGTACGGTATATAACTATCGTATCACAAAGGCGGGAACTTACTAACTTTATATCTACGGACACTTAAGTATTAATTAACTTTCAAATCTCGCTGTCTCAATTCAGAATAAACTAACGATCCTTACTAGGTCTATAAGCTACTTACAGAAATAATTCGATGTAAAAAATATTCAATCAAGTGGCTAAATATGGCTAAAGAACTTCTCGTTCAGCGGAGTTGCAAACACGTGGATACCCTTACCGATACTTTTATGCAAATACAAGGCTGAGTAAAGAATAAATACACCAAATTAATCAGAAAGTCACAAAATAATGTTATACTACTAAATTTAAATCAAAAGTTTTAGAAAAACAATAATTTCAAATCAATAAATAAGAAAAATCCACTTAGCGGCTTTGAACACGACCGTCTCCTAGTTCAAATGTTATTGCAAATTGTGCATTTGCACAATTTGCAAATGTGATCTTGATTTCCCATGAACTTAGGCGATAGTTAGGCCTGGATGGCCCATGCTCTGTTTAATACTTGTATTAAATAAAGCAATTATTTTTTTATTTTTTGATTATTGGAAATAGAGGATAAGTATACTATATGTGGAATCTGTTAATAAAAATATTCATTGCGTTGCATTGTTCTTCACAAAATTTTACATTTCCGTTGACTGTATATTTAGATTTAAAAAGCTGGGGTCCTGCAGTTCCACAGTGCCTACCAATAAGGTTTATTAAGAGGGAAAGCAAAATGGACTGTAAAAGAAATTTTATTCTGAGTGGCAAACATTTCTAAGGAAATAGAATACACTACATAGTGTATTATACATCTGATTAAACTTTTAAGATAAATAAGGCTCATTTTTGAGACAGCATATGTATTGTTCTGTGATATTTGAAATCAGCCATTTGTTATCAGCCGGTTATAGTTACTTAAATTTCATTTTATCATTCAAAGAAAATGTGATGGAGACATAATTTTGGGCATCTCCGTAGCCAAGTGGGCAGGAGCGGCAGTGCATAGCACATGCTTCTTGATTAGACCGGGGTTCGAGCCCGTGACCACCAAATACGGAGGATGCGGAAAGGTCAGAGAATGACCACCGCATATCCCCAGAGCCATATGGCCTTAGTTGCTAATGCTCCTAAAAAAAAAACCCAACAACAACAACATAATTTTGGAATTAGTGGTTCAATTTTATTTAGAACCTATAACTTTGTTCTCGAGGTATGATTTTTTTTTTTTGTTAGGCAGTATAATCTTTTACTCTTGCCATTAGAGCAGCTCTGTGTACAGTTGTTGAAAGAGTATCACTTGCAGAGTTTATATCAGATTTTTCAAGCCCTTGCACAATTGCTACTGCTGATTCAACTAGATTTTATTTGATATCAACTAGTCCTGGGTTTTGATACTCTTCATTTATGTATTAAATTAATACTGCAATAACAAAGTCCATCATTTAATTTTTTCATGAAATGCATTCCCTCTTCAGTATTTCAGCAAATGTGATCTTGCTGTTACACTGCCACAAAAATATTCTGAAGCTGTCAAAATATGCAAGTTGTCATTTGGTATTTCGGTATTTTTTGGCAGCTTAACAGCAAGACCACAATCACTGAAGAAACAGATGAGAAAATATTTGTGATACATTATTGTAAGTCTATTAGTAATAAACAAATTCTAGACTCGACTTAGGTGAAGTGCTTTCATTTGTTATTTGTTATTATTATATGTTAATATATGTTTGTTTGTTTGTTATTTGGTTTTTAGGAGCATTAGCAACTAAAAAGAGCATTAGGCCATATTGCTCCTGGATATGCGGTGGTCATTCCCTGACCTTTCTGCATTCTCCGTATTTGGTGGTCACGGGCTCGAACCCCAGTCTAATAAAGAAGCGTGTGCTATGCACTGCTGCTCCTGCCCACCCAGCTACGGAGGTGCCTAATATATGTTAATATTTGTTATTATTATTATGATTCGAGATAAATGTTATTATTATTATCATCAGCTATACCGTGCAAGGAAGCCTGAAGCTTGTGCTGCACCAGCCAAAAAAAAAAAAAAAAATTCTGAATTACCCCGAAAGAGAGAGTAGAAGGGAATCACCAAGAAAGAGAAGAATGATGGTATCTAGCTCAGGACCCTGGGTGTGCCAAGTAAAGTACACGGAAAGCTGAAATTTTGTAGCTATTCAATTTATGAAGTTGCGTGCATTTTATGTTATTCACCACTTGGTTAACTTGTTGAATAAAAAAATCTTTTTGTGGAACATTACGAAGTCCAAATTCAATATCTATTACAAACTGTTTTTTAGGTAGCTTGCAAGGTGGTAAATTATAATTCAATCCTTTGGATAAAAGTGAAATCTGGTCCTGCGATAGCGTATACAAGGAAACCTGTTGATATGTGGGCACGTTGGGCGAGGGGGGGTGTTCGAGACCTGGCTGAAGCATTTCGATTGTGTGTAGGCACGTTGTACGCATGGGGGGGGGTTATAAATGAACTCATGTGCACTTGGCTAGAAGCTCGCTAGAATGTGTTTGAATTGTGTGTAGGCACATTGCACATATATGAAGGGATTACAGAACTCATATGAACCTGGTTCGATACCCACAATAATGTATTCAATTTGTTAATGTGTCTGTTTTTTTATTTCTGTGGCCTGTGCTTCACATCACAAATCTATGGAGGTCTTGCATTGTTTTATATAGCCGAGTGGTCAGGAACAAGAGTGCAGTAGCACACGCTCTTTGAGTGGACTGGGGTTCAAGCCTGTGACTGCTAAATATGATTAACATTTGTATTGATTGATTTATTGTAAACTCCACTGACCTGGTGGTCGTGCCGGAGTATAAACAAGAACATTTTTTTTTTTCAATACCTACCAATCATTGATAATTTTTTCATTTGTCATGAAGTTTCCTAACTTAGGAAAAATATTTCGTTTATTAGAACACTGAGATTTTAAGGTGAGTTTAACAATATTATGAAATGTTGCAAGTGCTAGTTGCTTTATGTCAGAAATCATGATTTAAATGTGTGTGTGTGTGTGTGTGTGTGTGTGTGAGAGTAATGACATTAAAAAATAGATAAATAAGAAAATAAAATAAATATGAAGTAGTCATTAGAGGCAGTAAAATACACATCCTCCACATGATACCCAATATATTACTGAAAATACGTATTAAAAAATTAATACAAATGCCCGTAGTATGGCAAAACTGTAGAGTGAAAATTTAACATAAACCTAACAATTAATTATAATAGGGAGAGAAGAGAAGGGATAAGAAGACAGAAACTGTAGCCGAAATCCTCTAAATAATTTAGAATATAATTTAAATTCAATTCAAATAAATCCATTTTTAAAATTTAAAATATAGTACCAATTGTGTAACAATTTAGCAGCAGCACCCCCTAGTAAGGTACCAGTTCTGAGAAACATGAAATATCACCAAAAGAAACTAATCAAACTATTAAAACAAAATAAAACAGAAATAAAAATAGATTGACTATTATGCCCAATATCGACAGAGGACCACAAGGTCAATAATGGTCATGGAATTGCTGCATTTCAATCGCTAGACAAATCATCGCATAATATAGGCAAACCGATTGAAGGACCTATCCACCCCTCCTTCCTCCAATCGAGCCACAAATGCAGAGGATTTGCAAAGCAGTGGTTTATGTTAAATTTTCGCTCTTCAGTTTTTCCATACTATCGGCATTTGTATTAATTTTTTAATATGTAATTTCAATATATTGGGTATCATGTGGAGGACGTGTATTTTACTGTCTCTAATGACTACTTCATATTTATTTTATTTTATTATTTATTTTCTTATTTATCTATTTTTTTAATGTCATTACTCATACATACATAAATCAGATGGTAGTAGTGGGTTTGACGTGCTTAAGCTGCGCCTATACCGCCATCTATAAATATATTTTCTGTATCTATATAAGCTGGTTATAGCTGGTTAAGCTTTCAGTTTGTCGGTGGTGGAACTTTGCTTTGGAGTGCTAGTCTGTTCTATTGTTTATTTTTTGCTGTATAAGGACCACCGCTATGCAAATCGTCTTCATTTGTGGCTAATATCGAAGGAAGGAGGGGTGGATAGGACCTTCGATCGGTTTGCCTATGATTTGTCTAACAATTGAAATGCAGCGATTCCATGACCATTACTGGCCTTGTGGTCCTCTGTCGATATGGGGCATAATGGTCAGTCTATTTTTATTTCTGTTTTATTTTGTTTTAGTAGTTTGATTAGTCTCTTTTGGTGATATTTCACGTTTCTCAGAACTGGTACCTTACTAGGGGAGTGCTGCTAAATTTTTATACAATTGATCCTATATTTTAAATTTTAAAAATGGATTTATTTGAATTGGATTTAAATTATATTCTAAATTATTTGGAGGCTTTTGGCTACAGCGTCTGTCTTGTTATCCCTTCTCTTCTCTCCCTATTATGATTAATTGTTATGTTTATGTTAAATTTTCACTCTACATTTTGCCATACTACGGGCATTTGTATTAATTTTTTAATGCGTAATTTCAGTAATATATATATACATACAGAGTGTCTCGAAAATACACGGCATAACTTCAGGAATGAGTTCCTCATATGTAGACAATAAAAATATTTTATATCAACGTAGTTCCGGAAATGCTTGGTTTCCGAGTTTTGAAGGTCTGTCTATGACACTTAACTGTTCACATCACCTTATAGTAAGTGTTCAAAATGTCCACCTTCTGCCTAAATACAGGCCTCACATCGACATCTCATGGACTCGCAAAGACGATTCCAAATTCCTGGCATGTTTCGTATTGTCTCACAACCTGCCGCAATTCGATTGCGGAGAGTTTCCACATCAGCTACTGGAGTTGAATACATTAATGACTTTAAATGGCCATACAAGAAGAAATCTAGTGGGTTTAAATCAGGTGAGCGTGGAGGCCAGGCAGTTGGTCCACCCCTCTACTTCAGGAGTTGTAGATCTTGGTCGTCCTCTGTCGGCAGCACGAGGTGTAAAGGTCCCACGTTCACAAAGGCAGCGATGGATACCTTCAAACATTTTCCTGTCTGGACATCTTCATTCTGGGAACCTTTCGTGGTACAAACAACGAGCCTCCAAAGCATTGCCATTTGCCAAACCGTACATAAAGTGCATATCCCCCTTGCTCCTGATTTCAGTACATGGTCGGAATGGAAAACCACCGGATTCTGTCAGTACCTTGTGATGAAGGAAATCACCTGCAGGAGATCTTGAAGTTATGTCATGTATTTTTGAGACACCCTGCATGTATATATATATATAGTAGATATGGCAAATAGTTAACAGTTGAAAGGTAAAATATTCAATTGTGAAGGTGATAGAGAGAGAGACTTAAAAGTATATGTGCGAAGAGGAATAATAATGTTATACAGTTGTAATTAACCTAAACAGCTAAGTTTAAAGAATGTAAACGTATAGTTTTATTAAATGTTCTGTGAAAGATTAAAGGAAAAAAATTCAAGTAATTTTAAGAAAAAAGAGAGTGCCTGTGAAATGTAATGTATTGCATACATTAACTTGTAATTTAAACATGAAATGCATAAGGCATAATTATATATGGATTTTAAGTAATTAACTATGTAATATCGGTGTAGATACACCATGTTTACCCATAAATTTAAACTATGTAGTGTAAAAGGCATTGTTTTAATTGTATCTCATATTGCAGCTGCCTTCACAATGAGATACCAGGTATTGCATTACTTTGAATAAGTAACACTTCTCTAGTAGAGAAGACTACTGTTATTTATTCTCAGTGGATACCACGACCCATACGGCACCATTTCAAAGCTGTTTGTATATGTGTGGGATAATAATTCTACTATCCACTTATCCCTATTAGACTTAGAAAAGCAAAAAGTAGAGGGAAAGTTATGGTAGGAGTGGAAGAAGAAAAGAAACAGTGTAGAAGAATGAAAGAAACCCCACGGGCTTACATCTGGTGAGTATGGGCTTAGCACACCCAGGGTCCTGTGCTGGATATCATCATTCTTCTCTTTCTTGGTGATTCCCTTCTGCTTTTGACTCTCTCTCTCTCTCTCTCTCTCTTTCAGGGTAATTTGGAAATTTTTTTTTTTTGGCTGGTGCAGAATAAGCCTCAGGCTTTCTTGCACCATATAGCTAATGATAATGATAATGAACTCCTTCAACTCACACCACTCAAACTCCTCGAATAGGCAACGCTTCCTCAGTAGAGAAGACTGTTGTTACCTATTCTGGGAAACTCCGTGAATATCTCTAGTAGAGAAGACTACTGTTATTTATTCTCAGTGGATACCACCACCCATACGACACCATTTCAAAGCTGTTTGTATATGCCTGGTGACCGTTTCAAGACTTGTTGGCCTTTCTTCGGTGCGTGGGCAGGTACCTTGTAATGCAACATGCCATCACAGTTGTGAAGTGATTCCACGATATGAGAGATGCCAAATGGTGTACAGATGATGTATTTAAAGATGAAATGCACAAGGCATAATTATATATGGGTTTTAAGTAATTAGCTATATAATATCGGTGTGGATACACATAGTTTACCCATAAATTTAAAATACGTATGTAGTGTAAAAGGCATCGTTTTAATTGTATCTCATATTGTAGCTGCCTTCATGGTGTGCAATACCTGGGGAGCCACAATATAAGGTATAATTAAAACGATGCCTTTTACACTACATACATAGTTTAAATTTATGGGTAAACTATTATGTATCTACACCGATATTATATAGTAATTAACTTGTAATGTACTGCGTACGGATCTTTTGACATTACTTAATAAAACAGTTCAATCAATATCACATTTTCAGCATGTTTGTTTGTTCTCGAAAGCTTTTAAGTCAACTCCCCAGACCATAGAACATAATTCACATAAATGAAAATATATTTTGTGGAACAAAGAGTCGGATCAAGGCCAAACTTTGTTAATCTTTGGGAAAATTTCTCATCCGTTTGCGATTTCACAGCTGTCATTCCTCCCCCCCTTCCCTACAAAAATTGGCATAAACGAAAGTATTTCGCATTAATCAACAAGAAAGCTGCAGATTGCTGCCAAATTTTCAACATATATTCTATTGGCCCCTAGTATGGTTCCTAGTTCAGTTCCAGTTTCATAGCATTCTTTTTCCCAGTTTCCCCCGACAAAAATATTACTATACATTGGGAACTAGGGCTTACAATATTAGTCAAAATCTTAATACCAGTATTTCGCTATTTTTAATTTATGAAACCGAGATACTGGTATTTCAAAAACAAACATTTTTCTCAATAAATTTTGATGACAATTAGGTGCAATAAAGTAAGGAAAAAACAAGTACTGTAATTACTTGAATTCATGTTTTAAATAAACTTTTATTGCAATAATAAATGTTCTGAAAAAATTAAAAATACATTTATTCTAATAACAAAAAAAAATATATTGATACTGCAAAGTTTAGTTATGTTTACACATCCATACTACCTGTCCAAATAAAGTGAGTTCTTAAGAAACATAAGCATATAGTGTTATTGTTTAAACTGGATCTAATTTTGGTACATATTTGATTAGAGGCAGAAAACGTCCTCTCGGATTCTGTGCTGGATGGTGCTATTGTACTGAGATAGTCGTAGTCGATCTCAGTCTGTATATTCTAGGCTTTGAAAATTTTTACAAGTAATATTTAAAAAGTATTTCATTAATTTCCCACTCAAGTTTATCTTTTAAAATATCATTAGAGTCAGGCAATTTCTTATTATTTTTGAAAGAATTTTCGGAACACTGATGTTCTGTCCCATGTTGGTCTTCCAAGGTTGAATTCTGTTCATCCTTTTCTGAAGGAGAAAGATGTTTTATTAAGTGAAGTATAATTTTCACTATAGTATCTTTACTGAGTCTGGCAGAGAGCAAAGAGTCAGTATAAGGAATAAAGAGAGCAAAGAGTCAGTATAAGGAATAAAGAAGATAGCAAAGAGTGCAATTAAGGAATTCTTCATATATATAAATGCAAAGAAGAGAAGGATAAATCAGATCAGACCCATATGTAATTGCATGGGAGAGTATTACCCCCAACCGATGTTGCAGATGAACTCAACAGTTACTTTGCATAGATATTTATAAAAGAGAAACCCTTTATGTCAGTGGGAACATATGGGAGTGAAGTGGAAAAATATGTAATTAATGATATTGAAATTTCACATGTGTAATTGCATGGGATAGTATTACCCCCAACCGATGTAGCAGATGAACTCAGCAGTTACTTTGCATCGATATTTATAAAAGAGAAACCCTTTATGTCAGTGGGAACATATGGGAGTGAAGTGGAAAAATATGTAATTAATGATATTGAAATTTCACATGATTATTTAATAAAAAAACTTTTGTGCCTACAGGCGAGTAAGGCTCCTGGGTTGAGTGCATTACACCACTAAGGCTAATAAAAGAGCATCACTGGACTCCGGAGAGATTCTGTTGGATTGGAAAAGTGCCAATGTATCGCCAATACATAAGGGCGGTTCTAAGAGTGTAGTGGGAAATTACTGACTAGGCAATGATCAAGGGTGGAATTCAGGATCATTTAGATAGAAATGGAATTCTGAAGGATACACAGCGTGGTTTTGTAAAGGGACGATTGTGTTTAACTAATATGCTTAGCTATTTTGACAGGGTCACTCGTGAGCAAGATTTAGGGAAAAATTTTGACATTGTTTATGTAAATTTCAGCAAAGCATTTGACTTGGTCCCAGATGAGCAGTTACTTTATAAGCTGGAACAGGTTGGAATCGTAGGGAAAATCCTTAGATGGATAGCAGGATGGCTTGAGGGCACCAGGCAGAGGGTTTTGATAAATGGTTATTCCTCAGATTGGGTTAATGTAAGAAGTGGGGTTCCCCAAGGATCATTATTGGGACCACTGTTGTTTTTGATTACCTTAAATGACATCCGTGAAGGGATGAAGAGCACAATGTCTAAACTTGCAGGTGATGTAAAGTTCAGTAGCGTAGTTAATGATCACCGCGAAGCAGAGCTTCTTCAGAGTGACCTAGATAGACTTCTGGATGGTCAGAAAAATGGCAGCTATGCTTTAATTCAGCAAAATGCAACCACCCCAAAATCATTTTTACACTTGGTGGAGTTGAACTAAAGTCAGCACTGGAGGAAGGGGACTTATGAGTTACGATATGGTCTGCGCCTCCGTAGCCAGGTGGGAAGGAGCAGCAATGCGTAGCACACGCTTCTTGATTAGACCGGGGTTCGAGCCCGTCACCACCAAATACGGAGGATACGGAAAGGTCAGGGAATGACCACCGCATATCCCAGAGCAATATGGCCTTAGTTGCTAATGCTCCTAAAAACCAAATAACAAACAAACAAACAATATGGTCAGACATGAAGTTCTCCAAGAATTGTGAACAGGTTGAATGAGTACAAAATTTTCACAGTTATAAATGATTCTAGAACTAGGGGCCATAAATTGAAGTTACGGGGGGGGGATAATTTAGACTGGTTTGCAGGAAGTTTTATTTTAGCCAGTGAGTTAGAAATTACTGGAATAAGTTACCTACATGAGTTGTTGGGGAAATTCAAAGGTCAGCTGGATGGGAGGAGGGAAATGCATGGGTTGTCTATTTGCTTTTCTTTTATTATTTATTAATTATTTATTTTATTTCATTATAATTTTACTTTTTTTTTTTTTTTTTTTTTTTACTTCCTGGTGCAACATAAGCCTTGGGCTTCCTTGCACTATGGCCATTACTAATACTAAATAATTTGCTATTGTATTGTATCCCGCTTTGCAAATACCGAAGAACCTGTAATGAAGTACGGGGTTTCAATGCCATATGTATGCCATTCTCTAGCTGTTTCAGAATTTTGATTACCATCAAAATTTTACGGCAGCATCTGCATTTAAAAGATTTGCTTCTTTGCGGCATAGTGCATCTACTGCTAACTTTCTAGGTATTAATGTAGATATAGCAGCAGATAATAAATTAAATTTCATTCTCACAGAAATAAATACTTGAATTTATTTCTGTAATAAATTAAAGCTTTCTGCATACAATAACTCAAAAAAGCTTTCAAGCATAGACAATAAACTGTTCCAAATGAGTCTTGGAATCTAATTGCATGACAAATTATTTGCCAAATTCTGCTGCAGTATACTTTTGTATATATTTATTTATCATTTTTGGTTGGTCATAAAACTCATATAAAGGTGATTTTATAACCTTTATGTTATTAAATCATAAAAAATTATTTTTTATATTAGTACCGAAAAACTGGTATTTTTGTATCAATACTAGAAAAAAAATGACCAGGATCCCGGTATTTGGGATCCTGGGATCTCAGTATTGTAAGCCCTATTGGCAACAGGAGCTTTGATATATTTCAGAATTTCAGTGCTTATTAGAATATTTTAAGTATTTTTGTAACAAATTTTCCTGTAAATGGGTTGACTTTTTTTGTTATAAATCACGAATTATTACTATTTGTTAATGCACTTGAAATGTAATGCACTTTGTCCGTTAACTAACTTGGCATACCTGTTGTTGGGTATTATGAATATGTATATATACAGGAATTGTATATATAAATATTTACACACAAAATATATAACAAATCAAAATATGCAGCACACATTCAGGAATAACCATAAGCTGAAATGATGCTAGTTAGAAAGGGTATAACATGGCAATGCATGAGTTTCATGTGCATAGTGGAGGTTGAGTTGCCAAATAAATATGTGCATTACATGACATGCATGTTGTAAAATGGTGTGTTATAGCAGAATGAGCTGTATATGTAAAAGTCTGGCCTCTTATGCCGGAATATTTGTTAGCTTATGTATGACCGACCATGGAATTCTCAAATAAATAGAAAAGGTTTCTTTTTGCAAGGAGAAAAATCCTTAGTGAAATGTATTCATTTGAATTGTTAGTGCTTTTCTAAATTTTATTATGTTATATGCATGTGTTATTCTGAAGTTAGTTTTTGAAGATAAATTTATTTTTCATATGATTTCGATAAATTAAATTAAACAATGAATAACCTTAAAATTAGCTTTGCCAAAAAACAAGCAATAAATAAATGAAAATAAAAGAAAACATTTTAAAATAAAAAAAATATAAATTGTGTATTAGTACTCTTGAAAAATCCAGAGAACCAGAAGATAAAAGCAGTTCCAAATGTGAGACTGTAAAAAGAGCTCTGAAACGAAAACTGGAATCTGAAGATTATCCTGAGTTTCTCTCAAAAAGACACATGGATTTTCTTTCTTTTCGGTAAGATCAATAATATTTTGCTTTACTGTTAGTTTTAGTAATTTCATACGTTTAATAATTAGAGTTTTTGTGGATTTTTATTAATCTACATTACAGACTGTGTACTGCCCACGATCCCATTGTAAAAAAAATAAATTTTGATTAAATAAATATTCATAAAATGTTTCCAGCAATAAATAATTATCACATCTATGTGGTGTGTGTGTGTGTGTGTGTGAGTGTGAGTGAGTGAGTGAATATAAATAATCCATTTTAAAACTCAGTTTTGTTTCTTTCAAAAATGTTTCATTTTTTTTTTTTTGGTTACCAAATTCTGTAACCAAACTTGAAACAGAGATTTTCTTTGAGCAGTGCAGTTGAAGAGGTATAGAAATTTCAGCCAGTTCTGGAGACAGGAGGGGAAAATGAGGAATTCTCTAAAATAAAATCAAAATACTGATAGACAGATTTCTGCTAAACAAAATTCTGTCTACCAGACGGTATCATGATGTGAATGGCATAAATGTTTTCAGGCACTGTTCTAGAAACTAGTCTTCCTGTCCTCTCTTGCATTGTCAATAATAATAAAAAAAAAAATAATAATAATAATAAAAAAAATTTTAATTTTGCATCCCAGCTTTTTGGTGTTTGATTAGCATGGATGGTGTTCTCCTAATGTCACCAACATAGCATGAATTTCCTTTGGTGTTTTTCATAGAAACAGGAACATCTTTGCTCAGTGATATTTTAGGCTGACATCCTTTCTTCAACTTGTAAAAATAAAAAATGGATATTAGGGATTTTTGGGCAAATGGGCTATTAAAATTTGCCAAATTAAAAAAAAAAAAATTAAGACTTTTTAATGCTGTCCCTTGTCAATCTGTGCTACCCGAAGAATCTTCTTGCATCCTTTTTGAATGCTGTCTTTAAGGACCTGAGATCAGCCTAAAGGCTTTTTTTCCCTTTATGCTATTTTCTTTTTTCATTTTCTGCTGTCCTGTCTCCTGAGTGAAAGTGTGTGCGCATGCGTGCGTGTGCGCACATTGATGCCAACACGGGATCTTTGATTTGTTCCCAACTTGCTTTGGACATTTGATACATGATAGTCGGTGGTGTACTTATAAACAGCAGAGAAGGCATAATTCAAATAGCAGAAGACTACTATAGAGAATTATACAAGGAGCGAGGGAATGATACCAGCAGTGGGGAAGATGGATTGCCAAGTAGCAACACATACGACATACCCAATATTCTTCCTGATGAGGTAGAACATGCATTGAAGAAAATGAAGAATCGGAAAGCCCCGGGGGAAGATGAAGTTACTGTAGAGTTGTTAAAATTGGGAGGAAGAGACATAACACAAAAACTGGCAAGGCTCTTCACAAAGTGCATTAGAAAAGGTGTGACGCCTAAGCAGTGGAATAATGCAATCATAGTTTTGCTGCATAAGAAAGGAGATAAATCAGAAATTGGAAATTATAGACCAATTAGCTTGTTATCCCACATCTATAAGTTGTTCACAAGGGTCATTACTAACAGATTAGAAAGAATACTTGATGAGAATCAACCGAACGAGCAAGCTGGTTTTAGGACAGGATTCTCAACTATGGATCACCTTAACGTAATATCACAGCTAATGGAGAAAGCAAATGAATATAAAACACCGTTATGCCTGGCATTTGTGGATTATGAAAAGGCATTTGACTCCATACAGCATAAGGCAATGTTTCGGGCACTGGAAAGACAAGGCATAGATACCCCATATATTATGATTTTGAAGAAAATATGAGAGTGCTACCTCTTTTATTAGACTAGACAAAGACAGTAGCAAATTTAAAATCGAGAAAGGAGTTCGACAAGGAGACACAATATCTCCAAAGCTGTTTACTGTTGCCCTTGAGGAAGCTTTCAGAAGATTAGACTGGTCGCAGAAAGGAGTCAGTGTGAACGGAGAGTACCTAAACCATTTACGATTTGCAGATGACATTGTGGTTATAAGCCACGATCCCAAAGAATTAGAGGAAAATCTTAATCAGTTATGCACAGTTAGTAAGGATTTTGGACTAAAGATGAATATGGCTAAAACAAAAGTAAGGATGAACAAGTATGCCACGGAAAGGGAAATAATGATTGAAGGAGCAGTAATTGAAAAGGTGGAGTCATATACTTATCTGGGACAAGTTATTAGCTGTAATAATGATAAATGGCTGGAAGTCAAGAGAAGAATAAATTTTGGATGGATAGCATTCAGGAAATATAGTCAAATACTGAAGAGCAATATCCCAGTTTGTCTGAAACGTAAAATAATGAATCAATGTATACTCCCCACCATGACTTATGGAAGTGAAACTTGGGCATTCATCAAAAGAATGGAAGAGAAGCTGAGAACTACACAGCGAAGAATGGAACGAATTATATTGGGAATCAGACTGTTAGATAAGAAGAGAAACACATGGATTAGGCAGCAAACTCAAGTAAAGGACATTCTTATCAAAACTAAAGAACTAAAATGGTCTTGGGCAGGACACATAGCTCGAAGACATGATGACAGATGGACTAAGAAAATAACAGAATGGTACCCAAGAGGAGCTAGAAGAAAACCTGGAAGACAAAGGCGGAGATGGATAGATGAAATTCATGAGTTTTTGAGTAGTAAATGGATGGCCAGTGCTCAAAACAGAAGGAATTGGAAAGTTGCTGGAGAGGCCTTTCATCCTGCAGTGGATTGAAAATGTCTGATGATGATGATGAGTCGAGGTTAGCCATGGTACATGTGTAGTTGTGGTCCACCTCCTCATGGTGTAGATGGGGTACTGGTCAGGCTTTCTAAGTGATTACCTTCCTAGTGGCAAAGTGGCCAGAAACAACTAAACAATACAAAACGTATACTGCATAAACATAACATTACACCCATTTCTTGCCTTTTACAGAGTCTGTATTCATCAGTGATTCGAAGGCAGGATTGAACTGACATTCAGGTGCTATTCTACTCAAGTTACAATACATGTCTACTCATGTTTAACATAAAAAGATATGATCTTTCATAATTTGACACCCATTTGTCCAAAAAATTTGAAGTAGGTTAGGCAGTAAATTTATCAGCATCTCTTTGTATATTATCCAACATCTAATAATGTATCATTAGTTATCAAAGTTGATGAATGATAATTTCACTACGAACTCTCATCTTCCACTCTGAGTGAAGAATTTTAACCATTAACTCTTTGTGATCTAATTAAATGTGTTGTACACTGAAATTTTCTTTTGTGCTGGGTAAAGAAATAGATCTTATATCTTATGTTGTCTGTAACAAATAACAAATAAGATTTTAAAAGTATTATCCCTCCTTGTGGCCCAAATATGTAATGGTTTTGCTTCCTTAGTGTAAGAGGAAAACTACAGAGAGGGTGAAAAATCAATTAGCATGTATAAATAGGCAATTTTAATGAATAATCTGTCCAAAAGTTTTTCATACATTTAAATCCATTTTAGGAATTCTGCAATTCAGAAATGGAATGAGAAAACTCGTCTTTCAACTGGCAAGTTGTCTGAGAAATCATTTACTGCATTTGAACAGTCAGCTCTTAAACAGATAGAGCAGGTAAGAAGCTTCACTAGTATACTTTTTAAAATTTGTTCTTTCTAGTAAAATGGAAATATAAAACCTAAAAATTGTCCATTCAGGCCCGTCCTTAATTATATAATACAAATTTTTAAATAAAGGAAGCTTAAAAAGCTTTAAGCCTAGAAAAGAAGTTTAAGAATGTTATAGGAATAACTTAGTTTTTCTTTAGTGCTCACTTGGAGTTAGATTGTGTTAAGTGAAATTGCATTGAATTTGTCTACATAAAAATTGCATTCAATTAATCATTGTAATGAAAGTACCAACCATTACCACATGATATTGTGAGATCACCTGGCTAAAGCATATATCCTGCTGGAGTACTTTAAGATGTCACCAGATTTAAGATGATTATGGTTGCAAAAGACAATATTTGTTGTTAAAAACTTCCAAGGTGTAATTTATGTAGAATTTGTAAAATTTTAATTGTATGAGGACTGGTATGGAAGTAATGCCTCCTAATTTTTTGCTTTCAAATATGGTGCCGTAGATCAACTGAGTGGTGCTGTGATCGGTCTCGTGAGTGCAGCACACAGTTAGTTCAAAATGGTTGATTACAGATATATGTATCAAGTAAAGAGTGCTGATTGAATTTAGTGGTGATTGATGCATAGTCATAGGTGACAAAACCTGGGTCCACCTTTGTGACCCTGAAACGAAGGGACAGTCTACCTATAGCTGAAGTCTTGTCTAGATGATCCTTCAGTGCTTCTTTACCAATACCTCCATTAACTTCCCAGGAACAGAAGTTAAACTAACAGGTCTGTAATTACTTGTCACACACTTTGATCCTCCTTTTTGGAATTGGGGGTCACATTTGTACATATCCAGTCCTTGGGGACCTCCCCTGAGTCCAAGGAAGCTCTCATAATTATGGCTAAGGGTTTACTTACTTTCTCCTTTAATATAATTGGATAGACCCCATCCACCCAGGTGCCTTTCTTATGTTTAACTTCAACAAATTCTCATCCACTTTGTGCTCAGTTATTACACAATCATTTTGCTCACTGCCAGAGTTTAATAACCCTCTGGCATTCCCCTTCCTGAATAACTCATGTGTGAATGTAGATGCAAAATACTCATTCAGTTTGTCAGCTACCTGAGTAGGATCATCAACAGTTAAACCATTGATATCAAGTGGACCAATCTGATTCATCACCTTCCTTCTAGAGTTTAAATAAGTAAAGAACTCTTTGCTGTTTTTCTTTGCATCCTTTGCCAAAGATTTCTCATAATCTGCCTTTGCCTGCTTAACCTCTTTTGTGACTTGATTACAGACCAGCTTATATCTACTATAAGCTTCTGTGTCACCTGATAATTTGTCTCCCATGCATTTTTATTCTCTGCCATGGCCTCATTAGTTCATCTGACATCCATTTAGACCTAAATCATTAACAATATTTCTTAGTTGGTATGAAAAGCCTAGTAGTTTCCAAGATTAATTCTTTGAATGCTTTCCATTTATAATTTGCTGTTGGTAACATCATCAGTTGGTCGCACTGAATAGAATTTAAGAACTGTCTCAGACCACCATAGTCACCTTTACAAAAGCACAAACCCTTCCCTTTACTCCTGATGCTAGTTACATCTTTGAGTAAATCCCTTTACTCCTGATGGTAATTACATCTTTGATTAAATCCCACATCACCACACTGGTCACTGCCACCTAGTGGTTCCTTTATCTGCAGATTCTTAATGCATGAAGAATTACACTGATAATCAGATAGAGTATTACTCCCTCTGGTTGCCTCTTGAACATGCTGCTATAGAAGACAATCATCCAATAAACCCACAAAAGCCTTGCTAGTGACCAACCCACAAGTTCAAGTCAGTATCATCTGGGAAGTCAAAACTCCTTATTATAAGAAAATCTGATTTATTGGCCTACTATTTCTCTGTACAGTTGTTCATTATACTTATCAGAATCATTAGGCCTATAACACACTCCTACTCTCAATTTTGCTTTCCCAGTGCTCATGTCACACCATACTGTCTCAGCATTGCGCCGTCCACTCATGTCAACTGGATGCACTTCCTTAGATTTTGTGTTTCTTAACTAATAGCATAACCCATCCTCCCTTCCTATCCTGTTTATCCTTTCTGTACACATTGTACTCCCCAAATTCCAATTCTGCATTCCTTATATCTGTGTGACACCACGTCTCTGATATCCCAACAATATCTGCTTTTGATATTTTGACCAGCACCTGGAATTCATCAAATTTATTTACTGAACTCCTGGTGCATAATAGCCACTGCTGCTAATGCGCCAGAAAAATTCCAATCCAACCAACCAACTACTCCTAGCTTTGGTGTACATGCAAGTATACATGGGCGCCTCCGTAGCCAGGTGGGAAGGAGCAGCAGTGCGTAGCACATGCTTCTTGATTAGACCGGGGTTCGAGCCCGTCACCACCAAATACGGAGTATGCGGAAAGGTCAAGGAATGACCACCGCATATCCCGGAGCAATATGGCCTTAGTTGCTAATGCTCCTAAAAACCAAATAACGAACAAATAACGAGCAAGTATACATGCACCTGTTCTTATTCTTAGCTACCTTAACACAGTCCATATATTTATTTGTTCTGCAATGACTCCCAGCAGTCTCAGAAATCCCCAGCACCTTGTTTTCCAGGCTGCTGCTCATTCCCATAGATGCAGTGCAAGAATCACTTTCACCTCTGCCAGCAGCTACTGTTAATCTATTAGTTCCCGAAGCTAGCAGTTTTCCAGCCCACTTAACACTGCCTCGATAGCATCAGCAAATATTCTTGCACCCTTTCTATTTAAGTGTATCCCATCCCTATAGAAAGTCTCTTCTGTTACCAAGCATAGGCCACGGTGAGAAAAATTCTACCCCATGAGCCTTGCACAATCTCTCCAGGGCCAAATTGATTGACAAGGTTCTCACATATACTCCCTCCTATCGTGTCCTAATTGTCAGTGGTATGAGATTAAAAGCTGCCAGATTAAAAATTTGTGTTTTTAACATTGTTATCTTCATCTGCTTGTGTTTGGCAGCAGTTATGCCATATGTTTAGCAGATGATCATGCTGCTGTGCTTTCCTGAGTGAGTTTAGGTTTCTGCTTATTCATTTTATTTATTTCTAATTTTAATTTTTTACTTATATGCAGGAATCATTTGGTGCACCTCGTCACCATTACTTGTTACAGTTTACAACTGTCTGTTCAGTGTAGTATAATAGTATTTTAATTTCAAAAAAATCATGCAACTGTGTTACACACAGTAGGCATACAGGTCACTGTGGTAATATATACCAGTCTTTCTGGACTTCAGCTTTACTTTGCTGTTTTCTTCCATGTCCTGTTTTCCATCAGATTTATAGTCCTATTCAGAGTAAACATCCACTTTTTCTTAATGTGCTTTCCTCTTGGAGGGTAGATTGATAGGCCTGTTATCATTTTGATTTGATATTTGTTAATACATGATTTTTTTTTTTAATTTCCTTGTTTTTATTATGTTATTATGGCCTTGCCATTTCTTTCATCTGTTAGTTCCATTTATTTTTTCTTAAAACTCATTTCTAAAGATTCTAGTTTTGGTCAATCCCTTTATTTTGTATCTAGCTCTCTGCCTCATAGGATAAAATGAGCTTAAAACTGCATTATGAAAAACTGATTCTGTGTTTTTGCAAATTTCTCTTTTGCTCAGAATAAATTTATTTGATTGGTTTTCTTCATTTCCTCATTTGTTTATTCTGTTGTTTATTTCCATGTCTAATCTTTCATTTTAATCAGAGACTGTTCTTAGATTGACAAAATTGTATCTTATTCCAATTTTCGTTTATTTGTCTCTTCAGACTTTAATTACTTTGCTTTAGTGTAACCACTCCATATTTGTATGCCATATTCTCTGCAGACCAAGTTTTTCAAGAAACTGTACAATTTATGTAGAGTTTATTGAAAATCCTGCTGGTATTTACCAGCATTCTCATATAATAATGATTCAGTTTTTCATTACCCATGCTATAGCATGGGTAATGAAAAACCCTTGAAACTTCAACTCTTGAAAACTCAGTTTTCAAGAGTTGAAAACCAAAAAAGAAAAGAAAAAAAAAAAAAGAAAAAGAAAATATGTAATTGTTTATCATCTGCACTATTTATAAGTTTTTTAGAAATGTCCTGTACTCATTTGTGGAAGAGCCTCAGAGGTTTCTTTTTGTTTGAAATGAAAGTTCATCTTATGCCTATGCATCTCCAAAAACTAAATCAGCACAGGTGTAGCAGGTTTTTTTTTTTTTTTTTTTCAATTGCTTTAGTACTTTACATGACTCATTGTATGTATTAATTTTTGAAATATGTGATGAATTTTTATTTATTTTAGATACTACAAGACAGAGAAAGACTTATTAGAAGAACTCAGCTGAAAAGAAGTGCATATAGAATCTTGGGAAAAGAAAAGCCAGTAGAAATACAAAACAACTCAGTAGCCAAAGAGGTAATATTTCATAAAATGATACAACCCCCCCCTCCCCCCACACACTTCATTGTGCTCATTGTCATCATCATTCAAATCTGATATATCCACAGGGTATCCAGGTCATTGTAATGGTGCAAATCAGTCCTTCTAGACTGTCTCAATTGTCTTGTCAGGCATGCATCATTCTTGTTATCAGAACTGTTTTCTCTCTGTATGCATTATGACTGTTTCACTGCGAATTTTTTTGTCCACTGTGCTCAACAGCAATGGCAAACCAGTGTGTCAAATTTTTGTCAATGGCGTAAGAACTCATTTTAACTCTTGTTCCACTATGTGGAATATGCCCTTGGGTCATTGGGAAAAAAATGTAAGCAGTATGTGTACCTGAAATTCCAGCCAGAGGTATTTTTTTTATCCAACAAGTCAGTTGTCTTTTCCCTGTGACTGATATGATTGTTTGTCATCGCAACAAATTTTGATCAACAGCTCAAGGGAATAATCGAGCATTAAGAAAAGTAAATAAATAAAATAAAGGGGAAGGGAAAATAAAACCAAAACAAGATAAAACAGAATTTATTGAGTAATTATCTGCAAAAAATAAGTATTCTGATTCTAATACATTATTTTTCAGAATAAATGTTTTTTAAAGCATCACTGAAAGCAAACAAGCAAGAAATAACAGAATTTGCATAACTTTTCTCTCTCTCTCTCTCTCTCTCTCTCTCTCTCTCTCTCTCTCTCTCTCTCTCTCTCTCTCTCTCTCTCTCTCTCTCTCTCTCTCTCTCTCTCTCTCTTGCAACACCCCTCCACACACACACACACACACACACACACACACACACACACACATGCAGCATTTTAAATAAACTAATTTTTCTATATTCAGGATTTCTTTTAGCTGAAAATTGCTTAATTTACTGAAAATGAAATTTTCTTTGATGCCAAAGAGTGTCAGAAAAAGTGAAAACAAAACTCAGCTATAAATTGATGGATAGGTATAACAGTAAAAGTCACTGTGCCCAATGAGTGTTCAGCAGAAACTGAACTAGCTGTAACATTAAGTGCCATTATATATTCGGATTTTACCAAAAATTTTAATCACATACTTCCATGTTCAAATCTAGCATCTTGAAAATTGGTGTCTTTTTGTTATGCATTATTTATTTTAGTAGTGTATGCAATTGCATGTAATATTTTCCTTTCAAGCAGCATTCATGGTTAGTGATTTATTGGCTAAAAAATAATAATAGTACAAACAAGATAAAATTTTGCAGCTGTAATCATACAATTTTTCAGCTGTGCTCAGCCATTGCACATGTCCTATCTACCTCTCAGCTGTTCCAAAGTGTGACATCAATCTGATCATAAACTCACATAGTGTAATTCGCATGAGCCATCAACCTAAGTATAAAAATTATGAAAATTTTGAGCAGTGTTAATAAGAGCATCTGACTGAAAAATTCACTTGATTAATTAATAAATACCAACATGTTCTGAACTTGTATAATACTTTGAATCCATTTAAATTGAAATTAACATGTTTTGGTCCCCTTGAAATTCAAATTAATCAATACCTGGTTTCGTTAACCAGGTATTGATTTATTTATTATTATTATTTTTTTTTTTTTTGTGTGCAAGTTGCAATTAACAGCTCTCTAGCATATTCTTGCAGTTAGGCAGTTCTTATATGTGGCATAAGAGTGTTTAATTTTTGTTACATTTTGAGGTTCACTGTTTTGGTGTAATGGCAGCCAGTCATTCAAGAAATAATAATAGCATCTCAGTATCTGTTATTGTTTCAGAAATGATCAGGAACCTTTCAAGATAGTTGTCTTTTTTTCCCCCTTTTTCTTTTCAACAGCTGTGCATTGCAAAAAATGCTCTTTTGAAAGTGGTTGCTGTTTGCGATAATACATGATTTTCTTGATTTCAATTTCACATTAGTGACTGGTTAAAAAAAAATTGCTAAGATATTTTGGGTAATGTTATTGACTTCTAAAAGTTGTATTTAAAAATATATTAATAATATTTAGTTATTTTTTGTTTTCAGTGTTGACCAGAAATATAATGAAAAATGCTACATAAATGGCGACTTAAATGCTTAAAATTTTGGTGTCATTTTTGACACCATGTGATGCATTATGAAAAAATGCAGCCACTCTAATTCTGTTATTTTCAATTAAGAGATAAATAGCAAGGATTCCATTGATGCACAATTTTTCTCAAAAAAATCACTGATTTGCATAAGCAATGCAACCACCATAGGTTGCAGGATTACACTACTGATAATTATCACCACCCTTCAGCTGTCTCTTCAGAGAGTGGGCAAAATTATCATTGTTTCTCCTATGTTGCAAATTTATGACTTGGTAGGTGCCTGACTTTGTTCATTATGCTTCTTTTAAAATGATATGTACTGCTAAATCATTATCTATTAGTCTTGCTGTTTGTAACAATACACAATTTTCTCAAAGTACACAGAGAAAGTTGTTTCATATTAAACGTGGTCACAGTATTAAATGTAGAGTTAGATCTACTTTTTCATTTATAACACATTGCCAACTCCAGATTTACAGTGGAGTCTCCATTCCCCAAACTTTCCTACTTCACTCATCACAGTCTGTCCATTGATCTGACAGTGATTTCCACTGTCAGATCAATTTTTCTGTCTCTCTTTTTTTTTGGTATAATTGCAGCTTCACTCTTCAACAGATAATTATAAAACAACTCTAAATTATGTTTTTCTTATCAGGTGTGCTGGTCCATGTGGCATTCAGTGTGTGTGTGTGTGTGTGTGTGTGATGTTACTGTTCACCCCCCCCCCACCATCCTTCTGTGTGGTATGAAGCTAAATATGATTTAAAAATATCCTTCCGTAAAACTCCAAAGAAATATGCAGTAGTGATTAAGAAGACATGCCAGTTTTTCTGTATTTTTTTATGAAAACCCCAAATACAAGAGGTATTAGAACCTATGGTATTTAGTACCGTGCATGGATTGAAAGTTGAGAGATGAAACAATATTTTTTGACATTAGACTTGGACTTCTGTAGATCGTAATTTTCAGGAAATACATATGAAGGAGGTTGTTCCAGAGAATGGAAGTTGAATGAATAAATGAGGAAGAAGGACTGTTGGTTCTGAGTTTGAAGTTGGACAATAAAAGGATGTTGACTGGTTGCCGCACATGTTCAGACTGCTTTAGAAGAGAGAGCTGGAATTATAGAAGCCAATTCAGAAAAACAGTGCCCATGGAAGTATCTATAGAAAAGGCATGCAGCAGAAACAAAACATCTATGAGACAGAGATTGGAGAGACTGTTAGAGATGAGTCATTAATTAACCTAACCACCCTGTTTTTAATGGAATCTAGAAGCCTGAGAGAGGATTTGGGGGCACCGCCCCAGATGTGAGAAAAATATTTCATGGTAGGATGGATTTCTGATTTGTACCGAGTGAACAGCTGTTTGGAAGAAAAGTAATGCCGAGAGCAAAAGAGAAAACTCAGTTTATTAGATGCAGAGGAAGCAATATTTGTAAGGTGGTTATGCCAAGAGAGATTAGAATCAGGGTAATCTCAATAGAGATATACAGGGTGTTTCAGTTAAACGTTTCAGTACTTCTAAGAGGGGTAGGGTACATCCTGACAACTCGAAATCATATAGCAATGTGGGGTTGGAAATGCTTTCCTGAAGCGGTGTTGTACACAGAAGCACCATAAAGAAAAGAGACCGTAAGTGAGAAATCGTTTTAATAATACATGAAAAGAAGCAAAAGGTACATGGATTAAAGTAAGTGTTCGAAGTTTCTTCCACGGGCTACAATGCACGCCTCACATCTCCGACGCATGGACATCCGAACATTCTGGAATACTCCAGGCGAATTTCGAATTTCTTCGGCAGCTACTGCGATTCTTGCAACCAGCTCCTCAGCATTGTCAACAGGGGTGTCATAAACTAGCGCTTTCATATGACCCCAGAAATAAAAATCAAGACATGATAGGTCGGGTGACCGAGCAGGCCAACGCACGGGACCACCACGTCCGATCCACTGTTGACCAAATGTGACATCCAGGTAGTTACGAACATCTCCGCTATAATGGGCAGGGGCTCCATCGTGTTGGAACCACATTGTCTGTTGCGTCGATGCAGAAATCTGTTCATCTCTCAAAAGTTGTGGCAATACTTGCTGCAGAAAGATCAAGTAGATAGGTCCGGTTAGATGACACGGTAACAGGTAAGGTCCGATGAGGTGATCTCCCATAATACCGGCCCATACATTGACCGAAAATCGAATCTGTGCTGCACGACGTCGTATTGCATGCGGGTTCTCGACCGCCCAGATATGGTCGTTATGCGTGTTGAAAATTCCTTCCCTTGTGAAGGATGCCTCATCGGAAAACAACACTTCAGCAGGAAAAAGGGGATTTGTAGCACATTTTCCAAGGTACCACTGTGCGAAAGCAGTACGAAGTTGAAGAAACTTCGAACACTTACTTTAATCCATGTACCTTTTGCTTCTTTTCATGTATTATTAAAATGATTTCTCACTTACGGTCTCTTTTCTTTTTATGGTGCTTCTGTGTACAACACCGCTTCAGGAAAGCATTTCTGACCCCACATTGCTATATGATTTCGAGTTGTCGGGATGTACCCTACCCCTCTTAGAAGTTCTGAAACGTTTAACTGAAACACCCTGTATGATCTTGCCTAGAAATTAAGAGTGTCACCGAAGATAAGCATAATCAAAGGAGCAGATGAATCCTTTTTGTGAGATATAAGACATGGCTGAGTTTTAGAAGGATTGAAATCAACTAAGCTATTTTTCCTCCACTGGAGATCAGCATTTAAGGAATTGGTAGTGGATAATTGAGAAGTTGAAGCTGTTTGTGAAGGACAAAGTTTCTCAAATTGGAAGGTTGAATGCAATGTGTTATCATCAGCAAAACTATGGATAGGATTTCCAGTCAATGAAAGAAGGTCATTAATATACAAGAGGAAAAGTGGAAGAAAGAACTGAACCTTGGGGAACACCAGCATTAGTGGAGAAGACAGAGCCATATATCATCACCTGCAGTGAGCAATTAGAGAGAAAACTGGATACCCAATTGCAGAAAACAGTTTGTAAATCATAAGATGGAAGCTTATTCAAAAGACCTTTATGCCAGACATGATCAAAAGTGTTTGAAATATCAAGAGCAACTGCTTGGATTTCACCAAACGTTTCCATTGAATTTGTCCACAAATGGAATCAATGATCACCAGTGGAATCCATACTGGTGATCATTGATCAGATGGCAGTTTTACAGATAGTTTGAGCTAGCAGTTAATTGATTTCTCCATTACTTTAGAAAGAGTAGAAGTGCAATGTGACAATAATTTGATGGGAGGGATTTGCCACCCTTTTTAGGTACTGGCTGGATATGAGCAAATTTCCAAGCAGAAAGAAAAACACCTTTTGAATAAAAGTGAAAAAACAAGACACAGAACGGGAGTAATTTCAGGAGCACAAGTTTTGAGAACAAGTGGAGAAATACCATCAGGACCTGGAGCTTTCTTAGCATCAAGTTTCATCAAAATCCTTCTGACATCCTTTTGACGGAAGACCACAGGAGGCATTGAATGGAGCATGTTGGGAGGTATTTTACGAAAATTCTTAATACATGAGTTGGAAGAAAAATGGGATGCTAGCAGGTCAGCTTTATCCTTGGCAGAAATGACAATAGAACCATCTGGTTTTGACAGAAGTGGGAGCATGGGAGCAAATAGTTTTGCCAAAAGACCAGAATGCTTGGCTACCATTAGGGCAAGAAGCAAGTTTTCTACTCTTAGCCTGTTCAAAATCTAGTTTGGACTGATTAATAACTACTTTATAATTGTTGCGAGCTTTGGTGTAGACAGAAAATGAAACTGAGGAATTGGAAACAAGCCAGTTATGATATGCAGCATTCTTTCCTTGAACAGCCTTAGCACATTTATTGGAAAACCAAGGTTTAGATAAAGGATGAGATTTTAAGGTGGAGTGTAGAATAAAGGATTCCATTCCTGCAAGAATAATTTCACTGACACGATCTCTGAGCAAACTTTGACATCAGGAGTTTTGAAACAGTAATCCAACCAAGGAAAAGAAGAAAAGAAATCTCGCAGGTCATCCCATTCGGCATTCTTGTAATGCCAAACAACACGAGGGTTGGGAATAGCCATGAGATAAAAGTTCCATTGGAGAAGAGACAATCACCAATGTTTGATCTGAGGTGCCTAATGGACCACTCACTTTCACAGTGAACTTAGAAGGGATATTTGTGAGAAAAAGATCAAGGGTGTTGGCTATATGGTTAGGATTATCTGGTATTCTGGTAGGTAAATGAACAATTGTGCAAGGTCATTAGTAATTGCAAAAGCATCAGTATCTCAACAAGCTGAGTCTGTGTGACTAGAAAACGGAAGGATATTATTAAATCCTATCTACCTCACTGTTAGGAAAGTTGGACTGGAGAAAGTAAAGTTGCAAAGAGAGGAAGTCAAAGAGTTCCAAGAGATTAGTGGAGTTGGGAGAATGGTAGAGACAACAGATGAATTTGAAACAATGAGGTAGAGAGATTTGATTTTAAGCCAGAGAAGATCGAAAAGAGGAGATTCCAAATTACCAAGTCTCTGACAGGGAATATCGGAATGGACATATGCACTCAGTACCACCTTTGAGGTGAAAGCAATCATTTGGCAAATAATTTGGGCAACTGAGATGAGGAGATGAGCAGTGGTTGAATCAACCGATAACTGAGATTCTGTCAGAAAAAGTACATGGGGTTTGGCAGACTGTAAGTAGAAATGGACATCACTGAGATTAGAACTGAGACCACGTATATTTGTGAAATGAACTAGGAAGTGTTTGGGAGGTTTAGATCTTTTCGCAGATAAGTTTGCTGTATTAGTTTGACAATTCATGGTGTATTCAGTAGTAAGAAAAAGTGGGGGGGGGGGGACAGGGGACATGCTGTATAAAGTAATGAAATTTTTGGATATGGTGAACACATGGTAAGAATATACCGAGATCCTTAACATAACGTGGTCTTGACAATGGCCACCACATACACACTACTCGGACTCCTTCCAGTCACTGGAAAGTACAGGCAACAAGATTATAGAGTAACTGATGTACTAACTAGCGGCTGGCTTGCAAATACCATTTTAGAGGTGTATCCTCGAAATGTAAGGAAGTTTGGATCTCGCCATGGTGTTCATCATAACCACAAAGGACATTAATCAATCTGCATGATGGAAGAGATGGGGGAGGGTTGCCCGGAACTTTGCTCTGGAGACCAAACATGGGTTCCATTACTTGAAGCCTCCAATAAGCAAAGTGGTGGTATTGCACTGGTTGATGAGGGTCATCTACCACCTAATATTGTAACACAGAGGGGCAGCATTCCTCCGTGTGGTGTGGGTGCTACACCTCGACCCCTGCTTAATGATGGTCACCCACTGTGTGCTTGTGCATGGGGGTTATACCCAGTCCCACCATCGTGAAGGTGCAAGCAGTGCATCATGCAGCATGATTTTACTGTCACAGACCGTCCGGACTTTGCCAAAATTAGGTCCACATGACTTGAGTGCCACCCGAATATCAGTTCTAGCAGTGTTTTAGACTCTCAGGTAGCAAGCACAGCTTGTCTGGCTTATCTGAGAGAATGTCTGTGACAGCCTCAAGGACCTATTGATCCATATTTGAATCTGTGCCTTGACCTGTGCCTTACTTAATTTGTTTTGATTTTGAAGAAGAATAATAATACATCATTCAATGAGTTCAATGATGCATACTTAATTTCCATTTCTGTGATGGTGTTTGGGGAATGCACTGAGGATGATCTGGATATAATTAGAAGACATTTTAGAGAGCTTAGAACTGCCATTGGCAACCTTTTTCCTTTTTATTGCTAATTTTATTCATTGCAACTACAAAACCACTTTTACCCCTTAGACAAATGTTCAGGCATCTATAAAAGTTGTTAATTACTGGGATGAGTTACCTCCAGGTAACTTATCTTAGCCTAAAGCTAATGCTGATCAGCCCTCTTGTGCCATGATGCACATTTGCAAATCAGTTTTTAAGTGAGAATGAGATAGCAATGTACCAGTATTACAGCAAAGTAGGCGAGAAGCGTATCTTGTTTTAAAATATTCTGAAGAAGTTCTGTATTGAAAATACCAACCTGGGAGAGTCACTGCAATGGCTGGAAGGCCTACAGCATGCAACTTACCACTTTGTGACTGTGTTGCTAGATTCCACCAACGATTGTAACTTGGATACTGCTCTACTTATTTCCCAGAATGGCCTTCCATTGGCACAAATATCGTCTACCTCCTGTGGTTTGCTGCCACTGTCACTGCCAGTGGCCCTACCTGCAGGCAATTCACCCTCATCCTATGCCCCAGGATGAGGGAGGTTCCTTTACCTTGAATGTCAAGCATGACATCCAAGGTAAAAGAACCTGAGTCTGCCAGCAACAATCCACTCTCAAAACCAGGGGCAGCCTATCCCAGGAAATAAGCTGTCTTTGTTCAAGCAGATCAAAAGCATACAGTACAAAGGAAGGAGGTAAAATCCTTCCAGCATTTTCATCAGTAATTTATGCTTAGAAACAACAGTGGAGCAAATTTCAGCCCTTCTCAAACATTTCAACGTACTCAATATGCCTGTCAAAGTCCACACCAGGCATCCATCCTATGCCTCTTTTAGAATCAAGATCAGAGGTCCCAGTCTTGAGGAGTACCTTAACACAGCTATCTGGCCTGTAGGCCTTCTCGTGATGCCATTATTTGGAGATAATAGGGATGGGCGAGATTTACATACTAGCATTAGAACAGATGAGAGCATCACACAGTTTCTCAGTATAGCTAAGCAGCAATCACAGTATAAACCTCTAGCTTCTACTTCACCTGATTCCTGCAAGTCATTTCAAATACCATCGCACATCGCCAGCAGGTTGGGTCCTAGCTGCAATCCCTGCTACCTGTACTATAACCTTCCCATTACAATCCCTTCTTGGAAAAGGAGGCGGCAAAGGAAGTAAGCAAACCCTTAGCCATAATTATGAGAGCTTCCCTGGACTCAGGGGAGGTACCCATGGACTGGAGATGTGCAAATGTGACCCCAATCCACAAAGGAGTATCAGAGGGGGAGACAGGTAATTACAGACACGTTAGTTTAATTTCTGTTCCAGGGAAATTAATGGAGGCACTGGTTAAAGAAGCATTGCAGGATCATCTAGACAGGACTTCAGTTATAGCTCGGACACAGCATGGATTTGTTAAGGGGAAGTCTTGTCTGACTAATTTGATTGGATACTGTAATGTAGTCACAAAGGAACTGGATGCAAAGAATAACTTTGGTATCATATATTTGGATCTTAGAAAGGCTTTTGATACTGTTGCACATGGAAGACTGTTGTACAAATTGGAGCAATATGGCATTGGAGGCAAATTGCTGCTATGGATAAAGAGATGGTTGAGTGGAAGAAGACAGAGAGTGGTAATCAATGGACACTGCTCATCGTGGACTAATGTTATTAGTGGAGTCTTTCAGGGTTCATTTTTGGGTCCATTGTTGTTTTCTGTATTTATAAATGATATTGATGATGGTATATCAGGCTTAATGTCTAAGTTTGCAGTTGATATGACGGTTGGTAGGGTTGTTAATGACACTAATGACAGTACACTGTTGCAACAGGATCTAGAAAAGTTCAGCAGATGGGCTAAGAGGTGGCAAATGAAGTTTAACATTGACAAATGTGAAGTACTACATATGGGAAGCAGTAATCCCAGAGAAACATATCAACTCTGTGGTATCACACTGACAGTGGTAGAGAATGAAAAGGACCTGGGGGTAATTGTGCAGGCAGATATGAAGTTTTCTGAGCAGTGCAGACGATCTGCAAGAGTAGCTCAGGTGTCTTGTCAATAATATACAGGAATTTTTCTAGCAGGGATAAGGAGGTGATTATCCCCTTGTATAAGGCAATGGTCAGGCCACACCTTGAGTACTATATATACAGGTCTGGAGGCCTCATTTTAAGAAGGATGTAGAGCTTGGAACAAGTACAGAGAAGGGCAACAAGATTAGTGAATGGAACAAAGGGTTGCTCTTACAAAGAAAGGCTTAAGTTTTGCAAATTACAGTGTCTGGAGACTAGGCACCTGCGAGGTGATCTGATTGAGGTGTATAAAGCCTTGAATGGTTTGAACATGCTCAATGCTGATGGGATTCTTCCTCTTGCTCAGAATAATCACCTGAGAGGGCATAAATTCAAATTGAGGAAAGATGGTTGTAGGATAGATGTGCGGAAGTTTTCCTTTAGCCAGCGGGTGGTTGATTGCGGGAACAAACTTCCATCTGTCGTTGTAGAAGTTGATAGCTAATATGTAGGTTAGTGCAAATGCATCATTTTAATATAGCTATTACCAAAGTAGTTAAATTAATTAATTTAAAAAATAATTTAATTAATTAGTGACAACCCAGTTATGAAGTATAACTTCATAACTGGGTTGTCACTATAAATACGTTATAGTCTATATCACTACGCACCATCAGGCATCTCTCATATTATGAAGTATAACTTCATAATATGAGAGATGCCTGATGGTGCGTAGTGATATAGACTATAACATATTTAAGGGCAAAGGCCTCATGCTACGAGGTAGAATGACTTATATGTAGGTTAGTGCAAATGCATCATTTTAGCATAGCTATTACCAAAGTAGTTAATTAATTAATTAATTAATTAAATTGGCATGGTTTTGGTTATATTTCATATTGTGACTGCCTTTACAATATGAGATATAACCAAATGGTAATAACTAAGTTAAAATGATGTATTTGCACCAACCTACATAGTAGTCATTCTGCCTCGTAGCATGAGGCCTTTGTCCTTAAATCGTTATAGTCTATATCACTACGCACCATCAGGCATCTCTCATATTGTGAAGTTATACTTCATAACTGGGTTGTCACTATTGCAACACCAGGGTACCTCCCCAACCACCAAAGAGAAGCCAACAAGCTTTGAAACGGTACTGTCTGGGTGGTGGTATCTGCTGAGAATAAATAACAATAGTCTTCTCCACTGGTGAAATGTTATTTATTTGCAGTGGTACAATACCTGGAAACTCATTGTGAAGGCAGTCACAATATGAGATATAACCAAAATGATGCCAATTTAATTAATTAAATTAATTAATTTGACTACTTTGGTAATAACTGTTAAAATGATGCATTTGCACTAACCTACATATTAGTCATTCTACCTTGTAGCATGAGGCCTTTGCCCTTAAATACGTTATAGAGGTTGATAGCTTAAATAGATTCAAGGCAGAACTTGACAAACATTTGGAGCGAGTGGATGGGTGAAATAAGGGTTTTTTTTTTTTTTTTTTTTTTTGATTGCTAATGCTGAGGAATCCAAGAAACCTAATCAAGATTTAGTGTTCCAAAGGCAGACCTATGTGATGTGCTCTGTGCAGGACATCTGGAGTCTGAAGAACAAGCTCAGTGCCCTGATTGATACATTTCTAAGTGCAGAATATTACTTTGTTATACTCGTTGAAACCTGACTATGTGACAACATGGATATTTCGCCTGTCACCATCAACCTCAGATATCAGCACCCAAGTTTTTGACTTTTTCAACATCATGGGAGGATCATGGGCTGGAAGATCCCAGACAGAACTCTCAGAAGTCCTCCAGTGCTTCTGCTCAAACCTGCAGAAGCTTTCATCTTTCTTTCAAGTTCTCATCTTTTCAACTTTCCCAACAGTGTCATCATGTACTGAATAAATCTATTGATTTTGACTTGTTGTCCAGGGACTCGACCTGCAGAGTCGGCAAGTGCAAATCCCCCTTCAAGTGTCTGCAACATGCTTGTAACTGTCAAGATAATTAATTCTGACTTCATAGTGAGAGATCAAAATTCAGTATTGCTATATGTTAAATACCAACTTCAGTTGTAATAAGATGTATGTACATATCTATCTTTTTAATTTTACTCATAGCCATATCAAGGTTGTTGATTTCTCTGGTTGTTTGTAATGGGAATCATGGCAGTTACATATTTTGTGAATAAAGAAGTTTATTATTATTATATTTTAAAATGAATTTTACCACAATTGATATGTATAAAAGATGCCTAGCCATGAAGTTAATAGTCATTGTCACTTCAAGTTAGTGAAAGTGGTGTCATTTTATAATTGGAAATCTTTTGCTATAATACTTCTTTGCTATTTTTGCTATAATTAGTGAAATTCATTCAATATGTCTCTATCTTTTGAAGGAAATTCTCTCGAAGTGTGATATACACCTAAAAAATCATGATCCAGAAATATATGATGATGATGATTTTTACCACCAGTTACTGAGAGAATTAATAGAAAAAAGAACAGCTGATGTAAATGACCCGGTTGCACTAAGCAGGTAAATAAAGTTTTTGTTATGGACAGAAATTTGTCTTTAAACATCACAAAGCAGAAGTTCCCAACCTTTTTACTTTAGTATTAACTGCTGGAAAATTTAAATTTTCTTTCCTTTTGTCATACCTAGAGTAAATGCAATTTGTTTTTTATTGTATACTATTTTGCAGCAGTGTAATGTACCACCAGTTTTACATGTACCATGGCCAAGGTCAGATTTAGACATTAGCCCTTAAACCAAAGCATGTGAAGAGGTTCGAGCCCTGTCACCACCAAATACGGAGGATGCAGAAAGGTCAGGGAATGACCGCCGCATATCCCGGAGCAATATGGCCTTAGTTGCTAATGCTCCTAAAAACCAAATAACAACAACAGCATGTGAAGAAGCTCCATGTAATTATACATTTTTATCTTCACAAAAGGAAATGGGGAGACTATCTTAGATAGCTGAGGCTTTAAGCCATGACTTATTTAGCTTTTGCCTAAATCTAATCCTGACAATGTTATGGGAATCACTGTCACAAGTAGTGCAAGACAAGTGTATTGGCCTCATATTTAAAAATTAATGTCTTATAATTGCCCTATATAACAATCCTATACCTGTTGCAACCCTGCAACAAGCATGAAATGCACCAAATTTGAGGCGCCTCCGTAGCCAGGTGGGAAGGAGCAGCAGTGCGTAGCACACGCTTCTTGATTAAATCGGGGTTCGAGCCCGTCACCACCAAATACGGAGGGTGCGGAAAGGTCAGGGAATGACCACCGCATAACCCAGAGCAATATGGCCTTAGTTGCTAATGCTCCTTAAAAAACCAAACAACAACAAACCAAATTTGAAAAAGAATAGACCATTCCTGAGGTTAATGCAAAATTGTGGGCATGTCTGTTTCTATTTGTCAGATAAAAGATAAATGGGTTGCTTCAGGTTAACTGTTGGAAACAGTATTATCATAGAACATCATGAAATGACACTGCGAGTATTGTAATGACAGTGATCATTGTAATGACACTGATTATGATGTCATTTCATAATATCACATAATGAAATCACACTGTCATTTTACGTTGGCCTATCATGGTGAAAATGGCATACTTTGCAGCAGTGACAGAAGGCAACAAGAAATAATGATGCATGCTTCATAGAGATCTAACAATTCAAGAAATACAGTTCCACTCAGGTTTTAACCTGGAAGTAGTGGCACAAATCTTATAACATAAACAATGGTGCAGCACCTGACAGGTGCCAACTTTTTATCCCCCCTCTTAAAAAAACAACTTTGTGGTATATTTTTGAATTGGCCAATATTTCAGCTTTTCTTAAAAGATTGCAATACATATTGTATAGATCTTTCTATTTTTTAATAAAAGTTTTTTAAAAAAATGTGAAAATTAAAAAATATGTCAGTCAAAAAATACTCAAATATTGTTCTGATCCATTTTCCAGTTAAAAAAGATATTTAAATGCATGAAATATTAAACATGCATATCCACATATATTTCTGTTTATTATATATAAAAAATTAAAAATATATGTGTATATTAGATAAATTTCTACACTTCAATTTTCATATTTTTTCAAAGATTTTATTTCAAATTTGGCATGCTTCATAATGCACAACATGTGATATCTACTTATCTTGCCTCCTGTATCTTGAATGAATATTGTGTTGCATTTCTGCATCTTTACAAAATCTTTCCTAAACAACTCTTATGTGACCGTAGATGTTTACTTAACATGTGGGAGTGGAAAGGCAATTAATCTTGAATGTTAAACAAAATTTGAATTTGAAACTTTGTGGAAAAGTCATTTCTTATGGTACTTTTCATGCAAATGGAAAAATTATTACAAAAATTGTGGGTTCACCACCTGAAAGGAGCTTGCATTTAATTATTCTGCAGAGAAACCATATGAAAATAAAAATTCAGAAAACTATTGCAGTAAAAGTTGACTATCATAGAAAGCTAGAAATAATTTCAGATTTTTAATCATTAATTAAAGGGCAATGTGGAATCATTGTTTTTTTAAAGGCACTTGTCGGATGCTGTGCCACCACCACCAGGTTAAGGATGCTATCCAACTTGTGAAGTATAGTACTCCCTTGTCAACCCGTGAGGGTTAACTCCTATAAAGTACTGCACTAGGCAAAACCACGGTTGGAAAGACCAAGGTTCCATATAAAATAAGGGGTTGAGGGTAAACTGCATTAAATGTCTATAAAAAACAAATTAAACTTTATTTTTTGTTTGTACCATGACAAAATTATTATAAGGATTGTTAATAAATACAGTTAGATATAATTTTACAAGATGATGGAAAAAGATTTACTTACATATCTCAGAAAAGCAGACTATCCTCTCTGCATCTTGATTTTCTATGACATCATCTTGGTTAGCTTGAGCATCAGTGGTAGTTTTTTCTTTAAAAAATTCATAATAGATGATTGTGTTATTTTATTTTTTGAACTCCTTTGCACATCCTTATAGGGCTTCAGTAATTCTTCCAGCCATCACTTAAAGTTTAAGCTGTGCTCAGTAACTGAATCAATTTCTATAAAGTGGTCAGCAATGTTAAATGCCATCTGTATTCCCTTTGTAAGGTTATTCACAGTAAGAGTCCATTTAGAATGTAAAGATTTTGGAATAGCCAGTACTGTTTATTTGAAAATAATAAAAATAAAAAATAAGCATAGAACCTTAAAATACATTTTATATTTACATGATTTGTAGTTTATGTGCTGTAAAGATTACATGTAATAATCAGTTACTATTATTAATTTGTGATAAACATCTGGGAACACCTTCAGATAGTGCTGGAATGCCATTTTGGAATGTTTAATAAATCTCTGTTAAAGGCTGTTTTTTGATTTTAAAATTCAAAAGTATGTATGTGTTTTTATATATACATACATATCCAGGGGGTGGATACCACCACCAGGACAGCACTGTTTCAAGGCTTGTTTGACCTCTCGTCGATGTTAAATGACAACCCAGCTGTGAAGTATTACTTCACAATATGAGAGATGGCAAATGGTGTGTGACGGTATAGACTAAAAATAGAAAGTTTTTAGGGCTGAAAGCATCATACTATGGAAAATTCACTAATCAAGCAAGTTAGTGCATAGCGTCATTTTAGTTTGTAGTAAATCACTGAAGTAGGTGAAATGGCGTAATTTTTGTTGTATCTCATATTGTGAATGCCTTCACAACAAGTTGCCCTGATATTGTACTACCTCAAATAAGCAATGCTCTACCAGTGGAGAAGACTAACGTTGCGTATTCTCAGCAGATAGCACCACCCAAACGGCACCGTTTCAAGGCTTGTATCAGTCTTCTCCACTGGTGAAGTGCTGCTTATTTAAGCAACACTTCACCAGTGGAGTGCAATATCAGGGAAACTCGTGAAGGCATTCACAATATGAGATACAGTCAGTCCTCGTATAACACGTGTTTACACAACACGAATTCGATCATACACGATTTATAAATAGGGGAACGATATCTTATATAACACAAACCGAATTCGCTTATGCACGATTCACCTTTGTGTTTACAAGAAAGGGCAGTCGAACGTAGAATCATCCCAACCGAACGCAACACGATAGGAATGAAGAGAAGATTCTGAAAATGTATTTATGTTTTTTATATCAGTGAAGGAGAATCACATTTTACCCATAATAACGTAAAAACCAACACAATTCCAGCTATCGGTAGAATCGCAAATGCAATTAGATTGAGTTTACTACCAATTTATAACAGATTCCACTGGCAGAAACGCAACTGGAAATTGTTTTTATTGTTTTATGGTAGTAACCCCTAGAAATGTGCTTTAGTAAAATGTAAGGTGTTAATAGTGTATCTCTGCCTTTATGGTGTTGTTTATTCATTTGCTACACGCGTGCAGCTTTGTTTATGTGTATCAAGCTTGCCTCTTCATTTTGTAATTGCGCTTTATTCCCTAAAAATTAGTAAAATTCTTAAAAGATGTGAACAGGAAGCGTCCTGGTGAAGACACTACAGATTCAGAGAGAAAAAGAAAAGCAATATCGATAAACAGAGGTGGAGTGGGTCAAAAATTCTTACCCGGGAAAATTTGTAGGGGCCTCATACTAGCGTTTATGGCCAAAATCATACTGGCCTCCGGCCCACCGGGGTTTCCCTGGTAAGGCTTATGGCCAATCGGCCTATGTCGATAGAGAAAAAAATATGAAATTGTGAAACGCTTTGAGCAAAATGAAAGACCATGTGATATTGCACGTGCTACAGGCCTAAATGAGGCAATGCAGAGAAAAAAACTTTCATAACAGGAACAACTCAAAGTGTAATTAAAATCCATTAGATTAAGACACAAAGAATTGAAAGAGATGGAACAGCTGTCATCTGTTTGGATAGAAAATCAAACAAAAAACAAGTTGGCTTACGATAGAAGCAAAAGCAGTAGCAATATTTTATTATGTAATATTCATAATAAAATACTTACGTATTTTATTACGATTATTTATTGTATTTGGTAATGTTTTGGTTATAAATGTATGTTCAATCTTGGGTGGTCGGCACCTAACCCTATTTTTCCCATAGGGTCTGTTGTTTATATTGCACGATTTTGCATTGCACGAGGGTTTCTAGGAACACAACTATCGTGCAATACGAGGACTGACTGTACTACAAAAACAATGCCATTTTAACTAGTTTGGTGATTTACTACGAACTAAAATGATGCTATGCACTAACTTGTTTGGTTAGTGCAGTTGCGTAGCTACTGTCTTTTGCACCCGGGGTGGATCCTTCCGGCGTCACCCCCTAAATAATGTTATCAACTTGAAAAAAAGTCTTCAAACTTAATTGATTTTAAGAAATCACAGAAAACTAAGGAACATTTTGTAAGGATTGTCAAAAATTCAGTGAATAAAGTATACTTTATTTAATAGTATTTAATATAATAACAAAAAGAGATACAAAATGTGAAAATCAATAATAGAAGAGATTTATAGTTTCCATTTTCTTGTCTTCATTTCGGCAGATTTATTGATAACCTCATCAAAATTAAATTTACTGGCATACTCATTTTCAACAGATTATATAACTAGATTTGATAATCTAGTCAGACTCATTGATGAATGGAAGTAATTTTTAATCAATTTTAATTTGGAAAAACTACTTTCATAAGAAGCTATAGATACACATATACTATTATATTATATAGCTATGTGGGCGTTGGTGCTTTGTCGTTTAACTAATATTACTTTTCTTATTAGTTCATTTTTTTTTTTTTTTTTTATTGAAGCTTTATTTGAGGTTTATTTTAATCAATTCTTCAATGGAGTCTACTATGCCCCCCTTTTTTCTCAACTCCCACGTAGCACCTGACTTATTAACTCCCAGAAGATTCTAGATTCGGGGGGGGGGGGGTTTCAGTAATGTTAATTTCCTCACCCGGACACTAGGCTCTGTGTTCAAAATGACTGACACGACTCATATATATATATATAAAATTGGTTTATTACATATATACAAACTTGGATTATTTAACAAATCAATACTCATTATTCACTTTACATTAATACTACGGTTCTGGCCATTAAGGTCTTCCATACATCATCATTTCTTGCCTCTCTACTACTAATACTCTCCTAAAATCAGTTTAACTAAACTCTTAAATACAATTGACATTCTTATGTTTCTTATTCCTACTCTTTTAGCACAATTGACATTTTCATGTTTATTATTCCTACTCTTTCAGCACAATTGACATTTTTATGTTTATTATTCCTACTCATTTAGCTCAATTCTACATTCTTCTCATGGCTATTACAATTCTTCTTCTTCTTCATTGACATTGTATAAATTTACATACAACTCTATCTGCTCTACCCGTCCAAAATTATTAAATTTTCCCCTTCATTAATTAGTCTGTAAATTATACTATAACTAGAATCAATCCTACGTAAAACTGGTTCAAAATATTTCCTTAATCAACTACAGAACATGCACTGAGTTTACTGAAAGTGCTCTCGCAATCTCATTTAAAATTTCCTAATCTTCCTACAGTCCTTTGCAAATATATATATATATATGTACATAAACTGTTTGAAACTTACTTCTGGGATTTGAATCCTCCCGCTAACAAAATGTTTCGCCTGTGTCTTTCCGCTCTGCATTTGGGGTCCACCATCAGTCGGGGATTTCTCTCCTTCAGCTCCGGAACTGTAAACATCTGCTAGGGATACTGTCTATTCCGTCGATTCTTCCTGGTATCATAATTTCCTACGCTGTGCCCGATCATTCAATCGGAGTCGCTCCTTTTTACTCTATTTCTCTGTGTAGACTGCAGGGCTGCCCAGTGTACTTTCGTAAGCATCATCTCTCGCCTTCTTCCTAAATATATTTCTAGGAGGGGGTTTTAGGACTTCTTCCTTCCATCTCGAGAAAGTTCCTATCTATACTTTACTTAACTATCGGAGTTTAGCCGATTCACCAAAATTGGTCCTACAGGTGAATTACTTCTAGGGGTTGTTTCCCCAGCCTACCTCTCAAAAACTTTCATCACTTCTTCGAAAGAACCTTTTCTCACCTCCCGAAAAAAAACTTTTCTCTCTCTTTTTTCGCGCCTTTTCCCACGCTCTCCTCCCTTTTTATTTCTCAAAATTTAGTAACGCCTTTCCTTTCCACAGCCAATCATTTCTCTTTTTCCATCATCATCCCATTCTCACTTGCCTATTTCACGTGACGTGCAATAGGAGAAAGGTCACCGGAAATTCCCAGCATCTCAGAATCTCTCCTTAACCATCCAGAACATCTGTGTCCATTTACTTGACCTACCTCGCCCCAAAATTGACCAAGCGTTCTCTGTTAACGGTAAATCAGGATCGCTCCCCGCTGGCCCCTACTGTGACCTCTCGTGAGCACTCCGTCTCTCGTCCCTCGCCATCCACTGACCACCCACTGGTCCATCTAGCTATCTTCGCTTGCTCTTAGGGAGTGGACGCCGATCATATTTCTCCCTCTAATGTCTCTACATTAAGTACAAACTCTACTTAATTCAGTTCCATTAACATGACCCACTATCTTAAATTTTATGACTTTAAGTGTTCTCTTGAAAGGTTTACATTATCACCCTACCTAGCATTCTTTCCTTAATTATTTTATATTTAATTTAACTTGTAAGACTTTGGGTCTTACAGCTACAGTAGAATTCCCATTAATCCGAACTTGACGGGACCACACTCGGTCCAGATTAACCAGAAGCTATCTTTTCACAGTTTTTATTTAAAGTTACTAAATAACTAAATTAGTTTTTATATTAAATTAATAAAACAATATTTTAAACTAAAAATTATAAAAAATAAAAGAATATGATCATTATCACATTTTGTTACGTCTGAACAACTCACTAGATGTTGAAATAATTGAACAAAATCACTATAATAAATTTAGGGATTCCTTATGTACTGTTACTTGAAGACTTAATATAAATTAGCATCAAGTTTAATATACAGTATTATACAGTATACTTATGATAAGTAGACAAGATACTGTACAAAGCAATAAAGTTTTAATGTAGAACATTATATTACACAAAAATATTACAACACAAAAGAAATAACTATTTTCAAGAAGTTTACTTGAAAAGTTCTCAATTTTTTTTTGCTTTAATTTTGAAACTTGCTTTCAGGCCGCAAGATCTTGCAACTGCTTCAAGGTCAGAAGATCACCAGCTGATATGTCATCCTGTCTCTTGAAATAAATCAATAGCTTCTCCAGCATTCTGGTTGCTTCACTGCGACTCGCGCCATTGTTTCCTCACACACTTCATTATCGGAGTTGTCATCTTCATTAGCTTGCATTGATGATGATGAGCATGCTTGCACAATGTCTTCCTCAGTGAGGATCTGATGTCCTAGATCATTATCACATATATTGTTACGTCTGAACAACTCATAGATGTTGAAATAACTGAACAAAATCACTATAATAAATTTAGGGATTCCTTATGTACTGTTACTTGAAGACTTAATATAAATTAGCATAAAGTTTAATATACAGTATACTTAATATCACCTCTTATAATCCATTTAGGTGTGATGGAAATTAAAGAAGAAACATAGTTATTTGTTATTTGTTTGTTTTTTTAGGAGCATTGGCAACTAAGGCCATATTGCTCCGGGAATATGCGGTGGTCATTCCCTGTCCTTTCCGCATCCTCCATATTTGGTGGTGAGGGGCTCAAACCCCAGTCTAATCAAGAAGCGTGTGCTAAGCACTGCTGCTCCTTCCCACCTGGCTACGGAGGCGCCTTAAAGAAAGAAACATAGTTGTGTGAATCAGAAACTTGAATATTACAAATGGAACATGACTGTTATGTGGTTGTAATTATTATTAAATTTAAAAGAATTAAAATAATTAAAATACTTGCCCAGGAAAGGGAATTGTGCACATCCCGTTTCTTGGTTGTCATATATATAAAAAACCTGTGTTAACACTGATAAAGTTGATAAAAAAGCTAATAGTCGTGAACGGGTGACTTTTGAATTTTTTCTGTTTCAGTTGGCATAAAATGTGTAGTAGAGAATGCAAAGTATTTAAAGAGGGTTTATTTCCCATGATGCAGCTTAATACATGTGGGAATTTCATGTATTGTCAAGTTCCAAATGGGGGAGGTTTATGGGAAGCTTAGTGTTCAACACTTTTAATGAAGTGTAATGTTGAAACCATTCAATAACGAGAGCTTTGTGCTGAAGGGTCTTGTAATTAGAGTTCAATTTGATAACTGTGATTGCTGAGTCAATTAGTGGATCATGATTACAGGAATGGACATGTTGTGTGAGTTCTGTGTGTATGTTTGATTGGTTTTGAAACTGTTGAAATGATAGTATTCACTTGTATTAGAATGCACTTGTATTGCCAGATGGGCAGGAGTGGCAGTGTGTAGCACACGCTTCTTGATTAGACCGGGGTTCGAGCCCATGACCACCAAATACAGAGGATGTGGAAAGGTCAGGGAATGGCCACCGCATATTCCCGGAGCAATATGGCTTTAATTGCTAATGCTCCTAAAAACCAAAATAACAAATAACAACACTTGTATTAGATGTCTTGGGGGTGCCAAATTTTGATGTGGTACTTCCTTTGTAACACGCTGTGCAGTCTGATTGGCATCTTATTAAGTATATGATGTTATTAAAATCTCGTGTCGAATACTTGTATGTTTCTTTATATGTATTGAACGTGGAACCCAATCTGTTACACGTTGAAAATGTCAGCGTTATGTTTGTGTTTATGAACTTGAAAACTTGACGAAGCCATTTAGCGTATTGATTATGAAAGGGAAGGGCAATGTGAATTCCTAGTTTCTTATCACGATTAAGACTATTTTGGTTATTAATTCTGTATCCTGCTTTGGAGATGGTTTCTTAAATTGACAATACGTGTTGGGTATTTTCTGACTATGAATCTCTCTGTGAGATATTGTAACTCAATAAATAAATCTTCATGCGCGGAACTGTATTTAATGACATGAATTTGATTGTAAAGAACTTTTGATGCTTAATGGGTGATGTGAGTAAAAATGTAAATATTTACCTGTATGTGTGCTTTTTCTGTAGATTTTGGTGGCTAACCTTGTTGCTGTTTTGTATATGGTGAGGTTGAGAAAAGTCGATTTTATTTTCTGTTTCTACTTTGAGGGTGTATTTAAGCCTCTCATGTATGGTATTAAATGTGTTAAGAAGTGTATCAATAGTTGATTTACTACCTATCAGTAATATGTCATTGGCGTATCTCACGTATAACTTGATGTCTGAAGGAAATGGTTGGAGTACTTTTTTCTCAATTGAGGCTAGATAGATCTTGGATGAGAGGGCCGAGATTCCTAGGCCCATGGGGAGGCCATATATCTGTTCATAAATTTTGTTTTGAAAACGGAAATATTTGGCATTTAATAGAAGCGATGTAAGTTCTACGATGCTATTCACATCCAAATTTGTACACTTAGTGTCATCGGTGATAAGTAACTGTCTCAATGCTTGTAAAGTGGATTCACTGTGTATATTCATGTATAAGGAGACAACATAAAATGATGCTAAAATATCACTATCTGAAATGGAGACAGAAGTTGTGTTTGTGGGCCTGTTTAGTGTTGTATACTCTAAATTGAGAAAAAATTGTTAAAATTATATCACCTCATAAGAGATGATATAATTTTAACAAGAATGTAGAAAGATTAGTGAAAGCGGAATTTTTAAAAGAAACGATTGGTCTTAACGGGTAGTCTTGTTTGTGGCGTTGAATAATTCTGAATATATGAGATAGGACATTATTACGGATACCTATCTGTTGAAGAGTGTGTGTGTAGGCTGATTTGTTTGTCAGCTCTAAGTCTCCTTAATATACCATCTAATTTGCTTTTAAGTCTTGTGATAACGCATGTGTCGTCTATCCTATAAATGGTGGTGAATGTGTGACATTTTGTCTAAATACGTAGTTTTATCCATAATTGCAACAGTGTCTCCTTTGTCCGCTTTCTGTACTATGATACTAGGGTTCTTCATTAGCTTGTGAATATTAACTACCGTATTTCTTCAATTGTAAGACTCCATCGGTTGTACGACGCACCTTAATTTCATTACCTTAATTTCCGAAAAAAAAGCTTTGATTCTATGAAAAAATAAAATAATAAAATAAAACACTAAAATAAATCTAACAAATATTTTTATTATAATAGAATTCAGTTTACTAACAACAATAGTACTGGTATTTATCAGTAGGTATGTTATTCATCACTTCCGTCTGAATCTTCTCAGCCGTCGATATCTGCATCTGAATCAATATCAAAGTCACTTCACATTCAGGGTCAGATTCTTTTGAGCTGTCATTATCTTCATTATCCCATAATATAACATTTTTTTTTTTTTTATGAAAATCCCAAACACGAAAGGTATCAAATCCTATAGTACTTAGTACCATGCATGGGTTGAAGGAGAAGTATGGAGGGAGGGGGATGCCGGGAACTTTGCTCTAGAGACTAAACATGGGTTTCACCACTTCAAGCCTCCAATAAGCAAAGTGGTGGTATTTCACCCATTGATGAAATCTGAGCCATCGAGAGCATTGGTGATGCAACGTTTTTTAAATGAGTGCTTGACTATTCTTTCTGGGATCAGCTTCTAAGCTGTTGATACCCATTCTGCCAATTTTGATGCCGGCGCTTTATTAATTTTTCCGGAAGGTTGTCGGTCAACAGCCAGGATTCATATTCCTTTCTCAAGTAATCCTTAAATGGTTTGTTGATTGAAACGGCGAGTGGCTGCAGTTGGCTAGTCATGCCACCAGGAATCACAACCAAGTGACCACGTTTTTTGCACGATTTTATTTTGACCCGTTCGGACAAATGTCCACGAAATGCATCAAGTACTAGCATGCTACGTGGGTTACGAAGACTTCCAGGATGTCTATTCTACACAACATTTAGCCAATCTTTCATAAGCTCTGCCGACATCCACCCATTTTGTGCACACACAATAACATCTTTGGGGAAAATTTCATTCTTCGGTATGGTTTTTCGATTTAAAATTAAATATGGTGGCAACTTTCGACCATCAGCGGTGATGCATAGCATCACAGTGATACGCTGCTTTTCGTAGCCCGTGCTAATAATCTTGATTTCTTTAGTACCTTTAGTGTTGGTGTAATTTCGAGGCATATCGAAGAAGACCGATATGCCTCATAGTTTCTCATTTTTCCTTAATTTCATCACCTGCCGTTGAAAGTTAATCAGCTTCTGTTGAAAGTCTGCAGGAATTTTTTGACAGATAGATGTTCGGTGCCTTAACGATAATCCACTATGACGCATAAGTCTGTTGCACCAGGCGCGACTGCCTTTAAAAATTATTTTCTCTATTCCGAGGGACTATGCAGTTTCTCAGGCTTTCAATTGCATGGTTTGTCGGGTGATGGGTAATCTTTTTGCGCATGTCTCCGTTACAGAACGTATCACAGCTTCATTGACTTGTGGAAATCTTCCTTTCTTAAGCACTTGGTTGTTGCCTTGCACGAAAATATGGAATTGCAATCATTTCTCCAATGATGAACATTTATTTCATTAATGTCAAAATGTCGACCCGCAGCTCTATTTCCATGTTCAAAATTTTGCAAACACAATAACTTTTTGTTCAATGCGGCTTTGTAGTGCAATCTTTTTGACATTTTAATTTGCAATAAGGGATCAAAATTAATGAAATACAGTAATTCCACTTCTTATGTACTATCGAAGATACAAACAAAACTTCCTAGTTTTCGCTGAGTGAGCTCCACTATAATGAAATAACAGTGGTTTCACATTTTGAAAGCACGTGAAATCAACCACACCACTTTATTCTCCAATGGAATTGGAGAATGCGATAACGGTCAAACTTGGAGGCAGGGTTTCCACGTAAAAACAAATCATGTGGTGCTGTGCAAAGCATGGGAAATTTTGAAAAAAAAAAACTGTGATTGTAAGACGCCATCGATTCTAAGATGCACCCCGTTTTTAGAGACATTTATAGGGGGGAAAAGTGCATCTTAGAATCGAAGAAATACGGTAATTGTTGTTGGCTGATGTTGGGTTTAAAATTTAATTGGGAATTGAAATTGATATTGGTTTCATGCATGATCAGGTATCTGATATCTGTCAGTATGATTGTCTAATTTGGTCTGTTATTCTATTATTGCATCTTTGATGGGATAATTATTATTACTAATGGCATAGTTAAAGCCATATTCTAAACAAGATAGTCCTGTCAGAGAAAATGACTGTGAGAAGTCATTAAAGGTAGTAAATCAACTATTGATACACTTCTTAACACATTTTAATACATACATGAGAGACTTAAATGCACCCTCAAAGTAGAAACAGAAAATAAAATCAACTTTCTCAATCTCACCATATACAAAACAGGAACAAGGTTAGCCACCAAAATCTACAGAAAAAGCACACGTACTGGTAAACATTTACATTTTTACTCGCATCACCCATTAAGCATAAAAAGGGCAGTTCTTTACAATCGAATTCATGCCATTAAATACATGGATTTATTTATCGAGTTACAATATCTCAGAGATTCATAGTCAGAAAATACCCACCACAATTAATTAAAGAAACCATCTCCAAAACAGGATACAGAATTAATAACCCAAAAATAGTCTTAACTGTGATAAGAAACTAGGAATTCACGTTGTTCTTCCCTTTCATAATCAATATGCTAAATGGCTTCGTCTAGTTTTCAAGTTCATAAATACAGACATATGCTGACGTTTTCAACACGTAACAAATTGGGTTCCAGGTTCAATACATATAAAGAAACATACAAGTATTCGACACGAGATTTTAATAACATCATATACTTAATAAGATGCCAATCAGACTGCACAGCGTGTTACAAAGGAAGTACCACAGCAAAATTTGCCCCCCCCCAAGACATCTAATGCACGTGCATACTATCACCCCAACAGTTTCAAAACCAATCAAACACACACACACAGAACTCACACAACATGTCCATTCCTGTAATCATGATCCACTAATTCATTCCGCAATCACAGTTATCAAATTGAACTCTAATTACAAGATCCTTCAGCACGAAGCCCTCGTTATCGAATGGTTTCGACATTACACTTCATTAAAATCATTGAAATTAACAATATTAACCACCCAAACACACCTCTAATAATAATTTACATATTATTCTACCTTATGATAGCAATCTCTGCAATCAATTCTGCCGTATATTCAAAGATACCGATATCACCCTCACATTTTCAACTTATAATGAACTTGGCTTATTATTTAATTCATACAAAGAGACACAAAAATATCATATCAGCGATATGAACAATATTATTTATCTAATTAAATGCCAACCTAATTGCAATGCACGTTACATTGGTAGCACAACCTCAAAATACGGTTCTACTAAAACATCAAATACACGCACCTACTATCAATACAACAGCTTTAGGACAGGCCAAACCAATACAGAACTAGCATCACATGTCCAATCTCACAACCACACCCCCTAAGTAGACTCAGCCATTCCCATTATCAAATTAAATGAAGCCCTAGTCATAGAATGGTGCCGTCGCCATTCTAATCTTCAAGTATTAAACACCAAACTACCCTACAACATTGCACAGGCTTGGAATCTCATGCACCTGAGATTTCCACATGTATCCAGGAGCATCATGGGAACTTAGCTTTCTTAAATACGCTTTCACTCTCATCCCATCATTAACAACTGAAGATGTGAATAACGAAAGCCACTCGTTACGGCTATTGGCCTTCAGTGTTAACCATATAACTCCTATTATTTCAACTTTAATGTTGACAACCAAGGACGAAGACGTGCACTTCTACTTCCTTGCGCATATTTTAAAATTCTGTTTTTAAAATCCTAAACTTACTTACTCCAACTTAAATTAAAAATTATCACCCACCTTATTCAAACATCAATTGCAGATTATATAAAAAGGTGAGTCCATAATAAATTAAGCCATGCTATCATATTGAACACTAAACTTCCCATAAACCTGTCCCCCATTTGGAATTTGACAATACGTGAAATTTCCACATGTACTGAGCTGCATCATGGGAAATAAACCTTCTTTAAATACTTTGCGTTCTCTACCACACATTTTATGCTAACTGAGACGTAAAAATTCGAAAGTCGCCCCTTCACGACTATTAGCTTTTTTATCAGTGTTAGCACACAGGTTTTTTATATATGCCAACCAAGAAATGGGATGCGCACTTCCCTTTTCTGGGCAAGTATTTTAATTTTTTAAAATTTTAAATTCAATCAATTACAACCACTAACAGTTATGTTCTGTTCGTAGTATTCAAGTTTCTGATTCACATTCACACAACCATGTTTCTTGTTTAATTTTCATCACACCTAAATGGATTATACGAAGTGAGTACTGTATATTAAGCTTTATGCTAATTTATATTAACTGAACAAAATCATTATCATCTTTGTCATCATCAGGATCCGAAGAAATATCCATTTCCTCTTCAGATCTTTTTCCTATTTAGGTGCCTCTGTAGCCAGGTGGGATTGGTTTGGTTTTTTTTTTTTTAGGAGCATTAGCAACTAAGGCCATATTGCTCCGGGATATGCGGTGGTCATTTCCTGACCTTTCCGCATCCTCCGTATTTGGTGGTGACGGGCTCGAACCCCGGTCTAATCAAGAAACATGTGTTACGCACTGCTGCTCCTTTGGCCTGATGTTCCAATGGAAAGCCATTGGAACATCAGGCCAAAGTTTTTTTCAGCATTTGATAAGGGTAGTCTTGTCAGTTTTGTCCCAAGCTGCAGCAGAAAAATAAATGACTGTCTTTATGTTGACATTTTTAAGAAGGTCCATAAATTTTGATTTTTCTTCAAGCTCCTCTTGTCGTTCTAACTATGAGATTATCAACTTCTTTCTGTACCGTCGCTTCACAGCCTCTATAACTCCTTGATCCATAGGCTGTAATAGTGCAGTAACGTTGAGTGGCAAAAATTTTACAAAGATGTTGCCAGATCTCAGTTGTTCTTCTGCTGGGTGGGTTGGAGCATTATCAATGAATAAAACTGGTTTTTCTTCCAGTCCTTGATCCCTTAAATATTTTTTTAACTAAGGGTAAGGTAACAAACGAGATGAAAAACCAATCTTTAAAAGGAGCTGAGCTCATTCAAGCTGATTTTTGTGACCTGTACTTAGCTGGGAGGGCATTGAAGTTCATATTTTTAAGAGCATGGGGCTTAGCAGATTTTCTTATGACTAACAGTGGTAACTTTAAATTCCCAGACACGTTACTGCACAAAAGCAATGTCACTCTCTCCTTACTCGATTTATGTCCTTTAGCTGAAGAGTTAAGTTTTGAGGCAAGCGTTTTTTTGGGTAACATTTTGAAAAATAAACCAATCTCATCAGCATTAAAAATTTGGGATGGAACTAAATTTTATTCACTAATAAACTTGAGAAAGTGTACTTTAAATTCTTCCCTTGCAACACAAACCAGAAAGACTTTGACCTGTAATTCTGAGCTGTCGGATTCCATGATGCTCCTTCCACCTTGATAGCCACCCCAAACTTGCAGTAAGAGACAGGTCACCTCCTAACTTTTCATTAAGGCTAAGAGCCCTTGATTGAAGGATTGGGCCTGAAAGAGGAACCCCTTGCTCTCGTTCTTGATAAAACCAAATGTATAAGGTCTCATCCAAATTTTAATTTTTTGCCTGCTTAATGGTAGCTCTATTTCCCAAGCTGTCTTTGGCCACTAGTTTTGCACAAAAGTTTTCGATTGCTTTCCTATTTTTTTTCCAATCGGAAACAGTTTATTTTGCCACCCCTATATCGAGAGTGATCTTTTTTAAACTTCCCCCCTTATCAATGTGAAAAAGCACGTTCAGTTTTTGTTCCATCGATACAGTAACACTCTTTTTGTTGCCATCTTCTGTTAACCCAAAACCACAAAAAAATATAATAAATAAAAACACAAGTAAAAACACACTAAAGAACTGAGGTAAGGTGTATGCAAGGACAATGCTAGCTGCCGCTGTCCATAGGCCAATAGGCCAGCACTCGAGATTACCCTACGATTGTCTCCATACCATGTTGTCCGGTCGGATTTCTGGAGGTCACAACCATAAAATAATAAAAACAATTAGCAGTCCCCTGTTTATTGGGCTCTTCTGTTAGTGCAATCTATTATAAATGGATAGTAAACACGATCTTATTTGCGATAATATTGACAGCTGGAATTTTGTGGGGTTTTACGTTATTATGGTGAAATGTGTTTCCCCTTCCATGAATTCTTCAACCGTATCAAAAACATAACTAAATTTTAAGAATGTTCTCTTCATTCCTATTTAGGTGCCTCTGTAGCCAGGTGGGATTGGTTTGGTTTTTTTTTTTTAGGAGCATTAGCAACTAAGGCCATATTGCTCCGGGATATGCGGTGGTCATTTCCTGACCTTTCCGCATCCTCCGTATTTGGTGGTGACGGTCTCGAACCCCGGTCTAATCAAGAAACATGTGTTACGCACTGCTGCTCCTTCCCACCTGGCTACGGAGGCGCCGCCAGATGGGAAGGAGCAGCAGTGCGTAGCACACGCTTCTTGATTAGACTGGGGTTCGAGCCTGTCACCACCAAATACGGAGGATGCGGAAAGGTCAGGGAATGATCATTGCATTTCCCTGAGCAATATGGCCTTAGTTGCTAATGCTCCTAAAAACCAAATAACAAACAACAATCATTCCTGTTTCTTAAGTTTTGTAACTTTTTACCTTGTTCTCACTTGCGCATTATCGTGTTAGTTGTGATTTGTGCATGCGGTGTTTTTTGTTATTGATTGCTTATCTTTTTTACTGTTTTAAATTTTAAACCCCCTCTAAAATGTCAGTGAACAGAAATATTTTTTTTCGATAGTTAAAATTTTTTTCCTGACTGAAAATCTAGTCTGAATTAACAGGGTTCTACTGTATAGATATACATACTGTTAAAAAGAACCTTAAACGTAATAATAAATTTGTTAGAGATTTTGAAAATCCACACTTTTTAATAAACTCTACAAACTGCAAAGCTGTCTACTGTTTTGCTTCCTCAACAGCTATTTTTGTAGCTTGTAAGTGACATCTTAGTATGTCAATTTCTAATACAATTTCTTTATGATGAAATTCATTGAAAATTTCAGTCTGCTTTGAAATATGCATTTCATATTCTTATTTCTTTGCAAAAACCAAATTATATGGTTGAATAATGGCCAATGTTGAAAGAATTTTGTTCATCACTTTCGAACGAACCTCCAATTCTCAACAAAACCTATCCAGGCATTCATACGTCGCTGTTTTTCAAATTCTTCTTGGAGTGACAGTCCAACATCCTTCATCATTTCCCCTAGAATTTATTTTTTTTCATTATTCTTCCTCTTCTTCCTAATGAAATGCCCATTTCCTCACAAGTTGTATTTGCAAATTGAAGAATCCTTTCTACAATTTTATTTCTTTCTTTATTAATAAATATAATCTTAAGGTCTGTAACTTTATAACACATTTTTCAGGCTTATCCCGACTGTTTTTAAATATTTTTGAGTAAGGTTAACTTCTTGTAGAATTTCATGTCAGAAAGAAAAATAACAGAAAATAAAAATCACATATGGATGATAATAAAATTTCAGCAGTCCCTCTGGTATCTTTATATTCTCTTGAGGTTGCACAATATTTGTAGATCGGAAGTTATTTTTTCAAAATTCATTTTGACCATATTTACAGATTCATAATGTGCATTCCACCTTGTCTCGGCAAGTCTTTTGACTGTCATTCGTGTATGTTTTTTCATTATTTCCCAACGGTGTGGAGAGATTGAAAAGAAAGAATAAAGGTTTTCCAAAGAAGGTTATGCATGACAAAACGCTTACAAATAATACATTTTGCATAAATTAATTTCCTTGATTTTAGATTGGACCCCCTTCATGAATTTCTGTCATGATTGTGGCATTGTAGCCTTTACCACAGCACAGATTTATATCTAGTCCATCCTTTTCTAAATTATTTAAAATTTCTTTTGTGAGTTCGGCAGTGGTCTTTCCAACAATGCAGAAGAGGCCTAAAAATGACTCTTTCAGTTCAGCCTTGTCACCTACAATGTGAACATATCTAATTTAACCCTGGGGGCTCACATCTAGTGAGTATGGGCTTGGCAAACCCAGGGTCCTGAGCTGGATATCATCATTCTTCTCTTTCTTGGTGATTCCTTTCTACTTCTCTCTCTCTCTCTCTCTCTCTCTCTCTCTCTCTCTCTCTCTCTCTCTCTCTCTCTCTCTCTCTCTCTCTCTCTCTCTCTCAGGGGGTAACTTGGGAATTTTTTTTTTGGCTGTTGCAGCATAAGCCTCAGGCTTCCTTGTACCATATGGCCATTAATAATAATAATAATAATAATAATAATAATAATAATTACTTCACACATTTGGTCAGTGTGGGATACGTTTGATATACTGTAAAATAGAATTTAAAAATATTTAGCTTGTTTTATATTATCAGCTACTATTTTTCTTTTACGTAATTTCCTAAAATGTTAATAAACTCATTTTGAATCTCTGGTGATAAATATGAAGATGATTTCCTATCAATTCTTAAAATGTGTTCTTTCAAAACGGGGTCATATTTGATGGCAACTCTACCATTTCTCTAAAATTTCCTTTATTTGTAGATTTTTTTTTTTTGAGCATTACAGCTCTGGTTCATACTATCTTTATTTGTAGAAAATGTGGATTTTATCATGTACACGAAAAGGAAAATTCTGACAAGCCAGAAATAAAATTACATCTAAAAGCCGATGTAAAACATCTCTCCATTTATTTCTTTATCCAGTTCTGTCTGATGAATGTGGTCAACAGTTTGTTGAAACTTCAACCCTGCACTTAAGGTTTTCCACTTCTCCAAACACGAGAGATGCTGTTCACTATTTTCACAGTCAGAAACCTTTGGGTTTAATTTCCACCAAGTTTTAAATCCTGTGATAAATCTGGATGTTTCGATTCCTTTATTCTCGAGTGAAAATAGTTTGTAGTAAAAAATAAATTTCTTGATGATGGTGAATAAACCATCCATGTTCTTAAAATTTTTTCTCCATTTGGCATTCTTATAAAACCAGGAAGTTGTTAGCTGTCAACATTTCCCTTTAATTTTCCCAATTTTCCTTCCCAACATTTTTTAATTTTCCCAACACTTCCCTTAAATTTCCCAAAAATTTCCCTTTAATTTTTTTCTCCTGCTCTTTCAACAGTGTCAAAAGGTCCATCCTTATTTCGAAAATGTTCACTGCCTTTTTAATAAAATAAATTCTCAAATTATCTGGTACCAGATATGTTGGACAGACAACTTGTGTAATTGAGACCTGCTGATATTTGTAAAATCGGACAAATGCTAACTTATTGTGATTTTCTCTTCTGGAGGTTCTGTGCCTTCATTTTGAATTTTCCTTTGTCCTATTACAAGTTTCATCTATCTTTAGGCAGGTCTTTCAATATATTTCCATCTATTCTAATTACATCTAACCTGGATGCAGTTATTCCTGAAAAAATCTCAGGTAAGAGAATTCCTGACTTAAAATTTCTAAAATATCTATAATATTTCTAAAATATATTTCTTAATATCCTGTATATTCAATTTAATATTCTATTTTTAATTGATTTAAGTTGAAACCATTGATTTAAATTCAAAATGAGGACACAGATCCTCTACAAGAGAAAATCACAATAAGTTAGCATTTGTTTGATTTTATGAATAGTAGCGGGTCTTGATTACACAAGTTGTCTGTCCAACATGTCTAGTATCAAGTTTCGAGATTCCCATAATGTTTTTTATATGTTATCTGGTACCGGGATAGGCTGAAAAGTGACATCAGAATACTTTAAAAATATTCTTCTCCACTAGAAGATGAATAAGCATCTTCTAGATTCTTCTCTTGACAATAGTGGATGAATAAGCATCTTCTAGATTTTTCTCGACACTAGTGGTTGAATAACTTTCTCTGTTAGATCCTCTTGAGAAGATGACTCTTGTACTTGCTCTTCTGATTTATCATGCTGAATATCTATTGCACTACGTGTTGAAGGTGTAACATTCTTCAACAAATAACTTCTCTTCTTTGCTTTTCTCTGTTGAAATATGCTGGGTCGATTTTGCTTCATTTTTTACTTACGTGTAAAAGTCTATATAAAGAAGTTCATTAAAAAGGGGAAAATATGTGTAAAATATAAAATAAAAAAATAGAAATCAAAATGAAAAATGAGTTTTCAGGAAATACAAAGGCTTGCCTGTATACTTCGTATAAATCCGCTTACCAAAAATGTAGTGCTAACTTGTAAGACTTGTAAAACGAAGTTTGTAAAAAAACTTGTAAGACTTGTAAAACGAAGTTTGTAAAAAAAAAATGTGGTTAAGCTAATTGTTTGTAAAGGCTGAATATTGTTCTGATCCCCAGTTTCATGTACCTTAATAACATACCACAAATTTAAATAAAAGTATCTTGTCGTTAATTAAATTGTGTCAAACAGAAATTTCAAATAAACACTAAGTTTAAGTGGAGAATGATAAATTTTAAAAAAAAAGTTGGAATTATTTTGTTAAAGTTAATACTTTTTCCTTGTATTTTCAAGTGATGATACCCCTTTCTGGCTGGCACCTGGGGTGAGTTGCTCCTCCCACCTTGCTACGCCTCTGGATTAGTGAATTTTCTATAGTCTGAGGCTTTCAGTCTCTACTGTTACATACTGTCTCTCATATTGTGGAGTTCAGGGACTTAATTTTAGAGGCTACTAGGCTTTTCATTCCAACTAAGAAATACTGGTTCAAGGTTTAGGCTTAAATGGATGTCAGATGAACTAATGAGGCTCGTGGCAGAGAAGAAAAATGTATGGGATACATATGTAAAGTATCAGGTGACACAGAAGCCTATGGCAGATATAAACTAGTCTGTAATCAAGTCACAAAGGAGGTTAGGCAGGCGAAGGCAGATTACGAGACATCCTTGGCAAACGATACAAAGAAAAACAGCAAAGAGTTCTTTACTTGTGTAAACTCTAGAAGGAAAGGAATGAATCAGATTGGACCACTTAACATAGATGGGTTAACTATTGATGATCATGCTAAGCTAGCTGATAAACTGAATGAGTATTTTGCATCTACATTCACACACGAGAAGTTATTCAATGAGGGGAGTGCCAGAAGTTTATCAAACTCTAACAGGGAGCTAAGTGGCTTTGTAATAACTGAGAGCAAAGTGGAGGAGAAATTGTTGAAGTTAAACATAAAAAAAGCACCTGGGGTGGACGGGATCTATCCAGTTATATTAAAGGAGGCAGCAAAGGAAGTAAGCAAACCCTTAGCCATAATTATGAGAGCTTCCTTGGACTCAGGGGAGGTCCCCATTGACTGGAGGTGTGCAAATGTATCACCAATTCACAAAGGGGGTTTTCAAAAGGTGACACAAGTAACTATAGACCTGTTAGTTTAACTTGTGTTCCGGAGAAAATAATGGAATCACTGGTTAAAGAAGCATTGCAGGATCATTTAGACGAGACTGCAGTAATAGTTAAGACACAGCTTGGGTTTGTTAAAGGGAAGTCTTGTCTGACCAGTTTGATTGGATACTACAATGTGGTCACAAAGGAACTGAATGCCAAAAATAATTTTGATATCATATACTTGGATTTCACGAAAGCTTTTGGTACTTTTGAACATGGAAGACTGCTGTACAAATTGGAAAGGTATGGCATTAAGGGTAAGTTGCTACAATGGATAAAGGGATGGTTAAGTGGGAGACGACGGAGTGGTAATCAATAGATATTGCTCTTCGTGGACAAATGTTATTAGTGTAGTCCCCCAGGGTTCAGTGTTGGGCCCATTGTTGTTTTGTATATTTATCTGCACAATTACCCCCATGATATTGATGAAAGTATATCAGTTTTAATGTCCAAATTTGCAGATGATACAAAGGTTGGCGGGGTTATTAACGACAGTATGCTACTCCAACTGGATCTAGATAAGTTGGGAAAATGAGCTGAGAAGTGGCAACAGAAGTTTAACATTGACAAATGCAAAGCACTGCATATGGGTAGCAATAACTGAAGAGAAATGTACCAACTCTGTGGTACTACACTCAGGGAAGTGGAAAGCGAAAAAGACCTGGGGGTAATTGTGCAGTCAAATATGAAGTTCACTGAGCAGTGCAGATGGGCTGCTAGGGCAGGTCATGGATTCTTGTCGAATATATATATTAATTTTGCTAGCAGAGACTGGGAGGCAATTATCCCATTATACAAGGCAATGGTCAGGCCACATCTAGAGTACTGTGTACAGGTCTGGAGGCCTCTTTTTAGGAAGGATGTAGAGTTGCTAGAACGAGTACAAAGAAGGGCAACAAGATTGGTGAGGGGAACAAAGGGGTGCTCTTACCAAGAAGGCTTAAGTTCTGCAAATAGCAGCGCCTGGAGAGTAGGCACCTGCGAAGTGATCTGATTGAGGTGTATAAAACCTTGAATGGTTTGAGCTAGCTGAATGCTGATGGGATTCTTCCTCTTGCTCAGATTAAGAACCTGAGGGGGCACAGATTCAAATTGAGAAAAAACAGTTGTAGAATAAATGTGCTGAAATTTGCCTTTAGTCAACTGGTAGTTGATTGGTGGAACAGACTTCCATCTTTTGTTGTGGAAGTTGATAGCCTAAATAAATTTAAGGGTGAGCTGAACAGGCATTTAAAATGAATGGAGTGGTGAAATGGGAGGGTTTTTTTTTTAGCTGATGCTGCATAAGCTTGCTTTCTTTGCATAATATGGCTCTGCTAATGTTATACTTCATAATGGGGTTGTCACTTATTGTATCACCAAGGTCTACCCGCCCACTGACAAGAGGCTAACAGGCCTTGAAGCAGTGCCAATGAAATCTTTCATTAATCTTCCCTTTCTTTGGAAGCGTTGTCTGTTTGAGGGATTTGAGTGAGTGAGTTTGAGGAGTAACTGCCCCTTTTCTTTTTCGACAGCATTTCTTCTGCTTCTCCTACTATCACTTTCTTCCACCTTTTCACCTTTCTATGACTAATAGGAACAGAGATGTGTAGAATAGTGTTTATTATCCCATACGCATTTACAAATGTCTTGGCTGTGGTATCTGCCAAGAATAAGTAACATTAGTCTGGTGAAGTGTTGCTTATTTAAAGTGGTGCAGTATCAGGGCAACTCGTGAAGGCATTCACAATTTGAGATACAATAAAAACAATGCCATTTCACCTACTTTGGTGATTTACTACGAACTAAAATGATGGGATGATGAATACTTGTTGACTTGAAAAATGATTTACTATGTTAAAAAATTGCTGCAAAGTGCAACGAATAGTGCCACAGAGGTGCTGATTGTTATGTATCTACATACCAGCAAAAATTAAAAATAAAGACAAATTAATATAAACTTAAAAATTCAGAATAAATAAGTAGGGATCAGAATCAGCAGTAAATCAGAATAAGTAGCTATGCTCACCAAGTGGCACAGTCCCCTGCTGAATTCTGGTGCAACTGCTGCTGTGAGGCAATTAGGAAATCACCACTGTACTAAACCAAGTGGGTGAATACAGACCCTTAGGAAGAAAAATGCAAAAGTAAAAAAAAGTTAGGAGGAAACAACAGTGACTATTTCTTCAAATAACTCTGGCAGAATTCCCCAAAACATTCACATTTCTGTTTGAGCAAAAGAACCGGGTAAAAACTCAACATGTTGAAAACACAGAATTGCAAATTTCCATATCAACAAAGCCAGTTGAAAGGCCAAACCAAAATGTGATATGCAACAATTTACTAACTAAAATTAAAAAGAGCGACAGAATTACAAATTATATTCCAAATATATATATATATATTTTTTTTTTTAATTTCGAAAACCAAACAGAAATAAAGTCAAAAGGCAGGAAGGAAATTAACTATTAAATGAGAATAAGGGTATTCATATGGAAGACTGAAAAACATGGGGGGGGAGCAGAAGAACTGACGGAAAAGGTGAATGGATTATGCTATCTGTATCTGAGTTGACTAAAATTTAAATTAAATTTAATTAATACTAAATTAACATACTAAATTACACTATATATGGTGTAATCAAATGATAATTTACTTAATTAGACACTATTATACTATATTAAAGGAATTGTAATCTACAAGTAGTTCTTTTGCTATTAGCCATGAGAGATATGAGTATGCTTTAGGGAATATGCATAGGGCCAATGCCTCTTTGAAGAAGTGGTCACTGTGTTTCCCCCCCTCAAACTTTCTTTACTTTTGTATAAAGTTTGGGGGAACCACAGCAGTTGCACCATACTTAAGTAAGAGACTGTGCTATTGTGCTCTTCCCTAGGTGAATGTAGGCCACTTCTTATTTTTTTATTCTGAATTTTTAGTTTATTTTCATTTGTTGTATTTAGTTTTTATTTTCCTGGTATGTAGTTAGCAGTATACACCCCTTCAGCACTACTTACTGTAGTTTGCAACAATATGCAGTATAATAGTGTCTAATTTAGTAAATCATCATTTTTGTAATTTTTGAGAAGTATGTATCAAGGAACATGTTCTGCCATTTTATTACTAATAAATGAATTTTTAAAAAATTCATTTCCATTATATGTCTGTTGTCAGTACATTTCCAGGATTTGGTTGAATATTCTGTTTTTCTCCCTTTCAGGCAGTGGTTAGATATTCAAAAACTTAGAAATAAAATGAAGAAGAAAGTTGATACAAAGGCCAGCAAATCCAGAAAGATAAGGTAAGATTTAACATGAAGTAAAACAGAATCTTTGAATATAATAGATAATATACACGGTGATTATTAAGTGGAAATTCTTTCTTAATTGGAGATAAAGAACTGACCAAATCAAATTATAACTTACCAAACTATTCCTAATTTATTCCTGCTTCCCTTCACTGTAATTTTTACACCTCACCTTTTCCTGATCTGGGCTATCACACTGCTGATATTCTACTTTTCTTTGCTTTTCATAGACATCATTATTCCATTTATTTCATGGGCTCATTTCTAGCTGTATTATATATTTTTTGTTACTTGATAATTTCAGTTTTTTTTTATATGAAACATCCTTGGGCACTTCAACCGAGTAAATCTGATCGATCACAAAAAATGCAACACGGAAGTGTCATCATCTGCAGCTTCCATCAGAGGCAAATTATCGTAACTTGTATTGTTAAATCATACGTGTATGATTGCAACAATACAAGTATTTGTAATCAAACAGTGCAACAATACAAGTATTTTTAATCAAATACTTGTATTGTTGCAATCATACTTCCTGCAGTTGCCATTTGATTGTAGCCATTCAAATGGCTACAAATAATGGGTAATCATGCTATTGGCTTGGATTTCACTAACCTCTTTTATAAACAAGGAACTGACCAAATGTGTTTCTCACATGTAAAGGGAAAAGTATTCATATTAATATGAATAAATTTGCCTTTAGCCAGTGGGTAGTTAATTGCTGGAACAAACTTTCATCTGTTGTTGTGGAAGTTGATAGCTTAAATAAACACCAAATACGGAGTATGCGGAAAGGTCAAGGAATGACCACCGCATATCCCGGAGCAATATGGCCTTAGTTGCTAATGCTCCTAAAAACCAAATAACGAATAAATAGCTTAAATAAACTCAAGAGAAACTGGACAAACTTTTAGAGGGAATGGATGTGTGATACTTTTTTTTTTTTTTTGGCCGATGCTACATAAGTTTGCTTTCTTGCATTACGTACCTGTTTTGGTGTACTTCAAATATGGAAAGAGCTTGCAAGCCATCCTGATGATTAATACTTGTGTGGTGGATATATCAGTTTCAGAAATCAATCTGCAGATTGAAAAGCTGGATCCCATCAAACCATCCTCTATTGCTCTAATGCTACCCAATGAAGACTTGCCAATTCCTAAGCCACCTTTAAGAGAAGAGTCTTCGGAATTAGATGATGAATATAGTGAACAAGGTAATTGGGATAGTGAACAAGGTCATTTCCCTAATCAGCAAGAATTAAGTGACTTGGTGAGGGACTTGGTTCTAACAACATCCGGTACAGTGCTCCTAAAATCTCATGAATATTATGTAGGAAATAGTGGAATCTACTGGATTCACCTGCAAAATCCCTGTGCTGTTATTTCTATTTGATTGGTATCAGTCATAATCAAAAAGAGTGGCATCTTTTCACAGACAGTTCAAGAGTTAAAGCTGTATTTATTCACAATGGGAATATACACCCATCAATTCCTATTGTGTACTCTGTTCATATTAAAGAACACTGGAAATGTTAAGCATGTATCAGAGAAGATCAAGTATGGCCATTATAAATGGAATGCCTATGGGGATTTCAAGAGTTTGGGATTCCTTCTGGGTTTGCAAAATGGTTTCACTAAGTTCTTTTGCTTTCTCTCCCACTGAGAGAGCAGGGGAGGTGATCATCACTATAGGAGAAGAGAATGGTCTACCAAAAATGAGCTACTGCCTTGATGTACACAATATGGTAAACAGTCCCTGGCTTCCACTGCTTCATTTCAAGCATATAGAATTTGTTTTAAAAATTGTCTGCAAAAGTAAGAGGAGACATATTTATTGGTCCCCAAGTTAGGCAGACATTGACTTCAGAAGAACTGGAAGACAAAATGACTGATGCTGAGGGAAATTCCTGACAGTTGTTTCACCTTGTAGTGTGAATGGCTTTCTTAATAACATTGAGTTAAAATTGTAGAGAACTATTTGACAAGTTGATTGAAAATTACATTAAAATGGGATGCAACTGTATTTGAGTTGAGAGTGCAAATAATGTTTAGTATTTTCTTTTTTCATAAGTCAAAGTAAATATGTATATTATGTACAGAAGTTAAACAATGTTTAGCTTCCACATAATACATATTTACTTTTATTTATGAAAAAGAAAACATGAAGCCATGTGAAAAATACAGCAATTTACTGCTGCAGTTTAAGGAGAAACTTGGCAGTGCATGATTCTGCTCCTATATACCAGTCCACTTAATATTCGAAATATGATAAAATAAAAATACCCCTTTTAAGAAGTGTTTGTGAGTTCCTGGTTCCTATTTATTTAATCTGTTTATTATATAAGTGGCCCTTATTCTTTGGTGAGTGTAGCATCCATCCCCTTGGGCAGTAGGAATGTTTGCACTGCCGAAGATGAGTTTTTTGTTTTATCTTAATTTATTTTGTTATTTTTATTTTATTTTGTTATTTTTATTTTATTTTATTTTATTTTGAATATTTTGGTGGCTTGGTACATAGGGCAGAATCACATCATGCCAAGTTCCACTTTAACTGAGCAGTAATTTGTGGCATTTGCTGTGTGTAGTTTAGTGTTTTCTTTTTTCACAAGCCTTTGCAACATTACCACATTGGACCCCTCTAGTAAACTCATAATTATTTTTCTTTTATTTCTGAGAAAACTATTGATTCTATACAAAAACTGAGATCATATCCAAATTAGCATATCTAGATTCATAAAAAAAAAACTGCAGATAAACAGAATTTTTTTTTTTTTTTTTTTTTTTTGAAAATTTGATACATTTGAGCTGGTTATAGAAAGCAATTATCCAGGAATGTTCTGCTACTGACTGAGAGACAAACCTGCTGGCTCCAATCAGTAACCATAATAAAATTGCCCATGATAAGATATTCTGACTTACTAGCCAACTCTGTTTGTCTGTATATTTGTTCATTATACTTCTAAAATTCATTTGGCCTATAACATACTCCTACTCTTATTTTTGCTCTCCCTGTGTTTTGTCAAACGTCTAGCCTTTCTGTAAATGTTATACAAGGTGTGGCAATAAAGTTCCAGGACTGGTGCAATAAAAAAAATACAAAGTGAAGGAGCTCATAAATGATTTTTATTTTATTTTTATTCAAAGTAATCATCACCTGATTAAATACACTTATTACACTGTTCTAAAAGTTTCTGACAAGAGTCAGCGAAGGTGTTCAAAGAGATGATGTTTGGTTCAGCAGTTATATTGTTCTTTATTAGCATTAGCATTAGTAAAGGCATACGATGCAAGAAAGCAAGCTTATGCTTGCTTGCATCAGCCAAAAAAAACCACCCTCCATTTGTTCAAATGCCTGTCCAGCTCAGCCTTAAATTTATTTAGGCTATCAACTACCACAACATAAGATGGAAGTCTGTTCCACCAATCAACCACCCACTGGCTAAAGGCAAATTCCCGCACATCTATTCTACAATTGTCTTTCCTCAATTTGAATCTATGCCTCCTCAAGTTCTTAATCTGAGCAAGAAGAAGAAGAAGAATCCCATCAGCATTCAGCTTGCTCAGCCCTTTCAAGGTCTTATACACCTCAATCAGATCACCTCACAAGTGGCTACTCTCCAGGCACTGCAATTTGCAGAACCTTTCTTGGTAAGAGCACCCCTTTGTTCCCCTCACCAATCTTGTTGCCCTTCTTTGTACTTGTTCTAGCAACTCTACATCCTTCCTAAAATGAGGCCTTGAGACATGTGCACAGTACTCTAGGTGTGGCCTAACCATTGCCTTGTACAACGGGATAATCACCTCCCTGTCCCTGCTAGCAAAATTCTTATATATCATTGACAAGGCTCAATGACCTGCCCTGACAGCCCCTCTGCACTGCTCACTGCACTTCATATTTGACTGCACAATTACCCCAGGTCTTTTTCACTTTCCACTTCCCTGAGTGTAGTACCACACAGGTGGTACGTTTCTCTTTGATTATTACTACCCATATGCAGTACTTTGCATTTGTCAATGTTAAACTTCAGTTGCCACTTCTCAGCCCATTTGCTCAACTTATCTAGATCCAGTTGGAGTAGCGTACTGTCTTTATTGTCGTTAACAATTCTGCCAACCTTTGTATCATCTGAAAACTTGGACATTAAACCTGATATACCTTCATCAATATCATTGATAAATATACAAAACAACAGTGGGCCCAAGAGATGTTATTAGTGGAGTCCCCCGAACCCTAGGGGACTCCACTAATAACATTTGTTCACGAAGAGCAGTGTCCATTGATTACCACTCTGTCATCTCCCACTCAACCATCCCTTTATCCATTGTAGCAACTTACCCTTAATGCCATACCTGCCCAATTTGTACAGTAATCTTCCATGTGCAACAGTATCAAAAGCTTTCCTGAAATCCAAGTATATGATATCAGAATTATTTTTGACATTCATTTCCTTTGTGACCACATCATAGTATCCAATCAAATGGTCAGACAAGACCTCCCCGTAACAAACCCTTGCTGTGTCTTAACTATTACTGCAGTCTTGTCTAGATGATCCTGCAGTGCTTCTTTAACCAGGGATTCCATTATTTTCCTCGGAACACAAGTTAAACTAACAGGTCAGTAGTTACTTATGTCACCTTTTGTGAACCCCCTTTGTGAATTGGTGATACATAGGGCCTACAGTACCGGTCAAAATCTTAATACTGATATTTCGGTATTGTTAATTTATGAAACCGGGATACCGGTATTCCAAAAACCAACCTTTTCTCAATAAATTTTGATGACAATTAGGTGCAATAAAGCAAGGGAAAAAAAAACAAGTACTGTAATTACTTGAATTATTCATATTTTAAATAAACTTTTATTGCAATAATTAATATTCTGAAAAAAATCATTAAAAATACAGTTATTCTAAAAACAAAAAAATACATATTGTTACTGCAAAGTTTAGTTATGTTTAAGCATCCACACTACCTGTCCGAATAAAGTGAGCTCTTAAGAAACATAAGCAATCAGTAGTACGATCATTTAAAATGGATCTAATTTTGGTACATACAGTATTTGATTAGTGGCAGAAAGCACCCTTCGGATTCTGTTCTGGTACTAAGATAATCGTAGACGATCTCAGTTCATGTTTTCTAGCCTTCGAACTTTTTTAGCAAAAATAGTTAAAAGTATTTCATTAATTTCTGACTCAAGTTCATTTTTTAAAATCTCATTGGAGTCAGGCAATTTCTTATTTTGGAATGAATTTGCAGAACACTGATGTTCTGTTCCATGTTGGTCTCCCATGGTTGAATTATGTTCATCATTTTCTGAAGGTGAAGACGTTTTATTCAGCGAAGTTTTATAAAATTTATAAAAACCATAGAATCTTTACTGAGTCTGGGAGAGAACAAAAAGTGGAGAGCAAAGAGTGCAGTTAAGGAACTGTTCACATATACTCTCTCTCTCTCTCTCTCTCTCTCTCTCTCTCTCTCTCTCTCTCTCTCTCTCTCTCTCTCTCTCTCTCTCTCTCTCTCTCAGAGTAACACGGGATTTTTTTTTTTTTTTTTTTTTTTTGCTGGTGTAGACTTCCCTCAGACTTCCCTGCAACTTATGACTAATAATAATAATAATAATAATAATATAAATGCAAAAAACAGATGGACAAATCAGATTGGATCCTTATGTAATGGATGTGGGATAGTATTAGATAACATAGCTGAAGTTGCAGATGAACTCAACAGTTACTTTGCATCGATATTTACATAAAAAAACCCTGTGCGTCAATGAGATATTATGGAAGTGAAGTTGAAAAAAAATGTAATTAATGATGTTGAGAGAGATTTCAAATGATTATTTAATGAGAACTTTCGCACCTACAAGAGAGTAAGGCTCCTGTGGTTGATGGCATATACCCCGTAATCTTAAAGGAGGCAGCAAGTGAGTGCATTGAACCATTAAGGTTAGTTATGAGAGCATCACTGGACAGGAGAGATTTCCGTTGGATTGGTGTAAATTGGAACATAAAGGCAGTTCTAGGAGTGTAATGGGAAATTGCTGACCGGCCAGTCTAACTTCAGTAGTAGGGAAAATCATGAAGGCAATGATCAAGGGTGGAATTCAGGATCATTTAGATGGAAATGGAATTCTGTAGGATACACAGCATGGTTCTGTAAATGGAAAATCATGTTTAACAAATCTGGTTAGCCATTTTGACAGGTCACTCGTGAGCTGGATTTAGGGAATAATTTCGACATTGTTTATTTGGATTTTAGCAAAGCATTTGTTTTGTTTATTTGGATTTTAGCAAAGCATTTGACTAAGTCCCACATGAGTGGTTAATTTATAAGTTGGAGCAGGCTGGAATCATAGGGGAAATTCTTAGGTGGATAGCACGATGGCTTGAAGGCACCAGACAGAGGGTTGTGATAAATGGTTATTCCTCAGATTGGGTTAATGTAAGTAGTGGGGTTCCCCAAGGATCAGTATTGGGGCCATTGTTGATTTTGATTATCTTAAATGACATCTATGAAGGGATAGAGGGCGTGAGGTCTAAACTTGCAGATGATTGCAAGTTAATGATCGCCGCCAAGCAGAGCTTCTTCAGAGTGATCTAGATAGACTTCCGAGATGGTCGGAAAAGTGGCAGCTATGCTTTAATTCAGCAAAATGCAAGGTCTTACACCTGGGGAACAGCAACCCCAAAATAACTTATACACTTGGTGGAGTGGAACTTATACACTTGGTGGAGTCAGTAGTGGAGGAACGGGACTTGGGAGTTACGATACGATCAGACATGAAATTGTTCGAGAATTGTGGACAGGTTGCAATTAGCATTAGCATTAGTAGAGGCATATGATGCAAGAAAGCAAGCTTATTCAGCATCAGCCAAAAAAAAAAAAAAAAAAAACAACCACTACTCCCATTTCACCCCTCAATTCGTTCGAAATACCTGTCCAGCTGAGCCTTAAATTTGTTTAGGCTATCAACTTCAACAACAAGCGATGGAAGTCTATTCCACAAACCAACTGCCCGCTGGCTAAAGGCGAATTTCCGCACATCTATCCGACATCCGTCCTTCCTCAATTTGAATTTATGCCCTCTCAGGTGATTATTCTGAGCAAGAGGAAGAATTCCATCGGCATTGAGCATGCTCAAGCCATTCAAAGCCTTGTACACCTCTATCAGATCACCTCGGCGATGCCTAGTCTCCAGGCTCTGTAATTTGCAAAACTTAAGCCTTTCTTCGTAAGAGCAACCCTTTGTTCCATTCACTAATGTTGTTGCCCTTCTCTGTACTCGTTCCAGCAGCTCTACATCCTTCTTGAAATGAGGCCTCCAGACCTGTATACAGTACTCAAGGTGTGGCTTGACCAATGCCTTATACAAGGGAATAATCACATCCCGGTCCCTGCTAGAAAAATTCCTGTATATCATTGACAAGACACCATGAGCTACTCTTGCAGCTCGTCTGCACTGCTCAGAGAACTTCATATCTGCCTGCACAATTACCCCCAGGTCCTTTTCATTCTCTACCACTGTCAGCGTAGTACCACAGAGTTGATACGTTGATCTGGGGTTACTGTTTCCCATATGTAGTACTTTACATTTGTCAATGTTAAACTTCATTTGCCACCTCTCAGCCCATCTGCTCAACCTTTCCAGATCCTGTTGCAGCAGCATAGTATCAGTAGTGTCCTTAACAACCCTGCCAACCTTTGTATCGTCTGCAAACTTGGACATTAAGCCTGATACACCATCATCAGTATCATTTATAAATACAGAAAACAACAATGGACCCAACACTGAACCCTGAGGAACTCCACTAATAACATTAGTCCACGTTGAGCAGTGTCCATTGATTACCACTCTCTGTCTTCTGCCACTCAACCATCCCTTTATCCATAGCAGCAATTTGCCTCGAATGCCACACTTCTCCAATTGTGCAGCAGTCTTCCATGCGCAACAGTATCAAAAGCCTTTCTAAGATCCAAATATATAATATCAAAGTTATTCCCTGCATCCAGTTCTTTTGTGACTACATCATAGTATCCAATCAAATTGGTCAGACAAGACCTGCCCTTAACAAACCCATGCTGTGTCTGAGCTATAACTGAATTCTTGTCCAGATGATCCTGCAGTGCTTCTTTAACCAGTGCCTCCATTAATTTTCCTGGAACCGAAGTTAAACTAACAGGTCTATAATTACTTGTGTCAGCCTTTGATCCTCCTTTGTGAATTGGGGTTACATTTGCACATCTCCAGTCCATGGGTACCTCCCCTGAGTCCAAAGAAGCTCTCATAATTATGGCTAGGGGTTTGCTTACTTCCTTTGCTGCCTCCTTTAATATAACTGGATAGATCCCATCCACCCCGGGTGCCTTTTTTATGTTTATCCTCAACAATTTCTCCTCCACTTTCCTCTCAGTTATTAGAAAATCATCTAGCTCACTGCCAATGTTTACTTCACCTACGACATTCCCCTTCCTGAATAACTCCTCATGTGTGAATGTAGATGCAAAATACTCGTTTAGATTGTTAGCCACCTGAGCTGGATCCTCAACTGTTTAACCATCAACATCCAGTGGACCAATCTGATTCATCCCTTTCCTTCTTGAGTTTAAATAGGTAAAGAACTCTTTTCTGTTTTTCTTTGCATCCTTTGCCAAGGATTTCTCATAATCTGCCTTTGCCTGCCTAATCTCCTTTGTGACTTGGTTACAGACCAACTTATATCTATCATAGGCTTCCACGTCACCCATTAATTTGTATGTATCCCATGCATTTTTCTTCTCTGCCATATGTCTCATTAGTTCATCTGACAACCATTTAGGCCTGAACCTTGAACAATATTTCTTGGTTGGTATGTAAAGCCTGGTAGCTTTTAGTTCCTTGAATGCTTCCCATTTTGAATTTGCTGTTGGTAACATCATCAGTTGGTCCCACTGTATAGAATTTAAATACTGTCTCAGACCAGCATAGTCGCCTTTACGAAAGCAAAAACCCTTCCCTTTACCTCTGATGGTAGTTACCTCCTTGAGTAAATCCCACTTCAGCACACTGTGATCACTGCCACCCAGTGGTTCATTTATCTGCAGATTCCTAATGCATGAAGAATCACTACTGATAATCAGATCAAGAGTATTACTCCCTCTAGTTGCCTCCCGAACATGCTGGTGTAGAAAACAATCATCCAATAAATCCACAAAAGCCTTGCTAGTGTGAGTGACCAACCCACAAATTCCAGTCAATATCTGGGAAATTAAAATCCCCCATTATAAGACTCTCTGATTTACTGGCCCATTCTATTTCCCTGTACAGTATCTTATTATACTCATCAGAGTCATTAGGCCTATAGCACACTCCTACTCTCAATTTTGATTTACCTATGCTTATGTCACACCAAACTGGCTCAACACTGCACTGTCCAGCGATGTCAACTGGCTTCACTTCCTTGGATTTTATGTGTTTTTTAACTAATAGCATAACCCCTCCTCCCTTCCTATCCTGTCTATCCTTTCTGTAGACGTTGTACTCCCCAAATTCCAGTTCTGCATTCCTTATATCTGTGTGACACCACGTCTCTGATATCCCAACAATATCTGCCTTTGATGTTTTGAGTAATACCTCAAATTCATCAAATTTATTTACTAAACTCCTAGCATTAGTGTACACGCAAGTATACATGCACCTGTTTCTATTCTTAGCTACCCTAACACAACCCATGTGTTTACTTGTACCGCATGGACTTCCAGCAGTCTCTGAAATATCCTGCATCTTGTTTTTCAGGCTTCTGCTCATTCCAATAGAAGCAGTGCAAGAATCTCTTTCACCTCTGCCCGTGGCTACTGTTAATCCATTAGTCTTTGTCTCCCCCCAAGCTAGCAGTTTTCCGACCCACCTAACACTGCCTCGATAGCATCAGCAAATATTCTTGCACCCTTTCTATTTAAGTGTATCCCATCCCTGTAGAAGCAATCTCTCCTGTTAACAAATACAGTCCAGGCTGAAAAAAATTCTACCCCTTCAGCCTTGCACAATCTTTCCAGGGCCGAATTGATCGACAAGGCTCTCATCATATACTCCCTCCTATCGTGTCTGGGCAGAATTGCAGACACTTTCAAATTCAACCCTACTTCACGGCTTTTTTTCAACAGTGACCTGTACTTGTTAAGTAATGTTGCATGGTGTCCTATCGATGATTTATTGAACATTTGCTAGTAGAGATAACGACGTCATAATCACATAAAGATGATTTTATAACCTTTATGTGATTAAATTATAAACAATTATTTTTTTAAAATTAGTACCGAAAAACCGGTATTTTTTCTATCAATACCGGTATTTCAATACCAGAAAAAAATGACCGATATTCCGGTATTCAAGATCCTGGGATCCTGGTATTATAAGCCCTAGTGATATATTTGCACACCTTGGACTCGGGAGGTCCATGGGGATTATAGGAGTTTCCCCGTGGACCTCCCCTGAGTCCAAGGAAGCTCTCATAATTACAGCTGAGGGTTTGCTTACTTCCTTTGCTACCTCCTTTAATATAACTGGATAGATCCCATCCGCCCCAGGTTCCTTTCTTATGTTTAACCTCAACAATTTCTCCTCCACTTTGCTCTCAGTTATTACAAAATTACTTAGTTCCCTGTTAAGAGTTTGATAAACTTCTGGCACTCCTTTGTTATTTAGGTGGTAGATGACTTTCATCAACCGGTGAAATACCACCACTTTGCTTATTGGAGGCTTGAAGTGGTGAAACCGATGTTTAGTCTATAGAGCAAAGTTTCCGGTATCCCCTCCTCCCATACTTCTCCTTCAACCCATGCACAGTACTAAGTACTATAGGTTTTGATACCTTTCGTGTTTGGGGTTTTCATAAAAAAAAAAAAAACCTTGATTACAGACAAGCTTATATCTGCCATAGGCTTCTGTATCACCTGATACGGAAGTATCAGTAAGCTTCTGTATCACCTTCATCATTTATATGCATCCCATACATTTTTCTTCTCTGCCACAAGCCTCATTAATTCATCTGACATCCATTTAGGCCTGAACTTTGAACAGTATTTCTTAGTTGGAATGAAAAGTCTAGTAGCCTTCAAAGTTGGTAACATCATCTGTTGATCCCACTGTACAGAATTTAAAACTGTCTGAGACCCCTGTAGTTACCTTTACGAAAGCAAAAGCCCTTCACTTTAGCCTTGGTGGTAGTTACATCTTTAAGTTAATTCCCATATCAGTACATTGTGATCACTGTCACCCAGTGGTTCCTTTATCTGCAAATTCTTAATGCACGAAAAATCACTGCTGATAATCAAATCAAGGGTATTACTCCCTCTTGTTGCCTCTTGAACATGCTGCTGTAGAAAACAATCATCCAATAAATCCATAAACATCTTGCTAGTTTGCGAGTGACCAATCCACAAATTCCAGTCAATATCTGGAAAGTAAAAATCCCTCATTATAAAACATTCTGATTTACTGCCCCACTCTATTTCTCTGCACAGTTGCTCATTATACTCATCAGATTCATTATGTCCTCAATGTCCTGAAATCTCTTTCTTTTGAGGGCGGTGCCCTCCTTGGGAAAGAGGAAAATGTCTGCTGGTGCTAGATTGGTAGAGTAGGATTGGATGGTTGATCTTTCCAGTACCATGTTTTTTCTGAACTATCTTCACAAGTGTGGGATGGGTGGGGGCATTGTCATGCAACAAGAACCAGCTGCCTTTCACTCGAAATTGCAGCCTCATCTACGAAATGCACTTCAGTAGTCTTTGAAGCACATGTATGTAGAATGCAGCATTGACTCTGTCCCCTTCGGGTACAAAATTCTTGTGAATCACACAGTTTGTAAAAACATGATTAGCATCATCTTGATCCTGGACTTCTGTAAACGAAAGTTTTTGTGCTTTGGTGGTGATTTTGATGACACTGCATTCTCTGACATTTCATCTCTGGGTTGTATTGAAACACTTAACACACATTTCCAGTAATACCGTCGAGGAAATTAGGATTGTCTTGACAGGTGTGGATGAACTCTTTGCATGATGACACCCTTCATTACTTCTGCCCATCAGTGATGTACAAATAAAAACAAGAAAGAATAATCATTCTCATTTTTAATTTTTATAAATTTTAATTTTTAAAATTTTTGTGTAACTGTTTGGTATGCCTTTTTGTGGAGCACAACCACATGGAGTGGCCTAGACCTCCTTCTAATATAAGTTGAAATGAACTTATATTTATTAAATATAAGTTCATTTCAACGATCTTTTTTTACATTTTTATTTTAGTTTATTCTTTTTTGTTAATGCCTTAGTTACTATTTTTTACATTGTTAAAAAAACTAAGGTTTTTATTCACTATAAATACCCCCTCTAACTTTTCTATATTGGGATATTGCCCGTACTTTGGTCAGTTGGAAATGGTTTTATACATTAGAATGGGCTATGATGATAAAAAAAATCCTCCCCCCAAAACTTTTAGAATGCCTTCAGGTTTTCAGTTAATCCTATTAGCATATAGTCCCCCCTTTTATGTGTGGGCAATTAAAACACCTAACACACATTTCTAGTGATACTGTCAAGGAAATTAGGATTGTCTTGACAAGTGTGGATGAACTCTTCACATGATGACACCCTTCGTTGCTTCTGCTCATCAGTGATGTACAAATAAAAACAAGAAAGAATAATCATTATCATTTTTAATTTTTATTTATTAATATTTAAGGTTTGTATAACTGAAAGATAAATGCATTCTGATGTAACTCATGGCTAACTTTTCAGCATGTACTTATTTACAAGATTGTCAGTTCACATGTGAGCCGACCGGGCTAGCCGAGTGGGTAAAGTACCTGCCCGGCAACCCAAAGGTCGTGGGTTCGATTCCCGCCTCGGGCTTGGATCAAAGTACTGCAAAAACCTTGGGAGGTGCAATATGGCCACAGAAGCCGATGCGCCAACAACTACCAAATCAATCAAATCAGTTCACATGTGCTTTAAACGTTGTCAGTTCATGGCAGACATTCTTTTGCTAGGCTACCTATCCTTATTTAAAAAAAAAAAAAAAAATGTTACCCATTTTCCCAATAAAGCTAATTATTATGAACCAGAGCAGTTTGCATCTGACCATTTACTTTACTGACCATTTGCTGACCATTTACTGACCGTTTGCATCTGACCATTACACAACGCAAACACAACACTAATGCACACCTAATTACATATTTCATCTATAAGATGCATTTTTTTTTTTTTTTTTTTTTGTTTTTTTTGTTTTGAGTTAAATATATACGTGAAATTTTGATGCTCTTTTAAGTTCTTTTCTAAGCCGGCAACTTGGCAAAAAGCCTAACAAACGGCGGATATAGGGGAAACCCTGGAAGCCGCTAATAACTTACAAATACACTTTATCTTATCTGACCATTTACTTCTGATGTCTGAATTTTAAGTGCATCTTTCTCAGACATTTCTTCAGTGACTAGAATTATCTACAAGGGTAACTTTGGAAAACACATATGAGGCATTGAAAATAGTAAGGATGAACTCTACATTCATGTATTTTGAGAAAACACCTCTAAAGTAAATGTGCTAAATAAATATATGGGCAGATGACAGTTATGCAATTGTAATTTATTGTCATGTATAGCATGTTAAAAATAACGTTGCTTTGAATTTTATAATACTTCAAAAGTTAGGAAACAAGTAAAAAAATTTTCTAGTTAACCCTTATGTTTATTTAGCACTTTTAGAAATCTATTCACAACACTTCATATTATAGACATACAAACAATGGACTCATGACTTGTTGGAGAATCGCCTGCATCCATTTCCATTTCTAAATCTTGCAATAATATTTGTAGAATTCCCACTCAATCCTGTGATTAGTATTAGCCATAGAGTTCAACAAAGCCACAACTTTTGCTGCACCAGCCAAAAAAAAAAAAAAGTAGATAAGAGAAGGCAGAATGCGCTGGTCCCAAAGGAACTAGCAGTTGTTGGTGACTCTATTGTCAGGGAAACGGGGAACATGGTTTGTAAAAAGGATAGGTGGAACAGGACCACGGTATGTCTGCCAGGGGCAAAGGTTGATGACGTTGTAGAGCAGATAACATCTTTTAAGGGCACAAAAGGTGATATAGTTGTACACGTTGGCACTAATGATATCAAGAGTAGGAGACCGGCAGAATTGCTTAACAAGTACAGGTCACTGTTGAAAAAAAGCCGGGAAATAGAGTTGAATTTGAAAGTGTCTGCAATTCTGCCCAGACACAATAGGAGGGAGTATATGATGAGAGCCTTGTCGATCAATTCGACCCTGGAAAGATTGTGCAAGGCTCAAGGGGTAGAATTTTTTTCAGCCTGGACTGTACTTGTTAACAGGAGAGATTGCTTCTACAGGGATGGGATACACTTAAATAGAAAGGGTGCAAGAATATTTGCTGATGCTATCAAGGCAGTGTTAGGTGGGTCAGAAAACTGCTAGCTTGGAGGGGAGACAAAGATGAATAGATTAACAGTAGCCACCGGCAGAGGTGAAAGAGATTCTTGCACTGCTTCTATTGGAATGAGCAGAAGCCTGAAAAACAAGATGCAGGATATTTCAGAGACTGCCATTATTGTCATTAACAGTCAAGCCAACCTTTGTACCATCTGCGAACTTCAACACTAAGCCTGATATACCTTCATCAATATCATTGATAAATATACAAAACAACAGTGGGCCCAACACCAAACCCTGTGGGATTCCACTAATAACATTAGTCCACGAAGAGCAGCATCCATTGATTACCACTCTCTCTCTTTTCCCACTCAACCACACTTTTATCCATTGTAGCTGTTTGTTGTTTGTTATTTTAGTTTTTAGGAGCATTAGCAACTAAGGCCATATTGCTCTGGGAATATGCGGTGGTCATTCCCTGACCTTTCCACATCCTCCGTATTTGGTGGTGACTGGCTCGAACCCCGGTCTAATCAAGAAGCATGTGCTACGCACTGCTGCTGCTGCTGCTGCTCCTCCTCCTCCTCCTTCCCACCTGGCTACAGAGGCACCCTTATCCATTGTAGCAACTTACCCTTAATACCGCACTGCTCCAATATGTCCAGTAATCTTTCAGGAGTAACAGCTTTCCTGAAATCCAAGTATATGATATCAAAATTATTTTTTGCGTCTAGTTCCTTTGTAACCACATAATAGTATCCAATCAGATTTGTCAGACAAGACTTTCCCTTAACAAACCCATGCTGTGTCTGAATCAAGACTGCAGCAGATATCTGAATGATGTCTGCTGCAGTCTTGACTAGATCATCCTGGAATGCATCTTTAACCTGTGACTCCATTATTTTCCCCAAAACAGAAGTTAAACTAATGGATCTGTAATTATTTGTGTCACCCTTAGATCCCCTTTGTGAATTAGGGATATATATATTTGCAATCTCCAGTTTGTGGGGTCTTACCCTGAGTCCAAGGATGCTCTCATAATTATGGCTAAGGGTTTGCTTAGTTTCTTTGCTGCCTCCTTTAATATAACTGGATAGATCCCATCAACTCCAGGTGTATTTCTTATGTTTAACTTCAACAATTTCTCCTCCACTTTGCTCTCAGTTATTTACAGAATCATTAAGCACCCTGTTACAGTTTAATAAACTTCTGGCATTTTCCTCCCTCAATAACTCCTCAATAATTCCTGTGTGAATGTAGATGCAAAATACTCATTCAGTTTGTCAGCTATCTGACAGGATCATCAACATTCAAACCATTGATATCAAGCAGACCAATCTGATTCATCCCCTTCCTTTTAGAGTTTATATAAGTAATGATGTCCTTGCTGTTTTTCTTAGCGATCTTTACCAAAGATTTCTTGTAATCTGCCTTCCCTTGCCTAATCCTCTTTGTGACTTGATTACAGACTTGCTTATATCTGCCATAGGCTTCTGTGTTGCTTGATAATTTATGTGCATCCCATGCATATAAACTTCTCTGTCACAAGTCTCATTAGTTCATCTGACAACCATTTAGGCCTAAACCTTGGACAATATTTCTTAATCGGTATGAAAAGTCTAGTAGCTTCCATGATTAATTCCTTGAATGCTTCCCACTTAGAATTTGCTGTTGGTTACATCATCAGTTGATCCCACTGTATAGAATTTAAAAACTCTGAGACCACTGTAGTCACCCCTACGGAAGCAAAAACCCTTCCATGTTGGTAATTTTATCTCTAAATAAATCCCACCATTGCCTGTCTTTGGAACCTTTCAAGAAGTTAGCTGTCCTTTTTCAGATGAGGTTTCCATACTTGGACACAGTATTCTAAATGCAGTCTTACAATTGCCTTATACAGGGATATTGTTCAATAAGTCATCAACGGGACACCATGGTCTTTCCTGACTGCCTGTTCACTACTCAAAAATCTTCATATCTGCCTGTATCATAACTCCCAGATCCTTTTCTTCTTCTACTGTTTTTAATTTGACCTCACTAAGTGTTTAAGTTATTTGAAAACATAGCTGTCACTTTTCTGACCATTCCTGCAGCCTGTTCAAGTCATCCCTAAGGAGCACCACTTTGCACTGTTCATTTACAAATTTTCAAATCTTTACACTGTTTGCAAATTTTGATATCATGTCCTTTATCCCTTCATCGATGTTGTTTATGGAAAGGAGAAACAAGTAGTTCAAGAACCGATCCTTGCATGATCCACTTCTGACACCAACCTGAAGAATGTCCATTAATCACAACTCTACCTTCTGCCCTGCAGCCATCTTACAGTTTGTCTTAGAATATTTCCAGCAATCCCAATATGTTTCAGCTTATATGGTAACCTCTCACGAGGGACTGAGTTAAATTCCTTGCTAAAATCCAAATAAACTGTTGAAATTGTTCCCTACATCATGAAAAACTATGTCAAAATAGCTTACCAGATTAATTAAACATGATATTCCTTTAACAAAAACAATTCTGAAGGACACACAAGTAAGTCCTTCAGAATAGTTTCCTGGTACACAGTTTTCTGACCTGATTCATTTTCTTTGTATTCACATACATGAAAAAACTTACACCACACAGATTCTATGCTGGCAGTTGTGACTTCTGACTTAGCAAAAGCTCTTTTTGCACACAGGCTGCTTTTGATAAGAAGCATGGCCACCACTCCTTCTGTCTTCCTTGTCTTTTCTAAATACATTATGAATACCATAATGGAACTTGTCATCCCCAATTTCCGGGTAGCACCATGTTTCTGCTAGCCCTATTATGTCAGCATTAGCTGTCCTAACCAGGAGTTTGAATTCATCCATTTTCTTGACAACACTACTGACATTACTGTAGACGCAGTTGAGACTAAGCATTCCCCTACAGTGTATTACCCTGACACATCCCTTGAAGTTATTTAGACTTGTTTCCCTATCCTTTATCTTCCCACTCATTTGAAATGTTGCCACCCTCATAACATCTTTCCAACGATTGCTGTTGTGGCAGAAAACAAGGATTCTTGAGATGTGTACATGCATTACTTTGACCCATATTGCCAGATAAATGCATGTCTATATAACCCCCCCTAGCAGCTTCCCTGACCCTTAAGGTATCCTCAATGATATTAGCAAAAACCCTTGCACTACCTTTTTTTCAAATGAATACCATCTTTACAAAATAAATTCTTTCTACCTACAAGTGCTAGCCACACCGATAAAAATTTCCCACAGAGCCTTGCAGACTCCCTCAAGTGTTGAGCCAAACCACAAGGCTTTCAGCTTATAATTCCTTCTGTCATGTCTATGCAGAATTGCAGACATGTACTCATTCTGACCTAGCTCGCTGCATTTTTTCAGATCATCAGGTCGTGTTTGTTTAATATCATTAGTCACCACATGAATAATAATGCTCTCTCTACCTCCTGTAAAATCTGGCAATCTGTTGGTTACATCATCAATTGTTGCTCCCATCAAACACACTGGTTTTGGTCCATCTATCTTTATTACAGAAAATGTTACCCTTTTCCCTAATAACAGAGTTTCCCAATAAAACTAAATCTCCTTCAACGAGAGCAGTATGCACTTGCCTATTCCTCTTCTGGGACCCAAATGAGGGATGCATCACTTGGTGTGTCATGAGACATTTGAATCCCTGATGAGCTCCCAGTTACATTTGTTTCTAGAGCAAGCACGTGTTTCTTCAGTGACTCAAATTCTTCTTGTAATGCACCAGATTTTAATTTGAGATCATTGCACCCTTTACATTAGGTGCAAAGAAAAGAATCATTAGTTTAACTTGGTTTGTCTACTGCACTGACCCTTGAATAGATGCCGTAGTCCATACAAGCAACGAACTCATGACTGACACCATAAATACCCTCAGGCAAATATTTCCATCTTAGTCATGATGTCCTTGGATGATGTACTGAAAGTGGATCTTGGAACAACCATTATTCAAGTAAAATTTGAACTTAAGAAAAATTGCAAAATTTAAATTTACAATACATTTTAGAATTTAAATTAACAAAATATTACAGAAATTAAACTGTTACCAGAAAGAATTTAACTTAGCAGAAATACTTTAGAAAAGTTAAGGATTAAATTTATAAAATATTGTAGGAATTAATTTCACAAAATTACTGCAATAAAATTCACAAAATTACTGAAATAACATTTTTAAAAAATTAATTAAATTTAAACAAATTTTTTATACCTTGATGTTAATCCATTCAGTTAGCTGTCAGAGCCAGTTTAAAACACATCTGCTCCTCTCTTCGACTGCCTACAGCAGAATCGATTAATCAGTATTAATCATTATTAAAGTAAAAATTTAAAAAAATCACAATGTACTCAGTGTAATGATATCTTTTCAAAAATATCCTATGCAAAAATTTATAACATAGAATTGCACACTATTAAAACTTTCCAATAAAATGAACATACCTCTCCCCAAGTGCAGTTTCACATACAAATAACATGTCTGCTCATTCAGTATGGGATCTTAGGAGAACATTTTGATGGGATGGGATCTTAGGAGAACATTTGTATTCTTTAGAAGCCAAGACAAGGATGAGTTGATCACTTAATGTTGTTTACCAGGAATGTAATCCAGCATTAATTGATAGTACGAACTTCTCAACATCGAACCCAGTTAGCATGAACTATGTAACATTGCCATCGCAAAGCAGTTTATGCTAGCTGGCACTATTTTAATGGAGTTTTTACGAGTGTTTTTGTATATACGAGCAATAGCTATTACGATTTTTGTTTTGATTTTAATGTAGTTTGCTGTCACTTGAACTAAATATAGAAAATAAACATTGTGGATATGCTGGTAAGAGTTGGAGTGAACAGTATGTTATTGGTATAAAATACATTCTAGTAATTTTATACTTTTTTTTTTTTTTTAACTATTTTTAGTTAAAAAAAATAGGTAAAAATTATTTTTATTTTTATATGTGTGGCATTTGAATATATATGTATATGAAGTATTTAAAAAGTCTAATTGTTCCTTTGTATTTACTTTCTAGATTCAATGTTCATTCCAAACTAGTCAACTTTATGGCTCCCATTGATAATAGTTCTATGTCTGATGGTGCAAAGTATGTATTTTTATTTTAAATTTACTCATACAAAGTATAATAAGCATTATTGATAGTGCCAAAATAATTCGAGGAAGCAAGCTTGTACTGTATTAACAAAAAAAAAAAAAAAAAAACTGCCCAATTCATTTGCCGATCCGTTCTAATAATTTCTCCAATTGTTCTTTAACTCCCTTCATGGATTATCCCGAGATATCTCGTTTTTAGTTTTAAATTATTTGGAATTACACGAAATATCTCGGGATACAATAATACTCGAAGCAAACAATAATACCTCCAAATTTAGACCTGAAATGTATATTCTCTGGTATTTATCTGGCTAATTTTGCATTAGGCAGGTAAATCCCGAGTTTTCTCGGTATTTTCTTACGCCTGGCAGCAAACGACTGGCTTTCGTTTTACTTATATTGTGCAGCAATGTCAGAACAGTATCACGCATTCCTGTGCCGCCAGTTAGCAAAATATAATTTACCGTCCTAAATGCAGAATACTGAACCCGCGAAAATAATTCACAAAAACAATATCGAAAAATATTTCGGCACCCTCTTGAACTGCTGCCCGTAAGCGACACTTACCTCGCCTGTCCACTTGTGGCGGCCGTGTGTCAGTATGTTAGTTCACGATTACTGCTTGTGCATTCCACTTGATTTTTTAAGTTTATTTATATAATGAGTAATGAAGACTTTCTGTGCCCTTCTTTTAGCTCAAGTGCTAATTTATTAAATAATCTGTATAATTTACACACTTTTTTAGCGTATCTGAGATAACTCGGGATAGCCCAAATGGGTTAATTACTCCCATGTATTTTCTACGAAAAAATTAATAAATAATACAAAAAACTATACAATAAGTATTCGCATGATGTATACTTTTTATCTGTAAAATAAAAAAAATCGTTCTGTTACGGCATATTTTCCAGAAAAAAATGTTCTGGGGAGGGGTTAAATTTAAACTATGTATTTTTTTTCCCTCACACACCACTTGAATTATATTCCAACAGTCCTTTTCTAATTTAAACGCGCGCGCGTGTGTGTGTGTGTGTGTGTCACCTGCAAAAGAGTAAGTATGACATCAGCATTCAGAGTACTCAATTCATTTATATAATCTTAAACATTTTAGTGAAGTCTCCTTGACTAGATGTTGCAGTATTTTGCAATAAATAGAACCGAAGTCTTTTTTGATGAGAGTTCCCTCTTTAATCGTTAACTAATCTTGTTGCTTTTCTCTGCACCAGTTGCAACAGATTTATATCTTTCCTAAGATGAGGCTTCCAAGATTGTATGCAGTACTCAAGATATGGCGTAACCGTTGCCTTAATATTGGGATGATCATCTCTTTGTCCCTGCTGGAAAAATGTCTTTGTGTTATTGATAGAACCCTATGAACTCATAACAGTCCTTCTGAACTACTTAGAGATCATAATTAGTTTATGTTACCTGGCTTCATTTTAATAGGTTGTTTCAATGGTATTTGTCTTTATTTTTGTATATTTTTCCAAAGTAATTTCAGTATTGATGTAGTTTGCTAACACCAGGACTAAATACAGAAAGACAAACATTACAGATATGCTGATGATGGAAATGCAAGTGTTAGTGGATAAAAATATGTTCCAGTAATTTTATATTTTTTTACTGGGAAAATCGATTTTTAGACTGTATCATTGTCCCTAGAATTTTTTTTTTTTTTTCCATTCATTCTCCTCTACTTTGAGTTCTGGGTTTATTGCTGTCCAAAGTGTTTATCAGTGTTAAAGAGCGCTTTAAAAAGCTACTGAAAAAACATACTTAAATGACAGTATGCCAAGTAGGAGCAACTGTGAAAGTGTCGGTAAAGCATCACAGATATCAGTAACATCCAGTATGAATCACGGTATTTAGATGTAAGAAATTTAAGAGGCTTGATTGCTGATTATACATCACCCATTTGCCATTGCACATTGTTATGATATCAATCCTTTAAAAGTCAGTTGCATCTAATGTGATAATATAGAAGATTGTGATATGATAGAATAATAAAAAATATATGTATATATATATCAAGCAGTCCAAAAACACTTATGAAAAGAAGTTGCTTATCCTGACCAATATTAGGACAACTATAATCATCTCTGCAGAATATGAGTAAGAGGTTCTAGCAATGAAAAGCATATTTACTCTACAAAATGTTAAACCTCCAGAGGTTTCATGACAGGGCTGCAGCACAGAAACCACATATTATGCCAAAAAATATTATGCCAAAAAATAGCAAGCATCACTTGAAGTTATGTCCATCGTTCTTAGACTCTGAAATGAGGTCCCATGGAGCAGTGGGATTGCATAAATGCAAAAGTGTGAGCACTTTCCATTACTTTGTAGAACATTATTCCATGTGACAAATTGTTAAATGAAATTGTCAAGTGTGAATTTGGTGGCAACATAGAAAACTGTAGAAAACTTTATTGGAGTGCACTGTGACATTTGGAGAAGTGCAATAACATGGAGATTATGGCATATTCTTCAAATTACATTTTGGGCTGAGGCCATAATACTTAGACCCCCTACAGCTGTGCTCTACTTTGACTTTTTGGAATTCTCAGTATTGCTATACCATTACAATTCTGAGAGTTTCTGTGGGAGTGGCTCATGGTAATCCTTTGATTTACATAACCAGGCTTATAGAGTGATCAGCATTCTATAGCCTGGTACCTCTGGTTTGATTCTCTTCAAACCAGAGGTACCAGGTCTTTTGATTTTAACTGTTTCCTGTGAAACCATGGTTGTAGATTTACCGTGATGATGAATTGGAGCAAGCTGACATCATGCCTCTCTTTGGCATTGCATGCAACAACCAGAAACTCGAGTTTTCATTCTGCAAACAGGCAAAGTGATTATAGGATACATGCAGATAACAGAAATGGCTATACTAATGCTTTGATGCTTTAGGCCTTGCCATTGTCAGTTAATTTAAACAACTTGATTTAAATGCAATCAAAAATTACAAATCAATGAAGAAATATTCTAAAATATCAACGAATTAACTGCACATTGATTAAAGTGTTCCCAGAAGGATCACAAGCAGTGGCAGTTCCACATATTATTCATTTCTTGAATAAACACCAATTTTCTTGAAAATGGATGTTTATTCAAGAAACACCCATTTCACATTTATTCTAATGTTTTCATATTTCATGTCTATTGAAAAGTTTTCATATAAATACTTTTGAAAATAGCATTCTTTAATGTATGCAATTTTTGAGAAAGAAGAGAATTATTTGAAGGTCATTTGCTTTTATTTTGTAATAAAAATAAAAGTTGGATAGAAGAATTAAATAAAATACAGCTATAAAACAATTTATCCAACACCCACTGAACTGGGCAAACTCGGACCTCACAAATAATTGAAACAATTGTTTGAAAAGTCATAATCTAAAATTGGCACTTAGTTTGTAGTTCTGTTTACTGCCACTAAGGATTTTTGATGCAGACAGACATTGCCTTTTGTAAATACCACAAGGAAAAATGAAACCTGCTTTAAAGAGACTAGTTACTGTTGTTTGCAGTGGATGTAAGACACCTTTCGTATAATCCCCAAAAACAAATTTCAAATCTGCCTACCTTGGGGATGGCCTCTAAACCTCTATCAGCATTCTAGATTCTGCTGAAAAGAGGTAGTCAGTATAATTAGTCACCTGTCTCTTACAAAGTCTCTTCCCCCATCTTATAGATGTCTATAGATCACATTTATGTAGATACTTCCATTAGCACTGTTTTTCTGAAGTGGCATCTGTAATTCTCCCCCTCTCTTACAAACCAGTCGAAATGTGTGCCTCCAACAGTCAGCATGTATTCACTGTCCAACTCTGAACTTACAGAACCAACTTTTACTCTTGCTCATGTAACCCCTCTGCTTTTGTTTTCTTCATAAACCTTCCTTCATATGTATTTATCAAAAATATACAGGAATTCAAGTCTAATATCAATAAGTACTATTAATAATATATATATATATATATTGAAATATAGCAAAAGCTTAATAGTTCAGTACCTACCTCCTAAACCGTTTATCACAAAATTCATATAAAGAAGATGAAATAAAATTAAAGTTAAACTACATCAGTAATTAAAATAGAGCCTAGAGGAAAACAAAATGTGTTTATTCTTTCTTTGGTTGTCATATAAATGTACTGAAGTAAACTGCTAAAAAGGATAAAATGTAGTCAAGAGTCTAAACAGAGGACTTTCGATTGAATCATCATCAGTTGACTAATTTCAAACAAGTGAAGAAGGGGTTTATAAAGTTGTCCGGTTCCCATGATGCTTTGAGTTAGACATGTGGTAATTTAAAACGTGTTAGACTCCATATTGGGGAGAGGCCGGCTGGTAGTTTCACATTTAATATTCTGAGTGACGTGTTCTGGCGATACCATTCTATGGCCAAAGCTTCGTATTGTAATATCCTATAATTAGAATTTAATTTTTTCAATGTGATGGCGAATCTATTAATGGATTGTGATTATATGAATGCATTCTGTAAGCTCGGTGCTGGATTGATTAGTTTTAAAATATTAAGGCCTATTAAAATGATAATAGGCCCTCGTCATTGTCGATGATCCGTATTTGGTAGTGGTGCTGCCTATATAGCCAGCATTACAGCCTGATTGGCATTTTATAAAATATATTAAGTTATTAATATCTTTAATCTTATATTCATAAGTTTCCCTGTAATTATTAAAGAAACATCCAACTTTGTTGTAGGAGGAAAAAATTAGTGGTGACGTCTGTGCCTGTAAAAATTTTTTTTTAAATTGCCATTCAAATTGGCAGTGGTATGGGAGTTAATTTTAGTACTTAATGTGTAATCTTTATTTGTCCTATCCATATGGAGCTCGTTGATTTTATTTTTTTCTGTTGATATAGTATTTAGGATTACTGTTTTGGATACTTCCTGTCTATGAACATTTTTGTTAAATATTATAATTCAAATCCTAGATCTTCTTGATAATGGCTGTATATTACTGCATTATCTATTTGATTGTATAACATTGATTTCTTTGTGTTATATGGATGGTAGGAATTTTCCTATACAATAAACCCTCGATTTAACGGACTAATAGGGGAGAAGGGGTGTCTGTTAATGTCGAAAGTCCATTAAACCGAATATAACCTGTGGTGGGGGCATTTTTTATTGTTCTTAATGTAAAAAAAAGCTTTAATACAATATACAGTACTGTACAATATAAAATTATTAAATTATAATAGAGAATATATAATATTCTGTTGTAAATATAAAATGTTGCAATTTGGCTTTTGATTTACAGATATCAGAAACAGTTTGTTTTTTGTGCCGTAAATTTCACAAACACATGCTACTGAGATGCCTTGTTCTAATTTCTCAATTAGCTCCAATTTCTGTGCCACATTTAAGTTCACACACTTTCTTTTAAGTCCTCTATCACTTGATGCCATTTTAAATTGTAAGGATTGCAAAATTATTTAATAAATAAAGTCACAGTTCAGAAATCATAGAAACACTCTGAATACAACCTGACCGCACAGTACCTTGAGGCAGACTGAGACCGAAACAAAGCAAGTCAGTAGACCTGCAGTTTAGTGTCCTGAGTCACATTCAGCTCGCAAGTCACCACCTGCTCTTATCTGTAATCTGGGAAAACAGCTATTTGAACATGTTTTCAGAAAGAATAAAAAACAATTTCCTGAATTTGATTATAAAAATAAAACTAGGTAATTATCAAAACAGTAATGGAAATAGGTAATTATTTTTAATTTTTAATTAATAATAACACTGAAGTTTTGTATGACCTAAAAAAAAATAATATGGTCGAGATTAATATGTACATTACTGTATTATTATTTGTCCGGTCTGTTATATCGGGATCCGTTAAATCGAGGGTTTATTGTATGTGTCTTTTTCCTATAAATTTTAGTTCTAAGTCTGTCCTCGTTCTTATATATAGTTAAATTTAAAAAAATTTATACTTTTATTTTTCTAATTCTAGTTTGTATTTTAATCTATTGTGGACAGAGTTGAATTTGGCTAGAAGATTATCAATATTTGATTCATTGCCAATTAATAAAATATAGTCAGCATATCTTATAAATAATTTAATTTCAGAGGGGAATGGCTGGAGAATTTTATCTTCGACTGCTGCTAAATATATTTCTGAAAGTGGGGCTGAAATGCCTAAGCCCATTGGGAGCCCATATATCTGCTCATAAATTTCATCATTAATGTGGAAATGTCTTGCTTTAATTAAAACTGATATATTGTGGGGAGGAGGGCGATTCTTTCAACTGTGCTACCCACGAGTGCTTCAGTAGTCATATCATCAAAACCTTCCCCTCCTACCGACGTAGCAAGCTCTACTCTTGCACCAATTCCCTTTTCTGCAGGTTCGACCATATTTCCTGAATGAAGTGACTCTGGCCATACTTTTTTCCACATGCATTTACTGTTGACTGGTTTACTTCTTTCAGCGAAAAAGCTATGATTCTGATACAGTCCACGATTCAGAAATGTTTCCATGCCTCCATTACTTCAATAGATTTGGAATCAATTTTTTTATCTATGGGCTGCACGAAAGAAGTTGTATTAACCTAGTACAACTGTGGTGGTAGGAACAAAACTTCAACGTTTGGATGGCCTGGTGTTCTATCCAATAGTAATAAAACTTTGAAATCTAGATTTTTCCACAAGTTCAATAGCACAGAATGTAACACAGAGTTTTCCCAATGAAATGAATTACAGGGATTTCTCTCTTTTTTTTTTGACTAGCGAGTCAACAGCGGAGATTCAAAAAGAGTGAAAATGTTGGAAAAATTACATCCAACATAATAGCAGAGTTTCCCCCGCATAAAAGATCAAAAATACCCTGATATGTGAGATTTACTGAAATTCTCTAACCATGTTAGAGTGAAACCATGTTATATAAGTACTGTGTTGTGCAAGGATTGTCACAATTTATCGATCATGTTAGGGCGAAACTGTGTTGTAGAAGTACCATGTTATACAGGAGTTGCATGTATGTTTATCAGTGATATTGATGAAGGTATATCAAGCTTAATGTCAAAGTTTGCAGATGATACAAAGGTTATCAGGGTTGTTAATAACAGTAATGACAGTATGCTGCTACAACAGGATCTGGAAAAATCTGAGTAGATGGGCTGTGAAGTAACAACTGAAGTTTAGCATTGAAAAATGCAAAGTACTGCATATGAATAGCAGTAACCCCAGAGAAATGTACCAACTATGTGGCATTGCACTCAGAGTAGTGGAGAATGAAAGAGACCTGGGGGTAATTGTGCAGTCAGATATGAAGTTTATTGAACAGTTTGTTTGTTTGTTTGTTATTTGGTTTTTAGGAACATTAGCAACTAAGGCCATATTGCTCTGGGGATATGCGGTGTCATTCCCATACCTTTCCGTATTTGGTGGTTATGGGCTACTGAACAGTGCAGACAGGCTGCCAGAGTAGATCATAGGGTCTTGTCAATGATATACAGGAATTTTTCGAGCAGGGATAAGGAGGTGATTATCGCCTTGTATAAGGCAATGGTCAGGCCACACCTTGAGTACTGCGTACAGGTCTGGAAGCCTCATTTTAGGAAGGATGTAGAGTTGCTAGAATGAGTACAGAGAAGGGCAACAAGACTGGTGAAGAGTGCTCTTATGAAGAAAGGCTTAAGTTCTGCAAATTGCAGCTTCTGGAAACTAGGCACTTGCGAGGCGATCTGATTGAGGTGTAGTAGTAGTAGTAGTAGTGGCATGTGATGCAAGAAAGCAAGTGTATGAGCTTATGTTGCATCAGCCAAAAAAAAAAAAAAAAAAAAAAAACATTCCCTCCAAATGCCTGTCTAGTTCCTCCTTAAATTTATTCAACCTATCAACTTCCACAACGACAGATGGAAGTTTGTTCCAGCAATTAACCCCCCGCTGGCTAAAGGCAAATTTCCGCACATCTATTCTACATCTGTCTTTTCTTAATTTGAATTTATGCCTCCTTAGGTTCATAATCTGAACAAGTGGAAGGATCCCATCAGAATTCAGCATGCTCAACCCATTCAAGGCCTTATACACCTCAATCAGATCACCGTGCAGGTGCCTAGTCTCCAGCCACTGCAATTTGCAGAACTTAAGCCTCTCTTGGTAAGAGGATCCCTTCATTCCCCTCACCGATCTTGTTGCCGTTCTCTGTATACCTCAAGTAAATCTACATCCTTCCTAAAATGAGGCCTCCAGACCTGTACGCAGTACTCAAGGCGTGGCCTGACCATTGCCTTATACAGAGGGACAATCACCTCCTTCTCCCTGCTAGCAAAATTCCTATATATCATGGACAAAACCCCATGACCTGCCCTGGCAGCCTGTCTGCATTGCTTAGAAAACTTCATATCTGACTGCACAATTACTCCCAGGTCTTTTTCATTTTCTACCACCTTAAGTGTAGTATCACACAGTTGGTATGTTTCTCTGGGGTTACTTCTACCCATATGCAGTACTTTGCATTTGTCAAGGTTAAACTTCAGTTGCCACTTCTTAGCCCATCTGCCCAAATTATCTAGATCCTGTTGCAGTAGCACACTGCCATTACTGTCATTAACAACCCTGCCAACCTTTGTATCATCTGCAAACTTCGACATTAAGCCTGATATACCTTCATCAATATCATTGATAAATATACAAAACAACAGTGGACCTAACACCGAACCCTGTGGGACACCACTAATAACATTAGTCCACGAAGAGCAGCACCCACTGATTACCACCCTCTGTCTTCTCCCACTTAACCATCCTTTTATCCATTGTAGCAGCTTACCCTTAATACCATTCTGCTCCAATTTGTACAGTAGTCTTCCATGCACAACAGTGTCAAAAGCTTTCCTGAAATCCAAATATATGATATCAAAATTATTTTTTGCATCCAGTTCCTTTGTAACCACATCATAATATCCTATCAAATTTGTCAGACAAGGCTTTCCCTTAACAAACCCATGCTGTGTCTGAATTATTGCTGCAGTCTTGTCTAGATGATCCTGCAATGCATCTTTAACCAGTGACCCCATTATTTTACCCGGAACAGAAGTTAAACTAACTGGTCTGTAATTACTCGTGTCACCCTTCGATCCCCCTTTGTGAATTGGGGATACATTTGTTTGCTTAGTTGCTTTCCTGCCTCCTTTAATATAACTGGATAGATCCCATCCACCCCAGGTGCTTTTCTTATGTTTAACTTCAACAATTTCTCCTCCACTTTGCTTTCAGTTATTACAAAATCATTAAGTATCCTGCTACAATTTGATAACCTTCTGCCATTTTCAAACCTTAATAATTCCTCATGTGTGAATGTAGATGCAAAATACTCATTCAGTTTGTTTGCTATCTGAGCAGGATCATCAACAGTCGAACCATCAATGTCAAGTGGACCAATCAGGTTCATCCCATTCCTTTTAGAGTTTATATAAGTAAAGAAATCCTTGCTGTTTTTCTTAGCATCTTTTGCCGAATAATGCCTTGAATGGATTAGCAGGCTCAGTGCTGATGGGATTTTCCTCTTGCTCAGATTACAAACCTGAGAGGACATAGATTCAAACTGAGGAAAGAAAGTTGTAGAATAGATGTGCTGAAGTTTGCCTTTAGCCAGCAGGTAGTTGATTGCTGGAACAAACTTCCATCTGTTCTTGTGGAAGTTGATAGTTTAAATAAATTCAAAAATTTGGAAGGAATGGATCAGTGAAATGAAAAGGTTTTTTTTTTTTTTGGCTGATGCTGTATAAGCTTGCTTTCTTGCATCATGTGCCTCTACTAATGCTAAAAGCATTTTGACTTTACTGTAATGCCCCTGGCCTATGGTTGTGAATGAATTATTGCTGTTTATCCTCATGTAACATTTATTAACATTATTCGATTGATTTTCTCTTTTTTTTTATTTTCATTTTAAAACTGATAATGGAAATTTAGAGGAATTCCATTCTTTAGAGTACCAGATGAAATCTCTACAAGTGTCTTAGAGTTGAGATTAGAAGTAGTATTGGATGTAATCTTAGATAACAGCTTAACAGAAAACACTGGAATCAAATATTTGCACTTTGTCAAATTGCAGAAAGTCACAAGAACTTGTAACAGTGAACCCCTGCTTTACATTATTAATCTTTTCCAGAAGCAACATCATATCATAAAAATATCTGAACCCAATAGCACATTGGTTTTTGCAATTTGTTCCAAGGCCTCGGAAGTTAAAATTTTCGCTATATAACTAAGCTAATCTCTCTAAAAGGTAATTTATTAGTTTACACAATGTTATATGAACATGATTTCAAGACAGTAAATTTATGTCAAATAGCCACAACACAAAATATCACTTCAACTAAAGGATGCAAAAGCAAAATGCACGGCCAACACGTTTACAAACATTGCTGTTGTTTGAGAGGAAGGACCATGTGATCCGGTCAGAGACATTCCTAAACCTATTGTAAAGTGAAAGTAGGGACCGGTAAATGTGATTACTGGTTAGTAGAATCAGCCGCTTCATGGAATCAAATGTCAAAAAACCAATTCAAATCATTAAATTGCTCTACATTTCATCATTATCATATGTTTGGTTATAAGAATCAATTTTGAATGCCTTTTTGATATTTTTCTAAAGCACATTTCTGGAGGTCACTACCATAAAACAATTTGCAGTTTCCTGTTTATTGGGCTTTTCTGTTAGTGCAATCTATTATAAATGGGTAGTAAACTCGATCTTATTTGATAATACCAATAATTGGAATTCTATGGGTTTTTATGTTATTAGGGTGAAATGCATTTCTCCTTCCATGAAATCTTCAGTCCTATAAAATAAATTTTCAGAATCTTCACTTCATTCCTATTTTTTAAGCTTTGTAAACTTGTTATTCCATATCACACTTGTGCGTATCGTGTTAGTTGCAATTTGTGCATGCTGTGTTCTTTTTTATTGATTGATTATCTTTTTTACTGTTCTAAATTTTACAACCCCTCCAAAAAAAATGTCAGTGAACAGAAATATCAATTGGTTAGTATGCACATATTAAGCCATGTATGTAAGCGTAAATTTATTTTATTTTGCTAATTGGTAAGGTAATAAAGTTAAATTTGTGCTTTATATCTTTACTTTTATAGCCTGTGGATAATATCCCTCCTATTTTCACTTATTAGAATTGCCATTTAATGGAATTAAAATTCAATTCGCAAATGTGATCATATAATTATTATTATTATTATTAGCCATATGGTGCAAGGAAGCCTGAAGCTTATGCTGCACCAGCCAAAAAAAATTCCCGAGTTACTCTGAGAGAGAGAGAGAGAGAGAGAGAGAGAGAGAGAGAGAGAGAGAGAGAGAGAGTCAGTCAGTCAGTCAGAAATAGAAGTTAATCACCAAGAAGGAGAAGAATGATCATATCCAGCTCAGGACCCTGGGTGTGCCAAACCCATACTCACCAGATGTGAGCCCCCAGGGTAAAACATCATATATAATGAACAGTATTTTATTATGGAGAGTCCATCTTAAACTAATTTGATTGTACAGTGAACTAATCGTAAAGTGGGGGTCCACTGTATTTAGGATTTTTTTTATCTTAAAAAATGCATATGAAAAAGTACCTAGAATTTTCCATTTCATAATTTTAAAAAATATGGTGTCAAGGATAGTCATTTAAGGGGAATAAAAAGTTTGTATGGGAATGGAAAATTGCAACAATAATTTAAGGAAGCTTTAGAAGATGTTTAAGCTTTATTTATTATTATTATTTTTTCATGAAAACCCCAAACACAAAAGCTATTAGAATCTATAGTACTTAATACCATTCATCAGTTAGAGGTCGAGAAAGTGAAAGATGATACTTGTTGATATTAGACTTGAATTTTTGTATGTAGTCTTCAGAAAATACATGCAAAGGGAGGCTGTTTCAGAAACAGAAGTTGAAAGGCTAAATGAACAAGTTGAGAAAAGGTGGTTCTCTGAGTTTGAATAGTAAAAGGATGTTGACTGTGGCATATGTTTTGGACTGGTTTGGAAAAGAGAGGGAGGGAAATATAGAAGCCATTTCAGAAGGACAATGTCCATGGAAATATCTTCAGAAAAGACTTGAAACAAAAACAGAAAGGCCTTGTGGGTAGCATAGTTGGTATAATTCTCCATACCAGATGGAAAGGACCACAGTTTGAATCTCATCAACAACAGGAAGAATTTTTTATAGGTGTTTTCACGAGGTGGCTGAGTTATTCGGTTTCAGGCAAGTGTAGTGTGGTCTATCCCCCACCTGAAAACTCTGGGTTTTTTTGTCCACTAAACAGCAAATTGACCACAGAACACATGCAATTTACAGACATATTATATATGGCACAATATGGCCTAAGTTGCTGGTGCACATAAAATCCTACAACAACAGGAACAGAATGTCTGTGAGATTGAAGAGACTTTGTAAGAGATGGGTCATTAATTAACCTAACTGTCCTCTTTTGAACAGCGTCTAGAAGCCTGAGAGAGGTTATGGGGGCACTGCCCAGATGTGGGAACAATAAATATTCCATGGCAGAGCAGATTTGAGATTTGTACAGAGTGAGTTTAGAAGAAAAATAACACTGAGAGTGAAAGAGAAAATCCCAGTTTTTTAGATGCAGAGAAAGCAGTATTTGTGATGTGCTTATGCCAAGAGAAATTAGAAGTCATGGTAACCCCTAATAGAAATATGTGATCTTGAAGTCTGAATTAGATTAAATTATGAATGAGGTGAGGTTAACTTTACTGGAATTTTCAAGGACTGTTTAATTATAGAATGTAAGTTACTAATAAAGTTTGGCTTGGAAGTAATAAACAGATCATTTTCTGCAGATGATATTGTGCACTTCAAGAATCTCTGAATAAATTAGATAAAGATTTTAGAAAATTTTTTACAAAAAAATTAGTTCACAAAAACAACTTATGTAAGATGTAAGGAAAATTTAGAAAATGGTCAGAGAAACAGTCTATAATGAAAATGGAAGATTAAGATTAAAAATCAAAATAAACAATAGAATAAGTCAAACAATATAATAATGTGGCATAAAGCAGAAAATAGGATACTACAAAGTGAAATAATGAATAGAAGGCCAATAGATTAGAAGAAAATATTGTTATGCTTATCACTGTGACCTTATATATCCAATGGGTATAATATATTTTGATGATAATGGAAATATTTTGAGAATAATAACCTTTTTTATATTTTGCAGGGAATTAACTTTTAAAAGTTTTTAGAGGTAACTTTAAATAAATGTGTATTAATCTTACTTGCCTGACATTTGCCAGGTGTGATCTTTACTTGAATATATATATATATATATATATATATATAAAGTTGAAAACCCTGTGCTTGATTCCATTCCCTTACATCTAGAATGTGGTGTTCAGGACTGTGATCCCATTTGCACAAAATTTTACTGAACTTTAAGTTTTATAATGTATCCTGAAGAAGAATGTTTACAAGATCAATTTGATGTTTGTGTATTTTATAAATAAACACAATTTTAAAATTGGATTAAACAAAATTTTAGAAGATAGAAATTATTGTAAATTTTTCCTCCTTCCCCCAACATTGTTTTTATATATAATCTAGCGTACTTTCTTACATATTAGGTGCAACCAACAGACTTGATATTGGTAGTTTTCATTTACATATGTAGTTTTCATATGAGCTATCAGTTCTTATTTTGGAGGGCTGCATAATATGCTGATTAAATATTGGAATTAATTCTGTATGAACATGCACTGAATACAATCAATGTAATTATGAATTAACATTATTTATTATTTTTGCTGAATCGTTCTCTCTCTCTCTCTCTCTAGGGATGATTTATACAAATCCTTGTTTGGAAGAAGAATACATCCAGCAGTTGTGTAATATAAAATTATTTTTAGTTATGTATACAGAAATTTTAAATAAATTATTTATATTGAAGAAATCACGATATTGAAGAAATTCTTGCTGTGCTTATACATTAGTTGACAAGGAATTACTTGCCCACATGCAGACTCCAATGAAGCTTGTTTACTGATGTTTCTTGATTTTTTTTACCCTAAAGCATACGGTATGACCAAGAATAAATATAGAATAGAATCTTTAATTGCAGCAATGATAGACATACAATTAGTCCTGTCACGGCATGGTGGTGCCAGGGTTAACAAAACATATTTACAAAAGAGATACACATGAGAAAAAAAGATAAATCAGATTATTAACAAGGCACAGTTTTACATTTTCAGTTCGACGAGGATACCCTTCCTGTATTTTTTATTATTGACCACTTCTTGGAGGTCCCCATCGATGGCTTGCAGTGAGGGCAGCATTTGCTTTGGCAGGAATCTGTTGGTTAGTACTAGCCGGTTACGGTTTGCTAGCAGCTGTGCTGAAGACCGGAGATAAGGGGGAGGAATGCGCCAAGAGCAGTGATCCCAGAAGTTCGGCTCTGTAATTTTACCGGTGGCCATCTTAGTTGAAGAGCTTCTGCTAACTGCGTTGAACTGAGAGCTGGGGGAAGGTGGAGTTTGCTGTTGGCCCATTTTAGAAGCCAGAATTCGGCAGAGAATATTCTTTTGATGTTGGATTCGGCGGCCGAGGCCCATATCTCTGAAGCATACAGTATTGTTGGGTAAAGGATTGATACGATGTATCTTTTTACCAGTTGTGGGTCGGTGGTGTGGAGCAGCTGTTGTTTGGCGACCCAGCGTAGTGAGTTCAGCTTCGACTGTATGAGGTTTATGTGATCGTTGAAAGATAGTTTGGAGTCGAAGACGACTCCCAGATCTTTGTGTGTTTGAACACTTGGAACTGAGGAGCCGTTAAGCACAGGCTCCAACGTTGTTGGGCTGCCCTTTAGAGAGTAAGTTATTTGTGCTGATTTTAGGAGGTTGATTTGGAGGTTGAAGGTATTGAGGTAGTCAGCCATGTCCTGCAGTTTGCTAGTGATTTGCTGAGTGATTTCGGCTGCCGAGTTCGATGGCGATATTTTAGTAAGGAGCTTGACATCGTCAGCATATGTGATCCAATTGCACTTATTGGTCACAAATGGCACCATGATTGCTGAGAAGAGATGTTGAAATTGCTTTATTTGACTTGATATTGTAGGTTAGATTAGAGTCTCTGGGTTTGAGACACCATTCTAAATTTCCTTTTTTCGAGATCTGAAAAACATTTTGAATGTGTTCTCTTGGGTTTGATGTACATATGTTTTCCCTCAGATCTTACACAGTTCGTGGATTGTTTCTGGAATGGGATCACAAAAAACTTTCTCTCTGATAATTTACACAAGTAAAATCAAAAATAAAATATAAGATTTTGATTTTTAAGGGTGCATTTTGCAACTTTGATCATACTAATAAATAAATAAATATTCATTTATTGCAAAAACACCAAGCCCATCACAGCACATGGCTAGGGGCAGATAATACGGTACAAAGGAAATAAAATAAAATAATAGAATGCAAGCAGATTTCATATAAACATTAACAACGAATAGGAATTACACTTATAAATTAATAAAAAATTTATGCAAGCACATTTAGCTTTCAGTTGCAGTTATTGGGTTGGCAGGATGCTGTTTTTAATTCTCTTCATTTTATTGGATATCTGACTCCTGTAGACTTCAGAGTTGAGTAACCTTTTGCAATCAATGTTGTGATGATTTATGAGGTGAAGGGATGCATTGGAGAACATTCTGTCCATTTGTTTGGTCTAGAGAGGTTGGATTTGAATTGTTGGTTCCTTTAATTTTCTCTGTTGGGAGCAGCTATTATATTAGCTAAGTTTGGTTTTTCGCATGCAGAAGTATTTAACTTTGCAATAAGCATGACTCCAGACTCATTGATCATCTGTTGCAGAGGCTTTGTTTTTAAGTTATGATAAAGCTGTTGCCTGGATATTGTATGGGAAAATGCAGCTTACTATTGAGCCATCTAAGAACCCAATATTCTAGGTCAAGGAATTTCTTGACAGCTACTCGAGGAGCACCAGACCAGATTGCAGAAGCATAAGACAGAATGGAAAAGATGCACCTTTGACATGCTTAATGACTGCGTTTTTGTCTTGAATCAGTGCTGTTTCTTGTTTGATTAACCATTTTGCTTTTTTGAATTTTTTGAGCAACATATAAATAGTGGACATTAAAGGAAAGATTTTTATCAAAAACAACTCAGAGGTTTTTTTTTTTGAGCATAAACATTTGGGATTGGGACATCTGCAATTTTTATTTCTATGTGGTTGGATTGTTTCTGGAGGGAATAAGTAATTTGAGCATTTTTGCTTGCATTTATAGTCAGATTGAGATCTTTCAGATACTGATGATTTCACAAATCTGTAAATTCACATCATGGATAACTTTGTGAATATCATCAGTGACTTTGAAGATTATAAATAATTTTAAATCATCAGCATATGCCAGTAGATTTGGATTTTCTTGTAGAAGCAGTTGAAGATATGCTGAAAATATAGTACTGGAGAGAACACCTCCTTAGGAATGCCTGTTGAAGTTGTGACGAGAATATTGTCAGTACTAGTGGGGAAGAGGGGAAATTTGCGATTTAGGCTATACTGAAGATAGGAAATGAACATTGGGTCAACAAGAAAATGATTTTTTAGTATTTCAAAAGATTCCTTGAGATCTATGTTATTGAAAGCACTTTTGATGTGTAAGTAAAATACATCGCATTGTGCCTTACCTTGAAACACAGTTTGAATACTCACAATGGTGTCAGCTATACTAGTTGTTGGGGAGCACCCTCTAGGACCAAAATGCATGTTGACAGATGCATTAGCAAAGACTGCATGTTGAAGAGATATGTAAAGGCAAGGAGTAAACTGGATTAAAGGTATTAAGCAGTGAATATTAATAAGAAAAAGACTTTCATTAATAGAAACATGCTTAATTTTTAATTAAAAAATAAAAAGCCAAACATATTATTTTTAAACATATTTAATGTTTTGTTATTTTATATATATGTGCATTAAATATACACACACATGCATTAAAAATAAAAACATTTTTTATATATATGTATAACGTTCTTGCCACTTGTGACCAAATGGTATATATGTTGACAGTTTGATGATTTGAAAACTAAATACTAATTTAAGGAAATAAAATAAAGTCCACTTAATATATAAAGTATAAAAGATGTTTTAGATGTGAAAAACTTAATATTGGTGAGATGGTATGTTTCCTGTACCAACTTAAAGCTTTCATAAACTGAAAAGATAAATTAAGAGGAAAAATGAAATAGGATCTACATGATGAAGTACTGAAGGAATGATGAAGTACTTTAATAAGTACTGAAGTACTTATTAAAGCTGTCATATATAAAAGAGAAATGGAGTAGGACAGTCTAATTTTTTCTTTAATTTTAGCATTAGTAGAGGCATACAATGCAAGAAAGCAAGCTTATGCAGCATCAACTACCCTTTGACTAAAGGCAAATTTCTGCACATCTAGTCTACAGCTGTCTTTCCTCAGTTTGAATCTACGCCCCCTCAGGTTCTTAATCTCAGCAAGAAGGAGAATCCCATTAGCATTCAGCTTGTTCAACCCATTCAAGGTTTTATACACCTCAATCAGATCACCTCGACTGGGGTTCGAGCCCATCACCACCAAATACGGAGGATGCAGAAAGGTCAGGAAATAACCACCGCATATTTCCGGAGCAATATGGCCTTAGTTGCTAATGCTCCTAAAAACAAAACAACAAACAAAAACAACAAAAACCTCGGAGGTGCCTACTCTCCCTCTACTTTTCTGGGAAAAGTTGAAGGAAAGGAAGTAAGCAAACCCTTAGCCATAATTATGAGAGCTTCCTTGGACTCAGGGGAGGTCCCTTTGGACTGGAGGTGTGCAAATGTATCACCAATTCACAAAGGGGGTGTAAAAGGTGACACAAGTAACTATATACCTGTTAGTTTAACTTTTGTTCTGGGAAAAATAATGGAGTCACTGGTTAAAGAAGCATTGCAGGATCATCTAGACAAGACTGCAGTAATAGTTAAGACAGCATGGATTTGTTAAAGAGAGATCTTGTCTGACCGATTTGATTGGATACTATGATGTGGTCACAAAGGAACTGAATGTCAAAAATAATTTTGATATCATATACTTGGATTTCAGGAAAGCTTTTGATACTGTTGCACATGGAAGATTGCTGTACAAATTGGAGATGTATGGCATTAGGGGCAAGTTGCTACAATGGATAAAGGGATGGTTGAGTGGGAGACGACAGAGTGGCTGTTAGTCTCCACCAAATATTAGTGGAGTTACACAGGGTTCGGTGCTGGGCCCATTGTTGTTTTGTGTATTCATCAATGATATTGATGAAGGTATATCGGGATTAATGTCCAGGTTTGCAGATGATACAAAGGTTGGCAGGGTTCTTAACAGCCCTAAAGACAATATGCTACTCCACCTGGATCTAGACAAGTTGGACAAATGGGCTGAGAAGTGGCACCTGAAAGTTTAACATTGACAAATGCAAAGTAATGCATATGGGTAGCAATAATCAAAGAGAAACATACCAACTGTGTGGTACTACACTCAGGGAAGTGAAAAGTGAAAAAGACCTGGGGGGCTAATTGTGCAGTCAAATATGAAGACTATGACCTGCTAGGGCATATCCTATATATCATTGACAAGACTATGACCTGCTAGGGCAGGTCATAGTCTTGTCAATGATATATAGGAATTTTGCTGTCAGGGACAGGGAGGTGATTATCCCGTTGTACAAGGAAATGGTCAGGCCACACCTAGAGTACTGTGCACATGTCTCAAGGCCTCATTTTAGGAAGGATGTAGAGTTGCTAGAACAAGTACAAAGAAGGGCAACAAGATTGGTGAGGGGAACAAAGGGGTGCTCTTACCAAGAAAGGTTCTGCAAATTGCAGTGCCTGGAGAGTAGCCACTTGTGAGGTGATCTGATTGAGGTGTATAAGGTCTTGAATGGATTGAGTAAGCTGAATGCTGATGAGATTCTTCCTCTTGCTCAGATCAATTTGAATCTATGCACCCTCAGGTGCATAGATTCAAATTGAGGAAAGTCAGTTATAGAATAGAGTGCAGAAATTTGCCTTTAGCCAATGGGTGGTTGATTGGTGGAACAGACTTCCATTTTTTGTTGTGGAAGTTGATAGCCTAAATAAATTTAAGGCTGAGCTGAGCTGAGCTGGACAGGCATTTGGAACAAATGGAGGGGTGAAATGGGAGGGTTTTTTTTTTTTTTGGCTGATGCTGCATAAGCTTGCTTTCTTGCATCGTATGCCTCTGCTAATGCTAATTCAACTGCCAGTGTTTCATCTCTTCAGGGAAAGTAAAGCTACAGGACATTCCAGTAGATGGGGGAAGAATGTAGTGTTTCAGTAACCCCTCAAGCCAGCACATGTCTGGGTTGAGTGGCTGACACATTACTGACCAGAAAAGCTGTGAAGCTATTAAAAACAAACTGAAAAATGTCCAGCCTCATAAGTAAATGTCACATACCTTTGAAAAATTAGTTTCAGTGTAAGGCTGCCCAGTCCGTGGGTTTTTGTTTTTTATCTTCCATTTTAAAGCGGTATTTATTAACTGATAAAATTATCTCTGTCTTTGGAAGATTTTGGTGAGAAGGTCCATTTCTTGTTTTAAATCTATCTCAAAAGAGGAATAATTAAAATCATTGTTAAACTGAGCCATTACTATAGCTTTTATGTGATAATGTACCATAACTATTAAAATGAAGATAATTTCCTTTACTCATTAGTTTGTGATAAATTTTTTTATTCCTCCTCTTTACACTGTTTTGTTCTAAGTTGTTTGAGTTATGAAAAATGTATTAACTAATTTACACCTGTTGTATGTAATACTCTGACATACAAAATTTGTTAAGTCATATTAATGCCCTTGCAGGTGGCACAGTTTGCACCTTTTTTTTTTTTTTTTTCAGTGACAATGTGGCTGAGTTGGTGTGAGGCAACGGTGGTGTGAGTTGTTTTGCCTATTTTTTGGATTTTTATCCAGCAAACAAGCAAGTCAAGCATAAAATATGTGCAATTTAAAGACAATATATGACACCTAGTCTTAGTTGTTTTGGTGCTTAATACATGCACTTCTTATTATTATTATTTTATTTTTCATATGTTTGCCAGTGCAGCAAAAGTCTGTATGCACTGGCAATGATACAAGAAACAAACTTGTACAGCATCACCCAAAAAAAGAAATTCCCATTTCACGGATGGAAGCTTTTTCCAGCAATCAACCACCCATTGGCTGAAGGCAAACTTCTGCATCTATTCTGTAACTATCCTTCCTCAATTTGAATTTATGCTCCCTCATGTGCACATAGCCTTAGCAAGAAGAAGAAGAATCCCATCAGCATTCAGTTTCCCTCAAGTATCCAAAGCCTTAAACATTTCAACCAGATCACCTCACAGGTGCCTAGTCTCCAGGCACTGCAATTTGCAGAACAGAACTTTCTTGATAAGAGCACCCCTTTGTGCTCCCCCCCCCACCAATCTTGTTGCCCTTCTCTCTACCCATTCCAGCAGCCATACATTCTTCCTAAAATGAGGCTTCTAGACCTGAAAGCAGTACTCAAGATATGACCTAATTATTGCCTTATACAATAGGATAATCACCTCCTTGTCCCTGCAAGCAGAATTCCTGTATATCATTGAAAACCCCATTAGCTGTCCTGGCAGGCTTGTCTGCACTGATCGGAGAACTTCATATCAGACTGCACAATTACTCGCATAATTCGCACAACCATTCCCTCTAAATGTTTGTCCAGTTCCTCCTTTCAACTTCCTAACCTATCAACTTCCACAACGACAAATGGAAGTTTGTTCCAACAATTAACCACCCGCTAGCTAAAGGCAAATTTCTGCACATCTATTCTATATCTGTCTTTCCTTAATTTGAATTTATGCCCCATTAGGTTCATAATCTAAACAAGTGGAAGAATCCCATCAGAATTCAGCGTGCTGAACCCATTCAAGGCCTTATACACCTCAATCAGATCACTGCACAGGTGCCTAGTCTCCAGTCATTGCAATTTGCAGAACTTAAGCCTCTCTTGGTAAGCGGATCCCTTCATTCCCCTCACCAATGTTGTTGCCCTTCTCTGCACCGCTCAAGCAAATCTACATCCTAAAATGGGGCCTCCAGACCTGTATGCAGTACTCAAGGCGTGGCCTGACCATTGCCTTATACAGAGGGACAATCACCTCCTTTTCCCTGCTAGCAAAATTCCTACATTTTATCATTGACAAAACCCCATGACCTGCACAATTACTCTCAGGTCTTTTTCATTTTCTGTCATCAAGTGTAGTACCACATAGTTGGTACGTTTCTCTGGGGTTAATTCTACCCATATGCAGTACTTTGCATTTGTCAAGGTTAAATTTCAGTTGCTACATTATGAATGTTTTTTATTCACTATTTATGAATATTTAACGTTCATTTTTTGCAATGAATGTTCATATTTTCGATTTTTGTTGATACCTTATACTTGGGGCAAAAAACTCGTAAAGCGATAACTGCCTGTATAAGAATAATTATTGAAAATTGTAGCAAAAAACAATTTAACTAAATTAAAACTTTTCTGGCTTTTACTGTCGCAAAATTTGTTATCAAATGAATTATCAAAAGTTGTTCTCAAATGAGTGTTAATAAATTTCAGTTTTGAAAAACCCTTTCTGTGCTAGCCACAGAGACAGACAATGTTAGGAAAATGCAGATAGCAATGAATAGGTTTGGTAAGGAAGACGTTAATTGCTGATCACAAATGAATTGGAGAATTTTTGCAGGTGACATTTCTTCATTTGAATATGAACAGTGAAGATATCTAATTTCGGTTATTTAATTTTTCTAGTTTATTGAATGCCCCAGACTGGTTCACAGCTGTAGTGTGATAAAACGGAGTTGGTGGGAAAAGTAAAATAGGAGCCCCAAAAATAAAATTTTTGATCAAAATGGAGCTCCATGCAATATGGTGCCTAGTACAAAAAATCAAATAGGCAAACCAAAAACAAAAAATGCTAAAAACGACGCCCCTTGCAATACGGCTTTTGGGAGACGCTGCTCATACTACCAACACTTCGACTCCCTGCTCCTCTTTAATACTATTCCTTTTTTTTTTTTTTTTTTCAAGATGTTAGTAGCCCAAAGCCATTGTGCCCCTAGGCTGGTGTCTCTTGTACCTAAGCCTAGAGCTGGCCCTGACTACTACCCATATGCAGTACCATGTATTTTTCACTGTTCAACTTCATTGCCATTTCTCAGCCCTGGCAACCCAAAGGTTGTGGGTTCGATTCCCGCCTCGGGCTTGGATCAAAGTACTGCAAAAACCTTGGGGGGTGCATTATGGCCACAGAAGCCTATGTGCCAATAACTACAAAAAAAAAAAAAATTCTCAGCCCATCTGCTTAATTTTTCTAGATTTTGTTGCAGCAGCAGCAGCATACAACATTACTGTTATTAATCACCCTTCCAACCTTTGTATCATCTACAAACTTAATCCACGTAGAACAGTGTCCATTGATAACCACTCTGTCTTCTCAGAAGACAGAGTAGTTATCAATGGACACTGTTCATTGAGTTTGATTGGGCAAAGCCACCCCTTAACAAATCCATGCTGTGAGTATAATTACATTCCTGTGTAGATGGTCTTGCATTACTACTTTAACCAGTGACTCCATTATTTTCCCTGGAACAGAAGTTAAGCAGGTCTGTAATTACTTATATCACCCTTCATGAATTGGGCATACACTTGCCTACCTTCCGTCAGCAGGGACATCCCCTGAATCCAAGGGTGCTCTCATAAATATGGCTAAGAGTTTGCTTGCTTACTTCTCTGCCTCCCTTAATATAATTGCATAGATTCCATCCACCTCAGGCACCTATTTTATGTTGAGCTTCAGCAATTCATCTGCTAATTTCTCTTCTGTTATCACAAAATCATTTAGCTTCCTCTTATAGTGTGTTAAACTTCTGACATTCCCGTGCCCTAAAGAATTCTGCATATGGGAATGTAGATGCAAAATACATATTTAGCCTGCCAGCAACCCGAACAGAATTAACAACAGTTCAACCTTTAACATCAAGTGGACCAAGAAGTCTTTTCTGTTTTTCTGGCATTTTTTACCAGAGACATCTTGTAATCTGTCTTGGCTTGCGTAATCTCCCTTGTCACTTGATTGCAAACTAGATTATGTCTGTCATAGGCTTCTATGTCACCTGATAATTTATATGCATCCCATGTGTTTTTCTTCTCTGCCACATGTCTCAATAATTCATCTGACATCCATTTAGATGTTAAAGAGTATTTCTTTGTTGGTATGAAAAGCCTAGTAGTCTTTGATTTCCTTCCCTAATTATTTCCCATTTAGAATTTGCTGTTGCTAACATCATCAGTTGATCCCACTGCAGAGAATTTAAAAACTCTGAGACCACTGTAGTCACCCTTACGAAAGCAAAAGCCTTTCCCTTTACCCTTGACGGTAGTTATGACTTTAATTAAATTCCACATTAATACAGAGTAATTGCTTTCACTTGCAGATTCTTAATGCATAAAAAATCACTGCTTATCAGATCAAGAGTATTAATCTCTAACATACTACTGTAGAAGAGTCATTTGCTGTGTGAGTAACCAGTCCACAGGTTCCAGTGAATATCTAAAATTAAAATCCCTCATTCTGATTTATTGGCCCACGCTACTTCTCTCTACAGTTGTTTGTTGTACTCACTAGTGATTTGGGCTATAACACACTCCCACTCTCATTTTTGTTTTCCCAGCACTTGTGGTACACCAGACTAACTCAGAATTCCTCTGGCCACCTATATTAATTGGATGCACTGCCTTAGATTTTATGTGCTTCTTAACTAACAGCGTAATCCCCCACTCCTGTCCTTTCTGTATTCATTGTATACTCCTCATTCAAATTCTGCATCCCTTATATCTGAGTGACACCACATCTCTGATATCACCACAATGATACGTCTTTTTATGACGTGATGAGTACTTCAAATTCATCAAATTTATTTAGTCCTCTTTGCATTGGTGTACATGCAAGTATGTCCTTGTTCCGTGATGACCCCCCCCCAGGCGCCTCCGTAGCCAGGTGGGAAGGAGCAGTAGTGCGTAGCACATGCTTCTTGATTAGACCGGGGTTCGAGCCCGTCACCACCAAATACGGAGCATGCGGAAAGGTCAGGGAATGACCACCGTATATTCCCGGAGTAATATGGCCTTAGTTGCTAATGCTCCTAAAAACCAAATAACAAACAAACGTGATGACCCATAGCAACCCACGAACTCCCTGGTTCTTTGCTTTCTGAGCTACTGCATTTTCTAATAGAAGCATTGCAAGAATCACTTCTGCTGCAGCTATTGTTAATCGTTTAGTCTGTGTATCCTCACAAGCTAGCAGTTTTTCGACTCACCTAACACTGCTTCGATAGCATCAGCAAATACACTGGTGTTCAAAGAAAGTGCATCACCCCTTAAAATTGTAATTGTCTTCCGAATAACGTAAGTATATGGCAATATTTTTTAGATTGCATCAGATAAGATTGACATGCATAGGTGATGATGTAATATTGCATCAGCTGTTACTTTCAGCTATATAAACACGCTCTGCAAGAGTTGCAGCCATTCCTTGCTTGTGTCAGGACAGTGAGTTATGTGCAGTTGATGCCACAAAGAGTGCTGTTGATGTTTTACGTGAGGAAGGATGTTCTTCCCATCATATTGCTTATAGAGTGTCTTGTAATCAGTCGACAATGAGTAGATTTCTTTCCAAACTCAACAATACTAGGAGCAATATGGCCTTAGTTGCTAATGTTCTTAAAAACCAAATAACAAGAATACTGATTCTGCTGATAGGAAAAAAAGGAACCAGACGCAAACAGTATATTCCAAAAACAGGACTGCGTTTTGAAGTGCTTATGCATAAAAACTAAAGCTTCTTCGTCTGAGGTGAAAAGAAAATGGGAAGAACATACAAGAGTGGTAGCAAGCGCAGTAACAGAGAAAAATGGACCTGTAGCCTGTTGTCCTAAGAAGAAGCCTCTCACAAAAAATGAAAAAGGCCCGATTAATATCGTGTAAGAGCATGTAAAATGGACCCCGGAGCAGTGGAAGTCAGTTATTTTGTCGGATGACAAGAAATTCAACCTGCATGGCTCTGATGGGAGACAAACGATTTGCCGTAGACGTGGTGAAGAATACCATCCAGACTGTATGGTGTCTACAGTGAAATTCCCTACCAGCCAAATGATATATGGGTGCATTTCATATAACGGAGAAGGTCACCTGCAGTTTATAAAAGGTTCGTAAATACCAATGGATACCTGGCTATATTGGAAGGCAAATTGCTGCCAACCGTTAGAGACCATTTCAATTTGCCAAGTAATTGCATCTTTCAGGACAACTCTGCTCCTTGTCAGTGGGTGAAAACTAAGTAGGCACTTCTGTCGTTACTTTAGCTTAATTTCTGCATTAGAGGTTCGACAGTAATGTGTTTACATTTGTTACAGGTGAAAAAAACGGTCGGAAGAACGGTACATTACAACTCTTAGCTGGCCAGGAAACAGCCGGGACCTGAATACTATAGAGAACTGTTGGCATCGTGTGGAATGTGCAGTTGCCAGAAAGAAACCAAAGACCCTTTGTGAACTTCAGGAAGCCATAATTGGTTTTTGGAACCAAGAATTATCAGTTGATTATCTTCAGAAATTGATCTTGTCAATGGCTCGATGGTGTGCTGCTGTTATCAGGGCCAGAGGCGATTCAACTAAATATTAGTTTGCTCCAGGTGAACTTTCATTTCATTTTCCATTTAAAATGATAATCTGAAGCAAATAACATTTCAGCCATAATTGTCATGTTGACCAAAACTATTGTTTAAAAGGTTGCAAATGTTCAATTTGGAATATTTTGAGAGCACCTGTCAAATGTTACTTATCTTTGTCTTAACTATTAATAAATATCTTTTGTTTATATTTCTGTTTGTGATTCTGGTCATTAATGTAACATACAATCGCGATAAAGAGTTCGAAATGTGAAATTCCTAAGCGATGCACTTTCTTTGAACACCGGTGTATCCTTTTACCCATTCTAAATAAGTGTATCCCATCCCTGTAGAAACACTCTCCTGTTAACCAGCACAGGCCACTTTGAGAAAATTTCTACGCCACGAGCCTTGCACGATCTCTCTCTCCAGGGCCGATTTCAATACAATAGAAGGGAGTATAGCAGATTTACAAACAATTTCAAATTTAATCCTATCGCGACTTTTTCTCAACATTATTCTGTACTTCTTATGTAAGTTTTTAGTTCTACTCTTAATATCATTAGTGCCAACATGTACAACAGTGTCATTTTTTGTGCCCTTGAAAGAACCTGTCTGCTCTATAGCGTCATTAGCTTTTGCCCCTGGCAGATAGGGCCAGCCTTAGACTTTACTGGGCCCAGTTTAACGTACATCTGCTGCACACACTAATTGATTATAATAGCTTAAAATCATAATTTTTATGAGTGGCCATGAGTATGTCGAATGCAATGAGGGACCGAATTCAAAATTTATTAATATACAAACAAAATAAAAAAAATAATCTTTGGTTTAACTATAGTAATTGCACTGCCCTTTCACAAATAAAAATTAAAATGATATTTTGCGGACATTCTCTGCTGAGAATTTTTCTATTACTTCTTCGAACCAGCTTCAGAAATAATGTCATATTCTATTGATAAAATAGCCAAGTTGGCAAGTCGTTCTTGTAGCAACGTAGACCATATGAATTTTTAATCAAGTAAACTTTCAAAAACCTTTCCCCAGATGTGATGGGTAGAGTCAGAATTATTCTCTGAACAATAAACGTATTTTGAAAGTCTGTATATCTCTGATTAATTGATAAAAACTAAAATTCCCAGTGAATCTTATTGGAGCCATGCCGGAATGATTGTCTTTAACATTTCCAATGCTTTGGAAAGCATGAAACCATCAAGATTGCGAGTTTCGCTATCATTTCAATTCTTTTCCAAATATAAACAATTTTCATGTAATTCGGGTTTTTTCAATTCATGGAAGCTATATAGGAAGCCAAATGTTTTCTTGTGTGTTTTTATTTTTTATCAAAGCGGCTGTTCTTAAAAGCACAAATAAAAATTAAAATGATATTTTAATTGTTTTGTCGATTCTGATTGCATCCGAAATTTGCTCATCCTTATTTTTGTGTGAACACATTTGTATTCTTTGAGTGCCCTCGTTACTTTAAATCCGGGTCTGTATTTCCAAATCATTTGAATTCCTTTTGCAGTAATTATTGCTTCTTTAAAACTGCCATATCTGTAAGATTTCAACCATTTTCAAATTCGTCCCATACTGCCATAGCACACAATAAGTAAGCCAAATGAATGCAGTTCTTTATTTATTGTAATTAAGTTGAATAGTTAAGTCGTAACAAACAACCACTGCTCCAATGAAATTGAAATTTTTAATTTCATTGCATAAAACATTCAGACTCACTACCAGTTTGCAGATCATTTGTTTGTTTTGCAATTTCAAAAAAGTGCGTCATAAACTTTGCCATCCTGATATCTCACTGCTTTAACACTCATCTTGACTTCCCCATCTAGCATCACAGAGTGGCTTAACAGATATTCTTAACAAATTTACAAAAAGTCCATTTTGTTGAAGCAAAAGCTGATACATAAATACGCTGAATGACACCAAAAAATGTCATTATTTCATGACAAGTTTTTGTCATATCACAAAGAAGCAGGTTGTAGCTGTGACAAGCGCAGGGAACAAAAAATGCTCTAGAATTTATCTGTAAAAAGACATGCTTCTATGCCAGATCTCTGCACATTGTTGAAACCATTGTCATATCCTTGGCCTTCGATATACAATATATATATATACAGGGTGTCTCAAAAATATTGGTACAAACGTTTAGGGGAGGTAGGTAACATCTAAAGGGATGTGAATCGCATAGGAACCCATAACCTGAAACGTCACGGGAAAGTAGTAGCAGGGGCACAAGAAGCAGAAATGACAAAAGACCGTCATCATCATCATCAGCCATTTTCAATCCACTGCAGGATGAAGGCCTCTCCAGCAACTTTCCAGTTCCTTCTGTTTTGAGCACTGGCCATCCATTTACTACTCAAAAACTCACGAATTTCATCTATCCATCTCCGCCTTTGTCTTCCAGGTTTTCTTCTAGCTCCTCTTGGGTACCATTCTGTTATTTTCTTAGTCCATCTGTCATCATGTCTTCGAGCTATGTGTCCTGCCCAAGACCATTTTAGTTCTTTAGTTTTGATAAGAATGTCCTTTACTTGAGTTTGCTTAATCCATGTGTTTCTCTTCTTATCTAACAGTCTGATTCCCAATATAATTCGTTCCATTCTTCGCTGTGTAGTTCTTAGCTTCTCTTCCATTCTTTTGGTGAGTGCCCAAGTTTCACTTCCATAAGTTATGGTGGGGAGTATACATTGATTCATTATTTTACGTTTCAGACAAACTGGGATATTGCTCTTCAGTATGTGACTATATTTCCTGAATGCTATCCATCCAAAATTTATTCTTCTCTTGACTTCCAGCCATTTATCATTATTACAGCTAATAACTTGTCCTAGATTATGTGACTCCACCTTTTCAATTACTGCTCCTTCAATCATTATTTCTCTTTCTATGGCATACTTGTTCATCATTACTTTTGTCTTAGCCATATTCATCTTTAGTCCAAAATCCTTACTAACTGTGCATAACTGATTAAGATTTTCCTCTAATTCTTTGGGATCGTGGCTTATGACCACAATGTCATCTGCAAATCGTAAATGGTTTAGGTACTCTCCGTTCACATTGACTCCTTTCTGCGACCAGTCTAATCTTCTGAAAGCTTCCTCAAGGGCAGCAGTAAACAGCTTCGGAGATATTGTGTCTCCTTGTCGAACTCCTTTCTCGATTTTAAATTTCCTACTGTCTTTGTCTAGTCTAATAAAGGATGTAGCACTCTCATATATTTTCTTCAAAATCATAATATATGGAGTATCTATGCCTTGTCTTTCCAGTGCCCGAAACATTGCCTTATGCTGTATGGAGTCAAATGCCTTTTCATAATCCACAAATGCCAGGCATAATGGTGTTTTATATTCATTTGCTTTCTCCATTAGCTGTGATATTACGTGAAGGTGATCCATAGTTGAGAATCCTGTCCTAAAGCCAGCTTGCTCTTTCGGTTGATTCTCATCAAGTATTCTTTCTAATCTGTTAGTAATGACCCTTGTGAACAACTTGTAGATATGGGATAACAAGCTAATTGGTCTATAATTTCCAATTTCTGATTTATCTCCTTTCTTATGCAGCAAAACTATGATTGCATTATTCCACTGCTTAGGCATAACACCTTTTCTAATGCACTTTGTGAAGAGCCTTGCCAGTCCCAATTTTAACAACTCTACAGTAACTTCATCTTCCCCCGGGGCTTTCCGATTCTTCATTTTCTTCAATGCATGTTCTACCTCATCAGGAAGAATATCGGGTATGTCGTATGTGTTGCTACTTTGCAATCCATCTTCCCCACTGCTGGTATCATTCCCTCGCTCCTTGTATAATTCTCTATAGTAGTCTTTTGCTATTTGAATTATACCTTCTCTGCTGTTTATAAGTACACCATCGCTATTCTTCAGTTTCAGTATCATTTGTCTTTCTGTATTACTGCTCATGGCTGCTGATTTAAATCCTTTGTTTTCCCTTAATGCTTGTTCTACTTTTCTTGTGTTAAATCTTATGTCCTCTCTGAGTCTCTTTCTAATGGCTTTGCATAACTCAGTATACTCGATTTTCTCCCTGTCAGTGTTTTTCTTGCTCTTCATTTGTCGTCTTTGGTTCATCATGACAAGTGTTTCTTGACTAATTTTTTCTTCTTTGGATTTCTGTTTCCCTATAGGTTTCTTGGGCTTTATCACTTTCAGAAAGTTGTAATATTCCTCGTCGATATCTTGGTCCTGAGCAGTCTGCAGAAGCTCAAACTTGTTCTTAAGTTCCAGTACATACTGCTTTTTCTCCTCCTCTGTTATTTCAAAGACTTTTGTATTATTTACTCGAGTCAGTTTTTTCCTTTCCTTTCCTACATCTATATCAAGTGTACATCTTACCATTCTGTGATCACTTCCAACATTTACCTTATTCAGGACGGTAACATCATTCACAATATATCTTCTGTTAGTGAGGATGAAGTCGATTTCATTAGTAGTTAATCCATTTGGACTCTTCCATGTCCACTTTCTGTTCACCCTTTTCTTGAAAAAAGTGTTCATTACTGACATTCCTTGAGATTCTGCAAATTGCACAAGTCTTTCACCTCTTTTATTTCTTTCACCAATTCCAAAATTTCCTATAGTTCCTCTTTCTGCGCTGTTTTGCCTTTTTCCAACCTTAGCATTGAAGTCCCCCATAATAATAGTGTAGTGGGTTTTCTGCTCATCTAGAAGACTCTCAATTTCAGTGTACATTTCTTCAACCTCTTCATTATCATGGTTCGATGTTGGTGCATAAACCATTATAATCTTTAGCTTGTACCTCTTAGAAGACCGTAATTATTGGCAAACATTTATTTGACATAATATTAACAATGGAGTGCAAGATGGATGCATTTCATGATGTTACAACAGATGCTCGAAGGTTCCACCATGATACACGATACATGCGTAACACCGACGCAGCATGGATTGGCAGACAGGGTCGAATGCACCTGGAGTTTCTTTGACAGTAGCAGCAGTGCAGACGAGTCTTGCCACGAGGGTGCCTCCGTAGCCAGGTGGGAAGGAGCAGTAGTGCATAGCACACGCTTCTTGATTAGACCGGGGTTCGAGCTTGTCACCACCAAATACGCAGGATGCGGAAAGGTCAGGGAATAACCACGGCATATCCCGGAGCAATATGGCCTTAGTTGCTAATGCTCCTAAAAATGAAATAACAACAACTCGCCACGAGATCCATTTCCATCTTCACAGGCGATACATACACGATAGATTTGAGGGTCCCCCACAGAAAGAAATCAAGGCTCGATAAATCAGGTGAGCATGGGGGCCAGGCAACGGGTCCACCACGGCGATGCCCGTGCCGATGTTGGGAAGATGATGCCCAAAACGCCTGTTCAAATGGTCACAAACACACCTTCCATAATGGGCAGGCGCCCTGTCATGGTTAAACCAAATGTTGCGTCTCTTATTTGCAAGAACATTAAGTAACCCTGGTAGAACGTGTTCAAGAAAGATCCGATATTTAGCGGAGTTCATGCGGGATGGTAACAGGTATGGGCCGACTAAGCAGTCACCGGCCATACCTGCCCACATTTATTGCAAAGCGATGTTGTGCCGCATGGGTGAGCCCACACATGAGCATTGTGCTGATTGAATAAGCCTCGTCCGTGAACAAAACATAAGCTGGAAAATTCAAGTCTTAGAGAAACCACTGCGCACAAGCCACACGTGCAGGATGATCTTGGGGGAGCAGTAACAACCCTTTGGAGATAAAAGGGGTGTAAGGAATCGTGCCAGACACGCTGTACACTGCAACGAGGCACTCCTAAGGCAGAGGCAACAGCACATGTGCTGGTACTAGGATTATTCTGGACGGCATTCAACACACTTTCTTCCATGGTAGGAGTTTGCGTCGAACGTGGTCTGCCCACACTACTCCTGTTACCTCTAAATGACCAATAATCGCACAAATTTTGATGCACACGCGCAAACAAACGGTGGTCCGGTGCATGTCTGTCTGGGAAGCGTTCTCCATAAATTCATTGAGCGGCTCGTCCATTGCCCTCTGCTAATCCATACACTAGGTGCATGTCTGCCAGTTCACAGTTCGTATATCGATGCATGCTCTTCGTGCGGCGACTACTGCTTGAATGAGTAAACCAGAAATTTTCCCTCGCGAACTGATGAACAGTGCCGTGTACTGACTTACGGTGACGTTTCCGGTTTATAAGTTCCTATGGGATTCACATTCCTTTAGATGTTACCTACCTCCCCTAAACGTTTGTATCAATATTTTTGAGACACCCTGTATATATATATATTTTTTATGAAAATCCCAAACATGGGAAGCACAAGAACCTATAGTACTTAATACCGTACTTGTGTTGGGAAGACGAGAGAAGATATTTGTTGACATTAGACTTCTGTATATTGTAATTTTCAGGATATACGTATAAAGGCAGGTTGTTCCAGAAAACGGCAGATGAATGAATAAACGAGGAAGATGAAAAGTTGGTTCTGTGAGTTTGAAGTTGGACAATATCTGTATGTTGGCAGGTGGTGGCACGTGTTCGGACTGTTTTGAAAGAGAGAGCGGGAATTATGGAAGCCAATTCAGAAGAACTCCCCACGGAAGTATCTATAGAAGAGGCATGCAGCAGAAGAGGCATACGTCTATAAGACAGAGAGTGGAGAGACTGTTAGAGATGAGTCATTAATTAACCTGACTGCCCTCTTCTGAATGGAATCTAGAAGCCTGAGAGGTTTTGGGGGTAATGCTCCAGATATGGGAACAATATTCCATGGTAGGGCGGAATTTGTGATTTGTACAGAGTGAACAGCTGTTTGGAAGAAAAGTAACGCCGAGAGCGAAAGAGAAAACCAAGTTTTTTAGTTTTTCAAGAAAACCAAGAACTCCCCACGGAAGTATCTATAGAAGAGGCATGCAGCAGAAGAGGCATACGTCTATAAGACAGAGAGTGGAGAGACTGTTAGAGATGAGTCATTAATTAACCTGACTGCCCTCTTCTGAATGGAATCTAGAAGCCTGAGAGGTTTTGGGGGTAATGCTCCAGATATGGGAACAATATTCCATGGTAGGGCGGAATTTGTGATTTGTACAGAGTGAACAGCTGTTTGGAAGAAAAGTAACGCCGAGAGCGAAAGAGAAAACCAAGTTTTTTAGATGCAGAGGAAGCAATATTTGTAATATGCTTGTGCCAAGAGAGACTAGAAGTCAGGTAATCCACAAAAGATATATCAACTTGCATAGAAATCGGAGTGTCACCAAAGATAAGCATAGGAGCAGAAGAATCCTTTTTGCGAGATATAAGACGGCAGATGAATGAATAAACTGAGTTTAGAAGGATCGAAATCAACTAAGTTGTCTTTGCCTCAATGGAGAATTAACTGGAGATTTAAGGAATTGGTAGCGGATATTCGAGAAGTTGAAGATGATTGAGCAGGGCAATGTTTCTCAAAATGGAAAGTGAAATGAAATGTGTTACCATTTCAAAACTATGGATAGGATTTCCAGCCAATGGAAGGTCATTAATATACAAGAGGAAAAGAGTTGGTGAAAGAACTGAACCTTGGGGGACATCATCATTAGTGGAGAAGTTTGCAGACAGAGCCATCTACCATCACAATCAGTGAGCGATCAGAAAGAAAACGATAACCAATTACAAAAGCCAGATGGCAAACCATAAGATGGAAGCTTGTTTAGAAGGCCTTTATGCCAAACACGATCGAAAGACTTTGAGATGTCAAGAGCTTGTGTTTCACCGAACTTTTCCATTGAATTTGTCCATAAATGGGTAACATAAGCCAGAATGTATGACCAGTGGATTGACACTGACGGAATCCATACGGGCAATCGCTGATCAGACGGAAGGTTTCTAGGTAGTTTAAGAGTTGGTGGTTAATTGATTGCTCCATTATTTTAGAAAGAGTCGAAGTAATTGCAATGGGACGATAGTTGGATGGAAGGGATTTGTCACCCTTTTTAGGAACTGGCTGGATATGAGAAAATTTTCAAGCAGAAGGAAAAACACTTGGAATAAGAAAGTGAAAGAAGGTGGCAAAAAACAGATGTAAGTTCAGGAAAACAAGTGGAGAAATACCATTAGGATCTGGAACTTTCTTAGCATTAAGATTCGGCAAAATACTTCTGACATCCTTTTGATGGAAGACTACAGAAGGCATAGAATGGAGCGTGTTGGGAATGGTGGAGGTATTGTACCAAGATCATTAATACACGAGTTGGAAGAAAAATGGAATGCTAGCAAGTCAGCTTTATCCTTGGCAGAAGTGACGGTGCCTCCGTAGCCAGGTTGGCAGGAGCAGCAGTGCGTAGCACACACTTCTTGATTAGACTGGGGTTCGAGCACGTGACCACCGAATACGGGGGATGCGGAAAGGTCAGAGAATGACCACCGGATATCCCCGGAGCAATATGGCCTTAGTTGCCTAATGCTCCTAAAAACCAGATAACAAATAACAAGTTGAAGTGACAACAGAACCATCTGGTTTTGATAGAGGTGGGAAACAGATGGGCAAAATTTGCGGCTAATAGCTTTGACAAGAGACCAGAATGCTCGGCTACCATTTGGGTAAGAAACAAGTTTTCTAATCTTAGCCTGTTCAAAATCTAGTTTGTACTGATTAATAACTTTAGAATTGTTGCGAGCTTTGGTGTAGGCAGAAAATGAAACTGAAGAATTGGAAACAAGCCAATTACGATGTGTAACGTTTTTCTCTTGAACAGCCTTGGCACATTTATTGGAAAACCAAGGTTTGGATAAAGGACGACATTTTAAAGTGGAGAGTGGAATGAAGAATTCCATTCCTACAAGAATAATTTCACTGACATGATGTGAGCAAACTTTGGGATCAGATGTTTGGGATCATGATGTGAGCAAACTTTGGGATCAGATCAAGCTGCTTGAGACTCCCAGCGCTCATATTTCTTCAGAACGTGCAAATGAACAAAATGTGGACGAATTACAGTAGAACACATTCTTCAGTTGGTAGAACATAGTCCTACTATTAGCACACGAAGAATTTCTATGCACATTGGTGTTCCACAGACAAGAGTATGGCGAAAATTACATAAGCACGGCTTGTATCCATTTCACATACAGTGGGTGCAACACCCTCAACCAGCAGACGACGCAGCGATTGGAAATTTTGTCGGTGGGTCAATCGCCGATTAATTCCATTAATACTGTTCAGCGATGAATCTACTTTTATCCGTGACGATATCAACAACACTCGTACCTCTCATAGGTGGTCAGACGAAAATCCACATGCCACTATAGAAACGAATTTTTAACAACGCTTTGTAAAAGCGTGGTGCAGTATCATCGACAATCAGTTGATTTGGCCTGTTGTATTACAAAATCGTCTTACAGGGTCCATTTACCTAGAATTTCTGCAAACGAACTTCCACCTATTGGAGGATGTTCCCTTGGCTACAAGGATTGGTATGTACAGTGGTGGACAAAAAAAAACTGCATCACCTTAAAAAAAGTAATATTTGTAGCAAAACGTATAAGATATTGTTTGATTACAGTACGCAATACCTTTGCTTTGATTACACAAAGCAAAGGTATTGCGTCAGATAATGCTTCTATTGCATCAGACAGTAATTACAAGGTATTGCATCAGCCGTTCCTATAAATACGGTGTTGGAAGGGTATACACGCTCATTAGTATCCTGTTTTGCAGAGGTGTAAGCATGGCTCCATATGTTCAATTGACACCAAGAAAAAAAAAACGCAACTGTTGCTCTGTCCCATGAAAGGGTTTCTATGCATGCTGTCGCTGATAAAATAGGCTGCCACCAGTCAACAGCATCCCGAGTGCTGAAATTAAAGCGTGAAACCGGTGATGTGAAGAAAAAAGACCTGGATCAGGCCGTAAGAGAGAGACTACGCCTTCCCAAGATCGATATTTGAAACGGCTATGCCTTCGTAATCGCCATGCTAGTGCTTCTGATCTAAAACTGAGATGGCCTCTGGTGTGTTGAAACAAGTGCACGAACTATCCAAAGACGGCTTTTGGAATATGGTATGCATAGCTATCGGCCCAAGAAGAAGACTTTTTTGACCCAACAAATGAGGAAGAAAGGACTTTCTTGGGCTAAAACGCATGTTTCATGGACAAAAGAGCAATGGGACACCGTCATCTTTTCTGATGAATCGAAATTCAACCTGCGAGGCTTGGATGCAACACGATATATCAGAACACGAAAATCAGAGGCATACCATCCTGACTGCATAACACCGACTGTAAAGTTCCCCGCCGGTCAGATGGTCTGGGGATGCATAACAAGCAAAAGGGTGGGGGACAATTAAGTTTATTAACGGAACGGTGAATACAGAAACCTACACTGCTATCTTGGAGAAGTGCCCAAAACCCGTTATTAGGGATCACCACACAGACGTCTAAAACTGCATTTTTCAACAGGACCCACACCTTGCCACACAGCAGAATTGGTAACTTTTAAGCTATTTAGAATTAATGATTAGTTTGTCTTCTTGTCTCACAATGCTTAAAACATACTTACACTAAGGTTTTCCCTCGTATTTCTCCCTTAAGGTGCAGTCATACCTCAGAAATGCTGGCGTTATAGTGTTGGACTGGCCTAGCAACAGTCAAGATTTGAACCCTATTGAAAATTGCTACTACATAATGTCGTCTAAAATTGCTCAGAAGAAGCAAACAAAGATTCAGCTGCAGGAGAGCATCGTAAAGGTGTGATACCACGAAATTGGGCAACGGTACCGGAAGTTGATTAACTCTATGCCAGTTGCAAGGCTTTAATTTCAGCTCAAGGATGAACAACAAAATATTAAGGACTTATTTTGCTGATTTACAGTACATAATACTATTACGTTAACTTTTCATTTCAGTATGTACACGTAAATGCAATAAAATGTTAGTTTGGTTGTCATGATTGCCATTTGCATGATTTCTCATATTTCCTTTAATTACGCATTTTACCCTTTTGGAAGATATTTATGGCAATTAGGTATATCAGGTGGAGTCTTTTTATTGGATTTCATTCACAGAGATATACAGGGTGTTTCAGTTAAACGTTTCAGAACTTCTAAGAGGGGTAGGGTACATCCTGACAACTCGAAATCATATAGCAATGTGGGGTCGGAAATGCTTTCCTGAAGCGGTGTTGTACACAGAAGCACCATAAAGAAAAGAGACCGTAAGTGAGAAATCGTTTTAATAATACATGAAAAGAAGCAAAAGGTACATGGATTAAAGTAAGTGTTCGAAGTTTCTTCCACGGGCTACAATGCACGCCTCACATCTCCGACGCATGGACATCCGAACATTCTGGAATACTCCAGGCGAATTTCGAATTTCTTCGGCAGCTACTGCGATTCTTGCAACCAGCTCCTCAGCATTGTCAACAGGGGTGTCATAAACTAGCGATTTCATATGACCCCAGAAATAAAAATCAAGACATGATAGGTCGGGTGACCGAGCAGGCCAACGCACGGGACAACCACGTCCGATCCACTGTTGACCAAATGTGACATCCAGGTAGTTACGAACATCTCCGCTATAATGGGCAGGGGCTCCATCGTGTTGGAACCGCATTGTCTGTTGCGTCGATGCAGAAATCTGTTCATCTCTCAAAAGTTGTGGCAATACTTGCTGCAGAAAGATCAAGTAGATAGGTCCGGTTAGACGACACGGTAACAGGTAAGGTCCGATGAGGTGATCTCCCATAATACCGGCCCATACATTGACCGAAAATCTAATCTGTGCTGCACGACGTCGTATTGCATGCGGGTTCTCGACCGCCCAGATATGGTCGTTATGCATGTTGAAAATTCCTTCCCTTGTGAAGGAATTTTCACGGTCATATGAAATCGCTAGTTTATGACACCCCTGTTGACAATGCTGAGGAGCTGGTTGCAAGAATCGCAGTAGCTGCCGAAGAAATTCGAAATTCGCCTGGAGTATTCCAGAATGTTCGGATGTCCATGCATCGGAGATGTGAGGCGTGCATTGTAGCCCGTGGAAGAAACTTCGAACACTTACTTTAATCCATGTACCTTTTGCTTCTTTTCATGTATTATTAAAACGATTTCTCACTTACGGTCTCTTTTCTTTATGGTGCTTCTGTGTACAACACCGCTTCAGGAAAGCATTTCCGACCCCACATTGCTATATGATTTCGAGTTGTCAGGATGTACTCTACCCCTCTTAGAAGTTCTGAAACGTTTAACTGAAACACCCTGTATATCCCATCTAACAAATGCATTTAGAACATTTCTGCAACCCACAATTCAGCGCAAAACACATATGCACAAAACACAAAACACACATGTACGGCATATGCATTTTGTATGCAATAAAGATTTCTTCTTATTATTTGCAAAATTCACAAGTGATGCAGTGTTTTTTGTCCGCCACTGTACTTTCAGCATGACGGACCTCCTGCACATTATACCCTTTTGGTGATGCAATATCTAAATCGAACTTTCCTTGAATGATGGATCGGCCGTGGTGGTCCCATTCATTGGCCACCAAGGTCTCCAGACCTCACTCCCTTACATTTTTGTTTGTGGGGTTGGATGAAAAACGCAGTATACAAAGAAAAGATTAATACAAAAGACGAATTGTTCGCTTGCATTTTGGATACTGCTGCCCTCATAAAGGAACGCCGAGACAACCTCAGAAGCACAACACGTCATATTACCACAAGAGTTGCAAAGTTCATTGAGATTGGTGTTGGGATTTTCGAACATTTATTGTGAAATGTAAAAAAATTGTTAATTATTTGTTTTGTATCATTGAAAAAGTTAATAAATACAAAGATTTATCGTTCTTTAATACCTCTCATAATCAGTGGCGCGTTAAAGACATCTGCCTAGGACCTCGATCAGAGGGGGGGGACCCAAAATCACTGTTTTAAAAACTCATTGCTGCTCATATTATTAGCTCTGTTGGCAGCCTGTATATGATCTCGCTGTAGTGCAGACCCGGAATAGAAATAGATTTTGCTATCACTTACCAAACGGTGGAAGAAACCCTAGCAGGACAAAGATTTGTAATCGGCGCCGATGTAAACTGCCGCTCCCCTGTCTGGCACAGCACTACACCGGACAGACGAGGTACCAGGAATGGACAGAGGCTTGAGGAGTTCCTAGCAAATTCTATCTCCACTGTAAAGAACCAACCCTTCAATCTACCGACATACTGTAACAGCCTATGGGAATCAACCATAGACATCACGGTAACCACAAGAAACATAGAAGCTCATGTGACCGATTGGACTGTGCAAAATGCCTCGACCACATCGGATCACCGCACAATCACCTTCAATATCATCAGAACGATACCAAGACCTACAAATGGCAAATACATGGCGAGCAGGTTCGCCCTCAAAAAGGCAAACTGGGAGCTCTTTCGAGAACAATTGATCCGCAAAGCACAAGCACAGGAGGAAGTGGCCGGATGGGAGAGTGACAGGATGGAAAATGGAGAAAGTCACCCACATTATAACCACTGCAGCGGAAATGGTGATGAAAAGGAAGACACTCTTCGTAGAAGCCATGCCGTGGTGGACCCCCAGAGTTACAAAGACTAGAAAGCAAGTTAAAATAAAGAGAAAAGAATACCAGAAGGCATGGAGAACCTGGCCACCGGCAGAGGTAGCCTATCTAAGACATCAATCCCAACAGCTACGCAATGCCTACACTGGAAAAATAAAGAAAAATAAGAAAACATCCTGGGAGCGACTAGTCTCTGCGACCGGAAATGAGGATCCCTGGGGGGGTAGACAAAATAACCCCAAATAAGCTCCCCAGGGGGGAAATAACGACGGCAACAAAAACGCCTCAAGGATCCCTCACTACAACATGGGATGATTCAATTAATAACATTAGAAGAAGAACTCTTTATTGCAAAAAAAACGCACATGCCGTACACAATACCCTTCACGGCTACAAGCCATTCTAAATACAATCATTCTAGAACCCCCAGACAACCTCAGTGACAAGCAAGAAGAAATCTCCCAAGCGAACGAGGCATACACATCTCAACAAATGGAGCCGCCCTTCACCATGGAGGAGCTACAAAATGCTGTGGCAGAGATGCGAAATAGGAAATGCCCGGGACCGGACCTCCTGGAGCCGGAGCTGATCAAAAAGGCTGTGGAACACATACCTGCCCTCCTGCTCAAACAAATAAACTGCTGCTGGAAAGCGGGGAAATTTCCGACCTCCTGGAAAACCGCAAATCTGAAACTCATCCTGAAGAACCCTAACAAGCCACCAGAACAACCGGATTCCTACCGACCGATAGCTTTACTGACTACCCTGAGTAAACTATATGAAAGGCTGTTGCACAAAAGAATTATGAGCCACTACAAAGCCTAGAATCACCAAAACCATATGGATTAAACTGGGATTATCAACCATAGAAGCAGTCCAAAACCTTATATACAAAGCAACCCAATGCGACAGGAAGTAATTCCTAGTCATCGCAGTGGACTTCGCCGGGGAGTTCGACACCCTATGGTGGCCTAGCGGCCACTCCTGTGGAACATTGTCCTTAACGACTTCCTAGCTCAGGACTTGGGCGAAGTGAACTGCCAGGCCTTTGCTGACGATTTGGTCCTGATGGTGGAGGCGAACTCCAGATCGGGCATGGGGACTCATGCAAACCAGGCAATACAGGTGTTACAGGATTGGGCAAAGCTACACATGTTGAAGATCTCACCCACGAAGACGAACTCTGTTCTATTGAAAGGAGTGCTCGACATCCACAGACCACCGCAAATAAAGATAGCAGGAGCAACCATCAAACTTGCAAAACAAATACGACACTTAGGAATTACAATAGACAGTAATTTATCTTTCATCCCTCACATCATCCACCTGAAAGAGAAACTAAGGAATTACGCAGCATTAATAGCAAGAGTCTCACGCAGGGACTGGGGATTAAACAGAAAAACCCTGTCCCTGTACTACAAAGCAATTTTCATCCCAGCCATTACCTACGGATCCCAGTATGGTACAAAAAAGCAGGAACAATAGTAAATAAAAGACACCTGGACACAATCCAGCATAGTATTATGCTCATCATCTCTCGTGCATGCAGAACTGTCAGCACGCACGCCCTCCAGGTCTTTTTTTATAGCCGCTAGCCACTGAAATCTCAGGAAACTAGATGCAGGGCCTGCCAGAGTAAAACATCAACTACTGGGTACCTGGTCTGCCTCCACGAGGTTAAGTGTGGACAACGTTGGGCCCCAGCAGGGGTCTAGCGGCTAAATGGCCAGAAGAACAACGATACACAGCACTACATTTACAAAATCCATACACTTTTAAATCTCTGGCCTTTACAGTGAACTGTTACACTCAGGAGCGGATTAAGGTCGGTTGAAGCCCCGGGAGCAGAAGAAAATATTGGGCCCCTTGAAAAAAAGAGAGAGACAGGGAAAATAAAAATACATGTTAACCATTTTTTTAAATAAATAAAAAATATTATGTAGTATTAATGTTTTATTTCCAATAAAATTAGAATATAATATATGTATAATATAATTAATAATAGCATAATAATAATCACGGCGCGCCCGGTGCGCCCGCCGTTAAATCCACCTCTGGTTACACCTACAATGAAAGCAACGCGGGGCTGGGGAAAACCCCTGTTGCCGCTAGACACGAATACACTTTATACTTTTTTTTTTTTTGCTGTTTTTTACTTTATTTAAAAACTGTTGTTTTTTACTTTATCCTGAAATTCTGTTCTTGTATAGAGAACCAAGATGGTAGTGGATCCTGGCCTCCTTCACGTTGCGGGTGGTTGTGAGGGGTCCTGGTGACCGGTGTTCGAGCTTTCCACCTGCTAAGAGCTAGGTACCGGCCGACAACATTTCAACAGAACATATCATAATACCTACACATCCAATACACTACATACGGGTGGCCAGCTTTTGCGTAAGCTTCAACTCAAGAAGTCCAATAGCGTTTAATGGGGGAAACCCTAGGGTCTGCCACAACAACAGCACATGAATCCCCTGCTGTTTTTTATTAATATTTTTAAGTGATTTTTATCGGAAACGAGGGGCGTATTCGGGGGTGGGCAGAAGGGGCATATGCTTTCCATTAACCAAAAATTTGAAATTAAAGATAAAGAATGCAGGAGGCGTTCTAAAAAAAAAGAAACTTAAAAGCCTGGTCGCCATGCCCCCCCCCCCCCCCCCTTACAATGCTATCTGGATATGCCACTGTCGGAAACTGAATTTTTATCTTCCAAGGTCAATGAACTTTACTTGAAGATTAATTTGAAAATTACGTTTTTTTTTTTTTTAAATGGTTATATCGATTTTAATAAAATTTTGTATTTAGTTCTTTAAATAGTTGAGTTAAATGAAAAAATAAAGACTGCCTTTTATGCAACCGGAGTCGCTGGCGCCCTTGTGCTTAAGGCAGTCCAGCAGCAAGGAGAAGGTAGCCACAATCTTATCAACCAGTCTCGAGTTAATGTCCAAATAGAAGGGAGGTGCAGCGGAATCATTCGGCAGTTCTTTATTTTAATGAGTGTAAGAAATCTAACTTAACTTAATCTAACTGTCACTTAATATTTAACGTAAGAACATTAAATATTAAGTGACAAAACACGGAGAGCTGAACTAAGTCAGTTCTCCGTGTTCTTCTGTCATTTAATGTTGATGGGGCCCCCAAATTCCATTAGGCCTTGGGCTCCAAGGTTCCTGGCCCGTTTTTGCACCAGTAAACTCAAATTCAAAGCCCCATGAAAGTATAACGTATCACTGCTCATAATGGCTTTGTGCGCGCCAGTTTCAAACAGCTGTATCTCCGTATCCATTGAGAATTAGACACATGTTTATGTGAACTTTTTATTCAGAATAATCGATACTATAACCTCTCAAAATATTTACTATTCCTCCTGAATCACCTTATATATGCATGTGTGTGTGTGTGTGTGCGCGTGCGTGCGTGCACGCACTGGTGTTCAAAGAAAGTGCATCACCCCTTAAAATTGTAATTGTCGTCCGAATAATGTAAGTATATGGCAATATTCTTACAGATTACATCAGATAAGATTGACACGCGTAGGTGATGACGTAATATTGCACCTGCTGTTACTTCCAGCTATATAAGCACGCTCTGCAAGAGTCGCAGTCATTCCTTGCTTGTGTCATGATGGCGAGTTACGTGCAGTTGATGCCACGAAGAAAGAGTGCTATTGTTGCTTTACGTGAGGAAGGATTTTCTTCCCGTCATATTCCTTATAGAGTGTCTTGTAATCAGTCGACAGTGAATAGAGTTCTTTCCAAACTCAAGAATACTGGTTCTGCTTATAAGAAAAAGGAACCGGACGCAAACGAGTCTCTACGCCAGAAGAGGACCGCGTTTTGAAGCGCTTATGCCTTAAAAACCATAAAGCTTCTTCGTCTGAGCTGAAAAGAATGGGAAGAACTACAGGAGTGGTAGCAAGTGCAGTAACAGTCAGAAGATGCCTCTTCAAAAATGAACTTGTAGCCCGTCATCCTAAGAAGAAGCCCCTCCTCACACAAAAAATGAAAAAGGCCCGATTAATTCGGTGTACGGAGCTTGTCAAATGGACCCCGGAGCAGTGGAAGTCAGATATTTTCTTTCTCGGATGAGAAGAAATTCAACTTGCATGGCTCTGATGGGAGACAAACGATTCGCCGTAGACGTGGTGAAGAATACCATCCAGACTGTATGGTGTCTACAGTGAAATTCCCTACCAGCCCAATGATATGGGGGTGCATTTCTTATCGTGGAGTAGGTCACCTGCAGTTTATAAAAGGTTCCGTGATTGCCATTTGATACCTGGCTATATTGGAAGGCAAATTGCTACCAACCGTTAGAGATCATTTCATGCCAAGTAACTGCATCTTTCAGGATGATTCTGCTCCTTGTCATCGGGCGAAAAGTGTAAGTAGGCACTTCTGTAATTACTTTAGCTTCATTTCTATATTAGAGGTTCGACAGTACAGTAATGTGCTTACATTTGTTACAGGTGAAATAAATGGTTGGAAGAACGGTCCATTACAACTCTTAGCTGGCCGGGACCTGAATCCTATAGAGAACTGTTGGTATCGTGTGGCATCTGCAGTTGCCAGAAAGAAATCAAAGACCCTTCGTGAAGCCATAATTCGTGTTTGGAACCACGAACTATCAATTGATTATTTTCAGAAATTGATCTTGTTAATGCGTCGACGGTGTGCTGCTGTCACCAGGGCCAGACGCGGTTCAACTAAATATTAATTTGCACCTGGTGAACTTTTCCTTTTGTTTATCCATTTAAAATGATAAACTACACCAAATTGAGGGCTTCCGATAACATTTCAGCTATAATTGTCGTGTTTACCAAAACTGTTGTATAAAGGTGGCAAATGCTCATTTTGGAATATTTTGAGAGCACCTGTCAAACATTACTTAGCTTTGCCTTAACTATTAATAAATATCTTTTGTTAATTAAGTGATGCTAGTAATCACATCAACTAGCATCATCACAAATAGTTATGATGCTAGTTGCATCATAACTATTTGTGATGCTAGTCATTAATGTAACATACCATCGCGAAAAAGGGTTAGAATGTGAAATTCCTAGGTGATGCACTTTCTTTGAACACCAGTGTATATGATGAACACTGGGTTTTCTGTAAAGAAATTTTAGTAAAAAAATTTATGTTTAAAACGACTCAACTTTATTCTTATTTTTACGTAAATATATAATAATAACTTTATTTATCATCAATTTGCTGTAGATCGAACGAATAATTTGTCCAGTTCCAAAGGGTTCGTTTCACGGACGCCAGTTTGGGAGACGCTGAGTTAGACGAAGACGCATTTTTCCAGTCAAAAAATCCAGTGGCTCACAAAACAAAGTTGTCAAAAAATTTGCAACAAAAGCAAAACACTCGATCTTTGTCTATAGAATAGACAAACCACTTTCGGTTGATAAGTTCTCTGTTTGGTTTAAGTCTTTTTATAAAATGTGGAAAATTTTTCTGACATTTTCATCTACCGGAAATTTTACTTTTTAAGCTTTTCTTGGTTCTTTTTTAATAATAGACACTCGAACAACCCTAGTCATAAAATTAAGCCAGTGTTCTGGGTTACATACATTTTCTGTACTTAAGTTTTCTTCGTTAGTACTTTCAGCAGTATCAGAGGACAATGCGTGTACGTTATCAGAATCAAAACATTTTTCTTTAGAAAAATGTTTTGATTCTGATGACCAGGAATACAGTTGTTGCACTGCTGTATTCCTCGTTTTTTCATTGTCTGTGGAATCAGAAATGAGTAAATTCGAAGGATCATTACAAAGTGAATTAATTTCAGAAGTTTTGGAATCATCATTCAGAAGTATGGCCATCATTCAGAGTTTTAATTGCTTTCCACAATAAACTTGTGGAGAGTTCCAGCCAACTTGTTTTTCTGTGCTTCTTTGTCTGCTTTTTCTTCTTCACTGCCACTCGCGATCTCTTTTATATATTATTTTTATAATGTATTCAAATAAATTAATAAAATATAGGACAAAACGTCTATTCGAAAATTTTATATTATATATTACTGCGTGTCATGGAAACATATCTTACACGAACTTTTTTAATAACTGAATTATTAATTTCAGTCAATTTTTTATTGTTACAGTGCACAATAACTTTAATGTTATCTTGCACTGTTGGAAAATGGTTTTCTGATGGTGGCCCGCAGGCGACAGGTGGCCCGCAGGTGATTAGCCAGTGAATTAATGCGTGATTTTACTCCCAGGACTAATTCGCGGACCAAATTTGTCTATTTTCGAGAAGTCGTAGGGTGGACACAAATTTATATAGCTGTGTGTGTGTGTGTGTGTGAGAGAGAGATTGTACGCATTGGCACTAATGATATTACGAGTAGGAGATCCGAGGACTTAACAAGTACAGGGGAATGTTGGGAAAAAGTCGCCAGTTTGGATTGAATTTGAAAGTGAGTGTGCAATTCTGCTCAGATACATAGGGGGCGTTCATGTTGAAAGCCTTGTTAATCAATTCGGCCCTGGAAACAATATACAAGGCTTGTGGGCTAGACGTTTTTGCAGCTTGGTCTGTGCCTGTTAACAGGAGAAACTGTTTTTACAGGGATGGGATACACTTACTTAGAAGGGTGCAAGAATATTTACCCATGCTATATATCGTGGGACATGAAATTCTCTAAGCAATGCAGACATGCTGCTGGGACAGCTTAGGGGTGTTGTGAATGATATACAGAAACTTTGCTAGCAGGGATAAGGAGGTGATTGTCCATTTGTTAGGCCGCATGTTGAGTACTGTATACAGGTCTGTAAGCTGACTGTTAATGGCATTCTTCCACTTACTGAGACTACACACATGACGAGGCATAAATTCAAGTTGAGAAAGGATGCTTGCAGGATAGATGTGCGGAATAGATTGCCTTCAGCCAGCATGTGTTGATTGTTGGAATAGGCTTCAATTTGTTGTTGCGGAAGTGGATGGGTGGATAAATTCAAGGGGAGAACTAGATAAATTCTTGGAGGGTAAGATTGGATGAACTATGTAGGTTTTTTTTTTTTTTTTTTTTTTTTGGCTCATGATATTTAAACTTGCTTTCTTGCATCATTTGCCATTACTACTTGATAAATTAACAGAACACGTAGAAAACGTGGTGTAACGCGTTCAGATTTCGAGACGAAGCGGGACAAACTTTGGTATGGTGGTGTACTATAGAATAACGATGAAATGAGCAGACAGCGAGAAACTTCGGACAGGTACAAGGGACATTTATAGGGGTTGTATAAAAACGTAACTCTCGGGCGACCTTGAACTCTTCATGTAATAGTTCTCCTGGAAATGCTTCCATAGTGCCGAGACGACAGTGCGTGACAGATTAAGCCCACCCGGCTTCAATGTCCAACGGCTTGCCGTCTTAAAGAATCATCTAAAGATTCTAAACGACAATGACTTTCCGTTCTGAGTATTGGAGATTATTATTAGCTACATGGTGCAAGGAAGCCTGAGGTTAATGCTACAGCAGCCAAAAAAAAAAAAAAAAAATTCCCTGAGAGAGAGAGTCAAAAGTAGAAGGGAATCACCAAGAAAAAGAAGATCCAGCTCAGGACCTCAGGTGTGCCAAGATCTCTTTTAGCAAGCCAAATCTCACTGAGCAAGCCAAAATGCGGGAATGAAGTGATGTGGCAACCCGTATTCTTATTTATTGATTTGAAATTATTGTTTTTCTAAAACTTTTGATTTAAATTTAGTAGTATAACATTATTTTGTGACTTTCTGATTAATTTGGTGTATTTATTCTTGTAATTGCATAAAAGTATCGGTAAGGGTATCCACGTGTTTGCAACTCCGCTGAACGAGAAGTTCTTTAGCCATATTTAGCTGCTTGATTGAATATTTTTTACGTCGAATTATTTCTGTAAGTAGCTTATAGTCCTAGTAAGGATCGTTAGTTTATTCTGAATTGAGACAGCGAGATTTGAAAGTTAATTAATACTTAAGTGTCCGTAGATATAAAGTTCGTAAGTTCCCGCCTTTGTGATACGATAGTTATATATGTACCAGATAGCGTTAGTTGAACTTCGTTAGCAGTTAAATTCTACTTTTAAATAAATACATATAACGACTTAGATTACAAACGTAAAATAATTAATTATATTTAACATAATTAATAACATAACATAATTAATTATAATTAATTAATAAATTAATATAATCATGACTCAGACCAGAGCAGCAAAGCAAAAGGCTCAAGCTAATGGAAGTGCTGTGGCTCAGAGCAGAACTGAGGGGGTAAGTTGTCCTCTGACTCACAGCCTTAGAAAATGCCCTGTTTGCTTCTTGATGTTTGCAGAGCAATCGGGTACGGGACATGATACTGCCATGGGGGATGTCTTTGTGTGTGCGCGATGCAAGGAGTGTATCGATATCAGGCAACAACTCAGCGTTCTTGTGGGCCTATATGAGAGCTTGAAGGACAGGGTGGATGCCCTCGAAGAAACTAAATTGAGGGGCCCATCAAGCTCTCAGCTGCCCACATCAACGCCAAAGCTTGCACTTGGGCATCACGTGACACAGACGCAACCCCCAAGGCAGAATGCGCTGGTCCCGAAGGAACTAGTAGTTGTTGGTGACTCTATTGTCAGGGAAACGGGGAACATGCTTTGTAAAAAGGATAGGTGGAACAGGACCAGGGTATGTCATGTCTGCCAGGGGCAAAGGTTGATGATATTGTAGAGCGAATATCATCATTTAAGGGCACAAAAGGTAATATAGTTGTACACGTTGGCACTAATGATATTAAGAGTAGGAGACCGGCAGAATTACCTTAACAAGTACAGGTCACTGTTGAACAAAAGCCGAGAATTAGGGTTGAATTTGAAAGTGTCTGCAATTCTGCCCAGACACGATAGGAGGAAGTATATGATGAGAGCCTTGTCGATCAATTCGGCCATGGAAAGATTGTGCAAGGCTGAAGGGGTAGAATTTTTTTCAGCCTGGACTGTACTTGTTAACAGGAGAGATTGCTTCTACAAGGATGGGATACACTTAAATAGAAAGGGTGCAAGAATATTTGCTGATGCTATCGAGGCAGTGTTAGGTGGGTCGGAAAACTTCTAGCTTGGGGGGGAGACAAAGACCAATAGATTGACAGTAGCCACTGGCAGAGATGAAAGAGATTCTTGCACTGTTTCTATTGGAATGAGCAAAAGCCTGAAAAACAAGATGCAGGATATTTCAGAGACTGCTGGGAGCCATTGCGGTACAAGTAAACACATGGGTTGTGTTAGGGTAGCTAAGAATAGAAACAGGTGCAGGTATACTTGCGTGTACACCAATGCTAGGAGTTTAGTAAATTAATTTGATGAATTTGAGGTATTGCTCAAAACATCAAAGGCAGATATTGTTGAGATATCAGAGACGTGGTGTCACACAGATATAAGGGATGCAGAACTGGAATTTGGGGAGTACAACGTCTACAGAAAGGGTAGACAGGATAGGAAGGGGGGAGGGGTTATGCTATTAGTTAAGAAACACATAAAAACCAAGGAAGTGAAGCCAGTCGACATCGCTGGACAGTGCAGTGTTGAGTCAGTTTGGTGTGACATAAGCATTGGGAGATCAAAATTGAGAGTAGGAGTGTGCTATAGGCCTAATGACTCTGAGTATAATAAGGAACTGTACAGGGAAATAGAGTGGGCCAGTAAATCAGAGAGTCTTATAATGGGAGATTTTAATTTCCCAGATATTGACTGGAATTTGGGGGCTGGTCACTCACACACTAGCAGGGCTTTTGTGGATTTATTGGACGATTGTTTTCTACATCAGCATGTTCGGGAAGCAACTAGAGGGAGTAATACTCTTGATTTGATTATCAGCAGTGATTCTTCATGCATTAAGAATATGCAGATAAATGAACCACTAGGTGGCAGTGATCACAGTGTGCTGAAGTGGGATTTACTCAAAGAGGTAACTACCATTAGGGGTAAAGGGAAGGGTTATTGCTTCCGTAAAGGCGACTACGATGGACTGAGACAGTATTTAAATTCTATACAGTGGGACCAACTGATGATGTTACCAACAGCAAATTCAAAATGGGAAGCATTCAAAGAACTTATCTTAGAAGCTACTAGGCTTTACATACCTACTAAGAAATATTGTTCAAGGTTTAGGCCAAAATGGATGTCAGATGAATTAATGAGGCATATGGCAGAGAAGAAAATTGCATGGGATACTTACAAATTAACACATGACACAGAAGCCCATGATAGATACAAGTTGATATGCAACCAAGTTACAAAGGAGGTTAGGCAGGCGAAGGCAGATTACGAGAAATCCTTGGCAAGGGATGCAAAGAAAAACAGCAAAGAGTTCTTTACTTATGTAAACTCTAGAAGGAAGGGGATGAATCAGATTGGTCCACTTGATATTGATGGGTCAACTGTTGATGATCCTGCTCAGGTAGCTAACAAACTAAATGAATATTTTGCATCGACATTCACACATGAAGAGTTATTCAGCGAGGAGAATGCCAGAGGTGTATTCAACTCTAGCAGTAAGTTACAGAATCTTGAAATAACTGGGAGTAAAGTGGAGGAGAAATTGTTGAAGATAAACACAAGAAAGCCACCCGGGGTGGATGGGATCTATCCAGTTATATTAAAGGAGGCAGCAAAGGAAGTAAGCAAACCCTTAGCCATAATTATGAGAGCTTCCTTGGACTCAGGGGAGGTACCCATAGACTGGAAATGTGCAAATGTGACCCCAATTCACAAAGGAGGATCAAGGGCTGACACAAGTAATTATAGACCTGTGAGCCTAACTTCTGTTCCAGGAAAATTAATGGAGGCACTGGTTAAAAAAGCACTGCAGGATCATTTAGACAAGACTTCAGTTATAGCTCGGACACAGCATGGTTTTGTTAAGGGGAAGTCTTGACTGACCAATTTGATTGGATACTGTGATGCAGTCACAAAAGAACTGGATGCAGGGAATAGCTTTGATATTATATACTTGGATCTTAGAAAGGCTTTTGATACTGTTGCACATGGAAGACTGCTACACAAATTGGAGCAGTGTGACATTGGAGGCAAATTGCTGCTATGGATAAAGGGGTGGTTGAGGGGGAGAAGACAGAGTGGTAATCAATGGACACTGCTCATCGTGGACTAATGTTATTAGTGGAGTCCCTCAGGGCTCAGTGTTGGGTCCATTATTGTTTTCTGTATTTATAAATGATATTGATGAAGGTATATCAAGCTTAATGTCCAAGTTTGCAGACGATACAAAGGTTGGCAGGGTTGTCAAGGACACTACTGACACTATGCTGCTGCAACAGGATCTGGAAAGGTTGAGCAGATGGGCTGAGAGGTGGCAAATGAAGTTTAACATTGACAAATGTAAAGTACTACACATAGGAAACAGCAACCCCAGAGCAACGTATCAACTCTGTGGTACTACACTGACAGTGGTAGAGAATGAAAGGGACTTGGGAGTGGTTGTGCAGGCAGATATGAAGTTCTCTGATCAGTGCAGACGGGCTGCAAAAGTAGCTCATGGAGTATTGTCAATGATATACAGGAATTTTTCCAGCAGGGATAAGGAGGTGATTATTCCCTTGTATAAGGCAATGGTCAGGCCACACCTAGAGTACTGTATACAGGTCTGGAGGCCTCATTTCAAGAAGGATGTAGAGCTGCTGGAACGAGTTCAGAGAAGGGCAACAAGATTAGTGAATGGAACAAAGGGGTGCTCTTACGAAGAAAGGCTTAAGTTTTGCAAATTACAGTGTCTGGAGACTAGGCAACGGCGAGGTGATCTGATAGAGGTGTATAAAGCCTTGAATGGTTTGAGCATGCTCAATGCTGATGGGATTCTTCTTCTAGCTCAGAATAATCACCTGAGAGGACATAAATTCAAATAGAGGAAAGACAGATGTAGGATAGACGTGCGGAAATTTGCCTTTAGCCAGCGCGTGGTTGGTTGGTGGAACAGACTTCCATCCCTTGTTGTGGAAGTTGATAGCCTAAATAAGTTTAAGGCTCAGCTGGACAGGTATTTTGAACGAACAGAGGGGTGAAGTGGAAGTGGGTTTTTTTTTTTTTTTTGGCTGATGCTGCATAAGCTTGCTTTCTTGCATCAAATGCCTCTGCTAATGCTAATAGCCTTCGGCGACACTGTTCTCGATAAAATATTCATGAAAAGATTTTGTTCTCTTAATTTTGTCGAGCAGTATATATATTGCGGAATTTGGGGAAATTACGAAATTTCGTAAATTTTTATGAAATTAAGTAAATATCGTAAATTTATGTAATTCCGAAATTACGTATCAAAACGATTAATTAATTGATAAGCAAGTTAAAGTGAACAGGGAGCAGATAAATTTTAAATGAATTTGGCATATTTCATTCACAATCAATTTCTGTAGCCAGAAGTGACAGAAATTGTTATTTGGAAAGAGTTAAGAGAAAAAAATAAAATAAAATAAAATAAAAATGCCTCTTTCGCAAACAAATGACATACATTGAACGAACGCACTAGTTAATCGTATCTGGTGCTTGACGTAGATTAATCAAAACCCGTCTGCGCTAATCGTTTATTGCTCATAATAACATCAGAATAAATGGATTATATATATATACATAAATATAGAAAGAGTTATTTTGTAATTCACGATTACCCACAATCGGAAAGGGTCATAACAGCTGAGAGAGAAAGGGATCGCAAAACTGGCACAAAATGTGACCCCGGAGGGATTAAGAAATGGAAGAAAATTGCGGACGTCCATTATTTTGTGACCAGCATTTCCATGTTGTTAGAAGTTGAACAAATTAGTTAAATTTCCTTGTACTGTATAATATAACAATCCCTGTCAACTCTTCAGTCTGTGACTGCCGTTGTATTATTGATTAAGCGGAGGCGTCATGGCTCGACTATCAGATATCATATCCCTTTACGAATTCGGTGGATATACGGTAGAATTTATCTTCTCAAATGACCTTTAGCATTCGTACCTTTGGAGGAAAATTGCAATTTAAATTCAAAGTAATTTATTATTTTTTTTTTTTTTTTTGGCGGGCTCCAGGGTTTCCCCTATTCACCGCTGAAAGTAATCTATACATTGGGTACAATTTATAATGATTAATTGTACATAAAAGTACAATGATTAGTTATACATAAAGAGTACAATGATTAATTATACATAAAAAGACTATATACAATGGTGGTACATAAAAAGACTATATACAATGATGATACATAAATAAATACTGGGCTTCGGAGTCCAGCAGACTGATCAATACATCAGGTAAGAGTAATTCAAAGAAACAGTCTAGCATTTTACTGAACCTTAGGAGCAAGAATTCTTTTCCTCCGTTTAAACAATTTCTCTGCGTAGGTGGAGAAGGCAGTATAATATTCGGAACAGTTAACCAATCTTGGCAGTTCGGAGCAGTCAAATACATTTGTGAGAATTTGAAAGTCCAGTCTTAAATCATCGTACAGAGGACAATGAAACACGAGGTGCTCGACAGTTTCTTGAGCACCACAACTACAGAGAGGAGTGTTACTTAATCCTAGTGAGAACAATTTAAAGTTGAGACTTCCATGACCGGTATATAAAAACGTAACATATAAACCAGGACTGAACCAGTCCATTTTCTTGTCGTAATCAACAACCTCGGGAAAAAACTTAAAGGTCTCCCTACCCAAAGTAGAGGTAGACCAGGTATTTTGCCACACTCTACAACATTCATTTCTCATTCTTTTAATGTCTACCTTTTCTTGCAAGTCAGTATTATACGTTATACCATTTACAATCGCAGGAACATTTTTTCTTCTACAATATAAAAGATAGTGTAACGTTACTTCATATTGGATTGGCAGTCGATGACTGAGGACCTGGAGAGCAGCTGTAGAGACAGTTCGACAAGCTCTACTTACAGCGAGAAGAAAGAATCTTTGTGCTTGTGTAAGATATTTTTGAACAAGGGAGTTACCGATTCTGTATCCCCAGGCCCCAGCCGCATAACACACAATTGGTATAAATATACAAGAGTAGTATAATTTAATGGAAGATTTCTTTACACCAAAAGTACTCCTGGTAATTTTAATAATTTTATAGGTCATAGCTTTTATTTTCTGAAGTACATATTTTGCGTGGTAATTAAAATTAAGACGGTCGTCAAGATAAATTCCTAAGTATTTATGCTGCCGAGTACTCCTAATCATTTCTCCATTCAACTTAATAACAGGTGGTCTATTCAACATCAAGAGAGCCCTTTAGCAGCATTTGTTTTGTTTTATTAGTCGAGATTTGAAGTTTATGTGTTTGACACCAGATATCCAAGTCCTCTAGAACTTCATTTGCTCTGCACTCTAGCTCCCGGCGGGAATTACCAAAAATCAGAATAGCAAGGTCGTCTGCGTAAGCTATCTGAAGGATGTTGTCTCGATCAACCGCGAGCCACCCATCAAGGACCATGTTCCAGCACACAGGGCCAAGAACAGAGCCCTGAGGGCAGCCCCTAGAAACAGATCTGGAGACAGAGCACAATCCTGAGGAAACTGTGATGCTACGAGAATCAAAGTAATTCGAAAGGAGACGGTAAATTGGAGCAGATACCCCAGCCTCTCTGGACCTCGCCAGGACACTAGGCCACCAAATAGTGTCAAATGCCCCTTGGAAATCAACAAAGAGACCGAGGACATATTTAGAATTGGAATTTTGAACAGAACTCAAGATCTGACAAATAGCATCAACAGAAGACTTTCCACGTGTAAAGCCAAACTGAAGTGGGGAACGGGGAACTTAGGTTTCTGTCTAAATAATAATTTAGAAGACGAGAAACAATTAATTTTTCCAAGACTTTGCCAAGGATGGGCAGTAGTGCAATGGGCCTGTAAGAGGCCGGATCATTGGAGGGTTTGTCAAAGGACTTAAGCAGAAGTTTAAGTCTAGCCTGTTTCCAAGCCAGCGGGAATAATCCTGAAGACAGACAAGCATTCAAAAGATTTAATATAATTAATGGACAATTTTTCCAAAATCTTTTAAGTACAGAAACCTCAAGGAGATCCTGTCCAGGACATTTACCATCCCTTAAGGTTGAGATAGCAGATTCCAACTCCGTATCCGTAAAAGGAGCTTCGGTTCGGGGCCCTTGGTAAGATAAATGATCTAATCTCATTGTAGTTTGGATGGTGTTTTCACAGGAAGCAGTGTCCTCATGGAGCAAGCCGTCCAAGATAGCATTTATGGACAAACTCCAGTCCAGGGTTTCGTTACCATTTACAATAATAGAAGAAAGAACATCGCCGGGATGAACCTTGTTAGTAACAAGTTTGTAGGGTAATTCCCACGGATCTTCATTTATGTTATGCTGAACAAACCTTGCCCAGGCAAGTTTCTTCTCTTGGAAAATTGTATTGAAATAACTCCTTCTATTTGATTTATACAACTCACCAAGTCTGTCAATCTCATCTCTGGGCCTGTTAGCTCTCTTTGCTCTCTGAAAATTACGACGAGCATTTTGTAAGTTTCTTCTGAGAATTGTGAGATTTGGGGTCCACCATGAAACACTATTCATTTTTCGTTTTTTCTTTTTTAGAGTGGACTCACAGACGGTGGTTAGAATCTCTTGAACCCTAGAAACCTGCATATCAGCAGGAAGCGAACCAAGTTGGACGATTATTTCTTCTGAAGTAAACTCTTGGGCCTTTACATCAAAGATATTCCAATCAATGTGTTTTGTCTTAAACCGCGGGAAGTCAAAACAGCACCTAACAACCCTAGGATTGTTGTTTGGACTGATCATAAACGTGATGACATTGTGGTCGCTCGAGCACCACGAAGTATGGCTAAGCCAGTTGGAAATGCTATAACCAAGAGTAGAGTTTGAAAGGGTAATGTCAATATAAGATTGACCCAGAGAAGAAACAAAAGTAGGCGGATGGCCCGGGGTATTCCACAGAGTGAGGTTATTAGACTGAATAAGCTCCTCCAAAAGCTCACCTTTAGAGTCTGTAGTAGGACTATTCCAAAGCTGGGAGTGAGCATTAGCATCCATCATAAAAATGATGGGAAAACCAGTTAAACGGATCAGAACGTCTTCCATGTAATTTAGAAATGACTCTATGGCCTGCCCAGCCTGACTACATTGAGCATACAGAGAAACCACATAAATTTTTCCAAAACGGCCTTCCAAGCATGCGCATGCGGCATGTGTGGTGCAAAGACTAGAAATTTTTGTTACATTAATGAAGGGGTCAGCAACAACCAGGGCGGCCCAAACTCTGGTGACGTTACCACGGTCACCGACCGTAACAGGGTTTGAAGTAATAATGCGACAGATGAGAGGGAGGCCCTTGACTACACCCTTATAAGAATACAGTTCTTGTAACCCTAAAAGTTGAAATTTGTGTTGGACCATTAACTTAGAAAGATCACTTAAAACCGATAAAGATCGTTGACAATTTAACTGTAAAGTATATACACAAGACATTTCAGAGTTAGGTAAAGTCGGTTCGAATTTTTGTTACCTCTTGGGCTTTCACAAATTCAGGGCACTTAATGTCCTTGAAGGAATGGTCCGCATTCCTCTTCTTAAGCCGACAATTTGGGCAAACAACAGGTTCCTCCATTTTAGGACAGTCTTGAATTTGATGACCCAGGTCACCGCAATGTCCGCAGGTAAACTCGGACTGGTGGCAGTTTTTAGCCGAGTGTCCGTAGCCATTTAAAACAGCGTGATGCTGTGAAAAAATCCTTCATACCATGGACGGACCATCCGACAAAAACCTTGCAATTTGAAGCCAAAAACGCTTTCCTAATTTTATTTGGGATCTCAAGAACCCAATGTTGATTGTTTTTGTTCCGAGACCTGATTTTAAAACGAACCTTAACAGACTCGAAATCTTCCTGGGAAATCCCATGATCCACAAGGTTTTTATTGAATACGTCCTCCAGAAAATCAGAATCATTGACATCTTTAGGTATGTCATATATTATGACAGTGGGATTTAATTTTTTAGGGGAATCCACAGAGAATTTTAACTCCTTGAACTTAGGGCAGGATTTAAGTTTATTTAGATCCTTGCTGTTGTCAGTTTCGATTAGAACTCCCTTTTCTCTTATTTTTCTTATTGATTTAATCTTTAATTTTTTAAATTCAGGTTTAAGACTTTTAGAAATTTCAGCTTTAACCTCTTCACTAGTTTTACAATTACTATCTGCATTTGCTTTAACTATGAGTACGTGCTTTGTTTGGACGTCCGATAAGTTAACAATACTCTGAGATTGTTTGCCAGCGCCTAAGGCAACCACACCCGAATAGGTGGGAGCCGGAACGGTTGGCAAGACATTTTGTTGTTTCCTCTGAATTTTAAAATCATTTAATTTTGTTCTTAACTTTTCATTCTCTATAGTTAGATCTATCACTAACCTTTCCATATTGTTCCAATTTTTGGACATCTCGACAAACATAAGAGGTGTCACAGTAGAGCTCTCTATAAAAACATCAAGCATATTTGCTTTCAATCCAAAAAGATAGTCCAGAATAGCTGCGCTACCAGTTTGTTCACAATCTTGAAAATCATTAAACGTATTAGTAGAGCTTAAAGGTACTTTTATAGGGGGAAATTTGTCTTCCAGTGTTTTTTCCATCATAGCTGGAGGTTCCTTGAAACTGGTGTCTGGAACTTCAGAGAAAGTCAATTCACCAGACAACTCGGCTATTGAAACACTATAATCCGACATTTTGGACGACAGAAATTTGTATGGGGGAGGATCGTAAAGCTTTCCAGGAACACGAAGCCACCTTTTCCATTTGGCACTGTGCAAGGGCTTTGTGACTGACGCTGTATGTCGTTTCGCCCTGCGGCGAGACGTCACTTTAAGAAACTTCACCTGAGGGGGGATTATCACTCCCCTCTGACCTTGATTGGGACTGCAATCCAGTAGGCAGAAATCCGAACTGCTGAAAACGACGATCTTCTACTGCAGAACGTGCTTGGTTCGATTAAACTTACACTCAATTTGAAAGCGTTAGAATAAACGGATCCGGGATATACTCACCTCGGGAGAGGTAGAACCATTTGGCCGTTGCACTGTAACATGTGAGAAACCTTTTAACATTCACTTATAACATAAAAATCGAGTGACAATCAGGAGCACTTAAAACAACCGCTTCCTCAAAAATTAGGAGGAAAATTGCAGTCAATAGTGATTCAATCTTAATTCACAAAATGGGTTGGATTCCTGCTATTATTTATTAGACTGGGGAAGAACAGACTGAAGGACGCCAGGCAGTGCTCTCGGAAAATTAAGAGTTCCTCTTTTATCAGGATTGAAGTAGGATGCTTTAAACTATAGCCGTTCAAAGAGAGATAAAGAAACAAAACGTTGTTCGCAAAGGGAATCCAGTTATGGCAATTGGTGTTCTCTGCATATTAGGGCATAAAAATAATTTGGTGCCAGAGAAAAACTGTCCTATTTAATCATAGCTTTGAACGAGTCGTTTTCTTTGCGAGAGATCTGTCAAGAGTAATTCGAATTCCTTACATAAATTTTTTCACGAATAAATACAGTATATTCATAAATTTGAACGTGAACACAGTCATAAAATATGATCATATATAAAACGGCCTTTGAACTACAAAACGTACCTACCAACACCGACATTAATAGTGGCGTTCTTCTACATGAATCATACCAGTTGTTCATTGCGAATATAAGTGTGGCAAATTACGAGGGGTGATCATTTAATTCGCGACTGGTGCAAGATTTTATGTTTACTGCGCGAACTTTCAAGAACTGCCGCTAGAGGTGCTCTCCCTGATCTCTACTGAGTCTGACTCTGAGGTTCTGGGAATCGAACTTCGCCGCGCGAAGTTCGATTCCTTTTGTGAGAAAGTTTTTTTCTCACAAGAAGTCAAGAAGTTTCCGGTGTGAAGTGGTTTCTCCATCAAGACGATGCCTGGCCCCATACGGCTATTATGCAGCCAGTGATCGCTGTAATAGGTGCGGAGGTTCTGCCACAGCCTTCTTATTCAGCGGACTTATCCCCGTGTGATTTCTTCCTGTTTCCACGTCTGAAGAAAGCTCTGAAAGGCAAGCGTTTCGCGTCCGATAACGATGCTCGCAGAGCCACAACTGAAGCATTTCGCAGTTTTTTCAAAAAATGGCTTGCAAGAAGCATTTAATGCGTAGGTACGATGGTGGCTTGATATTTCGAGGAGAAATCCACAGAAGATTCAGATGATGACAATTAAGATAAGATCTTGCACCAGTCCGCGAATTAAATGATCATCCCTCGTATATGCCAGCAGTGTCAACGTGTCTGTTATTTGAGTTTCAGATTCCACGGCGTTCTTTGTTTTCAGTACAGCGTTTATTAAACTGACATTACGGAAGACCCTGCACATCTGATTATTTTTGCCGAGTTAATTGACAATGATTTTAATTTATGGTGGGGCTCATATGAATTCTGTAGCTGCTATTCTCAGATACGCCGGGAAATTCCAACTCGATGAATTGGAAAATTTTCTGTACCAAATCGTAAAACATTTACTGTTGTGGGACACAACTTAGAGAAAACTGGTATGCTGAAACCATTACCGGTTAATAGCTGGTAGAAGCAGATTTCGACGAACTGAAAATGTCGAAGAGCAAATATTTCCTGGTATACAAATATCTCCTACTACCAGTACCAGAAGGTTGTCAGGTAGCGCAAATGTTTCATCTTAAGGGGTATATCAGCATACCGTTATGTTAATGTTTGGTGTGGCGTTCTCGGGAACAATTTTTTTTTACAGCAAGGATTTCAAGAATGGCATATCTATATTTTCTATTGAACAGTTTGTGGCAATGATATTTCCCGTAAACTGTTCCACAGAAAGAAATACATATGCCTTGAAAACCGGTAGTCTTTTGAAACATGTTTATAGAAAATTTTAACTCACTTTTATCTGTAGAATATGCTCTTACATTTCGAAGGTTTAGTGTCAAACAACGTTAACTACAAAATTGCATTTTTTTGAGATGACTTTAGTTTTACAAAATGATTTTGTAGCTAACGTTGTTTGACACTAAACCCTGGACTGTTCCTGCAGTTTTGAAATATTCCGTATATGTATGAGTGTATTGGTAGCGAATTTTTATGTAGGTTACGTCTACACAGTGGGAAAGAGTGGGATCTTGAAAGCCTCTGTTAGTCAGCGTTGGCAATTGAGGATAAAAACTGAAAGAAGTTAAAATGTTGTGAAAGGATGAAAAGAAATGTTAAAAAAAATGTTACAACTGCTGAGGAAATTTCTAGAAATACTATGCAAGGTACCGCCCTAGTGAGTAGCATAGATGGTAGAATCGCCGTTCTCCCCAAACCGGGTGGAAAAGACTTGCGTTCAAGTCCCGTCGATGACGTGACCAAACTGAACTTAGGTTACCAAACTGAAGTTATTGAGCAATTTCACCAAGTCTGTTAACTGCGGATCGGCTTTAGGGTAAAGTCGAGTAGTCACTGGCCTAGGGGCGCCAAGGTTTAGGGGTGCCACCGCCCCCCAAACCTTATTTTTATGAAGTGTTTTAATTTTTATTTTAAATTTAACTTTACATTGCATATAATTTCATTCATTTGTAAATAAATGAAATGTGAAATTAATCATTATAAGAAATGAAAATCTTCGCATCGGCCGGAGGGTAACGCCATCCTGAAATGTGGCCAAGGGAGCCATATCCCTTGAGCTGGCCCTGTGTTAACAAATTCATTTACCCTTGGGCCAGATCATCAAAATGGCCGCTATTATGGAAACACGTGCTGCAAATCGCTCCGTGATTTTTGAAAGTTTTTATTAGTTTAACTTTATTTGTTTAATTTCTGGATTCTTCCACCCAAGACATTTTAAGGACGGGGAACATAGTGGCGAGTTTTGTTTTATGTAATACTGGGTGAATTAGTGTATTTCAACGCGTTACTGATCCTATCCTGGTAACAATGCGTCGACCCACCATAGCGTCATTGTGGGAGCAATATGGCTGCCGTTGTGAGTGGATACGTTGTTTCCAGCTCCTGATTTCAGTGATTAAATATGTGTTCTAAGTGTTTTTTAGTTCAAGAAAAGTGTATCTAGTGATAAACAAAAGACAGTGGACTCTCTAGGTGAGATTGCTTTTATTTCTTCTGGGTTTTCTTTGCAGAATACAAACGTTTTTACCTGTTCCTTTTGTTGTCAGACAAGTCACCAAGCCGCCGACAAGGAAATAGGGAGGGTGGCCAAATATTTCTGGCCAACACGATTGGATTCTGCACTTGACTGGGGAGGGTGTTCCCAATTGTGAAACCTTGAATTGTGATAACCTCCCGATATCTTCAATCTGTGTTAGAGAACAATTATCAGTGCAATTGTGATTTCCGCCCCCCCCCCCCTGCTATAGACTTACCATGTACAGTCTGTACTTTCGTTCCTGCTTGTATAGTACAGACTTTACCATAGTCTTCCGCGACTGCAAAAACGCTAGAACAAAGTAGCCCAGTTTATCCAAGGCTATTTTTACGCTTGTGCATCCCCCCCTCACGTTACAATGGGGGATAGCCGAAATTGACGGGGCGCCTCCGTAGCCAGGTGGGAAGGAGCAGCAGTGCGTAGCACACGCTTCTTGATTAGACCGGGTTTCGAGCCCGTCACCACCAAATACGGAAGATGCGGAAAGGTCAGGGAATGACCGCCGCATATCCCGGAGCAATATGGCCTTAGTTGCTAATGCTCCTAAAAAAAAAAACCCCAAATTGACATCCGTGCGCTACCTGGCTTCAAATTTAACCCAAACCTGTGGTTGGCACCAAACTTTGCCATTTCTCAACCTCTATCTAACTGTGCAGCAATAATCTCAGTTATTCCAACGTTCCCGATAAACCGAAATTTCCAACCAATCTGAGAATATGGATAGACCCAGCACAAATCCCACTGAATTGATTTGTGACGTCATTGAACGGCCATCGAGCGCTCAGCAAACCAATGATAGCACAAAAAGTGACCAACCTGACATAGAAGTCCCGGATAATTCTGAGGATGTCCGGCTGATACCGGTATCCAAAAAGAAATACAGAAAACGGGTAGTTTCCCAATCGGACAGGTAAACCCGCTCACTTTGTGAGCGAGTTTTCCTAAAGAGCCCTAGGGATCCCAAGGCCCATACACAAGACAAGTGCGAAAACGACAAAACAGCAAGATCGACCCAACCCTTCCAGAGGGTACCATCCATGAGCAGGTATTGGCCCTGCGAATCGAACTAGAAAATAAACTAAAAGAGTTCTGCCATCACCTCAACCCTTCGGGTTGAGGTGATGCGGAAGACCTGCACAATGATCGTGCCTTTACAATGCAGCCTCAATATAACAACGATCTACCATGACTACCGCTCCGGCTTCGCCTTCCACCAAACTGACTCACCACTGAAATGGCTCCACCACCTGGACGAGACCTGTCTGTCCCAGGATTGACACTACTCAAATTTCACCTTCTCGAACTGGACTCTACCAACTATGACTTCATTCAGTAGTGCTGCCAACGCCATGTCATGAACCCATGCTTCGTTGCGCGGCCCTGTTTCTCCCCTTTTCCCCTGGCGTTGGGGAAGGTGACATCCCCTTGTCTCTCCCCCCGCTTCCCCCTCTTTCCTCCTGGTGGGCACTGGCCTGCCTCACTGATTTTGGTGTCATCTACTCTATCGACCCTATACGTCTGTCTTCCACCCCCCCAGCTGTCAGTCTCCTTCCCTCCCCATCTAGCTTTCCAACTAGCGTTCATCCCAGGTCAAAATCATCCTAGCCCTACACCCAAAATTCTTAATTGCACACTGTATAATTTAAAACTCCTTTGGCCTGACCAAACCTCTAGCGCTCCCCTCCCCCTTTTTTTTTAGGTCCTAGACACTGAAATCTCAGGAAATTATGTGGCAGGACCTGCCAGGGTACTTATTTAAAAATACTGGTGTACCTGGCCTGCATCCACGGGGCTTAGTATGTGGGTGACGTTGGGCCTCAGTAGGGGTCCAGCGGCTAAATGGCCAGATGAACAACGGTACACGACACTGCACCCAACAATATCCATACGCTTTTAAATCTCTAGCCTTTACAGTGAACTGGTACACCTACAATGAAAGCAACGCGGAGATGGGGGAAACCCTCGGTGGCGTTATACCCTAAACACACTTTACATTTTTATCCTTGGGCCGGCCCTGTGTTAACTACAACAAATTCATCTACTGCTAACTTTTTTTGAGTATCTTAATACTTTGTTATAAATTCTATTTCCAAGTTCACTTATTTCTAAATGCAAGATTTATTCACTTATGCTACTTTATGAAGCTCAGAAATTTATTGATAACGCCATGTACTTAATCACTTTTATTACCTAGATTTCCAAACTGCTCTTACTTTAATTCAACTTAATTTCAGATCAGTATAATTTGTGTACTTGAATTAAACACATACTCATTTATGATGCGAGGCTTCTCAGTGGTTTTTTGTGAGACAACATTAAATGTTGATTAGTACTGTATCGTGAAGTTTTTAGTCATTTTTTTTTTTTTTTTTCGAATTCCTCCGGAAATTCGGGTTTTTTGTCTATCAAAACAGCGAAAATATAAATAATTAGGGAGCGGAATAGGAACTTTATGTTATCCTATTACCATTATTATTACTGAGCCTATTACTGTTTTACTGTGATAAAACAAGCTTCTGTTTAAGCGTGGTCATGTGCTATGTCTATCTAACGTGACCACGCGATACCATGCTTGATTTCCATAGGTAACATATTTATGTATTCATAGTAGAGAAAGAGACACACGCACAATGTCGAAAGCATCTGTCTGTAAGTATTTTATTTTACTTTATCAAGAGAAGCAAGCAGGGGGCGAATCCCCTAGTAATATATTATTAATATTTTAACCCCTCCCGTTTCTTCGTTTGTTGCTGTAGTTAGGTACTGGTTTATTACTGTTCGCCATTTATTTGGCTTTCCATATGACTGGCATATCTTATTTTATATTCAAATCATATTTCCGCAACATGATTTGATAAGTAATATTTTGCAGCCATCAATGTTTGCTGTACTGATCTCTCATTTTTTACATATGTCTTTCCCTTATTATTTTATTTATTACTGATTTAGTTACCTATAATTTATATATTATTATTATTTAGAAATTATTTAGAAATTATTATTAATTTCTAAATAGAAATTAATAATAATTTGTAAATAATAATAATCTCGTACATAGCAGGGTACGAGATACTACGGGAAAATTCTTATAATTTTTGGAAAATATGTGCACGAGTCGTTCCAAAGAACAGAAATCAAAGGGATAAATTAGGAAGAGAGAAGGGTAATTCTGTGAGTTTGGAATTGGACTGCGAATGGACGTTGACTAGTTGAGGCACATGTTTAGACTGGTTTGGAAGAGAGGGTGGAATTCTAGATGCCAATTTAGAACAGTCCCATGGAAGTATCTAGGCATACAGCAGAAACTGAACGTCAGTGAGGCTATGGAAAGACTTTGTGACAGATGGATCATTAACGTGACAGCTCTCTTTTAACAGAATGGGGGAACTTGAGAGAGATTCTTGGAGGGGGGCATCATCCCAGTCCTACCATGGAATGTTGTTTCCACAATATTGTGGGAACAACATTCTTGTTTATACTCCGGCACGACCACAACTTCAATGGAGTTTACAGTAAATCATAAATACAAACGTTGATCGTATTTAGTAGTCACGGGCTTGAACCCCGGTCCACTCAAAGAGCGTTTGCTCCTGCATTCACGCTCCTGACCACTCGGCTACGTCAGGCCTGCTCCATGGTAGGAAGGATTTAAGATCTGTACAGAGTCAGTAGCTGTTTAGGAGAAAGTAATGCCTACAGAGAAAAAGAAAACCCCAGTTCTTTTGATGCTTAAGTTTTTTTTCTTGTGCGCCACCAAGCTTTTCCATGGAGTTTCTCCAAAGATGAGTAACATAAGCGGAAATATCGACACCAACTGAATCCATATTGACGATAATTGATCAAATGGAAAGGATTTAAAATTTCTCCTTACTTTGGAAAGAGTAGAGAAGAGAAAGAGAATTGAGACAATAATTGGAAGGCAGGGATTTATCATTCTTTTTAGGAACTAGATATGTACAAATTTCCATGAAGAAGGGAACTGACTAATGGAATTATTGTAAAAAGACTAAGATTAGTGTCAAAACAGGACCAAGCTCCAAAGCAAAGATTTTGAGAACAAGTGGAGAAATGCCATCAGGACCTAGAGTTTTCTTGCCATCATGATTGCCAGAATACTTCTAACATCCTTCTTTCAGAAAACCACTGAAGGCCATTGTCACGGTCATTGATACAAGGGTTTAAAACAAATTGGATGAGCCGCGGTACAAGTTTGCACAAGTATGTATTCACGGATCAATTTGCATGCTGTAAATTCCCTCTACCTGAGATAAGCTAACCACAGATTTGAATGAAAAGCATTTTGAAATCCTCCAGTCGTCGATAGCAGTCGAAATCACAATACTGTGATTTCGGAGGATGGCAGCGCTAAAGAATCATTATAATAATAATAAGAGTCTTTATTAACATAAATTTTATACACTAGTGATTCCTTACACAGAAAGCCAGAGGAATCTTACAATTAGTTGTTTATACAAGTGATTTTGATTTATAAAAAAAAAAATAATAATAATAACTAAATAATAATTAATAGATCAAAGCAAAGATAATAGTCAAAATGTAAAAATGAATGAAGTAGTAATTACAGCGAAAAAGGAATACAAGTTGAGCAGAAACAAATTACATAAGTTAACTAAGATCGGCACTTACACAAATGTCCTTTACAAACAGCAAGATAAGACAAGATGCCATCTCGGTATGCCTTGTCTATCGTCAACAGGTCGATGTCGATGTTGAGCGAGTTGAGAGTGTCCAGAGTCACATTAGGGAAGTGTCTTTTAAAATTCTGTAACCGCTGGAGCCTTGAGCATAAGGAGGGAGTACTACAGAGATGTCTGCCTGGCAAACGCCAACCAACCGTGTTCCAGATGTTGATGTGATCCTGCTTAGCTGAGCACAGATGAAGGAATGACTTTATTTTTAGCACATGGACTCTGTGGACTATGGGCGTATATTGCAGGTTGCAGCTGAGAGTAGATTTAGATGTTGTGTAGATCTGGTGCGACCACAAGTTGGCCCACTTCAGCACCCAGAATTCGAGGCCCCACAGTTTCCTGAGGCTGGTGGGTGGTGCCGCCGACCAAACTTCCACGGCATAGGAGAGTACACTACAGAAGTAAGTTGCAAGGTACTTCTTGATTATTTTCTTATTGTGCATTTTGCACAGATCAATTTTCATTCCCCAGAACGCTCTTAGGGCTTTGGAATACTGTGCTTGGATTTGTTTTTTATAGGTGAGGTTGGCATCCAGGATTACTCCTAGGAAATTGACACTGTCTGTGGGAGTCAGGACATTTCCTGCCAATTCCGGAAGTAGAGAAGATGCAGTATCAGTAGAAGTGAACCGACTTGGCGTAAAGATGAGATAGTTTGACTTCTCTGGATTGACTGACAGGCCAAAAAATTTAGCATACTTATAGAATGTATTTAGGTAGCTGTTTAATGATTCAGAGGCGGTTTGTCTTTCTTGTGAAGGACCAACATTACGTTTGCATGGCAAGTAGCAAACAATATCATCAGCATACGATAGGAACGCTGGAATTTGATCCATTAGTGGAACGAATATTGCTGCAAATAACAAGGCTGAGAGACAACCACCTTGTGGGATCCCTACTTCGACGCTTTTAGTGACTTTAACGCCATCGCCTTTGAAGTGAAGCATTCTCCTAGATAGCAAATTATTGAGGATCTCGAGCATATTTTCGGATATCCCGTAGAATCTCTCAAGTAAGGCAAGAAGGGGTGTTATTTGGACTGAGTCGAAAGCAGATTTCATGTCGAGAAAAATGGTGTGAAGATCTTCGTTGTCATTCCAGGCCTGAAGTATTTTCTGTGATAATGACTGTAGGCAGGTTACCGTAGATCTATTAGGCATGGCATAATGGGTGTGTTCTGGCCTCTGCGCAAAGATTGCGAGTACTACATCATTATAGATGCACTTCTCGAGGCATTTCAGGAAGGGAGAGGCAATTGATATTGGTCTGAAGTCAGCCGGTCTTTTCGCATGAGGCTTTTTCGGAACTGCCACGACTCTGTATGATAACCAGCTTGAAGGCACCTGTGCAAATTTGAGTACTTTGTTGTAGAGTTGAGTGAGTTCTTTGCTGATGAAATGAGAAGCAATTTTTAGACTAAACAGAGGTATTGCGTCAATTCCTATGGTGGACTTGTCAGGTAGTGAATTTATTATTTTTATTAGTTGTTCTTCGGAAATTTCTGTATTACTAGTAGGTGAAGAAATGTTAAACGCTTCGTTCCAAGGATATGCTTCGGACACACGGTGATCTCGCTTAAAACGCAGCACATGCTCACACCATTCCAGGACATCTAAAGATAGAGGGGCGCAAGTATGGCTAGTGGACCACACACGTTTTCCCCTGGATAGCCGGCCGTTCATGAAATTGTCAATAGAAAATTGTTTCCTCTTCTGGAAATCCATCCTTGCCTTGGAAAATCTGGCGTATGACTCTTGTGAAGGCGACTTCTTGTAAGAGGCATGGCTGCCTGTTTTTCCCTAAAGAACTTGGTCAGGAGGTCATTCCACCATGGCTTTCAGTGGGGACTAAGGATGCAAGTTTTGGACATTGCAGACCTTGCAATGAATTCCATCCATCTCGAAAGCCAGTAGGCAGCCTCATCTATGTTAAGCTCAGCCAGTATGTTAAATGGGTAAAGTTGGAAAAGGGTAGTAACTTTTCCAATGTTGATGTATTTTGGATTGTATACTCTCCTAACAGTGTTCGTAGTTTTTACTTGTGTACGTTCATCCTTAAGGGCCTGCAGAGATATCATCGCAGCAATCGGAACATGATCGGATGGGAGGAAGTTCTCAGTTATGGTCAGGGTTTCCTCTACTAAACAGTTTGAGAAGATGCGCTGCAGGGTGGCATCGCCGTGTGAGGGAGGAACATGAATAAGACCAATGCCCATTTCCGACATGTTCAATGACAGAGTATCTAGGATCTTCTTTGTGGCTGGCAGTGGAAGGTTAACGTCTCCGAGGATGATGAGCTTTTGCCGATCACCACGATCTCTAAGAAAGTTAATTGAAATTGATGTCACCAGTTTAGAAATAGAAATATATGAATTTTTTAAAAAAAATACACAAAATAGTTACGGAAATGATAGCTAAAAACCTTTCTCGAACTCAGAAAACATAGGAACTCAGAATTTATTCTGAAGTATTTACAAATTAATCAGGTAGAAACAGAAATTTTTGGAAGCTACGTCAAAAAACCTGCGAAATGTAATACTTTTTTCAGAATGGCATAACTTAGTGCTTTCTTCTCACACCAGGTTTCCTCGGTATTGCTTTAGTTCAAATACGCAAAATTCGTACTCAGAACTGTGTTTATTCACAATCAGCATTTATTAAAACAAAAAGAAAACTTTAATTGTTTAAGAATTCTAAAAATAAAATAAAAATGGTTCATCTTGTGTTAGCTTTGTCACAGTTTTTTTAAAATCATATTTAGAATTTAATATTTTGTGTATTAAATTCTAAACAAGACTTAAAATTGAAGTAGCGTATTGTAATGTATTGCTTGTTACAAGCGATAGACACTATGATAAAAAAAGCACGAAATCCTTTCCTTTATAAGAAGCAGTTGCGCCAGGATGCAAAAAAAAAAGTCGATTTATTGAGGTTCGCACTCAGTTCAAGTAGTGATTAATGAAGGATATCGCTAACGAGAGATAGGTACCAAACGATCCCTGGGAGCCGCTGCTCTGATGAGAAGCTCTGCTGGACACAAAGAGGTCATAAATGTCATTACAAGACCAACAGCCAATGAGCAGGCGAGGAAATCTTCATCAAGAATTCCCTTCATTCCGATAACAGGATCCGACGTCAGAAGGGGTGTGCAGGAGGAAGTAGTTCACTGCCGACTTAAAGATATCAATAATTGCATTTCCCGGAATTAGTTTGGTCTACGAGTTCCCTATCGCATCTCGCGGTGCTGAGACTGTTCAATCTTCCCTCCTTTCCCTTTCCGATATTCGAGATTAAGTTCCGAATCGACGAGCATGTCTTTCACAGAGGCATGACGTCATCATTAGGGAGCAATTTGTCGCACTTATCTGTTTGCTGGCTTATTAATCTAATCCTTTTAGTTGGGCGTCTGGGCGAGACATTGGGGAACTTGTTTCAATGATGACTGAGCTGTTTGCGATGTATACGAGTCAATAAATAAGGTGAAGTTCAGTACAGCTTAAAAACAGTTTATATCACATGGTGCACTGTATTTACCATTTATTATTCTAGTGATTAACTTGTCTTTTTGAATCCCTCAAGAAAGCGAAGTTACGCACCACATTTTAGTTCAAGGATTATCTTTGAGTGGCCCGAATATGTGAAAACTGGAAGGCACAAGATCAGGCTGTATGGTGGATGTGGCTCGGTCTTAAATTTCATCTTCTGAGGGCTCTTCCTAGTCTGGGAACGTGAGGAACAGCATTATTGTCTTGCTGCAGGACAACGTTAATTCCTCTGCCCCTCACCCCGGAAATCACACCATTTCAACCTGATTCTTGCCTCTACAGTGATATAAACAGAATCTGGAGTAGACATCTGTTTCTATTTCCTGTTTCCACGGAAACGAACCGTTATAGGATCATCACAGTTCCAAAACAAAGTCTTCGTTATCTTCTCAACAGATAGTTTGGTTGTTGCCATTTTTTTATGTATAGAACTGTGCTGTTCTACTGTACTCTTTCGTCTCTTTCTCTTGGGGATAAAATGATGGTGTTCCCGTGTTTTGCCTGTAGTAAAAATACTTCTCAGAAAAGGTCTCCGTGGCTGTAGCCCGGAATCAAAGCTGGAAATTGAAAATTTTACAAAATGGAAAGCTTGTTGGGAACTCAAAAATGGAACATTTTTGCGAAACTGGGTAATAGTTAAATATAAATTCAAAAACAGATAAATATATACACACATGCACGTTTCAATTATGTGCCAACGTGTTAATGAAGATTTTAGTTCTGACTTCGAAACATTAGTAGTTCATTTTTTGTTTCATTTATGAAATGAAAAATAAAATTTTATTTCATTTTATTACATCAACACTTCCACCACTACGAAACCTTCCACTCATATTTGGAGACTAAGTTCGGAAAAAGCAACACGAATCTTCCACTCATACAGATCTAACGCGTTAAATGCGGATTATGACAGCAGCTCCAGCTGTTTTATGGCTGGAGTTCCTTTCAGAGTACGCATTTAATTTAATTTTCACCGCAAAACAAACTTGCCTTTGCAGTGAGGTGCCCTGGAGTAGGAGGAATGGAAAGGGATGATCTCACCGAATGATTAATGGCCACTTCTTTAACAGATGCCTCATTTAAAGTTCATAAGCCTCTCTAAAACTCGGAAAATTTAAAAATACCGCAGCTAAAATTCAGGAGAGTGCCTTATTTCAGAATTTATTGTAATTAGGTCAAAAAGCTGTATCAAACTTATACTCGTAAGTTATCCGATAAACTTTCATCTAAAAGAGAATTAAATTGTGTTTTTCCGCAACAGAATCTAAAAAAACGACTTTATTTTCATATTTTCCCCCTCTTCTCGAACAAGCCGACATATATGTGTATCAATATCATGAAGCGCTCAGCATATTCCATATATATTTCCTCTTTTGTCCGCTATGACACTCCATTATCCTGGGTAGGCTTTCCACCAACGAATGATATACTACAGCGGTATAGTCTTCCATTCCGACAGCAGAACAGGGATAATCTAGGCTACCCATGTGGGACGAGCTGGTCTAGCCCTCATCCGACCTTCCAGTTCATCCATAAATGTTTCATAGGAGTCAGGTCGGCAGTTTAAACTTTTGTACATTCTTATGTCCACGAACCCATTCTCGAATAGCACCGCCGGTGTGGAATGGAGTATAGTCCTGTTGAAACAAATAAGTCTCTGCAATGGTCCCTCCAACACAAAGTACTGTACCATGAGAAACAGTCCCACCATAACTCCACTCCCTCCGAACTTCACAGTTGGCACAGTGCACTCTGGCAACAGACGTTCTCTCGGAATAGAGCATAGCAAGGCTAGACAATGGAAATCGATTCACTCTATGGAATCGATTTCCACAGTTCTGTGGACCAATTACGGCATTTGTTATACCATGAAAAGCGAGACCGCTGATATTGCTGTTGGTGATGTTTGCCTTACGTGCTGCGGCTCTCCCGCCCTAATTGAGGCTTTAATATTTAGTGTATTCGTACAGACCTCAACCCCTGTCGACACCTTAAATTCCTATTTGATGTTTTGCAGGGATGTCTGATGAGACGACTGACAACTGTCTTTCTGAGTACTCTCTCCTCACGTGGAAAAAGCTTCCACGGTCTTTATGTGCATTTCTGGACGATGGTCGTACCATCACGCTCCCATTTCATGATACAGTCCACTGTGCGAACTGTAATGAATCTTTTTTTCCAACTCTCATCTCTGTGGGAATCGGAAGCCAAAAATTTTACTAATATAGCGATTAATAAACGGCATTTTGGTCCTGGGCTGGGAATCCTCTTTAGAAATTGCAAATTCTTTGTTGTCGTTCAGCTGCTCACGAATCAATCTAGAACACACCTGTGTACGGTGGCTTGTCATGAACTATGGCATTAGCTGTTCAGTATTCTACTTATACTAACATTCGACTTATTAATATATGAAGCACATAAACCCAATAATTTGTTTTTATACTCTTGTGTGGTTGCAAAGAGGGCGCTCTTCCATCAATAAGGAACCCTATCTTGGCTGGAAGACAGGTTCCATGTTAGCTTATTTAAGTACACTGAAAGGACAGAATTCGTGGGATATCTGGTTCCTGGAAAACGCGACGCTGTCACCGCTCTCGCTAGTGGACGAACCCACCGCTTGGCAGGTATAGAGGTACACTGCATTCACGTAGGCAGTAATTCGATGTCAGTATGGATAAACGTCGTGAGTTAACCGACTTTGAAAGAGGGATGATAGTGGGTGTCCGACGAATGGATCACTCTATCGCGGAAGTGGTACAGAAATTGCACTATCCCCGTTCAACGTATCAAGAGTGTATCGGGAATACGCCATTTTCGGAATAACATCTCATCATGGACAGCGCTGTGGGCGGAGAAAGGCGGTGGATGAACGTGGCCGTCGACGTTTGTCTCGCATTGTTTCAGCCAACCGGACAGCGACAGTGGCACAAATAAAAGGCAGAAATGTATCCACCAAGATCATCAGGTGATCATTAGCCGCAATAGGTTATGGAACCCACCAGAGTTCCATTGCTAACACCACAACACAGGACTCAACAGCGCGAAAGAACATCGGCACTGGACCTTGGATGATTGGAGACGGATCTCCTAGTCCGATGAGTCCTGTTTCCAGTTATTTTGAGCTGATAGGAGGGTGCATATCTGGCGGAAACCGCACGAAGCTATGCACCTGTCATGTCAACAAGGAACTGTTCAGGCAGGTGGACGGTCGGTAATGGTCTGAGGCGTGTACAACTGACACACGTTGGGATCTCTGGTACGTCTAGACGCATTTCTGAATGGCCCAGGTTACGTGTCCATCCTTGCAGACCATCTGTATCCGTTCATGGTCATCGTGCATCCACAGAGCGATGGACTCTTCCAGTAGGACAATGGGCCTCCCCGTTCACCAGACATGAACGCTGTATTCCACACCTTTGGGACGTGAAAAGGTCCCTTTGAGTTTTGGATCCTCCACCCAGGAATGCGACGGAATTATAGACAGCGGTGCAGCAAGCTTGGATGGAAATACCTGTGGAACGCTTTCGTGAACTAGTGGGCTCAATGCCACGCCGTGTGACTGCCTTTATAGCGAAAGGTGGGCCTACACGTTACTAGGTAGGTATCCCATGATTTCTGTCCACTCAGTGTACTATTCAGAGTTAGGAAATTCGTATACAATATAATAAATCTCACTTGTTCTGTTTACTTTTCACGTGGAGAAGTGCCTTAATTATTATAGCTAATGCTTCATGTAATTTCCTTTACAATTCCAATTTTTATGATGTAATTATCATGCTTCTGTCATTAGTGATCTAATGCTCTTGTTTTTTATACACTTGTGAAGTCGATTGTATCTTTGTACAAATTTTCATTCAATAATACAACACAGAATAAAAATTTGTTATTCTGGGTTTTGTGATTAATTTTAATAATACATTAGGCCGACTCCGAACGATAATTATCTTTAATACTTGTAATTAACTTTCAACAAAAGCGTTGCTATTTTCAAATTTGCTACCGTTTGATTTTTAAAGATAATTCTCTACATAAAAAGTTATTGAATGCACTGTGTACAGTGTTCTATTGATACGCATGGAATGAAAAGTCTGGAAGAATGAAATGAACTTGATGAGGTTGGACTTAAATATCTGTAGCATGTTGAAGGCTTCCTTATTTTAATTCTTGAACCACCTAAGCGCATTTTCAACCTCCTCTTCGATCAGTGGTGTAGATGGTGCAGCTGCAACACAATTTGCTCTAAGGTAAACGTTATATTCCTGCTTAGAAACAATATTGTGAATAGACCTTTTGTTAAACAAAGTCAACAAACCATTCACAAGCACTGATGAGTTTATGAGAATTCCTCAAGGATCTCTCCCTCTCTCTCTCTCTAAGGAACGATGCCGTTCATCAAGTGAACTCATATACATTCTTCCGACAATACGTATATTGTAGAATATAAACTAGGCAACTGGGTTCCGCATGAATACTGCTTTTTCTGTGGCATCACTCCCATTCTTCCACCAGCGCAACCAAGTGACCGAGGATTTGGCTGTCGGCGTGAAATGTTCTATCGCATTTAAGTTTGATTGCTGGCCAAGGCAGTCGTTGGATATCTTCAGTTTCAAGATATTCCTCCACCACTTGAGCTCTGTGTGCAGTGGCGTTGTCTTGTAGGAAAAGAAAATCTGGGCCAAACACTCGTAAAAAGTCGCACTTAGGGTTCGGGGATCTCTCTTCTCGGTACCTCTGCACACTTATGGTTCCCCAATCAAAAACATGAAGAGGAGTGCGGCCGTTGATCATTATTCCTCCCCTCACGAGAACATCGCCTACACAGTAAGTGTCCCTTTCTCTGATGTAGGGATGGTACCAGTTTCGACAAGTTCTGGGGTTTCGGGTTAATGACATACAAACCATTGGCTTCCTTGCATAGAGTCCAGTTAAATTGCGCCTTCTTAACACAGTCCGATCGGAAATGTTTTCATCTGTGGTCGCAGCAACCTCAAGAGACGCTTGATAACTGGACATTGTAGAGTTCCTCTTGCTGTTAGAGCCAGAGAGCAGTTTGTTCTGTTTGATGTATCCCTCCGGCGAACTCCGCCAGCTCATATTATAATGGTTCCTATCTCCTGAAACTGCTTCCATAGTGCCGAGACGAAACTATGACACATTAGGCTAACTTGCCACCTCCGCCTGCGGCTTCAAGTCGTCGAACGTCCCGCCCTCTCAAAGAATCATCTAAACGACGTTGGCTTGCCATCTTGAGATGTGTATTGGGGATGTGACTGTCCCACTGAGTAAGCCAAAAAAAAGAGGAATGAAGTGATGTGATTGCAACACGTGTTTTGTTTCAGCATGAATAATTTGTATAATGTGCGGCTCTGTAAGGTGGTAGATCGATTTCTATTGGATACTCGGAATTTGCACGCCAGGATGTCTATTATGTCAAATATTCGCCTTCGGCGACATTGTCACAATAAAATATTCATGAAAAATATTTTATTCTGTTAATTTTGTCGAGCAGTGTATGTAATAGATACTTTAATAATCTGAACAAAATTCTTTTCAACGCTCTCAACATTGTAGGATATCCTGAAAATTTCATGTACCCTGAGGCCCGAATCTAATTTAACATTTCTATTGTTTAGAAAATCCATCGGTGAAGCTTAAATTGAAGACCTTCAAAGAGTTGGTGAATTCAAAAGAACTGATGAGACGTATCTCCATTGAAACAAGGTTGCGATTTCTACCTTGTGAATAAGGATATGTATCAGTAATTTTCTAAATTTTGTTGTTTTTCCGCATACGTAAAACAAGTTGTTTGCTTTCTTTTGTGTTCAGTTCACTCTTCAGTTAATAATTTTATTTGAAAAATTTCATTTACATCACATGTATACGAAGGGAACATTATTTCACTGATGAAAGAGAATAACTTTTAAAACAAAGTTATATTTAAATGAAAGAAACACCTTTAGGGCTTAATTTTTAATCTCGAAAAGTAGACGACTACAGCGCCGTCTGTTTTTAGAGATTATACCCTAAACATTATTTGGTAATTAAATTTTTAAAACGAAAGCCCACTGCTGTACACTTCGTATTTATTTATCAATACTGTTGGCCATATTCCAAAGAAAGTAGCCAGAAAATTCAATGAAACCGATTCCTCCAGCAGCTCAGTGGAAGCGTTTATTTCTCGTTGAGTTCATGTTCGTGTCGTACGGTACGATGGTCACGACTGGAGTTATTCGGACATTTGCTGCAATATAAAAGGCGGTTATAGATGATGAAAGCAGTGCTTGATGTCTGAAATAAGTGGTTGAACATGTTGTGAAACACGCTCGCATAGGTACAGAATTCTGTTAGTGCACATCGGTGTTTAGTTAGAATGACTCGCCCACATTTGTGTGCACGAATTCAGAATGCGATGCATAATGACTATCGTGAAATGTCTGTGTTTACAAACTGCTGTAAGCATAGCAGAACTGTAAACAGATAATACTCCTAACAACAACATTTGTGTTGTAATTCAACTTTTGGACACAAAATTAGATAAGAATACACGGCAATATGAATACAAATAGGGATCACTGGACGATCTACCGTTTGGATATCGATTGTGACCTCACACGTTCACAGAATGGAACAGGCCGAGAACATGCAATTCAGTGAGAAGTAAAACTGTTTCTTTAAACACAAGACCAGTTTGGGACGCAGCTCATTCGTGAACTACGGCTGCAAAAGAACTATAGTTGTAATCAACATACCTGTTCTAGTGAGGCATCTGAAAGTGTCTTCTTCTATGTGCAGTAATCGGAAGACTGGAGGGGGGGGGAAGAGTCGGAATGAGATGTTTCTCTGTATCACGCGCTCGTGGATAGCAGTGGATATCCACTTGTTCCCACACCGGGTAGAATAGACCTAAATTCAAATCCCGCTAATGAGGAAGTTTTATGAGTATTTTCACAACGTGGTTAAGTTAATCGATCTCATCAAACCCACCGAAGAACGCAAGCAGTTGCAAACATAATATATTAATGCCTCATAGCTTTAGTTGCTTTGGCACTTAATACACATACACCTAACTTAACGAACCCTACATAATCAGGAAGTGCTCCTGACTGCATGTAGGTATAGAGATTGATTCCTTCGACCCATGGTCCTTCCCTATGTTGTTGCTTCAAGCGAACAGTTCGCTGTCATGGACAATAATGCCCAATACGACACAACTCGTCAGAAATATGTGGGCGTCGTCCGTGTGGATTAGTCTCCCTTCTCTCCCGACTGGATTCCATCCAGGACAGTTTAGGAAAGCGTATCCCATTTCGTCTGGACTGTCTAGTGACATTCCATCGCTGAGAACAGTATTTACGCAAGAATGGTGACTGATTCCACAACAACTCATTGATACCTTGATATTATGAATTCATCTCCAGTGAGAAACATGTCTGATGATTGCCGGTGACCATGCGCCATACTAAAGTCATTTTTTTGTGCACATGGCGTCAAAATGGTGAAAAACTTACTATAAGCTTATAGTACTTTTTTGTGATATGCAATGCTCCACTAAAGCATTTATTATTCACTCTGGAGTTTTTTTGAACATTTCCATCATTCACTGATCGAAAGTCAGCTGCAGTACGTCATCAGGTACGTATATCATCACATTTCACAAATATTATTTACACATGTAATCATATCTGCATAGTGTACGATGTCCTATCTCGAATGGACACGTGGGCGTGTGTGGATATGTGTCGAGTTGGTTCTGTTCGAGACAGATAACTTCATCGTAAGAGACAGCATTGAGTTATAACGCAAATATCCTGGTAGTAGGGAGGCCACCCTACTGTTAGTTAGCTGGCACCGTCTGTTAAAGATTTCTTTGGCAAATTCTTGGAAGAATTCAAGTTTCCTTATTTCCAGTTAAATAATGCTCACTTCTAGGAGTAAAATGTTGAGACGTAGTTGAGATTTGTTGCCGGAGACCTTGATAGATTGGGCAAGAATATATCACGTGTTGTTAGTCTCCGGTGCCGCTACATAAACAAGAATCTGTAGAGGCGAGATTAAACTGCAGGAGCTTCGCATTCAGTGATCCGTGTCCTGATATTAAGTATGATTGTGCAGCGAAGAACCATTTCTGTACAATGTTGGAACTGGTAAATGAAATATCAGGTATAAACGAATTAGTATCAATACCTTTGGTAGACAAAGACCACCTGGATTGCCAACGCTTGGTGAGAAGATTCCAGCATTTTTCTTTTTCTTTCTTTGGGTCAGCAGTTGGATCGACTGTAATATTTAGGAAGGTAATAGGTGTCCTTTTCCTAATATAATAGCAGAGACCTTTATAAATAACATGAAGGTCAGCGGGTAAAGTGCCTGCGATAGCTTGTAGAGCCGGTGTGAAGATTGTACGGCATGTACGTAGCAAACCCAAGAGAAAAGATCTTGGTATGATTTCCAGTTGGGATTGTACAATAAAAAGCTGGCCCTTTGAAACTAAATAGAACTGGGATAAAGACAGTAAGATACAAGATTGTATTGTTTTACGGAGAGTATTGTTTTTTTCTAAGTGCAGTAAGCATCTGAAGAGATACTGTAAGGGTGAAGAGAAGGCCAGATGGTCATTTAGAAGAACACCAAGGTGTCCATGTGTGGACACTAAAAGAAATGATTTTTCTTGATATTTTATCACAGGAGGACTGGCATAATTTAGTCTTCCCTCAAAGATCATCATTTTTGTTTTTGTCACTGAAACTGTGGACTTATTTTGAGTGGCCCAATCAAATAGTCTGGAGAGAATATCGTTTGCAGTAGTTCCTAAATCCCTTCTGGAATTGCGGTGGACAAGAATGTATGTCATCGGCGTAAGCTATTTTATGTATATTTGTCAGGTTATCATTGATGAGAAAGCCAATAATTTAGGACTAAATTCAACACTAGGGGGGGCCCAAGAATAGACCCCTCGAGGGGTCACAGACTTCCTGGTCACAGATTGGCAGTTTATATTAAGTTAGAGCGATTACTAAAGTAGTCCTTTATGAGATGGTATAATAAATGTGGGCAATTTGCTACTCTAAGATTAAGAAAGGCACTCCCCACCATAGTGTGTCGAAAGCATCTTCAAAGTCTATAATTAAAATGAGAGTGTATTTAAATGTGGATTCATCTATGAGCTTTGTGCATCTTCGCAGTCACGGTCTGGTGTAAAGCCATTTTGGGTCGTGCTGAGGTTTCCCTGGTTTTGCTAATGTTTATAGCAAAGGTGATTTTCAGATAACAGGAAAGATGCTAAGTTCTAAGCATTTATTAAAGAGGAAACGCATGTGATTTGGTCGTCCCTCATAGAAGCGTTTAAGAAACGTACATTCCAGTAGATCTAGTCCAGGACATTTTTCCTTTTTCATTAAATCAACTGCAGATTTTAATTCGTCTAATGGGAAAGGCAACCTTGAAGTGGGAAGTGAAATATAATTCGTTTAAAAATTCTCATTTCAGCCTGCAGAGGAGAATCAAGAGATGGATCATCCTGCGGGAAGGGTCTGTCTACTATTTTATTGACAGTATTGTTCCAGTTTAAAGAGTTCTCAGTATTTGTTATAACTGTATTTATCTTGTTTCTGAAAATAGTAGAGACTAGTAGCCCAGAAAGATATTTTACCTTTTGGGACGCCTGCACGGATTTTGAATGAACGCCAACATTTTTTTTCCAGCAGACGGATGTTTCCGTTGCGTCTCCATCAATTTTTAAGAAGGATTTTAGAAGAAAGAGGAGAGCAGTTATGCTCAGGCTATCAAACACAGATTCAGTGGCAAGTCATACGTGATTTCGAGTTCAGTGTTGTCTTCAAAGGCGGTTTGAACTGTGAAGAGGTTTGAAACTTGAACTGGTGAACTCTGAAGATTATTTTTGCCACGGGCTTCAGTAATGTTGATTCAGTCGCAATTGGCCAAACATGTTTCGGGAGAGTTGGAAACGGGATTTTAGGAAGTAATCATCAGACAATGTCTATTCTATTGGACAGAGAAGGTCTGCTGATTCAGAATAAAATTGAAAATGGGAAGTAATGGGCCAATAACGTAGAGGATTAGGCACTTTGCTATGAAGTGCGGGATTTGATCAGTTCTAGCAGCGTATGATGGCCGCATGGTTAACACCATCAGTTAGTTGTCTGGAGATAATATTTTAGAGTTTTAGGCGCATCAGCAGCTTATACTGCGCTGTATATAATGTCTATATACTGCGGGTGGTCGATTTGCTGTTTGCTGCACAAATAACCCGAGTTTCCAGAATGAAAGACCATACTACCCTCTCCTGAAACCGACTAACTCAGCCACGTTGTGAAAAATGCCTTTAAAAATCCCTCGCGTCATTGACGGGATTAGAACTCAGGTCTTTTCCACCCGGTGTGGGATGGACGGTGATTATACCAACTGTGCTACCCACGAGGGAAAGAGAGAAGGAGAAAGACTGGCTGCTTCCAACCAGATTGGCACGCATGGTTTATGTTGCTTTGACGGCGTTACTTTTGTCGGACAGCTGGCTGTATAGCTTCGGCTGTTGTGAGAGAGGGGGAGAGGCGGGGTATGAAGAGAAGGGCGATGGTTTATGTACAGGAAAAAGTTTGGTAGTGAAGGAGATTCCAACGTGGAAAATATTTCTTTTCTTGGTGATATCATTAAAGCTTTTACACTCGCGTGCAGGTTAAACAGATGAATGAATTCCCTTGTGTAAGAGAGTAGCTGCTTGCTGTAGTGCGAAGATACTAGACACGTGCAGGAAGAATGCTGAAGGCTCTATAAGGACATAAGACGTTGTTTCTCTGCGTTTTGTAGGAGCATTATAGGCTACAATAGTAAACATCATTTTTAGAAGCATGCAGGGTTCCTCTGCAATTGCGTGTGGGGGAGCTGGATTAGAAGGGGGGTTCTATTTCCGCTGCCTGTCACATTATCCTGTTCTTTACCAGAGACTGCATGTGAGTGGCGTTAGGGTGTGGATTTTTTTGCTACGAGGATTCTGACAATGTGATTTTGACAACCGAGGAATGGAAGGGAAAGTTGGGCTCTAATGAACAGACCTGGCTTCGCGAAGGTACTCCGCCACTATAGCAGATAATTAGTCTTTTATAAGGGAAAATGACGATGTCTAAGTAGCTGTATGAGGTTATGGATAACAGATCCGTTTGAGAACTATTTGAATGGACGAGCGGACTGGGCATATTTATGGAGAGATTCTCAGTCTGAGTTGTGGCATTGACATGGACTGAAAGAAAGTCATTTAAGTGAGCCTAGTAGCCATCAGGGGATGCAGACACTCAATCATTATTGATATAGAGGGGTAAGTATAGCGGAAATATCTTTTATTGTAATGGATCCTTGGAATCATGGCGTTCCGATTTAAAGGCGCTTGGGTGCTTTAGAGTGGATCCTTATCCAAACTTACATCGGCGTATTGTATTACTGTTCTTCAATCTATATTTTCTGTATTACTTAGTGCCAGAGCGAGCTGTCGGACAGTAGTCTTCAATAAGCTATTTTGATTTTTGAATTGAGGACAAATAAAATTCATGCGTCTGAAGGTACATAAAATCCCTCGCCATGCTCACAGCATGGCGAGGGATTTTATGTGTGTGTGGTACTCTCACATGGGAGATATACGAAGTCACAAAGTCCTTATTTTAGGCCTTGACGATACTGATTCAACAGACAACTGAGGCAATACCGCCACTTCGCTTATTGGAGGTGAACACCATATTTAGTCTCTAGAACAAACCTCCACCAACCTCCTATCTCTTCCATCATTCATTATTCACATTTTCTTAGTGCTGAATATCTCATGATTAGTCAAACTAATGGAAAAAATTTACAGCGAAAAGATCAAACCTCCCAAACACTTCCTCGTTAATTTCACAAATATACGTGGTCTCAGTTCCAATCTCAATGATGTCCATTTCTACTTACAGTCTGCCAAGCCCCACTTACTTTTTCTGACACTCTCCCAATTATGGGTTGATTCAACCACTGCTCATCTCAGTTGTCCTAAATATACTCTGTAAGATTCAATTCTATTTTAAAGGTGTTGCATGTGCATTTATCCGCTCTGATATTCCCTGTAGTGTATTGGCTATTTGGAATCTCCTCTTTTTGATCTATTCTGGCTTAGACCATGTTTGCTCAGATAATGTCAGTGAAATTATCCTTGTAGGAGTGAAATCCATTGTACTTACTTCTATTCTTTATTCCAACTCCACCTTAAAATCTCGTCCTTTATCTAAACCTTGGTTTTCCAATAAATTTACTAAGGTTTGTTTCAAGGTTTGTTACTAAGGTTTGTTTCAAGATAATGTTAATTGTAATTGGCTTGCATCCAAGTCTCCGAGTTCATTTTCTGCTTGCACCAAAGCTCTCAACTATTGCAATTAATCGGTCCAAACAAGATTTTGAACAGTAATTTTAATAATATGGAAATTGTGTGCTGTATGGTAGTAAAGGTGGCGCTCTGTTCATTTACAGTGTTTTGTCTGAGTAGCGACTTGCTGTTGTGTGTGTTTTGAATGTGTGTTCTTTTAAGTTATTTTTTAAAGGTTGTTTTGTAATAATTGCTTGCATATTATTGAATGTGAAGAGGCCGATTGGATTCTTTTCGGACTCCCTGAAAATCCGGCATTTTTGGGTGACGGACACGTTTAGAGTGATTACTGTACTTCGTCGTAAATTACATTTGGATGCAACTGCTATAACAGGTAGGGCGCCATTTTCTTTTCAATTTCATTCGATTGCTACTTATAGTTTAGTATCATAAAAACCTAAAAAACGCTTTGTTGGGTCAAAGGCATTATTGGAACCCACTGAGAATTTTTGTTTAACGAAATACAAAACTTAGGCAGTAATTTAAAAATATAAAGATAATTTATGACTGCGTCTTACGTTGACAATTTTAATTCAAATTTATAAGTATTTTATATGAAGTTAGAATATTGCACAATCAGCTCCTGTAATATACAGTGAGTGACCATTTAAGGTAAAATTTTTAGGGAAAGGGAAATGCAATGTTAATGAAAAAATAGTCCCATATTGGGGGTCACTAGAATTAATATGTCCTTAGGCACAGAAATGATTATCTCATGTATCGCCACAGCAAAAGTGGGCACGTTAAAAGGGGTGGAATCAGGACAATTTAGGAAAATGCTACAAAAGTTCATAATTTATATTCTGTAGATATTTAAGTTATTGGGTTACAAGATTCCATCTGGAACCAAGTTTAATGGGAATAATTCATTCACCTCTTTGTTTTGCTTTTAATGTAAGAAATTAGTGGAGGGAGTGGAGTATCCCCCCGACGTGGTACTAAGAGTAGTGCACCAGAATTTATCGTTTCATGAATTGCAAATTTTTAGGAGAATTCCATCCCAGTACGCCAAATTAATACAAGATCACGTGTACGACCAATAGTTGAAGTTAATACAGTACTCATATGGTTGCCCTTACAGTTCCTAAAGTGTAATTTTGGGTTCATGAGGTGTGCAAATTTTATCTAGGTTAAATTGTAAGGGATTTAATGAGAGATCAGAGTTCCTTTTATTTTCTCATAAAGGTGCACGTGTTGTTTGTATTATTCTCGATATTTGCCGTCTTGTATTTCTTCAAGATAATTTACATTTCATTTGATTTTTTTGATGCGTGTAGTCAAAATTTGACCCTGTCATGATTTGGTAGTAGGGAAAAGTTTTTATTATTCTTTATGAAACTGTATCGAAACGAGGAAATGTGCCCTCCTAAAGTTTCTGCTAATGAAAGAAAGACATTGGTAATAAATGAGGATGGTGCTCATATATTGCGCAATCATCCGTAGCCAGGTGGGAAGGAGCAGCAGTGCGTAGCACATGCTTCTTGATTAGATCGGGGTTCGAGCCTGTCACCACCAAATACGGAGGATGCGGAAAGGTCAGGGAATGACCACCGCATATCCCCGGAGCAACATGGCCTTAGTTGCTAATGCTCCTAAAAACCAAATAACAACAACCCATCAACAGAGCTAAGAGAAAAAATGTCGATCTCGCAGAAAAATCATCAAACTATTCGTGAATCTTGCAGTCATAAGTTTGGTAACCAAATTGCGCATTCCAAAATATTAATTGCATTTCGGAATGCGTGATTTCATCTCGTTTAGTTTTGTTTAAATTGATTCAAGAAGACTAGCAAAGAATTAATTAAGCAACACTTCTGTATTAATTAAGCAACATTTCTATTAAAGATACGGTAATGGTTAGGTTATTTGGCCTTATCCGTGCTGGAACTTGAAAATGCTTTTGATTATTTCGTAGAGCAGTTCATAAAAAACTAAATCCTATAAATTTTACACATGCTCTACCCGCAGTGCCTTCAAAATACTGTACAGACAATACCCATCTTATTATTGATCACAGAGCGTATTTAGGGTAAGGCGCCACCGGCAGTCTCCCACAACTGCGCCATTGATCACAGACAGTCATTTCAAACTTGTTAATGTCTCTTTATTGCAGACCTGTTTGCTACTTTCTTGCGTGCGTTTGAAGTTTATTTCAAATTTACGCCTAACTTGAATAACAGTAACATTACATTGAGTGATCACATTATTAGGCACACCTACCAATTTCATTAAATGCAGTCCTTCAGTAACAGCGTCACTTGTTAGACCATGTGATATAAAGCAGATGGATATATACTTAAGGATGCTGTTTGGGTGTTACGAAAATGGGCAAAAAACGAAAGATTTGAGTTACTTTAAACGTGGTATGGCAGTCAACGCCTAAATTGTCGATGTGTATATTTCGGAAACCGCTATTCTTCTGGGATTTTCACGTATGATTGGCTAACGGAGCACGACAATATTTGATCCATTTGATCGAATTGTCGATCAAATGGAACAACTTGTTCAAAGATCGAAGTTTTCTGTTGGAAACTTTGATCAGTGGATCTATATCCTGGTACGGGGTAACAGAAAGGTTGCAATCAGTCAAATAACAACGAAGTACAACAGCGATAACTAAAGGAGAATTTTAGATCGCACAAATTGTATCTAGTCGTGGATGATTATTGCACCCAAAGACCGAAGGGGGATTTCTACTGCTGTCAGCATAAACAAAGAATGTACGATTACAGCGGTAATCGTACATTCTTTGGTACGATTACCGCTACACCAACAGTAGACAGTGTTCCGGGAAAAAAACCGTTGCCTCCTCTCAGGAAAGCTGGTTCGATCTGTTTCATACTGATGCCAGGACCAAAAACAACACGAGTCCATGCCTAGTGTCATCAGTGCAGGAGTGGCGCTGTAATGGTGAGGAGACTGTTTTCGTGGTGGACATTCTGGCCAGATGCGTCCCCTCATGACTGCAGTATATCCGTCGGTGCTTCTTCCAGCAGCATAATATGCCATGTCGTCAGATGTTATTATTATTTGGTTTTTAGGAGCATTAGCAACTAAGGCCATATTGCTCCGGGAATATGCGGTGGTCATTCCCTGACCTTTCCGCATCCTCCGTATTTGGTGGTGACGGGCTCGAACACCGGTCTAATCAAGAAGCGTGTGCTTCGCATTGCTGCTCCTTCCCACCTGGCTACGGAGGCGCCTCATGTCGTCAGAATTGTACAGATGTGGTTCCAGGAATATGAGAGTGCGGCCTACTGCGGTGGCTTCCCCATTCACTAGATCGTTTTGCTTCTTTTACTTCAGATGGTTTTTATTTAAGTATTCAAACTGTTTACTGAATGGCCACTAATTAGACACACCTACTAAATAGTTAGTAGGCTTCCCCTTTAATCCTAAGAATAGGTGGATTCTATATGGCATGGACTCAGCAAGGTGTGCCACAACGATGCTGGTCCACGTTGACTAAGTTGCTTTCCACATTTCTTGATCATCAGATGGTTTCATATCTCTACTCTGAACTGGCCACATGTTGAAGTTGAACGTGAAAGGAAATCTAAAAAAAACCTTATGTCAAAGCTTTTGCTGTTCAAGTGGAACAACTTGTTCAAAGATCGAAGTGTCCTGTTGTAAACTTTGATCAGTGGATCTATATCCTGGATTGGATCTTTAAGAAAGCATTTTTATTGTAAAATTCTATTAGTTAAAACTAAATATATTGTTTTTTCTATTTAATAAATGTTGGTGGGAGAGTATTTTCCCTCTTATTTGGCCTTTTTCCCAAATAAGGAGGAAATACTCAAGAATATATTCAATTTATTAAAACGACTCAAATTTTAAGCAACTCAATCCAATCTTTATAGGAGCCCATTGTGGCAGCCGGCGGTCATTTTGAGTTTGCTCCATCCTGTGAGTTGCCTTTATTTATTATTTTTTTGGTTTTCATAAACGACCACTGTGTCATATGTTTTATTATTGGAGTAAATGCCATTCTGTTTATATGGCCCAGACACCTGTACATTGTGCTGCTGTCTCCCACTTGTCTTCGACGTTAGCATTTAGGCACGCCACCAGGGATAATATTGGTTTTTCTTTAGAACATGTTTAATTGCAAATATCCATATCCAAGGACTAGGGGCTTTGAATATGGTGTCTTATGGATTTTGATTTGCTCGCGTGTGGAGCTATGAATAGCCATAATCGTTTGTCACTCAATCTTTCAATTGGCCCTTTTGGCCTCAATTATAATTATTGGAAAGTTGCTGGAGGGACCATTTTCAATCCTGCCATCATTTTCAATCATCAGCCATTTTCAATCCTGCAGTGGATTGAAAATGGCTGATTATGATGATGATAATTATTAAGGAGTCAATTCTGCTAGTTGCCAAGGTGCACCAAAAGGGGCATTGCAATCTAGGTTATCGAGCGACTCATGCTTTTTTTATTTTCGCCCGTCACTTCTAAAACTGTAGGGGTTATGAGGTCCTAAGATTTTACTCTGGATTGGAACTTTATATCACCCTGTATATTGAAGGAAAATAATTAAAAAGAGAGAGAGAGAGAATAAACAACATTATAATAAATAAATGCTTCCATGTTATGATAATATTATGGCGATTCAGATTAAATTTCAGTTGGCTAGAACACATTCTCGGGACATATATTGGACAATTCGGATAGACATAGATATGGATGTGACAGACATAATTTGGCATCTCTAGAAATACTCAACAGATGGCAGATGCTGTCAGGATGTCATGCATTGCCTTTTTATTTTTTTTAAGTTATGTATTGCAAACAGATTGAATATGTCTGTAAAAACAAAACAAAAAAAATTCCGAGTATATAACTAATAAATAATTTAAATATCCTGAATGATTATTGAATAGTATCGGTTTTTATTTTATTTTTTCGCTTTATATGATTTTGCGAATTTATTTATTTTTTTATTGATGATTCAATCTGTTTCTTGTTTGATTTGGTGTTTTAAAATTCTTGGAAGAAATTAATTTAAAAATTGTTTGCACGTTTGGCTAAAAGAAAGAGAAAACTTTTCCTCTGTTACTTTAGCTTTTTGAGTTATCAGACAAATGCAGAGATCCACATGAACGTTCATCCCTCATATCAGCAGTCTAATTTTGTGATTCGCGACGTCTTTCATTATATAGATTACAATTTATGTGTAATATTATTATAAATTGCGAAATAAATATTGTTTTCATAATACTATATATTTTTTTAATTCTTAAAAAAAAAGACTCATTGGTAATTATTATTTTATGATTAGATATTAATGTTCTTAATTTTAGCAATAAAACAGAAGCAATTTTTCGGAAAAAACCCATAGTTATAGCACTTAATAATATTAATCTAAAATTTAGAGAATATTAATTCGCCCAGGGCGTTCGCGATATAAATTTTGAGCTGAAGGGGCTTCGCGAAACAAAAAGGGTCGGGAACCATCTTTGATATGAACAGCCAGCACGAGCGGAATAGTTTTCTGATTAGAACCAGTTTATTTTGAAATGATTTTGTTTTTATTTTAGGAAGATAATTTAAGGAGAAAGATTAGTATAATATTACGTAATTTAATCAGTTTGCTTATAAAATGCTGATAACCCCATTATTTCCAATGCAGTCCTCTGGGAAGTGAATCGATTTCAGCTTAGCTTAAATGAATCTTGTATTTCTCATATTCGCATTTCGGATATATTGGTACTGAACTTTTCAATAACATTCTTTTGATATTTGCTGAAATTTTACCATTTCCAAGTATGTAAGGCCAATAAGCGTAAATATTTTATTTTTAAATCCAGAAACTTCAAATTTTGACCTTAGAAAAGTTTCCATTTTCTCTGGATATCTCTTGAATGAATACGCACAAGTATCTTTTCAACCGTGATGAACAGTGGTTGTTCAGTGAAGTGATTTCAGTTCCTAATCTGACCGATTAAGCTACAGCAGTTAGATTAATGCTCATGACATAGTTTCTAGGGTTTTTTCTGCTGATATAGCATATCATGCTTTCACGCATTCTCCTCCCTAATGTTATTTCTGGTGATTGAGTGGACTCCTTGTTCAGTTTTTTTTTCTTTTTCGATGCACAAGCCTCTGTGTACCTCTTAAAAAGTATCATAAACTACCTCGGACGTAAACTATACAAATTTGTACGGCATAATAAAATATATTTTTATTTCAAGCAAAGATTCGTCTCACATAAGAACTTATAAAAGATAAAACTGACTGGAATGAATTGCAAACGGTGTCTCTCATAAAATGAAAAAGGGTTACTGATGTGACAGATCAATTTATTCCATTTGACGTATCGTTAGAGATTTTGTAAATATTTTTAACAAATTTTTCTGGAAAAGCTCTGAAAAAGTGACAGCATATTTGAAACAGTAAATTTAATCCGATTAAATGAGCTTAAAGGTATTTTTAAAAGTAAATTCGGATATTTTTGTTTTTTTGACGTTGAGTTTGAGACTGATTTTTTACTCATTTTCCTAACTGGAAACATTTGTTGCCCTTGAACTTGCAAATCCATGAATTGGGCTTTGTATTTCAGTAGCCGCTCCATCTAGTTTTGTAATTATAATTGTTGATTTACAACTCCTGCATTTTGCACCTCCACAAATCGCTAATTAGTTTCAGTTGAATGAAATTTCAGACAAAAGTTCTTTATATGAAACTCGTAATTATATGGAAATTGTTCTGTCAACCAAGTAGGTAGAACTCATCCATCACGAATATTTCTTCCTCGCGTGTCTCTGTTATACTGTTTCGTTTATACTCACATAAAGAATAATTTAAAAACAACTGGAAATCATTTCCTGTAAGAATGTTTTTCCAAATCTATTCCTTTTTTTTTTTAGGGAAGTTTACAATTATCAATGTTCACAAGAATGCAATCATAAAGCGTTTTTGGTTTATCATATCAGTGATTTATTCCTATCGGCAAAAATAGGAAGGATTCAAGCAATTTAGAGACTCCTTGTAGTTGTCTTCACGATTATCAGAGTGAAAAGAAATGTTTTCTTTGAGTTATATTTTTTCTCTATGGTAGCTTTATTTTTATGCTTGGTCCATTCCTATTCTCTGGATGAAGGCACAAATCACCTTCATCCATGCAAGTCCTACGCCTTAGCTTTTATAACCGTAAAAGAAGCTTGGTCAATTCTGCAGACGGCCCTTATTGCAGAATGGACCAAATGACGAATATTTCGAGCAACCGCTTGAGTTTCTGAGACCTCACCGTTTTCTATACATAGATAACGTCAACAAGAAGCTGTTGCCCCCCCCCCCCGTTGATTGACAGCTGAGTGTCGAAACGAATAAAGCAGAATGCATATAATATTAACAATCATCCAATATTCAACTGATGTGCTTTCTGTTGTTAGTCATCCAACCACACCAAAAAAACTTGACGTTCAATACTGCGTTGCATTTCAACTGGCGCTCAGAGTCAGTGGAAGTACGAAGGCAGATCACATTTGTCACCCAAGTAGTAAACAATAATAATGCCACGTTTTTTTTATTGATTTAGTTGCCTATGCTTTGGAAATTTTCAACATAAAAAGGAAAATTATTAATAATAAAAGGAAAAATGGACATTCTGGAATTTTGCGTGTATGCGGACACGTGGTCTTCTTAAAGCAAATTTCGATCGTGCGTTCCTTTTGAATGCACGATCAGAAGTTCTGCTCGAGAAAAAGAATGACAAAATTATCGACAAAAAAAAGTTTTTCATGAATATTTTATTGTGAAAGTGTCCCTGGAGGGGAATGTTTGATATACTAGACATCCTGGCATTCAAATTCCGAGTATCCAATAGCAATCGATCTATCAGCTTGCATATCCGCACATTATGCAAATTATTTATGTCTTTTTGCTTGCTCAGTGGGACAGCCACATCTCCAGTACTCAAGATGACAACTCACCGTCATTTGGATGATTCTTTAGAATGGCGGGCTGTTGGACGACTTGAAGCCGACAAGCGGAGGTGGCACGTTGGATTGAAGTGTCACGCAGTGTCGTCTCGGCACTATGGAAGCAATTTCAGGAGACAGGAACCTATAAGAAGAGCTGTCCAAGGTCTCCCAAGGGCTATGGCAACAAGAACAGATCTCTATCTGGCTCTAACAGCAAGAGGGAACCGTACGATGTCCTGTCATCAACTGTCTCTTGAGGTTGCTTCGTCCACAGGTGAAACCTTCGTCCACATTTCCAACCGGACTATGTTAAGAAGACTCAATGCAAGTGGACTCTACGCAAGGAAGCCAGTGGTTTGTAGAGCTATCACTACGAGCTGCCCTCAGATATCCGTTCTCGGCCCTGTTTGCTGGAACGTGGTGCTTGATGGGTGGCTCTCTCTGTGGACCGGGATAAAGTTCTAAAAATTGTTTAGGCTGATGATCTTGTTATGTTAATTTTTGGCGAATCAAGGCTAGAATTAAGAAACATAGCAAAGATGATATATTGGATGACTTAAATTGTTGGTGTTTAACACACAAATTAAAAATTTCAGTCCCTAAAACTAATCAGATATTGTTAAAAGGCTACTTAAATGAAGCAATTAAAATTACTCGTACTTATAAATATTTGGGAATTATGTTGGATGACCGCTTTAACTTTGTTAATCATGCTAAATGTGTATTACATGAGATAAAAGTGTTGGCAGGTAAGACAATGAAAATTATTAAAAATGTCTGCTTAATACCTCTATTCTCAAATGATATTATTCTTGTGTTTATTTTTACCAATAACTTGCGATGCTGCTGCTGGGGCCTGGGGCTCCAGAATTAATCACAAATACTGTTTGGCAACCCACCGTTTCCTGTTGAATTTAGCACACAGTTCTTCAATGTGATGATGGAATCTTAATTTTCAATCAAAGGTCACACTCAGGTCTTTCGACGCAGGGGATCAAGACTCCGTCTATCGCCGGCTGAATTATGGTGGGGTTTGGCCGATGGTCTGTGGAGATTATAAGCGATTACCCTGTGGTCTGACGTGGTCCATGCTTCACTTACATGCAACTCTGAGATCGTGCTAGAAATAGATCTTGTTGTATTTGTTATGTCGATAGTGGATTCTCACATTTATTAGGTAGATTCAGTATAACAAATGGCGTTATGGTCAGGAAATCTTCCATTTTGGGTACCTGTATGATACTAAGAGTATCATACAGGTACTCTTTACTTGTTAGTGGTCCCTGGCATACCCCCACGTTGCATGGGATGGAAGTCACAGGACAGCGGACAGGTGTTCGCCGCCCCTTGGCTGCGAAGTTGTCAGACCCCTGCACTCAACACCCAACGTAACACACAAACTTTACACACCAACAATTATTCACACTTGACGGCTTTGGCATATTTGCTTTTCAGACGTTACTGAGGTACATAGGGGAAACCCTGGACACCGCCTTAAGAATACCTTAAATCCCATTAAACTCCAAACCACCGCATAGCCCGTCGAAACTGGTGCTATGACTTGGAGCCCTGACAAATGGGGTACAGTTCTGTTCTCTGGTGAGTCCCGTTTTAGCCTACAAACAAATTCTAGACGTTATTTTCTCTTGAGAGACAACGAGGAATGTGGTACCATCCCTCCAAAATCAGAGAAAGAGACACTTACTGTGTAGGCGGTGTTCTCGTGAGTGGTGGAATAATGATTAGCCCTCGCTCCCTTCCATATTTTTGATAGGGTACCATAACTGCGCAGAGGTGCCGGGAACAGATCCTCGAACCGTATGCGCGGATTTTTAGGGATGTGGTAGGCCCAGATTTTCTTTTAATGCATGACAACGCCACTGCACATAGAGCTCAAGTGGTGGAGAAATATCTTGAAACTGAAGATATCCAACTGACTGTCGTGGCCAGTACGATCACAGAGTTAAATCCGATCGAACACGTGTGGGACGCCCTTGGGCACCCCGATACCCAACTTCTCGGTCACTCGGTGAGCTAAGGGCTGAGCTGGTGGAAGAATGGGATTTGTTGCTACAGGATCTTATAGACACCCTTATATGGAGCATGGATCACCACTGTCAGGCCTGTTTAGCCGTTGGAGGGGGATCATACACCGTACTGATATTGTGTGACCATATTTTTGAGCAACTTTTATCGGTTTCTGTAATGTGACCTCTTTGGTAATTCTTATACAACCCCTATAAATGTCCATTATACCTGTCGGGAGTTTCTCGCTGTCTCCTCATTTCATCGTTATTCCAAGGTACACCACTCTACCAAATTTTTTCCCGCTTCATCAGAAGCTTCACGAGTTACATCACCTTTTCTAGTGTTCTGTTAATTTTTTCGAGAAGTGTACTAAGATTTAGATAATGAATTTAAGAAAGCATACTGAAATTTCATTTTACAATATTTTTTGATAAAAATTATCATAAACGACAACTTGATCAAGAAGATTCGAAAACAGTTCCCTTATTACTTCTTAATCCTTTGTTAAAATTTCAATTAAAATGTTGCATCAGATTTTAAAAAAGCTATAATTTATAGTACGTAACTTTACATAACACGTATTATCTATTAAATGAATAAATTAACTCTGCGTGCGTCATTCCACTTTATTCCAGTGTTTTGGAAACCATACGTGCACCAAATCATATCTGATGTTGTTGTTCTTCCGTTCTTTCTATTTGACATTACTACTTAAAGGGATAATGCAATAATATGAATCAATATCTGGAATTTCATGTTTGTGCCAGCAAGGAACATGAAATTCTATCTGTTGGTTTCCTGTACATTTGTGTTGAAATTAGAATTTCGAAATGCAAGTTTCCTGCTACGGGGTTTTGAACTCAGAAATTAGTATTTTTGTACGCTATTTACAGAGTTGTATGTCAAGTAACTGACATACAGAGCTTACACACACTCCTGAGGAGAAAATCTAAATATATTGCAGGAAGAAGACAGAAAATGAAAATAATACGTACCTGTAGACAAGAAAGGTTTATTGTGGTGAATCACAAAAGGAAGACAGTTATTACAGAAAATTTAGGGACCGTGATCCTTGACAGGACTATGACAGGCAAGTTTAGAGATGTCGCTCGTGATTATTGTAATTCAATCAAGGTGTAATTCCACCATGTGCCAGTTTTCAAAACATTCTTTTGGAATTGCTTAATAGTTCCTGTGTAGCGTTCTATATAATTTCTTCAGTCATTGGAATCTGTATCCTTTCAAGGGTGCTTTATTCTTGGGAAACAAAAAGAAAAAAAAAAAAACATAGGGAACTATATTCGATGAGTACGCTGGATGGGGGGAACCACAGTGATGGCGTGTTCAGAAATTCTTGAATGGAAAGCTACAAGTATGCAGAGGCATTATGATGATAGAAGCGCCAATTCCCTGAAGCTCACTTTTTGACGTGTTTTCCAAATATCATTGCTCAATCACCACAGAACTCAACGTGGCATTATTGGTTCACTGACCATACTGGATAAGTTAATGAAAAATGCCATGTGAGTTAAATGTGATAAGTATCGTATAAGATGGACACTGTCTTGTTTATTTAGGCATTGGAGAACACGGTGTACTCCACTGAGAGGACTGAGCCTTTGTTTCCGGGTCTAGTCCGATCATACCCATGATTTTCCACTGCAATGATGGAAGAAATAAAGTGTGGGGCAAGAGAAGCACGTTGGCGAATATCCTGACAAGCGAGAATTTGTCGCTCTCTGTGATTGTCAGTGAGGATGCGAGGCAGACTTAGCTGAGATGCTGCTCATTTCCAATTCCTACGATAAAATTGACATCTGCGATAAGAAATGCCAGTTTTGCTAGCAACTTCTGAGATGGTTGAAATTCGATCGCTCCTGATCATATCACGAACATCAGCGATTGAATCATTGGTTTTGAAGTTGAATGGCGACCAGAGCGAGGATCATCTTCGACGGACAGGTGGCCCTCTTTAAACTTTCCGAACCAATTGAAAAGTCTCGAATGACTCATACGGTCTTTTTCTAAAGCTGTTTTTGACACTTCGTGGGTTTCTGTCGCACTTTTCTATAATATTAAAACAAAATTTAATGCAAATTCGCTACTCAGTATACTCGCTCATTTTTAAAATCTAAAGATACACATAGAACACCTTTTATTCAACGTGCGTTAATATCAAACTGACTGCAGGTAAATAAATTTATACTTTACTGTGTCACCCAAAATATTTCGATAAGTTACAACTGGCTACGATCTCAATTTCAAGACTCGTATATTAATATAAAAATAACATACACTACAAAAACTTAACCTGAAACATGAAATGTAACGCTATCTGTTTTTCGTTCTATTTAAATAAATCTTTATTTATTTGTCTTACCAAAATAAATAAAACGTTACATTGCTGAGTGATAAATTGCCTTTCACGGCAGTAAATTCCAGGGGATTTACACATAATACAATTACAATATATAGTGATTATATTTACACTGATTTCTGTCTAGAATCCTGACAGTTAACGTACAAATTGCTCAGTATAACACCACCACTGAATACACTAGAGACGTGGTACATTTGTTCACAATAAGTATACCATTGAGTGTACACACACAGTTTTTAAAAAAGCGCTCAGAGCTGTTAGGTGACAGCAACCTCAGCGAACGACATCGCGGTTTGTATCCTGTAGTTCGGATCTTCTGTTAGCCTTTTAAGGTCAATTCCAATTTGAGATAAGGTGTGGATTGATTCCAATGCCCTGGCTGGTATGAACCTATCGGCCATCTTCGATCTGTTGGCCTTCATCCTCAGGGATTTCGTGCCTCTTAAGGCGGATGGCGGGATGTGCCACTCACAAAGCTGCCAGAAGCACGGTGATGTTATGACGCCAGTCATCATCTTTATTGTAGTTATCAGTCGTTTCCAGGCAGTGATGTCTGGTAAATGTAGTTTCAGCTAGCTGCGTGGTCCTTAACTGACAAGGGAGATTGTGTTTATTGTTGGCCCACTTTAGCAGCCAGAATTCAGTCCCATAAATTCTCCTAATGTGGGTAGGGATGGCTGACGCCCACAATTCAGCACCATACAATTTGGCCGAATGCACTGTTGTTCTCGTATATCTTGCAGTTGTCGCAGTTTGTTTCACGTGCTAGAGGTTTTTTTTGGTTGGTTATCCAACATGAATAGTTCATTCTCTTTAAAAGCAAGTCAATATGCGACGTGACTTAAGTTAAGAATAATTTTCAATTATTATTCCCAGATCTCTATGAGTTCTGACAATTGGGATAGGCATCCCATTTAGTTTTGAATGTATGACAGTAGGTTATTTTTTCAAAGAGTACACCATCATTACAGTCTTCTGTGGCCAGGCCAAATTTATCTAAGTACACGAATAACTCCATAAGCTTATGATTGATCTGGTCGCACAATGCACTATTAGACAAGAACGGTTGGATGGTCGTTAAAATCTTAATGTCATCTGCGTACGTGTATACATTGTACCTGCCCTCGCAGAACGGGATCATTATTGTGGTAAAGAGGAGTCCGGATAAGATGCCACGGTGTGGAACTCCTGCATTGGAGTTCCACAAGGTGACTGGTCGTTGGAGGATCTGACTGTCTGTATGAAAATAAATCGAACGACAAGTTAGTAGTAACTGCAAGAACTTCAGCAAGTTTCCTTTTATTTAGAAGGCGGGTTGAAGCAGATGCAGTAGGGCGTGTACATTCAGACTATCGAAGGCGGCCTTTATATCGGCATATATTATTGCAACTTCATTTCCGGCTTGGAAAGCGTTCAGTATCGCGGTTTGCTTTGTAAGGAGGTTCGTAATTGTTGATCTATTAGATATTGCATGATGTACTGTATTTGTTGAGGCTGACTGGTCAGGATCTGATCCGTCAACTTTGGTAGTAGAGCCTTCTCCAGTATTTTCAAGAGTGAAGATGCAGTCGATATTGCCTTATAGTGCTCCATGAGGTTAGGGTTTAATTTTTGGCATAGGAATTGGTGCCCCCGAGGGAGTAAATACTCTGTATCAGCTCTTCTTTTTTGATAATAACAGACTCCAGCTCATTATCAACTATCTTAACTGGCTCAAACTCTACGAGTTGCGACTGATAACGTATGTTGGAGAATTTACTGATGTGGTCCATCCAAGCTTCACTGTCAATTCGCTGATGTGTGTCATTCTTATGCCAGCATCGGGGTAGCTTTCCCTTGTCAAGAGTATCTTTCATGTAGCGGTTGACTGCTTTAGATTTTCCCCTTTTAAATGTTGCTCTAGCCCTTGAGTGGTTAATTCTGTTTTTTGTATAATTTGACAGTTTCCATTTTCTGTGCAGAGTTTGCTTTGGTTTAAACAGGACAGTTAGGCTATCGATCTTGATGAGATCCTTACAAGTTTGAAGCCGCAAATTCTGCCACAGAGTTGATCCAAGAGAAATGTTGATTTAAGAGAAATGTTGCGAACAAGGCGTCACATGTGAGTAGGCAATTCCATGCTCATTATGATAACGGCATTTAAGCATTTATTCTGGTCCAGAAAGGCTGGCGAACTCACAAGTTGGCTCTTGCATTTGTCCTTAACATTGAAGTCAATATAGGACAGCATTATGAGGATAGCGACTGGACTGTGATCGGATAGAAAACACGCTCCTAGCGGTACATCAATTAGACATTTACCAGAAGAAAGAATCAGGTTTAGTCTATTTTCACCTCTTGTGGGTTGGTCGTTGATATGAGAGATGGAGCATGGCTGCAGCCTATTAACATGGCTGCAGAAGCCAATCTACTACCAAATTATTTATCAATTCTAGATTAGGGATAGGAGGGATGTAGACGGCTGCTATATCCAAGAGTGCAGTGTGGACTTTTAATGTGACAAGTATTGCCCCATAGAGCTCTGAAATTTCGTCAGAAGTGTTTTATATATAATATTCGTCTCAATTTTATCAGGAACTACCTGATAAAATTCTAATTAAATTTAAGCTTACGCCAATATTTTAATTCTATACTGCTGATAAATCAGCACCATTTATTAAGAAAATATAATAACAAAATTATTTAAAAATTAATTTGCACGCGATTTTTTCACATATTTTAAATACTAAAACGATTTAAAAATTTCATTGATTAGCCATAGTTTTTTTCCACATTTTTTTGCCATATTCTTTATCTACTTTGATTTATATGATTAAAATTTATTTAATTTTCGAACCATAACACGTTCTACCTTGTAATTATATGTGAAAATTTTTGCACGTTAAATACGGTGCAAAAAATGTTAAGAAAGATACTTCTTTGAATATTTTTTAATTTCTGAAATTAGTTTTCTTTTCGACATTTATTCGTTCATTCCTTTTAGTTCCATAACTTCTTATTTGTAAATCTGACTTTCTCTTCAAATAAATTTTCGCTTTTCATCCATATTGACACAACACGATTTTTCGACGTTCGTCTAAAGAAGAAAAATAATTAGTTTTATTTAAATCTTATGAAGAAAATAATAAAAATACTTTTAAAGTGTTTCTACAAGATATATTTAAACACGAAATAGCACGTTAAAACATTTCATCACTTAATATTAAAGAAATTAATTAAATTTACAAAGGTGTCCAAAAAATTGGAGTTAGATTAGGTCATATAATCTCTCCCTTGATTTGGAAAATATTTACTGAATTGTTTTATATTAATTAACAATAATAGTGTGTTTAATTTTATTGGGAATTCAGTATTCCCTCTTAGCGTGTACAACCTGTCTTCAATAAAGCAAAATATATTGCAATAGAAAAGAAACAAAAGTTAATTGGCTCGTATGAAATGCAATATCCTGTTTGTCGCTGAAATTGTATTGCCAGTATGAAAAGACCTGTCACAGGTGTTTGTGTGTTGATTGAGGTGTTTCGAGGTACAGAATATTTTCTCGAAGGCGAAAGATTTTATTTCTACGATGTCACATCCCGAAAAAGGTTTTTTCCACTGCACTGATCAACAAGGTTTCTTCTCCCACTTGGCCAATCATTTCTTAGGCGAAGGTATACGCCACTTACAGCGGATTTTCCGGAAGGAAGTCCGGCCAACGCTGCCCGCCAAAATGTAAGTTCCGCTTCATTCCGTTTTCTGAAATGGCTTATCCTAGTAAAGGAAGCCTGTAAGAGCGCGTGCTGGAAAAAAAATTAATACGTTTTAAAAAAAAAAAGTGGTGTTTATTAGTGTAGTTACGCCCGAAATGGAACACTGGATAGACTCGTTCATCTTTATCACCCTCTTTTTGTCTTTTCATCATTTACGAATTGCCCTATCTGAGAGTGATATCGATACTATAATGAATATTGACTTGCCAGGTAAGGAGAATACATTTAGGTATCATTATTTGTGGTATTTTTGTCCTCCTTTTCCTGTTTAGGATCCATACTATAGAGATAACTGAATTACCCAGTAAATGATTTTCACACACCCGTCTTATGCATCCAAATATATTTTCATATATTTTTCATCCACGAACTCAGATGTCTCAGATTTTAAGAACCAGCAATCAGTTGATTGCTGGTTCTTAAAATCAAAGATTGAATTAAACTCTATTCCTCATTAACTGTTAGCTCTATCTCCTGTTACTTAAGTATTATTTTAAGATAAAAACAGTACATATAATCAATGAATGGTATACTGTCTAATTTATCTTCCATGGTTAGAAGAGTTATCAACTTTCAGTTGCTCCTACCATTAAAAGGTGACTCAGAAATGTCGCGTTTTCTGAAACGAAAACTTAAACCTTCCATCCACTTCCTTTAACTTGGTATATTTATATCAAAAGATTGTCGCAGCCATATAACATACAGTCCACGCAAGCGTGTAGGCAGAAATTTTATATACGAATTTCAAATTGGTGTTTTGTTGTCAATATACAATTCTTAAATTAACATGTTTTATAAGCTATTTCTCAATACACGAAATTGATAGCAATTATCGATATAATACATAATTTCTTTTAATTTAAAACTTAAATGCAGTATTAATAATAATATTTAATTTTTTTATTGTTTGGTCGATTCTTTCGTGGTTTCTTCAGGTTGGTTTGAGGTTGTTAAAGGTATAGGACTAAGTAACTTTTTATACGTATTGTGCACCAGTATTTCTTGCCTATAAATGGGGTGTATATGAATATACCCCATTTATAGCATACTTAGGGTGTTTAAGATCGTGAAGAGCCAACTGAAGAATAAGAGCCAACTTATAGCATACTTAGGGTGTTTAAGATCGTGAAGAGCCAACTGAAGAATAAGAGCCAACTTATAGCATACTTAGGGTGTTTAAGATCGTGAAGAGCCAACTGAAGAATGTCCAATAATCAGGCACTGTGTATCTGGGATTCCTTCCAATAGTGTTTAGGTTTATAATTCCAATTCAAATCAAATCAAATTTTAACGCATGTGAAGCTCCTAGAATATTCTGTATTTCGATCTGCCATTTGGAACAAGGTGGGCCGACCAAATTAGAAGCACCCATTCTAAACCGTTCTAATGAGATCCAATCAGCTGTTTAGAATCTGGGTTACAAATTTACCCTTTATCTTTAAATATATTTTAAATATATTTTTGGCAAGTGTTGACCTGGCTGCGAGTTATGAGCGCTTGTCAACTTTATCTCAGATTTTATGCTGTGGATAGCTGTATACAGATTTCAGGGTGGGCAATTATTCTGTTCATATTATGTAAGTGATATTCAAATCGAAGACGTGGAATAAGGCTGTTTTACTTGCTACTTCAGTGTGCATACCTTTGTGCACAAATGGGCTACATAATCAAGAAAAAAAAAAGGTTGGTCTAAAAGACCACTCTTCAGATCAGTATGAAGTGAATCTGTGTAACAGTTGTTTCAAGCATGGCAGGTAGGACTCTGCTTGACAATAAAGGTAATCACAACAGATATCTGAGGATTTATGCTAAGAACAAAGAGTGAGGCATTGCGGATCCTCTCTAGTATAAATAATTAATCACCCTTATGTCATCTGAACAGCAATGTGAGGATGAAAGTTGAGTGGAGTTCAACTTTAAAAGGCGGCCAGACAAAAGAATCCCAGCATAAATGTCATGTAAAGTTCTTAGAGCCCCTTTTAGACAGTTATGTTCTCTCTAGGTGAACAGAGACTGGGGAAAGGCAAGTATGCCCTCCATCCTGTTGTGTTAGTGTCCTTGTAGGAGAGGGAGAAAACCCTTTTGACACATTTATCTCCACTCGTCTTTGGATTAGATAACTTTCGATGACTTTATACAAGTTGATTGACACTCGGGCCTCCCTCAGCCTCGCCAGGGCGCTTAGCCATTATATATTATATAGTGGCTAAGTGAATCAAACGCCTCGACAAAATCAACAGAGACGAGCAGCAAGTACTTTTGTCTGCAGTCCTGCACTATCTTGAGCAGGTTCCCCAGTGCATCCACAGTTGAGGTTCCCGGTCTGAAGCCATACTGGTTTGCCGCTTGGAGGCCTGCTGTTTCATTGTGATGTGTTATTCTTTTATGGAGCAATCTTTCAAACAGCTTGCTAGCCACTGGAAGCAGTGCGATCAGTCGATAGGTCTCGGGGTTTTCTTGATTCTGTGTAGGATTTTTTTAGTATTAATTTTAGGTTAGCTATTTAACTAGTGTAAGTGTAAAGTGTATTCGTGTCAAACGGCACCAGGGATTTCTCCCATCTGCGCATTTAACTAATGCAGTGATTCTTGTTCAGCTTGCTTCAAGGCAGTTTAAAATAGCCTACACGCTTAATTTCACTGCACAGCCCTCGCGAATCAAACAGTGGTTACAATCACTCTCCTTCCACACCGTGCGGATAAAGGTTTGGGGTCGAATTCTGTTTTGACGTGATTTTTTAGTCAGAAACTGAAATTTTTCATTCCGAAAATAGCAAACTGATCATCGAATACTCACAATTGAGAGACACCATTAGTCTATACACTGAATGATTACTGAATTATAATCACCTACCTAATATCGTGTTGGGTCACCATTTGCACGCATAACAGCCGCTATTCGCGTAGCCTCTAAATTTATGAAGACCTGCAGGGCCATTTATGACCATCCTGCCTGCAAGGCTTCTTACAGTGTTGCAATATATGACGGTTCCGTGTCTATACGCCTCACTTCCCGTACCAAAACATCCCGCAGACGTTCAATTAGATTGAGGTCAGGTGAATTTGAAGGCCAATCAAGATGGGTGATGTCTTCTCTGTGTTCTCTGAACCACTTGTGCACAGTGCGGTCCGACGACACGACGCATTATCGTCTTGGAAGATCCCTTTTCTGTTCAGGAAAAAATGCAGCATGGCAGGGTGCCATGGTCTCTTAGGAGCTGCCGGTTGACCTCACCGGCGAAACGTTAATTCATACGCACCAGGGGTCCTAGTTCTTGGCAGCAAAAAGTGCCCCATATTAAGCAACCACAGCCACCTGCCTGGATAGTGGGCACCATGCACGATGGGTTGCTTGCGCCACACACGAAGGCATCCGTCGGCATTTTGCACCAGCTTTTTGGATTCATCCGACCAGCACGGTCGTTTCCAGTCCTTCAGTGCCCAACCAGCGTGTTGTTGACACCACAGCATTCGCCACGATCAGCGGTGAGGAGATGGTCATCTGCTGTCATGTGACGTCTGCTCTTCGGTCATCTGATGTCGAACCCCCATATGTCTCAGTGTGTGGCCATCGTCATTTGGGAGGATATTGTGCTTGCATTCCCCATATTGTGTTAACTGTCACACAGTGACCCGCTGTCGAGCCCGTACGATGCGCCGCACCCTTCGCTCACCGCAAACATTCTCCTTGCGGAATCCTCTACAGTTCTGTCAGTGGGAGGTGGTTTGACCCATTCGACATCATTCTTTGTGCGTCTTAAGCACAGTGGGCCGTGAGAAACCTACAAGATGTGCCGTTTCCGCTACGAAAGCAACCGACGCACGAGCTCCCACAATCATGCTCACTTGAAACTCCGTGATATCTTTAATAAGTTCCCAATAACTGCTACTTGATCACTTTGACTTGTACAACGAGATGCAAATTTCCACTGCTCTAGCATATGAACCTTTTCGGCTTTTTATACTGCGAGTTCATAGTTCATTAGGGATGGGGTGGTCATAATTCAGTGATTACTGAGTGTATATACAAATATACAGCCTATATATACATTCCAGTGCATTAGAGTCCTAGAAGCAAATTCAAAACAAACAAAATCTCGCTGTATAAGGTACAATTTTTTTTTTGTGTTCCTTTACTGTAGGTTTTATTTCCTTCCGGGACTATGCTTTTCAACCAGCAAAACATGAACATTAAATACAATGACGCCTTAGTTACCTTGACCCAAACACAGAAAAATCCTTCGAAAATAGATAGTATTAAAGCCAAGCTAAGTTCTGGACAATCGATTCAAAGCTTGAATGGATTGTCCTTTTACCAAGGCAAAACTTTGAATGGATTGGACTAAGAAAATCTTTGCTTTTCTTGGAACTCTTTCCAAGGAAAGCGTTCTAAGCAAAGATTTTTGTTATCCACAAAAGCAAAGATTTTTGTTATCCTTAACTCCTTTGTGACTTGATTACACATAATTTACATCTACCATAGACTTCTGTATCACTTGATAATTTATATGCATCCGATGCATTTTTCTTCTCTGCCACAAGTGACATCCGTTTAGGTTGTCACCTTGTTCAGTATTTCTTATTTGGTATGAAAACCTTACAGTATCTACGATTACTTCCCTGAATGCTTCCCATTTAAATTTGTGTTGGTAACATCAACAGATGGTCCCACTGCGCGGAATTTAATAGTGTCTGAGTTGACTCAAGTGTGCTGATATGCGATTTAGTGGTCATTTTACCTGAAAATTCTTAATGCATGAAGAATCGCTGCTGTAATAAGATGAAGAGTATTGCTCTCTCTTTTTTTGCCTCTCTAACATACTGCTGTAAAAAACAGTCATCCAGGAAATCCAGAAGAAGAGCCTTGTTTGTGTCTGACTGACCAACCTACAAGTTTATCAATATCTGGAAAGTTAAAATCTCCCATTATAAGACATATACTGATTTTCTGGCCCACTCTATTTCTCTGTACAATTATTCGTTATACTGATCATAGTCATTAGTCTCATAACATTCCTACTCTCCTTTTCGTTTTCCCAGTACTTATGTCATACCAAACTGATTCCACGTTGCGGTGGACACCCATACTACTGGATGCACCTTCTTAGTTTTTATGTGCTTCTTTGCTAAGAGCATATCCCCCCCCCTCCGGACCTTTTTGTACACATTGTACTCCGCATATTCAATTCAGCATTGGTTGTCTGAGTGACACCATATCTCCGATATCCCTGACAATTTTGCACAGTCCTTTGAAGGGTTAAACTGTTCGGCAACGTCCAGATTGGGTTCAATTAGTGAAGTTTGAACATAACATTGTACGTTTTGTGTATTTATTGTACGGTGTATTAAGAATAAATTGTAAATTATGAATGCACGCTAGTTACTGTATACAGTAGTATATGTTTGTACATACTTTCACATAATTTACAATTTAGATATGTAACAAGGCTTAACTGTAGTCTGGGAAATTGGTTTCAGACTTTAAAATAACACTGCCCAACATGATTTTTACCTCCAGCAAATCAATGGTTGTTTCTGGTCAAGTTTTATGTATAGAATATAAAATCAATCATAAAAATTTCCTATCACGTCTCAGTTTTAAGATATAGATAGATAATTGGATTCAGTACAAAGATATCATTACTGTTTTATAATACAATTTTTAAACTTATTTTGGTTGGTTTTGTTTATTGGGCTAAAAGTTAAGCAAGTGCATCACTGTTCTTGCAATATTTTGATTTTGATGCACTTTTCCGGACAAGTACAATATTTTTATTAATTTTATTACACCATTCAACTGTTCAATATAGAGTGTATGATAAACTACGCTACAAGAATCCACCTTCTGTCCAAATTTACCAATTGCTTTTACTGTTTTTAAGTTAATGCATTGTTAAAATGGAGAAGACAAGACACAGAACTTGCGTCAATCACCCAGACAACCTCTGTTACGTTTGTGGACACTTAACCCCCAAAAACTCAGAGGAAGAAAATATACAATGTCACAAAAGTTGCATATTCATTGTACTTCGGCTGCAAGATCGGTGACCAAGAAAAAAATTGGGCTCCACATATATATTGTATTACTTGTAAAACGAACTTAAGGCTGTGGTTATATGGCAAGCTGAGAGCATTATCTTTTGCCGTCCCTATGGTGTGGCGCGAACCCAAGAATCATTTCGACGAATGCTATTTCTGCATGACAAAAATAAAAAGTATTTCCATAAAGAGCAAGAACTGCATCAAATATCCCATCGGCAACAATTAGGCCAGTGCCACACGGTAAAGAACTGCCAGTACCTTTGCCACCAAAATCTTGGGGTATTGGAAGTAGTGATGAAGGTACAGAAGAAATCGTTTTACCAGATGTCGCGGAACCATGTACTTCACATGATTTGGACTACGAGCCAGAAAAAGAAAAGGCCCCACACTACATTGAACAAGAAGAATTAAGCGACTTCATCAGAGACTTGGGCTTACCCAAAGAGAAGGCTGAATCACTCGGATCCAGACTACAACAGTGGAACTTACTCGTCAAAAATTACAATATACCGTAAGCGAAATGAAGAGTTTTCAAGAAAACAACACGTGTGTCTTCAAAGACGTCGTTGGTCTTATGCGCAAACTGAACATTGATTACAATATCTCTGAATGGCGATTGTTCATTGATGCGTCAAAGCTAAGTTTGAAAGCAGTAATGCTTCATAATGGAAATACTTTGCCATCAATTCCTCTTGATCATGATGTTGGCCTGAAAGAAACTTACGACAGTATGTCCCAGATTCTTGCTGCTATACGTTACAATGCCTATGGTTGGAATATTTGTGGTGATCTCAAAGTGATTGTACTGCTTGTTGTTTTCTCTGTTTGTGGGATAGTTGTGCAACAGCCAAACACGGTCGTACAACACTGGGATAAGAGAGATAAATATATTTCCGGCAAAAGCAATGTAAAGTATGTTCCATTGGTTGATCCACAAAAGGTTTTTCTTCCCCCTTTACACATCAAACTTGGACTGATTAAGAATTTCACTAAGGCACTGGATAAAAAAAGCAAAGGATTCGCATATTTACTGAAAATGTTTCCAAATTTATCTCGTGCAAAGCTGAAGGAAGGAATTTTCATAGGTCCTCAAATAAGAAAGCTCCTAAAAGATTAAGGATTTCAAAGAAACCTGAATGTGTTGAACTGGCTGCATGGAGATCTTTCAAGGCTGTGGTACACGGATTCCTCGGAAAGAGAAAAGAAGAGAACTATGAGAGACTAGTGACAAACTTGCTGAAATGTTACAAAAATATGGGGTGCCGAATGTCATTGAAAATGCATTTCCTTCATTCCCATCTGAATTTCTTTCCTGAAAAATTAGCAGATGTCAATGATGAACAAGGAGAGCGCTTCCATCAGGACGTATCTGCAATGGAAAAACGATACCAGGATCGCTGGGAGATTACTGTTGGTTCATTAAACGGGAAAGAAATCTGGAGTATAAAAGGAAATCATTGAGTGGGAAACATGTTTAAGTAACATATATTGTGCGTAATAATTACAACCACGTATGCTGATATTGTATAAAACAAGGAATTTAAAAAATGCGTATATATTTTGATGTAGACGTGACAGAAGTAAAAGATTGATATTTTCATAATCAGGGCATTGATTTTGTTCAGAATAACCAAATTTCGTTCCGGAGGTACGACGGAAAAAAAAAATTCCGAAGACTTGCAATCTTCAATATTCAGCCTTAATTTTTAAAACATTTTAGTTTGTGAGAACGTTTTTTTGAAATCTGCCGGGACTTACCACACTGGTCGTTATAACGTGCAGGGACGTTAAAAAGAGGGCAATTATAAAGAGCTTCGACTGTATTAACAGCTGAACATACGGGGGGAAGGGGGGAAAGAATCAACAGCATTTCGAGCGGTAGAATAAGCGGGTAAGGAAGTTGGGGGCGTGGGTTAATGAAGGGTTAGTGGAGTCAGGGAGTAAGTTACAGTTGCTGCAAGACACCCAGAACCAGTCTGCCGTAAACCGGAAGAAACGGGTGCCAGTACTTCGAGTAGCCTGAGTATCTGTCTGGAGCGGAAGCGACCTGATAGGCATATATGCAGTCTTGTGAGATATAAATCGCAGGGGAGAGATGCTTCTTAGTACCTGGTGAGGTTTTCTCCATTGACACATCTTTCAAGAGAGGGCAAAGTGAGGTCAAGTACGAGTTGAGTCGTCATGACTTTGACATCTTGCGACCTTTATCATAATTTTTGGGCTATAAAGTGTAGAGCCAAGGAGGATGTGACTCTTTTCGTGTGGACGTTGAATCTATTCAGAAGTCATCTGTGTGGTGTTCTTAGTGTGGCAGCTATTGATCCGTACTACAGCCAACGTCTTTCTTCCTTTTCAGGTAGCGGATACGTAGCTGAATATCTAAAGGTGTGACACTTCATGATCTCATTTATCTTGGCACTTATCCAAAAAAACAAATTTCTTAAACTCTTCTGCATGATTATTGCATACAAATTTATTTTAATCCTTTTTTAATTAATTAATATACTGAAAGCAAAAAAAAAAAAAAAAAAAAGTGAAAGAATATAAACGTGTTTATACTTTGTCTTTCAGGCCAACGAATTCGCTGCCCATGGATACGAAATTCTCTGAAAAACGGCAAAGTCAAGATCAGATCCCGAGGGAGGATTGCCAAATTCACTTGCAATGGCGGATTCGATCTTGTAGGGAAACGGTTCGCCACTTGTGTACGTAATCAGTGGAACAACCCGATTCCTATATGTGTCAGTAAGTAAGATTTCGTTCAAGTATTTGACACAAAAGCTTGTAATCCTTAACTTAAATTAAACAGATTGCAATTACAAACATTTGACACCGAAGCTTCTAATCCTTAACTTATACTGCGCATTAGAAGCAAGTTCTAAAACACATTTTAAGCATTCGGAAAATACAATTAAAAACACGTTAAACCTTAAATATATTTAAAATTATTCAGTCAGGCCGCATTAAAGGTTATCTTTGTTATATCTGCATTTTAGTGAATTATGTAATAATTTAAGTCGAGTTGACATTTGTAATCGGCAGGTGGTGTTCCTGGTCTGTAGGTAGTGGCTAACCCTATATTGGACGGTCGAATATTCTTTCAACATAAAGGTTTGGTTATAAAGGTAATTTATGTTCACATTGGTGAGAAATATTTATGGTTTCCCTTAGTTGCGAGATTTCCGGTCTCTGTTATCTTTAAAGCGAGTACTTCTCTGTTGCTTTACGGATGTAAACGTTATTTCTCGTTAGTAAATCACGCGCACAGATTAGTCAATCCTATTACAGGCATAATTTCTTGGCCTGTGGGTCTAATATTATATATATCACTCACTCGTTTGTTTCACGACATTCTCAGTTCCTAGGCCTTCGTTAATTAGGCTCGTGCTTTGAGGTCACCATTACAGCTGAAACCATGTGAAGGCGACTAATTAATTATTTGTCTAAATTAGCTTGTTTTACTAGTAATTGGCCCATTCAATGGTTTCTTATTGGTGCATGTTCCCCGTAGAGTGATAAATGTTTTCACGTGATGTAATTAAAATCTTTACTTTGAGAAGGGAGGAAAATCATGCTGGAATTAACGGGAAAATAAACATTAATCTTCCTTTCATTTCTCCATGAATTAAGCGTCCTTAGCAGACCTGTGGGTGGCTTCAAACTGCTTAGTGGTGTTAAAATTAAACTACGAAAGTCTGTTTTGTAATAACTATCGATAGATAGTTAACGCGCTGCGTTTCTTGGACTATGGTTGAATATTAGGGAAGAAGAAACACGAGGATATTATTTAGATGGTTTAGTCTCTCATAATCATTGTTTGGCTATATAGGAAATTTTAATATCTTAAGTGAGGTAAGAATTTGACACTGTATCAAATTGTCTTTCTTTGGCCCAAATTAATTTGTATTTCTTCGGGGTTCCTATAAGTCGCGTTTTTAATAAAGCTATCTTGTTCCAAAGAATTGTATTTTCCAAAAAGCACTCTCTGACACAATGTGGAACCAGACAAAAAAGCGTATCTGATGCTTTGTCAATCAGTCTGGCAGTGCCCAGCGTCCTATTGATCGCTAGAGCCACACACACCTAGAACGTGTGTTTATGTTTTTGAAATATCTTGGATTACTTCTTGACGTCAAGTAACTGCTCTTTCCCGTTTCAGTCACATTGACGCACACAGAGACTATAATACGTTCCTTCAATTACTTTTCACCTTTAAAGTTTACGTTGTATACAATGTTTGTGGGCAACCCATTTTCTTTTCAGTAGAAAATGTTGGATAACTTTCTCGAGAACGTTCCCTAACTTAATGCGTCAATTTAGAAAAGACGTGTTCATCGGACTGTGAGCCTTTTCATTGGAAAACAAAGCCTCCAAGTAACTTTAATTTCTAGTAGTAAGATTAATAGGTACGGAAATTACGGTGGCTCTAACGAGACCTCAATCTTTTATATGTCATAATTTCCAGAAGGGATTAATTAAAGATAGCAGGATGAGGCCGAAACGATGTTCCTGATTTGACATAAAAGATTTGTCAAATTATTTACTATATGAAATGTAGTTCGCACAATACGTGGCGCTGAAGTTACCATAGCATAATCCAGATGAAGAGATTGTTACAAACTGCTTTTATAATCTTTAAAAGAATTGAAAGACCACAAACCAATATTGAAATAGAAAAAATAGAAAAAAATAGGACTTGGATACAGAAGAACAAAAATGGGTGGAAAATGGAAGAATTTAGTTCCGACTGTAATTTTCAACACTGATGAAACATACTTTATTATTCAAAAATGAACATTAGACAGCTGGAAAACAGCAGAAAGAAAGAGTGACTGTACCCCTTACGTGTAATATGATTGCAATAAGTGGCGCCCATTATATTAGATTTTGGTGTTTATTGAATTTATGTCTGCACCCAAGAGAATGGTAAATTTCGTGCGTAACTCGTCAAGATACAGACGTAAATGGTTTCCTGTGATCCACAGATAAGGTCACAATTGTGTATTGGGGAACACCCCAGTTGATCGATGAGGTGTGGTCACGATGTACAGGCGTGGATTCTCATTGTTTAATAGTCTATCTCAATTTTGTGTGCCTTGTCTCATTATTTAGGAAGAAATTTTATTGTGAACGATAAAACTTAACTGCTAAGATAAAATTTAGACACCAATTATGATTTGTATTTATACGATTTGATTTGATATGACTACCAAATATGATTTTATAGTGATTTTTCTTAAGAAGAAAGAGTCGCCATTCATATAAAAATTTTGCACCTTGATGTACTCTAGTGAAGGGCTGTGAAATGCATAATTGACCACGTGATCTTTCCGATCTCTGCATACCACATTAGTGGTGGATTAACTCTTCTCAATCCGAGGGGAAAGGGACATGTAGACATGTATAGTATCTTATGTAGGACGGAACATGAACGAAAGTTCAGCTCCGCCTTCTTTGCCCACGTCTTTATGCAGTGCTGCCCAAAGTAGTCCACAAAGAGAAAAGGTGTACTATCAAACAGAAGTGGTAATGTCATTCAAACAAGATCAGCAGGAACAAGTTCTAGAATGCTCCTCCGTGGGCAGGAGCAGCAGTGCGTAGCACACGCTTCTTGATTAGACCGGGGTTCGAGCTCGTGACCACCAAATACGGAGGATGCGGAAAGGTCAGGGAATGACCACCGCATATCCCCGAGAAATATGGCCTTAGTCGCTAATGCTCCTAAAAACCAAATAAAAATAAGAAGTTCTAGATATAATTCTGTTAATTTGGAGTGGAATCTGAAGTCACTGATCGATAATGGTATCACTGAGCAGAGGAAGGATTTAGTTGCAGACAGTCTTGATAACGGATGAGTCAGAAAAGTGCAGCATCTGTTAAAACCTTTGCGTGTTCTTGAAAACCACAATTTTGACGACATATACAATTTTGTGTATGTCGTCAAAATTGGATCAGGACGAGGCAGCGTTGTATTTTCATTTATATAAAAATGAAAATTTATATAAAAATTCAAGCAATCAAACTGTTTTCATTGCTTGAATTAACATTGAGGTTGAAAGCCTTCCTGCGATTAAAAGCAGCATTTCAGAAGGTTTGAAGGGCCTGGAAATTATTGACAGAAATGAGTATCTTCTTACCTCCCGGACACAAGTTTGGTACTGTTGCCTTAAGAGCCAATTTTAGGTCCTCGTAAATGGAGAATCTTCCGGTAGCCCACATCGACAGGAGACTGAATTGGTAGAGCGTTAAGCGAACCATGTCCAGTTAGTATGTAGGAGGTAAAAAGTGAGGGTGAAAACCATTTTCTGGTGGATGATGAAAGTAATGCAGTTTCGTCGAGAACGAAATTTTTGGTAATAGCTCCTTTTTCGGTAGAATTCCATCTATTCTGCCAGTGTTCACTAACAAATTCCAGCATCGGGTTCGTTCAGTTTTGGGATCAGCCTGAGGGGTAACAGAAATTCCGTAGAAATGCCTCTGCGGATGTAAAAGCAAAGCCCTCTAAACACAACATGCAGTTCAAGTGGTATAGTGCCCGCAAGAGTTGTAGAGCTGGAGTTGATACTGTTCGGCAAACGTGAAGTAGGCTAAGGAGAAAACAACGTTGAATAGTGGATAACTTGGTTTGTACTGTTTTGAGTGCAGTACGTCTACTAATGCATAATTAAAGTTTAAAGTTCTGGAGAATGAATGCTAGGTGAGAAATACGTGATTAATTAATACTTACGTAGCATTATGTAAGATGGGTACTGTGAATTGGTTTATGAACGGTACATTGATGTAACGTAATGTCACAAGAACTCAAAACGAAGAAGGATTAATTGTGCAAGAGTAGGAAGATGATGTTGTTATTGGATTTTAGGTGCATCGGCGACTAAAACCATGGGATTACCCGGCAGCCTGTTTATACTGCTCAGGGAACCTCATAGCTTCCGTATCATAACTTCCTGTTTTTAATTCAACCCTACGAAGTGTATAAGTTACTTTGGGGTTACTGTTCCCAAGTACTGTATGAGACTGCTGTATTAAAATAAATGCTGTCCCCTTTCTGACCATTCTTGAAGCCTGTTTAAGTCATCCTGAAGTAGTGCTGCTTGGCACGATCATTAACGACTCTCTAAATCTTCACATCGTACCCTGTATCTCTTCTTTGATATCGTTTAAGAAAATCAAAAACAACATTGGTCCCAGGAAAGATCTTTGCAGGGAGTGCACTTCTAACGTCAGCGTAATCTGAAGAGTAATCATTAATGGCAACCCTACTGCCATCTTAGACCTTGCCCGTGATACCAACATGTTCCAGTTTATCCAGTAACCTCTCGTGTGGGATTGAGTCAAATGCTTTGATGAAATCCAAATAAACTGTCGAAATAATTATTTTCTACACCACGTCGTGAGTAATTGTGCCAAAATGGCTAACCAGATTCTAACCAAATCGTGTTGTGTATCTTTCAGAATTACATATCGATCTAAATGTCCCTGTAGGTCCTAACAATGAAAATAATTTGATTCTATGTCATTTTTTGATTCTCCTTTGATTCTATGTCATCGCGGAGTATAAACAAAAATATATTCGTTTATTTAACTTAAATTTTAAAAAAGGCTAAAAAAGTGAAACCTTGTATGGCCACCCCCTGCTCCAAGCAAAAAGGGTTTCTTTCCAATTAAACTTTGCATATAATACCAGCTATTCGCACGAGAAATTTCACCAAATGTTGCCTTCGCCTCCGGGAGCAGTTAACGTGCCCATAAGTGACGAAATATTTTATAAAAAATGAACACTTGGAGTATCGAGCCCTAAGAGCTAAAATAACACAACTCCGTTTAAATGTCCTGGAATGGTTTAACACGTTTCAATCAATATTACAGCCTCATCTTCCATCTTTTACTTATCTTTCTCTCTCCCGACTTCTTACCAATACGACTAGAAGCACTCGCAGAATTTTAACTCGAAATACGGGCCCATAAAGGCCCTCGCCTTTCACTGTGAGCAAGGAAAGGACAATATATCTGCCGCTCAAAGAGATTTATGGAACTAATAACTGAATGTGAAAGTTGAAACTTTACTTACATGAAGATTAAATTACAGATTTTCAGTAATACGGCGACTGATTTATTGCCAATCCTCTAAGTTTCCGAAATCGTTCGTCACTTAGTGTTGGCTAACGGCGAGTGAACTATGATAAAAGTTAAATTCTCCCTAAATGCGACCAAAATAAATGATTTAACTCATAACTACGCTGACTTGTTCCTACTACATCTGTGATTTATGCCCTATAAAAGACACAGCAAAACCTACTTCGAAATTCGGCGGTAGCTGATCGCTGCAACGATCGATACTGATAAAAGTGCAAATACGGCTTTCATACTCCAAAATTAACACGTTTATTACTCAATCAGCTGCGCATTCAACATGTTCAGTCAATCGTGCGAAATCGGGTTTTCCACAAAGATAATATTAATGATTTGATATGAAGACCTTTTAATATACCTCTATTTATTATTGTTCTCCTTATTATTATCTATAGCACTTTCATATTTATAATTCTTTTCAACAGTTTATCACCTCTTTACCTATCTTTGGAGCGACTCCCCTCAAAGCACAAAGACCCACCATGCAACATGAGAATTCTCTTAAAGACTATAATGCAACTTTGGCTTCCCTGGCGAGGGGTTTAATAGTAAGAATGAATTATTCTTACAGGGTAATGTTGTTTAACATGTATATTAAGTCTAATTTGGATTCTGCCTAATAAACCGTTCAAAGTTTCCAGGATTTGAAAAAAAAGAACGATTTTTTTTTACGTGTCAGTCATCTCTTGACACGTAGCGACTGATTCCAGACTTCATTTCTCTATGAAACAGAAACAAACCGGAAAGCGCTTAGTGACCCGTAGTGCGTAATACAAGGTCACAAGACTACTGGTGTTCTAGTTTCCAGTAAAGGAAGTTAGAAGTCTTGTCACTAGGAGAAAGTAGCGCACAAAATAATCCCTCAATAAGAGTGGAAAAAAAGTATGAACATAAACAACTCTAAATCATCAAATAAGATTTCAGATTTGAAACAAATTCTCTTTTTTTTGTAACCAATAACTTAGTTATAAACAAAAAAGGTATTTCTTTTAAAATTGCTTCTACCACTCTGGATTACGTTAAGTATTCTTCTAAAAACAGCTTCTGTTCTTTTGGAGAAAGACGTTGATATACTCTTTATTACCAACCACATTGGGGCATCATTTAGCAAGGTAATCCTTTCTCCATCACTGAAGAAGGATTTAAGTCTGCTGATTCGGGTATTTTTATAGCGTTCCAGGAAAGCAGAATGATCTGTGGATTTTAATTTGGTACCTGGGCTAGGATTGGATTTGCAAAATCTTCAATGAACCACGTGAAAACTATCTTATCAGTACGGTGAAGTGTTTTGGTCATCCTGGTTGGTTTATGGTTTTTTTTGTTTTGTTTGGTTTTTAGGAGCATTAGCAACTAAGGCCATATTGCTCCAGGAAATGCGGTGGTCATTCCCTGACCTTTCCGCATCTTCCGTATTTGGTGGTGACGGGTTCGAATCCCGGTCTAATCAAGAAGCGTGTGCTACGCACTGCTGCTCCTTCACACCTGGCTACGGAGGCGTCGTTGGTTTATGGACTTGTACTGAAGTTGATAGAGCATAATATCTAAAAGTCAGTGCTGGCCTCTCTCTCTCTCTCTCTCCCCCCCCTTTCCCCCATTATCATTACTGCAATTCAGAAATCTACGCATAAAAAGAAGCTAAAAACTAACTGCACACCTTGGTGGAATAATGAAACTTCTTCTACTTGGAAACTTGTACACAAAGCCAGAAGCAATTTTCAGCGTAAACGGCGTACTTGGCCTCAAGAAGAAGTTAACAGATTACACGAAGAATACAAAACTCTCAAAAGAAAATAGGTAAAATTGATTTATGAAAGCAAATTGCAACCCAGGCACAATTTTGTCCGTACATCTGGGAATAATAATCCTTGGGGTGTCATTTATAAAATTTCTAAAAATAAAATGATTCTGCGTGACATTTTTAACTCCATTACCTCCAACAGTATGGAAACTCTTACATTAACAAGCTCCATAAATGCCATCTTGGACCAACTGCTGCCTAATGATGATCTCACTATTGACACCTCGTATCATCTATCTATTCGAGATTTAAACCAAAAATGCCTACCTTTAGAAGAAAAAGTCCATTCACTGCAGAGGAACTTACTTCAATCTTGAATAAAATTCAATCAAACAAATGTCCTGGCGATGACCTGATTGACAATATATTTATCAAACATTTTTATGACCTAAGGCCCAAAGTTCTACTTAAATTATTCAACAACTGCTTAAATACTGGAACGTTTCCCAAACCATGGAAACATGCCATTCTTAAGATTTTACATAAACCTGGTAAGCCACTAAACAATGCCAGATCCTACCGCCCCATAGCCTTGCTCTCTCACCTGGGAAAAGTGTTAGAGAGACTAATCGCTAATAAAATTACCACACTGCAGGAAGATACAAGCTTCACATCTTCTCTTCAATACGGTCTTAGGCAAGGGATTGGATGCGAAGACGCCTTATTGGAACTTCACCACCTTATTGATAGCTCCACTTCCAAGTACGTTATGGGACCTTTATCGCTTTTAAGGGCACTTTTGATACTTTATGGTGGGAGAGTGCCCTCAGCAGACTCCGTTCCAATCATTGCTCTCTTCAGCTTTATAAACTAGTTAGAAACTACTTTGTTGATCGCACCGTCATCACTAAAAGCACGAAGATTCACAGATCTGTCTCCCGTTGTTGCCCCCAAGGATCAATTTTGGATCCCTTGATTTGGAACCTAGTTCTTGATGATTGGCTGCTTAGGACGACTGAATCTCAAAATGTGCAACAACTTGTGTATGCAGATGACCTTATGATTTTGATGAATGGAAACTCAAGATCTGATTTAGAACTCTATGCCAATAAAGTACTATTTGAACTTGGTTCAAATAGTACTTTATTACTTGGTTCAAATAGTACTTCGATATGCCAATAAAGTACTATTTGAACTTGGTTCAAATAGTACTTTATTGGCATATCGAAGATCATGATTTTTAAACACAAATTAGCCTAGGACAGACCACCAGTTGTAAAACTTGACAAGAAATCACTTCCACTTGTCCGAAGCACCAAATTTTTAGGAGTCATCATCGACGACCGCTTTTCCTTTACTGCACATATTCAACATCTGTCCGTCAAAGTTAGGAGTTTTACCGCAATGCTGCTCCAAATTACCAGACAAGACTGGGGATTGAACACTAAAACCCTACATCTATTTTATAATGCTGCCAGTCTTTCTAAAAATTTATCTCATGTCTTGTTTAAAAAATCTTCTGGCTAATGGAGCTGGACGCCTGAGCAATTTCAACTCACTTATTCAGAATGCAATCTGCGAAAGAAATGCTTTGCATTAGTAGAGGCATATGATGCAAGAAAGCAAGCATATACAGCATAAGCCAAAAAAATCGCCCCTCATTTCACCCATCCATTTGTTTCAAAAGTTTGTCCAGTTCTTCCTTGAATTTATTTAGGCTATCAACTTCCACAACAACAGATGGAAGTTTGTTCCAGTAATTAACCACACGTTAGCTAGAGGAAAACCTCCGCACATCTATTTTGCCGCCAGCCTTCCCCAATTTGAATTTACGCCCTCTCATATGCGTAGAATTTAATCAGCATTGAGCTTGCTCAATCACTCCAAGCCTTAAATAATTCATACTACAATCAGATCACTTCGCAGGTGCCTAGACGCTGCAATTTGCAGAACTGAAGCCGTTCTTGGTAAGAGCACCCCCTTTCTTCCCCACACCAATCTTGCTACTTTTCCCTTTACTTGTTCCAGCAGTTCTACATCCTGGCGAGGCCTCAACATGTGGCTTGACCGCTGCCTTATACAATGTGATAATCACCTCCTTATCCCTTCTAGCAAAATCCCTGTATGTCATTCACAAACTATACCATGAGCTACCTGTCTGCAGGTCAGAGATCTTCATATCTGACTGCACAATTACTCCAAGGTCTTTTTCTTTTTCCGCTATCCTGAGTGGAGTACTACACAGTTGGTAGGTGTCTCAGGGATTACTTCTACCCATTTGCAGTACTTTGCATTTATCAATGCTAAACTCCAGTTGCCACTTCTCAGCCCATCTGCCTAACTTTTCTAGATCCTGTTGCAGCAGCGTACTGTCAATAGTGTCCTTAACAACCCTGCCAACCTTTGTATCGTCTGCAAACTTGGACATTACGCTGATATACCATCGTCAATATCATTTATAAATACAGAAAACAACAATGGTCCCAACACCGAACCGTGTGGGACTCCACTAATAACATTAATACACGAAGAGCAGTGTCTATTGATTACCACTCTGCCGTCTCCCACTCAACCATCCCTTTATCCATAGCAGCAATTTGCCCTTAATGCCATACTGCTCCAATTTGTACAGCAGTCTTTTATGTGCAACAGTATTAAAAGCTTTCCTGAAATCCAAACAAATGATATCAAAATTATTTTTTGCATCGAGTTCCTTTGTGACCACATCTTAGTATCCAATCTAATCAGTCAGACAAGATGTTCCCGTAACAATCCCCGCTGAGTCTGAAGTATAACTGTAGTGTTGTCTAGATGATCCTGCATTACTTCTTTAACCAGTGATTCTCTCATTGTCCGTGAAAGAACAGAAGTTAAACTCACCGGTCTGTAATTACTCGTGTCATCCTTTGTGATCTAGGGCTATATTCGCAAATCTGGAGACCGCGGGAACCTCCCCTGAATCCAAGGATGCTCTCATAATTATGGCTTAGGGTTTGCTTACTTCCTTCACTGCTTCCCTTAATATAATTGGATAGATCCCATCAAACCCAGGTGCCTTGCTGATGTTTAACTTCAACAATTTCTCCTCCACTTTGCTCTCAGTTATTACAAAATTTAGCTCCCTGCCAGAGTTTGATAAGCTTCTGGCCTCCACTTCCCTACAGAATTCTCCCGCGTGGATGAAGATGCAAAATACTCATTCCGTTTGTGCAGGATCATCAACAGTCACACCATCGATGTCAACTAGACCAATTTGATTCATCCCCTTCCTTCTACAGTTTATATAAGTAAAGAAGTCTGTTCTGTTTCTCTTAATCTGCCTTCGCTTGCCTAACCCTTAGTTGCTAATGCTCCTAAAAACCAAATAACAAACAAACAAACAAACAAACCTTCGCTTGCCTAACCTTCTTTGTGACTTGATTGCAGACTACCTTATATCTACCATAGGCTTCTGCGTCCCCTGATAATTTGTGTGTATCCCATGCATTTTTATTCTCTGCCACGAGTCTCATAAGACTCCCATTAAGGCTAATCGTTGAACCTTTGTTGGTATCAAAAGCCTAGCTTCTATGATTAATTTCTTGAATGATTTCCATTTAGCATTTGCAGTTGGTTCTACTGTACAGATTTTTAAAAACTGTCTGAGACAACTGTTGTCACATTTCCAAAAGCAAAAACAATTCTCTTTTCCCCTGATGGTAGTTACATTTTTAAGTAAATCCCACATCAGTACACTCTGAAAGCTGCCACCCAGTGGTTTCTTTATCTGCAGATTCTTAATGCATGAAGAATTACTGCTGATAATCAGACCAAGATCAACTTCTATGATCAACTTAACAAGACTGATATGCAGCGTGGACTCTCTGCTTTTGGTAACATTCATAGAGTATACCTTCTGCTAATTCTACGACTACAGCACTGCTGTTATGTCTACTTTGTCATAAGTCGCTTTTATATAAAAGAAAATGAAATCAAGTTAGCTTTCTGGATTCTGATTAGGGTGTCCAGGAGGTTGCTCTTAGTAGATCTCCCCTTAATCACGGAATCGAATTGCTTTCTCAAATAATTTAAGGAACCCACAGCTAATGGCAGTAGGCCTGAAATCTTGTGACTGCTTGGGGTCTCTGCATTTAGGGACTAGACGGACAAAGTAGGTGTTCCAGATCTTTGGGATCTTTTCACTTTCTAGGATTTTATTGAAAATATGGACTAGAAGGTCTATAATATATGTTGAACAGATTTTTATTAGAAACAGAGGAAACCGGTCGTGGCCCACTACAGCTTTCAATGATAGTGTTTTAACGATCTTCATCAGATGGCTTCGGGTTATGGTTAGGAGTGATATTGGAAGTTTGCAAGGAGGGCCAAAAAGTGTAACAAGGAGTTGTGATCAGTTTGTTGAAAAGTGAGCTCAGTCCATTCTTTCATTAAAAAAGCAAATCACTATGAAGGAAGAAATATTTCCTAAAAATTTCTTCGTTCAAAGTGATTTGTGGCTCTGTTTTTGGAGTCTTTTAGATCTTTTAAGCTTATCCAGGGCAAGTTGATTGTAGGCAAATCTTTTCTGTCTTAAGAAGAGAGCCCTTGCCTTTTTATAGGCGCTGAAGTCTTTGGCATCAGCAGATTTTCTCCTTTGGTAACGCGCCTTTTTTCGACAATTGGTAAAACAATAAATAAGTATAGTCTGACCTCTGTTTAACGAACTTCTTTATAGCGAATTTCCTTTGGTGATTATATTTAAAATAGTTTCCATAGAACTAAAAAAAATTTCCATACAACGAATGGATTACAAGAGACTTAACTAAGATACGGTTTGTTCGCATCTGTGGCCTTCAAGCAATTTAGGCAAATGTTGCCAAGCACGAATTAAGAGCTAAAGAGATTACCATCTTCAACTTAGTGGTACCCGTAAAACCTATCCAACTACTTGTCCCACATATCGAGAAGTCGTTGTAAACTACTTTCTATGTATCCATAGAAAGGCCCTTCTACTGTAAGCACCCTAAACAGTGGTTTATAAACGCCATTATGCCTGGCATTTGATTTCATATAGCATAAGGCAATGTTTCGGGCACTGGAAAGACAAGGCATCCTATACATTGATTTTCAAGAAATTATATGAGAACGTTACATCCTTTATTACACAAGAGAAAGACAGTAGCAAATTGAGAAAGGGACAAGGAGACACAATATCCCAGAACTTGTTTACTGCTGCCCTTTTTGCGACCAGTTTAATCTCCTTTCAGGAGATTAAACTGGTCGTTACCAGTTTAATCTCCTGAAAGGAGATTAAACTGGTAACGACCAGTTTAATCTCCTTTTTGTGACCAGTTTATCTCCTTTTTGTGACCAGTTTGGTAACGTTTTTGTGACCAGTTTAATCTCCTTTCAGGAGATTAAACTGGTCACAAAAAGGAGTCAACGTGAATGGGGAGTACCTAAACCATTTACGATTTGCAGTTGACATTGTTATCATAAGCCACGATCGTAAAGAATCAGAGGAAAATCTTAATCAGTTATGCAGATTAGGAACTATTTCGGACTAAAGATGAATATGGCTAAAACAAAAGTAACGATGAACAAGTACAGTATGTATGCGCATACAGAAATTGAAAGCTGTCAGCTATCGGAAATTGTCAACTATGAACATCAACAGTTAAACTGTGCGCATATTGCACGGTATTTATGTATGCGCGTGCGCATTTATGCGGATGTGAATTTTTTTCTGTATGTATTTCATGCGCGTGCATTTATGTGATAAACATAAACGCAGTTAATGAAATAACGCATTAAATACACATGCAATTAATGTGTACGCGCGTGCAAAAATTGAAAGCTGTTAGCTATCTGAAATTATCAACTTCAACAGTTGAATCGTGCGCATGTGCAGTTTTGTATGCGCGTGCGCATACAAATTTTCATTCGTATCACCCGAGAAAAAGATTCTATAGAGCTCGATGAAGGCATGCGACCATACCAGTCGATTTGCTTACAAATCTAAAATCAGAAGTGTCATTTATGACAATGAAATTTTACGAGGTTATTTTGAACTTCCAGAAAATATAGGTAGTTTTATTTGTTATTATACAGGGCCATAATAACAAAAGTAAGGCCAGGAGCACAGTATTATGCATCAGGATGATGCATAATACTGCGCTCGTGGCCTTGAACCTTACCACCGCCAACCACGGTGAGAAAATACGAAGATGCCCTCTATGGAAGGCATCTTTGTATGTTCATGAGTTGAAGCTGGCTTTCTAAATTTGGATAAAATAAGGAATACTGTATACATTTTTGTATCCCCACCCCCCCTCCAGGATAAGTTAATTCTGCCTGGGGAGAAATATTTTCGCCCCCAGTTGGATGCTGATATGTTGATTATTCTTGAAACAGGGAATCCAAAATATTCGCATACGAGTAAAATTAAATACAGCAGATCACTGTCATTGTTTTAAATAAATTTTTCAAAACTGTAAACTGAACAGTTTAGAGTTTTTATTAAATTAGAACAACTCTCAAGACATTCTAACAGTAAGACAACCTCGAGATTGGTGTTGAGGAACCACTTTCTTAGAGATGGCAGTGGTTTTCAGTCATCCACCGCAATCGCCAACTGTTTTCCTCTTCTTTTATTCGTTTTTCCTCCGTATGTATGCTTTTTTTTAAAAATGTTCCTCCCCATTTCGTACTCGGATGAAACTCTTCTATCATCTGTAGGCAATTTTTAATAAAGAGGAGCCAGCCAGAGAACAACCAACGAGATTCTCTCAAGGTACGTTGCTTTCCCATGAATTGTGCGCCGTGTCCATATTTTAGACAGTTCTGAATTGATTACGATCAATGCATCTTTCTTCGTGTGTTCGCTCTGAAGTTCGGAACAGCATAAACTTATGACAGATGGCGCCGCGGTTTTTCATCTCGGAAACGCTTTCATTAGGTGACTTTGAAATCTAAAATACGCGATTGTTCAAGTGTGGATACTTTTGGTGATTTGATAGTTCCCAACCCCCCATTTACCGGCGAAATTTAATGGAGTTGTCACTCTTCAGCTGTATATCTTCGTTCTCGATCAGCAACTTTGGATAGAAAACAAAAAAAAAAAAAAAAAAAAAAAAAAAAAAAAACGCTTATGTAGTTTCTAAATCTCAGGACGCAGCTGATTAAATAACAGTTAAAAGAAATGAATCAGACGCTGCGTAGAAAATTAAACAATGTTTATTTCATAAGTGAGGTTTCAAGGTCTTTTACAAACCCTCTTCATCAGAGTGAAAAAAAACAAATGCCAATGCAGATGCACTATACAACCATTGTTTCATTTTTAATGTAACAAAGAAAACCCGAGAAATAATTCAGCTTTTTTTGCAATTGAAAATGAACTTGATTTGAACAAATTACGCCAACTAACTGACTAATCAACAGCCAGATAATTTGTTCTCTTAATTCCCTTCTTTTCCATAAAATTAAGGGGATGCGTTATCTGAGATCGTAGATTTATCGTGGAATTGTTCTGCAGATGAAAGAATTGATCTCTCGATTTGGATGCTCTTGGGCAATGTACGAAATCTTTAATTAGCCGTTATTATTGTGCAGTATTGGATATTAATTACTTCATTATATGATAATGAAGTGATTAATCTGCTTAATTTAGAACACGTGGCATGATTAATGCACGTGAAATACGCCGAAATTTCAGCTATTAAATGACTAACAACTCCTCTGATTATTTTCAGTGGTTCATTAGGGGCCATACAGAACCCTAATGAGTTATAGGTAATTCAGCCCTCTATCGCCCTACACGTTCATTTGGACCTCGATGAAAGTTTTAACTGCAACATTCTCTACATCTGTTCTCATTTAATGTTATCTAACTGAAGGATTTGCGGCTTTTAGAAACATTAAGCTAATGATGCCCGAAACGAATGTCTGTGCTGCTTTAAGAATCGAAATGAGAACTTTCTACTTTGCGTTGTAACAAAGTTCGAGAGTTTTCCTTTTAAAAAATATCAGATTTTATTTTACAGCAGATCTTCATCTGAGGTATTTGATGAAACTAATTTTATCTCCTTATACTTGTGTAAATGTGTCATTTTATTTTATTCCATATTGACTTATCCGACTTTCTTTTTTAAATCTATACCTGATGCATTCTCTCATTTTCATTTACACGTGCGAATAGTAATTTATGATATATTACAGACCCTAGTACTATCTGGAGAAAAACATACAATATACCAGTTAGTTGTCACAACAATGGTCTATGTTATTTATAAATATACAATAATATAAAAAATATTTCCATCTTACTATACCTTTGCCAGAATTCCATTAAAATAATTAAAACGCAAATATGAATTTCATTGGCAGTGCAGACGGTTGTCTGTTGACTTATTTTCTGAAGGAGATAACTAAATTTTACAATACCTAATGGAAAGGATGAGAAGATAGGATAACTGGAAGATGAAAAAGGGTAACCAAGTTTCATGTTAATTAATGTAAAGTTAGATTAGTTAATTTAAGTAGCAGCTGCTAATTTCACCTCTGCCTAATGATATTCATGATTTTGGACGCTACAACTTTGACTGCTCCAAGTAGCACAAGATTCCGTCTTACTATATCTTTGCCAGCTTATATTTAATTTTTTTTTTCTTTGAGAAAATTATGCAAACTGACTGACTGATCCAGAAATAGTTAATTTCTGCTTCAATCAGCAATTAATTACATTAACTATATTTTTGTTATAGTTAATTAACTATCTATTATAAGACATTTTTGGATTTTAAATCTCCGTTACGCAGTGTCAAGACCCCTGCACCTTTCAATTCACCTCCAACTTTCTTCTTTCTTTCCTTGTGACAGAAGTCTTGGCGTGTATTTGAAAAATCCATTGACAGATGTAGGGCTAAACTACGCGCAGTCTTTGTCCTAAATCTGTTAAACTTTGGAACTCTATTACAAGCTCTCAAGTGGGGAGGGGGGAATGGAATAATATGTTTTGTCCGAAAAATACCTTCTTGCTTACTTTAGTTTTCTGTAGTTTACGCACTCTTAAGAAGATTATTCAGAGAAGCGAAAGATACAAATTAACCTAGACTAGTGTAGAATAGTCTTTAAATAAAATATCAGCAGCATAATCTCTTTGGGAATTGCTGTTTATTTGAAAGTATGATAAAACCATTATTAACAGTCTTTATCATGGCCCACTTCATGGGGTTACACTAACAGTCTTTTAAGATTAGATACTTTTATCTTATTTATGTACTCTGAATTTTGGCATGAAAATTTCACTCTGCCTGGCTTCTTTTGTAATTTACCTGCCGCTGGACCTACTAACTGAGCATAAACAGAAGCTTTATCTCAGAAAGAGTACTTTCAAAATCTTATTTCGTATCAGACCGAGTAAAATGTTATTCTGTATAGTTTCTGGTTTTGCATTACAAGATTGTTTATAATCCTCTTTCTGAAATATATTTGCGGATCCTCTCTTTTGTGTTTGGTGCTCTCTTGCTCAGATAAAAGGTTACTGAAAATAAAATTACACGCTTCATTACATACACATTAGGTTCATTTTTTTAAATATTGCCTTTACTATTTTTCCATGATTGCATTTTGTTAGAAAACAGCTCTAATAGTACTGCGGAATATTTGTTTTCTTTTAGTTATTAGGTTTACGTATGGGTATCCTTGTACGTTTATTTCAATTTTTGAAATGAAATCCTCCCTTCCACCATCTTAGCTTTTTCATAAGAGTTCACTGTTGATACGTGAAGTGTCACTGTGCACGGTGTTTCGCTTAAAAAATACCAGGATTTATTTCGTTTTTATTTTTAGGTTAGGCAATCTGTCATGTGAATCTTTTTTTGTGGTCTTTGGAATTGATATTAAAACTGGATTGAGTATTGCCATTTAGATCTTAAGATTTCTAAATTTAAATTGTGCCTAAATACTGCTTTTGTTTGCTCAATGGGAAAGCTGTTTTCCGTCCTCGGTGTAGTTTGAAAACGTCATCAGTTACTTCTGAAATGAACGTAAAACGATTGGTTGTATGTGATGTTCGCTCTTTATGTTTAGCTGCACGAAAACAGTTTGCGTCGCGTCTCCATTTAAGATGTTCTTTAAGTTCGCAGTTAAAACAAAATGGAGACAAGGAAAAAAATTGAGAACCTCAGCCTGCGCAGAGTAAAATCTGCCCTTTAATTACTTAACGTTTCGTGGTTATTCCCTATACACCACTTCTTCAGTGACTTTAAAGACAAGAAAAGAGTTGGTAACTTATAGAGCGCTTTTAATTAAAAAATTTATAAGCTAGTTTGAAGACATTGTATAAATGAATTACCAACTGCTTCGCTATCTTTGCTGTCACTAATAATCGGGTGCCCAAGTTGTTGGCTGGAGCTAGCATGACTAGGAGATCTCATTCTCTTCACGAACTGCAGTATGAAGCTCAGTGGCTAATGTGTGTGTTTTGTTGTGTTTGTGGATTTTAAAAACTTCACGGGGAGCAGGAACCCTATTCCCTCTTCTTGAGATTGGCCAACTACAGCCTCGATGGAAGAGGACTTTAGAAATTCTCCAGTCGTTGACGGATCCCGTTGACACTGAAGGAATCGAACCTTGGCCTGTCCAAACGAGTGGCGGATGGCGATGTTTGTCAAGAAATGGGTAAGAGTTTGTCAGAGAAGTGGCACATGAAACGTTTGAGTATTCTCCATGACATCTTTAGGTAATTAAGAGATAGATTTTACTATACGCAGGTTGAAGTGCTTAATTTTCCATTTATCGTATTTGTTGACTAATTCGTTAAGAAATTCAGCTTCTGCGACTCAGATTTTAAGTAAAAATTTCCTTAAGAAAGCAAATATGAAAGAGCATCGATTAAATTTCTTCATCTCCCCTTTCGGCAGTTCTCCCTTGAGTATTCTTTAACAGCTATGCCTAATCTTCTAAGTTTCCTTGAAAGAATTAAGGCCACTGTCCGATTCTACTTAAATGGGCAGACTGCCGTTAAGTTCCCGTCTGTCAGTGTCTCACTTCCCTAGTAAGGGTGTATTAATAAGCACGTGAGCGCAAGTGTATGGTTTTGAAGCGGAAATCCTGCAGTAAAAAAAGTAAGACTTCAGCCTGCGAATTACTTGAGTTAATTGTGCGACAAAAGCGGAAATGGTCCATTCACAGTTTTTCAAATCTTGTTACGTCTTCTCCTTGCATTAAGGGAGCTTGCTTAAATCCACGATGGGTTTAATTCAGCCGAAGAATGTCTTAAGTAATGAATCGCATAATTGGCGATTTATTTTTCAAACAGATCCCCCACTGGTACGTGGAAAAACCATTAAGGATTCTTTTCTTTTCCTCACACAAGAATTCGTAAGAAATGGAGCACGAAATGAATGATTGCAGCGACATCTGAATAAAACATTACGAATTAGTTCATATAATTTCTAAATCGAATAATGTCATCGCAGTGCAGAGATTAAGAAGAAACGTCATTATGGCCATGTAAGTTGGGTCTTTCAATCGAAAGTTTGAGCGAAACAGCCGACTTAATAAGGGAAGTTGTGATCTTACCCTAAATGACATATCCATGCTTGAACAGCGGTTAGTCCATTCGTGGTTTGTCGATTGCAATCTCAACTACTTCTCCGTAATCACACAATACCACGGACGATTAACCAAAGTACATTCCTGTGTTTGTGTGGTGTTGGTAGCAAATGGAAGAGAGCGGTAGTCTGTGGCATAATGAATTTGTTAATTGGTTTGAGTCATGTTTTCTCTGAGCATCGAGCTGGGGGAAGGGGGCGGTTATTACACGAGCTAATGAAAATGTGTGTGAACGACAACTTGTGCCGATTTCAAGCCATTTATAGCGGTGATCGCTGTATCAGACTACATAAACATGGCAAATGTAAAGCGGCACGCACGATAAATATACATGCGTTAGGGTACATGAATGTCAGGGTACATCGCATAGTTAGGAGGAATCTTTTCTTATCAGTTAATAACTGTAAATCGCATGTGTTAATGGACCGGTTTTGGGGATGAAAAACTAGGATGATAATTCAGAAGGAAAATCCTACAGTCAGGAACTTCCATCGCCTACAACTGTGATTTACCATTTTAATTCTGATGATATATTTCCAGTTAATGGAAGAGAAATCCGTCTACCTATTACGCCGAAATCCAGCAAACGTTGAGATGCCTCATTAGCCTTCTGTTTATTTTAAGAAATATGATCCATTTTTTCCGTTGAACGTTTAGTCTTTAATCCATTGGGTGCAAGCTATCAACTTTTAAAAAATAATAATATAAGCGATGTTCATAACCTTGGAAGGATCAATACACAGTGTACCAGCACGCCAACAGCCCTTATAGATTAAGAATAAAGTTTAAACAATTCAACTTTTTTTCCATGTCCTTCTTCAAAAAAATTAGAAAAGGGAGGGCTAAACGCGATTAATGAAATAAGATGAACAACTATGTATTGCGGGGAAAGAACGCGTTTCTTTCCCTTCATGTCTTCCAAAGACCATAATGTGAATTACGCAGTTTTAGAGTCATTGCACACCCCTTTGTCTTTTCGCATTTCTCTAGGTCTTGATAGTTTTGCTATTCTGAAGCTCTTGAAGTTGATGCATTATCCTATGTCAGCCTTCTGGTTATTGTTTCTTTAATCTTTAAATCGTTTAACTGCCATCTCGTGTGCCGAGTATTAAACGCTTCAGCAAAATTAAAATTTGGCTGAATGTTGAATCTACCATTTCTGATTCACTGAATCTCTACTAAATTTAAATTTGGATTATCGCAGTTCATACACCAAATTTTAATGCAGAAGAGAGCATTGAAATAGGGAATAGATTTTCCACTGTTGTGAGAAAAAGATGACAATTCCATGTCAGACTGATATCCGTCCAAGAACACAGAGAAAGATATTTACTTAGTTAAAATTAGATGGACAATTAGGTTCATTCCGTGAAGCTGTTGTCTTCGGATGACAACGTTTCGGATGTCACTGATTCACAAAGCGAATTCCATCTATTGGCTGGCATTTACACAATCTCAGTCGAGAAGCTAATTCGCGGATAAATTCTGACAGATGAATGTGATACGAACAACGCAAGTAGGAGCTGTCAACAAACAAGCTGACATGGATGCATCGAGAACAAAGATGGAAGGAAGCATTTGGCTAACTAGAGCAGGACCAGATAACTGCCATCAGTGATATTAATTTCTGCCGATACAACTGGCATCTTTTCTACAAATGTTCAGTTAGATGTTTAAGTATACGATAATCCCTGCTGTTTGTTCGTAACACCCTACCGCTGGAGCAGCAACATTTTAGAAAAATTTCTGTCCGTTAAAATAGTTCTAAAATAAGCGTACATATTTTGTAAATTACAAAAATGTATGCTATTATAATATCCTTTTGTTTTCGTGGGCAGAAGTCAGAGCCTTGCCAAGTTTTATTACACCAGATTAATCAACAGTCTGCTTGTAAGATTATTAGTTAATTTGTGCAGATTCTTGTCATCGAGTTCCCTTTTTCTTAAAATAAATTTAAATGCTTATTATGAATTCATTATCCTTCTTCAGCGTCTGAAGAAGGAATAATGAACTCTTCTTGGTCTGCATTCTTTGTGAAGACACTAGTTAAATCAAACTTCCACGAGTTTCATATTCACTCCTTCCACTCTTGTTCACTTGTTCCTTCCACTCTTGTTGATCTTTTGACAGCAGGCTTTGAAGAAATCAGGCAGAACTTTTTGAAAAACATTGAACAGCGATGAATCATTTCATAACAGGATTCAAAACGTGGAAAAGAAATGGTAACGGGTTCATGTAATTTGAGAATTTGATTGTATTATCTCTAATAGAATACATGGTTTATTAGAGATGTACTTCAACAATTAACCAACACCCAAGAAAGTTAGCTTCATAAATGTTATTTTCATTTTTAAGACTGTGAGGAAGATATTTCAGATTAAATTTATTATAAACTGTTGTAAATAATTATGAAATAATATAGGCAGCTCATAACTTAACATGTTTATATAACTGTTTCCAGCTAGTGGTTGTCCCAATATGGAAGAACCTCAGAATGGAAAGGTGGTAAAAACAAACAGAGGTGCCGTTATCGTGTACAGTTGTCATCCTGGTTATCGTTTAACTGGTTCTCCCACATTATACTGCGACGGTACTAGCTGGAATGCCAGTGTCCCCAGATGCCAAGGTAACTAATTAAAATTACAGTGGCCTTCTTGTACATTTATGTCATTAACTTAAAAGTTTTCAAATGTGTTTTTTCTGGCAAAAGTTCATAGTCATGTACAAATTACAATATTTAGTATATATTAATTTGAATTATTTTGGGATAAGACGTCTATGTACAAAAGTACATCAGCTAACATGTAGCGGATGTAAGTTTTTCTCGAAATATTAAGAAGACAAGCTAAGACACAACTTCTGAAGCCAGGAAGACTTTTATTTCCGAATAAACTGTTCAAATGAGGTATCAAGAGATTTTATCTTCAAGCTGTTACCAAAAACTTACGTTGTCAGCGAACGGACGTCCGTCCATTGACGGAGTGATTTTCGGAAGAGGATATTGCAGAAATTATGAGAAAAGACCATGATAAACACAACAGAAGATAACTGGAATTCCTTGGCATCGGATGAGTGGTCACTGAAATAGCAGAATCTGCAAAAGATTTGAAAATTTTTAAATTATTATAATAACAATTATTATATTAATTATAATTAATATACTTATATTCATAATTAATTATTCAGAGAGGTAATTACCAGAATGAATCGGTAAACCTTAGGATTTACTGGATTTCCGGTTTGTTGTACTTCTAGACTGATGGATTCTTTTTTGTTTGTTGTATTATCTTACTTATTTGTGGAGTAACCAGATTTGCTCAACTAATGTAGAAATTGAGCTGTACAGGAAAGGATCATGTTTCTGTAGTTATTCTAAGTGGATATGAACAGTTACCCTCATACCGGCTAATAAATTGGGCTGTAAATTTTGACTGCTGGAAGTTGGATGGATGAGTTGGTAGCGTGTCATGTGATCTAAGTCTCTGCGGACTTCCCTTTATTCATGGAACTTGTTTAACAGGTAAAGCTGCCTTTTCTATTCACGCGACTTTTAAGCTTGAAGAGTCCCTCATCGAATAAGGCATCAGTAATTAAAGTAGGAGATGAGAAATGACTGTATGCGAGACATTCTGTAAGGCTGGCAACTTTTATTTTTTCATTAACTGCCACAATTGGTTGGTTATCGAAAGGAATCGCGAAGGGTTGACGTAATACCACAGACGACTATAATCTTTTAATTCTCAGCTTTTTTTGTCCCCTTCAATTTTTCAGACAATATCTCTATTGTCTCTTTGACGTGTACGGTCCAAACCTTTCAAGTTTAATATTCGCTGCTGAGTTTATTTACTCCTACGTTATTGTCTGTATTTAAAAATACGTGTTACCGGTGCAGGTAGGATTAGTTTCAACCAATAATACTTGTTTTAAAGAAAGTTTCAATTTAAGATAATCTCCTTTAAGGTAAGCTCTTCTTAATCTCCTTTATTGTGATGAATCGAGAAAACTGGTGCGTGAACTTCAACTATGGGCACATTTCTTCACGGCAAAGAACAAAAAGAAATATCTGAAGACTAGCTTATTGTTTATGTTAATCTAGACCCTTTTTTTACTTCTTATTCCCGCGAGCTCAGCCTAATTTAAATGGCCTCACTCGCTTTCATGTTAAAAGCCAAACGAAACAGGTACTTGTTGAAACTGAAATCCCGTATCGATTGGCTAGTGACGCCGTTCTAGGCCGCTCTCCTTGCATCAAAGACACCTTTCTCAATTTGGCCGTTGTCGTTGATGTATTTCCGTGTGATGGGGTGGTTCTCCACTCTGGTAATAACGTCAAGATATAAAGACAGTTGGCATGGCAGAATAGTGAAGGGCGCTCTCTATGACCAAAAGGTTGATGGAGAACCACCGTCAAAGTTTTCTCATCCGTCTATAGTGTTTGTAATTCTAGTGATCAGCAAGCACAGTGGACAGCGCAGACATGTCTGAAATAACAAACTGTTCAGTGAAGTAGTTTTCTGGAAAAAGAAAGCTCCCTCTCACGAAAGACGGATGATATCTGACTGAAGTGTGGATGGAAATAGAGATTCCAGTTGCCACCTAACAAGGTTTCATTTCTTTCTCGCAATTCTGACCCACTATCGTAGTAGCGACTTGATTCTCATTTTCTATTACGTTCTTTTCCTGATCCCATATAGTCTTTACAAGCGTAGGTTTTCCCATGTGTTTACAGAACTTCTGAATGTTTTTCTTTGACATTGGACAATGATAAGGTATTTTTTATTGCACAAATGTGGTTAATATTGCATTTTCTCACACTGATATTGTGTAGAGAAAATAAAGGCTGCTTCTTTAAGGATTAAATTGAATGAACAGTCCGAGTTCCAGATAGGAAAGTCTAACTCATTAAAGTCTTGTGACTTTCATCCAGCTTAAATTGTAACAATACTGGTGGAAAGCAATTTAAGATTTATTAAGAACAATTACACGATATCTAGACATAGACGAACACTAATGGAGAGTATTTAGCAAATTATAACTAATTATATGATCTTGTTAAGATGGAGGGTGAAAATATCGATAAGAAACAGGCTATGGTGCTTAAAGGATTTGAACCAATCGCTAATATGGGCTGAAAAATATCAGCTAAAGTTTAATGATAAAATGCAAATTATTGCACCTTTGGGTATCCAGGAAACACAGCGGTAGTTTAAAGGGGTACGTAAGTTGCACTGGTGCTTGGTAGGATAACAGCTTCCAGCCAACCTCACCTGGGATACCCAGGTGAGGTTAGCCGTTAAGCAATGGCTTCGCCTTCTGAAGGACGTAGTGACTGCTTGCGTCTATGCCGACATCATATAGGGGGGGGAGGATTAGGTATACCATCATTATGTTGGACCATTCCCCTCCTTAAAAAGAGCATATTGAGGGATTGCAGAACTCTCCTTAATTTTGTATTAGATCATTAGCCACTTCTCCAGCTATTCAAATTGAGTTAAGAAGTGCAAATAAATTGCTATTAGATGGCAGGGCTAGGCTTGATTCCAAGGAGTCCCTGAAGACGGTGGAGCCGTCTCTTACACTCATCCTTACACTGATGGCTGCGCCTGCAAAAGTACGCTCCCAACATCGGCAGTTGAGAGACGTGTCCAGATTTTTATCCGCCCATGCTTATATAGATTTAGTAATAACAAGCATCAATGCTCTTCCAACCCTCTCTAGAACATCAAGGGGACGTAGTTTGGAGAGAAGTTGCAGGGCTGGATGTCTGGCAATCGAGTCTCTTGCCCACATTGCTTAAAGGTGTCATAAGACACATGGCATTCGTATCAAACCATGATGCTGTGACCGGCATTGTAGAGAATAAGCTAATCCAGAAAGGATGGGTTGTTCTTAAAGAGACACGTTATAACATCCAAGGAGTCCGAAAATCGGACCTCCTTTGTGTTAGGGACGGATCTCTGTTCCTTCTGGACGCGCAGCTTGTTGGATCATGCTTTGAGTTAGAAGCTTGTCACCGGTTGAAGTCTATTATGATTTTAAACTGCTATTACGATAGTAACAGCAATTTAAAACAGTTGAATCAAGTCGTTTTTTTCCTTAGAACCAAGGGATTTTTTACTACACTGCGTGTTCCAGGCTGCAATTCAATTCTCGCCTCCTGTGGTGTTGATCTATTGCCTTGCTCTCCCAGAAGCAGAGAAAGCGAAGAACTTAGTGAGCAATGGAGGATGATAGGGTGGTTACACTACAGCTTTTTGATTCTTATAAGCATTTCTGGCCTTCAAATGCGCTGAAAAACTTGCAGCGTTTATTTCACACATCTGAAAATTTTCTCTAGAAGTTATCTGTGTGTTGGAACTTTTCGACAGTTTAGCGAGCGAAATTTATATTTGGATAATGAAATTTCCAAACTTTAAAATTTTAAAAATATATTAGCACTTCATGATAGTCTTTGACAGCTCACGACATTGCGAAGGGCCTTTTTGACTAAGAGTTCGTTTCAGTATGTGTGGAGATTTTGATGTATCGATTTTGCATTCTTTATACTCTGTTAAGCCTTAGAGATGTAGTGCGTTTTTCTTCACTGGCACGTGTTGGGACGCACTGCCAGAAATGCTGCCGGCACATTGCTCCACTCCATTCTCTTTGCTGGATCAGGAATCTGGCGAAGGGTCTGAAAATAAAATGCGATGCAAGTTGAATAAAGAAAGTAACCTCTCAGTCAATATTTAGCTTTGTATAAGTCATAGCATATAAATGTACGGAAAAGTTTGGAGGTTCATATTGTAGCGGCAGTCGCACATTGGCGAAATGGAAGATCCTGAGGCTCTACTGCTTGAATAGTTTTACTGATCATTCGCCATTCCTGTTGGAATTGATTACTTTGTGTCTGCAGGGCTGCGCTCTAAGGACAGATGGTGCAAATAGCTGCGTTTTTTTTGCATTTAATTCTTTTCGCTGTCGTCATTGAACTGGTCTCTCCCTAAATGATAATTATCAGCGCTTGAGGTTGATCTTTTGTGTTAAGATACTCTAGTGACTCATAACTTAAAACGTTAATCTCCTGACAGCATTATTAATACTCTTTCTGCCCTTTTATGCTGCTCCACACATCATTTTGAACCATCTACAAATAGTATAGTAATTTTCAGTATTACTCTCAACGTTCTCCCAAATGGTTCATTAATTATCTCAATTATACCTGTAGTTAACCCTTGGTGTGTTGTTTCCTGTATTTCAAGTCTTAATTTTGTCCGTTTTGTAACTTTATACGTTGCACCTATTATCCCGGAAGATATTTCAGTAACTTCAATCTTTATTAGTGCCCTGCACGCCATGGTCTCCAAATAGAGTACTTGCAGTCTCATAAAACATATCTATATGGTAGTATTGCAATTCTCTTTTCCTGCTTAGGCATAAACGTTGTTTTCCTTTCCTACCTCCATGGTAGTGCAGTGGATACGTTGTTTTGAAAGGTGAGTTTTTCACCCTTCTAGAACCTCCCCTCGATTTCTAAAAGTGTGCTACAGTTTAATTTGAATTCTGTAGTTTACACATTTCTTTATATAACAGAATGCCGAGAAACAATATTTTATTTCAGTAGAAAAATGGCGGACTTAGCGTGTTTTTAACCCTGACTTCTAAATGAGTTTATCCTAGCAAGCTCAGACGTACCTTGAAACTAAAAGGTCATATATTTTAGCCAAACAAACACACGTGTTTTTTTACCACCTCTTCCTAAAAGTTATGGACAGGAATAGCGTTCGATAATCAGAACTTAAGTTTCTACGCATACACAAAAGGCGTATCCGTGGATCTGCAAATCAGAGAGTTACTGAAAGATAAACGTTTTGAAAAAGTTGTAATTCCTTTGAACTGGAAACTTGGACTTACTTAAAGTGCTGATATTTTTAGAATGAGCATACAACTATAAAATGTTGATTTGATTGAGAACTTATTACAAACTACCAAAATCTCTGATGCGATATTTTTCTAAAAATACACTTCACCATTTGGATTTTTTCCTAGGATACGTTCCTAAGAACAACGTCGTTCTTAGAACAACCTTGGAGGCTATACCAGGCAGATCACGTGTTATTTTTTCGTTCCAAAAACTAGGGTTTTTCATCCCAACAAATAGACAACTCGATCGAAGAATGCATTGAGTTCACAGACCCTACCTTGACGGTTCTGATCTTATAACAAACCAGCACTCCTCCCTCCTTCCCCCGTGGCCTTCTTATATCAAGTTAAGTAATTTTGAAATGCCATATTGCGAAGGAACCTACTGGAGATGCACAGTGTGCGAAAAACTCAGGAATTATGATATTTTCATTTTAATTTTCACTAACAGTCGTGACAAATGAGCTATTTCGTGAAGATGTAGAAAATAAGATTTAGACAGAGAGAATAACTGGGTATATCGCGCCTTATCTAATAAGGATCTCTTTAGACTGCATTGTGTGTGAATTGCAAGTCACTTCAGAAAGTAAATACAAGAGTCAACATTAAAAATGGTGGAATCATCTGCGACGGACTTGGTTTCCTTCTCGTAGTATTTCAGAGTTATTCCAAGAGTATTTTCCTCTGCTTCCCTCTCAAATTTAACCTGCACGAATGCCATTACTCGACTGTCAGGTTGGTGTAGGATGCAATCTTTTGTGTCGACCTCCCGCTGGCATCTTAATAAAAGCAATATGAGTTTTCCTTACTGTCACTGTGTTTCTTTCCCTCGCAGCGAATCCAGCTGTCTGCTCCACTTTAAGGTTCAATGCATGCACAATGATAACTAGCCCAAAGGAGTGCTGTCAATAGCAAATGGATCTCCAATATTGGAAATGTGCATTGATAGTTTGATAGCGATGAAAGGAAATGCAAAAAAAAAAAAAAAAAAGATTGCGCGAGAGACCACGCAAGAATATTCTTTATATCCAAGGAAAGAGAGAGAGAGACCACGCAAGAATATTTATAAGCTGACACGGTTTCTGTTTCATTTTACTTTGGTCTGTTAATCTGGCTACATCCTACACAATTCCATTCACGACCAATAGATGGCGTTAACTTTCATCTTTGCGTTCTGTGATTTCATAGCGAAGCAGGGAAAAAACTAACTGGAAATGGCAAATCCAATTTATTGTGACATCTCTCTTTGGAGAGGTCCGATAAAATGTAGAAAGATCTTTGGCGATACAGCGGCATTATACTGTTCGATCTAATGAGTTCAGAAGGGCTTCGGGGCTCGACTGATTAAAATACTGGCTGAAGTCCGCAGCGGCAGTGTAAGATTGCTGGTCTCGCATTTAAACTGAAGATGAGAATATTTATCATGAATAAACTTTAATGAGATCTCGGGTAATGTATTGCAGTTGCTCCATTTTAGGACGTCAAAGTTAATGATCATCATTGCTAACATTTGGTGAATTAAATACATTCATATCAGGAGGTATGGCTTCACCTCAAGTGATGTGGATAATTATACTTCTAAAGCGAACAAAAATAAATAGGATTTTTTGGGAGTACCCCCCAAGTCATGACAAATGAGCTATTTCGAAATAATGTAGTAAATAGTTTGGTATATTGCGTGAAAAACTTAAAATTGGCACGCTCCCCCCCCCCCTAATTTCTCACATAATTAAAACATCCAAATCTCAGGATGTTTTCCTGAGATTTGGACCAAATGCATAAAAATTTAAATATATAAGAATATAATACGAGAAACACCTTTTGTAATGGTTACTACCCGCCTGAGAGGAACCATGCTGAGCAAATTTACATTCCGTAGTGTTTATTCTTGATCAATTTTACGCAGATCGGCACCAAGGCTCTGAGCATTTGCATTATTTATTATCCATTCTTCTAGCAGTTTGCAGTATGTAAAGAATCCTTTGGATTTTTATCGTTTCTGGTGCAGTGTTCTGTTTAAAAGTGCTTTTTTCTACAATTAATTTTTACTTTTTAAAAATAAGTTGAAGACCGATTTGCACATTTTTTACGATATGGCTGTACTGTTAAGAATTGCTTCATCATAACCGGATGCAAATCTCTTGATTGCGACATCCTTAAAACCTTCTTACTATAATGAGGATATTTGCTAAAGGTGACTCTAATCATTATACGAAGAGCCTTTGTGCTTTCAGAAACATCTGGACTGTGTGAGGTATGGGACTGGTCGAGATTGATGTCTGTGTAATGAGATTTCTAATCTATATGTCGTTAATCTAAATGCTAATCGAAACGTGTGTGCGTATGAGCCAAATGGACGATAATTTGTCCTCTGTTAGCGGATTCGAAATATTTCAATTATGTTAAAGTTTAAAAACATGCGTTGTCACGCCTACCCGTACTACATTACTGCTTTAACATACACGAAATGAAATTAAGTTGCAATAAAATAAATATAATGAAATATTTCGTACCTTACACGTTATCATCTTCTAAATAATTGCTTTGGGCTTGCTGTCGCTGTTCCATATGTTTTTTCCAAGCACAAAAACATTTCTGGAAGTCAACTTCTGTAAGCTCTTTAAACACTTCTGTCCTTTTTTCGGAATGTCTTTAATGGACTGAAAATGGGTTCTATTAAGTACACTTTTCAGTTTAGGGAAGAGAAAAAAGTCACAAGTGGCTAGATCTGGAAAGTAGGGTGGATGTTCACACACACACACACACACACAGTGATTTGTTTGTTGGCTAAAACCTGGCGAATAGAGAGTGCGTTGTGTGCTGGACATTGTGGAAAAAGTAGTACACACTTTTCTCATGCCTAAACTTTCATTTACAATTCGTCTGACTCTTTATTTGTCCATCCTGAGTTCTAATGCAACCATTATAATGCTTAAACGACAATCACTTCTATCAGCCTTACCAGGTCAACATTTTCATCAATTTTCATGGATATCGGACGGCCTGGTCGTTCTTCGACTTCCTCCCTTCCTTCTAAAAATCTTTCATTCCATTCAAACACGCGAGCTCTTGACACAGTATCTTCCCCATAAATTTGACGCATCCACTCATAACTGTCAGTTGGTGTTTTGTTAAAAAATTGAGGTTGATTCATTGTTTGATTCTGTTGTCGATCATTTTCCCTTCAAACTGCAAAAACACAACGTAATAAAAAACTGTTTCACTGCAAATCGAAAGAGCTTGTTGGAACGTGACCTGGCAGACAATTGGGGAAAGGTTCAAGGTCATCTGCTGTGCCTTTGTTTCATAAAAGGCCATTATAATTGTGACCGTTGCCTGGAATTATCATGGTGATATTCTCCTAATTAGAAATGTTTTCAATCTTATATACAGTATGTTTTCACACATATTATATTTAATAATCACTACTTATCATTTTTCCAGCCAAAAAACTTAAGACTTAAATGCGGTTATCCATAAAACACACTTAACGTACTATTCAACCGAAGCCATCTTGATTAGAAAATAAAACGGCTTACCGAATAGAGGCACGTATAAAAGTAGATGAACGCTGTTCTTTGAAAGTTTCTTCGGTCACTAAGTTTATTCTTAGAATACATTATAACTTCTTGTTTCTGTTTCTGCCGATACCCACTTCAGCAGACATTTATTTGAAATATTTATTGCGGAAACTTAAACATAAAACTAAAGAAATGATTGGAGTGAAAGGTTCTTCAGTTGTAAAATGAATGAGAAAACGCCAGAGCTAAAAGGAACGAGTCATAATTTATGTTACGGGAGACATCAACTTAATGGTGCAAGTTAATCATGTCCTTTCGGCTCTTCTGCGGCATTAATCCGCCCAGTACTTTGATGTACTGCGCGTGGATTCTACAGTGATGGATTGCTCATATAAAATACAGCCGCCCTATTTGCATAAAAGAAGTTTTGAAAATCATAACCGTTATGAACTGCAGGAATATTCTACAAATTCGAAAACTTTATCCCAAAAGTTACTTTCCATAAGTAAGAAGATCACTCTCGCAGTATTTGATAATCAGTAATTTTGGTTTTCATATCGGACTCCAGTGTTTCCATCAGCTGCCATTTTCAACACATTTAGCTTTTGTCCATTTTTAATTATACTGCCCACGTTGATCCCATACACAAGATGGAAAGAGATGTTTAAATACCATTACTTCTTGATGTACTAATTTTGGAACAGAACTGATATGTCTTACCAGCAATCCAAAAAAACCATATAACCAAAAACGTCTCGAGTCTAGCTCCAGATTCGACCATTCTTCCACCAGGATATTTGTCAACTGCTGTATTGTGTTCTGTAGAGAACTGCAAAGCCGGATTCAAATCTTGAAAATTCGGGTAAGTGTTGGAAATCTGGGGAATGTTCCTCGAACCATTCAGATGCAATTATCACACGATGGACATTTGTTATCGTCTTGAAACAGGAAGGCTTTCGTATAGGCATACAACTACCTAATCCTAGAGTCTTGAACTACCGCCACATAGCTAGACAAGAATTTTGCCTCAACCGAAATGTTCAGTCAATTTGGTTCAAACTGGACATTTTAAATCCCTGCGGTTGTTCTTGGAATACCCGCTTTCAGCTACATTCCTTCCTTTTCTTTCTAATTTTTTGGCCAGTGAGTGCATATTCAATAGGTCTTGTTTCTTGATTGCCACAGAAAAGCAGTTTATCAGGAAATTTTCTGGTGGCCCAATCTGCCATAAATCTGTGTGTATCGGAAAATCTTCCGATCCATCCTAGTCTCTGAGGTGAATTTTTAAGTCGAATCATGTCCTTGGCTTTGCAGGGATGTAACCTTATGTTTATTAATAATGATAATAAAATACTTTAAACCAAACATCTCTTCAAGCTATTTCGCTGTCAAAAGATTCATGGCTCTGTTACAGTTTGTCATTCTTTCATATCCAAACAGTGTTTTAAACTTTTTGGAGATTTCTTTTTTTTTTTTTTATTATGAAGTCTCGTTCCATATGTCATCCCTCTGTACGCTATTGTAAAGCAGTCATTCACATTGACCTACTTCACTGGCAGCGTTGAGTTCGCGATAGTCTGTGCCAGCAGTTCTGTTCTGAATGAAAGAAGATAACTACAAAAAAATGTTGCCAAGGTGATCGCGAGACTGTTGGATATCGTTGTTGAAGAATGAGGTGTTTCGAATGACGTTAATAGACACAGCTGCCGGTAATCTCCAGACTTTCTTCGAATACAAAGACGGGCATCAGCAGCAGCGTGACCTGCGTCTGTATATTCATGAAAATCTCTTCAAAGTGTCATCACTAGCTATTCAGTACGGGCTTGTGGTGAAACCATCAACTCTTGGAAGTAGACGAAATTACTCAGACTTAAATCGTGTGAATCCGGCAGACCACTTCAGAAAAATGGCCGGTTATCAGTGCTGCTCACTTGATGCAGAAAAAAAGAAAACATTCTGCCAAAGCCACCTGCTCTATTTTTGCTTCTGGCGAAGTAATATTTTTTTACGTTGCCAACCCATTGCTACATTTCTTTTATTTTCTCTCTTCTTTGGTTTCGGAATTTACCTTTTCTCTTGCATCAAGCAAAACTTCATTATTCGCAAGAAAAGAGTTCCTGTACGGTCTACGTGGTTTCAACAAGATGGAACAATATACGTTATGACAAGAGACGTAATGGAGTTATTGAGCCAGAATCTTAGAAAGGCTAGGAATACGAGATCTGGCGATTGAAATCATTTAACGCTGAGTGAGATGGCGCTTGTGTCGTGTCCGTTGCATTATAATGAAATAAATAAATTAATTTGCGTTTAAATATATTAGATGGACAAATAAATGAAGTTTCTGTTTATACCCGGATGGTCACAAGATAGACAGAATAGGCGGACTTGAACCACGCTCAACTGAAACGCGTGTACTGATGTATCCTCGCATTCAACCATGCGGTTACGGTAGGCCTAGAGAAGGCCGAAGCCAGAACACGGGCTCGAACCTATAAGTTCCTTACTTGTGTGTTCGTTTTGTGACAGAAGAAGTACTGTATTTTGTTTCTTGCCAACTGGATAAGAAATTTTAGAATGGAAAATCAACATTTGATTTCTAGTAATAATGAAGAAAAATCCACGGACAACAAGTTTATGAAGTCAGAAAAACGTATGGAGCTCATTTCTGTGTCGATTATGAGGTTTTAAGAATGGAGGGAAGACGTTAAAAGATGATGGATGATCCTGCCGCCCAACGCCTTCAACGATGGATTCAATTGCATCTGTCTAAGGATCTAAGCATGAAGCTCTCGTGAGTAAGACAGTTCATATAATCATGGTCCTTCCTACACTGGATGGAAGGGTCTGATTTCGAATCCCGTCAACGACGTGAGGAATTTTTATGGGCCTCATCACATGGCCGAGTTACTCGGTCTCAGGCGTGGGTAGCATGGTTTTTCTCCCAGAAACTCGGGTTTTTCGTTCAGCAAATTAACCACAAATACACCCATTTCAAGGATATAATATATACGGAGCAATATGGTCTAAATGGCTGATGTCCAAAAAACCCTACAATAACAACAGCTGAGCATGAACAGTGTCTATTCCAGGATGGAACTAAAAAATCTGTGACTTGCAGGAAATTGAGAGAAAAGAAATGTTTTTCAGGAGGGATTGTGAAAAAGATTATTTATAATGGATGAATAGATTTGAATCTTTCAGTATGATCCATCAAAGCTGTGGAAATGTCTCGGGCCTTCCATATCGAACGAAAGGTCCATCACAAAATTGGATATCAAAACTATCACAGGACTAGTTCATCAATTTTTTTTTATTGAAATAGGCTTGCAACTTTATTGTGATGTGGTATAGCGTCCAGAATATAGTGAAATCATCGCCTGCACACAAATTGTTCTTTGTAATGTTTTTCTCTGTACATGCGCGAGTATCTAATTGTGTTTGCATGTTTCTTCTCCCTATAAACTAGCTGTACGTTCCTTTTTGCCTACGCTGTGGTGTAGTCATTAAAGCAACAGAAGGCCAGATTCCAACTTCCTTACCCAAGTTTCAGTACCATTTACTGCTAAATAGCTGGGCGGACTTCGAACACACTCCATCTACTGAACCGCCCCCATAGAAGTATGTGACTTTTGTTCACTGTTGTGGTAGTCTTCCGTGGAAGAGTCGTTGCTGATATTTTCAATCGATCTTTAGGCATCCACCGATTATGCGAACCGCTGAATAATTTTATAATCTTTTGTTTGCTTTATTAACAATGGTTAGTTGGTGCGGTTTTCTAAAGGAAATCAATGAGAAAGAGTTTTAAGGTCTTCGAAATCTTCTGCTGCACGAGTGGTTTAAAGATTTCCTAAATGGAAACAAATGGCTGGATTCTTTTTGCGACAGGCTGTAACAAAAGCCATTTAATGTGCATGTTCTACATGTAAACTTATTTAAGATGAATTTTTACAAGATTACGATGACCTTGGAGAAGAAAAGGAGCTCAAGATGTGCTTATACAGAATTTCCCCGGAGATTTTCTGGCTCTGTTGTTCTCTGCTTAATATCGGGAGCCCCAAATATCAATTGTATAATTATTAAAATATTAGTCTTTATAAGAACAATCTCAAGATCCATCTTCAATGAATTTTCAGTCTTCGTCAGGTTTTCATGAAGGATAAAATGGCTTCCGGATAAGTGAGCTTTATCATAAATATAAATATGGACATGTCTTGGCCAGTGATACGAAGCTGTGTAGGATTTATTTTAGGAGGCGCGAAATTATTCGGCGTACAACGCGAGCGTCCATGTTAATAAGACGGTTAACATACCACAATTATCATCAGGAACTTCCGTTTCAATTAATTGTCGCTAAGACGTCAGCCACACGCCGCCCTTAAAAAACAAAGATGTTTGCAAGTGTCTGACAAGATAAATAGTCCTTAAGGAATGTGCTGGAAGTACGTTAGGCATTCGCACACTCATCAGACGTTGAATGCTAATGGTGATGGTTGCAGAATTCTTTCCGTGTAACAACTGTCTAATGTAATATATATTTGGCTACCCGATCTTCTTCATCTTAACGGACTATGCGAATTGAAGTCGTAACAAAATTCCACGCAGTTTCTGGAAATTTTTTACCTCTGATTACAATCACTGGACGAATAAAACACCCTTTTTACATTTGGCGCAGCAATGCTTAAGTCTGTACTCGATATCGAACAGGTCTGAGGAATGGTTGGTACTTTCAGCGAACATTCCAGATAAAACGTACCAGTAATGGATTTAATGCTACTTTATCTCATGCTCTGCATTTTGATCTTTTTTGTTTACTCATCTGTCTAGCACGAATCGAATGCTCCTTTTGGTTTCTTAGCATCTAGTCTCCGAGATTAAGAAATATTTCCTTTTAGATAATTCCATGCTCTTGATATTCGACTCTTTCAATTATTCATTTTTAAAATCTATTTGTGTATGTTTTGAGTAATTTGGACTTCTGGGTAGGTTTCTTTAAATATGCACGCGCGTCTTTGATAAATGGAACTTGAGCCGCATTTATCCGGATTAATCGAATCCGGTAACTTATTAAATTTAATCCGTTAGCCTTGTTAGGGTAACTTTTACCGCACTTTCGCTTTAAAATCTAGTACATTATCCTTATACATTGACTTTATATCTCATATCGGTCATATTAACTGTAATCCCTTAAATACGCTATCCTTATTAAATATACGTTACCTGATCAAACTAATCGGGTTACTCTATTAAATATCATCCGTTAACCTTATCTGATTATTAGCCTTGTTAAATCAAATCACTTATCTTATATTCTAAAATGATTCACTTTAACCCTATATAAATGTAGTCCGTTAGCCTTATCATTTGACTTTATATCTCACGTGGGACATATTAAATCTAGTCAGCTAGCCTTATTAAATATTATTCGTTATCCTGATTAATCTAATCCGATTACTTTATTAAATTTAATCCATTAGCCTTGTTAGGGCAACTTTTGTACAGAATATAAAGTCAAAATCCTAATGGTTATTACTTTCAGTGAACATCCCAGATAAAACGAACTAATAGTGGATTTAATGCTAATTTGCACTTAATGCTACATGCCCAGCACTTTGACCTTTTTGTTCATGCTTCTCTTTATCAAGAATTGAATGTTCCTTGACATCTTACCGCACTTTGGCTTTAAAATCTAGTACATTAGCCTTATACATTGACTTTATATCTCACATCAGTCATATTAAATTTATATATCTCCTTTAATCCGTTATCCTGATTAATCTAATCTGGTTACTCTATTAAATTTCATCTATTAACCTTATCAAATTTCATTAGTTAGCCTTGTATTCTAAATCATACTTTCTCCATGATAAATCCATCCCGTTAGCCTTATCCTTTGACTTTATATCTCACGTGTGACATTAAATCTAGTTCGTTAGCCTTATTAAATATACATTATCCTGATTAATCTAATCCGGTTACTTATTAAATTTCATCCATTAACCTTATCAAATCTGATTAGTTAGCCTTGATAGATTAAACCACTTGTATTCTAAATCATACACTCCCCTTGATAAATCTAGTCTGTTAGCCTTATTCTTTGACACTATATCTCACGTAGCACATTAAATCTAGTCTCCGTTAGCCTTATTAAATATACGTTATCCTAATTAATGTAATCAGATTATCCTATTGTATTTTTAAATCTAAATCGTTAACCTTTTCCTTGGAAATTCTACTCTGTTAGCCATATTAAATTTTATCCGCTAACCTTATTAAATCTAGAACATTCGCTTTGATGTTTCTGCGCATGTACTTTTTTGATGGAATGAAATTGTATCCGTAATGTTTATTTAATTTGCATTTCTGATGAGCCTTGTAGATGCAGATTTTGGAAGAATCAACAGGTGTACCTGGAGGAGCATCTTCTGAGGAAGGGACATGATTGGTCGAGTTTTAAATTTAGCTCAATAAGACGTGCGCCCGAATTAAATAGTTCTGATTTAAAAAAAGCATCCTAATGAAGAAATTTTTTTCCCAACTCCATTGATTTATCATGGCCACTGTTAATGAGCGTTGTTGACAAGGATGCAAATCTAAAAATAATCAGAACGCAGCGACTGAGAGGGTGGGGAAACTTCAGTGCCATTCCCCTATTTACACATATCTAGGGTTTACTGGATTCTGCACACGGTACCATGTTTATTTGTTGTGCGCAGGAAAGGTAAGGTTACTGTCGCAACATTTATTAGCGAATAAGTTTTGCACGTAATTTTCATGCACGCGGAGGTAGAAAGGCCCCCGTTTCCTCGGATGCACCGCACCCTTGCACAAATTAACATCGAAATAAGATTTTTCTCTAAGAAACGCAGATGAGTTACGGAAATACGAGTTACTTCACAGTAAATGAAGACCCGAAGGAAAGGGTTTTTGTCAATAATCATGCAAAAGCAATTTCAGTATTACTGACAGAAAAAACACGAGCGATGAAATAATCTGAAGGAGACGAATATTTTACGTTGCTTCTCGAAATCCATCTTGGATTCATTTCGCATTTATACATTCAGAAAATTGAATCACAAATTAGAAATAATTGTATTAGAATTCCTGCAGGCTTTTCGTCTGTTAAAAAACGTACTCTATTATTTTATTATATGAAAACTTTGTATTTATTATTAGTTCTTTTAATTTTGTGCTTCTCAGTGTTGCTTTTCACCATAACAATCATGTTAAAACAGGTCTCATTTAGTGATTCAAAAAGTCTTACGTATTCTGCGCAGTATAAATAAAAGAGTATATTTTAGTCTGATGGTTGGATTTTCAAGGATTTACTTCCTTCCGTTTCTTTGAAAATCTTATTTTTAAAAGCCGGTCCATTTGCAAATTCTAAGTTCACAAACAGAGACCTTTGAGACTTTTGATAGCTTATTTTACGGATATCGCATTAGATTGTCTTTAGCGCGTGAAAGCTACCAGGAGAGGACAAATACGGTATTGGTCCCAGTCGCGAGGAATACATAACTATGTCCTGTGCAACGGCATCAGTTTCTCTGTTACATGTAAATTGTCATCGACGGCGCATCCCCCCGGCCCTATAATCCTTTATGTATAATTTCTGCGCATCCAACAACCAGATGGATCTTGGGCATGTTACAAAATGTTTGAGGTACGTCAGAGCGTTGCTGTGGCAACGGAAATCCCTGGTGGCACGCAGCGTGAAGCATTTGTTGGCATCCCTGCAGGCTATTATGCAGTTGAAGGAAATAAATATCGTTTAAAATTTAAACTGAGTCATATTAAAGAAGGTGGGAGTAGCTGGGAGCAAACAGCGGGCTTTGCAGAGCCAGTATCCTATCACGGCAAGCCAATTACCTCAGGTGAGTTGGCACAGCTAACGACGCTGGTTAAACATCGGAATGAATAGCCATGCAACTATTTTCGCGATAGATATTTGATCCCTCTATATAAACATTAATTCTTAACGGAAATATTTTTTTCTTAACAGATGCCCTTTGATGAAATATAATGCGTTGTTTAAATTGCACTGTGGGACCTAACTGAGTGAAAAATGGGGGAAAGACATAAATTTCAGTGCTTTGAGTACGAGGTTATAAAACCTGTAATTGTACGTTCATCAGTCGAATAAATCGCTTGAAACTGCCATTTAAACTCTAGGAGAGGGTAAGTTCCCCATCGATGAGCATCTTGTGAATCATTAACAGCTGGTTGTCCTGCGTACTTAAAAATTGGCAGTCCACAGACATTTGAGGAGTTCCTCAAGGCCCTTCTCTTCACCTCCATCTTTTTAATTTTTACATAACTAAACATCCTGTTTTTGGCATCCCTTAATTCGTATTTTCTGCTGTATGCCGACGTTGATGCCAAGATTTTCAAAAACATGCAAGTTGACCATTTCAATTTATAATAAGCCTCTTAGGTTAGGTAGGTAGAACAGTTGGTAGTATCGCCGTCTTCCCCACACCGGTTGGAAAAGACCCGAGTTCGAATCCCATCGATGGTGGGTCTTTTCCACAACGTGCCTGAGTTAGTCGGCCTCAGGCGAGTATAGAAGGTTTTTTTCTCCCGAAAACTTGGGTTTTTCGTCCAGCAAACAGAAAATCGACCTCAGAACACACGCAATTTACAGACAATATACACGGAGCAACATGGCCTTAGTGTCGATGCTCCTAAAAACCCAACAACAACAAAAGCAAAAATCGCAAGAGACAGAATTGGTCTTCATGTTTTCTCTCCAGGAGATTGGGATCAAATGTTATTCAGAAGTTTTTGAGAAAGATTCAAATTTCAAAAGGATCGTCGGAGACATCTTTGCTAAATTTCGAAAGAGTGATTTGCAATTTCGTTCTTGAATATTCACTTCTTTGCCTTTCCAATTAGTCTACTTTCCCTTAAATCTTTATAGTCAGGAAACAGTCGACTTGATGATTATGTACACCAAAATGACTGCGCTCATTTTTGGTTTATTTCTGTGAGTTGAAAAAGAATAACTTAAACATTAAGTTAACACATTTCTAATGTCTTTGGTCCTGGAATTTCAGCGTTCTGCCCAGAGTTTATTTCGTAACTTATGTAATATTCGTCACCATCTTTAAGGACGTCAGTCATGAAGTCGCTTCTGGCACATACTTCATAGCGCGGAGAACGTTAGCTGCTGCTTAACGTACTTCTAAGCTGAGTCGGGAGTGCCATCATGCCACCATTTTGCTTCGGTAATGACCGCTGTTACAACACTGATGCTATAGGAAGCATGATTATCAGAGTAGGCTGTCACGCGTGAAACACTCTTGCCATGTAATTTTTTTTTACTTTTCGCTTTATGTAACTTTCCATAAGTTGCTCTTCGCAGAGGCTTCTATTCTTAATGGGAAAAAGTTTTTTCTTCTAAGGAAGACAGAGGAACTCAACAATACGATTTAAAAAAAGTTTGGAACGAGTTTACCTCGTTTACTTCATAAAAAGTGTCGCGTTTGCGCATTAAATTAGAACTGATAGCAACAAAATGTGCTATAAGTGGGCACTATTTGTTATCAGCGCAGCGTGAAACGTTTGAAGAAGAGAGTGCATATTATGGCTTTAAACTGGTTCCCTGAAGTGTTGTTATGTGCAATATCCATCGAAATTCACAAAAGAGCGAAATTTTGCTTTTTGTAATGACTCACTACCTGGTGGTGGGTACGTAACCACCATTTCCCAATAATATGAATAAAAGAGGAACACGTATATCCCCACTCTATTATTTTGATGCTTGTAGCTCAACAGCAAGTCAACCCCTGTTGACCAGCTGCACTCACTTGAAAGCTAAACAGCACCAGTGTTTGTTGAACATTTAGTGCGAGTTCAAAGAATGATTTGAAGGTGTTCTAAGACGGTTCAACTAGCTTTGTCCCAATAATCATAGGATTTCAAGTGTAAATATTTCTTAGGCGTATTCCTAAAAGTATCATATACTACAGCATTTTAATATATTCCCCCCTCTCAATCTGAGACGTGTTTCTTTTACTTTAGCATTGTTCACATGTATTGCATTCTGCTTATAGAGACTATCATAATTTTTTCAAAGGCCTCTGTGGCAGCGTGTGGGCACTTCTTAATTAAAGATGTCAGCCACTATCAAGGGTAAAGGGAAGGGTAGTTGCCTTCTACAAAAGGTGACTACGGTGGTCTCAGACAGTTTTTGAATTCTATACGGTGGGATCAACTGATGATGTTAACAGTGGTAAATTCTAAATAGGAAGCATTCAAGGACTTAATCTTGGAAGCTACTTGGCTTTTTATACCAACTAAGAAGTACTGTTGAAGGTTTAGGCCTAGATGAATGCCAGATGAACTGATGAGACTCGTGACAGAGAAGAAAAATGCATGGGATGCATATAAATTATCAGGCTACACAGAAGCCTATGGTAGATATAAACTAATCACTAATCAAGTCATAAAAGAGATTAGTCAAGCGAAGGTAGATTATGAGATATCTCTGGCAATGGATGCAAAGAAAAACAGCAAAGACTTCTCTACTTATGTAAACTCTAAAAAGAAGAGGATGAATCAAATCGGTCTACTTGATATTGATGGTCCGACTGTTCATGATCCTGCTCAGGTAGCTGACTAACTGAATGAGTATTTAAAGAAGTAATGCTGGATCATCTACACAAGACTGCAGTTATAGGTAGGGAGGTGATTGTCCCATGGTACAAGGCAATGGTCAGGCCTTGTTTTAGGATGTAGAGCTGCTGAAACGATTACAGAGAAGGGTAACGAGATTGGTGAGGGAATAAAGGGATACTCTTAACAAGAAAGGCTTCAGTTCTGCAAATTGCAGCGGCTGGAGACTAAGCACCTGCGAATGGATTGGATTTGAATGGATTGAGCAAGCTCACTGCTCATCAGATTCTTCTTCAATTTGCAAATTCAAATTGAGGAAGACGTTTGCAGAATAGATGTGCGGAATTTTGCATTTAATCAGCGAGTGGTTGATTGCTGAAATAAACCGCCATTTGTTGTTGTGGAAGTGGACAGGTTGAATAAATTCAAGGAAGAACTAGACAAATTACTGGACCGAATGAATAGGTGAAATGGACAGTTTTTCTTTTTTTGGCAGATGATGTATAAGCTTATTTTCTTGCATCATATACCGCTTTTAATGTTAATGCTAATCTCAGTCTCTCTTTGCCCTCTTTGCAAAGAGTATCGGGTTTGGTTCTGTTACAAATCGAGGAAAACTGTATAAAAGATTTTTCATGTATTGCTTAGGGCTTAGTATCGGGCGGAGATGTAGGACTTTTTATCCCACATGACTGCAAATTGGCCCAGAAGACCCGCTGTTGATAAACACAGGAAACTAGATCCACGATGCCTCGGCAGGGCTTAGGTCACGAAACGAGCAGTCTTTAGTAGTCACACTTCAATAATATCTTTCATCTATATCTTGGTTTCCCACAATTTTCAACTTAAGGATACCTTTTCAACTGCGTGTCCCCCATACTATTCAAGGTATAGACTAACCATCCTTTTTTATACAGTGGAATAATTCCCTCTTTTCGTACTGGTAGCATTCCCGTACATCAGAAAGAGAAGCGAAACGCAACATGCAAATTAATTAAATGGGATTTTAAAATTTGAAAGTTCAGAATAAAGTCTGAGAATTACACATCATAAGCTTTTTATGATGTCAATGTGGATGAAAAGGAGGCAGAATGTTTGAAGGCTCTACTATCCTTTGTAAAGGTATAATTGATGCATTTGTTGATCGATGTTAATTTAACATTTCCTATTACAAATTACTTCCTGTGTCAAAACTTTTGGAACATCTTGTACACATTTGCGCTGATAATACTTCGCTGACCACGTCTTCTGTATGTTTCTTTATTTTCTGCCCTAAAGTTACTAAACGATGTACTGCTCATTGCTAACCTATCTGATAACGATTACAAAATCTCTTTCGTGGACATTTGTTTAATCTTGAATCGCCATCTTAGTGAGTCTGCAGCAGAGTAATTATAGAGGAAACGCATTTGGGTTATTCCGTCTGCATTGCTCCAGAACATGTTAGAGCCAACCAATTTATTTTAAACGACTAAATGAGATGGCTGGAAATTATCTGGTGGGTAATGCCGTCATTATGAAAGTGCAGTCAAATCCAAGATAGTGTTGAATAGTCGTTGTATATCTAGCTGTTTTCTTATTAATGCAATAATGAGTAGAAATGTATCATGTGAGCGAAAATAAACACGAACTTAAGTTCACATTATTAGTAAAGCGAGTTGGCCTAAATTAAACCAGGACCAAGATTTCTATTACGTTTTTCTAAAAGGTTGCCTCCGTATTTGGAGGGCTGTTCAAAGGATAATATGGTTGTAACGAAAAATGAGTTTGATTTACAAAATACTTGATGGCTATTTTCTTGTAAATTTCATGAAGAAATATAAAAAAGTTGCTTATAATCCTAGCCAGTTGTTGTTCTAAAGAACTCCACCAGGCGACAGCAGATTTTCTTTTCCACTTTCCGAAAGTTTTGGAAATCGAAGTTATTTTTAACTCGTTAGGTTATCCCCTCCCTCAGTTAAATTGACCAGGGTGGGATTCCTGTAGTGGGATTAGGGGTTGAAGTAATATAATTTCGAAAGAGACACGGAATTTCTTTGCGTAGCTCTGAGGAAGTCCAGCTGCAAACCGGGGAAAAACAGAGGTTGTGGTCGATGATGTGACGACTTCGGTGTACTACTCCAGAGCTGTGGAGATAAGTGGCTTCAGCCGAGACAACCACGTTACGGTCTGCCGACCGAAGTAATTACATCTCCAAAGCGGGAACAGTGGTAGGAGGTGTTTCGAGAAACTTCACGGGCACCAAGGGCAGCACTCTTTGTAATTACAGTGACGCAAAATGAAGGTATGAACTTTTGGAATTTAAAACGAAGAAACATCTTTTAACCTTGCCCGATTAGTGCGTGTATTTCATGCTTTAGTAAAAAAAGTGCTCGAGAAGTTCAATAAGATCACGTGGTACGCAGGTTTTCAAAATCGTGAAAGTTCAAAATCATCTTGGTGGAAGAAATCAGTTCCCAACATTTTCACGTCAGCATAAATCTGAAGAAATTTCGAAGTTTGGAAAGGAAGATTCACTGGAAAACGGAATCTTTGTCAACAGAGTTGTGATGGATTTCATGTATGCGATTTCAGCTGAGCCCTGTCTTTCCTAGACCATCGGTTGGCAAGATATTTCAGTTTTCACGTACTTAAACCAAAATCTATCAGTATGTGTTAGTTGCACTGCTGATTGAGAAGCTAAAAGACAGGAGTCTTCTAGATTTTGTTGCAGTGGTCAGCAGATTTTATGACTAGACGTAGATATTTGAGGTCCCCAAATCGAGCAGCGAAAAATAATAGCTGCTTTTTGTGCGATTACGATTTGGCCTCCCTCCCATGAATCTTATATCTGGAAAGAAAAATGTCATCTACAGTATAAGCCAGTAGTTGATGGGAAAAAAAAAAAAAAAAAAACACAAACGTTACATAAATTTAAATCTCAATATTAAAATTGTACCGTCCACGTATTACTGGTGACAAAAACAAAGAATGTGTAGATCACAGTTACTGAAAGATGAACATTTTCTTTTAAATACTTTGCAACTGGAAGCTTGGAAATCCATTAGAAAGTTTTTGAACAACAACTGAACAGACAATTGTAAAATCTTGATTGAGAATTTATTACAAACCCACCAAAATCTCGGATGCAATATCTCTTTAAAATACACTTCCTACTCCCATTTAGACTTTTTCCAGGTGACTTTGTACACGTTCATGAGGAACACAGTGAGCTTTTACAAGATATCGCTACCATCGAAGAACGTTAGGTGGAAGCCCGTATACTGGACATTCATCACAGAGACTCCTGATCGTTATAAAATCAAAAAGCAAACCAACATAAAATAAATAGCGTATTTTTACTCTATTTATTTTAATATTTGTTAAAATTTCATTAAATTTTGAAAAAGCGTAACTTTTATTCCTCTTTAAATCTGTGTTATGGAGTATATTTATACTTGGGAGTTTGAAAGCTCCCAGTTTCTGGAACCTTTAACAGGCAAACTAACTCGGCCATGGTAAGAGGTATTGATGTCTTATTGGACAGGGAGATGCTCAACATATTAGTAGACTGACAGACTACTGGATATAAAATTGCGAGTAAGTCCATTCACGGAAGATAAAGCATGGTACTTGAAAAATTTACCTTGTCTCGATAACTGGAATATTTAATCTGAAATATTTCCAACCCATTTCATTTGTGGCTTGTATCGACTCAACTCATTTATTCTCAGTGAGTAAACACTTGAGAATAAATGAGTTGCTAACATTAAATATAAATCTAGGATGTAAGTGAAATTCCTCATATAGGGATGGGATCGTTACAGGTCTAACGTTGGAAGGCTTAGTGAATAGAATCAATTTTTAAACTATTAAAACATGTAAAAAGTTGCACAAAATTCTCGGAGCTTAAATTTAAACGATAAATTGTAAAGGAGGCTTTGGATATATTTGATGAATTTAGCTCAAGGCTCTGACTTTATTATCTATCTTAAAACCAGACTGCAGATAAATGCCACCCATCATCAGAAGTTACTCTTCTAAGTAACTTGATCTGTTCATCTAACAAGTGCGTTAGTTTTCTTTTTTGTCTGTGCTGAGACATCTGCAATTCTACACTAATGAATAAGTTAAGAAACACACACGAACAAGTCTCTGGTGAATATCGACTGTTCTTTATAGGTTAAGAAAAACCAAGTCTTCCTTGATAAAGGCGAATATCTTAGTCCTTCAAAGCAAACAAAAAAAAATAAATATCTTAGTCTTAAACCGAAATGTTCTGCAAATGGCACTGGAAACAGTTGTCTGGGAACTTAAGTTTCCATCGGTTTTAAGTTTATTGAAGACTTTGTGACATTACAAAGGTCAGCGAAAGAAAATGGGTAGAATTCATGATGTTTCTTGAGTCAACAACCAAATCCCAGAAGAAAACAAATCGAGTTCATACAGAAACTTAGCAAAAGCAAGTTATCTTTTAATAGGTGAAAAGTACGCGCTGCGATGGATTTTAGATGGACTTATGGTTTTAAAATTGCAATGAGGACCTGAATCACCTTCACATATTTTCTAAAGAGTATTTTTTTAATTCGGAGATAATTTTGAACCATCAGATTCGGGAAAGATAAAAATAAACATCTATTATCTGAGTTGGTTGCTGTATTTGATGCATCCACGCTTTGTCGTCCTCAGATTTTTTTTCGAAAAGAACCAAATCCAAATGTAGAATCCAGCGTTCGTTTAGAAAATTCAGATAATAATTTAATGTAGGTTTATTTGATGACCAAAATATAACTCTCAGCGAGAACCTCGAAGAGTTACTGATGTCGGCAATGTGTACACTAGGAAAAAAAAAATAAATTCAATCGAAGTAGCAAAGGTATTTCAAAGTAATGTCCCTTGTCACCCTTGGGGAAGTGTAAAAGAGAGATTTGATACGGGTTTTACAAGTATAGTTTGTTCTGAACAGCGAAAAGCTTTTACATTAATTAAAAGACAGAAAGGGGACATTAAAATAATTGGTAGCACTAAAATTCTCTCTCCATGGAGGGTTAAGTATTTCTCCTTGTGATATATTTGTTCGATTTCCTGTAGAATTAGTTCTAGATTTATGGAAAAGCACATTTTATTTCTTTATCTTAAAATTCGTACAAAACAGAAAATACTCTGCAAAGAACACTGTGGCGCATCACTGGAACACAATCAAATGATTATTACGAGTACCTACATGACAAGAATCGCATTACCCTTAACGTTCAGAGGTTGTGGCATTGAATAACTGATTCTATTAACCGAATCACGAATGCGGAACAGCGTCAGAAACCATCGGACTAGTGATACCAGAGACAACGCAGAGAGCAGAGGATTCATTAATAAACAGGTTACACTGAAATGCAAATTTAACAGTGTTAACCTTTGGGGGCAACTCTTTTTTTCAAATTACCAGAAGTGATGAAATGTTTAGCTCTGGTCGGATTGATTTTAAATTATTTAATTTTTAAAGAAGCATTTCAAATCTTATACATCACTGAAATATACGAAGCGCGATCAATAAGTTCTTACCCTCGTCTAGAAATATTTGAGTTGGGGATTTGTTATTACGTATATATATTTGTAATTTTAGAGCTACTGAACTAGATTCAGTTATAAAATTTCTTTGTTTGCAAGTGAAAGAAGCAAGAGAAAGCCACGAGAAGGATTGCCCATCACATGAGACAGAAATATCGGAAAAGAAGTTCAGGTGTGAGTAAGCGTGTAAGGTGGTAGATGACTTTTATCAACCGGTGAAATACCACCACTTTGCTTATTGGAGGCTTGAAGTGGTGAAACTCATGTTTAGTCTCTAGAGCAAAGTTTCCAGCATTCCCCTCCCCCATACTTCTCCTTCAACCCATGCACGGTACTAAGTACTATAGGTTTTGATACCTTTCGTGTTTGGGGTTTTCATAAAAAAAAACAAAAAAAAAACAATGATCCAAGAGAAGAAAGATCCATCTCAGCCACAGATCCTGTCATTATAGCTACAGTGGATGGCTAGTCCTTGAAGGCAGACACGTGACTATAAATTTTATAGTAAATGAAGTGAACATTAGTCATGGGTCTCTTTGCACCATAATGCATGAGTTCGAAGACATGATGACAGATGCACTAAGAAAATAACAGAATGGTACAAGAGGAACTAAAAGAAAACCTGGAAGACAGCAACGGTGATGGACAGATGAAGTTCGTGGGTAGTAAATGGATGGCCATTGCACAAAACAAGAAGAAACTGGAAAGTTGTTGGAGAGGCCTTCATCCTGCAGTGGATTGAAAATGGCTGATGATGATGATGCATGAGCTACTGAACATGTGTAAGGTGGGTTCCAAGACTGACACCTTATCACAATTGCTGGAGCTTTGTAAAGAGAATGCTAAATGTTTTGGACGAATTGTAAAGATTTTGCCTTCATCGACTCTCAACGCCACGGTTCAATTGTCTGCCGATAAAGTCATATCAGTCTAGGAATCGAAAGGTATCATCAAAAGGCAACGGCATCACTAGGGCCTCCTGGAAAATTTAAGAGAGGATATCAAGTTAAAGAGATGCGGGTAGCTATCTAAAGGTGTCCTAGTCAGTGGACTTTGCAATCAGAACTTCGAAAACCTGCAGCACCCACCTATTCTCCCGGCCTGTCACCTTCAGACTTCTTCCTATTCCCTGAAATGAAGAAACTATTACGGGGCCGCAGATTATTCTATGGGACCCCGTTGAAAGTGTCCTCTAGAATCTTTAATAGTAATTGATGTTTGATTGTAATGGCATTCGAGTATAGTAAAATTGACGATGTAAAAATTGTATAGAAACTGACAAAAATAGCAATTTCTCTTCTGCAAGAATCATTTTTTTGTTCACGCTTATATATTCTTCTTGTATCGTTGTGTAGTTGATACTGATACATTTAAAATTAGTGCGAAAATGAACAAGAATGATAATCAACTATACAAAAAACCCCCAAAGGTTCATCGGAATAGCATAAAAATTGTGATTTTTAACTTGTGAAGGGAAGTGGAAGTGCACGCATGCTGTTTTGCTAGTCATCGATTACGCAGTTTGTCCTGGTTGTCTCTTCTGGCAGCAGACCAGAGAGAGACAAATGAGTTTTCTGTTACAGGTCGCTGTTCCTTGATGCTTATTACCAACCTTGAAGCGACTTCGTTGTTTCACTCTCAGCTACAGTGATTCAGTAGTGCATCTTCTTGCAGCTAACCTTAATGGTAATTACCAGAAAATAAAAGCTCCAGTGAAGAACAGCCAGGAATTAATATTACCATAATCTAGGATTATTGCGTACGATCAAATTGATTTTCAACTATGAAAGTTTATTTTCATTTGACGTTGTATTAGAATTCCAGTACAACGTCACAAAGAAGTCAGCAAGGACGAGGCTTTTTTTATATTCTTGAGTCAGGGTGGCTGCTAGGGATATGCCCATCTCCACCTTGTTCACCTGTGATGGTGCGAAATCTCTGTCAAACGGCCTGAAAAAAAAAGTGTTCTTGCATGTAGTAGTAGTAGTAGTGGCATGTGATGCAAGAAAGCAAATCTATGAGCTTATGCAGCATCAGCCAAAAAAAAAAAAAAATCACACCATTCCCTCCAAATGCCTGTCCAGTTCCTCCTTAAATTTATTCAACCTATCAACTTCCACAACGACAGATGGAAGTATGTTCCAGCAATTAACCACCCGCTGGCTAAAGGCAAATTTCCGCACATCTAATCTACATCTGTCTTTTCTTAATTTGAATTTATGCCCCCTTAGGTTTGTAATCTAAACAAGTGGAAGGATCCCATCAGAATTCAGCGTGCTCAACCCATTCAAGGCCTTATATACTTCAATCAGATCGCCGCGCAGGTGCCTAGTCTCCAGCCACTGCAATTTGCAGAACTTAAGCCTCTCTTGGTAAGAGGATCCCTTCATTCCCCTCACCAATCTTGTTGCCCTTCTCTGTACACGCTCAAGTAAATCTACATCCTTCCTAAAATGAGGCCTCCAAACCTGTACGCAGTACTCAAGGCGTGGCCTGACCATTGCCTTATACAGAGGGATAATCACCTCCTTTTCCCTGCTAGCAAAATTCCTATATATCATTGACAAAACCCCTTGACCTGCCCTGGCAGCCTGTCTACATTGCTCAGAGAACTTCATATCTGACTGCACAATTACTTCCAGGTCTTTTTCATTTTCTACCACACAGTTGGTACGTTTCTCTGGGGTTACTTCTACCCATATGCAGTACTTTGTATTTGTCAAGGTTAAACTTCAGTTGCCCCTTCTTAGCCCATCTGCCCAAATTATCTAGATCCTGTTGCAGTAGCACACTGCCATTACTGTCATTAACAACCCTGCCAACCTTTGTATCATCTGCAAACTTCGACATTAAGCCTGATATACCTTCATCAATATCATTGATAAATATACAAAACAACAGTGGACCTAACACCGAACCCTGTGGGACTCCACTAATAACATTAGTCCAAGAAGAGCAGCACCCATTGATTACAACCCTCTGTCTTCTCCCACTTAATCATCCTTTTATCCATTGTAGCAACTTACCCTTAATACCATTCTGCTCCAATTTGTACAATAGTCTTCCATGCGCAACAGTGTCAAAAGCTTTCCTGAAATCCAAATATATGATATCAAAATTATTTTTTGCATCCAGTTCCTTTGTAACCACATCATAATATCCTATCAAATTTGTCAGACAAGACTTTCCCTTAACAAACCCATGCTGTGTCTGAATTATTGCTGCAGTCTTGTCTAGATGATCCTGCAATGCATCTTTAACCAGCGACTCCATTATTTTACCCGGAACAGAAGTTAAACTAACTGGTCTGTAATTACTCGTGTCACCCTTCGATCCCCCTTTGTGAATTGGGGATACATTTGCACATCTCCAGTCCGTGGGAACCTCCCCTGAGTCCAAGGATGCTCTCATAATTATGGCTAAGGTTTTGCTTAGTTGCTTTACCGCCTCCTTTAATATAACTGGATAGATCCCATCCACTCCAGGTGCTTTTCTTACGTTTAACTTCAACAATTTCTCTTCCACTTTGCTCTCAGTTATTACAAGATCATTAAGCACCCTGCTACAATTTGATTACCTTCTGCTATTTTCAAACCTTAATAACTCCTCATGTGTGAATTAGATGCAAAATACTCATTCAGTTTGTTTGCTATCTGAGCAGGATCATCAACAGTCGAACCATCGATGTCAAGTGGACCAATCAGATTCAGCCCCTTCCTTTTAGAGTTTATATAAGTAAAGAAATCCTTGCTGTTTTTCTTAGCATCTTTTGCCAAGGATTTCTCGTAATCTGCCTTCGCCCTCCGAACCTCTTTTGTGACCTGATTACAGACTAGCTTATATCTGCCATAGGCTTCTGAGTCGCTTGATAATTTATATGCGTCCCATGCATTTTTCTTCTCTGTTACGAGTTTCATTAGTTCATTTGACAACCATTTAGGCCTAAACCTTGAACAATATTTCTTAATAGGTATGAAACTTTTAGTAGCCTCCACGATTAATTCCTTGAATGCTTAGAATCCCACTTAGAATTTACTGTTGGTAACATCGTCAGTTGATCCCACTGTACAGAATTTAAAAACTGTCGGAGACCACTGTACTCGCCTTTACGGAAGCAAAAACCCTTTCCTTTACCCCTGATGGTAATTAAATCTTTAAGTAAATCCCACGTTAGTACACTGTGATCACTGCTACCTAGTGGTTCTTTTATCTGCAAATTCCTAATACATGAATGATCACTGCTGATAACCAGATCAAGAGTATTACTTTCTCTGGTTGCCTCTCGAACATGCTGCTGCAGAAAACAATCATCCAATAAATCCACAAAAGTCTGACTAGTGTGTGAGTGCCCAACCCACAAGTTCCAGTCAATATCTGGGAAGTTAAAAATCCCCCATTATAAGACATTCCGATTTACTAGCCCACTCTATTTCTCTGTACAATTGTTCATTGTACTCATTCGAGTCATTAGGCCTATAACACACTCCTACTCTAATTTTTGCTTTCGTAGTGCTTATGTCACACCAAACTGACTCAACAGTGCACTGTTCATCTATATCAACTGGATGCACTTCTTTTGATTTTATGTTTTTCTTTATTAATAGCATAACACCTCCTCCCTTCCTATCCTGTCTATCCTTTCTGTACACATTGTACTCTCCAAATTCCAGTTCGGCATTCCTTATATCTGTGTGACACCACGTCTCTGATATCCCAACAATATCCGCCTTTGATGTCTTGACCAACACTTCAAATTCATCAAATTTATTTACTATACTTCTAGCATTGGTATACATGCAAGTATACATGCACCTATTCCTATTCCCAGCCACTCTAACAAATCCCATATACCCACCTGTTTCACGATGACTGACATCCGTCCCTGAAACCCCCAACACCCCTCGCTCCAGGTCGCTACTTATTCTAATAGAGGTTGTGCAAGAATCATTTTCACCTCTGCCTACGGCTACTGTTAAACTATTAGTCCTTGTATCCCCCCAAGCTATCAGTTTTCCGACCCACCTAACACTGCCTCGATAGCATCAGCAAATATTCTTGCACCCTTTCTATTTAAGTGTATCCCATCCCTGTAGAAGCTATCTCTCCTGTTAACAAGTACAGTCCAAGCTGAAAAAAATTCTACCCCTTGAGCCTTGCACAATCTTTCCAGGGCCGAATTGATCGACAAGGCTCTCTTCATATACTCCCTCCTATCGTGTCTGGGCAGAATTGCAGACACTTTCAAATTCAACCCTAATTCACGGCTTTTTTTTTCATCAGTGACCTGTACTTTTTAAGTAATTCTGCCGGTCTCCTACTCTTAATATCATTAGTGCCAACGTGTACAACTATATCACCTTTTGTGCCCCTAAAAGATGATATCTGCTCTACAACGTCATCAACCTTTGCCCCTGGCAGACATACCCTGGTCCTGTTCCATCTATCCTTTCTACAAAGGATGTTTCCCGTTTCCCTGACAATAGAGTCACCAGCAACTACTAGTTCCTTTGGGACCAGCGCAATCTGCCTTGGGGGTTGCCGCTCTGTTGCGTGATGACCAAGTGCAAGCTCTGGCGTTGATGTGGGCAGCTGAGAGCCTGATGGGCCCATCAATTTAGATCTTTCGAGGGCATCTACCCTGTCCTTCAAACTCTCATATAGGCCCATAACAACGCTGAGTTGTCGCCTGATTTCCTTACACTCCTTACATCCCGCACACACAAAGACATCCCCCATGGCAATATCATGTTCCATTCCAGATAGTTCGGCAAACATTTCACAAGTTGCACATTTTTTAAGGCTGTGATGCGTTGGAGAATTAAATTAAATGTCAATACTACGCTATCTAATAGAAACAGTGAAGCGTATTACTGTTTCTATAATTATACGTTAGAGCTACCTAACTACCTCAATTAAAAATTTGAATTCCCGATCACTATATACAAAACAATGCCTGCAATATTCGAATGAAATAACGGTTTTATAAAGTATTACGTATATCTACAAAAACTGTTTATACAAATAAAAATAAAAATAACCAGCGTAATTAGAACTATAAGACAACGTATTAAGTACAATATAAAATAACAATTACAAAGGGTACTAGGAAAGTTTTGCAATATGACGCAACAGTGAATCACAGGAAGCTGCTTGTTGCTGCATGTTGAGACATGTTCATACGTGCATAGTAGCCGCCGCGCCAAGTCGATGGGCTCAGTTATTCATTAGTAGTGAGAGTGTAAAGTGCTTGCGATGGCATCGTGGTCACGAAATGAGATAAGGACAGTTTTGCGGTATAATTTCGTGCGTGGTTTAACCATAGACCAGTGCTTAGAAGAAATGACTCTTGCACTAGATGATGATTCTCCACATCGTACAACGATATTCAGATTGTATAGAGAATTCCAAAGGGGAAATTTCACTCTGGAGGATTCTGAGAGGCCGGGAAGGCCACGAACGTCAGTTACGGAGGAAAACGTTACTGCTGTGAGGAAAATGCTTGACGAAAACAGGCGAGTGACCTACCAACAGATAGAGGATACTTTGGGCCTAAATGCACCAGCAATTCGTTCGATTCTGCAAGATCATTTGCACGTGAAGAAACTTTGTTCTCTCTGGGTGCCGCATCAACTGACTGAAGAGCAGATGACACGACGTGTGACTTAGTGCCGGGAGATGTTAAAAAAGTTTGATAAGGGACAATCTCGGTATGTGAACAACATCGTGACAGGTGACGAGACTTGGCTGTACTATTACGATCTGCCGACCAAGGCTCAAAACAAAGTTTGGGTCTTTGATGATGACGACACACCCGTAATTGTCAGAAAATCCCGATCTGTAAAGAAGAAAATGATAGCTGTATTTTTCAAATCGAGTGGAATTGTGGAACGTGTCGTTTTGGACACGCAGAAGACAGTCACAGCTAAGTGGTATACTGAACAATGCCTGCCTAAAGTCATTGGATCTATGAAGAACCTGCGGCCAAAGTCAAGAATGGACACCTGGTACCTCCATCACGATAATGCTTCAGCTCACAGCGCCAAAGCCTGCACCGAATATTTGACCACGACAGGACTGAACTTCTCGAGCACCCTCCCTACAGGCCAGACCTTGCTCCCTGCGACTTTGCACTGTTCCCGCATGTGAAAATGAAGCTAAAAGGGAGGCGGTTTTCCAGTGATGAGGACCTTCTACGGGCTTGGGACAACGAGTGTGCTTTACTCCCTAGTGAAACTTGGCAGAACTGGTTTAAAGATTGATTTCGGAGGATGGAGAGGTGTATTGAATGTAGAGGAAATTACTTTGAAAAAATTAAATAAACAGAGCTGTATTGCAAAACTTTCCTAGTACCCTTTGTATGTAAATAATAAGCAAAAACTTATCGTTTTTGCTTATTATTTACACTAGGCAGTTGCCGCCTAATATCTGTCCTAAGCTCGAGGAGCCAGATCCGGGTCCATTATTTACCGTCAGTGCTCAGCGCACTAAAATCCCGCACACGCCGGATGTAGTGCAATACTGGCGAAAAAATACAGCAATCTCGCTTCCAGATTGCCCATACCTGGGAGCCAGCAAAAATAAAAAAATAAAATAAAATAATAATAAAAAAAAACAAAATAAAATAAATAAATAATAATAATTAAAAAATAAATAAAAAACGAAATAATAAAATAAATAAATAATAATAATTAAAAAAATAAATAAAATAATAATAAAACTAACTATTGGCAAAATCACTGAAAAAAAAAGCTCATTAATTCTAAGAAAAACAGTACAGTTAAGTTAATTATAGTTAATTTTAGTTAAAAATGAAAATATTCTCAACACTATTCACAGTGTACACCCCACAATATTCTCTGCGGGGTGTACACTGCAAGTTAGACAGAGTGAGGAAGAACTGAAGGCTGGGGGGAAAGACAGAGGTATGGGGACGATAGAGAAGATGACTTCAGAAAGTCTTGCGTGGAACCAGGTCCCTGTCCATCTTGCCTTCAGATTCAGTTGCAGATGTCAGCCCTATGGAACTTGGATGAAGGAAGTGAATTTTAGTTCAATTGAGCTTCGATGAGGTCGGTGGTTGATGCTTATTGGAGAGCGGTGGCCAGAATCTGTCTCTAGTTATTGGTTTTGATGGTTTAGGCTCCTTGATGTTCTTCATCCGTTGAAGACATCCTGTGCAAAAGTGGTGAAGTATTTATAATTGTCATGGGTATGAATTAGTATATGTTCTTGGTCCTTTGGCAAATTATTAATCTTTGTGATCAGAATAGATCTGAAGTCTTCATGGTCGTCCTCAGTCATACATTATATGGTGCCAAGATTCGTCAGTGGCACTGAAGAATCCGTGATGCCCAGAGAGTTAATTTTCCTTGTATCGACCCATGGCCTGTAAGGAGGTACGTTATGTACACAGGCCAGGGGAAAACCACTTGGGGCTTTTGGGAACGCGAACGTTACTTCAGGGATGAATTTTTTTGTAATTGTTCCCTTAGTGGATGTCATCCATCTGTCCTGCCAGGCCTGCTGCAGGTGAGCGAGAAGGCGCCTTTTTTATTTTGCGATTGAATGCTGGGTTGGTGGTGAATTCTTGGTAGTGGAGATTCCTTTGGACAGATGATACAACATGCCACATCTAATTATTTCAAGGGTCAGGGGGATGACTTGGAGAGCTGGAGTGCTCACCGTGCAGCAGACTCTGGTGATTCTAAGTAGTATTGCTCTTTGAATTGTGGCTAATTTCTTCTGATTTGTGACAATAGTTGCCCGGTGATACCAGACCCCTTGCAGCATATAAGATGGCTGGAATAAATACTGCTTTGTAAAACAGGGCTAGCGTACGTCGGTTTAAACTCCAGTCCCTGCGGGTGACCCTTGCCACCAATGCTGTGTAATTTCTTATCTTCTTTTGAATATACTGTAGGTGTGGGAGGAAGGACAATTTTGAGTCCAGGATTAAACCAAGGTGCTTAACCTGGGTGCGGTGCTTGATGGTTGTGGCATTGATATTAACCTGCGGTGGTCTGATTGAGCTTAGGTTCCCTCGCAGGAGGATGCTGGAAGTTTTCTCAGCCGAGATTGTCAGGTTGTTCTGGGTAGCCCACCCCTGGATGAGCAAGAGTGCTTGGTTAGCTGAAATTTCGAGCTGGGCCCGTTGAATTGGCAGGCACGGAAAGGATCAAATCGTCTTCATAGACTTGGAACTTAACATGCTCAAGATTTTGATTTAGGAACTCATCCAAGACCATGTTCCAGAAAGTTGGTTCTAGGACCGAGCCCTGTGAGCAACCCTTGTGGATCTTTCTGATCATCCTGGAGTAGGGAACTACGCTGACAGATCTGTCACATAGATAGATTTTAATGCAGGAGTAGAGATTTTGAGGAATCTGTGCTTGCCTGAGCCTGCCGAGGATTCTCGGCCACCAAAAGTGAGTCGAACGCCCCGGTGAAGTCGACTGCAATTATAAGGAAGTATTTTTCAGGTGTGGATTGAGCAGATGTTATCAGGTTATTTAGTGCGTCTACTGTCGAGCGCCCTTGACGGAATCCATACTGGTTGTCGGTTTGTGTTTGTATAATATTTGTGAATTCTGAAGAAGATGAGTCTCTCAAAGAGTTTGCTGAGAACAGTTAGGAGGGCGATTGGTCTGTGTGATGTTGGCTGTTGTGGCGGTTTATTCGGATTCTTGAGGAGAAGTCACAGATTAGCTGTCTCCAATCAAGTGAAAAGGATCCTTTCGCCAGACAGTAGTCGAAAAGGTTCAGCAGTAAGTAAGGCCTGACGTAGCCCAGTGGTCAGGAGCGAGAGTGCATAGCACGCGTTCCTTGAGTGGACCGGGGTTCAAGCCCGTGACTATTAAATACGATAAATATTTGTATTGAAGATTTATTGTAAACTCTACTGACTTGGTTGTCGTGCCGGAGTATAAACAGAAAATTTATTTATTTATTTATGACTTGTCTGCTACTGTTATGACAATCTCGGGCTCCTGAAGGTCAGGACCTGGGCATTTCTTGTCCTTGAGTTTCAGTACTGCTAGGTAAAATTCCTCCAGGGTGAAGGGCTCTTCGGTTTCTTGCGTGGTGTAGCATTTATTGGAGGCACACAGTTGGGCTTGTATTGGTGTGAGATCAGGGATTGGTGAAACCAGGAGAAATCAGTCTAAATAGTCAGACAGTCATTTTCTGGAAGTCTTTACACTCTTCATTATCGTCAAATAATTGTTCACTCAAGCTATACTCGTTCTGTCTGATCGCTGATTTCTTCCAGTTGTTGACCATGGAAGGTTTCCAATGGTCAATGTCACACTTTGTGTAGAACACTTATGATCCGACTTATGAACACACTTATGATCCGATTTGTCATATACTAACCACATTTTCAAAGTCCATAGATCTTCTGGAGCACAAAATGCCATATAAAATTCAAGATTGAAATTTTCATCCTCAGAGAACATTTAACTGCTTAAATGTTATATCCATTTTCCTGATCCATGATACTCCAGAGCACACCTGCCATGCTAGTCCTTGGAAATGAACTTGAAATATTCATACAGAATGGAAAGAGGAACTGTATTGTATATAATCTGTTAAAATTTTCTGCCAGATAACAATCACAACTTGGTCAAGTTATTTTGTGAAAAACAAATTTCCCAGGACAATTACTCTCAAAAATGTTAATATTTGAAAATCCATAACTCTCGGAGGAAGGCAGAGAAAACCAGAAAATTAAATGTTTCCCTTCTTTACAGCCGGTCAAATGTTTGAGATCACAGAAGTTGTGGTAGTGGAGTTCATCATCATCATCATCATCATCAGCCATTTTCAATCCACTGCAGGATGAAGGCCTCTCCAGCAACTTTCCAGTTCCTTCTGTTTTGAGCACTGGCCATCCATTTACTACTCAAAAACTCATGAATTTCATCTATCCATCTCCGCCTTTGTCTTCCAGGTTTTCTTCTAGCTCCTCTTGGGTACCATTCTGTTATTTTCTTAGTCCATCTGTCATCATGTCTTCGAGCTATGTGTCCTGCCCAAGACCATTTTAGTTCTTTAGGTTTGATAAGAATGTCCTTTACTTGAGTTTGCTGCCTAATCCATGTGTTTCTCTTCTTATCTAACAGTCTGATTCCCAATATAATTCGTTCCATTCTTCGCTGTGTAGTTCTTAGCTTCTCTTCCATTCTTTTGGTGAGTGCCCAAGTTTCACTTCCATAAGTCATGGTGGGGAGTATACATTGATTCATTATTTTACGTTTCAGACAAACTGGGATATTGCTCTTCAGTATGTGACTATATTTCCTGAATGCTATCCATCCAAAATTTATTCTTCTCTTGACTTCCAGCCATTTATCATTATTACAGCTAATAACTTGTCCCAGATAAGTATATGACTCCACCTTTTCAATTACTGCTCCTTCAATCATTATTTCCCTTTCCGTGGCATACTTGTTCATCATTACTTTTGTTTTAGCCATATTCATCTTTAGTCCAAAATCCTTACTAACTTGCATAACTGATTAAGATTTTCCTCTAATTCTTTGGGATCGTGGCTTATGACCACAATGTCATCTGCAAATCGTAAATGGTTTAGGTACTCTCCGTTCACATTGACTCCTTTCTGCGATCAGTCTAATCTTCTGAAAGCTTCCTCAAGGGCAGCAGTAAACAGCTTCGGAGATAGTGTCTCCTTGTCGAACTCCTTTCTCGATTTTAAATTTGCTACTGTCTTTGTCTAGTCTAATAAAGGATGTAGCACTCTCATATATTTTCTTCAAAATCATAATATATGGAGTATCTATGCCTTGTCTTTCCAGTGCCCAGAACATTGCCTTATGCTGTATGGAGTCAAACGCCTTTTCATAATCCACAAATGCCAGGCATAATGGTGTTTTATATTCATTTGCTTTCTCCATTAGCTGTGATATTACGTAAAGGTGATCCATAGTTGAGAATCCTGTCCTAAAGCCAGCTTGCTCTTTCGGTTGATTCTCATCAAGTATTCTTTCTAATCTGTTAGTAATGACCCTTGTGAACAACTTGTAGATATGGGATAACAAGCTAATTGGTCTATAATTTCCAATTTCTGATTTATCTCCTTTCTTATGCAGCAAAACTATGATTGCATTATTCCACTGCTTTGGCGTCACACCTTTTCTAATGCACTTTGTGAAGAGCCTTGCCAGTTTTTGTGTTATGGCTCGTCCTCCCAATTTTAACAACTCTACAGTAACTTCATTTTTCCCCTGGGGCTTTCCGATTCTTCATTTTCTTCAATGCATGTTCTACCTCATCAGGAAGAATATCGGGTATGTCGTATGTGTTGCTACTTTGCAATCCATGTTCCCCACTGCTGGTATCATTCCCTCGCTCCTTGTATAATTCTCTATAGTAGTCTTCTGCTATTTGAATTATGCCTTCTCTGCTGTTTATAAGTACACCATCGCTATTCTTCAGTTTCAGTATCATTTGTCTTTCTGTATTAGTGCTCATGGCTGCTGATTTAAATCCTTTGTTTTCCCTTAATGCTTGTTCTACTTTTCTTGTGTTAAATCTTCTTATGTCCTCTCTGAGTCTCTTTCTAATGGCTTTGCATAACTCAGTATACTCAATTTTCTCCCTGTCAGTGTTTTTCTTGCTCTTCATTTGTCGTCTTTGGTTCATCATGACAAGTGTTTCTTGACTAATTTTTTTTTCTTTGGATTTCTGTTTCCCTATAGGTTTCTTGGGCTTTATCACTTAGTGGAGTTATCACGTAGTGGAGTTACTGACTGTTAGCTACAGACTCAAAAGTGGCCGAATTCTTAAAATTTCATACTAATTACATAAACGTATATGTATATATCATGAAACGCTATAAGAGGTATGATTTATACTGTACTGGCTATAGCAATGAGGTACCTATCCTGGTTCACTTCAACAGTCCAGACAAACCAGAAAAATACATCTGAAAAAGTTAATTTTTAGATTTCCAGGTCTTCAGAATTAAACAGTAGGAGACTATATGATTCAGAAATGAACATTTATCCATATATATAAATTCGTCCAAGAGCTGAAGAACACAGATCCTAAGGTAAAAGGAAAATCAATTACTAAATTCACGTCCTAAATTGACCCAATTACAAATTTCTTCTATATATACTGACTTGTGCTGAGAAAATGATTTAGGCAGCAATAACCACCATTTTGCTACCCTCAGCAGGGAAGGGGCCTTCTGCGTTTGCCAAAAATATTCACACAGGCACAAAAAGAAAAAAAAAAAAAGGGAAGTAAATCTCTATCACTTATATCTTTCCCATCGCCAAAAAGCGCCTAACCAGTTCCGCTTTGAATTTCACCAGTCCACACTGTTGGGGACAATTCATTGCAGTGGTCTGCACGAAAATAAATGCAGTCCTCACCTAAGCCATTCTTCATATGGACATCGATTAGTACCCCTTACCAGTCTGGTTGCCGTTCTTTGAACCCTTTCTGGAATCGCTAAGTGTTTCTTCAAGTGTGGTTTCAGGACTGGAACACAATATTCTAAATGAATTTTTCCGTACTTACGAAGAGCTATGTCATAGACAAGAAACCATGTGTCCTCCTAGACACTTTACATGGTTTGAAAGGGGGAAGTCGTAACCCTTCAGTTTTATAAGTCCTGAACTACTTTTAACTCCACAGTTGTAATTTTTCAGAACATTTGTGAACATTTCAACCAATCTGAGTTATTTAGAAGCAGAATGGTATGGGTCAAATTTAACCATCCTTCCACCATTTGAATCATCAGCGGGCTTTAACAACTTCCCCTGAATTCCCTCATCAGTGTCATCAAGGAAGATGAGAAATAGAAGCGGCCATATTGATTCCTGAGGGAGTCCATATCTAAAGGTGCCATCTTGTCCATTCAATATCTTGTTCATCTATGACTGCTGGCTAGTAAAGAATACTGTGAACACACGAATATTTTTCTAGTTAAGATGGAAGGAAGAAGAATTTTTAACTTTCATAAGAGGATTCTCCTGCTCAATGTCAATACGTATTGTATTGGCTCTAGTTAAACTTTGGGTTTAACTATTGGGTAAAGTTTCTTGTGTTCGGTGCAGTTTTGAATTGGTTTACTCTGCGAGAAGTGGTTCGAGCTGTTGGGAAACTGCACTACGTTATTTGTGTGCTGTCAAGAAACTTCAAAAGTTTTGTAGACGCAGGCAAGTTGTAGCGAAATATTATAAGAAATTACAAGCAAAGAAAGGAGTTATTTCTCGGTGTGTGTGTGTGCGCGCGTATATAGTGTCAGTAATTTCGGCTTAACTCGGGTTTCCTTGCCGACTACATCATTATATTTGTTTGAAAACTAGTGCGGAGGAAAGCCAGTCACGAAATCTTTCATCGTAGTCACGCTAAGCTTTATTCTGGTTAGCCCTCTTCTTCCTGGATTTTAAGTGTGCCCGCATGAATATTTCATGTCTGTGTTCTTCCCACTCTTGCATGATTATATGTTGGGCACACGCGCTCTCACCGCTCGGTGAATATCCCTTCAGATATTCGCATTCAGCTATATTTTCTGTTGCCAATATTTGCTTGTTTTCATCCCACTTAATTAGGCTATCATTTTCGTAATCAACTTAATTGACGTAATATATCGTTAAACATCCCACCAATTTTCTCTGGTATTATTCATTAAAAGTTTAAACTACTCCACAGAAGAAAAAAGATCCTCTCTTTGGCAATATAAACTTATAATGAAAGTACTAAAAAGGAAATTTTGAAGGGCTCCTTTGATTGATTGTGCATACATTAATCAATCTCTGTATGCTAAGGAACTTCCTGTACAGGGCGAGCGAAAAAATGAGTAAAGTATAGTTATTTACTTCTTGATTTGTAAGCGCTGAGAACCCAAAAATAATTCCCAAAATATATAATTGATCGGTTATAAAAATATCATTACTCCATCCAACAATTATAATATTTATTTATTTTTTCTTTTGATTATAATATGATTCATTCATTTTATTTCAGTGGCCATATCTCGTCCAAGTCTTTGGTGCGATTTCGAAGATCCAGATTTATGTGGATGGACCCATGACCCCTCACACCACTTCGATTGGAGAAGACATCAGTTTGGTACTCCCTCTGGTCATGTGGGGACTGGACCATCTTATGACCATACTTTTGGAAAAGGAAGGGCAGGTAATACGCAAGAAATATTTACATTATCGTAGCACTGATTAAATTTGGATTGTAGAATTTTACGACGGGTGATCAAAACCAAAAATAAATCGCATCTAGCCCAATGCACTGGTCCGTTTCACGACCCATTTTTTTCAGAGATGCAGTTGTTTGAGAAATGATTTAAGGTTCTCCGAGTGCCCAATTGAAAATTGTCATCTTGGAAATCAGGAAATAGAAAAAAAAAGTTACAAGGGACAAGGCCCTAATTATAGGAAAAGCGAGGAATAGTTTTGATGCTTCTCTCATGTAGAGTTTACTCAACAGTTTGTTAAAGTTCTGTGTACTCGTCAATTGCCGTGATGCAGTGGCCATTCTCAGATTTCCAAATCAGGTCTTTTCGGGTCCACTTTTAAATTCCATTTCATTAGAACTTCAGTTTACAACGTTGTCTCACAGTATGAGTATAAATAATTTTGTTAATATCGAAGAAGATGCTTCCACTGCGAACTTTGTCTCGTTTACAGTGATTATCGTGCTTAAAAATGACTTTGAAGTTGGTCGGTGGTTTTGAGTGAACAGGAGTAAGAAATTGGGGATAAACGCGTCCACTGAAATCCAATAGTCAAGGTCTCTGCAAGGTGTACGAGACAATTTGGTGAATTGCTGTATATGATAAATCGGTGGCTACAACAGTTTGGTGAGTATGACAATTCAGTGTATCACAGAGAGATCAGAAATTAACAGAATCAATGAAGTAAAAGGTTTACTTCATTTGGTCCTTGAGGTTGTCACAGACATTCTCTCAGATATGCCAGACAAGCTGTTCTTGCTACCTGGGAGTCTAAAACGCTGATGGAACTGATATTCGGGTGACACTCAAGTCAAAGTGGACCCAATTTCGGCGAAGTCCGGACGGTCTATGACAGCCAAATCCTCTGCTTGCACCTTCACGATGGTGGGACTGTTAGTAACCCTGGGTATAACCTTCATGCACAAGTACATGGTGGGTGACCACCCAGGTGTGAACCAACGTAAGCAGGGGTCGAGGTGTGGCGCCCACACCACATGGAGGAATGCCGCCCCTCTATGTTACCAGGCAGTACTAGGTTGATGACTCTCATCAACCGGTGAAATACCACCACTTTGCTTATTGGAGGCTTGAAGTGGTGGAACCCATGTTTAGTCTCTAGAGCTAAGTTCCGGCCAACCCTTCCCTATCTCTTCCATCATGCAGTATGATTGATGATTTTTGAGGTTATGATGAATGTCGTGGCAAGATCCAATATTCCTTACATTTCGAGGGTACCGCTCTAAAACGGTGTTCGCAGGCCGGCCGCTAGTTAGTACACCGGACTGAACCTATTGGTAACTCTCTAGGAAGCTTCCGAATCAGCTAGTGTATAATCTTGCTACCTCTACTCTGCCAGATAGTGACTGGAGGGAGTCCGAGTAGTGTGTATGCGGGGAGCATTGTCGAGGCCACGTTATGTCAAGGATCTGGGTATATTCTTACCACATGTACGCCATATCCAAAAATTTCAATACTTCATACAGCATGTCCCACCCACTTTTTCTTACTATTGAATACACCATGAATTGTCAAAATAATAGAGCAAGCTTATCTGCGAAAAGATCTAAACCTCCCAAGGACTTCCTAATTCATTTCACAAATATACGTGGTCTCAATTCTAATCTCAACGATGTCCATTTCCACTTGCAGTCTTCCAAACCCCATGTACTTTTTCTGACTGAATCTCAGTTATCAGTTGATTCAACTACTGCTCATCTCAGATGTCCAAATTATTTGCTGTATGATTCCTTTCGCCTCAAAGGTGGTACTTGTGCATATGTCCGTTCTGATATTCCCTGTCAGAAACTTGGCAATTTGGAATCTCCTCTCTTTGATCTTCTCTGGCTTAAAATCTCTCTACCTCATTGTGTAAAATTCATCTGTTGTCTCTACCGTTCTCCCAACTCCACTAATCACTTGGAGCTCTTTGACTTCCTCTCTTTGCAACTTGACTTTCTCCAGTCCAACTTTCCTAACAGTGAGGTAATTTTCCTTGGTGATTTTAACGTTCACAACTCCAGCTGGCTTCCGTTTTCTAGTCACACCGACCCAGCAGGTCGAGATGCTGAGGCTTTTGCAATTACTAATGACCTAGCACAGATTGTTCATTTACCTACAAGAATACCGGACAATCCTAATCATACAGCCAATACGCTTGATCTTTTTCTCACAAACAACCCTTCTAAGTACAAGGTTGAAGTGAGAGGTCCTTTAGGCACCTCAGATCACAACTTGGTGATTGTCTCTTCTCCAATGGAACCTTTATCTCATGCCTATTCCCAACCTCGTATTGTTTGGCATTACAAGAATGCAAAATGGGATGACCTGCGAGACTTCTTTTCTTCTTTTCCTTGGTCTGATTACTGTTTCAAAACTTCTGATGTCAACGTTTGCTCAGATCGTGTCAGTGAAATTATTCTTGCAGGAATGGAATCCTTTATCCCACACTCCACTTTAAAATCTCGTCCTTTATCTAAACCTTGGTTTTCCAATAAATGTGCTAAGGCTGTCCAAGAGAAGAACGTTGCATATCGTAATTGGCTTGTTTCTAATTCTTCAGTTTCATTTTCTGCCTACACCAAAGCTCGCAACAATTGTAAAGCAGTTATCAATCAGTCCAAACTAGAGTTTGAACAGGCTAAGAGTAGAAAACTTGCTTCTTGCCCTAATGGTAGCCGAGCATTCTGGTCTCTTGCCAAAGCTATTGGCCGCAACTTTTGCCCATCTCTGCTCCCACCTCTGTCCAAACCAGATGGTTCTGTTGTCACTTCAGCCAAGGATAAAGCTGATCTGCTAGCATCCCATTTTTCTTCGAGCTCATGTATTAATGATCTTGGTAAAACACCTCCCACCATTCCTAACACGCTCCATTCAATGCCTCCTGTGGTCTTCCGTCCAAAGGATATCAGAAGGATTTTGACGAATCTTGATGCTAAGAAAGCTCCAGGTCCCGATGGTATTTCTTCTTAAACTACCTCCACTTGTTCTCAAACCCTGTGCTCCTGAACTTACTCCTGTTCTTTGCCGCCTTTTTTCACTTTCTTATTCCAAAGGTGTTTTTCCTTCTGCTTGGAAATTTGCTCATATACAGCCAGTTCCTAAAAAGGGTGACAAATCCCTCCCATCCAATTATCGTCCCATTGCAATTACTTCTACTCTTTCTAAAGTAATGGAGAAATCAATTAACCGCCAACTCTTAAACTACCTAGAAACCTTCCGTCTGATCAACGATCGCCAGTATGGATTCCGTCAGTGTCGATCCACTGGTGATATTCTGGCTTATGTTACCCATTTATGGACTAATTCAATGGAAAGGTTCGGTGAAACACAAGTAGTTGCTCTTGACATCTCAAAGGCTTTTGATCGTGTTTGGCATAAAGGTCTTCTAAACAAGCTTCCATCTTATGGTTTGCCAACTGTTTTTAGTAATTGGTTATCCAGTTTTCTCTCTGATCGCTCACTGAGGGTGATGGTAGATGGCTCTCTGTCTTCTAACTTCTCCACTAATGCCGGTGTCCCCCAAGGTTCAGTTCTTTCCCCCACTCTTTTCCTCTTGTATATCAATGACCTTCTTCCATTGACTGGAAATCCTATCCATAGTTTTGCCGATGATAGCACATTGCATTCAACTTTCCATTTTGAGAAACCTTGTCCAGCTCAATCAGCTTCAAGTTCTCGAAAATCTGCTGCCAATTCCTTAAATGCCGATCTTCAGGTAATTCTCCAGTGGGGCAAAGACAACTTAGTTGATTTCAACCCTTCTAAAACTCAATCTTGTCTTATATCTCGCAAAAAGGATTCTTCTGCTCCTATGCTTATCTTTAGTGACACTCCGATTACTAGGCAAAATGATATATCTCTTTTGGGGATTACCCTGACTTCTAATCTCTTTTGGCACAAGCACATTACAAATATTGCTTCCTCTGCATCTAAAAAACTTGGTTTTCTCTTTCGCTCTCGGCGTTAATTTTCTCCCAAACAGCTGCTCACTCTGTATAAATCGCAAATCCGCCCTGCCATGGAATATTGTTCCCACATCTGGGGTGGTGCCCCCAAAACCTCTCTTAGGCTTCTTGATTCCATTCAGAAGAGGGCAGTTAGGTTAATTAATGATTCATCTCTAACAGAGTCTCTCCACTCGCTTTCTCATAGACGCACTGTTTCTGCTGCAATCCTCTTCTACAGATACTTCCATGGGCACTGTTCTTCTGAATTGGCTTCTATAATTCCCGCTCTATCTTTCAAAACAGTCCGAACACGTGCCGCCACCAGCCAACATCCATTTACTGTCCAACTTCAAACCCACAGAACCAACTTTTCATCTTCCTCATTTATTCATTCAACTGCCGTTTTCTGGAACAACCTTCCTTCATACGTATTTCCTGAAAATTACAATCGACAGAAGTTCAAGTCCAATATCAACAAATATCTTCTTTCGTCTTTTCAACCTCCAACCCAAGCACGGTACTAAGTACTATAGGTTATAATACCTCTCGTGTTTGGGGTTCTCATAAAAAAAAAAAAAAAAGGTTTAAGAAACGAGGGAAATTTGGCGACTTAGAAAGGAGGAATGCAGAAATCAAAATATTTTTTATTCATTTGTTTTGTATAAAAGGATTCACGCTTTTTACATACCTACACAGTTGAGTCCTATGCTTTTCTTGGAGCATGAATTGGTCGAAGGTTGAGAAGCTAGAAGAAAATTACGGGCTCAGAAGGGAAGCTTACTCGCCCATCTTTAACCAATCCGCGGCCTTAGCCTACTACTTCTTCAATAAAATCTATTGCGCGGGTTGCAAACCGAACGTCAGAAAATGTGCATCACCCTGCAGCCATCCATTAATGATCTCTATTTGTGGTCTCTGGAACAACCCCCCCCCCCCGTGTGTATTTCCTAAAGAAATGCAACTTACAGAAGTTAAAGTAAAGTGCGAAAAAGGTTCTGTTGTATCCCAACCTGTCCATGACACTTTTTAATAGGATCTCCTGAAAAAAGTAGAATCTTCATTAAAAATGGAAAGTGAATCACTAAATTCAATTTTTCGAACAGAATTCGTCTGTCTTCAAGGATAGCAGATGCTGTTCCAGTAGTCACGGCAGTTTTGTTAATGGACGTCCTGGGATAGGCCCCTGTTCTAAATATAGTGAATCTGGGTGCAGCAGATTCTCCATTGGCTTGTGGGTGTGTCATCCTTGTTCGAGCTTGATGTTGGTTCCCAGAAATTAATTCGGACCCGTAGATAACACACACAAAAAAAGTGTGAATATCTGTTAGGCTCGTGCTCATTGTATACTTTGCATTGATTTCATTTTGTGTAATAAAATTAAACTCAATCGTTTTTGATCACCCCTTGTAAATGCTAAGTATTGAAAGTAAATATAATGAGAAACTTTTGAAACTATTTTATAATCCTCCACTAAGTCAAAATTAATTGGCACATATTTTATAAGGGATTTATTAATTTTACGAGAGAGGGAGATCAGAATTTCTAGAAATGAGTGCCACCTGTTTACAGAACTCGATGTTTAGATTATTCATCACTAAGAATTACGCATTATATTAAAGTAATGAACAATTAAAAAAACATTGATATCGATCACGAGGATACAGGACATAAAATTTACTTCTGTAATTCAGAAGAACCTTGTCGTGCGCATCGATTAGCGCCATCTCTTTTTAATTTCTGAAACTAGCCTTCGAGACTTAGATTAATTATGTTTTAGGAAACTATGGCGACTAAATGTCAATATTCTGGCCTTCGTAAATTGAATGTTTTCTATGATCAATTTGCATATTTTGCAGGATGAAAAACTAGTATCTGTTTAAAAAAAAAAGTCAATTTTCGTCTTTACTGACTTCAATCGACATTCCAGGCGAACCATCGTCTTTCCTTACACATATTTGTCCATGATATCCGAAACCTTTGTGGAAATATGTTTCGAGGTATAAGAAGAACGTGTTTCTCTCTCTCTAAATAAAATACTGTAAATGCAGCGTGCATGGAGTCTTCGCATACTTGATGTTCGAAACGGAACAGGAAGGCTGTTATGCATTTTACCGTCTCCAGCCTTTGTATGTAAGAAATATGAGCCAGGAAGGAAGCACCTTTCGGTGTAAATGCGTCTGAAGGGAACCTGGTATCTGACAGAGACCGAGAGGAACTGCCACTGTCTGCTGATCATAAATCGGGATGTATTAGTAGATCGTTTTATAAACGTCTTTTGCGAGCGTTGCAGTGGATAAAAAGAAACAACACAATGAAAGAAAAATGGTATTTTATTCTTCACACTATATATTTTGAATTAACTATTCCGGAAAGACATTTACTAATTGAATATTAAAGATGTCGGCGCTTTTTGTGGTCAAATACGAAGAAATGACATAGCTTGTTCGGTTTTTCATCCCAAAATTAACAAAGAGATCATACGAAATATACAACTTCCACATACATTGATTCCTAAACAACACCCAACTAATTAAAAAAGAGTTCTTAAAATTTTCTACGTTAAGTTAAATTTTTTGTTGATTCAGAAAGAAAAAAAAAATGCTTTGAAGTTTGAAATGCTTTTGAAACTGTAAAAACATCGAACAGCCATAAAGATTTTGCCTAAAAGTAATTACCGATAAATGAAACACTCATTTTGAAGAAGATGAATGGTGGAAGCGAGAGAAAAGACTCGAGAGGTTCCCCTTTATGACGTTATTCTTCATTATTGAAACACTGACAAGAAAATCCCTTGATCTCTGTCAAGATGTTAATGGAATATGCTTTCTTTTGTTGCATGCAGTTATCCACTTAAGTTTAACAGGGGTTTCGCTCTTGGAGGAACGTTAAAAGATTACCCTTAACACATAAAGGTAAAAGATTTACCATAAGTCAGTTATCCATTAATTTTCAAGGTGTGATAGAAACAAAATTGAGCTATAAAATTCTTATTAGTTGGTAGAGGCTAACGTAATATTGCTTATTTTTTATATTAAAAAAATTAAGTTAGTTTGCGCTGAATTTAAAATAAAATACGAAAAATTACACACACAACCTAAACAAAGAGCAAACGAAACGAAGCAGGTCTTGTTATGAAATAACATGTCGGATGTTGGTTTAAGCATCTGCTTCCCCCTCTAAGAACTGCACAATACTAGACATTATGTAAAGTTCTTGGGGATTTTTAGTAATTCTCCCTCAAGAACAAAGTACGATGAACAAATAACTCAACGATCTATTTACAGATGTTTTGGCAGAATGCCAAAATATTTTTCGACAAATAATCACGATGAGTTTTTGAGTTTTTCATGGAAATTTTCATATGACATTAAATATAAACAACACACTTGTTATTTATTTCTATCTGATATATAATAATGTACACACTGTTTATTAATGCTTCTAGAAAGAGTGGTATGTTTATTCGTTAAAAGGGATAATCTTAGATAAATTTCTAGCTAAATTTTTGCCTTCTTTCGAAACTTTTACGTTCAACAATAAAGTTTAGTTCTCATTCTTTCTATCCACTTAGGAAGCAAACTTCATTGATTTATTCTCTGGAGAATATTCTGGTCGACTTCTCTCCCCGAACAAAGTTCTTGCCTGTATTTTCCTTTATGGGGGGTACTGTGTTCTAATTCCTCTTTTTTATTTCCCCAGGTTTCTATATGTACACCGAAGCCTCATCTCCTAGAAGAGAAAATGATACAGCCCGGCTCTTCTCACCTGTGTATCCCCCGGAGAATAGCCCCGGATGTTTTACTTGGTGGTATCATATGTATGGAGCTACGATCGGTAAGCTACAATCTTGTTGACGCTTAGTGTTTTGTTGTTTTTTTTTTTCCTCTCCTCGATTTGAAGACGTTGGAGAAATATTCCCTGAGGTTTATTAACTTCTAGAGATTTGTAAGCAGACCCAGAGCAGTAATTAATCCTATCTAGATCAGATAGCAAGCTTTGCCTCCTTATTGTAGCTCGCATTTTTCTGCTTTTTTTAAAAGACAGTCGGTTGGTGCTTAGTATTCTACTGTGGTTTAGAATTTGTCTAAGATTTTTCCCAATTAAATAAATTAAATCAAGGCATTCGTCTAATACGCAAAGCGACCGCTTTGCATATTAGTCGAATCTATTTACTATCATCCATAAATAGTTGGTGTTCTTAATTAGATAATTCACTTTGTGGTAAACATATTACATTCTGACAAACACTGGTATCTAAGGAAGACTGTTTTACAGGCATATTTGGTAATTACTCCTCCTGTGATGTCTCAGTGAGTTCATGGGCTGGTTAGTATGTTGTGAGGGATGAAAAATCCGATTGAAGAGACTTTAAGAATTCCTTTGACGAGGTTTTAACCCAGATTTTTCCAAAGGGCTGTTTTACAGGACATCAGCATCTTTGGCCATTACTCCTGCCTATGATGTCTAAGTGAGTTCATCGGCTGGTTTGTATGTTGTGGTGGATGAAAAATCCGATTAAAGAGGCTTTAGGAATTCCTTCAATCTTTGAACCGAGATTTATCCAAAGGAGTGACAAGTGGCGACACCTAGGCTGTCACGGAGGACCTGTACAAAGTAATAACCAAGCGAACAGCGTTATGACGATGTGTATCGGCGAAACTGAGGCATGAACTTTCTCTGAAAAATTTTCTTTTTCAATTTCAGTTCATATCTTTTTTTCATTTCTTGGCTGGAGGATTTTTGCAATGCAACTAGTTCCTCTAAATTGATAACCTTCCTTTAACTGCATCGGCCACTTCGGCACCGCAATCTCCGCATTTCCGCTCACCGGCCGTGAAAGTCGTTGCCCCTTTTTTTGCCAGCAAAAACAAGTCGCCCAACCGTGGCATCGGAAGGTGGAGCAAGGACTTGCCGCCACCGGGAAGAAAAACATTATACGCGTGTCTTTCTTGATTTCTAAATAAGAAATTCGGATTTTGATAGCCGTGTGCCTCTTGACGACAGGAGGAAGAAAATCAATTTTGGCGAACAGTGATTCATGGCCGCAGATGTATTACGGATGTGCTAGCTCCCCCTGACATATTTCGAACGTGATGCTCGAGAAGGGAAGCAAAAAGATCGAAAGGTCATACATTACGCCAAGGTCGCAGCGAGGAAAGTGCTTATCCACCATTTGCATCTTCCATCAAGCATCTTAAGTTTGATACTTCTTTACTTCGCCTTGTAGATATTGCAACAGCCATCGCTGCTCTCCATGATCTCGAAGGCTGTCTGGAACACGTGAGGCCTCGTGTCATCTATTTCTGACATGAGTTATGCCGAAATCGTACGGCACGAACGCCGTTGTGACATTAGGTACAAGAGCGCATCCCCTGATGCATGAAGTTAGCTTACGTTTAGCAGCGAAGAGAACATTACGGGCACTGCTCGATGGTACCCCGTTTAGGGGCAACTGCTGTTGAAATTGAGGGGCGTTTTAAATAACTGGAGGAAAGAGTATGCCAACACCATAATGAGTTTAAATGAAACGCGTCAGGAATTCTTATATTTAAAAACAACAACAACTTAAATCCACTTATAACTGCAAGTTTATAGTTTTAATTACTATGCTTTTAAGCAACTTGGTTTCATCTGTTGCCATTGTTTGGAAATTAAATTTAACATTATTTTTTTGCCTGTTATTGGCAACTCATGCAATGTTTGATTATTATAGTTCCTTGGTAGGGTTTCTTCGCTCGGCTGGTGAAGAGAAACTCTTTAGAAAGCCAGGAGTCAGTTTAAAATAAGTTATTCTTTAAGTTCTTTCTCGATCCACTAGTCTAGTGGTAATACAATTGTTTGCTGAGAAGAGGGGGATCAATACTTCGACTCCAAAATGCCTTGGGGGAGATTTTTTTTAAAGTCAGAAATGAGTTATTCGATCTCAGATTTTGGTTGTGAGGTTTTCTCCTCACAAACAGACAATTGAACACACGCACTTTTGAAGAAAAACGTCATTACAGATTAAGTCTACCCTGTACTATTTTCAGCAAAAGGCTTCCAGCTGAAATAAAGTCAAGAAACAAAGATCAGAAGTGAGTACCTGAGATACAACTCTAGATTGGGGGGTTATCAGTCTTAAAATAGACTAAGAGCAGCTAAGATTGGATTTTCCATCCTGAAAATTGTCCTTAGAAGAAATTTAATTTATAGACCTCACGCATTGACTTGTGAAATGTACGATTCTTTTGAGCAACCTGCTCTAAAGACTTAAGATCTGTGGAATTTCACATAAAATCTTACAAATCTATTATTACTTATTTGCGCTTTTCATATTTTGTTGCGGACTCTATCTTTGCCAATTAATTCCTTAAGTATTTTTGAACGAATTGTCGAATAACTAGAATGATATTATCGTCTGGTCTTAAAAAGAAGGGAAATGGAGTAGAAATTATTATTAATGCAGTTGATTTTCCTTTTGAATTCATGAGGGGATATTACCTCCTCACATACTGCCACACCAATGGCTTCTGAAATTTTGCCGGATCTACAGTATTTGTTTGACCTTTATCTCAATCTAATATCTTTCTCATTCCATCCCTGAAGTTCTTTTTTAGGATGGAAAACAACGATTTCTGAGACTGAGTCATGGTTTCCGGATTCCTTCGGTGGCAGAAATGCATCTCCCTAGCGGGTAGCCATGAAAAAAAGAAAAAAAAAAAAAAGCAGGGCTTCTACGTGAATATAGTGAAATAACTTCATTGGACAAGAAAGGAACTGTCCGGTAGCTCTTTTACGTTTTGAAATTTGTTCATTCCAGCGGACTCAGGTCAGCCAGAATTTCTGCATAGTATTAACATTGCACTGGATGACTCTGCTTAATCCACGAAACTCTCAGTTTCGGTTCCTTTGAAAAGCGTATTGAGGAATTCTGGCAGCATGTCCAGGAGAAACGTTGGTTATTCTTTGGAATCGTCACATTGAGTGAGGAGTTCAAAGTTGTCATTCCAGTTTTTAAAAAGAAAGGAGACAAAAGATTTGAATAATTATTTCCCTACTTGTTTAACATTTTAGACAGAATTATTTCGTTTATGTTAATATGTTTGAATTAATTTAAAGCCATCAACCATTTTTAATCGGGAATTTTCTTCTAACTTTGTACTCAAGCACAGTCATGAAGAGGCGTAAGTAGATGGTGTTTAGTTTCCATCCCTTCGTTATTCTTAAATGTTTGCTGTATTTATCTTTATATTTTTCGACCAAGTTCTACAGACAATCACAGACAGAAAAAATCAACTGATATAATGGCCAGCCATATTGAAAAACTCTTAGCTTACTTGGTAATGACTTTAATTTTTCAGGAAAGGCTCAGTTCCGGGGTAAATCTTCACCCAAGTAAAGGCGCCCTCACATTTAAACCTCTCTGAAGAATAAAATTATCGCTGGGCTGTCGCTTGAATTCCAGAGACGCACTGCTATTTGCATTAATCTTTTTTCATAAGTTTAAGCTTTTCTTGAATCCCTGGTTATTTCGCAGCGCGATGCTATTTCTTATCAACCGCGTGATTTCCTCTGATTTTCTCTCCTTTTTTGTATATCACACTTCTTACGTTCACTCTCTTCAAATTAATCGATTTCAGCCCTTTGAGATTTTTGTTCTTTTTTCTTTCCATTGTCAGAAGTCACGATTGAGTTCTAAAACATTTTAGGAGTCACAGTTATCCTGCATGGACATATCTGTATACATCACCTTAGCTTTTCATTTTATTTAATTTTTTTCTCAAAAGAACCAAAAAATGTTCATTCACTTAAAAACTGTTCAGTACAATGTTGATTATAAAATATTCTGTTCATATTTCGTGCTGAAATATGAACAGAATATTTTCAGCTCGTGACCATGGTGGTGTATATATTACACTTATTTTTCATAACGATTATATGAACAATTATTGTCCCTTCTGTAAAACAACAACCACCACAAAAATTTGACTATCCCTGACCAATATTACATTTGCTAGTATGTAACAATCTTTCTCCCCTCAGGGAGGCGCCTCCGTAGCCAGGTGGGAAGGAGCAGCAGTGTGTAGCACACGCTTCTTGATTAGACCGGGGTTCGAGCCCGTCACCACCAAATATGGAGGATGCGGAAAGGTCAGGGAATGACCACCGCACATCCCGGAGCAATATGGCCTTAGTTGCTAATGCTCCTAAAAACCAAATAAACAAACAAACTTCTCCCCTCAGGGTGAAAGATGGGCTTTATGGCGCACAAGCTCACCACCAACGCCATTCACGTTGAATGCCTATTCCAACTGACACCTTGAGACCATTGCAACATCCTCTCAAGAGCCAGCCGGCTTCTCAATCACCAATGGGGTTCCCCCACAAGAGGAAGCAACCAGTTGGACATTATACTTCAGAGATCCATGCTCGGTGATTATGAATGATGTCATGGATGCATAAAACCACTAATGAAGAAACTTGCTAGAAGTAAAGGTCACATCCGGGGACAAATTGGTGACAAAGGTATCCCAGTGCTTCCACATATATTTGTATTTATGAGCTAGTTCCAGATCCGAGCCTTCTCAATCTTGATGTCATTTTTTATGCTGCATTCACTTCCAAGAATTCCAGCGGATGGCTTTCTTTAGTCTGTACCATATTCCACAGAATGCAAGTCCAGCATTCCGTGGAATATGCTTTTATAGTCCTTGCTGGCCTTGTGCCAGCAAGGACTATAAAACAGCAGAGGCGACTCCTGCAACCACTCAGCATCGTAGAAAGCATTACTGAGTGTACTAAAATTAATTTAGTTTGTACTTTGACATTTGTGGCTTTAATAAACCAAGCAACTGAAGCATAATTAGCAATCGGGATAAAGGTGGCTTTGTAATATAGCAGTAACGTTCATTTTGTTAAGTTCCCAATCACATCTAATAAACTCTGATTATTGTTGCTGTAAATTTTTAATGCTGCTTTCAGCCAACATAGTGTTTGGGTAAGGTGCCATCAGTACTCTTCTGATGAACACAGGATCTCTGTAAAACCAGAAAAGTGTTTTTTGTTGTATGTGTAGTTTTGTGATGGATTCTGCAGGGCCCTAGCGGAACTCTACGTTGCTCGCTACCACCGCTGAGAGGTGCGCCAGGCTATTCACAGTACTCTGGCCGTTCTCCGCCAGGAGTGAGGGAGATAGCTGAAGGGTGGGGGTTAAGAGGGGAAGAGGAGGAAAGAAAGCGTCTTCTAGATGAGGTAGGTAGGGAGAAAGATTTGGAAGCCGAGCCAGGGAAAGAGAAGAAAGCTGCACGAGAAAGATTTGGAAGCCGAGCCAGGGAAAGAGAAGAAAGCTGCAGGATTAGAGTACCCTGTAAATGGTGCACTATTTGGCATGCAGGTACCAGGCATTCCTCACCAGAAGGTGTCAGCCCAGTCTACAGCATACAAGTGCATATAATGTTTACACCCGAAGGTGTCTGCAGTACCTGAAGTATACAGGTATAAAGGATGGGGTTAGCAGAAGATCCCGAAACAAATCCTACCTCGATTAAGGTTGGAAAGAGATTAAATTGCACCCTGGGAGGAGATTACTCACTGGAGTTCTCGCACTCGTGGCCCACTGTTGCAGAAATTCTACCTCTGGTATGGTTGGCAGCATAGTATAAAATGTAGTTCTTGAGCAGAGTCATATCCAGGAAGTTCATGTCTCACAGATTGGAGTGTTGCATAAATAGATGTTTGTGAGTTGTATAATGTTATTTGTAAAGCGGTTCTGGTGGTTCTCCCAACTCCGCGATGAATACATTAGCAGAGGCATACGATGCAAGAAAGCAAGCTTATACAGCATCAGACAAAAAAAAAATACCCATTTCACCCATCCATTCGCGCCAAAGGTTTGTTCAGTTCGTCCTTGAATTTATTTAAGCTATTAACTTCCAAAACGACAGATGAAAGTTTGTTCCAGCAATTAACTACCTGAAATTTGCCTTTAGCTAAAGGCAAATTTCCGCACATCTGTTCGTCAACTGTCTTTCCTCAATTTCAGTTCATGTCCCCTCAGGTTTGTAATCTGAGTATGAGGAAGAGTCCCATCAGCAAGGCCTTATACACCTCAATCAGATCACCTCGCAGGTGCCTAGTCTCCAGATGCGGCAATTTGCAGAACATAAGCCTTTCTTGATAAGAATAACCCTTTGTTCCCCCCTCACCAATCTCGTTGCCCTTCTCTGTACTCGTTCTAGCAACTTTACATCCGGCACCTCTGTAGCCAGGTGGGAAGGAGCAGCAGTGCATAGCACACGCTTCTTGATTAGACCAGGGTTCGAGCCCGTCACCACCAAATACGGAGGATGCGGAAAGGTCAGGGAATGACCACCGCATATCCCGGAACGGGCTCGAACCCTGGTCTAATCAAGAAGTCTACGTCCTTCCTAAAACGAAGCCTCCAGACGGAAAACTCAAGGTGTGGCCTGACCATTTCCTTATACACGGGGATAAGAACCTCCTTATCCCTGCTAGAAAAAATATCTGTTTATCATTTGACAAGACCCCATGACCTGCTCTGACAGTCTGTCTGCACTACTCAGAAAACATCTGACTGCGCAATTACCCCCAGGTGTTTTTTTTTCTCCACTACCGTTAGTGTACTATCTCACAGTTGGTACATTACTCTGGGGCTACTGCTACCCATACGTACGCAGTACTTTGCATTTGTCAATGTGAAACTTCATTTTCCACTTCTTAGCCCATCTGCCCAACTTTTCTAGATCCATTTGCAGTAGCATACTGTCATTACTGTTATTAACAACCCTGCCAACCTTTGCATCATCTGAAAACTTCGACATTAAGCCTGATATAATTTTATCAGTATCATTGATAAATACAGAAAACAACAATGGGCCCAATAATAACAGTCCACGAAGAGCAGTGTCCATTGATTACCACACTGTCTTCCCCCACTCAACCATCCCTTTATCCATAACAGCAACTTGTCCTTAATGCCATACTACTCCAATTTATACAGCAGTCTTTTGTGGGCAACAGTATCAAACGCCTTTCTAAGATTCAAATATATGATATCAAAGTTATTTTTTGCATCCAGTTCCTTTGTGATCACACCATAGTATCCAAGGAAATTGGTCAGACAAGACGTTTTCTTAACAAACCCATGCTGTGTCTGAATTATTACTTCAGTCTTGTCTAGATGATCCTGCAGTGACTTCATTATTTTCCCCGAACAGAAGTTAAACTAGCAGGTCAATAATTACTCGTATCACGCTTTGATCCCCCTTTGTGAATTGGGGATACATTTGCACATCTCCAGTCCGTGGGGGACTTCCCCTGAGTCCAAGGATGCGCTCATAATTATGAAAAAGGGTTTGCTTACTTCCTTTGCCGTCTCTTTAATATAACTGGATAGATCCCATCCACCCAGGTGGATGGGATCTATCCAGTTATGTTTAACTTAAACGATTTCTCCTCCACTTTGGTCTCAGTTATTGCAAAATCATTTAGCTCACTAGAGTTTAATAAGCTTCTGTTCTCCACTTCCTTACGGAATTCATTATGTGTGAATGTAAATGTAAGATACTTGTTCAGTTTGGCAGCTATCTGAGCAGGATCATCTACAGTCACACCACCGATATAAAGCGGACCAATCTGATTCATCCCCTTCCTTCTAGAGTTTATATAATTAAAGAAGTCTTTGCTAATTTCTTGTAATCTGCCTTCGCTTTTCTAGCCTCCTTTGTGACTTGATTACAGACTAGCTTATAGTTAGTTAGTTCATCTGGCATCCATTTAGGCCTAAACCTTGAACAGTTTCTTAATCGGTATGAAAAGCCTAGTAGCTTCCAAGATTAATTCCTTCAGTGCTTTCCATTTAGGATTTGCTGATGAGTAACATCATAAGTTGATCCCACTGCACAGAATTTAAAATCTGTCTCAGACCACCGTAGTCACCTTTCCCTTTACCTCTGATGGCAGTAAAATCTTTAAAGAAATCGCACATCAGTGTACTGTGATCATTGTCACCCAGTGCTTCCTTTATCTGCATATTCTTAATGCATGAATAATCACTGCTGATAATCAGATCAAAGGTATTACTCCCTCTGATTGCCCCTCGAACATGTTAGTGTAGAAAACAATCATCCGATAAATCCACAAAAGCCTTGCTAGTGTGTGAGTGATCAACCCACGAGTTAAAATCCCCCATTATAAGACACTGATTTACTCGCCCACTCTCTGTATAATTATTCAATGTACTCATCAGATTCATTAGGCCTATAACACACTCCTACTCTCATTTTCCCTTTCCCAGTGCCTATGTCACACTACACTGACTCAACATTGCACTGTCCACTCATGTCAACTGGACACTTCCTTAGATTTTATCTGTTTCTTGACTAACAGCATAACCCCTCCTATCCTTTCTGTACACACAGTACTCCCCAAATTCCAATTCTGCAGTTCTGTGTGACACCACGTCTCTGATATCCCAACAATATCCGCCTTTGATGACTTGACCAGTACTTCAAAATCACGAAATTTATTTACTCAACTCCTAGCATTGGTGTACATGCAAGTATACATGCACCTGTTCTTATTCCTAGCTACCCTAACACAGCCTATGTATTTACTTGTTCCACTATGACTCCCAGAAGTCCTGAAAATCTCCATTACCTTGCTTACCAGGCTGCTGCACATTCCAATGGGAGCAATGCAAGAATCACCTTCACCTCTGCCTGCGGCTACTATTAATCTGTCTGTGAATACCCCCAAGCTAGGTTTTCCGACTCACCTAACACTGCCTCGATAGCATCAGCAAACATTCTTGCACCCTTCCTACTTAAGCGTATCCCTATAGAAACAGTGTCTTGTTTTAATATGCATAGACCACGCTTAGAGGCATAAAGGCCAGATTTATGTAGGTCACTGCTTGTTCGTGTGGTGTTAGCGAGGGTTGTGTTTTGCATCCGGTCTCTTAGCCTGGGCCCCGTGTTTTGACATAAAAAAAAAAACTTCTAGTTTACCGCTCAGCGCCACGGGGAGGGGAGGGGAGGCGAGTCGGGTAGGAAGAGCTCTGGGGGGGGTGAACCTTGAGGTACCCAAGGCAAGGAGGGCCGAAAGAAAAGTTGAAAAAGCGGAGTGGGGGATAAGGTGGTAGGAAGATAGAGGGGACAATAGCGAAAGCACCAACTTGGTTGAAGGGAGGGGTCCCAGCACAGGTTGCCCATCTTGGTACAGGAGTGAGAATTATAAGTTGGAAGGGGGAAGTCGCCGAAGAAGGGAGCGGGGAAAGAGAGAACGACCACTCCAGGTGGTAGGATTCAAAGGGATCTCTATGTTGGAAGTCCAGAGCCAGCTTCTCACACCACTCTAGAAGAAGAGCTATTGGCATGCTTGAATGAGCATGGGGCATAATGGTCCACATGGCTATCACTCGTTTTATCTTTACAGCCCCAAGCACCTCAGCTTAGTGCAGCCCCGGCTGTCTCTCCAACTCACCAGGAAGGCATGCAGTGGGTACGTTGGTGCTTATATTAATAAGCACCAACTTAATTAATAAGCACCATAGGCAGATATTAAGCTTGGAAAGTTATCTTGCCACAATTGGGCTGCATCTGAGCCCTTCCAAATCAGCGCAACTGACGATAACCAAGAAGAAAGTCAAAAATGATATCCAAATCTTTGTTAGTGGGGAACCGGTGCAAAAGGTGACCTCTCATACTGATCTTGGCCTCACCTGGGATGTTGGTCTCACATTTCAGCCTCACTTTGCCAGGATGAGGCAGAAGACGTACGCTGCTCTTTGGGCAGTGCGTCAAGAACTCGTTGGTGTGCATCAGCCAGCGCTGCTTGTTCGGCACATCCTGAGGTGTATTTCGCCGATTCCTCTCTATGCTTAAGAAATTTGGTCATCTGCCCCTGCCTCATACCTACAAAAGTATCTCAGTTTAGAGTACTGGTTGCTTAGATGGATGAACAGGGTGGTAGGCCACCCCCTAACTATCTCCAGATCTATCCTACAAGCAAATCTGGGCACCACTCCCTGGAGACATATCATCATGACAAAAAATGTCTTCACGCTCGCACGGCTTCTAACGAGGCGAATTGATGCTCCATCGGTATCCGCATTAATCTCTGGCCCGAGGAGGGCAAGGGGGGGAGCACCCCGACTCCTGTCTTCCTCTACGTCTTACGCTGTCAAACATTGATTCCCTGAGGAACATGTTTCCAGCCAATTGTCTTCGGATCTTCAATAAATTTAGGATCCACCCTGATAGGTTCTGTGAAGACAAGCCCTACAGGAAGGAAATCCTGAAGAACTGCTACCAGATTATGAAATTATAATACTCACCTGCTCCTGGATATGACAGACTGTTGGTTTTTTTTTTTTTTTTATATTACTGTATATCTTGTATATTATTGTATATTTAATCCTGTAAATGTCTCGGGTCCAGCACGCATGTACTCTTGTTTATTGTGCATGTGTTCCTCGCACCTTAGTCTGTAAATATTTACACCCTTCTGGCACAGAGCCGTCCCAGGGTGACCCAAGGTTTTTGGGAAATAAACTGATTTAATAAATAAATAAATAATAAATAAAAATAAAGCTAGTAGTAACATAAAACCTATGAATGCAAGTATGTCTATCTTACTAAATATGTATTCTTTCACTGAATCCTGTCAGATATCCACATTCATTCAACATCAGTCATTCCCATTCACCATAACTTAGCCATTCTCTTTTACCGGGATTGATCCCTTCACATTCATTAAGCATTCAGTCCTATCACCCTGCCCTTTCTTTCAATTTCTCACTTTCCTTTCACACATTTTATCCTTTCTCTCAGCACTGCGCTCTCAGGAACCTCAGCTATTTTTCAGCTGAGGTCCAGCCCAAGATGTATGTACTTCTCCCTCCCTTCTAATTTGTTTAGTTACTATGGAAACTCCCAGTTTCCCCACAATAAGGCAGGGCAAATTTCCAATCCGGTGAAGGTCAATTCCAGGTGTCTGGACAGGGTGCAGAAGACAACCACAATGCCAGACTAAAATATCATCATCTGGGCATGGTGGGGAACATGGACAATTTTAGCTATTGATTATTGTTTGGCTGTGGGGAGCTGTAGGACCTGACTTTGCAGGACCTTTTTATTTCGAAAACTTTTTTGGTATAATTAACAAAATCCTTGTATAGATTTTCTTCCATTATAAATAAGTGTTCTTGTCACCTGGGGAGGGGACCAATTTGTGCTCTCTGTATGTCATAAATGTACATTCATAGAATATGTGTTCCCAGTCCTCACTCTCCACAGGTACAGTTTGGGTCATCAGTCAGCTCCAAGGAATTAAGTTTTGCCTTTAAGGAGCTGTGCCCTATCACTTTGGTGGCTTTACTAAAGCCGACCAATGCCACCTGTGGTAGAAACCTTTTGGTTACTCGGGTTTCCTGCTCCAAACTGTTTTGCCATAATAATCGGCAAGTGGCCCTTACGCTTCGACCTCCAAGGGTGGGAGATGAGCAGCATGAGCTCTCTCTGAAAAGTTTTACGACTTTCTTCTTCATGTCTTGTAGTTCAGCATTCCACCTAGGGACTGTCACAGCACAGGCCTCTTTGATGGTTTTGGAGAGGGACACTGCACAGTTCTCGAAGGTGACTTGAGTCCGATGTGAAGAATCTTCGGCTTGGAAACGTGGCCATCAGCTTTCTTTATGCAGAATCGCACCTACATCCTGGGTATTGGGAGGAGTGGACGTGATTCCACAGAGCGGCCAAGAGAAAAGGTAATTGCTCTGTGGTCAGAAGAAGCCCATGCTTCACTAACCTTCCACTCGAAGAACTTCCCGAAATAGTCAGCGTGGTGGTGAGTCTGATGATGTTGATGGTACTTTCCCAGAGCCTCCAAATAAGTTGAAAAATAAACTTAGCCTCCAAATCCCCAACATATGTTGGGGATTTGGAGGCTAAGTTAAGTTTTGGAGGCTAAGTTAAGAATTTCGCGTGGCATTGCAATGAGGTGTGACAATTTGTATCCATAGCTATGAGTAGCTTCCCCCCCCCCCCTAAGAGAAGGTCAAATGCTGTTTGTATTATGGCGGTTGCAGTTGAGATACCTTCCGGATGTGGTATAGGGTGAAAGTAGAAAAATGGACTCCATGGCAGTAAGAACTTGGACACAGGCGCTAAGGAATGTACAAAGTGGAGCTACTTTAGCTACAGAGAATTCGGTGTTTCTGACTAGGATTGCTGCCAGTGGTGTATTAGTACCTTGAATGGTTTTGTTTAAACCTGGATAACCTGTGACTTTACCCTTGTAGGCATAATTATATCAATATTCTCTTCCACTGCTCTGGACGAAATTCAGCTTCTGTGTTGGAGGGAGGAGCGTCTATCAATAATTGGTTCTAACTTGGTATGTTCCTTTATGTATACAGAGCAGTTTGCGTTTCTGACGGAGTGTTGGTAGGCCATTTTAGAACTTTTGCAGTTTGCGCAAATTGCTGGTTCTTCGTTTTTGGGACAGTCTCATGCCCGTCATGAGACTGTCCCAAATAGCAGTTCAGAGGATTAAAAACCGCGTCACGGAAGGAGAGTGGCTAGAGAAACTTGACCTCGAATGCAGCCTTTTGTTTCAGTGGCAGTTTAATACTGTACTTATTCGTTATAGGGAAAATATTTAATTTATATTTATCCGGTGAAAACTTCTATTGTGAGTGGACAGTTCATTGAGCTCTTTGTCAGAAGCCTTGCGGAAGAAGATACACAAACTGTAAGTGAAAAATGCGGAGCGTAAACATTTTTGGTCGAACCGATAGACCCTGCATTTAGGTAAAAGAAGTCCCTGGTTCAAGAGCTACCTCTTTAGTATACCGGAAAATGGGAAGAGCCATAATGGATGCCATCCATTATTGTCATTTCGATATCACAACTCATAACATCCTTGAACCGTACATCATTCGATTCCTGCTAAACCTTTTCAGTGCTGCACTCTCCTGCACTAATCGAAGACCTAGGTGGTCAGATAGAAAGCCCTTTCGACCAATAACTAACTCGCCGTGTCTTCTAAAATTGTTCGAGAGAACTCTGCTGTTTCCACGACAGAAATTCCTCTCGGCATTTGAGCATAAAGAGGAACTCGATATTGAAGCTGCATTCGAGTACCTTCTCGAAGTCTATTCTTTGGCGACATGAAGAATGGTCTTCTCTCCTGTAACGACAAACAAACATCTAACTGCGTCCCATAAGGAGAAGGGGGGGGGTCTTTCTCTCTTTGGCCTCCTCCTTACAACTATAATTTTTGCGTTCGCTAGGATTTGCTGATGGTTTTAAAATCCTTACATCCATCAAAACCAATGCAAACCCCAATAAAATCAATAGCGTACTTCTCCCATTAGTCATTTACCCAAATAGTTCTTCCTCAACGTTAGATAAGCCTCAATTTCAATTTGAAAGTTTCAGGTGTACTCTCATTTTTTGGCCAGTGACAGTATAACAAATCTCGAATTTAACTGCTCATCCTCTCTTAGTAGCAGTAAAAGTTAATAAATTCAGATGGCCACATGAATATCCTGCTTGAATCGCTCCGGTTGGGCGCATAGATAAGGGCTTGAGGGTACAATTTCAAAACAGCTCAGGGTGGTGAAGGTAGTCCCTCAAAATGAACCGAATTTAACATTGTGCGCAATTCATCAACTTCTGCTTTTCAATCAGCGAAAAACGATTCTTGAAAGGAAGACCAGAAGAGAGGCTGTCAATTATCAGCATTCGAAGGTCGATATAACTTCTCTATTTGAATTCGAATGACTCTCCCGATGCAAATTACTGTCCTTAGCCTCCTATTGGCACTGTAAAATTACTTGGCGTCTTTCGTTTCAATTAATTTTGATGTAACTGACGAACCAACGTCTGGAGGCTGTGTTGATACCGTTTCTTGCTCGAAGTATTTTTCCTGCTTCGAAATTAGCATACTTTTACTACGGACTGGTAATCAGCGTCAAGAAATGGGCATCGCCCACCATGGGAGCAAGCCAGACGGAATCTGAAATTAAATGAGAAGCAATTCCACTCGCTTCTGTCAGCAGCATCTCTAATGCACAAGGTGAAACTATTTCCCTAAGAGGCAACAGATAAGGATGTTGCTCTTCGTGATACAATTTGCCTCATTTGTGGCTTTTAACAAAGTGTTTTGAATAATGGCATTCAAAGTGGTGGTCGTCTTGTTTTCAAATAATTCGCACTGTTTTAGAGTAGTTAAATTCCACTTTGTTTATTAATAATAAAATTTGGTCCATAAATAACATTTATCTATTTAATTCTAAAGTAGTTCCACCTGATCTTTTTCTGTTCATTTTTTTTATATATTAAGATTGAAAAATAAACTATAATATGTGCCTCATAATTAACAAAATACACTGGCTATTAAATTGTATAATAAAATAAAGCGCAAAATAAATTAATATTGTAAACTATTTTTACAACATTCATTTTTTTTTGCGCTTTATTTTATTATACAATTTAATAGCCAATGTATTTCAAGTGTTTAATATGAGTGAGTCAAACGAAATTTAAAGGGCCCAACACGCTTATTGGATAAAATATCGGTGAGAAGCAAGGAACCACCCCTTCCCGGGCAGGGATAGTTCCTCGAAGAATTTCTTGAAAGTTCAACACACCCAAAAACGGGCGTATTGAAGATTCAAGAAATTCGGTGTAGGGGTCTGTGTCAGCGTGTGTCCTAAGGTCGGTTTGGGTCTGTGAGGGGAAACCGGAGTACCCGGAGGAAACCTCACTCCACGGCCTGAGACCGACTAACTCAGCAACCGAGTGGGCGACGGCTGGAAAAACTTCCTAAATGCCACTGCCGGGATTCGAACCCGGCTCTCTCCACTCGGCGAGAAAGCACGCAACGGCTGTGCCACCGTGGACCGTACGGAAGTCCGCTACTAGTGAAGTTATGTTCTTGCGCCTCCTGACCTTTCTTTAGCAACAATTCTTAAAATATTAAACGATTAGTATTTTTTAAACTAGTTGGAAAAAATTTTATTCGTTGTTAGCGCGTATTGTTCATTCTCATGAAATTTTATATTTGGTTCATACTGAGCCATCTCGGACAAACAGAAATCCATGCACGCTCCACGTGTATTATGCAAGGCTACAAAGGGGAAAAGAGTAATAAATATTATACAGTTGTAATTAAACTAAATGGTTAAGTTTAGAGAACGTAAACCTATAATTGATAAGAAGAAATTCACTTCAGTTAATCACAGAAAAAAAAAAAAGTAATGCACTACGTAATTAATGGATGTTTAGACATTACTTAATAAGAAAATGTTCAGCTGATATCTTTTAGTTCATGTTTGGAAAATTTTAAGATCAATGAAAGTGTATTTCGCAGATTATTCTAGAACGAAAAGTCGGATCGAGGCCAAATTTTCAACCTATGTTCTGTTGGTCCCTGGAATGGTTCTAATTCATGGAAATCAGACATTTGATAATATCAGGAAGTATTTAGACTACGGAGTGCGAAAGATAAACATTTAAAAAGTTCATGAAAATTGGAATGTTTTCTTAAAAGGGAGTCATTTAATGAGAACAAAAAAAAGGAGGGGGGCAGGTTTCTTGTCTTATATCAATTGCTAGAACAGCCCAGCAACTTTTTTTCTTAAAAGTCCCATCTGCCCTGCTCTCGTTTTCAAATCAGAAGTTGCTACGACACATTCTTAAGGAGAAATAAATCAAAAAATGCACGGCGTGATTTTAATTTATGTAAATTCTGTTTTTATTTACATACTCACAGACCAAAACTTGGGTGAGTAAGCCGAGAGTATAAAACATTAAAAGTGATACAAAATTAGGCCTAAACAAAAAGTGAATATTTTTTTTCTTATACGTACTTGAACTAATAATATCGCGATTTTTCTAGTGGTCTACATTGAGGACTTCCTGTACTGATTCACTTTAACACTTCAAATAGTGTCGGAGATCGTTCCTATCTTCATTAGACAAAAATCTGAAATAATTTCGACCAGGTTGGCCGACAGTATTTTCCATCGTACTTTTAATTTTAAGGTTCTTGCTAGAACCTTAAAATTAAAAGTAAAATTAGTTGTTCTAGCAGGAATCTTGCTAGAACAACCTCTTCCTGAAGCTAGATTTCCATAGTGCTTGTTCCTCTTTGATTTAGAGAAATTTGTTGTTCATTTGTGACCTCCGGATTTCATACCACTGAAATGTATAAATATTTTCAATGTGCTTCAAATAATCTATATTTGGTAATGCGATGGTCTGCTCTCTCATTATCTGGGATCCAGCAAAATATCACTGCATGATTCTTACTTCTTGGTGGTTTAAGCAGGATGCGATAATGAAAGTTTATTGTCTAATTCTGCACTGATGGAATCTGTGTATATTATACTGCTAGTATTGTGGGAAATGTTTATATTTTCTAAGGCTAATTTTATTGTGTATAATTCTGCAATGTAACAGAAATTGTAAGAGGGAAAAGACAGCTGCTGCACCAACAGAAGAGTCTGTTTTCTAACCATCTCTTTAAATTATACTGCGTTGAACATTGTTGAGGGCATGGCTTTATGTAACTGTTTAATACTTTCATCTGCCAGGGATTTCTTTCCCCATTGCTGAAAATAGGTATCACAGTGAGGGACAGTTACATCATTCTCTTGAAGCATATTGTCAAAATTTATGTCCCAGGCATGTATCAATTCTTTTAATCGAATACCAGTGGGTCTATTTTCAGTAATGTTGCTGTTGTAGAACGTGATCCAATCAGGGTTGAGAAGCAAAGGTCGAACAGGATGGGCTTGGAAGGCTTTGAATTTTGGCTGCATAAATGAGCAGCATTTTCTTTCATATGCCTCTGGACGGGGAATGTTTTAAAGACTCCTAGGGCACTGTGCTGGATGGTGTTCAGTCTGGTTAGTGCTCGTTTCCTAGCCGAGTCATAGACAACAGCTCCATAATCTAAGCGCGACCTGATAAGAGCACGATACAGATGTAGAAGAGAGTATCTATCGGCACCCCATTTCATGGAAGAAATGGACCGAAGAATATTTAGTTTCTTTAAACAAACAGTTCGGAGGTATGTTATGTGAGAAACAAAGTTAAGTTTGGTGTCCAATATTAAACCTAAGAAACGAAGATTACTGGTGAGTGGTTCTTTAGTCGAAGTTCCAGTTCCAGCTTGCGTTTTTTTCAGAAATGAATTGCAACTTGTCTTTCAATAGTATGCATATTTTTTGAACTGCAAGATAGAGTGAGATCATCGGCGTAGATGTATAATTCGACAGTATTGGGAATGTTGTGGATTATAGTGTTCAGCCTAAGTGAAAAAAAGAGTAGCGCTAAGTATTAACCCTTGTGGGACACCTTCTTCTTGGGTAAAGATACGAGAAAGTAATGTTTGATAACGAATCCGAAAAGTTCTGAATAAATTTTGGTAAATGTCCCCGCAATATGCCATACCTCCAGGTTGTGTCAAAAGCCTTTTCAATATCCAAATGTTCATTTTTCACATAAGCATTACGGATGTTAGTCTCTGCTTTTACCATGAGATCCAAACTGATTGTTGTTTAGCAGCTTTTGAGTTTCAAGAACCCAGGTAAGTCGTCTGTGTATCATCCTTTCTAGAGTTTTACCTGGGAAATTGGTCTTTCACCAGTTGTCTAGGTAAATTTTGTGAGAGTGATTGATCCTTTCCTGGTTTGGGAAAAATAACGGAGTAATGCACCTTCAAGAAAGATTCGATTAAAGAATTTTATTCAAAGCTATATTGTTTAGATATTTCAGCATTACATAAAAGATTCCAGCAGCGTTATTAGGTGATCTGTTTAATGCTGTAGTGGCGGACGCTTCAGAGAAAGTCTCAGCAAGCGCATTAGCTATTTCTTGTCCGTTCTTGGTTAAAATTGGAGCAGAAACCGGTAAATATTTTCCATTTAGTTGTCGAATTTTTTTTTCCAAATAATTTTACTGCTTTTGTCTTTTGTGATAGAGGAGGCAAACTGTATCCATTATTCTTTTTTGGCATGTCTTCTAATTTGTCGGTGGTTGGAAACTTACGGAACAGATTTAATTTTTTTCTTTTTTCGCTATGGTACAAGCATCATTCCACCAGTGTTTAAAAGCTGCTCTAGTATTTGTTTAGTAATGTGCTCAGTGACATCATCAGTGGGCCCTAGTCATATCAATTAGCTATCAAAGGAGATGGAGACAGAAAACTTTTCCCAATCTGCTTTAGAAAATTTCCATAACACCCGATGATCAGGGCGGAATGTTTCTTGCTGGAAATTTACAATCCACTAGCATTGCTTGAAGAATTTCTATAGGCTGTATAATGTTTAATCGAATAAGTTACCTGTGGATTTTAAGTAAGTCTCTTGCAAGCAAATGGCCATAGGATCAAATCGTATATATCATCGGTATTACTGCGTAAACCTCTGCAATTCCATTGTACTTCATTATTTGGGTTTAGAGAGGGAAGATGATTCTGTCTGTTTTTTTGTAAGAGGGAGCAGTTTGCTTTTGACGATCATGTTTAGTCTTATCCTTTCTTGGAAAATAAGTGCGTCCATATTCTGTACTCCCTGCTACATCATCGGATCCAGTCTCCATGAAGATAAAGGACTGTTTCTTCTTGTGCATTTACAGCTTCGCTGTCCATGCTGCTTGAATTTGGTTGTTACAATTCAGTGGCGCGTTGCCTTTGTAATTTTAGATGGAACTGAGAGTGGGGTATTGTTTATTTAGTCGATTGAAACAGGTTTGTTAGCGGGCTGATTTGTCAATAGTACAGATCGTGCCCATTCTGCAACGGATGTGTTAGGTGAGATTGACGCCTCTGTTTGGGTCGCATAGCTACCTTGACATGATACTTTGTTTTCGATCTTAAACTTCTTTATCTTTTTTTTTTCCATAGATCATATGAATTTGAATAAGCTGGGTGATCCCTCTTACAATTTGGGCACTCTGGAGATTTTGCAGTACAATCTGTTTGAATATGACCGAATTTAAGGGATTTGGGGCCAATAAATATTATACAGTTGTAATTAAACTAAATGGTTAAGTTTAGAGAACGTAAACCTATAATCTTAATTAATTGATAAGGTAATCTTTACTTTTCACTTCAGTCAACCACAGAAAAAAAAGTAATGTACTACGTGTATTATCGGTTGTTCAGACATTAAGAAAAGGTTCAGCCGATATCTTTGGAAACTTTTAAGATCAATGAAAGTGTATTTTGCAGATTATTCTAGAACGAAAGGTCGGATCGAGGTCAAATTTTCAACCTATGTTTTGTTGGTCCCCTCCCCAGAAATATTACTAATTATTTGGAACAGGGATCTGATCCATTTCAGTGTTTGCTTAGAATCTTTTGTAAGAAATTTTCATGTCAATGGAGTGAATCATTGCTGTTTGCGCTGCATACATTAACTAACTTGTTAATATAAAAACAACTGCAAATGTTTCTTAGTTCGTATAATACATTAAATGCTTTTAAAGTCATAAGGTTAGAAACTGTGAAATGGAAATTAGACGATGAATAGTTTCGAGACATTTGACTTTGGATAATAATATCAGGAAGTATTTAGACCACTGAATGTGAAAGAAAAAGTTCCAACTGTCCTATTACTTAGCTCTCGTTTTCAAATAAATGACTTAAACTAAAAGCACTGGGCACGCATGATTTTAAATTCTGTTCTCCTTTTGGCAAAGGAGGTCTAGATGGATAATGAAAAGTGTTGGCCACTAATTTACTTACATACTTCACTCGGGTGAGAAAGCTGAGAGTATAAGGCATTAAATTTAGGCCTAACCGAAGAGTGAAAATGTAGTTGAACTAATAATATTTATTGCGATTTTCTAGTGGCCTAAATTGAGGACTTCCTGAATGCTGTAGCAAAATTCATCTTTTATATTAGAATGGACCTTAGTGTATGTTTGCGCGGTTACAGAAATTTTTCTGTACCAGGTAGAATACGTCATATGAAATTATGGACAGAGTTCGGATTCATTACATATCATAGTTACGCTCAACTATAGCTATATAGATTTTAATCTGTGCCTATTTTTTAAAAAGAATTATTGGAGTTCTTTTGGGACGTGAAAGATTCAATCAAGCATTTTTATACCATCGCAGCAATAAATCTTTATTGGACTTCGTGAAGAAGCGTATCACTTTATGTTCTCAAAACAGAGTTTAATGTAGAATCACAATATTCCAATATGCGTTCTCTTTCGATAGTGAAATAAAATTATGTTAATCTTAACTTTTTAAGGAACTCCAGTTGATATTTATCAATACTGCACTGTTCCAGAGTCACACAGTTAGAAATAATTATCTTTCGTGCTCGATCAATATCTTCTAATTTATACTTCGACAAACTGAAATAAGTTTTCCTCACAGGTAAAGGATAATATATTACAGTTACAGAAAAAAAAAAGCCTGCAGAATAGCATACCTACCATTGTTCAATTGTGTTGATGCATTACTGTCAGCCCTGGAGAGATCCTCGTTAATACCAACAAGAATCGCAGCAACCTGTTTGCGTACATATTGTCTAAAACTGTTGAAGTGTTCAATCTGATGATATTAGATTAAGAAACTCGTTTTTTTGTCTACTATAGACATGCCATAAAATTCCGTGTTGAATACTGATGAAGTAAATTTTATTTATTCTGTACCCAACATTTATATTGATGTTGGAGCGCTCATGAATAATCTTCCGTACGTCTCAGTTAATTAAAGTCGATCGTTTCCTGAAAAGATATAATTATATTACTTCACTTTTTTAAAACTCATTCCTGTTTAATAAAAACTTCTGATTATTATGCTACCACGATAAGTTTTAATAAAAGTCATATGAATTGGATAGGTCGCGAATGCGTTTGATTAAAATAAAAATATTAAAAGTGGAAGGATTTGATCCCACGTTATCAGAACTAAAGACAACGCTATTGCCACTCGAGCAATAGTTCCCTTTACATGTGTATATATAAATTGGTAATGGCTTTCTCTTTAGTTTCGACTCATATTGTGAACACATTCACAACGAGTTGGCATGATATTGCATCACCTCATCAATGGAGAAGACTGATGTTACTATCGGTACTCTTGTATCACCCCATAAGAGAGGAGGGCATCTCATATTGTGCAGTTATAGCTGGGGTGACACCAGAGTACCGAGCCTTGAAATATCATGGTTATGACATTATGAGATAATAGCACTTACCTGTCCGCTAGTGAAACTTTAGCGCCCCCCCACAAGGAGGGGGGGGGCGCTAAAGTTTCACTAGCATTTTTAGTAATTTAAACGACCTAGTTAGCTGCTTAGTGGTCAGGTTGTTTGATTACTAGTAAATTTATTTCACAAACCATGGCAAATAAAGGATAAGGTTGAACAACTTTACTGTCCCATCTTTGCAGATGGGACAGTAATCTTGGTGCTAAGTATTTAGCAACACACACATCCTAATCTCTGAAAAATTTGTTTCAATAGGATTACACGCCTCAACCAGCGACACTAATGATTGTGTCCTTTGTCCATTTGAATTTCTCATTATTTTAGCTATGTATCAGCACTGTGAACATTGTAATTTTACGGAAAAGAAACACAGACATCTAGGTTCGAATCCTGGCAAGAGCATGCTCCCACTCTGTCTCCTCGATATTGACCATCAATCGTATAGTGTTCTTTAAATATTTGGAATACGCAGACTAATAAATGAACTATATATATCATGTAATATCTGGCATATTTTAAGTCCGTGGCTTAAAAAAAAATCTAAATCTGCGCAGCTTGATCAACAAAGATTCTAATACATTTCGTAACCCTTTATTGATTGTCACGCTTCAGAATTTAGCAAACTCGTGCACGTACTAGATTTCCACTCCCTTAATAATCATCTCAAATGTAATGAGTATGTTTATATAATACAATAAGAACTATTTTCTATGTGTTAGATAAGGTTAGTGAGAAAATACAACTGTTCTTTTACGAGGGAGTCAAAAGTTCCAAGACTACTATAAAAACAAGTTAGTTAATCTACGCAGTGCGTTACATTTTTTTTTTGCTATGATATTTATTAAGACTTTCTCTGCACAAGCGACATCACGTTCATGAGTCTAGCATTAACGTGCACGGACTGTCCAAAACTACATTTAATCTATGAATTTTTTTTTTCCATACAAAGCCGATAATTATTAACAAGTTAAAATACAAAATTTCAGGGTAGTGATGACAATAGGCTCTTAGTATATATGCGAAAGCGCCAGAGCTCATTTCTTTATCTCCAAAATCTCAAGATATTAGAATTTTCCACTGCATATTGCTGTATGCAGAATCATAAATTAAACGAACTTTTAAAGCAAAACGACTTGGTGATGATTTCTTTCTACTTCTAAAACTTTGTTGCAACTTCCAGACCTATAGACTACGGTTTTAACATTTGCAAACGCTAAAATAATCCCTGTAATGAAAGTATATACATGGTTTACGATGGAACTTAGAAGTAAGTTTACCTAACGGTAATTCTGAAAAAAAAAAAGCGTACGCATGCGCTAATCGCTTTTACAACATAGTCAAATGTTTGAAGATACGCTTTGCTATAGCAACGTCACTAAGAACATAACCTGCCTAGTAATAGACGTTCGTAAGGTCCACGGTGGCACAGCTGTTGCGTGCTTTCTCGCCGAGTGGAGAGAGCTGGGTTCGAATCCCGGCAGTGGCATTTAGGAAGTTTTTCCAGCCGTCGCCCACTCGGTTGCTGAGTTAGTCGGTCTCAGGCCGTGGAGTGAGGTTTCCTCCGGGTACTCCGGTTTCCCCTCACAGACCCAAACCGACCTTAGGACACACGCTGACACAGACCCCTACACCGAATTTCTTGAATCTTCAATACGCCCGTTTTTGGGTGTGTTGAACTTTCAAGAAATTCATCGAGGAACTATCCCTGCCCGGGAAGGGGTGGTTCCTTGCTTCTCCCAGATATATTTATCCAATAAGCGTATTGTGCCCTTTAAATTTGACTGAATCAGCCCAAAATTTCGCCATATATATGGTGAGAGAACTTTTGACTGATTCAGTCCTCGAATATAACCAATAAAAACAATCGTGTTCTCTATAGATATTATGAAGGTAATTATAATATTTGGTGCGTTTAATCCCCAACTCTTTTAGTACATGCGGTATTATTTATTTAAAAAATAATCGAATTTATCTGTAAAGACTTTTTTTTTCGTCTATAAGGATTTATTTTGTAGTTTCATAATAATTTGAACATGCCGATGCGCTGAAGTTATTTTTGCTAGCAAGGATATTTCAATTCCGCCCTGCCCATTATCCGTTTGTCTGAAAAGGTGTATTTTATGAGATTATGTAAGGTTTTTTAAGATATGACGTTGGTTATAAAAGGATTTCATTCCAAATAGCTACAAGAGGAAGTTGAACCAACACTTTGGTAGGGGTTAGAATTAAATATTTACTATGGAGGGGTCATTTTTTATTGAAAATAAACCCAAATACGTACACCGAGCCTGAAAAGGGAATTTAAAGTAAAGGGGAAGTCTGTATTCCCATCGGAATGACTTGATCTTTTCCTGCATGTCGAAAATATTATTATCAATGCGGATACATGTTCCTGTATAATGTCCACGAGACAAGAGAGCTCCCCAGCGGAATGCTAATCCGATACCGTGTCGAGAAAACTTCGGCAGAGAGAGATTTGCACGAAAATTCGCGAATCGTACCCGTCAGCGTTTCTCCTGCACGTGCGAAAGATACCTCTGGAGATCGCATTTGCTGTTACCAAAGTCCACATTTGTGAGTGGAAGGGGGGGGGGCTTCCAAATGGCTGACAGTTTAGAAGAGTCTAATGTGGCTTATTCCTCACTAGTTACCACTCTGATCGCGCTATTCTAAACGGATCTAATCCCAAGTGAAAATGCCCGAGTCGTTTCATTACAGCGATCAATATCTCGAAATGGTAGCGCGACATTTGTGCACCTGTTGGAGGATCGCAGCTCGCTAAACCTTCAACACCGTCGCATTACATCGAGGTGATAAAAATCCAAGAGCTGTATTAAATGCGGACATTCGCGTCTGGCTCTTGACGACTTTTTTAAAAACGTGCAACTCAAATCGGAAAGAAAGTGCTGCCATTTAATAGACACAATAAAGATTTGGAATTATGACGAATATAGTAAGACTTCGATGTCGTAACACCCTAAATATAGATCGCAATCGAACGGATAGATGTTCTGAAAACCACAACCGACACCAGCCAGGTACATTGTGTAGCTGATAATCCTGTTTTGAACTCAAAGAACTCATTCTGTATTGTTATTATCCACTAATATAATTACTGGAAGTATTTGAAATGGGCAGACACTTGATCCACGTGTTGGTAATAAAATTTTACTTTTACTGGAAGGTACAAAGCATTTGACTTAATACTCTCAGCGTAATAAAACTTTATGGGATGCGTTTCAGGTCCTGTATGTAACCTTTCTTCAGGCCAAATGTGGGGATAGTGTGCGGGTACCTCCAATCACGCCAAAATAAGGATGTATTTTGAAATCTATGGTGCCCACTTCAAGATCCAGCATGAGATCGGAAAGAGGCACTGTATTCCTTTACCTTCATGTTCTCAAAATGCCCTCCAAAAGTTAGGCCTAAGGTCAGAGGAAACTTTCTTCACCAGGGTGTCTCGCGTAGATCGGTATTATTTTACTTTATTTTTTGTCATTAAGAAGTATATGAGTTTGTCTAGTTAAGACAAAGCCAACTAAGGTTAAATAAGTTTAAATTTGGTGATTTGCCCTTTCCTGGAATTGGGAGTATATTGAGACAAAAGAAACTTAATTTTACCATAATTGGCAACGATCCAATTGCTTAAAGTCATAAATCCACCCGTAGAAATCGTATCGGGAGACCTCATCTTTCTTCTTGTGAGCAAGTTCCGCACATGAACTTTATGTAGCCTGGGGCAGTTATTCCTTCGCCAGTCCTGTGACTGATTGGCAGAAACACGAACTCGGAATACCTCAAACATAACCTTCGTGAGATGAAGTCTTGAAGTTACATCAAACAGGATATCTTGGAAATAAACGAACATTCGGCGACTCCTATCCTGATTTATGGCATTGCATGCCACGAACTATTTGTCTACATGATATAGGGGAAGGTGCTGTCATGACAATGACCCATTAATCCTCTCACACATTTGCAACCACTCAGAAATGCTACATAAACTCTTTCCAGTTAGAATAAGTGTAAGAGATTTTCTCCCAACTTGCGGAGCAATGTTTTCTGCAAGTCCAGTACACTGTATTTTTGAGATAACCCCAACAAGAAGATAAAAGAATGCGGATTTTTATAGATATCGTACTACAAGCTCACCTAGAGTGTATATCTTTATTTCCTTTTTAAACTTTACTGAAATAGCACTAAAAACTGACTGTACAGAATTACTCAGATAAGTGAACAAAGAGAAGTCTTCATCCGCCATTACTCAAAATGTCAATCTACAGCATAATGTAGGTAGGGAGTGAATCAGTGCGAGGCTAATCCATTTTATTCCGGAAAAGGAATTTCCCATATCTGGGCTCTGATCGGAAACACAAAAAATAGTGAAATGTCGGTGCAGGGTGGGTACGATTTGTAAACGAGTGTGTGTGTTTTTGTGCAACAGGCACCAAAAGCAGAAATGTCGCCATTGAAACCGGAAGTGATGGCGCAAGAGAACTATGGAGTAATCAATCAGGCTGTTGTCGCGTGGTTTCAACAGATGAGGGGGCAAAGGTCATTATCGTTAACGGTCCAGTGATTCTGGAAGAAGTTTGCGCAAATGCAGGATATTTGTAATTTCTGAGTTAGGGCACCGTAATAAAAAGGGAGAAACGTTACCTTTCACATCTTGGAAGATGTAAAGGGCACAATTGATCTGACGGTGCAAATGAATGGATAAGAGAAGCATTGCCCTCTGCAATCCCAAGGACACCCACAAAGTGAATGGCTCCGATTTGTTCAAAACAACTGCTACATTAAACTAACACGAAATTATGGATGACTGATCCCCAGAGTTGGTGTTAGTTTAATGTACTAAACTGAAACTGACCGCAGAAAAGAAATAAAAAGCACGTTCTCAACTGAGAGAAAATGCTTTTTGTTTTTAAAACCATTTAACTACGCAACCCCATTGGTCAACAGCACACATGGTGTCATCGGATGAGTGAGATATTTTAAAACGTGGCAGAAGGCAGTTTCATTTTGACAGCAGTATAGCATTTATTAGCTGGGCATGTAAATTGGGTTTTTCCTCGGAACACTTATGAACAAAATCAATTTCGTTTCAGGATTTTTGTTGTTTTCCAGTCTATTAATGAAACAACGTAGCTCAGTGAGTGTTTTATTTTATACAAATATATTTTCATGTTTTAGCCTTATTAAATAAAATATGAGTAACCCCGGTACAGAAAGTGAATCTCCGAAGTGTTTGATGATTCGGAGTCAGACTCAGAATATTCCCCAATTGAGATAAACAAGAAATGTAAGCTTTTCGAAAAACCAAACCAGTCAACCACTTTTTTATGATAAACCTTGTAACTGTACAAGAAATTGCAATTCTAAGGTATCAGCAACAGATTGAGATCAGATCATTTTATGCTTCAAACAGAGCAAAACCTACGAGGGTGGATTACATCTGCAATTAAGAGACGTCGTCCAAATGATGAATCCAAAAAGCCAAAGAGTCACAGTTTTTTCTTTTTTATCAGTCCTAAAAGTATGCAAGAGATTTCCCGTGAAACTTATCAAGTGTCTGATGGGGACAATTTAAAATTGTTGTGCTAAAGGTGACATTAGCGAATTCATTGATGCAAGAAGTCACTCTGTCCCAGGTAATAAAATTAATATTTCAGATGTCCTAAATCATATACAGTCATTTCCAGCCTATACTACACTGTTTGACAAAATTAACAGAATACGTGGTGTAACTCGTGCAGCTTTCCATGAAACGGGACAAATTTGATACATTTCTATTCTCTGATGAGTCCCGTTTCAGCCTACAGATTCTAGACGCTACTTCATCTGGAGACAATGAGGAATGTGATACGATACCTTCATCAGAGAAAGGGACACTTACGGTGGAGGAAATGTTCTCGTGAGTGGCGGAATAATGATCAACGCCACCCTTCATATTTTTGATAGGGTACAATAACTGCGCGGAGGTACTGAGAAAAGATCCTCGAACCCAATGTACGACTTTTTAGGGGTGCGGTTGGCCCAGGTTTTCTTTTGCATGTAGAAGTCAAGTGGCGGAGGAATATCTTTAAATTGAAGATATTCAACGACTGCCGTGGCCAGCACGATCACCAGACTTAAGTGCGATCAAACATGTGTGGGAGGTCGCATTGCACGCCGACAGCCACTTGGTGAGCTAAGGAAGAATGGCATTTGTTGCCACAGAATCAGACACCCTTATATCGAGCATAGTTCAGCGCTGTTAGGCCTGTGAGGGGATTATACGCCGTACTCATGGCATGTGACCTTTTTGGTAATTCTTATGCAACCCTATACCAGTCCGAAGGTTCTCACTTTCTCCTTATTCTATGGACCACCACCATACCAAATTTTGTCCAGCTTCCTCGCAAGCTGCACGAGTTACACCACATTTTCTACGTGTTCTGTTAATGTTGTCGATGAGTGTAGCTGGAAATGACCTGAAGATACAGGAAACGGTTTTGATATTATATTATAATGCCAAAATTGTTTCCTGTATCTTCAAGTGTTTAATAACTTCAACTGAGAAATTTACCAAATTGGTCAGTCAGGTCCTCCTCATAAGAAACCCATTTACATTTTGAAACCTCAAAACCTATGCTGAGAATACCATTCTCAGCATAGGTTTTGAGGTTTCATTGAGAATAACATTCCTGTCGAGAATTGCATCCTTAACAATAATAGATCATACTCCATGATCTCCCCTACTAGCCTCTTTTTAGCACAACTTTTGTGCATCGGGATTAGTCCCAGAGTCTAATGACGCACTGGAGCCATGCCCTCCTTTAACCTCAACTGCTTCTCGGAGATTATTATATAATTTATTTTACAGTATTTTGACTCAGTAATATTTGTTCAGGTTATCTGCCATTTTCACTGCCACCATAGTGCGCCACCTGTGATTTCCCACATCTGCGCCATATTTACACTGTGAAGAAATACAGAACACTGTTGAATGCGTAGTATTATGTTGGGTTCTGTTGTGTGTCCTGGAATTTAGCCGCAGGGCCCCTACACATCACTAGGAAGTAGCCAGGCTGCCTATTATTCTCTGGCAGGTCTCCGTCAGGGTCGCCTGAGCTTCCTGACAGAGACCAATGTAAAAAAAAAAGAAAAAGTTAGTGGATGGGCTTTAGAGTCAAGAAAGGGGAGGAGAACAGGTAGAAGTATGGGGGACGAAAGTAAGAGTAAGGGGATATAGGTGAAAGCATCCTCTAAATTGACAGTGGAGCGTATGCCCCAACAGGCGAAAAGGTGGAGGGGACAACTTCCAGAAGGGTAGAAAAGCCACACAGCGAGAGTGCTGAGTGTGACTTATTTTGCGGTGGAGTGGTCAAGACGAATAGAGCCTACCCAACCATGTGGTTGAGTTAGCAGGTAATGATCCTACCCTGGATGTCCCAAGGTTAGCAAGTCGATGCTGCTTTCTTTGTGGGTACGTCCACAAATAAAGCAACGCGGAGATGGGGGGGGAACCCCTGGTGCCGCATGACAACAATATACCTTACACCTTATCCAAGCATTAGCGGATGCCATCTCCATCGCAGCGGACACCAGAGCACCGAAGGAGGCCACTTGCACTCAATCCGAATCCATGGGTCTGCGCGGTAGCACAGTGATATCGTCACCGTCCTCCCCACACCGGGTGGAAAAGGCCTGGGTTCGAATCCCGTCGATGACGCGAGGAACTTTAATGGGCTTTTTTCACTCCGTGGCTGAGTTAGTTGGTCTCAGGCGTAGATAGCAAGGTTTTTCTCCCCAGTAACTGGGGTTTTTTTCGTCCAGCAAAACAGGCAACTCAACCATAGAACATACGCAATTTACAGACACAAATACGGGTTAATGTATTTAATTACGGGCAACCCTAAAATAATAATAATAATAATTTTTTTTAATCCGAATCTATGGAGTCTTCGTCTTATGGCGCCATGGCCGGTCAACAGGTAGGTTGCGAGAAGTCCAGGAGAAAGCCAAGGTGGATAGTTTGGGTACACCAGTTGGATATCAGGAATAAATTTTTTAGCGATTTCACCTTTGGTTGATGTCTGCCAGCGGTTTTGCCAGCTCTGGTTGAGATGTGCGAGGAGACGTTTGCGTTGCACTTTGTGGTCAGTTTCAGGGTCCACGGTGAAGTTCAGGTGGTTAGCTTCCCGTACCTTGGAGAGTTGATATGTTAGGCCGCGGAAGACTATTTCCAGGTCTAGGGGAAGAATCCCTGTCAGGGCCTGGAGAGCGTGCGTGCTTACAGTATTGCAAGCTCTTGTTATTGTAAGTAATATATGACCCAGACATTACTGGTACTGGCGGAAATGCAAGAAGGAGAATTTGGGCAGCTATTGTCATTGCTGACCCTAATTTAACTGTTACTTGGATTTCAAGTCTTTGCTCTGCACACGCAGTCTGTGCCTGCATTGAAGGCTGGTTCGGGAAATTTTATATTATCTCGATATATTGTCAATGTGCCCAACATAATGATTCTATTCAACCATTTGTGAACTATATTGATTCCGCCGTGAGAGCTTTACAGAATGAACAAATATTCCTGTTAATGGATGCTAATGCCCATTCGACACTGTGGAATGCTCAACAAACAAATGAAAAAGGGGAACTTTTAGAGGAAGTAATTATGACACATCGTCTAAAAATTCTTAACACACATGGACATCCACCGACTTTTGTTTCCACACGTGGACAATCATTTATAGATGTCTCCTTGGCAACACTGTCTTTGGCCCAAAGGATCTCGGATTGGCAGGTTAAAACTGATTGGGTAACAAGTGACCATAATGTTATCAAGTTTACTATGACAGATATTGTTTCTCGTTCTAGATCGGATCCTTTTGATGTGCCTCGTTTTCACACTAGGTCTGCAAAGTGGCAGGTCTTTGACAAGGTAATAAAAGAAATGTTTACTCCTGAGCAGATGGGTATTATGGAATCTCTTCCTTTGGATAATCAAGTTGAATTTATACAGAACACTATTATACAGGCTTGTGAAGCCTCAATGAAATTTAGAAAGCGCAAACCATATCACGTTCCTTGGTGGTCTTCTACATTAACTGATTTAAAACAGCTTACTAGAAGGACTAGACGTGAATTCCAGAGGGCGAAGAGAAATCCATCGCGTACGGTACTTGAATTGACGGTTTTACAAAGTAGATACAAACAAGCAAGACGAAATTATCATAATGAGATTCGCAAACAAAAAAGGACTTCTTGGGAGAGTTTAATTAGCACCCAGGGAAATAGTGATCCCTGGGGACTTATTTACAAGCTTGTGACCAAAAAGATTCCACCAGGGGAGATTTTCACTTCTGTCACAACAGCAGAAGGTCAAAGTACCCTATCTTGGTCTTCTACTATAGATAGAATATTAGACGTAATTATACATCAAGATTCTGATACTAATATGTCACCGGAACAAATTGACATCGTACATTTAAATTCTAACTACACAGGATTGACTGAAGAACCTCCATTCTCTCTGGAAGAGGTCGAATGCGCAATAAAATCCATGCGCTCAGGTAAATCCCCTGGGTATGATAAAATTGAAGTTGATGTTGTTAAAAGAGTCTGGAAAATTGTACCAGCTTCAATATTAATTTTGTTTAATTCATGCCTACGAAGTGGTGAATTCCCTAGAGTGTGGAAAAGAGCTTTGCTCAAAATCTTGCTTAAGAATCCCAAAAAACCGGCTGAGGATCCATCATCATATAGGCCTATAGCCCTTCTCCCAGTTCTGGGAAAGGCGCTAGAGAAGGTTGTTGCCAGCAGATTAATTGCAGCATATGCCGACAAAAGACTTGCTTCTGGAGACCAGTATGGGTTCACCAAAGGACGAGGGACAGAAGATGCATTAGTTAGACTTCTAGATATTCAGGCTGATACAGATTCCAAGTATTTGCTCGGCCTCTTTGTGGACTTCAAAGGGGCCTTTGACACCCTTTGGTGGCAAAGTGCCCTGGCGAGGTTCCGGGAGGCCGAAGTGTCCATAAATATATATAAGCTTTTAAAGAGCTATTTTTCTGATCGTACCATTTCTGTCAAATCTGGACTGGAGGAGGTCTCTCGCAGAGTTACAAGAGGATGTCCACAGGGGTCAATACTTGGTCCCTTGTGTTGGAATCTGGTTTTTGATTCCTGGTTGGTTAAGAGTTTTCCAGCTATTCATATGATCGCATACGCTGACGATCTTACAATATTAATCCAGGGTAATTCTAGGAAAAGCCTTGAAGAATCAGCAAATGCTGTGCTGTTAGAACTCTCCAACTGGTCTTCAACACATAAATTGCAGGTTTCAATTGCAAAAACGTCTCAGATGTTGCTTAAGGGAAAGCTTGACCATGGAAGACCTCCAGTTATTAAATATAGGGAACAAACCATTAAGTACCTATCGAAGACCAAATACCTAGGCATTTATATTGATGATGCTCTCAGTTTCCTACCACATGTTCAGTATGTGAAAGAAAAGGCTAAATTGTTCCTGAGCCGAATTAAACAGATAACAAGACAAGACTGGGGTCTTAGAGGTCAAACCTTACGACTTCACTATAATTGTGTGTTTTTGTCGATAATTTCTTATGGAGCTGGTGCATGGGGCTTTAGAGCTAATAAAGTTGCTGTAGTAAAGCAACTGTTACAAGCACAGAGGGCTGCCCTCCTAACCATGTCAAGAGCTTGTCGAACTACCTCCACGATGGCTCTTCAGGTTTTGCTTGGGAAACTACCTGTCCATTTTGAAGTTCAGTACCGCTACCTTAAGTATCACCTTTTGAAGAAAATACCATTGACCTATGATAACATCCAATTAGATCTAAGTGCTCCCATTAAGACTGAGAAGACAAGATTAAGGCAAATATTTATTGCAAAATGGCAGCAGGAGTGGTCTTCATCTGATATTGGTGCAGTCACAAGGGACTTTCTGCCTGTAGCAAGGGAAATTAAAAAGGAGGAGTTAAAGTGGTTTTCGCCGGGCTTATATGGTATGTTTATATTAACTGGCCACGGAAGTATAAATACTAAACTTCACAAACTGGGACTTTCACCAACAACATCTTGTTTGTGTGGCCAGGAAGAAACTGTTAACCATATTCTTCATCAATGTCATTATTATAACGATCTTCGACGTGACCTACTTAGTGTAGTTCCTAACTTGGACTCCAGCAACAATAAAATTCTGGTTGAGTCCCAGACAGCTTTTAATGCTATGAATGTGTTTGCTTCTCGTGCATTTAAAAGAAGAACCGAAATTAGGTCCTAGTTTTACTGTTCCTGCGATTTCTTGGATCCTTTATTGGATTAGGAAAGAAATATCTCTCATTTTTGATTGGATTCTATATCTGCAACTGATTAGTATCATTGAGTGCTACACTATACTTTCCTGGATTTTATAATAGACTTGTTCTTGATGTGGAACTGTTTTCAGCAGAATAGGTATTTATTGTATAAGGAATTTTGCTCTACTCATCGAGATATTATTTGGCCTTTAGCGTTTCATTGTTTTTGGAATTAATATTTCTTTGTGAGTGACATGTGACCACTGTGACTTTTCATATTACAGACTTTTCCTAGTAACTCTGTTATCAACTATCTTGGATGATTATCTTAGACTTTTTGGGCTCTCTTAGAGCTTGTATTTAGGCAAGAACTTTTTAAAACATAATTTTGAACCCTGCCTAATGTGATCTCATCTAGGATTTGGACATGTATATTACTTTTGCGTTAACCCTGAAACATTTTATTTATTGGGCCAGGTTATGGCATTACCCTGGCATTACATTGGACGAATCTGTACATAGTGTATATTCTGCTGTGTTCCTGAAGAAGAGGATATTGTACATATTGCACATAGTGTCTTTCTGTGGAGCTTTTCAGAATTCGTGGATTTGCTTTCACTGTGTTTTTTGTTAGAAGATCAATTATTTCTTCAACAACTGAAGACGTTCTGCCTACAAGGGGTTAGGCAAACTGTAAATTAAGATGTTTTGCTGATCCTAGTTCCTAGGATGGGATTTACCATGAGATAGGTCTCCATGGTTAGAGAAGTTAGTCCACTTCTCCCTACTTTATTCTTGCTTAACTTCTTCTCACTTCTAACTATTGGAGAGTCCCTCTGTTGATTCTCCTCTATTCTATCTATTTACCTCCCCAGATCCCAAACTTCTCCCTCTGTATTCCTCTTTTTCCACTTCATTCTCTTTTTCGGGCACTCTCAGGTGTTATGCCCTGGGCTTGCCCAGCAGGAGATAATTGATCCTGGCCGCCTCCACGTGGCGGGGATGGGGGGTGAGACGTAGTGACCAGGTGTTACTGCTTCTTACCTGCTAAGAGCCAGGTACCGGCCGATAACATAACAACAGAACACATCATAACACTTACACGTCCAACACACTACATACAATTGGCCGGTCTTGGCATAAGCTTCAACACAAGAAGTACAATAGCGGCTTATGGGGGAAACCCTGGGATCCGCCACAACAACACATGAATATCCCTGAATATATCCCCTGTAAGTAATATATACCGCTGCGTAGTTTCCAGTTTTCTTCTGTTGACGGCAGTGGTAGCCTTCCGGTACCACACGCCAGCGGCATACGTTATGGCAGGCAGGAATACGGTTTTATAGAATAGCTTGAGGGCTCTCCTCCGCAGGCCCCAATCCTTGCGGGAGCCCCTCATGAACAGAGTAGAGTATCTTCCGATATTTTTCTGTATGTAGGTCAGATGAGGGATGAATGAGAGGTTATTATCTAGGACAACCCCGAGGTGTTTTAGTTCCTTTGTGAGCTTGATTGTAGTGCCTTGGATGCGGATTTGGGGTGGTCTCCTGATGTCCAGGGTACCTTTTAACACTATTGAGTTGGCCTTGGTTGAGGATATGCGGAGATTGTTTTCATCAGTCCACTTCTGTAAGGTGTCAATGGCACGAGTAGCAGAAGTTTATAGCCTGGCTCTGCTGTCCTCTCGATAGGTGTAGGAAATCGTCGAGAACCATGTTCCAGAAGAGCGGACCCAAGACTGAGCCCTGTGGGCAGCCTCTGAAGATCTGTCTGGAAATAAAACGATATGGAGTTTCTACAACAGCCATTCTGTTGCCAAAATATGTTTTGACGCTGTTTGTTTGTTTGGATTTTTTTGGCGCATTAGCAACTAAGGCTATAATGCGCCAAGACTACGTGTTGACGCATTGATATAGGTTGGCTGGGATGTTGGCCTTCCGGAGTCTGCCGAGGACGCTTGGCCACCACAGGGTGTCAAATGCCCCAGCAAAATCTATTGCGATTACAAGTAGATATTTATGGTTTGTTGTTTCAGCAGCTCTGGTAATGTTTTCCAGGGCATCCAGAGTGGAGGTCCAGTTGGTTTCTTTCTTCTTCTTTTTCGTATTCACACCTCCGTTTTAAGTTTTCTTTTCTAAAAACAGCTTTCGCCGGTCTTACCTCCATCAGTTTTGCTAAATATTCTCTTATAACACCATGGAAACAATTTCAAAAAGGCATTGTTCAACTGAATTTCTTGGAACAGTGAAACCTATTTCCTAAAAGAGAAGTATACATCTATTTATTTTGAAACGTACAACTGGTTCCATGCATACTTATTCAATTAAGTTCAAGTTTTTATAAGAAGTCGCTTCTATACATCCGTAAATTGAATCAGTATATTGTAAGAGGTAGTTTACCTCTTATAATATTTAACGTTCCACTATATGTATCCTGAATTATCCACTCGTTGTTGGATAATGTAGCAATGTTAGCTGTCTAGTGGTTTCACGTCAGTGAAAACTCCTAGCACACACACACACACACACACACACACACACACACACACACACACACACACACACACACACACACACACACACACACACACACAAGTGCTGGAACATTAAGTGCCTTGCAGTCTATTTAAGTATGCACCTGACGTTAAGGTGCTACTTCGCTACACGCGTTGCTATTCTGTCAGATTACACGCGGGAGATATCCTCCCTCTTATAAATGTCAACGTCTGTCGATTTTCACTCTTCCAGGTTTGTAGCCAGAAGAAAAACTCTTTTTCTTTCATGTAAAAACATTCTGGGCACGTTAAAACGACACTGTCACAGAGAATAAAGCTTGCTTAAACTGCAGTGAGAATCAGCGCTTTATTGTATCAGAGAACTTTTTTCTCACCGAAGGGCAGACTTCCTAGTGGCACGGTTAAGATTTTAGGAGGAATGGTATTAGCTAGAATAATATTTATACTCCAGATTTCTTTAAAAGTAACTTGATTTATCTAAGTCACTTTATACCAGCGACTGCGAGAGGGCATTAAAATTTCAGAACGTGAAACTGAGACAGCAAAAATAACCCCAGTGAGGGAAATGGACAAATATGAACAAGGATTCAAACGTCTTTGAGAAGAGGTGAGCAACTGCGTATAAGTAGGTTCTAATATCTTTTGTTTTTGGGGTTTTCATAAAAAAGAATTTATAAGTGAGCTGTTATACATTTAATATCTTCTGCGTTGGATTATTTTGATGCGTTTCCAAGGTAATCCAGGTTCAAAACCCATACTAAGAGAAATTATTCGCGGTGTGCCTGTATCTGACTGCGGTTTCCCCTTATCCCCATAGGTGACACTGAAAAATTCTAGCAATATTCCATTCAGAGGATCATTTTCTAAAACACAGCTCATAAAAGTGGTGGCAAAATGAACTGTCGCTCGCAATATCTTACTTGATGCTTTTGCCTATTATACCTTTGGGAAAACCCGAAGAAATTCTTCGTCCATATTCTAAATCCTCGTTCAGCCTTTCCGTGTACAATATACAGAAGGAAAGAAGAAACGTACAGATACGGAAGACATTTTAAGCACATATGGGTAGTAATAAAAACGGCTTTTTAACTATGTGAAACCGTTGGAAGGTTCTCTTCCAAAAATATGTTTTATCAGCCAGTAAATAAATCTGCTTTACTGTCTATGTGACAAACAATATGTTATTTGGGCAAAGGACAGATTTGCATGTTATGCGAGCTGAAAAACCCTGAATAATCTTATGGGAAAACAGTGTTCCTGTGGTCAACTACAGCCCCGAAAGATAGCTCTAAGAATTACATTTCGATGACAATTGTATGTTAAGGAGAGACAGGAAGGGATGTAAGGGTTGGAGAATGATGCTTCTGAAGGTAGACTCTAATTTACTAGTCTAATTGTATCAAAAACTTGACAACGCACCATACCATAAAATTGTGTCTGAAGAAACATGAATAAGCAAAGGTGAAAGATTCAAGAGAGTGGACTATAATATTTCTTGGGCTCAATTAACTGGAGAGACTACTGTATGGTGTCAGATACAAATATGTTGGGAGATATTCAAGGGATTTATCATCGAAGCTACAAACGTAATCTTGCCAGCGGTCAAATTCCATAAAGAGATGAGGCTATGAGATTTTTTTTTTTTTTTATATGGAACAAAGACACTGGAGCGAACGTGCGAAAGACAGGGATAAAGAACTCTTCTCACACTTAAATACAAAAAGAAGAGTGTAAATTTAATAAGTTCCTTAAATAGTTGCATTAGAAGGCGCTTAGAAAACCCAGCAGAAATGGCAGATGAGTTTAAGATAATTCTGAACGATATTTACAGTCGAAAGCAAGCTCAAGTCTTTGGGGGACGTTGAGGAGTCCGATTGCCCTAAAATCATCTCAGATAAGCGTTTGTTACAAAAACTGCTGAGATTTAAGGAGGAACATCATATTACAGTTCAGAAGGTCAGTTACGAGCGAAGTTATCTTTAGTAGTGCAAATGCACCAATGTTGGATTGTTGGAAGCGTGATACATAACCTTTTTTTTTTACCGATGAATGATGAGAATAAATATCTATTACTACGTCTTTATGTAAGTATCTGAATAGAGTAATTCCTCTCCCACTGTTTCTTTGATCCTGATTTATAAAGTATATCAGGACCACATTAAGCCAGTACAATGCAGGTCAAATTCTATATTCACTAGACTATTCTCCTCTTTGAAACACGTGTTCAATCATTTTGATTCCAAAGGGGACGTTGGAATCATTCTAAGTAAACAGCCATCAATCAATCTCTGCTATCGTTCAACAGCATTTGCTACTTCCAACAGATCGGAACTTGAATCGATCTAATGACAATAGCCTTCGATTTACTTTCTATGAACTGTCACAAGAAGTTACAACTAAATAAAATAGACAAGAAATACGTTTATACTATTTGTGTAAACTGCTTGATGCTGGAGCTTTGTTGTTCCACGTCCCTGTGGCTAGCTAATTAACTTTTTCCTTAGGAGTTATTATTTTTGAGAAACTAAGAAATTTGTTATCGTTTTTCTAATTTAACAGATTTAAAAATAATTTCTTTTGAGCAAAGGTCATTTTGAGGTCACCCTTTGAACAAAGGTCATTTGGAGACCACTTTGACCTCCAAATGACCTCTGCTCAGAGGAATATATTTTATTTATAAGAGAAATTCCTTATAATAATTATTCTATTAAAATTGACTTCTCTTTATCGTTAGTTCAGATTTTCAACACGTCACATACAGGCGTTTTATCTTTGGTGTCGGGTATTTGTCCTTTCGGTTATATTCAAATGGTATCGATACCTTATAGGTGGTCTTTTCATCCATTCTTTCCTGTTACTTGCGGGATTCTTCGCGTCACTCTATGCTTGTCGACTTACAAAGTTCTGCTCACTTTGCATTCGAGGCTCTTATTTAAAATCCTCTTCTCATATGCTGTTTTGGCAAGACTGAAACGCATTACTATTCAAACAGAGAGAAAGCGACGAGTTGCTTTTATAAACATCCATTCCAGAAGTTTCCGGTTCGTGGGAGCGTACTTTAAACTGTGTATAGCATTCATTGTGTCCAAAGCCTTTTATCTTTTATACCCAGCCATTCAAGCTAAAACCGAAGCCATCGTTGGAAGACTGACATTCTCAGGAAATGTTTCACGTGTTACGATGCGAGTACAAGATTTTCGATAAATTGCATTTTAGAATCTGATTTTTAAAAGTGTTGAAATCTGCTGGAGGTGGGGAGGGGAGAGAGATCTAACCCAGTCGTAAATATAGCAGAATACATATTGGAAACTTATTTTTGACAGTTTTTTTAGTCTAAAGCAATAAACTGTATTTCGGTATGAACAGATACTACCAAATTGAAAAATAAAAAAAAAAATCACTGGTATAAGAATAACTTCAGCTACATTTAGTATTAACAATAAAAACAACTATACTTTAAATAAAATGCACCGAAGCAGTGCATTTTATTTTATTTTATTTAACCCAGTCTGCTCAAAGCTATACGAGATGCAGCCATTTTTTGTGAATGTCTTCAATGGACTGAAATGGGTTCCCTTAAGTACACTTTTCAGTTTAGGGAAGAGAAAAAGTCACAAGGGGCTAGGTCTGGCGAGTAGAATCTATTTTCACACACGGGGACTTGTTTTTTTTTTGGTCAGAAACTGTGAACAGAGAGCGCATTGTGCGCTGGAGCATTGTCTTGATGGAGCATACAACCATCCTTCCACAATTCAGGTCTTTTCCTTCGAATTTTTTAAGGCAGCCTTGTCAGAACTTCAATGTAGTGTTTGATTGACAGTCTGATTTGTTGAAGCATATTCAGCCATAATAATTCCTTTAATATCGAAGAAAAACAAGAAGCATGGTTTTCATTTTTGATATTCTTGCAGTCTTTGGTTTGGGGATTGTTTTGTCTTCCATTGCATTGACTCTCTTTTAGTTTCTGAGTTGTACTGGAACAGCCAACTTTCATCGCAAGTAATTACAATACTCAGAGGCTCTGGATCTTCATTCAAAATTTTTGGCACTATCTTGGAAGACATGTCCTGGTCGTAAATCATCTTCCACGCCATTCAAAAGGGGAGCTCTTTGATACAGTATCTTCCCTTTTGTTAAAATTTTGAGGTTGATTCGTTGTTTCTGTCATTTTTTCGCCAAACTGCAAAAACACAAGGTAATGAAAACCTATCACACTGCACAGCGAATGAGCATGTTGGAGACAAGCGATTGGCTTGGCATACAACTAAGGAAAAGTTTAAGGTCAACTGCTGTGCCTTTGTTTCACAGGTGGCGCTTGGTGTGCACGCCATCCCGTTATATATTGTAAAAGATTTTATCATTTTTTTATATACATTTTAGCCACTAGCGCCATCTTTTAGTTATTATAAATATTTAAAGGTGAAAATAAGTTCCGTTGCTAGCGCTTAATATTCATTGAAATGCATCTTTCCAAAACTGATCAACCATTCGGTGTGCCTCTCTAAATTCCGATATTTCCCAGGGGTGCCGTATTTTAAGGAGTTTACTGCATTTTCAGAATTAAGCAGTTAAAATAGACGATTGAAAACTAATTCCAGTATCTACTATACTCCCACTACTTTCAACTCTCGGGGGGGGGGGGACACATAACAATAAATTTACTTCCATAATGCCAGTAAAACCTCCATTATGTGTTTTAAAACTGTTCTTAGAGCCCACAAGTTATATAATTATACGTAGCTTACATTTACTAATATAGAATGAAGAATATCTTCGTTTCAATCTAAATTTAAAAGTGCATCTTTAGCTAAGGAAATAGCTAAGACAATAAAAGTCTCATTCGATTGAACTTGATAAGATTACAAAATGGCGATCCTTTATGTTCGCATCTTACATAAATTTTGAAAGAGGTTTCTGTCAGTTATACAAGATTGCACACAATGGTTGATTACATCACGGATTCATACAGTCAGTGAATAACAAGATCTTCACTGGTAAGCAGGGTCCCTAGACACTTCGGCCGTAGAAGGATACGTTTTGATAACACGGCAACAACGTCACAGCTCAGCTCGCGCTATAAGAGTGTAGCTACGATCATAAATTTGATATTTATCGCTACCGTTGTGACACTGCTTTATAAATGCACTGATGGGGCCTCATTTTGGAGTGAGGGACTAAAAACAGCGGATACCTGGAGAGCGTCTTCATATATCATGAAGTCGGGAAATTATTCATAGAAGTTCCGAAGATGCTTTTTGTAGTGATAGCAAATGCAGATAGGTCCACTTTTTCCCATTTCGAAGGAGTTAAGAGAATTCTGTAGAGATTTTATATTTTTATGGACAATTATTACAACTCCTTCGTAGTTTTTAAACTTTGTTTTGAATCCCCACAAATACGAAAGGTATCAGAGCCAGTACTACTTAACATTTGCCTGTAATCTGTATCGCGGACTGACAGGCAACAATTATTAGTGGGAATTGCTAATTCTGCTGTGGTGTTAGCCAAATCATTACCCTCCCCTAATCCCAATGTGGCTAGAATCCAGCAGAATCGAAGCCTGTAAGACGCTCAAAGAATCAGAATATAAAATGAACCGTTGGTATTTACTGATGTGATCCAGGGCTAACTCAGTAGCGTGCAGCTCTGCGGTAAATGTGCTGCATTCAGGGATTCTGATATATTGGTGTCCGGAAAGACAGCAGCAGATCCCATATATGATTCCGACTTCGAGCCGTTTGTGTAAACTGGTGCGAAGTCAGAATGTTCAGCTCGGTGTGCTGAATAGAGCTGCAGGTAGACAGACGATGGAGCATCTGAGTTTCCCCAGTTTTTAAGGAAAAGTGGCGGGGTGGAATGGGCTACTTGGGTGTTTAGGCACCCTTGTCTACCTTGATTTTAAGTTTTCTGAGTAGGCTCTTGGACACGAACACCAAAAGGCAGATTGGCAATCTGACGGGCGTTGTATAAACTTTTCCATCGTGGCTCAAAAACAGATGGCCATGTAGGATGGTCTGCAGAGACTTCTGTTTTAAAGCATACTTTAGAGACAACTGCTTATGTCGAAGCGATAACGGTGGTTCATTTGCTTCAACTTATAGGCTCTGGACAGCAGATATTCGATATGCTCCAGTACGGATACGGAGAGCTTGATAGCCAGAATCCAGCCATCGAAGTGCACTGTCCCTACTTGAAATGTATACTGGGACTGGCAATCTATGAGTCATATGTGAGTGTCCGTATTTCTGGCACTTAAAGCACCGTAAAGAATTTGGGACGCACTGGACAGTTAATATAGCCAGCTTTGATCTCATTAGGAGACGTTGGTAAATTAAATGTCAAGATAATATTTCTGGTGGGAACAAGTTTTTCGTCTCTACACATGAATATGCGTTTAACAGCTGTCACTCCAGAACAGATTTCCTCTTCAGTCACATACATAAGATCCCATTCCGCGATGACAACACGGGACGAGTTCCGCGTCTTGTGGGGGGAGGGTGACAGTGATCGTCATGCCCCTGATGGATGTAGCACGGAGGAGCTGTTCTCAATGTGGGTAACTTCCGGTTTCTATAAGTATGTCGCCCGAGCGAAGCCGTTTGACAGACTTGGGAGAGTCTGCCAACCCTTCTGGATAAAGAATGGTGACAATTTCCTATAGGCTTCTCACTATTTAAGTGAATTATCAGGAATCGAGGTGTTGGACCTGATATACCTTCTATTTTCTGTCTTTTTACAGAAGGTAATTTTTAGGAAATGTGTGTTTAAGGAATTATAACTTAATGTTGGAGCACAGGTAGCGATCACAGCTCATTATGTTACAGATAAAACGAAAGTTGTTATTAGCAGTTCCAGTTGTCTCTCCGATAGCTGTACCGCACATATATAATCCACTTACAACTTGTAACTTTTTCAGAATATTTGCCTTATTAGCAATAAATTTCTAATTTGTACAATCTAAGCTCCCTAAAATCGAGTACAACCCTTTCAGCATCTTAATTTTTGTTCTGCAAAAAATTGTTTTAAATTTTCGCTGATTTTCTTGTTTTTCGGAATGAAAGACCTGCTTTTAGGATGAATCTCCCCCGCCCAAAACCGCAAAGGCGGGTTCAAATCTTTTTGAATAAAGAAAGAATAACGCATGGTGGTCCCATGACCTGAAGAAGCGCTTCGATCTTAAGCAACACCTGCACAAATTGTGGAAGCAGCCTCAGAGTGATACGGACAGGATTGCCTACTCGAGAGCTCGAGCAGAGTTTAACCGTCAGAAATCCAAAGCGATAAAATAGTACCTTGACAGGCCCATACGCACCAGGAGAGTTCCAGAGTTCCTTATAAGGATACTCCTTCAGGTTTCCCCTCCCAAAACTTGATCCCCAAAGCCAGCTTTGGGGACCAAGGTTTACCGCCATTGTCAACCAAGATGATCAGCGCCGGCTACCAACATCTGACCAGCACATTAATATCAAGACAGCTGATTACTGCCAGCAACTGCTATTACTGGACCTGATGGAATCCAGCAATTTATGCCCAAGATCCTAAGTCCTTACATATTACAAGCTCTATTACATATTTTTAACTCGGTGCTCTCTAACCGCTGCTTCAAATACCAATGTAAGGAACACCTAGTCAAGTCAAGGCCAATCTCAAACACATCCTGCCGGTTGAAGCTGCTAGAAAAAATGCTACTGCCGATCCTACCAAATAACAAATTCACTATGCACTTTCACACAGATCAACTGTGACCAATCTTCTAGACACTACCAACAGCATCATCACAGTCTTTGAGAATAGAGAAGAACTAGCAACCACCTACGTAGACATCGAATCTGCATTCGATACCGTGCACATCCCACCTCTCCTAAAGCTACTAGAGAGCCACTATCAAATAGGTGTGACATCTCTGCTGCATAGTGAAACTATCTGCAGATAACTCCCAATACTGAAAGGTAATCTTGGTTGGAGTATCGTAAGGGACAGCACTATCTGGCCTCCTCTTCACTGCCCTCATTGCCCCACTGGTAATCCGAGAGATGAATAATCAAATATATGCCGACCACCTAAAAATACTCACGCCAATTAAGGCAAACCAAGACCCCCTCACCAAATTTCGGAAGAGCTAACATCCACTCTCTCAGCAATGGCTATCTACCTCAAGAAAATTGGTCTACGCATCAATCCAGAGAAATCAGAAACCATGGTTTTCTCGCTAAACAAAACCCAACAAAAATCTGTCCAGCCCTCAATGGAGCTTCTATACCGCTTGTTCAAAATCACACTGATCTAGGGATCAGATTTGACCCAAAGCTTCTGTTCAGCCAACGTGTAGACATGCTTCTCGCAAAAGCCGCTAGACGAAGATGGTTATGCAAGCAGCATCTTCAACATGTGACAGACAAATCCACCATCGTCAGATACACTTCAACAATTGTTTATCCTCCACTTCTCCATGCTGCAGAGATTTGGGCATTCGCATCGCATCTCCCTCTACCACAAACCAGTGTTCTCCTCCGAGTACTGGCTCCTGAAATGTGCTTGCCACAAGCTCAACCTACCTTCCCAGCTCCGAACCACCGAGATGGCCAAAACACTGGACATCCCAAGCCTCACGTATCTCATTGATGAAAGAAGAATCGTCATCACAGTCAAACTACTCATGACTGGTTACATCTCCTCTTCCTCCTTCTGAGATAACTGTGGAGGATCACAGTGGCGCATCTGCGAGCAAATCCACAGCTATGCCCTCTTTAAACACGCCTTCACCTGTTTGGACCGGTTCCTTCCTCAGCAGATGTTATCACGCGTCCAAGATCTAGATGTCGATTTCAACAAGTTTAATCAGGATCGACATTATAGAAAAAGGATACTCCATAGTCGATGGCCAAGGCCACCCACTACGGACTATTCTTTTGTAATAGAATAGAATACATTGATCGTGACTCAGGTTATAATATTGGTGGCCAAGGCTACCAATATTATAACCTGAGTATTCTCTTACTATGTATATAATTATGCTATTCGATGTACAGTATATTCTTATGTTATGCATTTCGTGACTAATATTCTTTACACTCACTTAATGTTTAGTATACCCAATTCATTTCTCTATTTTTCTAATACTTCATTTAACTTATTCATTTTTATTTTTTTGATTTGTTCAGGCAACTGTCTTTATATTACTTTGTTAACCCATGGCCACTGTGCCGGGACGGGCAGTTGCAATAAAGATTTGATTTAAAAAAAAAATAGAAACATTTCTTACAACTCCACAGAAATGGGATAAAGTAAATCCATCTGAATTTGCTGTTTCTACAAGAAGCATCTCAGAACTTCTCCGAATAATTTCCATATAATCTCCAACTGACAGAACGGGTCAATGTAAAATAGTAGAACGGCATCCCATAGACAGTAAGTCATCCCCAGTCGTGGCAGTCATTTTTAACCTTACCCCAACAGATAAATTTCTTTCTAAGGATAAACGCGAGACAAGATAATCATCCTAAGTTGTCACAATCGCGAGCGAAAGAAGTTCTTCTTCCGAAAACTGCGATGGACCAGGAAGATTATTACAGAAGTATATAATTCTGAGACAGACCTGTCGATAGACGATAGACAATTAATGACTTCCCTTTTAGCGAGTTAGCAGACTCAATCTTTGTCACTGATTATTGCAGTGATGGATGCAGAAGGAAAGTCGACTTGGAACGGTGCCAGATTAAAGAAGTGAAAAGTCTACCTGCAGGTGGCTTCGTAAGATCCCTTCATCTCTTCTGTTCAGTTTTATGCGATTGTAAAGCACAAAATTCACGGGTTTTGGACTGGTGATTTATGCATGCATTTAACATACCGGCTTAGAGGGATTAGAACGAGCATCAAGGAAGTCACGTTCGGCGATATACAAGTTAAGATTCGGTCCTGATGTAGTAATGGACTGTTCGGGGAAAAGTTATGATCTAATAGATCTTGGGATGTGTCACGTTCATGTAGTAAACTGATTCAGAAAACTATCGTTTTGCAAACGAGGTATCCAAATGCTTTGGTAGTGTATATAGATTTCTGTGGGAAGGGCTATGAAATCAGGCCTGGGCTTTCAAGTAAATTTCAGATGCCCGAACATCTTACAGATACTTTAATTATTTATGGATTTCTCTAGGGCAGAAACTAAGAGGACGGGTCTTAAATCTTTCCAGGAACGAACAAAACTAACACCGAAATTTGGTATCGATCGAGCATTTTCTTCTTGAATAAATGGCCAAACATTAGAAAAATTTCCTTTTATATTCATATAATTAGAAATGTCAGAAAAAATGCTGGATTACTATTTATCCAGTTTTAATGAAATTTGGGATGATACGACAAATCTAAAAGATCCAAATTAATATTTCAACAAAATTGAAATGTAGGGCGATTCAAAACTATGTTTAGCATGTGACTCTTGTGTGTTTTAAATCAACACACTTTATGTTCTTAGTTCAAATCATTCTTAAAAATTTCAAAAAGAATATTTATGCTTATCTGAATACTGAATTTCCTTAAAGGTCGTCAGGGGAATAACCATCACCACCTTTCTTCTCGAATTATGGTTTCCCAACTGTTTTTTGTAATTGGGTATCTAATTTTCTCTCTGACTGCTCACTGCGGTTAATGGTAGATGACTCTGTCTTCCAACTTCTCCATTAATGCACGTGTTCCCCCAAGTTCAGTTCTTTTTCCCACTCTCTTCCCCTTGTATAATAATGACCTCCTTCCATTCACCGAAAATCCTATCCATAGTGTTGCTGATGGCACATTGCATTCCACCTTCCAGTTTGAGAAATCTTGCCCTGCTCAAACAGCTTCCACCTTGAATATCCACTACCAATTCCTTAAATGCTGATCTCCAGTGGAGCAAAGATTTATTTTCAATCCTGCCTTATATCTCGCAAAAAGGATTCTTCTGCTCATATGCTTATCTTTTATGACACACTGATTGCTAGGCAACTTCATATATCTCTATTGGGGATTACCCTGACTTCTCTTTCTATAGATACGTCCATGGGGACTTCTCTTCTGAATTGGCTTCTACCCCGCTCTCTCCCTCTTCCAAAGCAGTCCGAACACTTGCCGCAACCAGTCAACATCCTTTTACCATACAGCTTCAAACTAACAGGACCAACTTTTGTTCTTCAGCATTTATTCATTCAATTTCCATTTCCTGAAAATTACAATCTATAGAAATTCAAGTGTAATGTCAATAAGTATCTTCTCAATCTTCAACCCATGCAATGTGCTAAATACTATAGGCTCTAATACCTATCATACTTGGAGTTCTCATAAAAAGAAAAGAGGGGCGTAATAAACGCTACCTTTCGAAAGCTTCAGACCTTGCAATTCTGAACAGAATTGCACAGTTCTAAACCTAGGATACTTCCAAATTTACAACAGAAACTTTGTCCAAATATTATCCTTTTATCTACACGAAAAATAATCATAATTTAACATTCTCTAAAGAGAGTCGTAACCAAATACAAACATGACAGATTAAAGCCTAAAAGTGACACAGTTTATAAACTTAGCTGGGCGTACTTTCTGAAACTTGTTTTAAATTATAATTTTCAAAATTAGCTGATGGCCAGGACTTGTAATTAAAGGAGTGAAATATTCTTTGTTGGTGCGCGATTCGATGAATAATTTGGGTGCCTTCCTATCTCTCCTTTCTCTAGGGGAGTGTTGAATAGCAGCAACTTCAATAAGTATAATCCACAAGTGACTTCAAATTTTAACAGTATTGCGCGCGCATCTGATACTAATTTCAGTTTATACTGTAACCTTCCGGGATAAAAGAAATATAGAGAAGTCATAGTTTGAAACTTTCGCTTTCCCTTGTTACTAAGGCCTATTTAACCTCTTGAGACTGCAAGGGCTAAGCTCGTATATCCCACTACAATTTCAGACAGTTGTTTGAAGGCATTCGTGTGTGATGAGCTTCATGTAGATGAAGTCAACAGTGTACTGGGCCGTTTATCTTTCGCGTTCCACGAGTGTGTGAATTACCCTGATAATGCACGAACAGAATGTATTATCATGCACAATCTGCAGCATACAATAGTCAAAACATACTGCAGTATTTTGAGTATCGTATGAATTATTCATTCTAAAACTGTAATTAGCATATCTATTCGTGATAAGCGCTAATCTATGCACATATGAACCGCTTAGAAGATGTGGACTGCAAAGTTTGACAACTAGGGGAGGTATATGAGGTGCTGAAGGTCTGGTCTCCCATTAGGGCAGCGGGTTGTCGAATGCTTTCCAAGTGGCAGTGAGTTCAAAGCAGAATTGGCTGGTTGCCTTGTATATGCTGTTTTGTTATATTATATTTTATTTGGTTATACGGAAAAAGTCTTTTTATTTGCATCATTTGGGCTTCTAATTCACCCATATAAGATTTAAGAGCCGAAATGGGTTTTTGTGGGCACACAATGGAGGTTAGAATTTCGAATAAAATTCATATAATTAAACAAAGAAATACGAAATTTATCACTCCAGAGTGTTTATTTAAAGCATTATTCACTCCCTATGTTTATCTTTAAAATAAAACATTATCATCGCCTTAGCAGCGATAGATACTTGCTATCTGAAAAGACTTAGCTTTAGGCAGTAAAGGCAAATTTTGCATTAGTTGCTGAATTATAATAGAAGTCTGTACGTTGTTAGGTGCGCCCTGCGGTTTGTTTATGTAGGGATTTGCCACTGGGGTTCCAGGATTACAATATTATTATTATCAGCCATGCTACCGTGTTTATGGTTGTTTAAATTATTGGTATACTTACGGAACCAATAATTTAAACCGCAAATCATCGGCAGCACGATGATTTACGGTTCTTTTTTGGTATGTATGATGTTGAATTTCTTAGAAATACTGAAGTAAAAATGTTGAATAACAATCTGTGAATGTTTTTGAAAATTATAAGCAATCCAATTATGATATTCATCAGCCACATATCTTTTTGAACTGGATCAGACATTTTTCGGTATTTATTCATTGTTTTTCACTTGCATTCCCTTCATTGCATAAAAAGTGAGGTATTGAGTGAGGGACAGTCCAGTGATCGCAATGCAATATCTTTAACCCACATCTCTGCAATAATTTCAAGATATTTTGCTGACTCAATTTTTAGCGTTCAATACCCTCCAGAAGCCTTCATTCACATGGATTATAACAAAATGTATCATAACCCAAAGCACTTTTAGGACACGGTTCTAATAAAGTGGACAGCTTTATTAGAACACTGAATCATTACCACCGCTATGAAAACTGAATGCGACCCGTTGACCACGTGAGGTATGAGAGCGCGGAGTTAGTTGACATACGTAGCATAGATAAGGTGTCAGTGGTTCAGCAGGTAGTAAAATTCGGAGCGTGATGGGTAAAAAGAAGGATTTATCGGATTTTGATAAAGGACAGATTGTGGCAGCTCGATGAGCTGTTGCCTCGATTTCCCAAACGGCTGAACTGGTAGGGTGTGCGGGAGCCGCCGTAGTTAAAGGGTACCAGGGCGGCATCAAAATGGTCAAACAACGACCCGATGGCAAAACTGCAAAGGTCAGCGAAAGGTTGATGTTAGAGGGGAGGGCCGGGTCCGACGACTCGTACAGGCGAACAGGCACAGCACTGTTGAAGGGTTGACCACCCAATACAACATGGGTCAACTTGGAACAATATCTGGCATGACCATGCATCGCACGCTCGCACATGTGGGCTATACCAGTAGACGACCCCATTGGCATCCTCTCTTAACCAAGATTAATCGGCGTAACAGACTCGCCTGGTGCAAAGAGCATGCAAGTTAGACGTTAGAACACTGGAAGAAGGTGTGTTGGTCGGATGAGTCACGTTATTTACTCCACACCGTGGATGGTTGTGTACAGATTTGGCATCAACAACATGTGGCCCTTGATTCATCATGTATGGCACCAAAAGTGGAGGCCGGTTGTAAGGTGTAGTTCACTGGCAGGAACTTGTACCCCTGGTGCATGTGGCACAACGTGGTCCCCGCTATCGTCAAATGCTTGCTGACTGTGTACACCCTGCTATGTTACACTTTTTCCCAAATAGCGATGGTGTCTTCCAAAATGACAGAGCCATCGGGCACTTGATGTGTAGGAATGGTTTGAGGAACACATTTCTGACTTCCAGCATGTCGAATGGCTTCCGAACTCCTCCGATATCAATCCCATAGAACACTTGTGGGACACTATGGAAAGGCATATCTGGGGTCTGGGTACACCAGTCACGTCCATACCTGCATTGCTGACCGCATTACACACAGCTTGGTTGGCCATACCTCCCGAAATCTTCCGACATCTTGTTGAATCAATGCCATGTCGGATAGCTGCTCTACTGAGGGCCAAAGGAGGACCTATGAAGTATTAGGTAGGTGATCATAATTCATTGATCACTCAGTGTATATCTAACGGTTGAAAACTGTTTAAAAGAAATCGGTGTCAAGTTCTGATAAGCACAATAGAAGCTCGCCTCACTTTTGTCATCATTTGCACTGGGTCAACACTATGAGGGAGGGAAATGAACCAGGATTTGTTGCCTCTAGCTTTTGTAGCGGTCATTAGTGTAGTTTGCAGAGTGTGGCTTTGTACTGTCATGACAGAATGTAAACACAAAACAGGACAAAAAAAAAAGGAGCTTTTGTGGGAAAGTTAATGTAGACCGTCCTCCAGAGTCAGTTCTAATGGTCGAAATTTCCTGGTAGAAGATTATTACTCCATTACTGACAAAAAAGAAACTCAATCATTGAACATCTTTTGTATTCTGTTCCAAGGTTGGTAAACAAATAAATGAAGAACAAAAATATATTATCGTCAGTTTTAAACTGTAGATGCATGTATGTAGCATCGTGAATAGTGTTGTCCTTTGCAATACCGTATAACCTCATCATATTGACCCTCCGTGACTTCCGTTTATCAGGTAAACGGCCCTCCTGCTACTGAATATTATATGTTCTTAACGATCCTAAGAACGCCGCGTACACCCAAGGGACAGAAGGAAAAGGCAGTGGTAGTCCGCTGGGATGAATAGAGCAGCAAACAGATCAATGCTTCATGGACGTCGACTTTTCTGTATCCTGTTCAAAGAGTACTCTCGAGGAAAATGGGATCACATTAAGCTTTTTTTTTGGCACGACACTCTTAGGTAAACAAATGGGCTTAGAGATCTGTTGTTACGTTATGTAATTTTTTTGTTTTCTTTTCACGGCGAAAACCAGTTTGAAAGAACAGGTGAGAGTTTCTTTCACGATGAAAAAAAAGCCAGACTTGGTGATGGATGGCAAAAAAAGTTACAGACCAATGAAAGGAAGTTTCTGGTTAATATGACAAACAAAGCTAGTTCTTTATTTTCCTTAACTATCAAGGCAACTAAAGCCACTAGGCGTCTGGGTACTGTGTCAGTAAATTGCCTCTAGGGAACCCATCCTTGTCAGAGACCGACAGACTGTGACACGCTATGGAAAAAATTGATGAATGTCCCTCCTTAAGAGGAGATTCGAAACAAGTCATTTCCATACAGTGATCGTAACCACTGTGCTCACTGTCGTGTTAGGGAGGGTTAGGAGATGTGATTACTTGAAACGAGGGGGAGATGGTGTATATAGCTCATCCACTTCAGCATCCAGAACTACATAAAGTCATTTCAATATGGAGGGTGTTGAAGATACTCCAATTTAAGCAGCACATCAAATTATGGAATCAGCAAATGCTGCGCTATAAACTGAGATGGAGTTCCCATGTACCCAGGATTACATGCCGATAAAAACTTAAATGTTCAACGAGTGAAAAAAAAAAAAAAAACACTCAAACCTTAACAGCTAATCTTGTGGAGTTCTATTACCAGTTTAATCCCATCTCTTCTCAAAGCTTAAACATGGTATTACTCTTCTTCTGCATTAAAGGATTAAATGTAGCTAAATCCATTAACACTTAAGTGTTTTGCTTTTATTTCTGTACACAACTTTAGTCGGGCTATCTTGTCACTCCATCTTTGTTTTCAAGCATGTGCGACCCTCGTATTGCTCTGACAATTAGCAAAATAATACAAGGGAATATCACTCAAAACATTGAATCCAACCCATACCTTTTGCCACGTAATTTACCTATTTCCTCTAACTACTGGTCCAACTCCCGCTTTAACCCACACAAGATGAACATTTTTATAAACTAATTTAAAAGTTTCGTTTTGCTTTACTCAAAATATAACGACAAATTAAAACTCTTAAATACTTACAAAACTACTTAAGATTTTGAATTTTAAAGTTGATTGCACAGCGATTTGATCCATTATACCTCAAGAGCTATAATGGATCAAATAACACCCATTGCCAGCCGAAGTTAAGAAATACTTCATATTGTCGAGTTGCCTTTTTTAGCTGGATGAAAAATCGGAGTCCAAAGGTTTTTCATCCAGAAAAGGATGACGAAGTCTGAATAAATATTTATTCAGCTTCTCAGCAACCTGTTGAGTCATCAGCATTCTTACCATTGATATTAAGTTAGCCAATGCGGTTCATCCATTTCCTTCTAGTGTTTAAATAAACAGACTTCATAATCTGGAGGTAACGAAGTGCATTAGGCAGAAGTCACAATGTTCATATATTCAGGATCCGGCTAAAGCACAGGGAGTTTATGGGTACTCTACACTTTCCACATCTAATCTACTTTAATGTAATAATCTCAAAGATATTCAGAGCCTTGGGACCTTTGTGTTTTTCTGCATAATGTTTTAAAGAAAATTTCAGAAATCTAAAAGGGTGCTTATTTGTAGTGGATGGCGATTACATTTTATAAGTAGTCTGACCAGCGAAAGACACAAGTTACGAAGGAAATAAGTAATATTTGATGACACGAATCGCAAGAAATATCCAAATTGGATATTTGGTAGTTTCTTTCGCAATTTACATTTTGATTTAAGAAGTAGCGTGTGCGCCGACGTTTGCTGCAGGAAAGTATAACCTTTGACATTAATAACAGTTCACTGCGTAGGCTGACGGTATATGGTGTCGGCAGGTGAGTTAAAAATGCAAGTAAAAGGTAGAATTCACCGCTCCTCGGGGAAAAGACAAAAATATTCGTTATAGAGTTAGTAATAAGATCTTTGAAGGAAGCACAAAACAGAGGTGATAGCTTGATTAGGTAAACATTAATAATTAAAGGAAAACATCGCTGCTGCAGCAGGAATACTATTATTGTGACATATTAATCTGTCTTTTCAATGCAAATTTGGATAATCTCATTAGACTACACCAAGCGAACTTCTCAAGAGAGAGAGAGAGAGAGAGGTCTCTCACTTCTTTGCTTATAAACTTCTAATTAAGAATTTCTGACCAATCTTACTGCCATCAACTGTTTGTTTGTGATCAAACAGCTAAAGATATTGTTCTAATCAAAAATCTATGAAATATTGATGTAATCTCTTTTCCCATTGCTTTGGATTCAAGATCAGATGTTGTCTTAGATCATTCGAAGGCGAGGAATCTTTCTCCCGTTCTTCCTGGGGGAAAGGATCCTACTCTGCCCACCAGAGATCGGCTAACTACAGTCCCAATTGAATAGACCTTAAATTACAGTCATCGAAGGGCCTCGAACCTCTTCAAAAGAGTGGAAAGAGAAAAAACCACTATACTGTCATGGAGGACTATAAAATATAGTGTAAATGCATTTTCGGCAGATGTCATCAAACCTCTTCGTTGATTTCTAGAATTGGAGGAAATGGGCATCTAATATCAGTTTAATACAAAATATATGCTTTCAGATAATAAGAAATATATGGAACTCAGTTATGTCAGGTCTAGAGACACTAAAGGAGGAAGGAACTAACATTTAAGTACATCACCTATGATGCTTATATTCACAGGCTGACTTACATGTTGTGCAAGAAATCACCAGGGAAACCCTCCCTCCCTTCTGAGATCGGCAGATTATAAGCCACGAGTGACGAGGCCTTTATGAATTCCTCCAGTCGCTGACGGGATTTAGTATTAGCGAGGAAGTGGACTTTTCTGATATCCACCAAAAAAAGAAAGTTTACCCAATCACTAAAAAGTGATTGTCCAATACTGTCGTTCAATTATCAATTGATATTACAATGACCTACAATACGCTGCCGGAAGGTAAACTTCTTTAGATTATAAACAAGATGATATTGTCTTGAGTGATCAGATAAAAGATTAAAGCTTAAACTCCACTACTCCATTTATCAGTATTTTATTGCAGGGTATCATTGTCTTAGACTCTACTAACTTGCAGTTCTGTAATTACTTTTTTCGGTAACACAGAAACTTTTATTGCCTCGGTGATCCACGCAAGATTTATAGTGTCTACCTGATTTCCGATTGGAGTGGAACCAGCCATCATGGAATACTGGATGAAAGTGCCCGCATAATTCAGTATTTCATTTATGTCTAAGCTTCGCTCTAGAAGACCTGGAATGTTAAACCTGAAATGAGTTTTTCCATACAATAAAATAAACGGGCTTGTTGAATGTGGTTAAACAAACCTCACGATATAAAATGCTTCTTTCGAAATGCCGAGATTTCTTTCATTTTAACTCGAGTAGGAAAAATTACCGGGTGTAGAAAGCAGATCAGTACTTGAGTGTCCACTTCGAACTCTCTTTATTAAAGATAACAGGCTGTTGTCGCGACTTTCTGTGGATGCGGTACTTCTCCAAATATAATTAAATCCTTGAAAGATTTGCTGCCTTCTCATCACTTGAAAACAAATATTTTGCTTTCTTTAAAAGCGCGTGCAGCGATATTGCTCACGATTTCAGCTCCTTGTCTAGCTGGTTCGTACACTCTTGGAAAAATAACTTTGAGTTTTGAAGGCTTTCATTAATATCGATTTTGTTTTTATCAAACAAAGGAGCTATAAGTCTTAATATGGTAGAGAACTAGCAGCTTAAGGGTTAATTATGGTTTAAAAGGTCACATTTGTGTTTTTCGAGTGGATCATTATAAGCAGGCTCCGACAGATTCGTTCAAGATCTAGTCGCCAGCTGTTGAGAGCTAAATTGAGTCTTCTGGAACAGCTGTTATGCAGTACGAGTCAAGTGACTAAGTATAACTCTAACCTGTTTGGTTTGGCATTAGGATTTTGCATCAGCGTATTGGTGAAGAGTAATTGCTAAAGAAGTGTACAACTGTCTCTTTCCTTCTCCTGTCATGAAACTTTGCTGATTGAAACAACTATGGTTCAAATCCTGCGGAATATTTTTCCAAAGTTTTTTTTTATTTCACTGGGATTTCTGCTAAAATACTACGCATCGAGAGCTAGCTAAAAGATAGGAGGCAGAGCGTTGTGGTAAACTGGTCTTCAGAGTGGACCCGTGTAATAAATGGAGTTTCCCTCATATCTGTAATCTTCATAAATGATATCGATGAGGGTATTCAAGAGAAGCTGTCAAAGTCTGCTGATGATTTGAAAGTGGGAAGGGCAGTTAACAATTCCAGACAACTAATTGGTTGCGTATATAGTCCGGACCAGAAGACCTGGAGGCAATAAGCTGGTGGGAGAGGAGCTAAAAGTGGTTCAAGATGAAAGTACGGATAAGTACTTTGTGTTGGGATCTAACATTGCATGTAAACAGACAGCTAGCGAAGCACATGGTGTTGTGTCCATGATTTAAAGAACTTTGTTAGCAGGGGGAAGGACGTCATTATCCTTCTATACATCATATGATGGTTAGACCACATTTGGAATATTTTATTCAGATCTGCAGACCGCCCCTAAAGATATAAAGTTCTGGAGAGGGCTCAAAGGATGCCCAAATTAGTGATGAGTGAAAATCGATGGACATATGAAGAACGGCTTAGAAGGTGTGGACTGCAAAGCTTGACATCTAAGGGAAGATCTAACTGAGGAATAGCTGCTTGAATTATGAAATGTCATAAATCATATAGCTTATCAGATTCTATGTCGTCCAGCTGCCTGTCAGCAAAAGTGATACTTATCGTCCTTAGTGATCGAAGAAAATCACAAGGGGAACTCTCCCCCGCCTTCTTTGGCTCTGGATAAAATTCCCAGCAATAAAGAAAAACGTTGGAGGAAATGCACTGATTCGAATGTATATGCAACGCAGTCAATCGATATGTCAGTTTGAATGTCACAGGAGCTGCCCAAGCAACCCCCTCGTTACAACCCAGGTTTCTCCTTTGATCTCTTTCGAGTCTAAAAAGGGCATCCAGGAGATAGTGATTTTAGTCCGACTTCGAAGTGCGGTATGCTGTTTGCGATTAGTTTCAAAAAGTTTCAAAGATCCTGCAAACATCAGGATCAAACAAATAAAAATTCAACTTATCTCTAATCTGGCTATTCGCAAAGAATCTTTTACACTAAGATCTGGAGGGAAGCCACATTTATCAGTGGGCCCAATATATTTTATCTTCGCAGTAAGGAACGCAATTCCTCCGCAATTTTCAACGGTGGCCATTATTTTTATATATTGGGATAATCACTGCAAGTTTCCAATCCGTTGGGATTTCTTTTCCTTCGAGGCAATTCTTAATACTCTCGAAAGCGTATTTTCTCTTCGTTCCACACACTTAATCATCTCACAATTCTCTTCCTGTCTTCAACTAACGGATGGCTATAAATATTTCTTCAGGACAGTCATTAACTAACTTTAGTTAATGACTGCGCATCTTTTCCGTTATACTTTAGTGAGTATTCTGTTATCCTTAGATAATATCCTAGAATTCTTTCATTTTTTCAAAAAAAAATATTATTCTTTCAGATCCACGCTGAAACTTCTCTTCTACACTCCAAATGAGGTGAAATTGGTGAACTATTTTACATTACTATGAACGCAGAACAGAATGTTATGCTTCACTTGAACATCGACTGCGGTTACCTGCCATTCAATTTCTCAACATGTTCTTCCAACTCGGGGAAATTTATTATACACTAATAGATTAAATTTGCTTAATTAGTATACGTAAAAAACAATTGCGGCCTTTATTTAAGTGTCTTCAGCATAAAAGAAACTTTGTTCATTAAATATTGTGGTGTTCAGCTCTTACATATCAGCGAAGTATTCAGTATATTCAAGGAAGTGTTAAGTCCCATTTGAAAAGCAATTAACTAATTGCTTTCTCTTTCTTTATTTTCAAAGTTACCTTAGCTTCGGTTCCTTTACATTCGTCATCAAATACAAGGGAGCATCCCTTATGACTGTCGCATACTAATGGACAAACTTTATTCTGTTATTTGCTAATTGGAGTGGCTCATCCATTACAATAATTATTTGTCTCGTAGTTTTATGCGAATGCAAAAGAAAGAAGTGAAAAATGGTAAAAAGAAAGCAAAACCTCATTGGGTTTTGCTTTCTCAAAGAGTTATTTAAGTAAACTTAGTGGCAGGGCAGTGGGGATTTGAAAATCATCGCGTGCTAGAAAGTTTAAGTCATAAAAAAATGAAATGAGGTTTCAGAAAGTCTACTGAAATGCTAGAATCCATGGTTGCTACAATTAGTTGAAAAAACAATGAAAGATACGTTAAAGTCGCTATGAAGGGATCAGTTGAAGTCCCTTTATGATGTTTGCAGAGAAAATGGCGTCATATTTGTACTTTAAAGATCTAGAGGCCTGCTGAGGCGTAATTACTCGTAAATTACTGTTGTTTTAGGAAAGAGTTTTTCTAAATGAGTTTTCATGCTAGAGCAAGGAAATAGGGTGAACACAACCTGATTTCGGGAGAAGTCCCAGAAATTAGGGTGTTTTTGCTGCTGTAGCATAATGTGTCATGTAGGGCACAGAAATAAGGAATGATCTGTTTAACCTTACTAAAATAATCGAAAAATTAAGGATTCCTAGAGGGATTTTAAACAAAACATTCATATCAACCGCAATAAAAATATCGAAGGTATTATATTGTCCTGCTTCGACTCTCTTTCTCCAAAGAATGATTTTATCATTAACCATGTTGTGTTTTTACCTTGCACGGATAGATTCAATGCGTTCATTTTGGCGAATATATCGGCAAGGTATGCAACCCTTGTGAATTATAAACTAGACAAAGTCGATGAATCTCTGCAGTTTATCTGGAGTTGTTTTCTTTGTGGCTTCAGCTTTACGATCAATAAGAAACACCACAAGTTCAGAGAATATCATCAGCACTTTACCTCGACTCAGCCAACGTGCTTTGGTGTAAAAAAGCAGTTGTGGTCGCTGTCCATTTTGTGACGAATCTGTCGGAAAAGCCTTGTATTTAAGCCACGATTTCACATCATTGACAATTCCTATTAGTGTCTTCAAAATATCTTTCAGTTTTACAGGAATGTTTTTTCCTGTGGAGTACACACAGTGACTACTTGAACAGGAAAGGTGTGCTACTGCCTTGATTCTCGTAACAACATCTGAAATGGAACCCAGCATAGGCTTGGCACCGCCTGTACAGACCTCAAAACAGTTCTTCCAATCAATATCAGCTCTTGTTGTAGTAGTGGCTGTCAAATCATCACAGATAAGAATGTCTTCGCACATCTCACCATCATATAGATATTGAACAAACACTAACAGCACAGCTAGGCTAATGGCATCAGTGCTCTCATCAAGTTGCAAGGCGACAACTTAAGTCTACGAATGATTTCACTGAGATCGGCTAAGAAAAGTAAAATTCGTCTTTCTTACAGTATCATTACAGAGCGGCTTTTTTATTTTTGCTGATTCGTTGGGTCAGAATATTGTCTCGCACAGGTCAATAGCGCATGACATTATCAAATTTTCACCAATAGTGTGGGCCTCGCCTTGACAAGCAATGAGATTGCTCATTCAGTGAGACTTCTCATAATCCTTTTTTATGACTCACAAATATAGATTCTACCAATGAAATAAGCAATGGACTTATCTTTCAAATCTGGTGAATTCTTTCAAAATATCCCCATAATGTTTTTTTTTTCACTATGTCAATGTCTCATGAACAGAGAGGATTTCATATTGCTGACTTTCTTTTCCCATATTAAACACAGAGGAATTCGATTCTGCTCATCACCACATTAACAGAAGCCATATTTCAAGTATTCATTGTGATAATGTCGTTTTTTTGGTTCTTATCTGGAGCTGATTTGCCCGTAGACGGACTTGGTGAATTGTCATGATTACACTCGCCACGTGGTCTGTCATATTGAGATGTTCTCGACTCGTCTTTTAGCATTAGCAGAGGCATTTGATGCAAGAAAGCAAGCTTATGCAGCATCAGCCCAAAAAAAAAAAAAATAAATAAATAAAAATAAATAAATAAATAAATAAAAAATAACCACTTCCACTTCACCTCTCTGTTCGTTCGAAATACCTGTCCAGCTGAGCCTTAAACTTATTTAGGCTATCAACTTCCACGACAAGGGATGGAAGTCTATTCCACCAACCAACCACCCACCCGCTGGCTAAAGGCAAATTTCCTCATGTCTATCCTACATCTGTCTTTTCTCAATTTGAATTTATGCCCTCTCAGGTGATTATTCTGAGCAAGAGGAAGAATCCCATCAGCATTGAGCATGCTCAAACCATTCAAGGCTTTATACACCTCTATCAGATCACCTCGCCGGTGCCTACTCTCCAGACACTGTAATTTGCAAAACTTAAGCCTTTCTTCGTAAGAGTACCCCTTTGTTCCATTCACTAATTTTGTTGCCCTTCTCTGTACTCGTTCCAGCATCTCTATATCCTTCTTGAAACGAGGCCTCCAGACCTGTATACAGTACTCTAGATACATATTTACATACATATTTTTTCATATTTTACATATCTTCTCAAGAAGTCTTTACATATTTTCTCAAGATTTTGCTCTCTCCGTGGAATCTAACTTTCTCTTTGTTCCTCTTACTAAAATTTAATCCATGATTGGACGGTGCGAAATAAAAATGGTCCAGCATCTCGAAATAAAAATGGTCCAGCATCTCGAATTAAAAACGAAACACCATACATTTACCGAAACCCGGCAATGAAAATTAGCATTTTATATTGAAAAAGTAACGGCATTCAGAAGGAATTCAAAAGCGTGCTATTTCAAAGCCCTGTTTTACAAAGCAGTCTTTATTCCAGTCATCTCATATGCTGCAGGGGTCTGGTATCACCGGGAAACTATTGTCACAAATCAGAAGAAATTAGCCACCATTCAAAGAACAATACTACTTACCATCGCCAGAGCCTGCTGCACGGTGAGCACTCCTGCTCTCAAATCCTCGCTGGAATCCTCCCTCTAGACCTTTAAATTATTAGATGCGGCATGTTGTATCATCTGTCCAAAGGAATCTCCACTACCACCACTGGATTCACCACCAACCCAGCAATCAATCGCAAGGCAGAGAAAAGGCGCCTTCTCGCACACCTGCAGCAGGCCTGGCAGGACAGATGGACGATATCCACTAAGGGAGCAATTACAAAGAAATTCATCCCTGAAAATTATCGTCTCTTGGCATCACAGATATCCACGCTGCCACTGTGGCACTGACGAAGCTTGGCACCATATAATGTATGACTGTCCTGACTATGAAGTCTTGAGATCTATTCTGATCACAAAGATTATTAATTTGCCAAAGGACCAAGAACATATACTAATTCTACCGATAACAATTATAAATACTTCACCACTTTTGCACAGGATGTCTTCAACGAAGAACTAAACCACCAAGACCAATAACTTGAGACAGATTCTGGGCACCCCTCTCCAGTAGCATCAACCGCCAACCTCTTCGAAGCTCAATTGAGCTGAAATTCACTTCCTTCATCCAAGCTCCATCGGGCTGATATCTGCAACTGAATCTGCAGACAAGATCAACCTGTACCTGATCCCACTCAAGACTCCAAACCCAGACACTGGAGACACGACCAGTTTTTTCGCCACAAGCCACATTGGCAATCAAACCTACCACTCTAGCCTGGTTTTCTTTTACTCTCCTCTCTGGTTGGGGGAAGGAGATTGGTTCCTGTCTCCCCCCAGTGAGGTATGGGCCTGCCTCAATGAATTTCTGTGGTCGCCTTCTCTATCGTCCCCCCTTCTCTTTTCCCCAGCCTTCAGTCTCACCCCCTACTATCTCGCAGTCTGCACCCCACACAACTTATCAAAGGCGCACTATAGCCTCAGCAGCTTATGCGCCATTAAACCTCCATAACACACACACACACAACTTATCAATTAATAACGTCCAAATTTAAACCATGCTTACATTACTCTTGGCCTTTTATATTCTAGCGTTAACCCCCTTTTTTATTTATTTATTTATTTTTTTATTTATTTATTATTTTTTTTATTTATTATTTTTTATTTATTAATAAATAAAATTTATAAATACATTTTATAAATATAAAAATACATAAAGTTTTATTTATTTTTTTTTCACATAAGCCGTTGGCACTGAAATCTTTGGAAAGTAGGTGGCAGGGCTTGGGTCCATCGGCTAAATGGTCAGAAGAAGAACGGTACACAACACTACACATCCGTCCACTCCCCACTCACTTTTTAAATCTCTGGCTTTCAGAGTTCTGTGCTACACAAACAGAGAACACACCGCAGAGATGGGGGAACCCCTGGTGCCGTCAGACAACCTTAGAAAACAAATTCTTCCGAAATCGCTTTTTTAGTATGTTAAAAGAAAATGATTCTTCATTTCGTTATATGCAGTTAGGTGCGTCTTTTTAAAAATTGAAATGTAAAAATATTGGTAAACTTACTTTAAAACTACAAGCATGGAATCCAGCCTGCAAAGAAAGGTTATATTTGTACTAGGTCTAGAAAAAACCTGCATTTGTAAAAAGATTTAAGTTTCTTTCCTCTATTTTGTATTCTACATATATTCGACATCGATTATTTTTGTAGCAAGAAAAGCTCTTAAAGATAAATAAATTTTTCTTCTTCAATGCGAGAAATTTAATAGATAAGTTTTGAAGTGGTATAAATGCCATTCAAAAGATATTTTTCCTACTTGAGGATAAAACTATATCTTCCGGACAAAGTGATTTCATCAGTGTGCCACACATTGCGAAATACTCCCAGTTACAATGGAAATAATTATCTCTAATGTCTCCTGGGAATGAGACGTGGTTTGTACTCTTTATGAGAAGGTAAATCACATTTCAATACCAAAGACCAAAGCAAATGTCTTTAAGAGAGATTTTTAGCCATTTTCTCGAAAGGGCAGCATCCAGTAGTAAAATAATGCTCCAACTTATTCAATCTGCCATCTGGAAACAAGATGGTGGTCCATCAAATGATAAGTATCACTCCTATAGAACTTTAAACCTTGCAGTACTACAAAGTTTCTTTTCAAACAAAATTTATATACGGGATGTGGTTAGAATTTCTTCAGAAATAAGTTTATAAGTAAGTTAAAACTGAACTTACCAATAATTTCCTTATGTCGCCGTCAAAGGTATTTTCTTGAGCAATTCTAGATGAAGAATCTACTTTTGCATAAGCAATTAGCCTCGTTGATAATGCAGTGTGATGCAACAAATGTCCTTGTTGTTTCCACCCGTCGGACCACAATTTGAGCCTTTTCTGAAACATGAAATATTCGTCAAAATCGGAAATCGTACTTTTGTAATCCTTTTTTTATCATTTTAACTTAAGGAAGTTCCAGGAATGATCACGATAAGGCGCTGTTGGACGATAAAACGCACTGGAGCTTTGTTGTTGGTCTTGACAGCAGCGTCTTACCGTGGCCATTCCTGGAACATTTTAACTACATATATAAAAGGGGAAGGGACATTTTATTTCAATCAAATTCTAAACAAACGTTCGCTTATCTAACATGTAAAGATTCAAATTCTAAGGAGAAAATTTAAACGTAGTTTTATAACTATAGGTGGAAATTACCAGGATGATTGTTTATTAAGGGGAAAGCATAGCATTTTAGAACAGAAGATGAAAGAAAAATTTGATTCCACCACTGAAAAGTTGCCCGTTCGTTTATTTTACTGGATTTTCAATCACAGCCCCTGTCTAATATCCTTTCTCGACAGAAAGTGGGAGCTGTTTCTACTCGCGTGTCTGGAATGCTATGTGGCATTAAGAACTGGACTAGAACAGTGGAAGCAGGCGATCAGTAAGCTTACAAGAGACTTCTACTCTCCTTCTCTCAACCTGTATCAAAGCTGCTGGTTGCCACAGCAACTGCTGCTCCTCGTAGCAATAGGCAGAGCATGGGTTCTTTCAACTACAAATCATGATTTATGAGTTTCTCGTGTGTTACCGAAGTTCGCTCGAGCGAGCTTTGAACCAAGGCTGCCCATAGTCTTGTTTTGAACCCGTAGTATGCCACCGTTGCTGCAATCTGCGTTTTCTGTGATTTCATTCTGCTTCTACTGCGGAGTCAGGGTTATGGTAATTTTGTGGGAAGAAGTATAGGTTGCCTGTCGTAATCCTCTTTCTTTCTTCCTTTCTGCAAGCGAATATATCATAAGAAAGATATTTGTTATCTGACTGCAGAAAGCCAAGTGTCGTAGTGTATGAAATCTTTCTGTTTGCGTTTCAAATATTAGTAGGCAGATTAAAATGCATATTTCCCAATACTTGGTCATCGATGTTAAAAGACACCTTAACTTTAATAGATTATATTCTATGTAATATTTATGTACCGGTATATATTCAAAGAAGTTTTGTTTGTTTCTCTTTAAAAATAAAACAGAATTTCATTTCAAACGTTGGAATAAACACTTAATTGAGTTAGAATAATATTCTAATATTAAAATACTGGAAAATGTTTATTATGATTGTGGTAGAGATTAGTCAATGTTTGATATATAATTCTGTTGATAAACAGTATAGATAAGGGATTCCACTTATTTACGTAGATCTTTGAAAGCTAGAAATATCAATTGTGTTAGTTTGAAAAAAAAAATGTTTATGGTCGATTACATAAGATGCTGGTCGATTTCAGAGATTATTCATCTGTTCTTGCTAAGTTCGTTTTTCATGGTTGTTTTTTACATAAATATCCCTGATTTCTAAATTATAAATCTCAAGTATCAAAAATGTTTGATTTTTTCGAATGTACATTCGAGACCGATTAACTCGGCCACAGGCCGAAAGGAAACAAAGTAATCCGAATTTTGACATTAAGTCTTTGGTGTGGTTGTTTCGGCTAAGAATTTATACTTAGAGGTGTCCAATAATAGCAACATAAATTGCTATTATTGGTATAGCAATAAAAGCAATGTTAAAGAGAATTCTAAAGTAAATTTTTCTATATTTACTCCATAATGGACTGAGATTTGGACACGCTTAAAAATTAATTGTTGTTTAAGGGAAGCGATCCTCTATTCAAATATGAATATTGACATACTGTCAAGATTCATATTCGACTTCCTTTCCTTGTGATCTCACGTCATTCTAGAATATTTTGTTTTATATTTTCGTTTCTGCTGTAAAATGGCGTAGAAAATGGTGGTAATTTTATAGGAAGTTCTTTCGCGACTGAGAAAATTCCATTTCATTTGAAACTGCACGGTTGAAGCGGTGAATATGATTATTCGTTCATCAGGGGAAAAAATTAAAATGTCGAACTCAGAAAGGATGAGATGTTTATGTCACAAAAATATTCAATGCAATGGCAAAAGGTAGACTGCCTCAGGAAAAAGAAAATGCATTTATTTTAAGGGATATATTTGATAATAGAGAATGACAGTTCTCTATTATAAAAGTCAAAGACTAACGCAATGCTTATCAGATTTATCATTACTGAGAATCGCATCATAAAATGAAATGCAATAACTGATATTGCATTTAGATGAAAAACCTTAATAGCAAACTTGGTTCAGTCGTTTATTAAAATTGTCTAGTTCCAGCAATGAAGACAACAAAAAGGATCTCAAGGGAAGCAGGTGAGTGTTTGTGATCTTGGAGCTGCCATGCATAAGCATTATCAACTAATTCTGTAAAGCGAATATATCTGAACATAAGGCAGAAATAATTTTGTTTACTGTACCTTCGTCGTAGTGTAAACTATACTGGGAGCAGCGCTATTGTCCTCATAGGGATGTCTGATTTACAAGGAAGAGGGCTGAACAAGCAGGTGTAGTTTGTCTACTTTACGCTCCACCGCGCAGTTAAAATATTCAGCGATTCCTAGAGAAAACTCGCTAATGGATACAGAGTGCAATAAATTATGGATACGCACTCTCCATACCACGATGGAGTATTCAGATGGCAAAACCAGCTTCTTGGTATGCTAAAAGAACTTCGTAAATCAAACACAGCCCTGTATCGTTCTGTCGTGCTCCACTTCTAAGATTAAAAATATAACAAATTATTATGGTAATCTTTCTTTCTGGAGCAGTGACAGATGTTTTAAAGCATCAAGTGAAAACATTACGATCAATGTCCACAGACTTCTCGCATATGCATATAGAAAGTTGTAAGACTCGAGATGAAGCAGCCTTATTATGGTGATTTCTCCATCATCATCAAGAACAGTGGAAGGGACTCATTAGGTACAGACATTTGCACACAAAAATGACACGGTTTTCCCAAGCGTTTGTAGAGAAAGAAATATGAGCCACCCAGGGGACTAAATATTATTATTGTTTTGTGGAATGAGAGACTTTTTTGGGCCCTTAATAAATTCAGGAGGTTCTGGATAGAATAAGTGTCTTTCATTAAATGAAACGGAGGTGTGGAACTAAGGATTTTAACTATACGGTGCGTAGTCATTGAGAATATCCCATACTTATTGTACAAGCAACTTAGTCAACAATAAAATCCAACCAGAGAAGAAGAAGACATTTTTATAGCGGGAAGTTATGAATAATGATTATAATTAAAAAGCACTGAGGTGTACTCGCTTATTTTTATTTGTCCTCTGGGCCAATTCTTGTCATACTTTGGCTGAAAAAGTTTGAATTTAATAATTAAATTGGATTGCTGAAGTTCCGTTTTGAATTTTGAGTTTGTTTTGAGTAGTCCAGCGAATTCTGGATTTAAATTCACATTTTTGCAAATAGTTTTCCCACTGATTTTTTTTTTCAATGGGAAAATTGGTCCCCGTCCTCGGTTTAGTATAAATTGTCATCGGTGTACTTCTGAAACAAATGTAAACAGGCTTTATTTGGGGGTAAACACACAAGGATTGCAATGTGAGGAGACGCATCATATAAATACCCTTGTAGTTAGCTGCTCTACAAAATTATACTCGGGGTGAAGAAATTGAAGAACGACCATTATGACCACGTGTGTTACCCGCGAGGGAAATAAATGTTCAGTGGTCTGATGAATGAAACTGTCCATATGTTCAAACACTTGCTTTAGTTATGTAAATTTAATGTAGAAATTTTTATAAGATGATAAAATTATGATGAGATAGAAGTTAATAAAAATATTCCTGACTAAAACTATTTATTTATTTTATTAGTGTTTATATTAGTGTTTATTTTGACGTATTAGAGCATACTGTCTCTTTTATAAAGATTTCTCTTTCATTTTTAGAGCACTATTACTTAAATATGGCGAAGTTCTTATTTTCTGGATTTTAGAATTTAAAGGTAATTTTTATTCCAGTTGTGGTCATCCACATCTGGTCACCCTAAACGATCAAGATGCCATTTTTGGTTATACCCAATTCTGTGGGATGACGCGTGCACAGATCAAAAGGTATTCTAAATTTTGGAAAATTATTTTAAACCCAAATACTCTGTGGTTTTAACGATTTTTCTCTTGGAAAAAAGTTACCGAATATTGATCACGCCACCACTGAAAACGCAAAAAAAGCATCTCCAGTATAAATAAAAAACGCTTGAGCACGATAAGATTAAATGGTATTAGCTGTACAGGATGAATGAAAATACATTTTTTATTGAACTAACGAAGCAAAGGGTTACTAAAAGATCTTTGCCCTAATTTGTTTATTATATATAGCATGTGTCGGATTGTTCAGAACAGATAGGAAACAGGCATACAAACAATTTTCCTCCAAGGTTCGTAGTTAACGGGATTATTTAAAGTTATAATTGTATTAACAATTACTCTGGTACACTTCAAATTGAGTAAATAAATAAATAAATAAGCTACAAATTTATATCCGGGATGAAAATCCTGTAAAATTTGAAAATTAGACTTCTCCAAACGGACTGTGGTGCTTAAGGGTTGTTCTCCTTTCATGTTTGCTATTATCCTAAATTATAGTATTGGAGATCACCAGAAGTAGGCAATATCTTGGATAAATTCAACTGGAGGTTTATTGGTAAAAGATTTGAAATTTCCTGGGTAGCTAATAAGTTTTTGAAGAATAAAGATAAAGATGAAGAATAAAGTCCAAACTCCACAAAATGACAACTAAAACATTCGCAAGATATAATATACAGTGCCTTGTCCCACTTCGCGAGACACCTAATCCAGGTTCAATCCCACTAGAAGCATCTGGAACCAATTGTTATTGAAAAACACAAGGCGTCAATCAATTGACTGACGCCTTGTTTGAATTATAAAATTGTTAGATAATTTGTACATTGTAAAATGCTGGATATAATGTTTTATATCCCGATGTTACAGGAATAGGTAGTAAACTTTGAACCTTTCATTTACAATTCTTTCCAGGTGTCTCTATTCAATTTAACTTGACGCTTCACTTTTCGATACCATGCACAACACTAATTGATCTATTCGCTGGTGAAAAATAAGGAAAGAAAGAAAAAACCTAGAAGGAGTAAGAAATTAAATTTTTAATTAAGTTTAGTATCATTAACTATTTGCAGTTCTGTGCGTTATTCAACTTGCTCTAGATTTCTTACTTAATGATTGAATTGCAAAAAAACTCAAGGACAAACTGTTGGTGGAAGTTTTATTAAACTCGATATTTCGGACTTCTTTAGTGAATTCGAAGCATCGTAACACTGGGCGAACTGTGAGGATGCAGGAAGAACTTGATACATCCTGAAGTTCGTTGCATTAAGCTCAGATTCGCTTCCAGAAAGAAGCTGGTGCCAAATGTATTATGCAACAGCTGCTTCTAATTTGATATCTTCTCAGACATTAACTCTTTTCTTAATGGTGTCTCAAACTTACTTCAACTGTCAGTTTTAGAGATCGTGCACTAAACGAAACAGGCAGTTGCTGAAAGGAAAAATAAATGTGTCCAATGATGTAGCGGGTTGTCTTTTCGATACGGTTTTAAGAGTTCATAATGAACGCGGGTAGCGGTAAATAGCAATCCCAACTTTAAATTTCTGTTGAAGGATATTACTTGAGTAAAAGCAGATGCTGAGTAAGAAGGAATCAATTTATATTTTCGTTACTTTAATGACATCTTTGCTGATGGGCGAATTATTTCTAATACGACCATAATCTGCTTATTTTTCAGGATGAAAAACCAGAAAGAAGCCGGTGCCAAATGTATTATGCAACAGCTGCTCCTAATTTGTTAATTTCAGGATGAAAAACCCCAGGTAATCCTCAAAATATCTTGAGGGTTGATTAAGGTTTCATCTTGAAACTAAATCGTTTATGATTTATTTATGAAAGAAAGAAAACTTGATTTCTAGGGGCTATTGCTCATGTGCAGCTACTTGAAATCAAAATGACAGCGATTCACGAAAACATTTTTTTTATTTTTGGGTTAGCAGAAAGTAACTTTTTGAGTTGTACAGCGCAACTGGTTTTCAAGAGAAAATTAAACGTAAGGTATGCAGATATAGTTGTTGTGTCACGCGGTATTATTACAAGTGCCTTGGTATCAGATAAGCCCCAGGAAAGTGTACAGTATACACTTTCCTGGGGCTTCTTAGGCGATCTAGTCATTTGGAAGTCATGTGATTTTTTCCATTGAATTTTTCAGCAAACGCGGCTGAAAGTTCAATCAACCTATATTAAACCAAACCGTGCGGCGGAAGTTGGAGAATTTAGGAGCTGGTAGTCATGTGCCTAGAAAGATTCGACTGGAGTGGTGCCACAAACGCGAAAACTGGACTGTGGAAAAAGATAATATGGTCTCACGAGTCCCGATTTACACTTTTGTTTGCACAAATGGTAGGGTGAGGATATGGTGTGAGCCTCATGTAGCCATGCATCCAGAGATAGTATCATGGTATGAGGTATGTTATGTTGGCACGGGTTGTGTCCAGTCATGTTACCTCCAACGAATATCTTTCGGTCGTATTGACCAACTTCACCCTGTTAGGCGTTTTTTTTTTTAAATTGGATTGCGATGGATTCTTTCAAGATGACAAAGAAACTACCCACCGTGCAAAAATAAATTAATGGTTCGGAGAATATTCCTTGACTCTGAGAACAAATGCTTAGAGAAAGAATTGAGGCACACTACACCCTGGTAACTCCATGCACCAAACCAATTCGGTGTCAAGCTGGAGGGATCTATCGTCCAAGCTCTGGAGAATATCCTGAGTCTGGCCGAAAACTGCTATCAGAAATACCTTTTGGTCGTCTCGGTTGATTTCGCGAGGGTATTCGACACCTTATGGTGGCCGAGCTTCCTCGTATGACTGAAAGAAGCGAACTTGCCAAGTAACCTCTATCTGAATAACAGAAAAATCACAGTACTGCAGGGTAGAACGCCAAATTTATCGTGGATATCTGTAGGGCTCCGTGCTTGGTCCACTTCTCTGGAATTACATCCTCGACGAGTTTCTTCGCTTGGACCTTGGAAACGTCCATTCACAGGCCTATGCGGATGATCTCATTTTGATCCTCGCCGCCAACTCCAGGGCTCAGATGGAGAACCTAACAGAGCTCTAGGAACCCTCCTGATGTGGGCTGAGAAGCGCAAATTAACCATCTCTCCGACCAAAACACAGGCTATATTATTAAAAGGCTATCTAACTTCGACAAGACCACCACAAATAAAAATTGATGATAGGACGACCAGGCTGAAAACTGAGTTAAAATACCTAGGCGTCATCCTGGATAGAAATCTATCATTTGTCCCTCATCTCAACAACATCCATGCAAAAATATTAAAAAAAAAAAAGTACACAGCAATGGTCGCCAGAGTCACTCGCCGGGACTGGGTACCGAGGAGGCACACCCTTGCATTCTTCTAAAAGGCAGCCTTCATCCCGGTCATCACATACGCCTCAAGTGCCTGCTACTGGAAGTCCTCAATAGCAGTGAACCGGAGAAGACTGGATTTAATCAAAAGACCGATCCTTTTGACCTTAACACGTTCCTGTAACAGTGTCAACTCATGCACTTCAGGTGATTGCTGGGGCTCTACCCCTAGACCTAGAAGTTGCTCGTGTGGGCATCTCTACGATCTGAATCGTGGAACCAGCACTACATTCAAGAACTTTACCAAAGATGCTGTCAATAACCGATCTATATAGAAAAGGAGACTACAAACCCATCTGATGCCCATCTGCCAAAAATGCTGGACAGACTCCACAAAGGGAGAAATGACACGAAAGTTCCTGCCAAGTGTACAAACTACATATTCACAGTATCCGTCTTGGTTCCTACATATTCACAGTATCCGACCTCCTCACAGGGTACAGAGCAATCTGCTGCAAACTAAATTTAGTGGGAATTAATGATAACTCAAGGTGTGCCTGCGGCTCCTTGGAGTCGTGACACCATCTTATGTACGACTGAGAGTTGTACGAAGATATATGTGGTCTACTTGTCACCCAACTTCATTTTATATTGGGTATTGGGTATGTTGAGGGGTCTAACGGCTCCTGGGATTTCTCCCATCTCCGCGTACGTTCTCTGTATCGAGCGACAGTGCCCTGTCAATGCCAGAGGTTTGACAGTGTCTGGGTCATATAGAATGTAGTGCCCCAATAAGACTAATTGTACTCTGGCAGGTCCTGCCACCTACTTTCCTGAAATTCAATAGCTAGGACCTTAAAGAAAAAAAATATTCACGGTTTGCTTAATAATGCGATTTGTTTAAACACTGAGTGCGGTTTTCGCTGAATGAGTTTCTCTAGAGGTCTAATAGTTCGGGCAGTAATTTTGGTGTATTAGATTTGGATCTGTGGGGTAATACACTGTGTAGGAAAAGTTTTGGGAGGGGAGGCAGAAGACTGGGGGGAAGGAAGGGACCGATAGGGAAGGTAGTCCCTCGTTTTTCAGTAGGCATGCCCATGCCACACCAGAAGGAAAAGTGGGGTGGCGGTAGGGAGAGTAGACAGCGAAACGTCGCCCCCCCTCGCCTGGGAAAGGGGGAAAAGCAGGCTGAAACAGATGTCCAGCCCCGTTTGCCAGATGGTCTTCCTCGGCTTTCAGGAGAACCGTCCAAGATTCAGAGTATGTCCGGTCCAGTCCTTGTATTTGCGAAGTCCTTTCAGGAGTCACCACACCACGGAGCACTCAGTGGTGCACGGGGAAAGAGACCGTTTGTCGTTTCCATTTAGTAATTGCAGTTTTCTCTTTTTGTCTAGTCCGGTTTTCTGGCTGTTGTCTTGTCTGGCTTCACCTTGGGAGGGTTAGTAAGAACGTAGTCATTTTGTTGTGTTGTTCTGTATCACCATTTTTATGTCACTCTGTGTAAGGCGATAGTGTTCTTCTCCTGGTGAAGAGCTGCTGAGCAAAGTTTTTTAGTGCTCCATATTCTTCACTCGAGTCCAGCAAATGTGATTCCATATTTTTTGGGAGGAAGTACTTTATTGCAGTCATTAACCTACATCGCAGGTCCCCATAGTTTGGGCAGTTATACATGACGTGTGTCCAACTCTCTGCTTCACCACACACGCATCTCGGGTCTTCTTCATTTTATACCTACAAATCAGGAGCGTTACCTACTGGAGGATGAAATCATCTACAGAGCCTTTTCTGACCTTGCCCAAAAAATGTTTGCCAGACGCCGGACACTTCCGCCACCTGCCGACCCTAACCTACTGGATTCGCCTTAGATATAACCTCACGCCCTGGTCAACCTGCTGCAAGGAAATCACACACCCTGGAAGACCAGGCTGTAACAACAAAGTGCAAACCAACCAATCCTAACGTCATCGTCATCACAAAGAACTGGACACTAGTCCCAAGAGTAACCACCAAAACTGGACCAGACTCACTGAACCGACCCTCAACGTTGTAAATGCCAATTGGATGGGACACGGGTCTCAAGTGCGACCACAGACTTAGACCGTAACTAGGACAAACTGGAAAATGGGACACCGTTCCCGTGAGTGATATTTCTTAGACTGGATTGGACTCGCCGAAGAACGGGGACTCCTAAGAAGTCATCGTTACTTTGCTGTTCAAGGCCATCTTGGCTCTCCGAACCATGCTCCCTTGCATGGTTCTTTCTTTCCCCCTTCCCCCCTGGCAGGGAGAGGAGGTGAAGGTCTCTATCTCTTCCTCCGCTGCCACTCCTTCCCTCTGGTGGGGCATGGACCTGCCCCACTGATACCTTGGGGTCACATTCTCTATTGACACCATATTTCTGTCTGTATTCCCCAGCTTCCAGGCTTCCCCCATGCTCTCTCTTTAAAAAGTTCATAATTAGCTTTCAAACCAACCCCTAGTAATCGTACACCACACTAAAAAAATTAACACAATTTTTAATCACCTCGACTAACCCTATTTCTTCTCCCCCTTTATTTTTTTTTCTTTAGTCCCTAGTCACTGAAATCCAGATGCCAGATGGTCTTCCTGGGTGGCAAGGCCTGCCAGAGTAAAATATAAAGCTATTGAGTACCTGGTCTGCCTCCACCGGGCTTAGTGTGGACAGCCGTGGGCCCCCATCCGGGGCCCAACGGCTAAATGGCCAGATAAACAACAGAAAATAACACTACACATCTATCAACCCACTTTAAACGTCTGGCCTTGACAAATACTTGTCTTACACCTATAATGCAAGCAACGCGGAGATGGGGGAAATCCCTGGTGCTGTTAGACCCTAAATACACTATACACATACGCTGACCCTCTCCAGGTCTCCCATTCTAAATTCAACTGAGAATGTCTGGTAGCAGTAATCCCAGAGTACGTACCAACTGTGAGTACTACACTCAGGATTGTGAAAAATGAAAAAGACTGGGGGTAATTGTGCAGTAGAAATTAAGTTCCCTGAGCAGTGCAGACAGGTGCCAGGGCAGTTCACGAGGTTTTGTCAATGATATACAGGAATTTTGCTAGGATCTGATTATCCCATTGTATAAGGCAATGGTCAGGCCACATCTTGAGTACTGCATACAGGTCTGGAGGCCTCAATTTAGGAAGGATGTAAAACTACTGAAACGAGTACAGAGACGGGAAAGGCTTCAGTTATGAGAAAATTGCAGCGTCTATAGACTAGGCACTTGGGAGGTGATCAAGGCTTTGAATGGATTGGGCAAGTTCAATGCTAATGAGATTGTGTCTCTTGCTCAGACTACACATATGAGGGAGCACAAATCCAAACTGAGGAAGGACGGTTGCAGAATAGATGAGCAATCAACCACCCGCTGGCCTTTAGCTAGCGGGTGGTTGATTGCTGGAACAAATCCAATTCTACAACAACAACATGTGGAATTGGATAGCTTGAATAAATTCAAGGAAGAGCTGGCCAAACTATTGGAGGGAATGGATAGGTGAAATGGAAAGTTTTTTTTTTTCTTGACTGATTCTTTAAAATCTTGGTTTCTTGTATCATTTACCACTACATAATACTAATATGTTGAAAGGGTAGTTCGGTTTCGCAGTTTTTTTTTTTTTTTTTACTAGTTGTTGGCGCATCGGCTTCTGTGGCCATAATGCACCTCCCAAGGTTTTTGCAGTACTTTGATCCAAGCCCGAGGCGGGATTCGCAGTTCTCTAAGAACAAGAGTGCTGCAGCTGACAAGTATCTTGATGGAAGATGGTCACATCTGGAGCAAGACTCACAGTAGAATCAAATATCCAGTGGATGGTCAAATATCTTGATGGAAGATGGTCAAATCTGGAACAAGACTCACTCAGTGGAATTCAAGACACGAAATTGTAACGGCTGTAATTCGGGCAATCTTTTGCCCGAATTACAGCCGTTACAACTTCGTTCCCTACTAGAAGTTGAATAAAGTTTTCTACTATTTGGCCAATATGTACGTTTTTGAAATAATATACTTTTTTTTGGTAGTCCTATATAATGCTCACTTAATCAATATACTGGCATTCTGCCTTACAGCATGACTATTAGTATTCTTGCATGGCTAGCTCGAATTGATGCAATCACCAGCTGTCCAAAGCGGACATACCAGCAGCATGTTTTTCTTTTTTGCTGATTGCTTAATATAATAAGTAGACAATTTGCTGTATTTTCCACTTGACTAGCAAAACGGAAAAAAATCCTCCGAGCCTTATTCCACGTGGAAGTGCTTTATTTTTCCTCTCATTATTGTCTAATAAGATAGAGACACTTGGGACGCCTCATCACTTTGATAGTTTGTGTTTAGCGAGTCGGAAATTTCTTGGTGTTCCAAAAATATAAAATTTTATTATTGAGTTTCCACTTAATGCAGTTAGTGGCTGGCCCATCTTACTACTTGCTGTTCTCTGTCAGGCATGTGATGATAATCATGTACCCTATGCCACAAGAAACTTTTAATCGGATTTTCGCTGTACAAGAAACCGAATTAATGAGTCGTCTAAAGTTTGTTTGAGTAATTCAATAACCATCCTGTCATTACTCTGCTTTTATTAACAAGTGTGATAACAAAAGGTAGGGTGTTTTTTATATTTGGGACAAAAATGCTGCGATGCTTCAGTGGAATACAAAACACACAATGGAATTGTTGTCCCAAACTGAATATTTCGAAAAAAATGGATGCTCAAAATAATGGAAAACATTTTTTTGTTGTCTACTGTATATCTCTTAGGAGTTCTACGATGTCAGATTTTAGTTCTATGGATTTACTAATGAAATAATACAATCTGCAACTTCTACACTGTAGAAGTTGCAGATTGTATTATTACGCTAAACTATCTGCATATATATATGCAGATAGTTTAGCGTAAATGGAACTGAATCCATGGTACATCTCACTGTATTTATGATAATTGTGTTATGCAGATTTAGAATTAAAATCTATCTCTCATTTCAAAAAATATCTGTTTGTAAACTGTTACAAATATATTAGTAGAAAGGTTTTTTAAAATCAACGAAATACTCATTATGATCATCTTTTACTATGCAATATGGACGAGTTTATAAAATGTAAATGAATTTTCAGTCTTCCAAATTAGCAAGTAAACGAATCTCCAACATAATGACATGACCTGCGCCATGTTTGTAAATTAAGATGGATTCCACGCATCTCCTTATATTAATTTAGACTCGGAATACCTTTCATCTTTTAAAGATGGTGTAACACCTGTTACCACACAGGTATTCACATCAGTGGTTATTTAATTATAAAGGTTCTCTAGATAAGGAAGGAGGCTTAGTTCACGACGAAAAGTGAGCTATTTTTCTACGTACTTCAGAAACATTTAGCCCATGCTTTTGGATTAAGTCAAGGAGGCCATTGAGTGAAAACATTAAGAAGACTGCGCATCGTTTCGGGATAAATTAAGATCCAGAGGATAAAGGCTGTTGCCGGGTAATGTCTGCGATGTCACCATGTTTTCTTTCACCGATGTTTTGTAACACAAACGTAGGAGATATGCGTTAGCTGAAGTAGGCTTAGCTTCTTTTTTGTTGCGGAAGCTCAAAGCCACAAGAAAGGTAATTAAGCGATGCCAAACTCTGCTTCTTCGCCTCCCTCGGGTCAAAGAAAAACATCCTTGCTTACAAAGTTAGAAGAAAAGAAAAATCATCGTATAGTATCAGATTTTTTTTGTTTTAGTAAGGCTGATTACTTCTGCAACACTTGATCCTTAACGCAAGCACTTTGATAGCCTGCTGTCGACTAATAATTAATTCAATGGGCTTAAACATTTTTTATCTTTTAATATTCAATGCAAATTTATTCAACTAGGAATTTTCTTACCTTGTCTTTTGTTTGTACCGTTAATCTCAGCTTATGACACCAAGCGGTAGTCCCTTCTCGTGTCCGAGCATGTTCAAACATGATTGTGAATTAACTTTTCAAAGTTGTTCCCAGAATTCGTTATGGAATTTGGACAACGGTTTCCTGAAATAGATTAACTGGAGGCTAAAATTCACTATTCTTCCCCACACTGGGTAAAAGGTCCTGGTTCTAATCCCGTCAATGACATCATTACCTTTTTTGGTCTTTCTTTTCACTCTGGCTGAGTTAGCTGGTCCCAGGCGAAGATAGCAAGGTTCCCCTGGAAACTTGGGATTTTTCATCCAGAAAAAGAGACAAACCACGCAATTTACAGACATAATACACACGGATAGATGAGGTGATTCTCTGGTGGCTTTAATATGCCAGCTTTTTCTCCCACTGCTCTGGGTATGCTAGCAGGATTAGAATAGCTCCGTCTTAAAGATTTTTCTTATTCTTAAGATCAGTTTTTTGAGCTATTTCTAAACCACCAGAAAACTTACGCTGATAGTCGACTGAAATGAAAGTCGCTGTTGATACAATCTGCTCAATATTCTTGGACACGAAAAGAGCTTTCTCTTTACAGCTGACATACGTATCAGCTGTAAAGGAAACCTTTGTCTCTGGTGTGGACACCATGCCACAGATAGTTGAAAGACAGTCTTGGTTGAAAAACATCTGAATAAGGTTTGAAGAACTGATCCTTAGTTTGAGATAAAATACAAATGCCAGCTGAAGAACTTTTCGATGCTTGCATTCATTGAACAATGGATATTAAATTTTCCAGTGAGTGGTGACATGGCCAACAACAACAAATGAATTCTTTTGCCTTAATTAAAGCAGACTTCTGAAGATATCCTGCGAACAGAATCAGATATTGACAGAATGGAGCAAAAGCTTCAGGTTGAGGGGGGGGGGAGTCCAACTTGTATCGCTCTTCGTCTTGAATCATCAACGGTTTCAAAATCTTTAGCAAAAACGATAGTAGCTGTAATCATCTGTTTGGAACTGTAGCTCCTGGACGCTAGACCTGCGTCATGATTCTGATGATCAGCCTATCTGTCAATCATTTTCAGGTCTTTCCACTCTACATAATGAATATATGAGGATACTTTCCCCTCTAGTATATACTCAGAGCCTAAAAATAAACTAGCATATAATCCCACGTCGGCAGACCTCAATTAGGTTTTCAGACCAATTCTTGCTTCGTCTATTAGAGAAAGTTCCCTCTCATAGCAATCTGTGATTGGCTGAGAATTTAGGTTATCTTCCTACCACTACACGTAGATTTTCGGTCCCTTAATAGTCCTACTGTGAGAGTATTATAATTACTCTCAGTGGCAAACGATGTTCTGCATTATAATTGCATTCACAAACAGATTAGGACATCTAGAACCATGAAACTTCTGGACCAGGGTAGAATTGCTCAAAGATGGTTACCTCATTCTAACTGCAATCATTCTCTACTTAAAGAAGCCCATATCGTCCAAGAATTTTTAGTACAAATTACACTGATTGATCATTGAATTATGACCACCTACCTGATACTTCGTAGCTCCTCCTTTTGCCCTCACTACAGCAGCTATCCGACGTGGCATTGATTCAACAAGATGTCGGAAGCGTTCGGGAGGTATGACCAACCAAGCTGTGTGTAATGCGGTCAGCAATGCAGGTATGGAGGTAATTGGTGTATCCAGGCGCCTGATATGGCTTTCCATAGTGTCCCACAAGTGCTCTATGGGATTGATATCGGGAGGAGTTCGGATGCCAATCGATATGCTGGAAGTCATAACTGTGTTCCTCAAACCATTCCTGCGTAACGAGTGCCCCATGGCTCGGCGCACTGTCATCTTGGAATACACCATCGCCATTCGGGAAAAAGTGCAACATAGCGGGGTGTACACAGTCAGCAAGCAGTTGACGATAGCGGAGACCACCGATACGTTGTTTCACATGCACCACTGGTCTAAGTTCCTGCCAGTGAAACAAGCCCCACACCATACAACCGCCCGCCGGCCTGCACTTTTGATACCATGCATGATGGATCAAGAGCCTCGTGTACGGATTTGGCTTTAACAAATCCGTACACGACCATCCACGGTGTGAAGTAAATAACGTGACTCATTCGACCAAGCACACCTTCTTCTAATGTCCACTTCTTCTAATGTTCAAGCACACAGTCTTCTAATGTCCAACTTGCATAAGGCGAATCTTTTACGCCGATGAACCTTGGTTACGAGAGGATGCCATAGGGGTTGTCTACTTGTATAGCTCATGCGTGCGAGCATGCGACGCATGGTCATGCCAGATATTGTTCCGGGTTGGCCCATGTTGTATTGGGTAGTCACCTCTTTAATAGTGCTGCCCTTGTTCGCTTGTACGAGTCGTCGGACCCGGAGCTCACCTCTAACATCAACCTTTCGCTGACCTTTGCAGTTTTGCCGTTGAGTCGTTGTTTGACCATTTTGATGCCAGTCCTGGTACACTGTAACTATGGCGGCTCTCAAGCACCCCACCAGTTCAGCCGTTTGGGAAATGGAGGCACCAGCTCGTCGAGCACCTACAATCTGTCCTTTATCAAATTCCGATAAATCCGTCCTTTTACTTATCACGCTCGGAATTTTACTATCACTGACACCTTATCTATGCTACGTAGGTCGACTAACTGCGCATTCTGGTACCTCACGTGGTCGCATTCATTTTCATAGGGGTGGTCATAATTCAGTGATCACTCAGTGTATATCCAAGCACCTTTTCCATCGTTATCCTAAACTTCAAACCAAAGATAACTGATAATGGGATGCAATTAAAATTTTCGAAAAATCCATACTGATTCAAATTATAACAGACTCAACCAGAGACCCCACAACCCTCGCGCTCTATGTTACCAGGGATGTCCGCCATGTTTTGAAATAAGAAACTAAGACTCACGTAAATCAAAGTAAAACTGAATCCGAGGATCACCTGTATTTGGTTTAATTTTAATAAATATATTAGATTTAGGCGCCTGATTTTCCATCCAGTTTGAGAGGACAGTGATAATAACCACTTTCGACTCGCGAAGGTGAATAAAGAAATAACACAGAAATCAGTGTAAATGCTGGCTTGTTTCCTCTATTTTTTAATCGCCTTAAAAGCATTGTTCAGTCTGCCAAAAGTTTGTTAAAATTGAAAATTTCTAGAGTTGTTTTCAATTAGGTTGCCATGAATTATTTGAGACATCCGAATGATTTTTTATTATTCTTTCGCCTCTGGATGTACACATCATCCAAATCTTTCACTGATCAAGTGAAAGTTTTGGCTGATGAATTCATATCGCGAAAGGATCCAGGTACTAAGAGAAGGACTGTGTACAGTCTAAAAAAATGTTTATCTTGCGTTAACTTGCGCGTTCCTTCAAGCAAAGAAACAAATAAGAGTTTCTGCTTATGTGTTTGCTCTCCGTCTATTTTTATTTTTTTTTCCAGCGCTCTCTGTCTTTTAAAAGTCAAATTTTAAGATTTCCATTTCACATCATACGTGTAATGGAAAAGTTCGGTTCTTTCTGTTTTTGTACAATTAATAATTAAAGTGCTACCGGAGGATCAAAACAGATGACTTGATTTCCGTTTTCTAGAAAATCCACTTGAATAATTTACATGTTACATCACAAACAGCTTCGAGACATGTGCAGTAAAAATCGGAACAAAAAAAAAGCTACATAAGAAATCATCAAAGTAACATCTTGCATTTTATCTTCTTAATAATAAATGTTCTTAGCTGGAACCAACGTCACAGTCTAATATTGTTGATGTACTTTTTTAGGAGGACTTCGCATTTTCATCAAACCAGAATCTCAAGTGTTTGGAGAACTACAGCCTGTGTGGGAGAAAGTAGGCGAACAAGGCAACCAATGGCTGAGAGGTGCGGTTTCTGTACCAAGCTTAAAAGAAAATTTTCAGGTAAGATTTTTTTTTCTTAGGTACGTCATGTTCTAAAGATAGTGTATAAATTGTTAAGGACCACCTTTTATTGGAAATCGTGTTTTTAATTATCAGATATCATGCTTGTGGTCCTGTCCCAGATCTAAAACACAAGACTGTGAACAAAGTGTGGTGAAAGGTTTAGAAAATTCTAGATATACAAGTACAAGTGTGATCACTGTAGGATTCAGCTACATCCTCCTGAGGATTCGAACCAGGAGAGTGACAAATTTGAATTTCGTGATTAAAATTTTACTGTGGAATTTCTAATATATTAGAAATAAATGTTATTTAGGGGTAAGTTTTTGAATTGTACTTTTTGGGAGACTCCCATATGAGAATTTGAACTAGAGCGGGGTGGCATCATATGATGATCGCTCCTATTGTCTTTACTGATCGCGCCAGCCTAATTGAAGGTCTCAACGTTCTCCTGATCCCATATTTAATGTATTCATTCCAGTACTGGGTTGGATCGCATCATCACATGATGCAATTGTGAAGATTGATTCGTGGAGAAAACTGCGCTTTTAATCTTAGGATTTCGCCCCGCCTTGATTAAGTCAAGTATCCACAGTATGCGTCACCAGAGATACAGAATGGAGTAAAGAACGAATGCCCAATAAAGCAACTATAGAGAATTTCTTCAGCCTGATAGCCTATGAAGAGATAATTCAGCGTTGAGGACAGAGTCCAGCCTACGTGGAAAAGCGTCGTAGTGGTCTCGAGCAAGGATAAACGCTAAAGTAAGGATGCTTCAATTTTATTTCAAACTCCAGACACTTTACAGCCAAGACCTGAAGAACATTGGGACAGGAGGACATTAAAATTATATTTTTGTTCATATATGATCAACAAAAGCCATACCTAAGAATGAAAAGAAGTAAAATTACATTTACAAATGACATACAACTGTATACCTGAAATTTTGTATTCATAAGTTTGATTAACAGTTATAAATTAGAAAAGGGGACTGTAGATTTAAAGATTGTTTAGATGTTGAAGTTTCGGCGCCTGGTCAGCTGTGAGGAAACAAAGTTTTATAATAAATAAATGAATATGGATGAGATATGGTTCAATAGAGAGAGAAATATGTGTCAACTAATGTAGCATTGTAAAGAGAGATATATTTGCAACAGATGCGAACTAGCTAACTAGCATTTTCATGAGACTGGAGTTCTGAGACTTTAGAGACTGGAGTTCTGAGACAAAAGCAGTCGGAATTGTTTTATGTCCATCTGTGGCTTCAAAGAGGATGGAAGCCGCTTTAATAAAAGGAAAGTAAAAATTATTGATTTTATCTTGTAATTATACATAAAAAAAAGGCGACCACAGATCAATCTTTAAACAGCTGCCCTTGAAAGGTCATATCAAACAGCTGTCCATGAAAGGTCATATTAAATTTACTTTTTCCGCAAACGACATTAATGGCTTTCTCACTCGTGGATGGGTTAACCGGTTTTGAACAGGAAAACGGGGTTTTTAATCCTGCAAGACCGGCCCGAAATATACACAAAGATCGGGATAGCAATGAGACACAACGATGAGTATCTATATAATTCAGCAGGATGCAGCAGACATGGAATAACCAAACGTGGTGCCCCCAACCGATCGAAGACATTACGGCACTAGTTGACAATCATGACATCCTTTTGAATTTTACGGAAGTGTAAGTTTTACGCACCGGTGCCTTTTTTGATTGACGTTTAGCACTGAAATGCACTTAGATGCATTCCAATGTGTTTTTATAGTGATGATCTCCCCTTTTTTTAGTTTAATACCTATCATTCGAGCCACGGCCAAAGTTTATTGCTTGAATATAGAAAAGAGACATTTCCAGTTCATCGTTGCCCATATATGAATGATTGTACGTACAAGACTTTTATATTTGAATCGATTTAAAACTTGCTATGAAGCATTCTGTGTTAAAAGCTTTGCATTCTTTCAGTTTCTGGAGAACTGTTTAAATGCGAAAATTGTCTTTTTCAATTGAAAAAATCAAGAAATGGATCTGATTTTCTGTCTACAAGTTCTTCGAAGATTAAGTTTAAAATCAAGGAATGTCAATTGCTTCTTTGACTCAGATTAAAAATAATGATTGTATTTTATTTTATTGCATTTAAAAAGTATATGTAAATATCTTTTTTGCAAGATTTTAGAAGGATTGAAATGAACTAAGTTATCTTTGCCCACTGGAGATCAGCATTTAAGGAATTGGTAGTGGCAATTCGAGATGTTGAAGTGTTTGTGCAGAGCACGGTTTCTCAAACTGGAAGGTGGAATGCAATGTGCTATCATCAGGAAAACTATGGATAGGATTTCTGGTCAATGGAAGGAAGTCATTAATATACAAGAGGAAAAGAGTGGGAGAAAGAGCTGAACTTTGGGGAACATCTGAATTAGTGAAGTTAGAAGACAGAGAGCAGTCTACCACCACCTGCAGTGAGCGGTCAGAGAAAAACTGGATACCCAATTATAAAAAACAGTCGGAAATCATAAGGTGGAAGCTTATTTAGAAGACCTTTATGCCACACGATCAAAATCCATTGAAATATTAAGGGCAACTTCTTGAGTTTCACCAAACATTTCCATAGATGGGTATAACATAAACTAGCATATCACCAGTAGATCGATGATGACGGAAAAAATACTGGCGATCACTGATCAAATGGGAGGTTTCTAGATAGTTTAGGAGTTGGCGGTTAATGGATTTTTCCATTACTTATGAGAGAGTTTATCGCTCTTTATCGGCTGGTCATGAGAAAATTTCCAAGCAGAGGATAAAACACCAGCGGAATATGAAAGTATAAAAAGGCGACACTGAACAGGAATAATCTCAGGAGCACAGGTTTTTAGAACAAGTGGAGAAATACCTCAGGACCTGGCGCTTTCTTGACATCAAGACTGTTCAAAATTTTTTGATCTCCTTTTGACGGAAGACCACAAGAGGCATTGAATGGATTGAACTGGAAATGGTGGGATAGTGGGAAGACCACAGGAAGCATTGAATGGATTGAATTGGAGATGGTGGGATAGATGGTTTACCAAGATCATCAGTACACGAGTTAGAAGAAAAGTAGGATGTTAGTAGGTCGGCTGTAAGTTAGTTTGGAAACACAATTCTCAGAGAGACAGAAAACTAGAGAGGGCTCAACTCAAAATTCCCTAGTAGTCAATTCGTAATATTCTGACAGCAAAGAATCTTAAGTATAACCATCCTACGAATTTCATCATATCCTAGACCAGAAATTATGTGGGAATGTTCAACCAAATATTTGGAGAAATATTTTTATGTGATATGAAATATTGTTATATTATAATTACGTCTGTTGTAAAGGCTGTTTCAATTTTGTGTCCACTATCGTATGTTCATAAATGTACACGTTTTTACCGCGAGTGGAAAAAAGGTTTACAGAAAACTAGGTTTCAAGTAAAAGAATACAGGACCTCCGTTTTTTTTTTTTTTTTTTTCATCTCACTAAATACAAAACCTTTCCTTATTTATAGACGTATTTTTGTTTTTAATAAAAGGAGTTTATTTTAATAGGATGTGTCTGGATTTTATCAAAAGTAATTTGATATCTTTAAAGACAGCATTATCTTTTTTTAAGTGAATGCGCAAATTACCCGCGCATCCCCCTTTCCACATTTTATAGGGAATTCACGTCACCTAAGGTTTAAAAGGTACCTGCTTTCCTTCTTACAAACTTTACAAAAACCGAGATAAGAAATTTTCACTTCAGGATGATTTGCTAGCTCAGCGGGTACAAAAGTAATACGCGGAGGGACCGCTTCTAAAAATAACTTCTCTGTGTGGCAATCTAATGACTTGGTAGTCCTGAGATTTCATATAACAGTTTCTGCTCACGTCCAAAGCCGATTTAAAAATCGACAAAGCATGTGGCGTGTTTCTATAAGGTACGAGTTCTAAGGACACAAATGGTCCGGGAGACTTCCACTGTAATGACAACAGCGTTCGTTTGACAGAAGGCCATTGGTGGTCGAATTAAAATTCAGATGGCAGCTGGCAGATACAGTAGTTTTGTTAATGACATTACTGGGAGAAAGTGTGAGACTATTTATGTTCATGAGCAGTATGGAAGTTGTGAAATTCAGTGTTAGTACATATCATGAATAAACATGACTTCCATTTACCTACACAATGCCAACAGATTATCGACTTTCATCCAATCTGTAGTCGACAGTGCTCGAATACAAACCACTGGCCCGAACACCAACTGAAATATCAAGAGTGGAATTAGCACTTATCTGATGGCCAGTCGATCAAGGTGGCAAGTAAGCGAAGCACCTCTAAGGAATTGAGGAAATGGAATAATCAGCGGAATAAGTTTAAACTACTTGTGCCATTAACAACATTTTGGCCTTCATTTTGAAATGGACTTATGAAATCACCAAGTCCATACGTGTTTATCTCTGTGTTTACAGTCTGATCCAAACCAAATTCATACTAAATGGAGGGGAGAACTATTTTATTTTCATCGGCCATCTTGAACCAAGGCTAAAATGGGCTTGAGTTTAGTTAAGACTTTAGGGATTCAGGTTTTGTTTGAGTTAACTGGTTTAGATTGAAGTGTAGAGTTCCACTTGGATTTTTCGTTCCACAAACCTTGGAACACACTAGAAACACTGAAGCCTCGTGCTTATTGTCTCTTCTAGGTTCTACACAATCAAATCAAGCAATGGTTCAGTTGCAGTGTGAGCCAAACAGAAGATAAAAGAGTCTAAAGAAAGGAAGTTTGATTTCTAGGATATCTCTTGGTGCAAAATAAAGAACAGAAAAAAGCTTTACTCATATCATTAATAAATTTGCCGGTGAAGCAACAGTGCACCGGGAAGTTGCTTATTATAAATATTGCATCTTACATTGCTCAAGACGAAAGCAAGTAAATTTCATTTGACAACATTCTGTGTTAAATATTTAATTATATCCTCGAGGTAAAATCGCGTGTCTTTTGTAGTATTTCGCGTAACATGATCTTAATCTCCTGTTAAGACGGGAAGAGGGAAAGAGTAAAGCAGGTGCATAATTTCATATTACATTTACATCAGTCGATATGGTTCATTTAATTAGGGCCAGCCAGGTTGCATATACTGCGATACCAGAGGAGAGTAGACTGGAAGCAAAGGTATCGATTATCTACTTTACAAAATGTATTTTAAGAGATAACTAATTGAAGTCAGTATGATTATCATTTTATTTTGCTTCTTGTCGACATATAAAGCCTTATCAAAAATATTAGGGGATGTCAGACATATAAGTTATTTGTGAAGTCACGTTTATTGGGAATGAGGAGTGCAATTCTCATTGGTATTAAATTTGCGAAGTCTGCACAGATATCTCTGTAATGTTGTTGTTGCTGCTGCTGTAGTGGGGTTTTAGGAGCATCAGCGACTAAGGCCATATTGCTCCGTGTATACTGTCTGCAAATTGCGTGTGTTCTGTGGTCGATTTTTTGTTTGTTGGACGAAAAACCCTAGTTTCCGGGATAAAAAAAACCGTGCTACCCCTCACACCTACCTGTGAGTAAAATTACTCACATCATCGACTGGACTCGAACTCAAGTATTTTCCACCCAGTGTGGGGTGGGAAGTACGGTGATTCTACCAACTGTGCAACCCACGAGTGCTATCTGTAGCGATATATCCCAATATTTCTAAGAGTATGTAACCCTCAGTACATAATCTTAGTTCTCACGGCAGTTTTAATCACTGTTCTTCCACGCCGTGTGCAAAAGACGTAGGTTCGACTGATGAAAAACGCAAATCCCTCGATTTTCATCCAGCAAATGGACAAAGGAATACACAGTTTACAGGAGTAATTGGGTGTAGGGTTTTAGGCAACTTATGCCATATTGTACCGTAGATGATATGTCTTAAATAGTTTGTATTCTGTGGACCATTTGCTGTTCGCTGGACGAAAAACACGAGTTTCTGGAAGAAAAAATCATGCTAACCTCGCTTGAGAAAGAAAGCCACGCTGTGAAAAAGACCCATAAAAATTCATTGCTTCGTTGATGGATTTGGAACTCAGGTCTTTTCCACCTAGTGTGGAGAGGGCGGTGATTATACCAACTATGATGCCATTATTGCAGGATAAACTACAATAAACAAACCTTATATCCTCAGTTGCTGTTGGCACTCTCCGATGGGTCTCTTAAAATGATTTTTCAAGTTCTCAATTGGATACAAATCCAGGCTTTTGGCTTTGGTTGTTCGGTATCTGTTTTGCTGGATGAAAAATACGTGTTTTTCGTAGGTGAAAACGTATTAATGATTACATTGAGTCCAGCTATTTACTAAATTCCATATTGAGATGTACAAATTTGTATTTTATATTTTGGTAGGGTAGTTTATGTCATCCGGATGCAGATAAAAAAAAATATCTTCGTTCCTGCGTAACTGTTAAAAATTATGTAAAAAAGGATCAGTTGATAATTAGCCATTAAACAGCTTGACTTCACTTGACGCAAAGGAGCATTTTAATTCGCTTCATTCTTTTTCATTCTTTCATTATTTTTCTTACTTCTCTTAAATTGTATTACGAATTTTCGCCACTCATTTGACAGGAACACAACAAAATGGCATAAAACCAATGTCAACGTCAACAGAAAACCACCTTTTATTTAATTTCAAAGCATCTGACAAACATACGTGAAAGAACAAAAACATTTTTTTCTTTTCGAAGCTCATAACCTGGTTGTATATTCTGAAAGCCGTTACCATGACAATAGAAACATAATCTCATAACAATAGGGGTACTTATTGCTTAGCTTTTAGGCAGAAGAGTAATCGTGTTTCTTTTATTTTTGCTAACAAGGCGAACTCTGGGGAATTTTCTGTAGAGAAGACTTCATTAAGAGAATAGGGGCGGATTGTATTTCGCAATTGGATAAAAAACAAGCAAATTTACATTGGTAACATGGAGTGATCAGGAACAAGAGACTAATTCCAGAACAGAATCTGTTGATCAGCTTTGAAGGGAAAAAAAAAAAATACTAGCAATGTGATCAGTTGTCTGTGTAGTTAGTTTGAATAATCAAAGGAACTGCTTTTTTTTGTTCATTACAGAGCTAATTATCAAAGGTTCAGCTAGAATCGCTTCTTGTAATACAATGGTAATTGGTGTTTTTTCAATTCCCAAGGAAGCAGGAATATTTTCTCTCCATTCCTTTTCTGAGGCCCTTATAAAATATGTACAGCATCGAATTTCTCCTTAAAATTATCGTGTTTTTCTTTATATCCCAAGTGCAGAAACAGCGTACTGCTCCAAGGCATTCCCATCAATATTGGCGATGTTTTATGCTTCATTAAATTGTATATTGCTGATACAGTATTAAGAATTAATTTTCAAAATATCTAAATACGTTAATATTAATCAGCATTGCTGATGATTTAGGTGAAAATAATTTCTGTAGAGAAAGGTTTGGAGATTTGGTTGAACATTGAATATGCAGGAGTTGAACTGGAGTTCCTGGATGAAATTTTTGGAAACAGCGTGGTTTCTATCCGCTATCCTGAGGTGTATAGCAAAGGAGTGTCGTGGGCACCAATGTCACGTGAAAAATCACGTGGGTTTAATTAAACCCACGTGATTTTTTATATCTAGAGTTATCTCAAATACTGTGTTTCAGAAGAATCCAAGAATCATTACGGCACTGAAGAAGGCGATTGAAAATGACATTTTTCTTTCTGTATCGGAGATAATGTTATAGCCATGTTCTTAGCAACTTGACACTCCAACTACTGCACGGTCTTGATAAATGTGGAGGACACATTGAACATGTTGTGGCATGAATAAAATAATAAAATCATGTTATGAATAAAAAAAAAAAAAACCACCTGTATTTTCCCATTCTATGAAGTAAATTAGTATTTCATTCACCCATTTCAAAGTCCCCAAACATGGTTTGTGGGGGGGGTATGTCTGTTTTCAATGTAAGGATATTAGGCGCCAACTCAGCGTTGTTATGGGCCTTTATGAGAGTGTAAAGAACAGGGTGGATACCCTCGAAGGATTTAAATTAGGGACCCATCAAGCTCTCAGCTGTCCACATCAACGCCAAAGCTAGCTTGCGCTTGATCAGCAGGTAACACAGCGGCAACCTCCAAGGCAGAATGCGCTGGTCCCACAGGAGCTAGTTGTCAATGGCTCTATTGTCAGTGAAAAGGGGAATATATTGTGCAAAAAGGACAGGTGGAATAGGACCAGGGCATGTCTGCTAGGGGCAAAAGTTGATGACATTACAGAGCAGATATCACTTTTTAAGGGCACAAAAGATGATATTGTTGTACACGTTGGCACTAATGACATTAAGAGTAGTAGAGCTGCAGAGTTACTTAAGAAGTACAGGACAATATTGGAAAAAAGTCGCGAGTGCTCTTGTTAAGTAGATCCCAGAGATGGGATATACTTAAACAGAAAGAATACTAGGCGAGCTTGGGGGGGGGGGGGGGATACACAGAATAATAGATTAACAATGGCCACAGCAGAAGTGATCCTTGCCACTGCCCCTCTACTGGAAGGAGAAGCAGCAGCCTAGAAAGCAAGATACTTGGGATTTCAAGGACTGTCGGGAATCATCATGCAACAAAGCAAATACATGGGCTGTGTTAGGGGTACTAAGAGTTAAAAAAGTGCATTTACTTGCATGTACACCAATGATAGGAGTATAGTAAATAAAATTTAAGTGATGACCAAGACATCAAATGCGGACATTGTTGGGATATCACAGAGGCGGTGTCAGTTAGATATAAGGGATACAGAATTTGAATACGTTTATGATGAATCTTTGTATGTATTGAGGCACCTTCCTTGCTGTAATTTAATAAAAGAAAATATCTTTCAACGTGGTTAATTTAAAGCATTCATCCATTTTATTTAAAGATCTAAAAATTGCATCTATAGCTCAAGGTTTTCGGATCAGAATTACGCCATCAAAAAGCTTTAAATAATTATTTTAGTATTATCTTTGAAAACCTCGATTGATCTGTTTCTCAGTGTTCACAAGATAGAATTCGGCTGTCTGGTTGTTATATCTTCTACATGACAATCTGATAAAAAAAAAAAAAAATCTAAGACTTTTTAAACTTTCCTATTCACCCGGGTGTTGCTACAAGAGTTTTATTTTTATTATTTATCAATAATCTTAGAACAATTCTGTTCTTCCAGTGATAAATACTGGCGTTCGCATTAAGAATAAACACTAAGTGGGACTTTTTAGGCGTTGGAATAAAATTTAATCTCATGGAAAGAAGAGAAAGATCAAAGACGGATGAACAGACAAATTCACCGCAGTCTCATTACCAAATCGTGACACTTCTTTGTACATTCACAAGGTTATTTCAAGACAACACAACCATCTGGAAGTGGTATCATAGTATGGGGAATGTTTTGTTGGCAAGGACTGGGTCTTGTTGATACCATATTAAGTCAAGGCAAACCAATATTCAAGTGGCGAAGAGTTTTACAGGTTTGGAATTAATTCCAAATCTGTAAAACTCTTCGCCACTGAAATGAAAATTTTTAATCGAACTGCAAGGGTGATCAGGCTTTCACATTTCCTTTCTGAACGTTCAGTGCTTCGAATAATTCCACTTGTATACACCAAGCAATTCCTGAAATGAATAAATGGACAATTACGTGTGGCAGAGACACTGGTGACATCGTAATCAGAGAAAAGTAATATACCTTAATGATGATAGTAGAGTTAACTGCTAAAAGAAATGTCAGGTGGAACTCTTTTGCAGTTAGATGGTGCATAATTCCTACAAGTGACTAATCATTTGAAATGACTTATATTTTATAGATAATAATCGAGGGAATTCGTGGATCCAGTTACGTCGGTGATGGCGCCATTGATGATGTCAGCCTACAGCAGGCGGACTGTGGATCTGTTGATTTATTCAACGTTTCCATCAATTCAGAAGGTAAGCTAATTTTTATTTTAAATGTTTAAAAACACTCGATGCACCCCTCATTCTTATGAACATACCGTATTCCTTAAACATACAACTTACGAAGGTGAAGATCAAGAAGTACCACTGGTAACATCCGCATGCTTTTGTTAATTCTGATGCTTTGCTTGTCCATCTGATTGAATCCACAGTAATTTTGGATTCAACCAGCTATAGTTTTTTCCAAGCTGCAGTGAAATATGATTCGAACTTGAAGCACTACCAGATAAGAATCATTGCATTTTGAAGATTTTGTTTTATTCTGGTTATCAATTTAAATTCATAAATAATAAATTATATTTGTTTTATCAAGATACACAGAATACAAGAAACAGCACCGTATTCAGCAGTCACGGGCTTGAACCCCGGTCACTCAAGGCACGTGTACTTATGCACCCGCGCGCCTGACCACTAGGCTACGGCGGCCTTTTTAAGATTTTGTTTTATTCTGGCTACGGCGGCCTTTTTGAAGATTTTGTTTTATTCTGGTTATCAATTTAAATTCATAAATAATAAATTATATTTGTTTTATTATATTAATCACAGCAGAAATGCGAATTACGTGTTGCATTTCAATTTTATCAAAATACAGGAAGAAACAAGTAAAGAGCATTACAAAAATTTTGAATCCATACCACGATCTGAGATACGCTCTGCTATTTGTTTATTACATTTCTCTCCTCATCTATGTATTATAACATAGATGAGGAGAGAAATGCATTACCAGCTAAATAAGGCTTCCTTTCCATGAAACTAGTGATATGAATTAGTAGAAATTTGTAATTTTTATTTCTCTGCCAATAAAAGGGAAAAATCTCTTCCGCTCCGCCATTATATGATATACGCACGTGGGTGGCGCTTTATTAGCGAGGTGATTAATGCTATCAAGGTTCGTATTATGGAAAACGTATCCATGAAGAGGTATCACAAGCAAGCCATTATTTATTTACTCTTGCTGGTGTAGATGTTGTCATTTTATGTAAGAGTGTTAATTACTGTTTACCTCTATCACCATGCGTTGCACGATTAATGTCTATTATATTATTTATTAATATTTATTGCCATTTAATTGGGCATCGAGCTCGTACTGCTTTCTCTCTCTCTCTTTTAAGCTCACCAATCACCTTCAACTTATGGAGTACCCCTTTGGGATTTGTAGAGACTTAAAAGTAATGAAGTGTTTACCACTAATTCGCAATCACTGCCTCACAAAGGACAAGTTTTCACTTTATAGCTTGGCATTATGTTTCACTTTCTGTCACTGCAGAGTCAAATTGTATTTTTATAATTTCGTCTTCAGAAATATTTATTTTTCCTGTATTTAACAACACCCTGACATTTAAAAATATTCATCCTGCGCCGATTTATGAGTGTGCATTTATTATTGGGGGGGGGGGAATCTCGTTAATTCTACTGCATAACCCGTAATTAACCTGCGCTTGAACCATCGCCTATGGTTCAAGCTGCGCATGTTCACAAATTACAAACGCCTGAAAATTAGAAACTTGTAGGAAGGAGTTTCTGTTCTAATGCTGTACCTAAATTTTCTGTGCTTATTTTATTCATTTAATACAATCAAATAAACAAATACAGAAACGCAACCTCCTGTTGCAATGTTGCACTACGAACAGAAATAAAAACGGTTGTAGAGTGTTTCATACCTATTAAGAAATATTATTCATGGTTTAGGCCTAAATGGTTATCAATGAACTAATGAGACTCGTGGATGCATATAAATTATCAAGCGACTCAGAAGCCTATGGCAGATATAAGCTAGTCTGTAATCAGGTCACAAAGGAGGTTAGGCAGGCGAAGGCAGATTACGAGAAATCTTTGGCAAAGGATGCTAAGAAAAACAGCAAGGATTTCTTTACTTATATAAACTGTAAAAGGAAGGGGATGAATCTGATTGGTCCATTTGATATCAACGGTTCGACAGTTGATGATCCTGCTCAGTTGGCAAACAAACTGAATGAGTATTTTGCATCTACATTCACACAAGAGGAGTTTTTAAGGTTTGAAAATGGCAGAAGGTTATCAAATTGTAGCAGGGTGCTTAATGATTTTGTAATAACTGGGAGCAACGTGGAGGAGAAATTGTTGAAGTTAAACATAAGAAAGTCACCTGGGGTGGATGGGATCTATCCAGTTATATTAAAGGAGGCGGCAAAGCAACTAAGCAAACCCTTAGCCATAATTATGAGAGCATCCTTGGACTCAGGGGAGGTTCCCACGGACTGGAGATGTGCAAATGTATCCCCAATTCACAAAGGGGGATCGAAGGGTGACACGAGTAATTACAGACCAGTTAGTTTAACTGCTATTCCGTGTAAAATAATGGAGTCACTGGTTAAAGATGCATTGCAGGATCATCTAGACACGGCTGCAGCAATAATTCAGACACAGCATGGGGTTTTTTAGGGGAAAGTCTTGTCTGACAAATTTGATTGTATACTATGATGTGGTAACAAAGGAACTGGATGCAAAAAATAATTTTGATATCATATATTTGGATTTCAGGAAACATTTTGACACTGTTGTACATGAAAGACTATTGTACAAATTGGAGCAGAATGGTATTAAGGGTAAGTTGCTACGATGGTTAAGTGGGAGAAGACAGAGGGTAGTAATCAATGGGTGCTGCTCTTCGGGGACTAATGTTATTAGTGGAGTCCCACAGGGTTCGGTGTTGGGTCCACTGTTGGTTTGTATATTTATCAATGATATTGATGAAGGTATATATCAGGCTTAATGTCGAAGTTTGCAGATGATACAAAGGTTGGCAGGGTTGTTAATGACAGTAATGGCAGTGTGCTACTGCAACAGGATCTAGATAATTTGGGCAGATGGGCTAAGAAGGGGCAACTGAAGTTTAACCTTGACAAATGCAAAGTACTGCATATGGGTAGAAGTAACCCCAGAGAAACGTACCAATTGTGTGGTACTAGACTTAAGGTGGTAGAAAATGAAAAAGCCCTGGGAGTAATTGTGCAGTCAGATATGAAGTTTTATAAGCAATGTAAACAGGCTGCCAGGGCAGGTCAAGGGGTTTTGTCAATGATATATAGGAATTTTTCTAGCAGGGAAAAAGAGGTGATTGTCCCTCTGTATAAGGCAATGGTCAGGCCAAGCCTTGAGTACTGCGTACAGGTTTGGAGGCCTCATTTTAGGAAGGATGTAGATTGAGCGTGTACAGAGAAGGGCAACAAGATTATTGAGGGGAATGAAGGGATCCTCTTACCAAGAGAGGCTTAAGTTCTGCAAATTGCAGTGGCTGGAGACTAGGCACCTGCGCGGTGATCTGATTGAAGTGTATAAGGCCTTGAATGGGTTGAGCACGCTGAATTCTAATGGGATCCTTCCACTTGTTCAGATTACGAACTTAACGGGGCATAAATTCAAATTAAGAAAAGACAGCTGTACGGGAATTTGCCTTTAGCCAGCGGGTGGTTAATTGCTGGAACAAACTTCCATTTGTCGTTGTGGAAGTTGATAGGTTAAATAAATTTAAGGAGGAACTGGACAGGCATTTGGAGGGAATGGTGTGATTTTTTTTTTTTTTTGGCTGATGCTGCCTAAGCTCATACACTTGCTTTCTTGCATCACATGCCACTACTACTACTACGCCCACTGCGCGAAGACAAGTGGTACCCAAATAATAGATTTTAGCCAAAGGCATTTTGCTTCGTGTTCCATAATGTATGAGGAATATTGTTGCATCCGAAAGAGCAGGACTAAAATATTTACAAACTATACAAATATTTAAAATATTTACAAAATACTAAACTATTTACAAAATACCAAACTATTTTACAAATATACAATATACATTAATATACGAAAAAAACGTTACAATGGAACATCAAATGTTAGACAGTGAAGCATGTTTGAGGATGGTGAATGTTATGGAGGCTGTTGGCAATAATTAATTGCATTTGTAGTGACGTAATCGCCTCGCCCTCTTCTCCCACTGGCTCGAGTAAATATCACTAGGAAGAAAACTTTTTTAATGTATAGAGAGAAAAGTATTTTTATGAAATACATATCTAAGTCTTTCTATCATAATATATGTTAAAATCATATGGATACGAAACTTATTATGCTCACAAATTTTGAAGGTTTGCTCATACACCTTATGGGCGTTCTCGTTTTGGATACATAATAACTTATAGAATGCAAAATTCTCGGGAAAAAAAAAACTGGAAATTTCTACTGAGGGCGCTCCCTGGCGGTTTACAAAACGTACGAGTGGTAAATGTATTTTAGAATACCGATCACAGGTGCAACTCTTGTTATAGATATTCTGCTGGCATTAACTGCAGTAAGAATGCATTGCATATAATAAATATCAATGTTTGAATGCATAAAATTAGCGTCGCGCTGTAGTTTTCATCGATCAGCTATCATTAAAGCATAGAAAAATGTCGACTTCCCCTCTGCCTGAGCTTAAATTTCTTTCTGACATTGTTCCGTTCAAGTTTTGAAACTTTTCTTCTCATTTGATCGATTCCATGCCAGAAAACCTTTTAAGATAATTGTTTTTCACTTAGTTTTCGTCGAGTTCGCTTGCATATGATTTTGTACTTTATTCCAAATTTTCTAGTGTTCGTCATCTAGGAGGATAATTAGTACGCAATTTATTTCATTTTTCATGCTACGCTTATGCAGTGTAATGTAATTAATGCCAGAAGACTACTGTACTGCAACGTGAGCATGCATTAACAAAATTATTTAATGCTATATCGTACCTGATGGACGACATTTGACAAAATGGTAAAGTCGTACAAAGATTTCAGAAATAATAATATCGGTGATGTATTATGGAGGCCATTTTAACAGTATTATACAGTAATGGATAAATGATATCAGGAAGTGGGCTTTATCTACAGCTTTCTAAAAAAAGGGGAGGGGGAGAATCTTCGTTCATACCATTCCAGTTCCACTACATACCTTCCCAATTGTTTTGAATTTCATCAATGTATGAACGTCGACCACTGTTCAAATGAATTACAACAACTTCCCAAAATTTTGCATTTCGCTCTTTTTCCAGTGAATATATACCTACCTCGTTCATTTCACTTCTCTTCAGGGCTTTGTATATCTCTCTTATGTTCTTTCTCCCCCCCCCCCAAAAGATGTCTAGTTGCCAAGCTCTGCAGCCCTTACTTGTTAAGCCGTTCTTCACATGGTCCTCAATTAGCACGCCTTACCAATCTGATTGTTCTTCTTTGAGCTCCTTCAAGAATGTTCACCGGACTTGAACGCAATATTCTAAATGCAGTCTCACCATTGGCTTACATAAAGGAACAACGGCATCCTTTTAAATACTTGACAAGGTCCTATATCATAGACATGACACTGTGTGCCTTCCTAGCCGTGTGTTTACACTGCATGGAAAGTTTTATGTCTGGCTGAATCGTATTCTTTAAGTCTGTTCCGCCTTGAATCACTTTTAACTTCACTCCCCCCCCCCCCCCAGCTTGTAAGTAACTTAACTCGCCCCGTAGCTGGTACGCCTGGATTTCTATTCTCTAGATGCAAAACCTAATGCTAAAAATATTAAACTTCAGTTGCCATTTTTTAAACCACTTGCAACTGATCTAAATCATTATGAAGTAATACGGCCTGGCCCAGTTCTTCTCGTTAACAACCCTTTCTGCCATTAAATCTCGGCTGATATTTTCCGTGCATCCCGCATCAAGGAAGATAAAAACAGAAGTGGCCCCAACGCTGATCCCTGAGGGACTCCACCTGCTAAGCTCGTCCACTATGCGGCATGTTCATTAATTTCTCTCTTTGTCTCCTATCTTTTAGTCAGCCCTTCAATCCAACCAAGGATCTTGCTATGAAGTTAAGTTTTATGACAGTCATAAAAATTAAAATTACTTCCCCTTCAAGCGCCTTGTATCCGTAAGTAGGGACTCTGTAACCTTATCCACGGAAGTCAAATCACTGTCTATAGTTGGCCACCTTTCTCTCCTTAGAGAATCCTTCTGGGGTAAAACGATCTCATTAGCACTACCAATGGGACGGTGCAGCCCCTTCAGTTATAAAAGAATATACACCGTTTCTGAAGCCTTACTTTCGTCCAGTTTTAGTAGTGTTTCGAAAATAATCTTCTGTGTGATGGATATATCACTCAATTTACAGCAGCCTGACTTCTTGCCGCTGATCTCTTGTTTCAACTCGTCTGGAACTTTTGCTGGGCTTTATATGACTTCCATTTGAATCAAGTAAGAGACCCATCTGATTCCCTCGTTTCTCTTTTGTATTCAAGTCCAAAAAGAACTCTGTCTCAATTTTAAGCTCTGTTTTCTATAACCTTATACTCAAGGTTCCCCTGTTTCATCCCATCAGAATTTTTGTTTTCTATACGCTTTCAGGATCCTTTGAATGCTTTTCTTTTGCCCATTTAAACCCTTGACTTTTCTGTCCGTCCAACTTGGGCATCTTTCGTTTATAAAACTCCACTTGAACACTGGTTGCTTTCAGGATAAATCCATTGAATACTTGCAATCATGAATTTGTATTCAGCAGATTATAGTTGTCTCTTAAATAATAAAAAGATCAAAATAAACACCAGTTAAATTACCTTTAAAAATCAGCTTAAAAATTACCTAGAGTTTCTTCGGTATTGAATTACTCTAAATAAAAAGAACAAACCAAAGTTGTGAGCTTATTAAAGCTAATAGGCTTCCGATTTTAAAAAAATGTTATTATGCTAAAAGCTCCACTGTATCAACTAGTTTTTAGTTATTTTATTATCGATTAGTTGTCTGTGCAGTAGATTTTATGTGTTTGTAAAAATCAAGTTTTGTCTTTGAGTTTGTTTCTGCGACTTTTATTACGTAGTCTCTTCAAATAACTTCAGGGATTTTACCACGGATTCCAATTTCCTGAGAGTTTTTTTAGTAGTAGGAATCGTTGCTACAAAAAATTTAGTAGTCTTGTCGAGATTAGGTTTCAGAAGCCTTCGCAAATATTGATAGTAGGAGAAGATACCAGAACTGGTTTCTTTTATTTGTTTTTGGAAATGTCTGTTTTGAAAACACAGGTCAGAATTGCGTTTTAAGAGTTCTTGCATCAAAACTCGATGTCCTCGTTTCTTTTGGGTTATTGATCACTTGAGTACCTTTCCGTGCTCTAGGACGGACTAAAAAAATAAGAGTACATCTTCTGTGAAGTTTTCTTTATCCAAGTCAGTTGTTCTTCAGTATACCTGGAGGTGTTATTATTGATTTGGTTTGTTCGCACTAAAATCTTCACTACATTTTCAGTGATCAATATATTTTTTTGCTATAGAGATATCTACATCTATGCAAGATATCTTACAGAGATGGAGATATATTATTGAGATTCTAGTGGGCTTAACGTTTTCTATACTGGGTTGTTCAGATTTCACTCCTCATTAAGGTCCTTATTACAACAGGGAATTTATTATTCCCTGTTGTAATAAGGACCCTGTGTAATAAAGAAATACAACAAGAATGGATGGATGGCTAGACACCGACGAATTTAAATACATAAGAAAAGCGAGCTGATTTTAGTTTACTGGAAGCACGTTTTTTTTTAAACTGGTTTCACTGCAGTCTGTTGCCTCCAGGGAGCCAACAGGCGCTACCATACTGCAGCGAAACGCGCCAAAAAAAAAAAAAAAAATCCCAACAGAGTGTACATTAATGACAAATGCATAACCACGTCTTTGGAGGTTTTTTTTTTCTTTCTCCATATCCCACTGACATTATGACGCCAGTTGGCTCTAAGAAAGTTTGAGAACATTTGTCATTAGACTATAAGCCAGCAAAGTAGTTCGCAGGCCGATACAAATGTGCCACAGTCAATTTCACTTTATAACGTCCTTCAGTAAAGTTCTGTTGTTTTTTCAGTTTTAAAAACTTCAAGGAAGTGTTTTTATCCATAGATTACGATCACGGAATACTTCCACACAAAATTAAAAATTAAGGCTACTATGCCACACCATTCCAAAGTAAAAATAAGTTTTATACAAATTTTATACAAAGTTTTATTCAAATCTTTCCTAAGTCTAGACAGGTTAGCTACTAGTTCAGATATAATGCGCAATCTCCACTCTGTATTTGTTTTATTTATTTACAACTCTCTAATGCATTTATTATTAGTAAACGATGCATAAACTGAAAAAAAAGACCTACTCACATCACCTGTCCATCCACTGAAATAATCCGTCTAGTTCTTTCTTGAATTTATTCAAACTACCCACTCTCACAATAACAGATGGAAGTTCGTTTCAAGAATCAACCAGTCGCTGGCTGAAGATAAACGCACATCTATCCTGCAACCATCCTTCCTCAATTTGAATTTAAACCCCTTACGTTGACCATAATACATTCCATATACTGCTGCTACGGTGCGTTGTATTTCTGTCTTTGCCTAATGAAACATCAGTAAGCGTATACGAAAAGCCTTATTAATAATAAGGCTGAAAATTACTAATAAACTTTGATTTTCTTCGTGCGAAAACATTTGTGAAATGTGATGTATAAACACAAAGAACCTGACTTCGGAAAATCTTACCTTACTAATAATTTCTTGACACTAATTTGTATCAAAAGCCCTTGAGAAATGAAGCGTAAGTCTAATTTCACGGGAGTAATTAACTACTACTGCGATAGAATCAGGAATTCAAACCCAGAACCTACAAGTTTGAAAGGCTTTGAGGAAATGAACTTGTTATGAGTAGATATAAATGAAGTTGATCAGATGCAAGGCGCTCTGCTAATTAAAGCAATACACCGAGTGGACGAGCATGTCTTCAGCCATCCTCTTTAAAGATGAAACATTCAAATTTGTTAGCATTAATATTTGTCTTGCAGACATTGTTATACAAATTGAGTAACCACATCCCCCCCCTACCGCTTTGCTTCATCACATCGCCAGACACCCCGTATTCTTCATTTTAACTTAGAAACATTCAGCGAAAGGGGCTCATTCTGTTCCTTAATTTAATCGGCAAAATGTTGGACAACTCTAATTCAGGAAATTCATATCAGACTAATGATGAGGAAAGTTTTCAAATTCTGAAAACACCGAAAGACGTTGGAGAGTGGTATAAAATTCGACCGCCCCATCCAAGAGTGAAGCATTTTAATTTTTAACTATCCCTCTTAGTCAATATTTGTACCCAGGTAATACAATCTCTTTAATCCAGCTAGAAGGTAGTTTATACCGCCTCATGTTAATCTTTTCCCTCAGATTGGGCCCTTAATTATCGTTATCCAAGCATGTCTTCTACAAAATGTTGAAATATTCCATTGAACGCAATGGTAAGGAAATATTTCACACCTCTGCGTTTTTTTATGGTTCTAAGTCTTCAGAAATTATAATTCTGGACAATTTTTTACGAGCTATTTCCTCCATTATCTACACTTAGGCAGATAATTAAATTCTTTGCAACCACCTTCTAATTACACACCCTTCGTCCGCTTCTTTCAAGCTGTTCCCTATATCTTCATATATTTTCCGAATATCGCTCTAATGCCTTTAACACTTTAAAGTCCAGTCCTTTCTCAAAGTTTTTAATTACCTCACACATAAAGACTTACTGTTTTTCCGATTTCTTGAATATGCAGGGGAACTTGCCTTCCCCACTTATGGTTTTTTTTTTTTTTTGTTTTTTTTTGTGTCGTCAGAGTTCTGTCTTGAAGCACGTAAAAGATCTTGCTTATGAGAATTTTTTTACGACTTCTCGAGATCCTGTTAAAAAAGATAACCCACTAATTTAATTTTCATGGGTGGGAAGAGGATAAGGTTTGCTGTGAAAAGCTAAGGAATTTGAAGAAAAGGTTGTACTTGTTATTTATTTGTTTAAGAAGAGAATAAAATATTTATGAGAGGCGCAGGGTACTAGCATATGCATTATCACAGATATAGGGAGTCGTACAACGCTGCACGCGCTCTTAAAGCTTATACCTCCTTTTACCTTTTGGGTTCATGAAACTTTTAAGTAATAAAGATGCTTTTGGTACCTGAAGAAAATGTCAGTAACATCTTCAGATTTTTAGTTAGATTGTACTTGTTTACTGTCTTGCAATGGTGTTTGCTTCTTCTTACTTTTATATACTGCGTATGAAAAGAATCAGTGTGCCTACTTAGAATTTTCCTGAAATTCAGTAAGCCATTTTATGAGCAGTAGATGTGGGCTAAAGAGTCCCATTCTTCCTACCTAAGAATGATTAGCTATAGCCTCTATCGAAAATGCCTATTGAATTACTCCAGTCTCAAAGGTATTTATTTATTTTGGATCAGACCACCTTAAAGGTAAAGCTGGTGATAGCTGTTTTGTAAGAAATTGAAAACTAAACCTGCGCCGAGATTTATTTATGATCTTTCAGCAACGCAAAGAATCTTGAAGAACGTGTTTCTTTTTATGAATATTTTTTGAAAGCAGTAAACATTCCTTTGTTTGCTATTAACGTGGATGTATGTACTGTATATAGATTTGAGTGCTGGTATGTTTCATTATTAGGCAAAACTTCTAGCAGTAAAATGAGCTAGATTTCTTTTATTTATTATTATTTTTTTTTTGTTTGAGTTCAAGACTTCTTGAAACTCTTCTTTTATCGAAATACCTTAGATGGACTTTTCTTGTCGCAAGTATTTCAGCTTAAGGAAACGCAATAAAATCACCGTAGCATAGTTTTCTGTATTGGAAAACTAAGAGAGCTGCCTCTTTCTCTAGCGCTAAAAAGTATAACTTTAGAAGAAAAGAAAATATCCATAGCATTTCCCAGAGTTCTATTTCAGGCTAGAAAAAAATCGTAACTGAAAGTTGAAGAGCTCGCATGATCTCAAGTCTATGGTCTGAGATACGTGAAAGGAGATATGAAAGATAGAGTGTAAACAGCTGAATATAGTACGCACTCGTGTTGGATGGATACTAGATTAACCAAAATGTCTTGAATAATCTCCGTGATCTCTAAGAGTCAAAGCAAATTATTAGTTGTATGTGTGGAGTGTAGTAAGTAAAGAATGCAAATATCCCGATAGATTTTATTTGAAATCTAGGACTTAAGAGACTAAACTCGTTTAGTCTCTTAAGTTTTTAATTAGTTATCATTTGGATATAATTAGATATCATTCCCAACAAAAATTGGCATAAATTGAAGGCTTATTCGCAACATCCCGTGCGAACTACATAATGGGAATGTAATCATTCTCCATATAAAGTGTGATTAGGCTGTAAATTCGCGATGAAGGAAGCTTTCATTTTTTTTATAATTAAGAAGAAAACACCACATTTTGTGACCATATTATACGTTGAAAGACATGCTCACAATATAATTGGGAATAAATATACGGAGGTTTCTAAAATATTTCATAGTAATCACCAGAAATGAGACGAACTATTTCTTCATACGCAGTTAAACCCAGTAGAATTATAGTTACTCTGAAGTCAGTTTATCTGCTAAGTAAACAAAGATTACTAACTGTAATTCTCTGCATTTGCGATTACATCAAATATCCATCCCTGCAATCCAGTTATCTTGAAAAGGATATTTTTCTAAAGGAAATAAATGTAGCGTAATTTTAATGTCGAACACATTTGTTACTTCGATCTGGCTGATTTTATTTACTGAAACTGAATCAGCGATTATTAAAAAAAAATAAAAAAAGAAAGCGAAAAGTGCGAACACCATTCGAATTTTTGAGAGGATGTGGCCTTGGAAATTAAGTACTCTCAGAATGTAACAATAAATAGTCTGGGTTTCACGAAAAAAGCACATTAAATTTACGAACCTACTTTATTAAAGTTTGGTATGTTTGTGTTCGCATTTGTCCCTGATCATAAAGTTTATTTGCTGGATTTCTGCATGAGAAAATAAAACACTTTGGGGACTGCAATAACATGATCAAAATGACAAAAGTTATAAACTACTGATTTATGACGCTAATTAATATATTTTGAATACCCGATCGATGCG